>NW_028258151.1:25000000-26250000 GCF_053883595.1 Heterocephalus glaber | reverse complement strand
TGGATAACACATTCTCTATTGCATCATTTTTTTTTTTTGAGAGATTTGATCTACCTGTGTTGTTCAGATGGGCACCAAACTCTAGGTTCAAGAGATGCTCCTGCCTTACTCTCGTGACTAACTGGAACTATAGACAGGTCACTCGACCTAGATTTTACTTCGTAGCCGGTTAAGAGTGTTTCTGGATATAGTATCTTCAGTGACATTCTTTGTTCTTTTCAGCACTTTGAATAGGTTATCCCATATCCTTCAGATCTCTGTTTTCTCATAAGACATCATAGGTTAATCTTACTAAGGGTAACTTGTTCATAATGCCTTTTCCCTGCTTTCCAAAGTCCTTAACTTTGGCTTTCCTCAATTTGATTATGATGTAACTAAGTGTGGTAATCTTTGAGTTTCTACTAATTGGAGCTTGTTTAGCTTCTTCAATATTTAACTTCACGTCTTTCATAAAATTTGGAAAGTTTTCAACCATTCTATTTTAAATATGTCAACTTTTTTCTGTGTCTTCTCTTGATGGGATTCCCATTATGAACATGTCAGGACACAGATCTTTGATGTTCTGGTCATGTTTCTTTATTATTAATTTTTTTCTTTCTGCTTCACAGACAGAATCATCTCATTTGACCCATTTTTAAGATCATTGATTCTAATTGTGAGAAATTACAATTTGTAGTGGAAATTCTAATCATATTTTAAATAAGCAAATATTTAAGATAATAATTTCAAATTTAGTTAATAATTAGAGTTAATAACACACTGCCTCCCAAAAGTGCACTAAATCATTGTTTACCAGGCAGACATTACCCACTTTGCTAACTGGGGACTTTGTGAAAGTCTGTCAACAGACAGTGAATTTTTAGTTTCTCTTTCCTTTCAGCTATCCATCTCTGTCTCTGGAACAGTTATGCTCCTTTTCTCCAGTTAGTACTCTATCAGGCTAAAATTATCTCATTGCTCAATTATTATAACTATTACACTAATCAGGAAAAACTATGTTAAAATGGAAGAGAAATCCTTAAATCACAGCTTTCTTTTTCATATTCACAAAGTCTAATTTGACATGTTGCTTTTAAATGCATTGTAGTTAAGTTTTCTGGAACACATTTCCAGGATGAACATGATTTAAAACAATGCAAAGGGGCCAGGGATTTAGCTCAGTGGTTCCGGCACCTGCCTCGAAAGTGCAAGGTCCTGAGTTTGATCCCCAGTACAAAAAAAAAAAAAATGCAAAGATGCCGGAGACACAACAACTTTTAATAATCTCAGCTTGCAGATGGCATATTATACTTCTACTTAAAGTTTTTGAGCAGAGCAAGTCAAATAGCCATAACCTGTCTGCAGGAGAGTAGACTATCAGTATTTATGTATAAACAGTTGTAAGTATACTCTTTGAACATAGTCTTGTGTCCTCACTCTAGCCCAAATAATATTTCTTCTTAATGAATATTTAGACCTTTCTGGTTTATTTATTTATTTATTTAAGTGCCCTACATGTGCTAAAAATGGAGATATACCTTTATGAAACTGACTTGTCCTCCAAACGGCTGAAAGAAAAGGATAGGCCATAGATATTTAATTGGCAATTTTATTACATTATTCTTAGTGCAAGAGAGTTCAACTATTTATCTCCAGGAAATATAAAACAATATGATTTAAAAGTATGTATTCTATTCCATATAATTGCATGAAGAATCACAAAGAGAGAGCAAGAGAAAAACAGATAGCAAAAGACAGCAGGAGTGAGAGTAGAGAGTGAGCAAGGAAATGCAAAGGGCCAAAGACAAAAGTAGATCAATACTCTGGCTACCAGTTCTCATTTTAGGGCTATCATTTATGCAACATCTTCTTCAGAGCAGCACTTGACTGAGCAGAACTTCACACCTGCAGCATTAGAAAGGACAATGATTTCCTCCCCTGAAAATATCCTTTCCATGTCACACTTGCTTTTCCCTGTCCTTAGTCAAAATCTTAACCTGGCTGATTAGATAAAAAGTGGCACCAGATGCAGTCAAAAGCAATTGCATGGATTTTTCCCTCTTTTCAGAGATCTAGAAGTAAAATTCATTAATCCTTACTGGCCTCTTGAGTTATCATCACTGAAAATCGTCATGTAAAGTCAAAGCTTGTCTCTAGTGATGTGTCTGTGAGTACATGGAAGAGAAAGGTGTGCTCTATAAAGAACAGAAATAAACAGAGCAGAACCAATTTAGAGGAAATACCATGTGTCACCTGAATGGTAAAGAGGATGAAGATTTTAACTACACTGATGCCTGAGATGTTTCCCATACTTTCCTTTAGCACTGTACAAAGTCAAGATGCTCCCCTTGGCCTAAAGTTCTGTGAGAAACCATTGTAGCTTTTCTAAGATTTCTCCTTTTATGTTGAACTAATCCAAGTCATTTTTCTGGATATTTGACCAATGATAAATTAGTTTCCGTTTCTGATGAGAGAATCAAGAGCCTTCTGATTCAATCTTGTAGAATTCCAGTTCATTCTATGTCTTTCCATCATCAGCCATGGTGATTTTGGCTCCTTCCAGACATGGCATCAAGGTGTCTTACCTGAATGTGAATCTCTGTCCCATCCTCACCTGGGCAAGAGCCACAGCCATCGGCAGGGAAACGTGGTCATTTCTGCATGCAACAGTGTGTTCAGCATCCAACCTCCAAGAAAGGTAGGAAACTAACCTAAAAAGTGTGGGGTTTATCTTGCTGTGTATAGTCTGAATGTTTTCCTTGGCTACTGCTGTCCATATTCTCCTGGATTTTAATAGCCAGTACCTTGTTTCCTGTCCTCTGAGTATTTTTTAAAATATAGATAACAGAAAACACTTGCCATGAACTAATATAAACTCCTCTCATGTATCAGTTCATTTAAACATTTTTAAAAGCTTACAGACTTTTAGTAAATTGCTTATTCTTATACTACTCAGGGCAGGCTTCAAATCTCAATGATCTAGATTAAAATCATTCTCTTAATCACTTTCTACCAATATTCTCGAACAAGGCAGCTAGTGTCCTGACTTTGAGGACTATACTAGGCCCAGACTCAAAACAATAGAATTCTTTCAATTTTAATATTTGCACTGACACCAAGATTTCTACAATCCTCCTGAAAAATAAATATTAAAGACTGATACCTAACTAAAATTCTAAAGGCTCTGGAACTGTTCTGTAGTATCACAGGTCAGGTGCATATTTAGAGCTGAGGAGCATCAGCATACACAGCTCATTGTTTTGCTCTTTTGCTTATAGAAAATATTATGTTCCAATTCTGCGTGTTTTATTTGCTATTGATACAACCTTGGACAAGGACTTTTGGCTTTGTATGTCTCACATTTCACCAGTGAAAAGAAGAAAAAAGAATCTTACTAATCAGTTTCAGTTCAAATTAATTCACATTATATATATATATATATATATATCATGATTCTCAAAAATACAGGTTGCTTTTTCATGTACTCTGCACTCTTGAGTATGAAATGTAAGTGAAAATAATCAAAAAATCTTTTCCACATTACATTTCATATCTGAAAAACTGTTAGGAAAAAGTAGTATTGGTTATTGCTTGTATTAATATCTTTAGACTACAATGCAAGTTAATTATCAGATCCAATAAAAAGTCCATTTTAGTTCGATATTTCTTTTGAATGTTTATCTTTTAAAAGTGAAAATATATCATTAAATTCTACTACAGCCTGGTTCCTCCTCACCTTTGAACTTGGAATCTGAAGTTTCTTCTAGAGATATGGACTCTGGAAAGGGCAGCTTTATTACTCGTCTCGGTAAGCAAGGATTAGGGAGATAATCAAAGGTCACACTTAAAGCTGTGCTGAATTACTTCTTCCAGATTTCAAACACACAGGCAAACAAGTTTTTACCTGTGTGTCTGAGGAATCAGGCTTCCTGCAAGAAAGATTGCCCCGTCTGCTTTTTTACTTCATATCTCATCAATTGCAATTGAAAGAGAGGAAGTCTGCCTTTTGCTGGCATGAAAATCTTTTGCTGTTTTTAAACAGGCTCTGCCTTTCCTTTGTCTTACTCATCAGATGAGCCGCATTGCCCCTGAGTTCTATGAAAT
Organism: Heterocephalus glaber; assembly: GCF_053883595.1. Lineage (NCBI taxonomy): Eukaryota > Metazoa > Chordata > Mammalia > Rodentia > Bathyergidae > Heterocephalus > Heterocephalus glaber. Next base: position 26,245,917 of record NW_028258151.1, on the reverse strand, counting down.
AGGTTGGAATATTGACTCAAGAATCCTGAGTACCTTGAGCCAGCAGCTAAAATCCGCCAGGTTGGGCCCTGATTTGCATTTATTTACCCATCTTGTGACTTATTAGGTGCAAGTGACAGCTTGGCAGGAACTAATAAATCACTTTCTGCTTTTTTTCTTAAAACCTCTAAACTTAGCTCTGTATAGTCCCTAAATGACTATCATAACGTAATTAGATACAAATCTGATCTCCATATATGTCTTGACACCATTTCAAAAACTTCACAGAAAATCAAAATCAGCAGGACATTATGGTCTTTTTTCTCCCCTGTGGTTTTCCCTTCAAAGTAGGAGATCTGTATAGATAGCCCTCCTTAGAAAACCATTATTGCACTTCAGTAAGTAGCACTGGACTTCTCAGGGAAGGCTGCCTTGAAGGGAGGTGTCCACAGGTGCAGTCAGTACTATAAAAGACTTCCAATGAGTTTAGCAACTTCAAAGCAGCAAAATTCTGTTGTCCAATTTTATTTGTCTCTGAATCTGACTAAACAGGTTGCTATTCATTACAGAGCTCCCTCGCAGGTACTTACAAAGTCACAGTTCTTTGTATTAATCTAGACAAGAGGCCATTATGAACTGTTGCTTTAGTTTTGGGTGAAAACACAATGAACTTGGCTGGATGAAAAGTATGCTTTCAGGTGGCCCTTTCTTCCTCTTTGAAACATGAAATCCTTTTATTTCCTTTGGGATTTTTGAGTGGTAGAAGGATGAAGAAGATGGGTAGCCTGTTGATTTTTTTTTGACATAAATACATTGTCAAATTTTGAAAAAGTGGGGAGAATTTCGGTCTTGGGAAAGTGAAAATATGAGTTATTAAAATTGCCAAACCAAAAAGCTGTAGGAAAAATAATAATATTCTTTTTTTTCTAAAATTTTATTTATTATGCAATCACAGATGGAGTATTAATAGTTTTAGAGACTATTTTGCACACATTATTTCATTCAATTATTTCACTGCTAGTAGGTATTATATTCTCTTTCAATAAATGTGGACAGTAAAGCTCAGAGAAGTGAAAGGAATTGGCAGACTTCACACAACTAATTAGTATTTGCAACCAGATTTGACATTGGGTCTCTTGGGGTAGTAGATCTGTGATCAACTCTAGGACCTCTGTATACCATGTCCTGAATTTGGGCATACACCCAAAAGGAGGGACACACTGATGCATAAGCTCCATAGGAACCGTACCAGAAAGAATAACTCTCTTTGCTCTGATTCATTCCCAAGGTCTACGTAAATGTCCGGCTGGCAGTAGATGCTCACTAATTGTTTGCTGAAGAATGCACACATTAATACCTAAGAATATTGTAAAGCAGAAAATAATTGCAAAGGATGTTTAATTCCTGCTTTTTCATTTCTACTCATTTATTTTCTTAACTTTCCATTAATTGAGAGGAATATCTTAGTGATTATTGTAGAATATTGTGACTATAATTAAGGATGTATATTCCAAAATTGATAGAAGAGTGGATTTTAAATATTTTCATGCCATAAAATTAGCAAATTAGATGATGGATATATTAATTAACTTGATCGAATTATTCCATCCTATATACATACAGGAAAATATTATGTTGTAACACATAAATGTAGATCACTCTTATTTGTCTACTAAAAACAAACTTAAAAAAGAAAAAGAAACATGTGTTTCTCAATCTTTATTACTAATAGTACAATTTTTGATTTTTTCAATTTTCTTATAAAACCAACAATAAGTATTTTGACTTTTCATCAACTTTTAAAGAATGTTGTTATAGGTAACAGATGCGTATAACAGAGGTAAAAATTAGTTTGTAACAAAACTAACTAGTGCTTACTAATATTTTCAGTCCAATATAGAATTTGTCCCCAATATCATATTTCTTTATTTCACAGAAGAGGAATTGGGAAGAGGATTGGGGAGGATGAGTTAGAACGAAGGTGATGACTGTGGTGAGTGGAGCTGTTTGGGCTGTTTCTCTTTTTTATGAGTGGACTCCATTTGATGAATTGCTGTTATTTTTTCCTACCTGGTATGTCATCTTTTTGGTGATGTCAGATGAGAGAACTAAAGAGTTTTAACTCAAATGGAAAACCCCAAATTGGGCAGAGGTCGATAATGATGCTGATCTGAGCCTTCTTAAAGGCTGGGCCTTATACTGAAACCAAACTTAACTCCTTCCTTTATTAGGCAAGTTTGGAGTGTGAAGAAGAGGGCTTAGCATCAGCAAATGGATGGAACACTAGTTTATATAGACTGTACATCCTTATAAAAACATTCAAGATAACAAGCTATACGTTTCTTTATTTCTGTATATACATATATTATATATATATATATATATATATTATGTCCCTTAGGAGTCTCAATAAATTCCAGACTCTACTTTGTAAAAAGCAGAAAATGTTGTGTCCTAAAAAGAAAACGTGATAGCAAGCTAAGAAGGAGAACAAAGAGAAACATAGCTTCTGGGCAAAATCTACACGTCGTAGTAATGAAATATAACATAAAGATTACTTATTATTTACACCCTGTATCATTGGCGCAGTGCTGTGAGGAGGAAGTTTTAGGAACTGTGCTGTAATTGTGTTGCAGCTTAGTGGAGAGAAAAGTAAGAAGAAACAACATGCACTCCAGGCAGGCTTAAGTTGTTTGTGTCGATACAGATCACGATACAAAATGGATATCTCCTCCAAAAATTTTTGAATGTCAGCTCATACATAGAGCATTCTAAATAGATAAATATATTATCTCAATTTTTTTCTTTAGAAATTTCAAAAGGTTAATGGTATCTTCCTTTCAGAATAAACAAATAGAAATTAATCTCAGTATTTTAGGATATGTTTGTGATATGTAATAATTACATTTATCTTGGGGAATTGGTACATATATATCTCAATTCATGATCATATTTACCCCCTCTCTCCCCAATATTTTAACCACAACATAGCTTGAACAATCTGATACAATTATAGAGTTAGTATTTATAAGAATTAAGTTGGTTGAAGGAAGAAAAGTAGGCATTAACATATGAAAATAAACATAATTTTTTTTCTAAAAAGTAAAGAGCTTTAACATACGCAGTGCTGGATAAGGAAATAATGTGCTTTTACTGAAATGTGTGTATAAAATCAGTGTGTATCATTCCATTTTTCCGTCATTAATGGAAATTATTAGGAAATACTTTTTTTCAGTTCAGTTTGTGGTTTGTTTCGCACTAAGCGTTTAGAAGGAAGATGATACAAAGAAAAAAGTCAATAAATGTACCTGCATCAATGAAATAAATTAACTAACTTCATAACTAACCCAGATCAAAAATGCGGTCCGGGCCGGGGATTTAGCTCAGTGGTTCTGCCGCCTGCCTTGCAAGCCCAAGGACCCAAGTTTGATCCCCGGTACCAAAAAAAAAAAAAAAAAAAAATGCGGTCAGGTGATCCAAGCTGTCTTCAAAGATAATTGTCAAGAAAGTAGAATGAGTTAAAACACCATGGTGCTAATATATATTTCATGATTTGCACCAATTTGCAATAATCAGTCTATATTCATTAATATTTTATAACATGATAGAAATGGCTACATTTTTAAGAAAGGAATTTAGTGACTCAGGAGTGATTTTTGCATCAGTCAGCTCTTGCATTTTGCTAAGATCATGAAATCAGGTTCTAGAATTATTGAGTAGGGCAAAATGAGCTGAATATCAAGTAATAGGTTTTCAGCGTTAGTGCAAAGGAAAATAGAAGCTATCTATTCCAGGCAGTTTCACAGCACAGAGAAGTGAATTCTAACACATTAGACAATGGAATCCTTTCTCCGGGTTTCTGAGGACAAAACAGGGGAAGTTCCCTTGAAAAAGATAGAGTTCAGCTAAAATTGCCTTCAAATTGACATTTCCATGCATAATCAGGGGAGAAATCATCTATATGCTTTGCTGTATTTCTAAACCCAACCTCAGTGAGGTGCAAGATAAACAGAAGTCTTGAAATTTTGTATTTGAAGTTTGCAAAAGCTAGTATAGCAAATCAAACTTATTTTTAATTTTTATGGATATTAATATTTATATATAATATGAATACATATCAGATCACTTATAATCAACGTCAGTTGCACAATAAGGGCAGTAACATCCTTTACAAATTTTGTTATAGTCATGTTACTTTTAACTAGAAGTAATTCAAGACACAGGCATTTTCAATATGAAAATTAATTTCAGTGCATAGATTTTAAGTATGCTGTACTTGATAGTACACTTGCATGTCATAGTCCTCCAATGTTTAATGAATTCACCATATAGCATATATAAGGAATATAGTCATTTTAATTATTATACAAAATCTGTGATATCCTTCTGTAGTACAAATATATAATACTATAATGATCCTATACTTGGATAAATAAATTTATATACATAGATAGAGTGGATCCTTGACTTACGAACTTGATTGGTTCTCAAGAGCTGGTTGTAACTCGAGTTGGTTGTAAGTCAGTACAGCTGAGAGCTGGATGTTTACATGGGTGCACACTATAGATGACCAGAGGCAGATGAATCTTTCAATTTAATTAACCCAAGTTGTTCATATGTCAGGCCAGTTGTAACTTGAGGATCCACTGTATTTATATGATTTATAGTGAAGACAAAGAAATCATCCAGTGAGAGTTTGAATTTTAGCTCTGCAGTTTCTTAGACAATCAAATCTTCAAATTAACCAAATTGACTCTGTTATGTCCTTTTTAAGCCCCTTACTACTGCATCATGATATTGCTACAAAGATAACATGAGGAAATATAATTAAAGAAACCAATAATACCTATCATATAATTTGTGATCAACAATATCAATATCATATTCCTTTCTATTTATTATTGTATGAACTATTCATTGCCCATATGAAGTTTGACATTACAACAAATTTCTGAATTTTTTCCATGAATGTTTTACCATATGTTTAAGCACAAATGTTAGTTCTTACCTGGATCAGTATTTCAAAATGATGATTTTCAAATTGCATCCTGCCTTTAATTCATCTAAACTGGCATTCTCTAGTAAGGTTGTGAGTCATCATCTAAAATGAAATGGCTACTCAGAAGTTTAATTCTTGCCATAAAACTAAGATTAATATTATTTATCAATTTTGAAAATGAGTGTTTTGTTAAACCATAAATAATTACAACTATATTTCTTTTAGCTTTCACCTTTACTGCTATTATTTTGCTATTTTCCATTTATTTAATAGATCTCTGTCACACATGTTGTATGACACTCAAAGAATTATACATTTGTAGTACAGTTTCTTCAAGTTAATTTCTGTTCTTTGACTTAATGCCTTATTTCTTGAAAGATTCTAGTACTTAGACATAAAATGACATCAACATTCAACAATATTCCCTACAAGGAAGAATGGAATGATTCTATCTTGACTTAGCAGGAAGTAATCTATATGTATTGTAATAAAGTAAATGTGAACATTTTCCTCAAAATTATAACTTCATTACAGAATGAGGGGAGAAAAAGTAGAAAAGTAATATAAAAAAATCTAACATCAAAATATGAAATCTGTACAAATTATATATGACATATAAAGTATGTTTTTTATAAAGGAAACTTTGAATTTAGCATATTACTATTATTAAAACTACACAAATTATTCCAGTCAAAAGAACTGCGATTGTTTAATAATTTAAATTCTTTGGTTATCTACCAATAGACTATCCTACAATTCAGGATAATTTAATTTTTAATTATTAGAATATACTACTTTCATTTAATTGCTCCATACTAATTTCATTTCATAAAATTACAATAAATGATTATGTATATTATAAAATATAGACCTTCACTTTCTCTAAACAATGAAAGCCAAAACATACAAAAAGTCACCTAAGAGTTTTTTTAATGATGACCCACTTTGAAAAATAACTCAACATGTTTGTGGAAGGGGTTGCTGAGTTCTGTTAGCTCTTACTCACTATCCATTATTACACACCAGGAAGTTGATTCTTACAAGTTAGCTTTTTAATAAACATGTGAAAACATATCTATATCTATATATAGAGATATAGATATGTATTTTTTAGAGTGGACCAAATTTGTAACCAGAACATCACATTTTTCTTCTGTGACAGAAACTCTGTAACTGAACAGTCTGTTAAAGGTGGAGAAAAATATTAAAGCTCTTTAATTTCTGGGAAAAATAAACTACTTCTCATCTTCTGTACCTTCAAGTGCTAACTATGCTTTATTACCCCATAGGGTCTACTTCACTGGGAAAGGCTAACACTGTTGAAGAAGCTGCTCCCTCAGTATTTAGAATTTATTTATGAATAGATAGTTTATAGTACTTGAGCTAAATTCCTATCAATTATACTCATTGTTATATTCCCATCCCCTGTGTATATCGATGATCCTAGAACTAAATGGAACATAATTCATATTTACGTTTGCATAGCACTAATAATCTCTCCCTAGTGCAGGAGGGATTGTGCAGACATGCAGTTGCATTCTCAACGGTCTTTAGAGCACATAATGTAACAGTCAATGTGGCTAAGCCCCCAAACAGCGATCTATGCTCCTGTTTTCTCGGAGCTCAAGTTTTCTCAGGAGACACAGGCACAAATAACCATAACCCCAGTCAGATGTGACAGGCACCTGACAGGAACATAAACAAGAGCTGTGGTGATATTGGGGGAAAAAAAGAAAACGGTTACTCTAGAGAATAGAAAATTAAGAAATTTTACTGAAGGTTTCCAGGTGAGACTTCCCAGAGGTAGCATTTGGACTTAGCCTTAAATGATACGTAAAATCACCCTGACAGGTGAGCAGTGACTACATTTCGAAACTTTTAAATTGTATTTGCCATTGCCATATAAGACATGAATTCGGAGTTCTGGGAAGCCTTGCATACCCCAATTTATAATAAGGTATTATTTCAGTTGTTGTTCTATCAGCAAAAGGTTTTAATTTCTTGCTACTATTCCTTTACCAGATCTGCATAGACTTGCATATCAAACCACCTTTTTATCTTGCTTTCCTATTTCTTGTGTATGTTTCTCATCTATGCGATTCACATAATCCATGTAATCCAAACAGTATCACTTTCCTCACCTGTGACATTACTTCCTATTTTGTACACAAACAATACCTGCTTTATGGATTTTTAAATAAGTCTTTGTAAATAATAACAAATGTATTTTTAAATCGTAAGTGAATGTAATTTATGATGCTACCGACTTTCCTATGTAATTAATATCAGCCTCTTCTCACCTTACTTTTGGAAGTGTCAGTAAATGGCTGTGATGACTCTTTGCAGTAATGAACATGTGGTACGTCTAATAGTACCAACATTTTACAAAATTATTTTACCAAAAAGGAGCATTGTAGAAATTTTGCCCCACCCTAACTACCACCATGAGGATAGACTAACTGCTTCTAAAGTACAGATCATATGGTATACTTTGCTTTCAGCTTAATCTAACCAGTCATGGCAAAAACCATGGCATAATCAGCTCTTTAAATGTGCTTGGTTTGTTAATTGATCAAAAGCAGGCTTCCTTTTAATTGTTTAATAGGAAACCAAATGAGGCTGGCTTTCACTCCTCTAGGTATACCCTCGGTGTAGGAAAAGATTTTATGAACAAAACCTCAGTTGCCTGTGAACTAGCACAAACAATCAACAAGTGGGATCTCTTCTTATTAAAAGGCTTCTGCACAGCAAGAGAAACCACCAGCAGTGTGAAGAGACAACCCACAATGTAGGAAAAAAATCTTCACCTGCTCTTCCTCAGACAAAGGTCTACTATCTCGAATCTATAAAGAACTTAAAAAGATCAGACCTCCCAAATTTAAAGACCCAACCTGAAAATGGGCATCTGAAATGAACAGACATTTCTCAGACAAAGAAGTAAAAGCAGCAAATAAACATATGAAAAAAGGTTCAACATCACTGGTCATTCAAGAGATGCAAATGAAAACAATGCTGAGATTCCACTTCACTCCAGAAAGAATGGCTGCTATCATGAAATCAACCAATAACAAATGCTGGCGGGGCTGTGGGGAAAGAGGAACCCTGCTCCACTGCTGGTGGGAGTGTAGACTGGTGCAAGCACTGTGGAAATCAGTATGGAGATACCTCAAAGAACTAAGATTGGAAGTCCCATTTGACCCCACTATTCCACTGCTGGGGATCTTCCCCAAAGAATTAAAAGAATCATACCACAGTGATATATGTTCACCCATGTTCATAGCAGCATAGTTTGTGATAGCTAAAACTTGGAAACAGCCCAAATGCCCATCAACTGGAGAGTGGATAAAGAAAATATGTTTTTTTTATATAACGGAGTACTACTCAGCCATAAAAAATGAGAAATTAGAGACATTTATAACTAAGTGGATGCACATTGAGACAATACTCTTAACTGAAATAAATAGGACACACATGTATAAATACCAAATAGTTTCTCTGGTGTGAGAAACTGAAAGTGTAAATAAGGACTAAAATGTATAATAGGTATTGTGAAATAAGAAGAAAAGGGGCAAAGGGGAAGGAAGTGTGAGGGATAGGGGAAAGGATAGAAGGGAATGGGATTAATATGAGAAAATGGAAAAATAGGAACAAAATCTTTGTAAATAGAGAGGACTGGAGGGGTTGAAGGGAGGGCTGGGCAAGGGTAAAAAATAAGAACCAAGAGAGACTATGTAAAGGTGCAAATTTCCAATGATGAATGTCATTATATTGTATACCTAAAATGTACCAATGATTAGAATGAATAATCGATAATGTAAAATAGGAAGAAAAGGTCCAAAGGGGTAGGGGTAGTGGGAGGGGCCAGGGAAAGGAAAGAAGGGAAAGGGAAAATGCTGAGATATGGAAAAAATGGAAATAAAGTCTTTATAAATAGGGAAGGGTGGAGGGGGTGAAGGGAGGGCTAGGAATGGGGAAAAAATAAGAACCAAGATGCATCATGTAAAGATACAAGTTCCCAATGAGAAATGTAATTGTGTTGTATAGCTACAATGTACCAATAAAAGAATTTAATAAAAACAAAGAATCCTCCTTGCTCTGCATGTTCCATAGCTAGGAGATGCTGTGTTTAGTTGAGACTAAGTAAATGTTATAACTTAATTGAAAAGAAAGAACTTCCAGAGCTTGCTTTCTCTCTGTGATAATAGCAATTTCTGAGATGGTTGCTGCTCTGTAATCCTAGATAAATGCTGAGCTAACTAGCCATGGGCAAATGGCTTTAAAAAAATAAACCTTTGTTTTGACAGTTTTGTAATTATTTTCTTGCCACTAACTACATTATCCTGACAATATATGCATTGACATGAAGAAGATATTTGGACTTTAAATCTTGAGAGCTGCATCAACATCAGGGCTTTATGGGACAAGAGAAAACAGATGGGCTGTTCATTTCCTTCAGTTCAATTTCAGGTGCCCTGGGTTGTGCCCCTAATATCACTTCCTTGACTTAACTCTTGCTTTGACATGATCCAGACTTTAAATTCAGACTCATATTAGTTCAGTCTGGTGTTGATTTGTTCACGTAATATTGGACATAACTGCAGGTCTGTTATTTTGTTTGTTTTCTTGAGTTACAGACAAAATTATAATTCAAGATTTATGCTATGAGTGTGACTGTGTGAATGTGGAATTGTGTGTGTCTGTCTGTAATTATTTTTTCCTCTTTTATGCCTGAGACAACATCCACCTATTACCCAAATCCACAAAGGCAAATTTTCCCTGCCACTCCATTGTCTACCCAAACATGTTGATGAATATTTGTTGCCATTCATCACCCTACTTGAGCTGTTGTTTTCCTGGTAGAATTGAGAGAACAGTGAAATGTTGCCTACGTTTACTTCTCTGCTCAAAATTTGAAAATGAAGGAGAGATTACAAAAGCCACAGTCTTCAAGAGAAAAGAAGGGACAAAATTTGCATTTAGAAGTAAAGGTGATTTTCTGTTTCTGAACTACTGCATTCATTCTGTAATTTTAAAATTATTTTTAACCGACTCATAGTAATTGCATATATTTATGGCATAGAATGTGACATTTAAATGCATGTACAAAAGATGTAATGATCAGATAAGAGTAATTGGAAAGCTCATCACCTGAAATACTTCTCATTTCTTTATGTTGAGCACATTCATTATCCTCTTGATTAGATGATTTGAAATGTATCATTAATTATTGTCAATCTTAGTTATCTTACTTTGATATGGAACATTAGAAGTAGTTATTCTTATACAAATGAATGCCTATACCCACTAACCATCTTCATTCTATCCTACTCTTCCCTAAATTCATCCTAGGCTCTGGTCACCACTATTCTAATGTCCTCTCCTGTGAGATTAATTTCTTAGTTTCCATGTATAGTGAGAATATCTAGTATTCATGTTCCTATGCCTGACTTATTGCACGTAACATAGTGCCCTCAAGTTCTATCTATTTTGTAATAATGACAGAATTTTATTCTTTTTATGGCTAAATAATATATATTTATATTATCCATTAATCCATCTATAGACCACCCTAGGTTGATTCCATATATCTTAGCTATTGTAAATGGGGCTATAATAAATATGCTAGTGTAGATGTCTTTCAACATGCTGATTTCATATCTTTTGAATATATATCCAGTAGTTGGATTATTGAACCATATGGTGGTTTTATTTCTGGTTTTTTGGGGAATCTACAGACATTTTCATAATAGCTCTACTACTTTACATTCTCACTATGTATAAGAGTTCCCCTCCCTTTTCTCCCCTTATCAACTTTTTAAAAATCTTTTCATTAATAGCCATTTTAAGAAGAATTGATGTCATTGTAGTTCTGATTTATACTTCCCTGGTGTTCAGTGATTTCGAGCACTTTGTTTTTTTTCTTTTTGGTACTGGGGATCAAACTTGGGTCCTTGCACTTTCGAGGCAGGCAGTGGAACTACTGAGCTAAATCCCCAGCCTCATGAGCACTTTATATATTTGTTGGCCATATATTAGCCAAATATATTTCAAGTATTTGTATATCATCTTTTGAGAAATGTCTGTTCAGGTAATTTTTTTTTTTTTTTGGTACCAGGGATTGAACTCGGGACCTTGCACTAGTGAGGCAGTTGCCGGAACCACTGAGCTAAATCCCTGGCCCTGTTCACTGAACATTTATTTATTTATGTATGTATGTATTTATTTATTTATTTATTCTGTTAAGTTTGTTATCTATTCTGGATATAAACTCTTTATCAGATGAATAGTTTAGAAATATTTTCTCCCTTTAAGTTTTCTTTTCAGTCTTATGATGGCTAAGCAGAAGCCTTTTAGTTCCATGTAATATTATTTATCTATTTTTGCTTTGGGTTCTTGGGCTTTTGGAGTCATATCCAAAAATACAGTGCCTATACAGATGTCTCAGGGTGTTTTCCCCATACTTTCTTCTATTAGTTTCATATTTTCCATTCTCAAATTTGAGTTTTTTTAATCCACTTTGAGTTTATTTTGTACGAGGTGAGAGCTGTCTATTTTCATTCACTTATACCGAGATATCCAGTTTTTGAAGTACTATTTATAGCAGAGACCATCCTTTCTCCAAAATGTATTCTTGGTGCCTCTTTCAAAAACGAGGTGGTAGAGCTGGGAATGTAGCTCAGCGGTGTAGCATCTGCCTGGCAAGCTCGAGTCCCTGAGTTCAATTTCGGATACAAAAATCCCCAAAAACAAAAACACCAGGTGGCTGCTAAGTTGAATTCATTTCTAAGCTCTCTCTTCCGTTCCATTGACCTGTGTGTCTTGGGTTTTTTTTTGGGGGGGGGGGTTATTTTTTGTTTGTTTGTTTTGGTACCGGGGATTAAACTTGGGACCTCAAGCTTGCCGGGCAGGCGCCGGAACCACTGAGCTAAATGCCTGGCCGCTGTGTGTTTGTTTTTATGCCAGTACCATGGTGTGTGTCTTACTATAGACCTATAGTATGTTTTGTGATCAGATCATTTGATGCTTCTACATTTATTCTTTTTGTTTAGCTTTGTTTCCAATACTTAAGGATTCTTGTGTTTCTTTAAAAATTATATAAGTACTTTTCCTAATTTAGTGAAGAATTTCTTTAGTATTTTCATAAGATTTATGTTGGATTTGTAGATCATCTTCAGTAGTGTGACCATTTTAATAGTATAAATTCCTCTAACCCATGAATACAAGATGTCTTTCCATTTTTTGTATGTGTCTTCAAATTCTCTTATCCATGCTTTGTAAATTTTATTATAAAAATGATTTACTTTGCTTGAGTTCAGTCCTAATCATAATAATACTATTTGTAGTATTGTGAATGAGATTGCTTTACTTATTTTTTTCTGAGCAACTACAGTATTGGGGTATAAAAATGCCAGTTTTATTATATGCTGATTTTGTATCCTACAACTTTACTGAATTCATTTATAGGCTCTAAAAGTTTGTTGTCATTTATTTCAGTTATTTTGTTGCTTGTTAGTCTCAGTAGATATTAAAAGTATCAGCTATGTCAGAAGTAAAGCTATTATTTGACACCTGAATATCTATATTTAATGATATATTCTGGTGAATTTCCAAGTCACCCTCTTACTTTACATAACAATCAAAATAAAATTGTTTTTACTACATGGCAAAATAAATTATAAAGATATACCATACTATCTCTGGAGTTAAGAAATATGATAAAACTAAATTATATTCTTGTTATATCTCACAAATATTTAAGCAGCCTAAAGTAGTGGGTAAAAGTAAGCATGATTAAACCAAACAGCCTGAGACTGACATCTGGCTCTGTCACTTGTTAACTTTTGCTAACTTTGTGATTGCAGCAAATTCCTTAGCCTCTTTGTGTCTTGAACTTGACCTACATGTGAAAATATTAATAGTACCTAATGCAGAGAGTATTTTCAGGCGTAAATGAGATCAAAGTGCTTAAAATAACAAATAATAACAAAGTGGCAAATAGCATGCATTTACAAACATATTTCTCAAAATACAAATTGTGTTTCTGTGATCTAGGAATAATTATTTTTTGCTTGAAATCTTAGAGCCCATGTATTCTGCCAAATACACTTCTCTCTATTATTCAGTTCATTTTTTAAATTTCAATTGTTTATGAATCTGTATCACTAGCAAGAAATGACATCTTTGGGCTTCTTTTTTCTCCTTTGTACCAAACAGGAGATTAAAAAATCTTTCTTTAATAATAATCTCAACAATGAAAATGCCAGTCTGATCACTGTATTGACAAGGAAGTGTTTAATTATTAGATGCCACCTAGTTAGATAACCTCCTTCTCCAAGGTTTTAAGAACTGGGAAAAATCTTATGCCTTAAAATGTTGAGTACATTCAAAAAATTGTCACTGAGTGTCTCGAGAATACATTTCATAAAATTTGAGACAAGATGTTGATCAAAATTTTCTCATTTGAATTAAATTATCATAAAAGTCCCCATGCTTTGGAGGTCTGAGAACACTTAGTTTAAGCATTGTCATGGATTAGATCTACACCCCTCAGCCCCTCAGCCTCATGTGTTCAGAGGCTGGGCTTCCGGAAGGTGATAGGATCCTGGTGTGCTATAGATGAATGGGGAGTTAGGAAGGGGAGCCTGGTCAGAGAGATGGAGCATTGTGGATGTGAGCTAGAAGAGTAAATCTACTCCTTGGCCCCCCCTTCTTTGTCTGCTTCCTGCCAGCCAACATGTGAACAGCTTTCCTCTGCAGCCAGGCCTTCCACCATGCCCTTTTCTTTTAAATTGTCTGATATTTTGTCTCATCAATGAGGCGAGTGACAAACACGAGTATTGCAGTATTATATAGTGATGATATTTCTTCAGAAATTTGCCATTTTACCAAAACACACACACACACACTTGTTAGCTTTACCAATATATAATAGTGAAAATAATAGCCACAATTATCCCAGGTAAGTAGTTAATTGCTACCTATAAAGTATTTGCAAACACAAAGTACCATATAAATTCTTAATAATAGTAATTAGTAAAGAATAGTAATTTTAAAAGGAAAATCTTTTCAGTTTGTCTTATTTCTGACATTTAAACTCATAAAACTTTTAAATCTAGTTTCTCTTGGTCAAATGGCAATGTATAAAACACAAGCAGTCAGGCAATTTTAAGGAAGCATTACTCATTTACCCATTGGGAGATGCTTTTAAAATCATTATATTATTATCATAAAAATATCATGTGCACAGTTTTTAAAGTGTACTGTATTTACTGGGAATTTTATAGGCTTTACTTAAGTTGGATTCACTAGATACCTCTAGCAAATTAGGACAAAGGACAGTGTAATTTATTTAGCAGAAAATTATCATTTTACAAATATGGCAAAACATTAGAAAAGTCATGAGCCATGAAAACTATAATAGATGTTTGCACATAAAAATTGGTTGAGTCATTGCATAGGGGGCTCGAGAACTATAGGAGCATAGTCATAATTCTAAAGGCGAAAATGAGGGATGGTCTGAGAGGCTGAACCTAAACTGCTGTTTATTATAGAGGAAGTAACTCCACAATCTGAGATTAGAATTAGAAATTTGAAAGAGTTAAGTAAATCTGATAGCTAATGTGTAACTTCCTCAACCAAGATGTTGACCTGTGTCAGTACTTCAGGTACTAAGGTCAAAGGATTAGAAATTTAGATGCAAAACTCGTATTGCAATTTTTTTGATTATCGTTTCACAGTCATGGACAAATGTTCTATTTGTACCTCATCGATTTCTTAACCATTAATTCTGTCTGTGATATGATGTCTTTAATCCTTTTGGGAAGATTCCTAGAAGGTGAAGAGCTGGGTCAAATGAAATTTGTAGTTTTAGTTTTTTGAGTCAACTCCACACTGATTTCCATAATAGTTGTACCACATTACATTCCTATCAACAATGAAGAAAAGTTCCCTTTTCCCTCCCTCACTGACATGTTATTATTTGATTTCTTGATGATGGCCATTCTTTCTAGGGTAAGATGAAATCTCAATTTTGTTTTAATTTGCAGATATCCATGTATATTCACGTTTATAGCAGCATAATTAATAATAGTCAAACCTTGGAAACAACCCATTATGTCCATCTTCATATGAACAGATAAAGGAAATGTGGTATTTATACACCACGGAGTACTACTCTGCCAAAAAGAATAATAAACTTGAGTCATTCGTAGGAAAATGGATACACCTTGAGAAGGTAGTGTTAAGTAAAATAAATTGGATGCATAAACTTAAATATCACATTGTTTCTCTTATATGAAAACCCAGAATAGAAATAAAGAACAAAATAAAAGAGACGTAATAGGAAATAGGGAGCTATATCATTCTCAGAAGAGATCAAGAGATGCCGAAAGGGGAAAGGGAGTGAAGGGAGAAGGGATAAAAAGAAAGGAATCAGGATGTGTAATGTACATATATCAACTCCACACAAGGAATGTAAACATTATATAGCAAAAATAAATACAAGAAAAAGGCAGGGGATCAAGGAGTGGGTAGAGGGGATAGGGAGGGAACGGAAAGAGGATGAAATAAGAAATTAAGATGTGTCATGTACATGAGCCAACATGCACTAATAAATTATAATAAATAAAATTCTCCCATCTTTAATACAAGTATTAAACATGTCTCAGAGTGTTATTGTCAATCAGTATCAAATTCAGTACTGAGAAAAATGATGCCTGCCAAATAGTTAAGTTCTGAAGATAGTGCATATATATAATGCATTTGTGTTCATTTTGTTTATTAATAACTATGGTGATCAGAAGAGGACTAAAGGCAAGGTTCTTCAGTAAACTTGTAGAGACAGACTTAGTTTGGCACTGATAATACAACAAAATTCATTTGACTATATCATTTAAATTAGTTGGGATATTATTCTTGTTCATTGTCATTCTACATGCCTCTATGCCTCCTCAAAAATTACCATAATTTATGAAAAGAAACAAATGGTCTATCTGTTTTAAGGAAAATAAAAAAATTTTAAACTTGTTTGGATATAATACTCCTTTTTTTTACCTGCTCCCTTAATTTCAAAATTTAAACTGCCTAAAATATTCAGTTCTTTAGTGAAATTTATCAGAGCCTCAAATATCATAATTTAAATTTTTTTACACAGGGGATTGAACCCGGGGCCTTTTCATTGAGCTAAATACCCAGTTATGTGTGTTTGTTTGTTTCTTTGTTTGTTTATTGGAGCAGGACCTCAGTAGTCACTAAGTTCCTCAGACTGGGTTCAAAATTTCAGTCCTTCTGCTTCAGCCTCTTAGAATGCTGGGATCACAGCTATATGACTCCACACTCAGCTGAGATTTTTAATGTAAAAGAGAGGTAACAGTGTGGAACTTAGACTGAGAAGTTTTTACTTTTTTAATTACTATTGACTAGTTTCTGCTGTATAGCTTTGAGCAAATCTCTTCCACATTGTAACCTTTAATTTATTCACATAAAATGTTGTAATACTATATTGTCTGTTGTGATAAATAAGTCAAAATTAAATTAATTCCATAGAAGTAAATCACTGTATCTTGCTTGTGTTAAGTAGAATCAACAGAAGTCATTATGTCTTTGACATATTTACTATAAGTATTCCAATGTCTATCAATTGCTTTCCTTTTGCTCGGATACAATACCCAACATCCGTAACTTAAAGGAGTAGGGGTTTAATTTGGCTCATGGTTCCGGCAGTTCAGTCCATGGTCAAGCTGGCTTTAGTGTAGAAACACCATGGTAGAAGGGGATGGCAGAGAAAAGCTGCTCACTTCATGACATCCAGGAAGCCAAGAGAGGATGAAGGAGCTAGGGATAAGAATTTATCCTTGCAAATAACATCCCCAGTGACCTACCTCATCATCCAGACTTCCCATCCAAATAGATGTGAACTATTGAGCTCCTGATTGGGTGAATCCATGAAGGATTATGGTGCCCCCATGATGCCATCACTTTCCAAACACATGAGGTGTTTGGGGATCATTTAGATCTAAACCATAATACTGTCTTTCAAAAATATTTTACCATTTTGTAAGCCAATATCTTTCTCATTGAGCAAACACTGAAATAGTCAGCATTTCTGACAGAAAGATTTTCTAGAGCAGTTCTGTAGACTCTAGAGATGGAAATACTTGAGGCCTACTCCAGATCAGTCTGCTTTACCAGAATACCTGAGGGCTCACACAGAAATCTCCATATTAGCAAGACACCTAAGGATCTAGGTATTACCAGGGGTTTGCACACTTTAAAGGGTCACACAATTTCAGGTTTTGGAGGTTATATAATCTTTATCACAAATACTAGTCTCTGCCATTGAAGTAACCATAGATAATATATTAACAAGTAAGTTGACTTTGTCCCCTAAAACTTTTCTTGCCAATACAGGAAGCAAACTATAGTTTGCCAGTTCCTAAAATTTATTAGGCTTGTGCAGTGCACAGCCTACATAATTTTTCTAGACTGAATTTTGACATTTTCCCCTCAAAATTCATATGTGGAAATTCTGACCTCCAGTGTGATGACATTTTGGGGAAGGAGGTTTCAGCATGGTAATTAGGTTTAGATGAAGTCCTGAAGGTTGTTCCCTTATGATAGAATCGGTGCACATAGGAAAAGAGTGCAGCAGATCTCTGTATCTTTCTTTGTGTGCATGCACACTGATGAAAGGAAGGACAGGTGAGTACATAGCACTAAGCTGGCAGTCTGTACGCCACGAAAAGGGCCCTCATCAGAAAGCACATTTGCTGACACATTGATCTTGGACTTGCAAGCTCACGGGCTGTGGGAAATCAGTACCTGTAGTTTAAGACACCCAGTCTATGATATTTTGATACAGTACCCAGAGATGACTAAGACAACTCTACGCACTGGCCTTCTTTCTGAGGTCAAAGTAGAAACTCTGTACCATGTAGTTTCTAATCATGGATTCAGGGAAAGTTTTTCTTTCAGTTTTCCCAGGCATTGTTCCTGTGGTCTGTGACAAGATCTGTTGGTTTGTTACATAATCAGTTATTAAATATCTGTCCTTTCTACCTTAGGATTTGCTTTGCAGAATTAACTGTGAGAGAATTCAAAATCAAGGACAATTGAGTATTCGTGATTAAAATGTGGGTTGTGCAAAAATGGGCCAAGAGCTACTAGTGCTCTCAGTGATTTTTATTTACCAAATGTTATCAATGTATTTTTCTGTTCTTTCTGACTTCCTGGATTATTCCTCTCCTTTTCTCAAAAGAGTATAAGGAAGCATAAATAGCTATTAATTATAAAAAAATCAAGAATCTTCCACTACCTTTAAAAGGTAGCTGCCAAGGGGAGGATAGAGGGCTTTTGCACTCAAATAGTAACTCAGCTTCAAGTGATTTTACTGAAATTTTAGAGGAGAAAAAATGCCAGTATTAATTTATCAGGCTGCAATTCTCAGGGACATTTTATCATACATTCCAGTTTCCCAGGATTTAATTTCGTCCCTGGAAATGAGTTACTCACTGGAAAATGACCCTTCTGTATGCACCATCTGCACAGACCTGAACATGGCAGGCATACGGGGGCATCAGAATCCTCAGTCCTCCTGCTGGCCTTGCTCAGAACAGATGCTCCAAAATGGTGATTAAATGAAATTAACTTCCTATTGCAAAATGCCATAAGCCAGCCTAGTATTTCATAAGGGTGAATGCATAGACTAATTTTAGAAAATGTTTTCAGAACAATTTTGCTATTAAGTGTTTTATTATTCAAGGAGTCGTAAGACATAATACATTAGTTCTGACCTTAGATTTAGAAGTCAATTAGTTCAGGCTTCAAGTCTTCGTTTATTCATGCATCCTGTTTCTCAGCAAACATTTATTTGAAAACAAATGAAAAGAAGTCCTGTTTTCAGCATGATATCCTGGAAAGTCATAGCAAACAATGACTTGTAAGTATGTTTAGAGAATAAAAGAGAATCTTACTATCTCTTCTCACAGGTAATACAAAAGTTCAGAAAAGAGATTTATTGAATAATGTATAGTCAATGCCTGACATACATCAGTCATTATTCTAAGCACTGGAGATATTTCAGTAAACAAAAACAAAGAAAGAAAAAAAGAAACAAAAGAAAATTCTCTCTCTTATATAAGTTACACCCTAGCAGATGGGGAAGCAGAATGTATATGTATATGCCTTTTTTTCAAGTGCTAAGTTATGCAGCACATAAGAACTGACCTGCATTAGTGTAAAGAAGAAAAAGACAAAAAAGTAACTCTTACATATCTACTAGGGCTGAAATAAATATTGTCAAGGTAAAGTGACATTAAGCCATGAGGATTAATGTAGAAAGTGTGACTCCCCATTCATTAATTAGTATAATGAATAATAAGATGATTGTTAGCTCTCTTGGTTCAGTGATAGTGAACCTTTTAGAGAAGAGTCCCCAAATTACAACCCCAAACCCACTTATTTCTCACAAAGTGCCACCCTTGCAATCAAACTTGAAGACTGAGGTTTTATTTAGATAAAACAACTCATACATTAACATCTTTTGTCTTACAAGAAAAACAAGTAACATGCATGTCATATGGTTCACCACCACTGTCTTTTATCATTGGTGCTCTCATAAAATACCTGGATAATTTAAATAAAAGAAATTTACTTCCATGGTTTTCGAAGCTGGAACATTCAAGATCCAGGTGCTTGCAGAGAGGGTGTCTGGTAAGGGCTTGCTTTCTACCTCCATGCTGTTGCTGTATCCTCTAAAGCTGTGAACACTGGGTCTTTACAGGGTGAAAGAGATACTATGGCCAGGTGGCCTTCTCAACCCTCCTTCAAGGTTATTCCCATTCATAAGAGAACAGCCCTCATGATTTAATGGCTTCCCATAAGTCTGCCTTCTTGATACCACCACAAAGGGAATTGGATTGCAAAATGAAGGTTAGAGTGATATAAATATTCACAGTATCATACAAGTTTCATTTTATATAAAATAATGTGTGCTCCTGGTCAAAGACCTCTATAAAAGTAACTTTTAAATTTAAGGCTTATTCAGCTAGAGTTGAAACAAATACAAGAAATATACTTTTTTTTTAAAGTTGCTAAATGCTGAGACCAGGGTTTAAATTGCTAATGCAATTAGCATGCTAATGTTGGATAGCATAGGTACAATTATGACTAATGGTTCTTATAAAGTTAAGGGTCAAAGTAGCTCATTAATCCTTAATTTTATAGTCTTTTCAATTGAATATAGTAGTCTGTATGGACCCTCAGTATCTCATCTTTTCATAGTTGAAGATGGGCTAAAATAAGGGTCAGTGAATGTTTCTCTGAAAGGTTAGATAGTAAATATTTTAGGTTTTGCCTGTCATACAGCTGCTGTCTCAACTACTCAACTCTTCCATTATGCTATAATTATGTAGCCTCAATTAATATAACAAATATGGTTATACTCTGATGAAAAGTGTATATGAGTAACAAAACTTGACTTGTGTATAGTTTTTAATCATAAAACTTTTCTTTTGAATTTTCCAGTCATATGAAAATAAAAGCAAATTCTCAGGTCATGGCTGTTTTTCAAAAATAGATGTATTGCTCTGCAGGTCATAGTTTATTGACACCAGGCCCATAGCTTTTCTTTCAAGAAGGGATACCAAAGCTATGGCAAATATGATTGGAGCAATAAATAGTAGAAGGTTGAGTAAAAATATTCTTGATAAGATAATGAATTAGAACAGAAGCTATAGGGATCATGGTTTAACTTATGTGCAATTATGTGAATTGGCACCTTAATGAGTCCCATTCTTGGGCTGAATATTTATATTATATTTATTTACTAATCAAAAGATTCTATCTGCTCATTTTATAGTATGTCTGTAAAGTAGGCCTTATTTCTTTTGTACTTTTGTCACTTGGCCTTTCCTGGTTCTTGGTGACCTGAGAAGAATTTGCCTGGAACACCTCAAAAATACTGAGATACCACATGCAAGAAAAGAAGTGGTTTCACAGAGAAAGTTTATTATACATCAGAACAGGCTAATACACTAGCCTGGACACCAGCAGAGTGTGGGTGACAAGGCATTTCTTTGTCCAGGTTTCTTTCATTGTATCGTACTTTCTGTTTTAGGGTGTTCCTTGCCCTATCCCTGTACATTAATGAGTTAGCCTTGCCCTGCTTTTAATTTTGAACCCTTAAGCATGTGGTAAAGAGGATAGGTCACCCGAAGGATCCCCAGGGCAATCAGGGTGCATGCACCAATGAATGGAAAGTCCCCAGACCTCTTTTATGGTTAGTTTGAGGTTGCCAATCCACTTGGGTCTTTTCCAATTGACTGAGGCCATTTCACACCCCAGCCCCACAGCCCACTCCCCATCAACAGAAAGAGCAGCTTGGAGCAACTCAATCAAGCTCAACCATTTGCAGAAAAGAACAGCTTGAGCTGCCTTGGCCCCCTGGACATTTGAATACCTGCTCATACTTTGAGAAACATAGTACAGACTGGTAACATCTCATCTAGTCTTAATTCAGATCTCATGGACTTTTTTTTTCTGCAACCACAAGACTTTAATGGTTGTAAGATAATTTAACATGGAGGTTATAAATACTGTTGTCAATAGGAACTACAGAATTGGATTGCACTTCTTTCCCTAAAATAATTTATTCCTTTGATCAAAGTTTTGGGAGGAATTAATGATATTATGTATTTTGACTGGGTCACTGTGGTCATTTAGCAATGTATTTGTCCTCTGAGGTTGCCATAAATAAAATTACTAGTTTAGGTCATGATTTGTTGGTGTCTTAAGGTAATTAATTTTCATATAGAACTAATAGATTCAGCTTCACATCCTATATATTTATTATTTTCCCCCTAAAAGAAAGTCAATTTCACTAATTAGAAATAATAGGCAATAAAAATTTGGTGTGGCCATTCATTCAACTCCCCATTTAGAGAACAACTCATTATATTACCTATGTTACAAACACAGAAGGAGCAGTTTGTGATTATGAATTACGATGATAAATTGATCATGAAGAGAGGATTTGAACAAAGTTTTGAAGGAGTCAAGTTAGGCAAGCCATACTTGGAGCAGTGAATACTGAGTAACAGAGCAAGAAGTCTGGTTTATCCAGGAAGCCATCATGGCTGAAGCACAATGCGTGATGGAGGGAGAGCAGGTCACACGGTGGACCAGATCATGATGACTTCATGGCTGATGTCTGAGCTATGTTTAGAAGTGATTTCAGTTAGCAAAGAAAGAAAGCAGGTGGTGCTAATAATGAGTGGTTATTTACACTCGACTCTGAGGCAAGAGCTCTAAACACAGCATTCTCTTTGGCTTTTATAACAGTTTGGTAGAAATTCTTTATTGCATTGGAGGCGAATGAAGCTGGGAAACTAAGCTTTCACAACTAGTGAAAGACAAAACTGGGATTAGAACTCACAGTCATATATTTCTCCTCTACATGTCACACTGTATCTTTTAAATATCAGTTCTTCAAATTAGATCCTTGTTACAGCATTTAAAAATTGAACTCCAGAATGCAGTCTGTGCTTACAGTACTACCAGATGAAAAGACAATTCAAGAAAGCCAACACACCTTGATTTAAATACAAAGTATCCACCAAACCTTGACCCTCAATTCAGGAACGTTCAGAGGTGGCACCTAGAGATGTAATCAGATCATGGGTGTTGAACTCATAGATGAATGGCTGTTAGGTGGGGGGCCCAGTTGCAGGAGTGGATCTCAGGAGACATGACTTTGAAGGACATATCTTGTTCCTGGTATCATCTTCTCTGTTTTTTTCCCTTTTCTGTGCTTCTTGGCTGCCATGAGGTAAGCAGCTCGGCTCTGCCAAGCCCCTTTACCATTATGGCATGGCTCACCTCAGGCCCAGATCAATGAGGCCAGGCAACCATGGACTGAAACTCCCAAAACTGATAAACAAAATAAATCTTCCTTTTTTTTTTTTTTTTTCTTTTTTTGGACAAGGGATTGAATTCGGGTCCTTGCGCTTGCAAGGCAGGCAACGGAACCACACTGGGCTAAATCCCTGGCTCAAATCTTCCTTTCTTAAGTAATAAAAGTCAAGAGAAAAGAAAAAGCAAATGATGAAGCTAACATTTAATTTTTTATAAAAACAAATTGGACATAAATCAGAAATGATTAAAATTATTAAAGAATATTACGAAAAATTTATGAAGTTTAGGCATTTCAAAGCCCGGAATATTATGTGTAAAAAAATACACTGCAAGTCAGGCATGTTGGCCTAGGCCTGTAATCCCAGTCCTCTGGGAGGCTGAGGCAGGAGGACCTCAAGTTTTAGCACAGCCTCAGCAACACTGCAACTAAGTCAGGCCCTGTCTCAAAAATTAAAAAAAGAAAATAGCAAAAGGGGCTGGGAAAGTCTGTCAGTGTAAAGGGAATGGCTTTCATGCCTAGTATCACAAAAAATGTTTCAGAGATATGCACTTGTTACATATATTTATAATTATTTTTATTGTTTCAATGAGAATAACATACAGGCTTTTTATGAACTAAAACATAATGAAGTTTAGTATTATCATGAAGAAAAATACATATCAACTTAATGCTTTCATTTGAAGGCATGTTTTATGGGATGTCTTTAGCCTTTTTTTTTTTTTTGGTACCGGGGATTGAACTCTGGACCTTGCGCTTGCAAGGCAGGTGGCGGAACCACTGAGTTAAATCCCCAGCCCTAACCTTCTTTATATATGTTATTGGACAATGAAGTGTTTTTATATACTTCTGTCTCTTATTTTGTAACTTGAATTCTGTTTTATTGATTAGTGGTGGACATACTATTTATTCATGATGGTTTATTACTATATTTCCTAGAGATGTAGAACTGAGCTTTAGAAAAAATTGATTCATTGAAGTTGCTATAAGCAAGAATGTGACACCCATATATTGCCCAAATCTCCATGTTGATAAAACACAGAAAATGTTATTATATTAAATTAGTTTATTGAAAAGCTAACTTTAGACAAACTTCTCTCATGATGATGATAAGTGCTTTTAACCTTAGGGGTTAACACTTTATTATATCTTAAAAATCTTTTTATTCACTTGCTACTTTACAGGAAAATTTTTACTGTATTTCATTAGTCTCTTTCATGTTTTATGGAAATGTTAAACAAACATTATTTGAAGATGTGAAAAAATGTTAACCTGAATTTAAGTGATAATTCTGATTCTATCTTTGCACATTCTAAAATTTTCCCAGAGACTTACTACACAGATAGCTAGAAATAGAGAGTTGTTGTTCTTTGATAATCCTAAGATATTGCCTAAATCTTTCTATACTGCTATAACTACATGGGACTAGGTAATTCCTACAAATGAGAAATTTACTTCTCACATTTCTCGTGGCGAGAAGTTCAAAATAAGGAGAACACCATTTAGTGAGGGCCTTTTTAATTTCTGCTATTTTAATTTCTGATTTTGGAAATTTGAGTCTTCTCTGTTCTTGATAAAGTTAGATAAACTTTGAGCAATGTATCTATCTTTTTAAAGAACCAACTTTTAATTTTCTTTCATCGTTGTTATTTCTATATTATTCATTTCTGCTCTAATTCAGCTTCTTCCTTCATTAGCTTTCAGAGTCTTCTTTTCCTAGTTCCTAATAATAGCAAACTAGATTATTGATATGGCTTCTTTTATCATATGGATATTTATAGCTTTAAATTTCCTTCTTCACAGTGTTTTTACCACACTCTGTAAGTTCTGTAAGTGTATTTTTGTTTTCAGTTTTATCAGAGTATTTGTATATTAGCTTCTGATTATATCTTTGATCTTTGTTTATTTAAGTGTACATTGTATGAGTTTTACGTATCTTTTAAAGCTCCAGATACTTTTGTTATTGGATCATAGCGTTTCTGTTTGTCTAGTAACTTCACTGAAATAATTGTGGAAAATATGCACTGTGTGCTATGTGGAGTTACTGGAGTCTTTTTTTCTGTTAGCTTAGTGGTACGCTAATAATTTCACACAAAAAAATGTCCTTAAACATCTGAACCGAAGAAATAAAGCTGTGTCAATCATAACATTTGATGTTTTTGCTTCCAATGTCTCAGAGATCTCTGTCCTTTCATTATTATGTATCTATTTGTTTATTTCAGTTTCATGCATCTCTAGGACCAAAACAGTCTTTGGTAACAGCTTAAAATATTATGAAAAACATCAACTGAGTAAATAAGTTGTATAAATATTTCAGTAGCACAAGTTCAAGTTTTTTTCATTCCTTCATTTTTGGTACCTTCCACTTTTCTCACTTGGGGATGTTGACCAAATTTTTTCACAGGTAAATAGTGGAAATTGAAATTATTATTGAATGCCTTTTCATGATTTTTTTTTTTGGTACCGGGAATCAAACTCAGGACCTTGCCTTGCCAGGCAGGCGCAGCACCATTGAGCTAAATTCCGGGGCCCTGCATGCCTTTTCAAAAAGCCGTTTTCTTCTGGGATTGCATTTTGAATCCCTTATTTTAATGACATCATTTTCTTCTCAGATTTGTGAGTTCAGAGATACTGTCATCATTCATATTTTCAGAAAGATAATCTAGTGTATATCTGCCAGTGATTCAAGTTTGATTTAAGTATTGTTGATGCAATGAATTGATATTTATTTAGGAAATTATTTTATAAGATTTTTCTTCTATGAATATATTGTGCAAAACATTCTTTTTAAAATATTACAATTCAAATCCCAGCTCAATAATACATTTTCAGATTTTGGCAATGTTTCCTAAACTCTGCAAATCAATTGCCTTATCTATGAATTTTAACTAATAATAATACTTCCTTCTCAAAGTTCCTAAGATTGAGTGAGACAGCCAAACACAAGGCTGGTGCTCAGTGAGTGATAGCTATTTTATACTAGTTTGATTATCCTCAACAAAGGGCTTATGGTATTAGCTCTCCTATTTGTTTACTTTTATTATCTGTGAATTTCAGTGTTATCAATTTGATTTTGGTTTTGGCTTATTGCTTTTTTCTTTGTTTCTTTGTTTGAGGTCTTTTTAAATTACCAGAGAATGCAAAAATAAAAGAGAAAAGTGGAATAATTCCTACCTGTAGTCTACTAAATTAAATCTGTCTTTCATAAAAAATAATAAAGTAGTCATTACTGCTCTTTTCTTTTTTACTATTAAACTCTATTTTTTAATAAAAGAGAAGTGTCTTATAACCATTACAGTGTAATAGCTCAAAAGGTTCCTATTCTATTGTCACTATACTACTGATGCTTACCTTTAGAACAATAATGAATATTAATAAATGCTTCTTTTGTGATTCCATTGTGACTACATCTAAAAAGAAATAGTTGAGGCTATTTGATGACAATTACTGCTATTATATGCATGTACGTAAAATGAAGAGTCTGAATTTTCAGTGAATGTCATATAATAGGCCTGCTAAAATAGACCACCTAGGAAACTACATTTTTAACTTTCTGACACTATGTGTTTTAAATGCCAAGTTTATTGAACTTTTTTATTTCTAAAATTTTACATGGATTTGTGTATCTATTGTAATCTATCTATTTGTATATCTATTGTCTAATGATATCTAGTGAGAGACAGAGTCACATTAAAAAGAAGTGTCGAGTTTGAATTATTTGAATGATTTACCATAAATAAAACTGGTGGTATTAAGTCCATATATTTTTTTGAAGTTTCATGGCTGTGAAAATAAATCAATAAATGAATGTTAAATGAGCCACCTGTTGAAATGAATTAACTTTTGGGTAAAGTAATCAAAATATTTGTCACTGTATACCACATTAATTTAAAAAAGCACATCTTCAAAATCATAACCTTTATGCTAGTGAAAATGCAGTCATTAAGTTAAACAAATTCATAAGTAAGAACAAGTCAGATAAATATATAAAGTCTGCCCTGTGAACAGGAAATACAAGGAAAAGGTTTACTAGTATTAAAAATGAGGATGATGACAACCCAATATTAGTAACTTGAAATGAATCATTCAAAATACTGGAGATTGGATCATTTTAAAAGATACTGTCACTGGCTCATATTTCCATTTCTAAGAAAGTTGCACAGCTTTCTATAGAATAAATTATAGGAAAAATCAACAAGGTCTACTAACAACCTAAAACTAGGATGAAGCACATATTGATGATATATTCCCATCCAAAGACTCCTAGTAGGCTGTTCAGTTTACATAGGTTCTTTCATATGCCAATTTTCTCACTGAGCTGTTTGCATTTTTCCTGATAAATTTTTCAGAGTCCATGACATTTGTCATATATGTCATGAACATATCATAAAGCTTTGAAATTTGGATGCATATGGTACATATCTAATATCTACTAGATGACTATCCCATTAATGTTCAGTATTTATTACACTGTAAATTTTCATTTTATTTCTTCAAGTACTTTCATATTTTCAGCATTAGGTTTTCTTACAACTGTAACTTTTAGAATGTTGCTTTAAATTTTAAGACAATATTTTTATCACTAATTTATATTGTAACTATATTGTATTTGTTTGGTGACTATGAATGAATTAATATCTATTCCTTGATATTTAGAGAAATATTATAGCCCAATCTGTGGCTAATTTTTTTACATATTGCTGAAACTGAATTTTTTCTATATTTAATGAAGATTCTTTTGATTCCCAATATTGTACTTTTAAAATATTTTATTATTTAATATTATTAAGGTGACAGTTACTAATATGAAAAATAACAACATGCAAAAAGCCATAAAGAGTGATCCTTAATTACTGTGATGCTTAAACATTTAGGAGTTTGAAAGAACACCACCATGGAACATAGATTGTAATAATTTGTAAATGTGGAATAGATATATTCAGTAATCACTGGGGTAGAAAAAAAAACTAAACTAGCCTAAATAACTTTGCCTGAGTTAGTCAGAAAGAACTAAAGAAAAAGAAATTTCATAGAAGCATTGTATTCTACCTGGTGAATTATTTCCTCTGGATCTATGAGTTAACAATTCTGATACATGTCATTTTCATGTAGAACTATCCAAAGACATGTGCATGGGTTAATATGCATATATATTTATTTAAACTGTTAACCCTCTGAAAAGCTACAGTGAAATCCCAAGAACAATGAACACAACTAGCATCAAATCTTGGTTTCTAGTATTCTGCAATGAAAAGAATCATGGACCTTTGCTAAAATGGCTGATTTCTATGACTGGGGCTAGAAACATATATATATATACACACACACACACACACACACACACACACACACACACACACACATACATGCACATACATACAGGACTGGAGTATCTTACAGCCTAAAAAAGACAAGGAAGCACTTCACTCAAAAAAAAAGAGAGAAATATACACTAGTGAGTATATTTCAGAAGAAAGAGCTCACAAAGGTCCAAACTGGAACAATTTGAATACCAACATAAATATGGTATTGTGGGATTATTTCATTATGACATTTTTAAAAAAAATCTATGCCAGTCTGATATAGGGGGAAGAGATATAACTCCCAAACCTACTAGACATCTAAAATGCGAGTTCATGTTCTCTAAAATCAAAGAATGTATTCTAGGAACAATGAAGATTAAGAGTAGGTAAAATTTATTGAGAGAAAGAAAACTTCTGTCCAAGAGGGACAGAAGGGGGACCCGAAAATGGACAGAAGGAGGACCCACCCACCCCACTTTTCAAAGATGTTTTATACAGGAAAGCCATGTGGTGAGGCGGATGCAAAGTGGGACAAAACTGTAAGACCCAATGGAAATTTTCAAGATGGACATGAGATGGGACAAAACCATGATCAACCAATAAGATTACAAGTACAGTCATCCAGGTAATATTGATTAAATGGGGATCAAATTGGAAGACAAAGCACAAACAAGGAATTTCCCATTTAGAATATCAATCACTGCTATCTATATCTAGGAGAAGAAGTACTTCTTTTCCTTTTTATAATACTAACCAGTGACTGTGCCTCAATTGTTCTCCATATTGGCTCCTTGCTGTGTTGGCTCCTGGAGGACTGGAGCCTTAAGGGAGGCCCTGTCTAACTGCCTACAAGATATCTAATTAACTTAACTATCTACAATAAGTCTAATATTATCTGTTTAAAATTAGTGAATAAAAGAAAAAGATAAATCTCTCATGGAGAAAAAATACAAACTACATGTATAAAAACTTTACATCAAGACCATGAAGTACAATTCCTGTTGGTTTAACCATGGATTATACCTGGGATTTCCTTGCAAAGAACTCAGTCTGTAAAGATGAGGAAAAAAAAGAGTAACTTTATAGTGGATAACAAATGCTACCTCACAGGCAGGAACTCTTAAGTTAATAGTATTATATCATGTTAATAGTACCTGCCCTTCCTTAATAAGATTAGTTGCAAAAAGCAATTTTACTACTGTGGTTTTCTTCCTCAAAGACCTTAAGTCCAGACTGTCATAAAGAAAATATATCACCAAAATATTTGCAAAATACATCATCAAGCCTCAAAACCATCAAAGTCATCAAAGCAAGGAAAGTCTGAGACAGTATCACAGCCAAGAGGAGCCTAAGAGTCATGCCCATTAGGTGATATCCTGGATGAGATCCCAAGGCAATGAAAGGACATTAGATAATAATGAGAAAATGCTAATGTCAAAATTAGTAACTTTAATCAACAAAATTGTACCAACATAGTTTTGTTCTTTTCAGAATTGTACCATATTAATTTAAGATGTTAAGAATAGGGAATACTGAGTGGATATAGAATATTTTAGAACATTACTCTTGTCACAATTGTTCTATACATTGTGTTTAAATTTATAGACTATATAGCTTCCTATTCTGATGCCAGAGAGTCTTGTCATATACCAAGTTTTTTAAAAGGTCATGAATTAAAGGTATGATGGCACACCTCTGCAGTGGTGGGTACTCAGGAGACTGAGGCAGGAGGATGGGAAATTTGAGGTCAGCCTGGCAAGTTAGAAAGATTCTGTCTCAATAGAAAATTTAAAAAGAGCTGGAGATGTAAATTTTGGTATAGCACTTGTCTAGCACATGCAAGGTTAAATCCCTAGTACTGTCAAAATATTTTGAAAAATATTTTCATTAATTAAAACTGAAATTTTTATTTTAAATTTTTTATTATTCTTATTTAATTTTAGTATATATTTTGAGTTATATATTGACATTCTTTTTTGTTACGTGTGTGTTTATATGTATATATTTTATATGTTTTTTTCAAATGTTAGTCTAAAATTCCAGTAACAGGTGTTGAATTTGAATTCATTCTCCAGACATTTTAATGGGACACTTGTAATATAATATACTAATTTTTTATATACTGTTTGTTGTTTCTGTTCCATATTTTCTTAAATTGATTTGACAAAGTATTTTTTCTCCCCAACTTTTAATTGTTAAAATACATATGAAACTGTTCTTATTTCTAGAATTCCATACATATAATTCATATATGTATATGTATAATATATTCCTAAATATTTCAGAAGTTTTATATTTGTTTTCAACCCCTACCCTCATAAAATGAAGGTGGCTGGGAAAGGAATTTCAGGCATAAAATTCACCATTGGAAGTTTAGAGAGAGTACACTGTTAATGTTAGGATTGCTATATTATAATATTAATAAACATGTTATTTAACAACTCTATGCTGCAATCATCTTTAAATATGTTTAATGATATACTTGCTTCCTAGTGCTAATATCTACCTCTCAAGATTGTTTTGAGTATTCGTAAAGAATGTATGCAAGTACTTAATAAGCAGCACTGGCTGGGAAGAATTGGTAAAAAGAAGAAGTTGGAAATACAATCGAGAGGAGGGATAATTGATGGTATGATATTTTAGAAGAGTTGACAAGAGGTAGGGCACAAAACTTTGGTGAGTGGTCAATATCATTTTCCTTGTGTCCGATAAGAAATTGGCAAAGAGTTAGATTATATACAGATTTAGAAATTTTAGAATTGGAAGCAGGAAGCAGAATTTGTCTTTTTTTGTCCCCAGAAAAATAAAAGAAAATTTGAGTACTGAAATGGATACAAGAAATAGCTTGTGACAAGACATATTAGGAAAGTACAGACGCTTGAAGTAATAGCTCTGGATTTTGGAGAAGAAGAACATGGGAAAATATAATAATTTCTGACAGTGTTGTAGCTGGGTATGACAGTGTGTGGTTGTAATCCCAACGCCCTGGGAGGCTGAAGCAAGACCAGCTTGAGCAACTAGCATTTTAGCAAAACTACATCTCAAAAAAAAAAAAAATTAAAATAAATAAATAAATAAATAAACAAATAAATAAATAGATAAAATAAAAAATAAAAAAAAAGACTGTGATAGTGATAAGGAAAAGTTTTAGATAACTTAATAGATTGAATATTAAGGTAGTTGTAGAAGCAAAATAAGTAATGTGTTCTTTTAAGATTTGCTTTTCCTGTAACTCCTTGTTTAAGGTGAAGATTATCTGACTTTAACCAGTAACTTCATTAACCTAACAAAGTTACCATGCCAGGGTGAATTTACAATGTATATGGCCTATCTTGTGTCTGTGACTTGTAAATAGGAACTGGAATTGTATTTACATATCAAAGACCACTAGGGATGAGATAATGGCTAAAAAGGATATAAAAAGGGAAATGCTGAACAAAGGGGGCGGATATTGACCAGACTGGTTTCTGGCATGCCCGTCTGCTCCCCAGAAGAAATTTTATTATTTTATCCAAATTCTGTGTTTCTGTGTATTTCTTTCCGAGATTTCCGTAACAATAGATTGCATTATATTTTCCAAGTCTTCGCTGTGCTTTAATAAGTCCATACTCTTTCATCCTTGGGGCAGGTAACATTGCAGTATTCTCTCACAATGAGTAGTACTTACTCCCTTGTGCCATTAATACTGGACCTGGCTGGTGATGCCATTTTGCTTTGGCTAATGAAATGTTGGGAAATGAGGCAAACGTACACATTGGCTTGGTTGCTGAGATGATGCCCTTCACTATGAAGAAGAAAACCTCAGTAATCACTGGTCCAAAAAAAATGAGCCCTGTGAAATAGTTCTGAATTCAGTTTAGAGTCAGACTTAGCCACCTTACAGCCAGAAGCTGAACCAGCCAGCCATGGCAGAATCTTCACCCAGATCAGCCAAATCACAATCAGTTTGCAATGCTGTAAACATTAAAAATGAAAAATTATTTAGCAATTGTGTTTTAAGACAGTTTGTTAGGCAGAGTTACTGCAGCAATGTCTGACTAATAAAAAGGCCATAAATATGTACCAATACCAAATGTGTGTGTGAGTTATTTTATCCAACAGTATCTATGAGCCGTAACATAAAAATGATAAAGGGGAAGAAAAAGAAAAAATTGATTGATTCAAGTTTGTAGCATTCTTGAATGAGTGACATGGGGATAATTGGCAGCAAAATACTTAAAGTTATAAACAAATGTCTATTTCCTTCACTCTAGAAAACAGTACTAGGTTTTTTACTCTGCCAAGTTTCCTTCAATCATGTTCATTTTTTATATGTAACACACAATTCTGAAAATGTAAAATGTCATTTGACATCAATTTACCTTTTGTGTTTATGTCCTAATTATTGAGAAACAATGCTAACCATGATATTATAAAGGAAATCTTATGTTCTAAGGATTAATCCTTACAAATCTCTGTCACACTTGGCCTCTGCTAATCAGACTGCATGTCACCTTCTCAACTTTCTGTCTAGAAATGTCCTGCACACTCTGTATGAAAGGCTCCTACTAAGGGCTGCTCTGCTTTTATTTTTGGTGCTCATTTTTGATGGCAAACTCTTTCCCACCTAAATATACACATATAGATGTCCTCAAGTGTGTGTGTGCACACATACACACACACAGAACCCTAATTTAAGTGTTACTGATTTCTTCAACTTAGAGAATCCAGATACACAGGTATATTCTTACTCTCTGTTAATACACTGAATGACTTCTATACTGCTTATTACATAGCCACTGCATTACACTTCCCAAATGCTCCATCTCTCTCATTATTCTGGTCCTGCCATGGGTCTCCTGTTTCTTTCCAGCAGTATAGTGAGTAGTATGTGTGAGACCAAAAGTGACTCCATTTTGCTAATGTGAGACCAGAATGACTCCATTTTGTCCAAAATGGAGCAGTCTCCTTTGTTCTTTCAAATTAATGATTAAATGTGCTTAATCTGAGACAAAAGACATGATCTGTAACTCAAGATTCCTAAACTCATTACTCAGCCATCTGTTTGCCCTAGAAACAAGTGTCCCGGGCCCACTATCTATAGGACAATCTGTTAACATGCTGACTATCCACACAAGGTGGTCATGACCATTAGTCAGGATGTCTGCTGACCATCAGTACATGACGGTAGACCACTAACCTTTGTCCCCATTTTTCTTGTAAAAACCTATACTTAATCCCCTTCAACCCCCAATGAGCCTAGCCAATCAAAATTCTACACTTCATACTTGCTAAATGTTAACCAATCATATGGCTGCTAATGACTGAAGCTTGCTGTAATCTCAATAAAAACCCTGCTAATTTGGAACTCGGGGCTCTCAATCTTGATCCGCTGTGTCGGTGACAATTGAGAGTCCCTGCTTAAGCTTGAATAAATGACCCTCGTGTGCTTACATCGGAAATGGCCTCCTGGTGGTCTTTGGGACTTTGTAATCTGGGCACAACATATGTCCATACCTTAAATGATCGGGAATATCCACACACTTCCTCAGCTCTCTGGCCAGCATCTTCATTCTTGTTGATCAGTGTTTCCACTGTACTTGTTATTAATAATTTTTAAAATTATACTGGACAATATAGCACTTTCTTAGCACATATGTACACATAAATATCAGTTTACCCTAGAAAAAAATTGCTCTTCAAAGTCAGGGATGGTGTGTTCCTAGTCCTTTCATCCCAAGTGTTTGATAGAAGTTAAATATTTTAAAGATATTTAAAAATGAAAATAAGCAGAGAAGCTAAAAGTTATTCTTAACTCCCAACAGAATTAGGGAGCTACACTAATTTGTGCACTATCTACACAAATACATTGAGACATATTTACATCTCATGCTGATTTTTAAATTGTTTAATAGTGAGATATAGAAAGTTATGTGTAAATTTGAAAGTTATCCAATGAAAATCACATTTATAATTTGCATTACTATTACATGGCTGCAGTCCTATTACAGGTGGTCGATAATGATTTAGAAGTAAACTTGTTTTATCTGTGTCTTAGATTTCTCCAGAAGGTGAAAGTTCATTCTATAGAGCACATTTGAAAATGACAGAGAGGTCATAGATATTTGTGACATTTTCCTCTGTCCTTTCAACCTTGGAGTTTAAGTCAGGACCATTTGACTGAGTCTGTATCTCATATTATCTTTATGTAATAATTTTGAAAGTTGCCTAGTTAAAAGAAATGCATAGAATATTGCGAGTGTCTAAAACCTTCAGGAAAACCATTTGAAGGATCTATTACATAGTGAATTACTGACAATTCCAATCCACCAAACTCAATGCAAGGCATATGCTTCAAATTCAAATAACCTTTAGTGTCCTTCAGCTGCCCAAAATGGCCACTCCAAATGACTGCTTTGTGTATAATTCCAGTTTTATTTTCTAGACATATTAAAGAGTTTACCGATTTACATATTGAAGCTTCAGCCTCAGGCTTTAGTGACTTATTGCTATGTCATGGTTCATATCCTTTCTTTAATACTGTGTTTCCTAGAGATACAACCAATCAAGTCACAAGCTGTATGTCACTTCTGTCACCATTCAAGGGACACAGAATCCAAGGGTCAGGTTTATTCTTCAAGGACTTCTGTTACAAAGAGATCCTGATGCTATCATCAATCATTTTTCATTTGTATACATTTTTTTCTGTTATTGTTTTCTAATAACATTAAAATAAATTTTCTAAAATCATAGGTTTATTTTTCCATTCAGTCCTACTTAGCAG
The DNA here is from genome assembly GCF_053883595.1 of Heterocephalus glaber. NCBI lineage: Eukaryota > Metazoa > Chordata > Mammalia > Rodentia > Bathyergidae > Heterocephalus > Heterocephalus glaber. Next base: position 26,210,965 of record NW_028258151.1, on the reverse strand, counting down.
AAGGTGTGTTCTAGAGGGAGAGCAACTGTAGAACCAAGATAATGGGAAAAAATGCACAAGAAGAGGTTTCCCAAAATGTATGTATTGAAAGCCCTAAATGTGACGCTAGGGGAGAGAGCGAGGAGGTGATAGGGGACGGAAATGATCAAAATATGTTATGTGCATGTACAATGCTTCAAAATGAAACCCACTAATCTGTAAAACCAAAAAAAGCATCAGTGTGTGTGTGTGTGTGTGTGTGTGTGTGTGTGTGTGTGTGTGTAGGGGCATTGCTGGTTCTGAACCCAGGGAATTGCACTTGCTGGCCAATTTACTAGTAGGATAACCTCACAGCCTTGGATCTCTCTGTCTCTCTCACATGCATGGGTGCATATAATTTTATCAGTGACACATTATATTTTCCTTGAACTGTGCATGAGGTTTCAGTGCACATGTCATTCTTTTGCTTTAGGAAACAGAATGGCCACACATATGTTTGTACACGTTATGTGTGGTAGGGTATGAAGTGCTTAGAAGGAAGAAGTAAAGAACTCTTAAGAAATTGAGATTGCCACACAGAAGGAACATATTAAAATTTCAGGAAAAATATTCTTTTACACATATAAGATTAAAACAAGCAATCAAGAAGCAAAGCAAAACAACAACAACAACAAAACATTATGAAGTAATGATACAAGAATGAATAACCATGTTCACAGACATGGACTGAAGGGCAAGATGGAAAATTGCTATGTACAGAGAAGTGGATTTGATAGAGGAAGGGTTTCCTGTCAGAGCCCCCAACAATCTGGTAACCTACTTCTCCAAGCCCTCCATTCCCCACATAAGTAGCTGAATGAACTTCAAAAGGTAAAGAATGGCAAAAGGACCAGCCAGATTTGGGGCTTTGTTGATATCTTAACAGCTATGCTATTTCCTACCATGCTACATACTTAAGAGAAAGTGGGTCAGTGAGAAACCAGGAAAACGGAACAGAGAAGCAAAGAGAAAACTTGTGCCCCGGGAAAGATAAGTGAGCCCTGTGTTCCAGCTCATTTCTGTATTTCCTACCTCATTTTCTGTGAAAATTCACCATGTTTTTATAACAAAAGATTATGTAATAAAGTGCAGAATAATTTTAATATTTGAATGTCTAAGAAAGAAATAATTGTTGTTTGGCATTTTGTTTCTTAAAAAGAGAGACAAACAAACTGCTAAGACATGTTTAATGTTGAAGAAAATAATTAAGTGGGAGATAGGCCTCCACTTTCTTCTCTGGTGTTTTTCTATTTTTCTGTTACATATTTTTATATCAACAGGAAATATCTGTGGAATGGAATCACGGGCCATCTATGTATCTTAAATGAATAGCAATACAAATTTATTTTTTGATGTGAAATTGATCTGTAATATGACAATTAATTAATCTCTCACTGGGAAGAGTAGATAAGTACATACTTCATCTGTTGGATCTAATATTAATGAAACCCTGGCATGCTCACATGAGAAAAAAGTTAATTGGCAAATCAGTTGTGAATAAGGTAAGTTTCCAAACTTTGCAAATCCTTCCCATCCAAGTAGGCTTGATAATGAGATGGCACCGTAACAAATATAAAGTAGTTATCTTTGGCATTTTCACAGCTTTTTAAAAAATTGATTATTTGAGGTATGTTGAGAAAGCAATGAAGAAATATTGGTTGAACAATTCCTAAAATGTTCCTCAAACTCAAAATCAGAGGCTTGGCTTGTACCACACATAGCAATCATCTAAACTAATTATGTCAAAATTTAAAAACTAGTATCTGATACCATTGTTGGTCAATTGACCTAGAGATAAGCTACATGAAGTTAATGTAAAACAAAACCAGTTTTCAGTTGCTTTCATTCGAGTATATGGGAACCTATTTGATTTCTTCAAGGATAGAGGATGTGGCGTGTATACCTCCAGGTCCATGCCTTCCCCGTAACAGACAGACATCATCTCAATTATGGTGTTTAGTGTCACTAAGTCCAGGTGCCACCTTAGACTGCTTTTTAACCTTCCATAAGAAACTAATTAATCCTTCCTACTTAGACCAGATTTCATAAAGCTACAGTTTCAGGTTCTAAGTAGAAGATAATAAGTGTTTGGCATCAAGTTACTATGAATAATGAAGGATGTTTTTATTGGATTTTTTAAAAAAGTATATATTACATGAGAACATAACTTTCACTATTGAATTGCAAAGGACTAATAATAATAATGTAGGGTGAAATAGTTTCTACTTACTAAGTACCTCATCTGTCTCAAGCACTGTGCCAAATTCTTTACTATCTTTACCTTATTTAATTCTAACAATCATTCTCTGAGAGGAATTGGTATATCCATTTTTGCAGAGAAGGAAATCAGATAGAAAAGTGGAATAACATGCTCAAGACTGCAGAAAGATTAGCCGACTACCAGTGTTCGATAGTAAGCTGCTCTGACTCCAAAGCTTATTTTCTTAACAATTTCACTGAACTGCCTCTCCACCTCAGGTATAAGGTCCAGTATTCAGAGACAGACTGCTCTTGCTGGGAAAGTTGCATTGGAATGACCTCATTGTGTAGCACTTGAAAGGAGTACTTTCTCATTAATTAAGGAAAATTCCCTTTTGGCAAGAACAGTCTCCATTGTAATGAAAGCCCTGTGCTGTTCTCCAATTTAATCAGGATACTTTCAACTCTGAGGGCAAGGGAGGAGGTGGCTGTGAGTCATTACTTATTGCCACACTCAGTCATTGGAACAATTATCCAACATGGGGGGCCATATTCTTTACTCCAGGCTGCTGCAACAAAAATAATGTCTCCTTTTTCTTTCAACCTTAACTGATCCAATTATTCTTCAGCTGCCATTGACGTAAGAACAGTAGTTATAGCTTGGGATGGACCAAGGAGGTGATGGTGCTCCATGTTTCATTTTTACCACTTCCAAAGCATAGTGGAAATTGTCCACATATCTGCCTAAAGGCTTTATAGATTAATGAAAGCATAAAGTGTCCTTGGTTTTATGAGGATTATATCTAGTCAGTATGGTTACAGTAAGATAACCTCAAAGTTACATCTATTACTCTCAATTAAATGTGGCATGGAGGAATGTTCCATTGCATGCACTGCCCTGCTTCACAATGTTTCCATACCATTTGATGCTGTCTCTTGGGCTACAGTTGTCTGCAGGAAATGAACCAGAAAGGTCTATAATAATGGCTTTCAGATGATGATCAATTCATTAAAATATCACAATGATTACTTCTGGCAGAACTACACAAAGAAACCCAAGCTGCTAGTTCCTAAGTGCTTAGTCTAAAACTCAGCATTTACATTTATGCAATACTATCTGCTTGTCCCATTGCCTCTTGTTCAACAGAAAGTAGGGAATGCTTGCAAGGACTGCCAGCATTGAATTAGCATATGATTTATGTAATGCTTTTTAATTATTATTGTGTTTATTCCTCACAACAATCCAATGAAGCAGGTGCTATCATTGGATCTGGTTGAGCAAAACAAGTAACTACAAAATAGGATCATATATTCAAGAAGCTGAGCTGAGATTCGTACCATTTTGGTATGCTGTTCTAATATCATACACAGTGTGGGACTTTTCTCAGGTGTTTCAAATCTGCTTTTCCTTTTTTAACTTGTTTCTCTGTGCAAATGTTAAAGTAGATATTAATCTTGACCATGTTAATTTTGTCAGTGCACAGAATCTATCTCTTGAATTTAGACTGTAATTTCTCTGCACAAATATCCCCCTTTGTTTCAAATCAGTAACACTGGATTCCACTCTAATGACACTGACACAGAAAACACCATAGAGACAGAGGATGTAGATAAATTCCAAGGCACCAAATCTGTTACTCATTAAAAGCATGACTTGTGTCTTCTTCTGAAGCAGTCAGTGACATAAAAGCAGTTGTGTTTTTGTTGCTTGATAGTTTTTGTTTCCTTTTCATTCCTTTGCTAAATACTTAAACAATTTACTTGGGCCTGCATTATGAGACCAGGATAAATACAAGAAACACCATCTTGTCCAGTAGATGAACTCCCCTCATACCCCTCCCCTTATAAAGTAGATGACTTTTGTAACTGCTTGTTCTGCTTTTGTAAACTTGCTTCATTGCTTCTCAGAAAGAGATAGTGCCTGGTGCCTCCCTTTACTGTAAAATGCCTTAACTTGACACAGCAAGATAGCTGAGTTGTGAAAAATTACTTTTGCAACTAGTCAAAAATATGTTAACCTCCCCTTGAACTTCTCTTCTTAAAATAACACCTATGAAAGCTATGCTGCTATAACACCCTATATAAACTGTGCTGTTCCTGGACTCAGGGCTTTACTTCGCTTAGGGAGTGGAGTCGATGCACGTGAATAAACTCCTTTCAGTTTTAACTTTGTCGCTGGTCCCGGTGTTTGGTGATTTATCGGATCGCTTGGCACAACATACATGTTATAAAATTCTGGGTCATATCCTTCTCAGAGTTGCATGTAGGCATGTTAATCATTTAGGGAATTTCTGTGTAAGAGTTGGCAAAACAAGTTTGCTTTTCATTTTTGTTTTTGAGACAGGGTCTCACTAAATTGTCCAAGCAGAGGTTTTCCTTCAATCTTCCTGCCTCAGCCTCCAGAAGTACTGATATTACATGCATGCACCACCATGGCTGGCTGCAGAACAAGGCTTATTAGCTCAAAATTTACCTAGACATTGTGTCACCCCTCTAAACTGATGACACTAGGATAAGTAGTTGACAGGGACAGTTGGCTACACCCAGAAGTCTCCATTGCCCTAAACCCCTGGTCACCTTAAGTTCCACAAGACTGAAATTGGCCCTCAGGTCATGGAGATTCCTCCACCACCATAAAACTTGGAGAAAAGGATTGACTAAACACCCATCCACTACAGCACCCCATAAAGCTGAGCCATCTCTTCAGATCTATTCTCCCTTCAGTTTCTTAACTGAAGCCATTTTCCTTTCCTTTTTTCCATTAAGTTCTTTTCAAATGGGGTGACTTGATCTTTGATGGAGCTATGTCGCCAACCTCATTTCTCTTACATTCCAATTAAATCTTTTCATTCATACTGTTGAATTAGCTTTAATTTCCGTTATCACTAAAGGGAGTGTTATTTGGCGGCTCCTTCTAAAAGTGGCTCACCACCTAAATTTTTCCAGGTTCTTGGTAGCTCACCTCTCCCTTGAGTTAGATTCCAGATTCTTCTGGTCTTGAACAAAGAATTGAACAAAATGAGCAAAAAGCAATTGCCAAGTTTATTCAAGAAAATAAAAGTGAAGAACAAGGGAGAAACTGGTTCTGCAGAGCAAGCTTGGGCTGAGTAAAAGGAGAAAAAGCAATAGAAGGACACCCTGGATACAGAGGGCTGGTGGGCTACGTGAAGAAAGTCACAACAGCAAGCTCTTCTTGTTGTCTGTGTCCTTTTGGAGTGTCCAAATCTAGAGGAAACCCGGGAGAACTTGGCAAAGTCCTGAGAGATGGGGCTGCGATCCACACCTCAGGCTGACTTCAGGACTGGGCCATCCGAGGGAAAACCTGCTCCAGTTCTTGGGAGAAGTCCACATGCAGGAAACTGTTCCCGTTCTGCACATTTGTTCCAGGATCTTGTTACTAACAGGTCAAGTCTACTTCCCTAGCTAGCCTTTCTCCACTCTAATCTCCTATCTCGGAAGGACCCGTGCTAGACAGTGACAACATTCTAATACTTTACTCTTATTTATCCCATATAACTTATTTGAAAGGGTCATTTTGAATGTGTAAAACTTGCGAAAGCTTGGTATTAATTTCTTTAAATAAAATTTCAGTTATAAAATTTAGAACAAGTGTAAAGTTTTAGACAGGAAGAATAAGACTAGGTTTCACAATATCACCCACTACAATACTCTGAGCTGTGTTGCTTGACATCTTCCCTGAATTACTCAAATAGTATCACAGCGAGAGTTTAGCTGCACAATCTTACCTGTCCCATCAACCCCCATTAGTATGGTGCAGGAGGTAAATATTTGTGATCAGAAAGACATAGATTTGTATGATAACTCTACTGCTCAAAAGCTATGTGTACTTATGGAAATAACAAATCTTTGACCTGAGTGGTAACTACTTTTCTTCAAAAATATACTCTGAAATACTACAAAAGTAGTGTTATAAAAAAAAAGAGTAACCTTTGATTACTTTCCAATATGACAACAAATGTTCTATAGATATATGCACATAACATAATTTCACTTAATTTATTAGACTCTTCCTTCACATGCTCTCTCACAAACTATTAGATCTATGTATGGCATCTCCTACTGATTCTCTTCTCTAAAATGCTTTTACTTCTGTTTTTAGATCATGACCCCTATTTTGTCTTTCAAAATTATTAGTATACAAATATAATCAATTCATGAGAGAAATGAGAACTAAGGGCAACTCCTGATTCTGGCTTGGATCCTTTTGCTATAATGGTCATTCAGAAGACAGTTGGCAAATCTTGAGTGGGTTCTTTGGGAGAAGAATCTATGAGAGTATTTTCTATGAGAGTATAATCTATGAGAGTGATATTCCTGAAATTGTGTGAATTTTAGATTATTTTCAAAGTCAACATACTACAAGAATCATAAAAATTAAAAAATAAAAATAGGTAATAAATTACATTAAAATAAAAACATTTTACAGTTTGTAAAGAAATTACTAAATTAATATCAAAATATGACCAGAAAGATTTTACTAGACCAGTCAATTGAACAATTTAGTTCCAACCTATACCTTGAGATTGTTTCAAAAGCCACATATACTCTAGAAGGATGCCTAAGAATTGCTTAAAACTCCAACTGGACAGCTCATTTTTACAGATTGCTAGGTTCAATCAGGCTGAAGATGTAGAAATAAAATAATTAATCATTGTATTCCACATGGAATTTATGGTGCCATGAAAGAACTTAAGAAATTAAAACTTTGAATAAAAATGTAGGTAGAAGCCAGGAAGGTGGAAACCCAATTGAACAGGAAATCCTTACACTATTGCAAAATAAAATGGTATGTATCAAAATTTATAACACTGTCTCTACTTACTATTTCATTTCGACTTCCTCATATTAGGGATAGTTAATTAAACCATTGACTAGAAAGTGGATGGTAAGTATTATTTCTCTGGTAAGAAAACATGGAAGATTAATTTAATTTCAGTTTCTACATATAACCCATCACCACTCCACCAACTTTCTCAACTCTATAAGCACTAGAAATCTCAGAAAATCAATTTTTTTTGTTTTAGTTGTGAAATTCTCTTTCTAAGAATAATGTACAGTTTCACAATTAATAAAAAAAAAACCCTCTGCATTATGGTTTGTATCTTGATGTCCCCCCAAAGCCTCATGCAGTCATAAGTGGGGAGATTCAAAGGTGGCTGGATTAGGATGTGTGATGTGGATTAAGGATGTAATAGTAGGGTTACATGTGTGGTTAATGGAAGCCCCACCTGGATGTGAGTGGTACCAATCAATAGATTTGTAGCCTGGATGGAATATAAAAGGACAGAAGAAGGCTTTGCTGCTTGCTGCCTTCTGCCTGCTATACTGTGAACTGTTTCTCCTCTGCGATGCCCGTCGGCCATGCCACCTTGCCTTGGAGCCCACTGACTGCACTGAAACCTCTACAAACTGTGAGCCTAACTAAACCTTTCCTCCTTTAACTTGTGGGTGCTGGGTATTTTGTCTCAGCAACAAGAAAAGTAACTAAGACACTCTGACATAAGTTTCAATATATAATTCTTGAAGTGGAAAATAGTGCTTACTTCATACTAACTATAGTGAGGATCGCAGAGTTTATCCAAATTAAAATTCATAGCTTATCTTGCACCCAGTATACATGGAAAAATTTCAACATTAATACTTTAATTTTTATGCAGGTAAAATGACAACATCTTAAAGGTTTATTTTTTAGACTTGGTTAAAATAATTTTTTAGACATACCAGAATATCATGGGTCTCTTTTATGAGACAATGACTGATAGTTTATTGGTCAGGTTTCTTGTTCCTGGAAAAACTATTAGATATATATAACACATGGGAAGAGAGGTTTATTTGACTCACATTTTCAGAGGATTCAGTCTATAGTCAGTTGGCTCTAAGGTAGAAGCGTCATGTTAGAAGAACAGAGCTACTTAGTTCATGGCAGCTGGAAAGCTGTGTAAGGGAACAGCATCAAAGAAGGGGCCAGGGGACTACACAGTACCAAAGGTATCACCTCTATGAGCCACCCAGATACAGCCAGACATAAATTTTCCTAATACCATAGGCAGCTCCTGAGGCAGTCAAGTGGACAATGTACCTTAAAAGTTACAGAGAGAATTAAGGGACACTTGTGTCCAACTCAGAAGTTAGATACCATGAATTACTATGGGACAGTTTTCTGTAATATCCTTAGTTCCCATGTCTGTAGTTGGGATCAGATTTTGATGTACATTAAAATATTATGCAATCTTTGTAACAGGTGATTCAGTTTTTCTCATCAATGAACACATGAATCAGGATTCTTCTCAATGCACATATGATTTAAAAATATTAAGAATTCCCCTAAGGTTATTTATATGGTCTTCCCTCAGTCTCCATATTTTTATCAAGTTAAGTTTTCAAAAGGATCTTAATTACTTACTTATTCTGTTAACATAACATGGGAATAAAGTATTAGAATTTGAGGCTTTTGTCTTGCCAGAATTAAACATTTGCTGTCTTGATTGGTTTATTTTTGTATTGCTGCTACAAGGGCTACCAAAAAATAGCAGCTTAAAACAATAGAACTATATCTTACAGTTCTGTAGGCTAAATATAATGGTACTAGTCTCACTGGCATAAGATCCAGATGTTAATAGGGCTGAGCTTCTTTCTGGATTCCAAGGAGAAAAATCTAATTACTTATCATTCAGGGATTTAGCAGAATTCAGGCTCTTGTCAATACAGAACTGAAGTCCATAATTAGTTGCTGGCCGTCAGCTGAAAGCCATAATCAACTTTTAAAGGCTTCTTCAAATCTTGGTGTGTGATCCCCTCCTCTGGCTTCAAAACCAATGACAGTGAGCTCCTTTCATGCGTCCTCTCATCCTGGCCTCTCCTTCCTCCTATCTTACAGACTGACCCATGTGCCTCCATATTGACTTTAAGCACACATAGGAACTGCATTGGTTAGGTCATCCAAATAATTTAGAGTGCTTTTCTTATTTTAAAGTCTACAACCTTAAGTTTCTCTGTATTTGTATTTATTTATTTTTATTTGTTTATTTTGCCTAATAACATAGTCACAAGTCCTATTGATTACAATATGGTTATCTTGGAGATCTCAATATGCTGCCTATAACTTTTTCCCAGATTCTCTAGGTAGATAGAATCTGCTACCTAAACACAAGCAGCATTCAGTTCCACCCATACAAGCTAAGCACTTGAATCTAAGATCTGTGAATTATTTCTAGATTTTAAATGTATATTTAGGTTCTGATTTTGTTACCATTAGAAAATCAGTTAAGCAATATGCAAATATTTCACTTACCACAATGTTGTATGTACAATGTAATCAGAGACAAGACTATTGAATCCATCTAATAGCTATTTCAAAGATGGTTGATAATGAAAAACAATATTTACAAAGTATCCCTATTTATAAATTGTGATTATTAGAATCTTATATTTGATCCTTACTATCATTTTATGAATAAGCTGTATGATTTTTTTATATGGTTTAAAAGATAAGGAAACTGAAAGACAAAAAGTTGACACAGTCAATAATGAATACTTGGGATTTTAACATGGGGATACAGACCAATAGAACTTTCAAGAATAGTGGAAATATTCATATCAGCAGTGTCTAATAAAGTAAGTGTGATTCACAGCTGAGAAATTGAATATTTGAAATGTGGCTAGTGTGACTGAGGAACTAAGCATTTAAAAGGATTTAATTTTAAAGAGCCTTACCTAGCTACTTGGCCCCACATTGGCTACTGCAACCCAAGGGCTCATCTGCAGCACTTTACAGAAAAGCCTCAAGGAAGCACTTTTATTGATTCTTCATTCTTTTGTAAACATATGTGTTGCAAATCAAGTTATGATTTGCATTTCTGAGTTCAGAAATGGAACAATTCTAGCAGTGCAAATGCATAATTTAAGTTTATCTTTAATAATGATCTGTGGAAGCCAAATAGTAATCTCCTTGATAGACCATTCTATCTCATGTTCTACTTTTGTTTAGGTGGAGAAATCCCTTGATCCTGATGCATACAGTATCCTCTAATGTAACACAAGGGTTTAAGTTAGCATTGGTTTTCTCAGCAAATGCAATTTGCATTTCTTTTCTGCTTTGTTCTCTTTTTTTGTCTTCATTACAAATAATTTCAGTTATAAAAATGTAAAGAAAATAATATGCTGAAACACCATGTCTTTTCCCACTCAATTAAAAAAATTGTCATTTCATAGCTGTTCATATCTTCTTTAATTTCACTCCTAAGAAGAAGCACATGCCGTGTTCTAACTGATAACCACATTGGTTAGTATGAGACTATTACCTTTCCTGAATATTCCTTTTACGATCTTTATTTTACACTGTAAATTGCAAATTCACTTTCATTCATTGATTCTTTTGATTTAATAATTTTAATAGTTTAACTTTACAATAGTGTAAAAGTTTCACAAGATTTTGAAGTCAATATTTTTAAAAGATATATTAAAAAATAATTTGTGTACCGCCCTCACCCATTTCCCCCTTAAGGTAATCATGTTTAAATAGCAAGGCTCATATATATATATATATATATATATATATATATATATATATTTATAATTTATATTTATAATTTATATGTGTATACTTATAAATACTGATATATATATAAACTTTCTCCTTTCTTAAATAAAATACAGTTACATACATCTCTTTTCCTAGCTTTACTTAGCAAAGTTTCCTGCAAATTATTCCATAGTGACATATGGAGATATCCCTCACATATTTCATTACAGATTCATGACTCTTCATTATGTTGATGAGTTATTTTTTCCTCAACAAGGTCCCTATAGACAAATATTTTTGTTTTTTGTTATACATGCACTATGATGAAGAGTTCTGCAATTAATAGTGTTGTTCATAGATATTTTCATATTTTTCCAGGTGAAACTCTTACATATGGCAAGAAGTTGAAGAACTCTGTTAATTCTTGAAAAAGCTATTATTTTCTTCTGCTTATTTCCCCTCCCCTCATATGTCATAAACATGAGATAAGATTAATAATATCAACAATAACAAAATTGAGGAAAGGGGATTTAGAAGGGGCAGGAGGGTGATGGAAAGGTACTGAAAGGGGGTTAATATGAAGATGCAAGCTGTATTATGAACGTGTACTCACTCCCCAAGATGATTGTAAAAGCATGTGTTGCAAACATGTACTAATAAAAAATAATTCTTTCTGAAGGTGATCATTATGCAAAGAATTAATTTAAGTAGTTTGTGGGAATATGGTCACTTATTTCATTGAGACAATCCTCCATATACACACTTACACAGCCCAATACAGTGGTAGCAAGTGATTGGTGTAAATCATTTTCATACTTTCTTCTACAGCAGAGTTAGAAATTCATACTGAAAGACAAGTCAATCTAGCTTTAACTTGGAGAGTTCCAGAACTATATTACTGAGACATTATTTTATCTACTCACCATGTGGAGATAGGGATGCAATCTTTATCATTGACTCTGTTGCAGGCAGTGTGTTTACTTGAGCCTCTCCAATTATTCAATTCCAAACACTGCTTGGGCCATGTTTGCTTGAGTAGGGACCACTATATTTTAGAAAGTTGCAAACATGATAGAAATTCATTTCATCATTCTTATTTGTGCTAGGAATTAAGCTCAACCCTACATGTGGTATTTCTTTTTTGAATATGTCAATTTGTCTCTTGCAGAATGCATCTATCACTCATACCTTCTGTATGTTAAAAAGCTAAGTTCATTCTGACATCCAAGGAAGTCCCCTTGTCTGTCACTTGGCAGTGAGTTTGTAGCCTTGAGGGTATTTCTCTGATTATCTATTTGCTTGTATTAGCAGGTTGCATGAATTATTCTTTTCTTCCAAGGCATTTAGGGCTAAATGACTTAAGAAAAAAATGGTTTCTCAATGTGGTTTTTACATAGCTTATCAAATATTTTTGTACTGTACATTTAGGGGTCAAGTTTTGTCCAACAAACGATTAGTACTTTATATTTTTAAGCCAGTAATCTCCATGTATTTTTCTTCCTCGAAAATGGAAAGTTTATTTTCTATGCTTCAGTAGTTGAAACACTTAAACCAAGACTAAAGATCACAGGGAAATTTGATGCTTAATTATTTGAACAGGACAATTACTGTTTTATTATCTTCGCAAAAATGCCATGCTAAGAATTTGGCTGTTAGAAATAAAAAAGCCTCTTTTTCCATAAGTAGAGAATAAATGATTGATATATATTATGTGATTCAATTTTTACAGTAAATATGGCTGTTACTAATAAAAATGAGGCATAAGTTCATTTTGCAAAGGACGTTAAAGTGTCTACTTGGCATTTGAGTTATAAATTATCACTCCTTTACCTCCAGCTGTATAACATATTTTTAAAATCTTATAATTCAGAATAGAAATACATCCTAAAAGGTAAATTAATTTTTTTGGTGATTGATAACTAACAAAAAGTATTTTCAGAACTGTGAAAATTAGTGACTTTAAAATTCTTCCTTCATTGAAATGTCTGAATGTAAAGTGCACTATAATTTATAATGACATCTTAGAAAAACTGTATCAACATCAATCTTCAGTTATGTGTTATGGGTAATAAATTTAAAAAGAAGGAACATTTGTAGAGTCTCTCACTTAATATTAAGATCTTAGTTTATATTTTCCAGAAGGGGGAAACTCAAAGAAGCAAGTAGAATAGGATTAGCCATGCTAAAATATATTTAAACATCACTGAAATTCTGTAAAGGCATTTTCTAATCTATTAAGGGAGAAAATTCACACTTCCCTTTTTGAAGTTCTTTACCACCAGTATCACCATGGAATAAAAGAATGTTAAAGGTAGAGTTTCTTATTAGGGAAATGATAGCTTCTTATAATTTCTTGCAATGTAGCTGTACCCATATTACTAGAAGGAAAATACACTTTTCAACTAAAAGTAAGATGCCAGGGATTTAGCTCGGGGTTCCACTGCCTGCCTCCCAAGTGCAAGGTCCCGAGTTTGATCTCGGGTACCAAAAAAAAAGTGTGCTATTCAGCTAAAAGTAAGAAAAATCTAGGTTAAGACATACTGATCAATCATTGGTTATCACATTGGAAAAGACATCAATTCAAGTGAGAAGCAGCGAGGAAATTTTTGAAACACCATCTTGTTAACCTTGTTTATATACAGCCCCAAAATTGCTAAAGATTTCTTTTTTATATGAAGCATAGATAACTCTAAGTAATAATCATTAATTGATCACCTAATATGCTTCATCAACATATTAATATAATCACTGAATATTGCCTAGTTTATTATGCCAAAAGTCCTTACAAGAGGATCTTTCTGTCCACTGTTCTTTTAGGTAGTCAAATTTTGCATCATATCGTATGACTATTCTGCACATTACCTTAGTAGTTGGACAAATATGGACACTTCATGCAAATGCAGCCAAGTGATAAGCTATATACCAAATCAAAAACCTTCCAGAGAGCGAAAGTGCTGTGGCCAACTATTTCCTTTTATTTTGAAGCTGAGTTTAGAAATAGTGTGAAAATGAGGCAATTGGCAGGACTTTTGATGGTGAAAAATCATAAAGAGAAATGATGCTACAGAGACTAAGATGGGTCATGTTTACATGGAAGCCTAGAGTGAGTGGAAATAAGTACACAAAAGTAGTTAGTAAAAGACTTAGAATATACAATGAGGATTTCAATCAGGAAAACTCGGAATTTGAAGTCCATGTGCATTAGGACATATCAGTCAAGAAGATGGTTGATTATTAGTAAGGATTCTTTCATTTATAAGCAACAAAAATACTCATCAATGTGGGTGATACAATGAGGAAGTTCACTGGGTAATTCTACCTTAGCACTGCATCTAGGTAATAAAATGTTTGTATCAGGAAATTTTATTTTACTTCTGCTTTCCTGTGTGTTGGCTCCATTACCAGTCAGGTTTTTAATGAAAACCTAGACTGCATTTGTGAAAGGTAACACAACCAGAGGAAAAACATAGTGATATTACTAAGGAATATTGAATGGATTCTCAGCAGACAAAAAAAGAGAAGTGTCTTATAACCTTCAATAAATTGTGGCTGAATTTGTTGTGTGTTTTTTTAAAAATCACTTTCTTGAGGTATGACTGACAAAGTACTATATATATTTAATATATTCAACTAGAGTTGTTTAGAAATGAGCATGCATCTATGAAATGAGCATCACAGTCTAGCATAAACATATCCACGAACTCCAAAGGTTTCCTTCAACTTTCCTATATGCTGATTTTACCCTTTGTGAGGAGAGTGATTACCATAAAATCTACCTTCATAGAATATTTTAGTTATTCAATATAGTATTTCTAAGAAAAAGAATACACTGTATAGATCTATAGGACTTAAAATCTTAGAAAATTGAAACTTCACATTTGACCAGCATATCCCTATATTTTTTCTCCCCAGTTAATTCCAGGTACCTCTTTACTTTCTGCTTCAAAGGCTATTTTATATTCCCCATATAAATAGTATCTTTTTTTTTTGTTTTATCTTTGTATCTGGCTAATTTCAGTTAACATAGTATCCCTCCAGGTTCATTCTTGTTGCTGTAATAGCAGGATTATATTCTTTTTCAAATCAGGATCCCAAAGAAATATATGCACTTCTATGTTCATGGCAGCATTATTCATAACATCGAAGTCATTGAAGAAACTTAAATATTCATCAAATAATGAATTAATTAAAAATGATAAACACATTCAATGCAATATTATTCAGTCTAAACAAGAAGGAAACGTAGATATACTTTCTTAAAAGTTAAAACCATATAGTTGAATCAATAATGATTAAAAAGAGTTGCACGGAAAACACCGAATTAGCCCACTGCAGACAGGCAGGTCTGCGGATGCCGTCCCGAGGTCGCCAGTCACGTGGAAAACACAGAATCAGCCTGCACCCTGGCAGCAATACACTGGACCCCTGGAACCCGCTCCTTTGGCCTCTTCTCTGTACAGCTGCCTGGTTCCACACTACAAAGATGCAGAGGACCCCAGACCACCAGACCACTGTACTGGAGCTAATCAAGTTCTCAGCATTTAAAGAATTCCTGCCCAGAGATAGGGACTTCTGAGCCGCCCTCCCACTGCTCCTGGTCCAGAGGAAGGGGCTTCTGGGCCCCCATCCCTACTGCCGCTCCCAGACCCTGGACCACCTCTCCCAGCTCAGAGGAGGTGAGCCGCTCAGATGCCAACAGCACCCCCACTGCTCCCCCAGTCAAAATGAGAAAACACGTAAATAAGTCTCAAAACCAGACTTGCAGATCACCTACAGCAACTCCAAAGGGAAATGAGATGGAACACTTTGATACTCAAACACCTGGACCTACTGAACTGGCAACAAGAGGGGATCTGGAAAAAATGAAATCAGAAATAATTTCTCAGATAACAGGAGAAATTGTACTCCTAGTGCAAGACATAATTAATGAATCTAGAGAGGAGCTCAGGAACATGATGGAATCCCAACATAGGAAACAAATGGAATCCATAAAACAGATGCAAATAGATTTCCAGGACATGAAAAACTCCATTGAAAGTCTACGCAGCAGAATGAGCCAAAGTGAGGCTAAAAAGATAAGATTGCAATTAATGATCAGGAAAAGAAAAATTGTTTCAAAATTATAAGGGAACACGAGAAATCAATCCAGCAGCTGCTAGATGATGCAAAAGAAGGAAAACATAAGACTGATTGGAGTCAATGAAGAAACAGGAGAGAGTGCAGATGACATAAAAAAAACTCTTTGCAAAAGTAATGGCAGAAAACTTCCCAAGCAGGGGAAAAGAACTTGACATACAGATAAGTGAGGCATATAGGACTCCAAATATCTTTGATCAAAAAAAACTACACATAGGCATATAATTGTTAAGATTCCAGAAACTCAACAGAAGAACAAAGTTCTACAAGCAGTCAGAGAAAAGAAACAAATCACATACAAAGGAAATCCCAGCAGAATCACAGCAGACTTCTCAACACAAACCATCAAGGCAAGAAGAACTCGGAGTGACATATTCCAAGCCCTAAAAGAAAACAGCCTCCAACCCAGATTGATGTACCCTGAAAAACTATCTTTCAAAATGGATGGAGAAATAAGATACTTTCATGACAAAGAGCACGTTAGGAACTTCGTGAATAGCAAACCAGCACTCCAAAGAATTTTACACATTATTCTAGGAACAGACATTGAGGATCACAACCCCAGGAAGCAAAGCAGAATGAACCCATCTGGCATGATAAGAAATTAAATGTAAAGAGGGAGAACCCAACAAAAAGAAAAAGTCATGGCAATGATAAGTCAATACATTTCAGTTATAACCATCGACATTAATGGTCTCAATTCAGCAATCAAACACACTGGCAGAATGGGTCAAGAAGGAAAATCCAACAATATGCTGCATGCAAGAAACACACTTAATTCAAAAGGAAACTCATAGACTGAAAGTTAAAGGGTGGAAAACAATACTGCATGTGACAGGAACCCCCCAAAAAGCAGGAGTAGCTATCCTCTTGGCAGATCAAGTAGATTTCAAAGCAACACTGATTAAGAAAGACGAAGAAGGACACTACATCCTTGTAAAGGGAAGAATCCAAGAGGAAGAGATGACAATCATAAATATCTATGCACCAAACACTAGTGCACCCAACTATATAAAACAAATACTAACAGACATGAAAAACCATATATGCACTAATACAATTGTAGTGGGGGACGTCAACACTCCACTGTCACAAATAGATAGATCAACTAGACTAAAAATAAGTAATGAAATACTAGAACTGAATCGAACTCTTGAACAAATGAACTTAACAGATGTTTACAGAGTCTTCCACCCCACAAAATCAGAATACACATTCTTCTCAGCTGCACATGGGTCATTCTCCAAGATAGACCACATATTCACACATAGAACATGTTTAAGTAAGTGCAAAGGAATTGAAGTTATCCCCTGTATATTATCAGACGATAGTGCAATGAAATTGGAGATCCAGGGCTGGGGATTTAGCTCAGTGGTTCTGGCACCTGGCTCGCAAGCGCAAGTTCCCGAGTTCAATCCCTGGTACCAAAAAAAAAAAAAAGAAGAAATTGGAGATCCATAGCAAAAGAAACTCAAAAAATTTCATAAACATGTGGAAATTGAACAACACACTTCTGAATAACCAATGAATCATAGAGGAAATTAAAGAAGAAATCAGACAGTTCCTTCAATTAAATGACAATGACAATACAACATATCAGAATCTATGGGACACAATGAAAGCAGTCTTACAAGGGAAATTCATAGCAGTGAATATGCATATTAGGAAAACAGAACAAGCCCAATTAAGCAACCTGATGCTGAACCTCAAGCTTCTAGAAAAAGAAGAGCAGAACAACCCCAAAGCTCATATAAGGGAGAAAATTATATAGATTAGAGGAGAAATCAATGCAATGGAGACTAAGAGAATGATACAAAAAATTAATGTAGCCAAGAGTTGGGTCTTCGAAAGAATCAACAAAATTGACAAAACTTTAGCCAACCTTGTCAGAAAAAGGAAAGAAAAGGCCCAAATCCATGCAATTAGGAATGAAAAGGGTGAAATTACAACAGACCCAGCAGAAATCCAGAGGATCATCAATACCTACTTCCAGAACCTATACGCCAATAAGATGGACAACACAGAAGGAATGGACAGATGCCTAGATACATATGAATTACCAAAGTTGAACGAAGAAGACCTAGCAATACTAAACAACTCAATATCATCCAATGAAATTGAAAATGTAATTAAAAATGTAAGAACTAAGAAAATCCCGGGCCCTGATGGCTTCACTGCTGAATTCTACAAGACATTTAGAGAGGAACTGCTGCCACTACTGTTTAAACTCTTCAGTGAAATTGAAAGGGAACCAATATTCCCACATTCATTCCTGGGAGCAAGCATCACCTTGATCCCCAAAGCAGAGAAAGACCCAACCAAAAAGGAGAACTATAGGCCAATCTCACTAATGAACATAGATGCAAATATCCTTAATAAGATACTGGCAAATAGAATGCAGAAGATCATCAAGAAGATCATACACCCTTATCAAGTGGGATTCATCCCAGGGATGCAGGGATGGTCCAACATACACAAATCAATCAATATAATACACTATATCAATAGAGCCAAGGATGAAAACCATATGATTATCTCCATAGCCAAAGAAAAAGCATTTGATAAAATCCAACATGCATTTATGATAATAAAAACCCTACAAAAAATTGGAATAGATGGTCTCTACCTCAAACTGATAGAAGTCATCTATGAAAAACCAACAGCCAGTATCATACTAAATGGTCAAAAACTGAAATCCTTCACACTAAATTCAGGAACAAGACAAGGATGTCCACTATTACCACTCTTGTTCAATATAGTTTTGGAAACATTAGCCAAGGCAATTAAACAAGAGAAAGAAATAAAAGGAATAAAGATAGGAAATGAAGAAGTCAAATTGCCATTTTTTGTAGATGACGTGATACTCTATATAGAAGACCCCAAGAACTCCACCAAAAGTCTTCTAGACTTAATAACCAAATTCAGTCAAGTAGCTGGTTACAAGGTCAACACACAAAAATCAATAGCTTTCCTCTACACAAATGACAGACTCACTGAGAGAGAAATAGGGCAAATAATTCCTTTCACAATAGCATCCAAACAACTGAAATACCTAGGAATCAACCTAACAAAAGAAATCAAAAACCTCTTCTCTGAAAACTATAGCAATCTGAAAAGAGAGATTGAAGATGATATCAGAAAATGGACAGACATCCCCTGCTCCTGGGTAGGAAGGATTAATATAGTGACAATGACCATATTTCTCAAACTGCTATATAGATTCAATGCAATTCCAGTTGACATCCCAGCAGCATACTTCACAGACATTGAGAAAACAATCCAAAAATTCATTTGGAACAAGAAGAGACCCAGAATAGCAAAAGGAATTCTAGGCAACAGAGACATGGCAGGGAATATCACAATCCCGAACCTGCAACTATACTACAAAGCTACTGTGATAAAAACAGCATGGTACAGGCAAAGAAACAGACCTGAGGACCAATGGAACAGATTAGAAGATGAAGAAACAATGCCAGACACACTCAGGCATCTTATCTTTGATAAAGGAGCCAAACACCCTCACTGGAGGAAAGATAAGCTCTTTAATAAATGGTGCTGGAAAAATTGGGTTTCAACTTTCCAAAGATTAAAACTAGACTTATATCTCTCACTATGCACTAAACTAAAATCAAAATGGATTAAAGATCTAAATATTAAAATAGAAACTCTGAACCAGTTGGAACAGAGGTTAGGTAGAACTCTTGAAGACATTGGTGTAGAAAAAGATTTTTTGAACAAAACCTCAGTTGCCCGTGAACTAGCACAAACAACCAACAAGTGGGATGTCTTCTTATTAAAAGGCTTCTGCACAGCAAGAGAAACCGCCAGCAGTGTGAGGAGACAACCCACAATGTGGGAAAAAAATCTTCACCTGCTTTTCCTTAGACTAAGGTCTACTATCTTGAATCTATAAAGAACTTAAAAAGATCGGAACTCCCAAATTTAAAGACCCAATCCAAAAATGTACATCTGAAATAAACAGACATTTCTCAGACAAGAAAGTAGAAATAGCAAATAAATACATGAAAAAATGTTCAACATCACTGGTCATTGGAGAGATGCAAATGAAAACAATGCTGAGATTCCACCTCACACCAGAGAGAATCGCTGCTCTCATGAAATCAACCAATAACAAATGCTGGTGGGGCTGTGGGGAAAGAGGAACCCTGCTCCACTGCTGGTGGGAGTGTAGACTGGTGCAAGCACTGTGGAAATCAGTATGGAGACACCCCAAAGAACTAGGACTGGAAGTCCCATTTGACCCCACTATCCACTGCTGGGGATCTTCCCCAAAGAATTAAAAGAATAATACCACAGTGATATATGTGCACCTATGTTCATAGCAGCACAGTTTGTGATAGGTAAAACTTGGAAACAGCCCAAATGCCCATCAACTGGAGACTGGATAAAGAAAATGTGTTTTTTTTATAAAATGGAGTACTACTCAGCCATAAAAAATGAGAAATTAGAGACATTTATTTGCTAAATGGATGCACATTGAGGCAATACTCTTAAGTGAAATAAATAGGACACACATGTATAAATACTGAATAGCTTCTCTGGTGTGAGAAACTGAAAGTGTAAATAACAACTAAAATGTATAATAGGTAATGTGAAATAGGAAGCAAAGGGGCAAATGGGAATGAAGTGGGAGTGCTAGGGGAAAGGATAGAAGGGAATGGGATTAATATGAGAAAATGGAAAAATAGGAACGAAATCTTTGTAAATAGGGAGGACTGGAGGGGTTGAAGGGAGCGCTGGCCAAGGGTGAAAAATAAGAACCAAGAGAGATTATGTAAAGGTGCAAATTTCCAATGATGAATGTCATTATATTGTATACCTAAAAAATATCAGTGATTAGAATGAATAATTGATAATTCAAAATAGGAAGTAAAGGTCCAAAGTGGTAGGAGTAGTGGGAGGGGTAGAGGAAAGGAAAGAAGGGAAAGGAAAAATGCTGAGAAATGGAAAAATTGGAAATAAATTCTTTGTAAATAGGGAAGGGTGCAGGGGGTGAAGGGAAGGCTAGGAATGGCGAAAAAATAAGAACCAAGATGCATCATGTAAAGGTACATGTTTCCAATGAGAAATGTAGTTGTGTTGTATAACTAAAATGTACCAATAAAAGATTTTTTTAAAAATGATTAAAAAAACAAAGCTTTGGTTTATATTTAAAGAAAGATATTTATGTAGTATCATTATTACTCAATTGTCTACAACTATTGGTTGAACAAATATTATAGACCTAATACGTACTGATCCAACCTCTGAGTATACCATGTTAAACATTAAGATGAAAGTGTGGATAATAAGAAAGTAAGCAGGCAAGAAAGTTATGGGGAGAATTTTTATATAGTGCATAGATAAACTAACTAGGTAGTAATAATTGTGCCTGGACTATTTCATGTGAAGATTTGGTATTGAAAATGAACTCTATTAAAAAGGAACCACCATAGGGCTAGGGATTTAGCTCAGTGATTTTGCCGCATGCTGCACAAGCACAAGGACCTGAGTTCAATCCCGAGTACAAAAAAAGAAAAAATAAAAGGAACCCCCAGGCAGATGGAGGAAGAGGGGAAGAGGGCAGCATCTGTCCATTTATTTTATTTAAGTGTTCTGTGATATTTAGTGATGGGTACCATACATTAAAGAGTGACTCCATGATAGTCTGTAAATACCATACCCTAACACTAACCAAACTTTTCTCCATTATTTAGCACTTTTCTCCATTATTTAGCACTTTTCTTCTTTGTCAGAAAACATAAGGTCCATATTAACAGGGATTTTAGTTTTCCTATTGAATTGTGTATCTCCATGTGTAGCTCTGGTTATGTAGTCAGCAAATGTTTGCAAAATGAAAGGTAGGATGAAAACAATTGATTACTATAATGAAAACTCATTTCACTGATTTTTCTCAAAATAAACAAGACAATTCTCTTTGTATCTTAAAAAAGGAAAATATAATGTAAAGGGTTGACAGTGGTGTAATTGAAAATACCTTTTTAAAATCTGTGTTTGGGAAATCTTTCAGAACTTTGTTAAAAAAATTGTCTCTTCCTTCACAATATATCGGTATTTCTGAGATAGATAGTAACAAAGTGTTTTTAGATTCAGAATTATGTAATTTAAAAACTATGCCTCTCTGCTCCATTTTAATCATCAAAACAGATATCAAAAATATAAATGTGTTTATATAGAAGTCTCAGAATGTTTCTGGGATTCAATTTTGCTTTCTAATTTTAGTTTTGCAATTTTCAGCTTTTCCTTATTATTTGTAAAGTTTGTGTGATTTGAAACATCCACTCCTCAAAAATAAATTGTTGGGCATTGGGATAAAACTTTACCCTCTAAAATAAGTATTATTCTGTCTTAGTTTTCTCGTTGCTGAGACAAAATACCTGGTGCCCAAAGTTAAGGGAAGAAATGTTTATTTAGTTCACAGTTTGTGGAGATTTCAGTCCATAATCATCTGGCTCCAAGGCAGGTGGCATGGCAGAGGGGCATTGCAGAGGAGAAAGAGCTTGTGGTGGCTAGAAGACAGAAGAAGCAACAAGGGACCCAAATAGCTTCCTTCTGCCTTTTCTTTCTTTTATTTTTTATTGCTACCAGAGATAGAACTCAGGACCTTGCACTTACAAGGGAGGCACAGCACCACTGAGCTAAATCCTCAGGCCCTCCTTCTGCCCCTTTTATGTTTTATCTAGGATACCAGGAATTATCTAGGTACCAGGATACCAGGAATACCAGGGTAGTGCCAAAATAATCGGTATACTTATTTAGTAATCACACATTCTAGATGCTTAATCCCAGAATCACACACTCTAGATTCAGCCACCTGTGAAAAAGCCCCACCTATGACCACATGAGGCTTTGGGGAGACATCTGTCCACAAACCACAACAACTTCTTTGGAAATTTTATGGAAATGGGCTTGAAATTCAGATGGAGAATTTAGATTTCAAGAGGAAAAATATATTGAAGGGAAACAGATCCATATAGAAAGACAATTAAATTATGTCATGGACTGAGCTTGGAGCCTTAGGAGCTAGGCTCCAGAATGATCCTAGAAAACATCCAAGTCATAATGGTTAAACAGCATCTTCAGAGGAACACCAAGTAGAAGTAGGATGTGAAGAAGGAAAATATGGAAGAAAATAATTGAAGAGATCTTGATCTTATTTTTGCATTGTAAGTATTTGAAGAGAAGAGCTTGGTTACAGGAAACATAATATAATAATACTTAAAGTTAAGAATCAAAATATATACAATCAGGAGAATAGGAAAAATAAGTACACATATTCATCTTTATGCATACACACTGGTCTCAAAAGGTACAAAGATTATGAGAAAGAAAGCAGCATCACTTGCAGTTATATGTCTACAGGGAGAATGAAGAGAAAATATTGAGATCTGTATCAGAGCGCTCATGCTGTTAAAACAGTATCTCTATGCTCTGGGATAATGTCCCATTTTGTCACCTGAAGCAGGGACAAAGCAGCATGTTCCTGCATATTAAGGAGAAAGACTGACTATGATTTCTGGCTGCAGTGAAAAAGCTTCTTCCAATAAACACCCTACGCTACAGCACATAGCATTTTGAGAAATCAAATGCCTATAGACCCAGGTATTTAGCAGAAAATTGTGAAATGAGTTCAATGCACACAATTAGTAAGTGGTAGCAAAGCTGGAAAGCAGAGGTCTGGATTAAAGGAAGAAACAACAGTTGATCTCCAAAATAGGTACAACTTAACACATTTATTGTTTTGTAGACTTATAATCACATATTTGAAATTATAATTGATGACTTTCATTTACTTCTGGACTGTAGTTGGTTCGGACTCACAAATCCAGTATGTCATTTACAAACACTTATCTATTTAATTTTTATAAAAGAAGAAATAATTCCATACCCTCAGGTCCATTACAGTGTTTGGACTCATGGTGATTTATCTATATTTAAATGCAATGCAAAAATCAATATCTTTACTCTGCTAGGCTATCTGCAAATGTGTAGAAATGTCTTTTGATTTAACCACGAACAATATAATTTCATAGTAGTAATTATGCTACTAGATGAATGAAGCACATTTAAGATTGGATTCCAAATCTTAGTCATAGTGCTTGCTCTTCAACCCAAGACACACTTCATATTAATTTGCTTTATGAAAGATAGACATGTTAAATTATTGCAGGTGTTTTCCAGTCTAATAAGAGATACTACAACAACAAACCAACAATTGTCCCATTTATTGTTCTGGTTTTTATTTGTCTCTGGTATTATGGTAAAGTGTATTAATATTAAATATTATAAGTGGTTTATGAAAGAGCTAAACCTAATCAGATGCAATCAGAAAACTACTTAAATAGAGTCGTGCATTACTTACAACTGAGGTAAGTTCTGTAAGTGCAGCATTAGGCAATTTTATTGTTAGGCAAACATAATAGAGTGCCCTTACACAAACCTCAGGCTTGTGTAGCCAACTGCACACCAGGCTGTATGGAGAGCCCATTGGTGCTGGACTGCAGACAACATGTTGCAGTCCTAAATACTGTAACATGATCATTGTAACCCAATGATATTTGTATCTAAACACAGAAAAGTATGATGTGTGTGATCATCCAGTCACTGGAATGTCATTACATGGTGCCTGATAGCATTTGTTTTCTTCACACTCATCTTCAAAATTATTTTGTTAGATATTTATTCTTTTCTGGATGTAAATTGGCTATGGTTATTAGCTTTGAAGTGATAGTACAGGTATTACAACTTCTCAAATATTCTTTTATTTTCATTTGTAAAATAAGACTTAAAGGAGACTATTATTAGAGAGAATGTGGAGAGAGGGAAGGGGGATGTAAGAGATGAGGACAGGTATGATAGATGCAATAAAAATGTCATGGGCATATATGAAAATACTACTCTGAAACCCAATACTTTGTAAAAATATCAGGCACTAATAAAACATATTTAAATGATAATGAATGGCCAGTTCAAAGCTCTGTCCTTTTTGACCAAGAGTGGGGAATGTGAAATTTTTTTTTTCATCCCCCCTTTCCTCAAATTCCTTTTGCTCACCTAATTTAGAAGGAAAGAGGAATGTGAAAGTTTTATTTAATAAGTAAAATTGTCTTTGAATTGCTAGTTATAGATCTCTCTTGGCTGTTGCATACCCTCTTTCATGCCATGAGTAATTTTGAGGCTTTTCTCTGATACCCTTTCCCTGGGGACACCCTCTTGGCACTTTTCCCTGATGCATCAACAGAAATTCCACACTCTTGCTCAAACTTCAAACTTCTCCTGGACTACTATCTCCCAACTTCATTCTAGAAAACATACCCAAAGGCAACTTAGTGGGGCTTTTCCAGATGACAGTGTCACTGCTGGGAGCCTCTCTACTTCAGTCCTGTAGTAGCCTTGTGTCCAAACCTGCCATCAAAAAAGATCTAGACAGCCTTGCATCCTCCTCCCCCAGGGTACAGTCAGCCACAAACTACCACCTTTAATTCCCAAATCTTGCATCACACCAAACACAATGCAGAATAATTTCAGTGTGTGTTTGAGAAATAACACTGTAGAATATTTGAGTTTCTATAAATCAGGCAAACTTCCATCATGAGAGGAAGCAGTCTGTGTCTCTTCTTCTGGAAAGCACCCTCCCAGTCCGTCTAAGGAGTTCTTTTCTTACACTTCTTCCCTAGGATGTGGGAAATACGTTACTATCCAGCCTCATGAAAAAAGAAGGAAAATTCCACAGTGCTTTTTACCTTGGTAGATTTCCTTCAAAGCAATTTTATAATCAATGATTTTCCAGCTTTTCTCATGATTTCTTCAACTTCTAATGGCAGTCCAATATGACTATGTCTTACTAAATACTTTCCTTTTCCTTAGAATGAATAAGTGGGTCTTTTTTACTTATTTTTTTTTCAAATGTGACACCTAAGTCAATACTTCTAGGAAAAATAAAAAGAGAAATCATCTTTTCTGGTATTCTATACTATGTGTTTACTATTTCCCTGAATTTCCCAAAGCCTTACAAAGATGTAATTCTTCCATATGAAGCCCGAATGACTCAGTATTAAGTGCCTTACAATAATACATAAGGACTTAAACATTATGGGGATGGTTCCACTGAGAAACCTAGTACACCTAGAAATACATAGAAACTAGACATTATTTTTGGTCAGATATCATAAAAGTGATTCTTCAGGCTAGGTTCTCTAAATTAAATAGTGAAATGAAAGATGAATAAATGAAGGTTGAGAACACAATGGCAGTGTAATAGATATGAAGAAAGGAAAACATTGTGCTCAGGAAGGCAAGGTAAGCCTAACGTGCTGGGCCAGTGGGGTACTAGAGTGCAAACTGTCCCAAAGGTATCCTATCTGAGCATTGCAATACCAGATTGGTCAGCGGCAGGATAAGTCAATGCAGGGGTGAGGTTAAAACTGACAAACATTTGTAGCTCTATGGCCTAAGGATTTTAGGGGATCTAATCAAAGCATTAACATGATACTGTTGGCCATAGTCCTGAAGTAAAAAATACTAGAGAATTTCCTCTTTCTTTTATTATAAATATTAATTTGAATATTAATATGAAGGAGTGGAATAAAAAAGAGGCTGGATATATCATAATAATGGGAATATAATATAGGTTCTATATTGTAGTATTGGCAATTCTGAATGCTTTTCATGGAAGTTTTCTTCTGCAAACTAGGAATAAATGGGAACAATTATTACCTCATCACCATGGGGAAGGAACAAACATTCCAATAACATCCCTGTAATTGTGATACCACAATGTACAGGGGAATATTGTACATGATAGCTTAATAGGATGCAGTTACTATGAGAATAATTTCAGTACTAATATCACATTGAACACATTCTGAACAAATTATCATTTCTGGTTTTGACAGTTCAAAGGACTAGGAGACATCATAGATAGAAAAATCATTAAAAAGGCATAGAGAGAGTCGTGCGGAACACACGGCGAATCAGCCCGCTGCAGACAGGCAGCCACCTGATTCCGCGCTGCAAGGACTCAGAGGACACTGGACCACCAGACTGAGTACTGAGGTTCTCAGCCCGCTGAGAACAGCCCGTTGTTCCCGGCCCAGAGGTAGGGGCTTCTGAGCCATCGTCCCACTGCTCCTGGTCCAGAGGAGGGGGCTTCCTGGTCACCATCCCTCCCGCTGCTCCCAGCCCACAGGAAAGGGCTTTTGGGCCACCTTCTGTCCCACTGATCATGGCCCAGAGGAAGGAGCTTCCAGGCCACCATCCCTCCCACCGCTCCCAGGCCAGAGGAAGGGGCTTCTGAGCCACCATCCCACTGCTCCTGGTCCAGAGGACGGGCTTTCCTGGCCACCATCCCTCTGGCTGCTCCCAGCCCACAGGAAAGGGCTTTTGGGTCACCATCCCTACTGCTGCTCCCGGCCCCTGTCCCACCTCACCCAGCTCAGAGGAGGAAATCCCTGCAGGCGCTAACAGCCCTCCACCCCAGTCAAAATGAGAAAACATGTAAATAAGTCTCAAAACCAGACTTGCAGATCACCTACAGCAACTCCAAAGGGAAATGAGATGGAACACTTTGATACTCAAACACCTGGACCTACTGAACTGGCAACAAGAGGGGATCTGGAAAAAATGAAATCAGAAATAATTTCTCAGATAACAGGAGAAATTGTACTCCTAGTGCAAGACATAATTAATGAATCTAGAGAGGAGCTCAGGAACATGATGTAATCCCAACCTAAGAAACAAATGGAATCCATAAAACAGATGCAAATAGATTTCCAGGACATGAAAAACTCCATTGAAAGTCTACACAGCAGAATGAGCCAATGTGAGGATAGAATTTCAGATATAGAAGATAAGATTGCAATTAGTGACCAGGAAAAGAAAAATTGCTTCAAAATTATAAGGGAACATGAGAAATCAATCCAGCAGTGGCTAGATGATGCAAAGAAGAATAACATAAGACTGATTGGGCTCAATGAAGAAACAGGAGACAGTGCAGATGACATAAAAAATCTCTTCACAGAAATAATGGCAGAAAACTTCCCAAGCAAGGGAAAAGAGCTTGACATACAGATAAGTGAGTCATATAGGACTCCAAATAGCCTTGATCAAAAAAATCTACACATAGGCATATAATTGTTAAGATTCCAGAAACTCAACAGAAGAACAAAGTTCTCCAAGCAGTCAGAGAAAAGAAACAAATCACATACAAAGGAAAGTCGATCAGAATCACAGCAGACTTCTCAACACAAACCATCAAGGCAAGAAGAGCTCGGAGCGACATATTCCAAGCCCTAAAAGAAAACAGCCTCCAACCCAGATTGATGTGCCCTGCAAAACTATCTTTCAAAATGGATGGAGAAATAAGATACTTTCATGACAAAGAGCACGTTAGGAACTTCGTGAATAGCAAACCAGCACTCCAAAGAATTTTACACAATATCCTAGGAACAGACATTGAGGATCACAACCCCAGGAAGCAAAGCAGAATGAACCCATCTGGCATGACAAGAAATTAAATGTAAAGGGGGAGAACCCAACAAAAAGAAAAAGTCATGGCAATGATAAGTCAATACATTTCAGTTATAACCATCAACATTAATGGTCTCAATTCACCAATCAAAAGAAATAGACTGACAGAATGGGTCAAGAAGCAAAATCCAACAATATGCTCCATACAAGAAACACACTTAATTCAAAAGGAAACTCATAGACTGAAAGTTAAAGGGTGGAAAACAATACTGCATGTGACAGGAACTCCCCAAAAAGCAGGAGTAGCTATCCTCTTGGCAGATCAAGTAGATTTCAAAGCAACACTGATTAAGAGAGACAAAGAAAGACACTACATCCTTGTAAAGGGAAGAATCCAAGAGGAAGAGATGACAATCATAAATATCTATGCACCAAACACTAGTGCACCCAACTATATAAAACAAATACTAACGGACATGAAAAGTCATATATGCACTAATACAATTGTAGTGGGGGAAGTCAACACCCCACTGTCACAAATAGATAGATCAACTAAACTAAAAATAAGTAATGAAATACTAGAACTCAATCGAACTCTTGAACAAATGAACTTAACAGATGTTTACAGAGTCTTCCACCCCACAAAATTAGAATACACATTCTTCTCAGCTGCACATGGGCCATTCTCCAAAATAGACCACATACTCACACATAGAACATGTTTAAGTAAGTGCAAAGGAATTAAAGTTATCCCCTGTAAATTATCAGATGATAGTGCAATGAAATTGGAGATCCATAGCAAAAGAAACTCAATAAATTTCATAAACACGTGGAAATTGAATAACACACTTCTGAATAACCAATGGGTCACAGAGGAAATTAAAGAAGAAATCAGACAGTTCCTTCAATTAAATGACAGTGACAATACAACATATTGGAATCTATGGGACACAATGAAAGCAGTCTTACGAGGGAAATTCATAGCAGTGAATACACATATTAGGAAAACAGAAAACAGAACGAGCCCAATTAAACAACCTGATGCTGAACCTCAAGCTTCTAGAAAAAGAAGAGCAGGACAACCCCAAAGCTCATACAAGGGAGGAAATTATAAAGATCAGAGGAGAAATCAATGCAATGGAGACTAAGAGAACGATACAAAAAAATCAATGAAGCCAAGAGTTGGTTCTTTGAAAGAATCAACAAAATTGACAAACCTTTAGCCAACCTTGTCAGAAAAAGGAAAGAAAAGGCCCAAATCCATGCAATTAGGAAGGAAAAGGGTGAAATTACAACAGACCCAGCAGAAATCCAGAGGATCATCAATACCTACTTCCAGAACCTATACGCCAATAAGATGGACAACACAGAAGGAATGGACAGATGCCTAGATACATATGAATTACCAAAATTGAACGAAGAAGACCAAAAATTCTGAGCAACCCAATATCAACCAATGAAATTGAAAATGTAATTAAAAACTTATCAACTAAGAAAAGCCCAGGCCCTGATGGCTTCACTGCTGAATTCTACAAGACATTTAGAGAGGAACTGCTGCCACTACTGCTTAAACTCTTCAGTGAAATTGAAAGGGAAGTAATACTCCCAAATTCATTCCTGGAAGCAAGCATCACCTTGATCCCCAAAGCAGAGAAAGACCCCACTGAAAAAGAGAACTATAGGCCAATCTCACTAATGAACATAGATGCAAAAATCCTTAATAAGATACTGGCAATTGGATTGCAGAAGATCATCAAGAAGATCATACACCCTTATCAAGTGGGATTCATCCCAGGGATGCAGGGATGGTTCAATATATGAAAATCAATCAATGTAATACACTATATCAATAGAGCCAAGGACAAAAACCATATGATTATCTCCATAGACACAGAAAAAGCATTTGACAAAATCCAACATGCATTTATGATAATAAAAACCCTACAAAAAATTGGAATAGATGGTCTCTACCTCAAACTGATAGAAGTCATCTATGAAAAAACCAACAGCCAATATCATACTAAATGGTCAAAAACTGAAATCCTTCACACTAAAATCAGGAACAAGACAAGGATGTCCACTACCACCACTCTTGTTCAATATAGTTCTGGAAACATTAGCCTCGGCAATTAAACAAGAGAAAGAAATAAAAGGAATAAAGATAGGTAATGAAGAAGTCAAATTGTCATTATTTGCAGATGACATGATACTCTATATAGAAGACCCCAAGAACTCCACCAAAAGCGTTCTAGACTTTATAACCAAATTCAGTCAAGTAGCTGGTTACAAGGTCAACACAGAAAAATCAATAGCTTTCCTCTACACCAATGACAGACTCACTGAGAGAGAAATAGGGCAAATAATTCCTTTCACAATAGCATCCAAAAAACTGAAATACCTAGGAATCATCCTAACAAAAGAAATCAAAGACCTCTTCTCTGAAAACTATGGCACTCTGAAAAGAGAGATTGAAGATGATATCAGAAAATGGACAGAGATCCCCTGCTCCTGGGTAGGAAGGATTAATATAGTGAAAATGGCCATACTTCCAAAACTGCTATATAGATTTAATGCAATTCCAGTTGAGATCCCAGCAGCATACTTCATAGACCTCGAGAAAACAATCCAAAAATTCATTTGGAACAAGAAGAGACCCAGAATAGCAAAAGCAATTCTAGTTAACAGAGACATGGCAGGGGCTATCACAGTCCTCAACCTGCAACTCTACTACAAAACTACTGTGATAAAAACAGCATGACACTGGCAAAGAAACAGACTTGAGGACCAGTGGAACAGATTAGAAGATGCAGAAACAACGCCAGACACACTCAGCCATCTCATCTTCGACAAAGGAGCCAAACACCCTCACTGGAGGAAAGATAGCCTCTTTAATAAATGGTGCTGGAAAAATTGGGCTTCAACTTGCTAAAGATTAAAAGTAGACCTGTATCTCTCACCATGCACTGAACTAAAATCAAAATGGATTAAAGATCTAAATATTAAAATAGAAACTCTGAACCAGTTGGAACAGAGGTTAGGTAGAACCCTTGAAGACATTGGTGTAGGAAAAGATTTTATGAACAAAACCTCAGTTGCTCGTGAACTAGCACAAACAATCAACAAATGGGATCTCTTCTTATTAAAAGGCTTCTGCACAGCAAGAGAAACCACCAGCAATGTGAAGAGACAACCCACAATGTGGGAAAAAAATCTTCACCTGCTGTTCCTCAGACAAAGGTCTACTATCTCGAATGTATAAAGAACTTAAAAAAATCAGACCTCCCAAATTTAAAGACCCAATCCAAAAATGGGCAGCTGAAATGAACAGACATTTCTCAGATAAAGAAGTAGAAATAGCAAATAAATACATGAAAAAATGTTCAACATCACTGGTCATTGGAGAGATGCAAATGAAAACAACGCTGAGATTCCACTTCACTCCAGAAAGAATGGCTGCTATCATGAAATCAACCAATAACAAATGCTGGTGGGGCTGTGGGGAAAGAGGAACCCTGCTCCACTGCTGGTGGGAGTGTAGACTGGTGCAAGCACTGTGGAAATCAGTATGGAGATACCTCAAAGAACTAGGACTGGAAGTCCCATTTGACCCCACTATTCCACTGCTGGGGATCTTCCCCAAAGAATTAAAAGAATCATACCACAGTGATATATGTGCACCCATGTTCATAGCAGCACAGTTTGTAATAGCTAAAACTTGGAAACAGCCCACATGCCCATCAACTGGAGATTGGATAAAGAGAATGTGGTTTTTTTAATAAAATGGAGTACTACTCAGCCATAAAAAATGAGAAATTAGAGACATTTATAGCTAAGTGGATGCACATTGACGTGATACTCTTAAGTGAAATAAATAGGACACACATATGTAAATACCAAATAGTTTCTCTGGTGTGAGAGACTGAACGTGTAAATAAGGACTAAATGTATAATAGGTATTGTGAAATAGGAAGAAAAGGGGCAAAGGGTAAGGAAGTGGGAGGGCTAGGGGAAAGGATAGAAGGGAATGGGATTAATATGAGAAAATGGAAAAATAGGAACAAAATCTTTGTAAATAGGGAGGAGTGGATGGGTTGAAGGGAGGGCTGGGCAAGGGTGAAAAATAAGAACCAAGAGAGATTATGTAAAGGTGCAAATTTCCAATGATGAATGTCATTATACTGTATACCTAAAATGTACCAATGTTTAGAATGAATAATCGATAATTTAAAATAGGAAGAAAAGGTCCAAAGGGTAGGGGTAGTGGGAGGGTCAGGGGAAAGGAAAGAAGGGAAAGGAAAAATGATGAGAAATGGAAAAATTGGAAATGAAGTCTTTGTAAATAGGGAAGGGTGGAGGGCGTGTAGGGAGGGCTAGGAATGGGGAAAAAAATAAGAACCAAGATGCATTATGTAAAGATACAATTCCCAATGAGAAATGTAATTGTGTTATATACCTACAAGTACCAATAAAAGAATTTAATACAAAAAAAATCTATAATGGGATTACACTGCCACTTAAATTATAATTTAAAATGAAACAGCAAGGCTTTCTTTTTTACCTATTTAAATCATGCCCCCCCCAATAGTATGGTCAGGTAGATTATTCAATAAGCAGAAAGAGCGGCCTGATTTAGTAATAATTCATGTCTGAACTTTTTGTCTCTCAGGCCCCTAGGGATGTTTGCGATTGAGCCTGTTAATCAATTGCATCTTTTACAATGTTACACTCACATTTCTCTTTTTAATAAGTAATATAATTCAGTCGTAGTATTATTTACATCTCATCTCTTGTAGTATGTACTACTTGGTGAATAGAAGAGAGTTTTAAAAACAACTAAGCCATATCATGAAAGCAAATTAATAGAACCCATACTGTGATCTTGGATTCCTGATTGACTTTTATCGGATTTTGTTTCCTCACTCACCACAGGAAGTGTTATCACCAGAAAATTAACAGTGTGCCACTGTATTAAATAAAACTAAAGAGCTGTGGAGTCTGAATGTTACAATAATATTATTTGTGACTAAAATCTTAGAATTCATTTTTTAAAAAATATCTTAACATCCAAAATCTGACTTTATTTAAGCCATCATTTATATGACTGTTTTATTCCTTTTATTTTTCTTCTTTCATCTGGAATGTGAAAAATTCTTATAGTTGTTTTACTCTGTGATTTGAAACTTACCATATTTCAGATTAATGAATTTCATGTTTTCATTATCCACTGGTGGAAAAAAGAAAAGACAGTATCTCCGCAGTTGAATTTTAGTGTGAGGTATATGTCATGCTGTGGGTGAAGATATTGTTCAGACAATCTTATGTTGCCCTAAAATCATGGAACAATAAAATAAGTCTTTTGAAGATGAACACAGGATCTGAGTAGACTTGCTCTATCTTAAGTAAATACAGATGTAACAATGTAATAACTACAGCTAGCATTTGCTGAGTGCTTGCTGTGTGGCAAGGACAAGCATTGTGCATGTGCTTTATGTACATTAACTGATCTCATCTTCAACACTTGCTAGGTGTTAATGGGTATTGAAATCTACTCCGGACCCCTTGCCTTGGAATTTTAATAAAGAGTAGTTTACCTCTAATACACCTTACAACCTTAATTTGCTTCATAAGCACTAACAAGAAATATAATTCTTTCTGTCTTTCAGACATTATAGGGTGATGAAATAATTAGTTGTTAATGAGAAAAAACCTAATCTATATTACCCAAGATGTTCTGTGCATAGACACTTGGATTTAAATGTGAGATATGTTTATCTCCAATCTTTTAAAATTTTAAAATTTAATTTATTAGTATATGTTAGTAGTATATAATGTATACATTCTTTGTGGGGAATCAGGACATGTACATAATTTATCATAATTCTTTTTTTAAAAAATAAATCCCCTCTCTCCTCTCTCCCTGTCCATGAATCTCTTGATCTCCTTCCCCTTTGAGAAAAATCTGCCTCCCTACTTCCTATTATCTGTCTTTTAGTTTGCCCTGTATTTACAGTTTGGATTTCTCATATAAAAGAAACCATGTGATATTTACACTTGTGTGTCTGATTTATTTCACTTAACACTATGGTTTCAAGGTGCATCTATTTTCCTACAAAAGACTCAAGTTTATCTTTCTTTGTGGGAATCTTTTTTTCTTAACCTATTCAAAACTTGCTCTAAAACTCCAATTATGGAAATAATAATAATTCATACACTGATAACAGTGAGAAATAAAAAATGATTTTAACTTAAGAAATTATTGCCTATATTATACTTAAAATTAAAGAAATATTACTTAGATATATTAGACTACTTAAAATATTAAATATATTTTAACATTAAGAAAGGAGACTAAATGTAAACAATAGGAATAATAAACTTTGTATAATACTTTTATATGACTGGAGAGGTAACAACAAAATTAAAATTATTGAAAGTACTAGAACATTAGCTAAATTGATTTCATTAAGAATTTGCTTACAAATAAGACAATTAAAAACTGAAGGATTTTAAGTAAAATAATCATAACATTTTGTGAATAAATTACACCACTTCTATTCCTACTAAAAAAAAGCCAAATAGGGGCCGGGGATTTAGCTCAGTGGTTCCGTTGCCTGCCTTGCAAGCAGAAGGTCCCGAGATCGATCCCCGGTACCAAAAAAAAAAAAAAAAAAAAGCCAAATAATTTCCAACCAAAATGAATTTTTTCAATACACAGCAGTTTTATCCCCTTAAATCAAACATTTGATTTTCAATGTGTCACCTGCCATAGTTCATCAAGGAAATCATACCTCCCACAAGATTAGCACCTTTGGAACACATAACTATACTCTCAGAATACTTTTTAAAAGGGGAAAGGGAAGAAGGGAAAGGAAAAATTATGAGAAAAGAAAAAAAATGGAAGCAAAATCTAGGTAAATAGGGAAGGGTGGAGGGGGTGAAGGGCGTGCAGGTAATGGGGGAAAAAATAAGAACTAAGATGCATCATGTTCAGGTACGAGCACCCAATGCTAAATATAAACGTAAATATAAACTTTTTAAAAAAGCTTAACTGGGAACGTTCACTGCCTAGGGTATAATATAATCCAGAACAACTTATTTTCTAATAAAAATTCCTCTTCAGTCTTAATTGCCCAAGGAGATAGCAGATGATTTTCCTAATCAACCCAGGTCCTTCCATCTTGCTTTGCAGTATTCTGTGGTTGGCCTTATAACTGTAGAGATATACCACCACAAGAGTCACATATATTTTATTACAAAGTATGGTATTCCTCTAGGGAAATAAACTGAAAACAAAATTAATATTCTGGTGCAGGTATGAGGCAAAGGCATTTTTTAATTAAGAAGAAAAAAATCAAATCATTTAAATATGTTGCTTAAACATCACCTTGAGGAGGGGCTCAATTGGAACAGTACACAGTCTGTTTCTCCAGTTCCTCCACCCACTGCAATTGTAACACATTTGAAGTCAACAAAGAGACCTAACTAGGCCAATAAATACTTAAGTATTCTACATATGTACAGTCATGAAAATGCTGCCAAAATACTTACCCTCTTGGCAAATTTACCTTCTTTCCACAAGGTGGGGTTGTTTTCAATATAAAGAGTCAGAAATGCCAACTAACAAGCTCCTACTCTATTTCTAGGATAAAAAAATACTATTATTTTGTCATTAAAGATGTAGAAAAGGTAGAATTTTGTGAAGATATGAAAGAAACATTCTTGGCTGGCTTTTCTTGTCATCATAAACAATGTTTTATGTAAGAATGAGTGAAAGAAAGGTATTATTGTACTTATTCAATAATTAACAGGAGTAATTAATTAGTTAATACAAAAATATTTATTCCTTATATTGTAAGCAGTGCTCTCTTTCTACATATAGTTAATAGAGCAAATTAATAAAAGTCAAACAATAAAACCCATCAAAATAAAACTTTTCATACAACCTTTATTCTATTAGTGCTGTCGATGAGGCTGCTCAGTTGAATGTAGTACATACAAAAATATGTAAGTTGATCAGGTAGTGTATTATATGATGATACAGTCTAGGTAGAAAATAAAAAAGCTGAGTTTGAGATTGTGTTGCAATTAAATAATTTGATCACTGAAAATTTTCCTGACAAGAGGACAGTTTTTTATTCGAGTAGATGTGAGTATAGGAAAATAAAGAATGAAGACTTACAGATAACATGATGTATTATATTATCAGGATTTGTTTTTCCTGAATTTTTTTTGTCAGGGTCGTGCAACTGGATGAAGCTCTTTGCTTATCTGTGTTTTGATTTATCTATCCAGAAAAGGTAGATATTATTAGTATCTAATTCATGGATATTTTGTAAGGATTAAGTGAGTTAATATGCATATATGTTCATGCAATTATGTCATTTAGAGCAAATATGCTACTTTAAACTGTTCTCAAAATCAGAATCTATAATTTTAAAATCCCCTTATCATTTCTAAAATCTTTAATAACCAAAGTTCAAATAAGAAGGAACTACGTCTGTGTTGACGGAATCTTCAAACATACTCAATAGTGGGTGAGGGGAAGGGCTGTGGAAGAAGAAATGAGAAACAGGTGAAATGAGGAATTCTTTACACATATCTCTCTATGGGTATGACCTATTCTTTCTCCTGCATTCGTAAGTGAGGCTTAAAAAGATTCCTATGAAGTCTAATCTACTGGAATTGAACAGCATCTCTGAGAACTCAGTTCCATACGTAACATGGAAAGACAATCTAGCACATAGAAACTGATGTTCGGAGTTTCTGAGGCATTGTAGTAATTGCCGAGGCAGCAGCAGAGAAGATACACCACGTCGAGACACCAAGTTGATCTCTGCACTGCTGGTCTACAGTGGAAACACTTTTCACACTGCCACTCCCTGACCTTCTACCGGCTACCTATTCCACAGTGCCACTGGCTGCTCTCATTCTGGTTTACAAATGAGATTGATGGCTCTTAGGGCGGAGAAGCTCAGCTGGTCCCAGCACCCGGAAGGAAGCTCCTCCGCTGCCATCCCAGGCTCCTAGGGCAGAGAAGGTGAGCCGCGTGGGCGCCAAAAGCACCCCCCCCCCCGCCGTGGAAATGAGAAAACACATAAACAAGCCTCAAAAACAGAGTTCCAGATCACCTACAGCAACCCCAAAGGGAAACGAGATGGAACAATCTGATACTCAACTACCTCTACTCTCTGAACTGGCAACAAAAGAGGATCTGGGGAAAATGAAATCAGAAATAATTACTCAGATAACAGCAAAGATTTTGCTCATGGTGCAAGACATGATTAATAAATCTAGAGAGGACACAGACAAATGAGACTGATTTCCACAGTGAAACGGAGAAAGGCTCATGTAACTTCTGAATTGAAGAAACTGAAGGAGACACAGCATGACTGCTGGTGAAAACAGTTTAATTTACTTGAGTAGTCCAGCTGGTATTTGAGTACTGCAGTTGTTTGGGTGTCACTCAAAGGCCCACGTATCAAATGATCAGCTTCAAGAATGGTGCGATTGGAAGGTAGGGGAACCTTTAAGAGGTGGGGCCTAGTGGGAGGTCCTGAGTTCTTTGGAAGAGTGCCCTCAAAGAGCGTTATGGGATTCTGGTCTGTTCCTCTTCCTGTCTCTATCTCTTTGTTTTCTGATGTTGAAGTTCACAGTTTGCTGCATTCCATATTCCCACCAAAATGTTCTACTTTTGCCAGAGGCCCAAAGCACTGAGGCGACCTGATTATACACTAGGATTTCCAAATCATAACCCAAAATAAACACTTTTTTCTTTATAAGTTAATTACCTGGATATTTTGTTATAGTCAGGCTAATTCAAGCACCTACCATATGCACCAGATTTCTAGAGAGTGAAAGAACTAATGTCTTCAAAATTGGAAGTTTAAGATGTTTATATAATGATAATATGGGTTACCATAAAATAAATGACATAAAAACTAAGTTCTCTTTTGCCCTAGGGCATGATATAAGGCATTATGGAGGCGTACTTAAAGTGGTTTTTGGAGGATGATGCAATCTAGACAGATTCGGGAAAAAGGTAGTAAGAGCCTTCCTAAGCCTCACCTTGGTATGTATGGCCTTTGTGGGGCAAAAGTTATATTTTGTCTGAAAGGTTGTTGGGAGATTTATTGAGTTCATATTTTAACATCACAGTTGTAGACAAGATCATGTTTTAAGTAAAGCTCAAATGATAAACTTCTTATAAAGATTTATATTGGTTTAGGTCCTTTCCACATACATTACCATGTGTTTTTATAGATCTTCATTATCAAAGTTTTGATTTCTTACAACATTTGCATCATAATAGTCAGTTGAATATTAAGAGAGTATGAGAGTGCACTATTTATTTATTTGTTTGTTTCATGCTAGGTATTGTATACAGGGCACTGTGCATGCTAAGCAAGTGTTTGCCTACTGTGCTACACCACCAAGCCCTGCCATCAAAATTTTTTTCATAGTTAACAGTTAGCCTTCCCCAAGGGTTACAAATGACAAACTTTATGATCCCTGGTCATGCAAATTAATCAGTGTTTAAACGCTTTCTTCAAGATTGGTGAATTCTTGTCATTTTGTCAGTAATGATATCGATCAATTCCAGAAATACAAATTCCACTCTTTAGCATCAATAATTATTAAAGCATTTCTGAAAAATATAGGAAAATGAAATAATTGCAGCTTTATGCATATGAATGAATTATAATGAAAATACTCAAAATTCTCTTTACATTAAATATACTGTGGGATAGCAAAAACAGGATGAAAGCCAGAGTCTGTTTGAGAGTTATATAAATGCAATAAGGAGAAACAGACAGATGTGAAGACTAAACCAACACCGAAATATCCACTGACCGCAGACTTCTGATCTGTAAGCTGTGTATCTCTTTTAACGCCTCCCCATGAGTTTGCTGTTGAACATGAACTTGAGTTCAGCAGGCCACTCAGGTGGAAAAATCCAATCTGGAGTCAGAACAGCTGATATGAAGCTCTGCAGAGAAATCAAGACTAGAAATGTAGATTAGGGAATTACCCACACAGAGATGAGAATGGCACTCTGGAAAGCAATTGCCACAAAAAAAATGAGTGTGCATTGAGTAGAACTGTGGCTATCCTACAGTTTTCCAGGATCAGTCAAGAGTGATTTTAAAAACTCAGATCATAGGATATATATGATAAATCTCAGGTCAGAATCTTTGGAAGAAGAGTTTAACTCAGAATCTATTCATTTTAAAGAGTAACTCCATACAAACAATGTATAAATACCTCATTTAAAATAACCAAAAAACAATGCCATAAAAATACAATTGGGAAAACAGAAACAATTCTTCTCATTCTTTATAAAAACAAAATCATATAAAAAACAAAACCTTTCTCTGTTCTATTTTGTGTATTATAAGAATCATAGAAATGTTGAATTGGGGTGATTTTGTTTCTACACTGTTAATTATTCCTTTAACTTGTGCCATAATGAAGTAATTACTTGTTTATATATGCATTTTCATCATTCTGTTTTACCAAGTATAAATTAACTGTGGTTTGTACAACAACGAAGGGGAATTAACCAATTTTTCAAATAATTTATGAACAAAGAGTTTAACATAGAACCTTGCTTATTGCCATCTAGCTCTACAAAAGAACAAGTCATTCAGTAATGCAAAGGGATGTCAATAAGAAATAGAAATCATTTTAATAAACAGAATGTATGATTAATTCAAATGGTAGTACTTAATGCTTCTAGCACAGCTGTTTTTGTTTTGTACTGTATGTGGGAAGACATTTAACTCTAGCCTTTTATTTTATCAATCCACATGACATGCTTTGATTATTAAATTTTATTATTAAATTAAATCCATATGACATGCTTTTATTATTAAATCTCCTTCTTATAAGAAGTTGCCAAGTTAAATATGTTCCTCATGTACTCTAAAGGTAGAGGTACTCACAACCCCTAAACTAAGTGCTTTTGGTCAGGTGAAAGGCCACTCACTAGCTGTTCCACTCTGACACTGCTGAAGTTTTGAAGTGTACGTGTGTTTCTCATTCTTACCCAGTAATGACCAAACCTTGGCATAATCAGAGATTCTGAAGGTAGTGCTGCTAACTAGACAAAATGAAGAAGCATCCTCTACTAAACTCCAGAAATAAGTTTCCCCCTCACACATGCATTTAGAAGTTACATGTTTTGCTATTTATGTCCTTGTTACATGATTATGATTTTCCCTTTGCCCTCAGAAATTTTCAAGGTCTAGCTTTTAGTGCCTTTGTAAAATATTACAAAGTCTTCTTCATGTGAAAATATCAGCTTGGCTTACATTCAATACTTACATTTTAAAAATACGTTTATTATCAGAGTTTTATTGATTGTAAAGAGATAAAGAACTTCAACAGATGACTGTATGTGATTGGGCAAAATGACATTAGAGATTAAACATTTTATAACTCTTAATAAGAAAGTTACAATGAAGGGGAAGCATTTGCCAAAGTAAAAGTCTGACAAGTCTGTGCAACAGCTTCCTTTAGAAAACTACACATTGGGTCGGGTGATAACATTTATCTTGCTACTGATGAATATATGTGCAATTACTCCCAACACAATGGGGTTTGCCCTAGTACTTTTTTATTTTTCTCCTTATATAAAGCTTTTGAAAAGAGGTGGAAAACATCCTGAAGGCATGTAATTATATAAAAATGTATCCTGAAAGTTCTGCCAATGAACCATCAAGAAACTGAAAAATATGTTGAAAGCTATTTTTTAAATGTCTTTTTTCAAAACATGTTTACTGAGTTCTTAAATATGCTGGCCATTAGTTGCTCTATGAGAGTCAGGAAAGACACTGTCATTATTTTCATGGCATTTCCTATCTGGAAAAAGAAAAACAAAAAAAAAATTATGGAACACTGGGACTGTTAATAGATATATAGTATGTGAAGAAAACTCATGAAAAGGTTGTACAGCACCAGTTATTCTTTCGAGGGGTACAGTCAATGGTATATCAAGCAGGTGGAAAATGTATCCAAAGTTATAAGATCTAAGAAAAACTGTACAGTCTAGAGAATGATGGATGTTCTGGATGCCTGACCAGTGGGGTTCCATTAATGAAATATCAGAGGTGGTGCTGGAGATTGTGGTATGGCCCACAAACAACTGAAAATATGAAAGGAAGTCAAGGCCCAGGGAGAAAAATCTTAAATAAAGATCATTCAATTAGGAAATAATTAAAGGATTTTAGGGGGAGACTAACCTGAGCTGATTAGATTGGTTGAAAACTACTTTGTGTACCCAGTTGGAGGCATTGAAATGGGGTACATTGAGACCAGTTAAAAGTGGATTAGCTGAGAGAATATGAGTGGTTTAGACTAAGCAGGAGGCCATGAAATGGGAGTATAAATAGTATACCCTGCTATACTTGCCTGAGAAATTTACAAATGCCTGGTATCTTCATTTTATACTTCAAGAATATATGTACCTTTTTGAAATCTCATTCTCATAAGAAGCTGATGAGTTCTGGAAGTCTATTGGGCATAATGGTTGACAAAAAAACTATTATTTTGTTTTGAGCTCTATTTCATCATGTTATAGTTTTGATTGGATTATAGGCATTGAAACTAATTTTTGTTTACCTTTTAGGAAGTTTTCTTATAGGTAGCCTCCCATACCTCTAGAGTATAGGGTATAAAATAGCCTTCTTACGCATTTATGGCTGTACTCAGTACTCAGCTACAAATGAAGTAGGA
Organism: Heterocephalus glaber; assembly: GCF_053883595.1. Lineage (NCBI taxonomy): Eukaryota > Metazoa > Chordata > Mammalia > Rodentia > Bathyergidae > Heterocephalus > Heterocephalus glaber. The sequence goes on along the minus strand of NW_028258151.1, from coordinate 26,168,847 downwards.
AAATAGCACTTTAATATCTTATTTATAACATCAGTTGTTTGCGATGCTGTTCCTTGAACAAGACCTTCATTTAAGCATGTTTGTCTTGATGTAGAAGTAAATGAGGTCAATAGTATTTCCCGGATATGGCCATACAATATCTTGCACCCCACATGCTTTTTGGAACATTACGACTCTGCCAGCCAGATGTGGAACCCAATTACATTCTCTTTGAATCTAGACCAGCTTGTGATTAATTGGTAAACAACTGATTGGAGCAGAAGCAATGTAACGTGCCTTGTAAGACCTGGTTGAAAAGCAATGCAATTTCTGGCTTGTTAGCCACGAAACTTAACTTCAGCGCTCAGAGCTATGATGTAGGGATCCTGTGGAGGGTACCAGGCTGTGAGGATTGCAGGCCCCAGGGAGAGGCCATGCGAGGATCCTAGCACCCAACACAGCCTGTGCTTTCAGCACTGATCACCAGACACCATTAGTTAATCTCAGCTCCAAGTCACTGTAGCCTTTACACCTTTCTAGTCAAGGCTTCAGACACCAAGGGGCAAATCTATAGTTTTCTGCTATCTTCTCTGTGGATTACAGACCTACAGAACCTACGACCTTAATTCTCTTAAAAAAATCATTGTTTTGAGGAGTGTCATGCAGTAATATTAAGTATAACAGTCAATGTGATTCTCAAGTGTTGTAATTACAGAAGTCATTTGTAAGCACCAATAATATTTACATGAGAAATGCTGTCAGGACAACAAGGATTTAATTAGAAGAATTCTCAAGAATTTCTTTCCTTATTATTTATGTAACTGGGTCAAGATATAGCTAGATACATAGGATAAAGACATATTATTAACACGAATTAAATTTATTTGAATGTATTCTTTTTTTTTTTTTTGGTACAGGGGATCAAACTCAGGACCTTGCACTTGCGAGGCAGGCCCCGGAACCACTGAGCTAAATCCCTGGCCCCTTTGAATGTATTCTTAAAGAAACAAAAAACCCTTTAATTATTAGAATTTCTTTTTTATTCCATTCTTATTTTTCAGGGTTTTCTTTTGCATTTTACTTTTCATCCACAAAGGGGAAAATCATCAAGCACCAGATGACTGACCACTAAAATATTTATCTTACAATGCTATGAAAGATAAAGTATAAATAAGGTCTAGGATCTGAGGAATGCATTGAATTATTCATTATAAAAGGCACTTGGTTAATATCTCGTCTTTTTTTATTCCCTGATTTTAAAGAAATACAATTATGCATGTGTCGTGTTAAGACTTAATCAAAAAAAGGAAAAGCAGACAGTAAATGAAGGTAATTTAACAATCTAGATTGTTTCGTTTCCCCGTGGAGTTCTTTATACTTCATATAATATTCAGGATTATTCAATATGCTACCTTACAGGGCAATGTGAACTTTAGCTTTGAGTCATTTAGCATTGTTTACAATCTTCAGACTTACATTGTATATCTCTCTCATTGCATGGGGATTTACAAGCAGAAGGTAAGATCGGTCAAAGTTATGCATATCAGTTCAGAAACTATTGATTACACTGGATCCTTTCATTGTTACAAAGGAATAAAATACGTTTTGATCAGAGGAATGTCGAAAGGTTGCACATGTTACTTGTACATTTCTGTTGAGGAAGACTATGTAAAAATTTAAATACTGTGTAGATTTTACACAGGATATGCATGGAAAACATGAAAAATTAGTTTACTGGAAGTTTTATAAAATTCTGTTAGTGTGATATAAATATAGTGCTGATGAAAGATTGCTTGCATGGATACTTAAAGATTATATTTTCTATAAAATTATATGTTCAAAGGGACCATCTAAAAAGTATTCCTCTACATATCAGTATAATATATTGGTGGTCATGTATGTTGCTTGTCACCTCCTTTTTATTATGCTACATTTCCAATTTGAAAGAATTTTTATTCATAAACTATGGATAATTATAATTTTTTAAAACAATTCTTTCTTCATTATGCTATATTGAATACTAGGGAATTCAATTGTTTTCATATGCATTACTCTTTCAAAAATATTATTTGAGAAATTTGTACTCAGTAATTTAAAAATAATAGTATTGAGGAGCATTCTTTCGCTATAGAAGGCTCAATGACCATAAAGCTCTGATCAGATGCTCTGATTCTCTGCCTGTGGCTACTTCTCAGCTCCTTGCACAGAATCTCCGGCCCCACACTGACACTGTTATTTCAGGGCCCCCTTGGTCCCAATGTTGTTGAGTTCAGTGGAATCCTCTCAGGAGCATTTGCTCCATTCTTTTCTTAGTTGTCAAGACTGCAGCCATTTGCACTTTTATTCTGCTTTTTGTGTTGCTTTTTACCAAGTTCTTTGCCCCATGTCCTTATTAGACCTGAAAATGATGGAATGTAAAAATAAATAAGAATTAAAAGTGCACATCATAAATAATGCAATGGATATAAAAGTGCATGTGAAATGGGAAATGACTTAAAGCCTATTTTACTGTAGACAAAAAAGTGAGATGAATACTAATAACCATAGAACAAGGGAAAGGAAGATTGAATGAGCACTGTGAACTTCTAGTCTTCCCTGTACTCTCAGGTCACTTCACATTATGTTACACATAGTAGCCAGAGATATCTTAAAACACCATAAAGACAATGTCTTTCCTACTGGAACTCCAACTATAGCTTTTTTCTCTTGGTTGAGGTCTGTATTGGTCAGGGTTATCTAGAGGAAAAGAATCAAAAGAAAAAATTATATATCTGTCTCTATGCTGCAGACCCATAGGATGGCTTGGTCCAAGAAGCTGGAAGTTCCAGTACAATCAGGGTCAAAGATGCAGCGCCAGTCTGAGACCAACGGCCTGGAAGCTCCCAGGAGAATCACTGGTGTGAGTCACGCTGAAAGGATGAAGAAGCTGGAATATGATGTTCACAGGTGATGGCAGCAGAAAAGACATAACTGCTCAAGCAGAACGAAGCTTTGGTAACACCAAGTAACTTCGTTTTTTCCCTCTAAGTCTACCCAGGCTACAACCCTAGTGGGTGGTGCAGTCCAGAACAAGGCAAGTCTCCCCCTCAGCTTGCTGGCCTACATGCTACTAATCTCTGGACACTTCCACAGACTCATAATCCAGTCCAGCTGATGATCACAGTTAACCATCACAGGCTCTCTGCATTATCTTTGGAAGGGGATTGTGTGGAGGAGAAAGAATCATATTCCCTCATGCTGAAGGAGTTCTTCTTCATTCTGAATGCATGGAGTCAGTTTAAGATGGACATCAATGGATAGTATGTAATGAAAGATAGAAGAGGATAAGCCATATGTAAAGATTAGTTAGTTCCACCAATTTGAAAAATATTGGTAGTTTAGACATAGCAGAATGGGTGTAGGCATCTGAATTTCATCTGTCTTTTGGCTCTAATAATTGAAGCTACTTTTCCCAGTGAAGGTTGGTTTCTGAAGGACAGGATGTATAAGCACCAAGACTTGATTAACAACTCATTCACATAGGAGATGTTAGACTTAAGGTATCTACCCCATTTGATGTATCCTAGGGTCTCAATATTAAATAGAAATCATAATACATGATGATAAATGATGATGATATATATGTATTATTATGAAATCATTTACTTAATATGTACTTGGTGAGTACCTACCGTTGCATATGAAGTATACTATGATTAATTTTTTAGTAAACTATTGTTTGATAAATAATAGAAGTGAGTGAAATAAAACTCACTGAGTACTTTCTTTGAGTTCAGGATTTATTTTTCTGACATTATAGTCAGTAATCATTTATCAGAAACAAGTTTTCCTTGGTATAGAGCACCTCAGTGATATTAAAATCTTTAAAGATAAAAAGGAAAACATGAAACCAATTCGTTGAAAACCACTGCTTTTTATGAGAGTAAAGTAATTTAAGCATGCAAAAGATGACAATGATCAATAAAACTTTAGCCAACCTTATCAAAAAAAGGAAAGAAAAGGCTCAAATCCATGCAATTAAGAATGAAAAAGGGGAAGCCACAACAGAACTAGCAGAAATCCAGAGGATAATCAATACCTACTTCAAGTACCTATACTCTAATAAAATGGAAAACGCAGAAGAAATGGACAGATTCCTAGATACCTATGAATTGCCAAAGTTAAAGGAAGAAGATATAGAAATTCTAAAAATCTCAATTACAGTGTGTAAAATTGAAGATGTAATAAAAAATTTATCAACAAAAAAGAGCCCAGGTCCTGATGGCTTCACTGCTGAATTCTACAAGACATTTAAGGAAAAACTAATGTCATTACTCTTTAAACTCATCAAGGAAATTGAAAGGGAAGCAAGGCTTCCAAATTCATTCCTGGAAGCAAGTGTTACTTTGATTCCAAAACCAGGGAAAGACCCAACCCCAAAAGAGAACTACAGACTAATCTCCCTAATGAACATAGATGCAAAAATCCTCAACAAGATACTGGCAAACAGAGAGTCATCAAGAAGATCATACAACCTGACCAAGTCAGATTTATCCCAGGGATGTGAGGATGGTTCAACATTTGTAAAACAATAAATGTAATACACTATATTAACAGAGTCAAGGAAAAAAAAACATATGATCATCTCAATAGATGCAGAAAAGGCATTTGACAAAATCCAACACCCATTCATAATAAAAGCCCTACAGAAAATTGGAATAGAAGGTCTTTATCTCAACCTGATTAAAGCTATCTATGAAAAACCAAAACACTAAAATCAGGAACAAGATAAGGATGCCCACTATCCCCACTCCTGTTCAATATAGTTCTGGAAACATTAGCCACAGAAATTAGAAAAGAGAAAGAAATAAAAGGAATAAAGATAGGAAAAGAAGAAGTTAAACTGTCACTATTTGCTGATGATATGATACTTTACATAGAAGACCAAAAACACTTGGCCAAAAGACTTCTAGACTTAATTGACAGATTCAGTAGAGTAGCTGGGTATAAGGTCAATACTCAGAAAACAATAGCCTTCTTATACACAAATAGCAGTCTCACTGAGAGAGAAATTAGGGAAACAATTCCTTTTACAATAGCATACAAAAAAATGAAATATCTAGGAATCAATCTAACAAAGGAAGCAAAAGACCTCTACACTGAAAACTACAGCACTCTAAAAAAGGAGATCGAGGAGGATATAAGAAAATGCAAGGACATCCCTTGTTCCTGGGTAGGAAGAGCCAATATAGTGAAAATGGCCATACTTCCAAAACTACTATATAGATTGAAAACAATACTGATTGAAATTCCAACAATATACTTCACAGAAATAGAGAAAAACATCCAAAAATTTATTTGGAACCAGAAGAGTCCTAGAATAGCAAAAGCAATTCTAGGCAACAGAGACATGGCAGGGGGTATAACAATTCCTAACTTAAAACTATACTATAAAGCTACTGTGGTAAAAACAGCACAGTACTGGCAAAGAAACAGACCTGAGGATCAGTGGAATAGATTAGAAGATGCAGAAACAACTCCAGACATACTCAACAAGCTCATCTTTGACAAAGGAGCCAGCCACCCTCACTGGAGGAAAGATAGCCTATTTAATAAATAGTTTTGGAAAAACTGGATTTCAACCGGCCAAAGATTAAAACTAGACCCATACCTATCACCATGCACTAAAGTAAGATCAAAGTGGATTAAAGATCTAAATATTAAGTCTGAAACACTAAACTTGCTGGAAGATTAGTTAAGTAGAACTTTTGAAGACATTGGCATAGGGAAAGACTTTATGAACAAAATGTCAGTAGCCCGGGAACTAGCACAAAGAATCAAAAGCTGGGATCTCATGTTATTAAAAAACTTCTGCACTGCAAGAGAAACCACCAACAGAGCTAAGAGACAACCTACAATGTGGAGAAAAAATTTTAGCAGCTGTACATCAGACAAAGGACTACTATCTAGAATATATAAAGAACTGAAAAAAATCAGACCCCCCAAATTCAAAACCCAATTCAAAAATGGGCATCTGAAATGAACAGACATTTCTCACACAAAGAATGAAAAGATAGCAAATAAATATATGAAAAAATGTTCAACATCACTGGTCATTTGAGAAATGCAGATGAAAACAACACTGAGATTCCATCTCACCCCAGAAAGAATAGCTGCTATCAAGAAATCAACCAATAACAAATGCTGGTGGGGGTGTGGGGAGAAAGGAACCCTTCTCCATTGTTGGTGGGAGTGCAGACTGGTACAACCACTTTGTAAAGCAGTATGGAGATAGCCCAAAGAACTAGGGCTAGAGGTCCCATTTGACCCAGCTATTCCCCTTCTGGGGATCTTCCCAAAAGAATTAAAAGAATCATACCACAGCGATATATGTGGACCCATGTTTACATCAGCAGAGTTTTTAAGAGCTAAAGTTTGGCAACAGCTCAAGTGCCCATCAACTGGAAACTGTATAAAGAATATGTGGTTTTCTTAGAAAATGGAGTACTGCTCAGCCATAAAGAATGATAAATTAGAGACATTTATAGCTAAATGGATGCATATTGAGGCCATACTCCTAAGTGAAATAAATAGGACATACATGTAAATACTGAATAGTTTCTCTAGTGTAACTGAAAGTGTAAATAAGAATTAAAATGATTAAAATGAATAATTGATAATTTTAAATAGGATGAAAAGGTCCAAAGAGGTAGTGTTGGTGAGAGGGGAAGGAGAAAGGGAAACAGGTAAAGGAAAAATTATGAGAAAAGGAAAAAAATGGAAACAAAGTCTATGTAAATAGGAAAGGGTGGAGGGGGTGAAGGGTGCACAGGTAATGGGGATAAAAATAAGAACCAAGATACATCATGTACAGGTACAAGCACCCAATGATAAATGTAAATGTATTATATACCTAAAATGTACCAATAAAAGAATTTAAGGAAAAAAAGATGACAGTGATGATAAGTGTAACTTTGATGATGGTGATGTTATTAATGAACACATAGTAAATATTTATAATGCTCCTTATACTCAAATCAATCCTCAAACAATGTGTGATATAGGTGTCATTATCATCCCCATTTTACTGATGAAGAAAGGGGCAAAGAGCTAAATAAATTGACAAAAGTAGCTTAGCTAATTGACAGATATAGCATTTTTAACTAATTCATATTTTCTTCAGAATCTGTAAATTCTGAGTGATAAGTTTTCTGGATTACCAAGTTTATAATTATCAAGTTTCATGAAATTAAATTATAAAGAATACGTTTTTGATAGAAACACTTTCCCATTATTGTGTTATACCCCCAATACTTAATTAGGATGTGACTAATTCTATACAATGTAGTTGTTATACGGTGAAAACGGAAGGCAAAGAAATTACAGAGTGACCTAAGTCATTTCTACTTCCAATTACCATGAAGTTTTGAACTCTCAGGAAAAGAATTCTTGTTTGCGCTGACTTTGAATGAATCACACTTGGGGAACTCATCCTGAAAGATGGTCTCAATCACTCATAAAGACAGAGGGTCTGATTTAGTTTGCCATATTGCTGGCATGTTGCGAAGCTCCATACCTGTCAAGATTTTGAAAAACATATAAGTGGTTTTCAAATATTCAAATCTGGGCCTGGAGGAGACGCTGAGACTCACAATTCAAAAAGAAATAAATTGTGTCAAGTGTTTACTACTCAAATCCTCCCTGAAAATTGGCATGTCAGGATTGCAGGAGAGGGTGGATACTTCATCTCAGTTTCTGGAAATAGCAAAGAGAGAGAATTGCAGATAGGCAGCTCTAAAAGGCATGGAATGGGCCAGGGGAACTACTGTGCAGATGGGATGTGAAACCTAAAAGGCAGTCAGGAAGTGCCAAGAAGATAATCTTATTTTTATGAATTTGTCCACTTTCACATATTTCACTACATCTGCTCTCAACTCTGAAGTTATAGGAGATATTCTTTTTTAAAAAAGAGTCAAAAACATAGTGATTACCAATGAATTTACCTACACAATCTCCTCTCACATAATTTATTTTTAAGGAGTATTATTGGATTTTCACTTCACAAACGATTGAGAATTCCAAAGGCATGTAGACTAAAATGTAAAGTATACACAAACTGCTATTTCTTTTATACATTTTGCAGTAATCATTTCTCAGCAGTTTGGGCTTTATCCCGATAATTTTATATGTGTTTTGCATACCTATACAAGTGCATACACACTTGTAGTGAATGGTAGTATTGGAAATACTGTTTGGTTGTTTTTGTTGGTTGGTTTTATGGGTAATAGGGATTGAATCCTAGCCTCCTGCATGCTGGACAAGTGCTCTAACACTGACATACCCCACAGTCTTATTATTTTTTGGGGGGACAGGGTCTAAATAAATTTCCCACGCTAGCCTTGAACTCACAATTGATCTTTCTGCGTTATCCTCCAAAGTTGCTGAGAATAAACATTTGCATGCCACCACACCTGACCTATTTTTTTCTCCTTTCCTTTTAAATTTACAACGTCTATTAGGTATATTTTGTGTTATTCTTCCAATGGTAGAATGGAGGTTAAATAGAAGTATGCATACTACTGCTTTAACCAATTACGTATCAGTGGACAAAACGGACGTTTAGTTGTTTCTTATATTTTTGTCAGTATCTTTGCTTCTGGGCCCAATGCTGTAGAAATTCCCTTTGGCTCATGGATGGATAATTGGCTCCAGACTTATGTTAATAAACAATTATAAAGCCAGACACAGTATATGAGGCAATCATAATATTGGAGATAAAGAAATGCTGTGAGACATTGAAGTTGTGCTCATGTCGGTGTGTGCTTTATGACATAAAATAGACATTGTAAATTTTTTTTTTTTTGGTACCAGGGATCGAACTCTGGTCTTTGTGCTTGCGCAGCAGGTGGCAGAACCACTGGGCTAAATCCCCTGCCAGACATTGTAAATTGTTGCAGAAAAAGATCTGCAGAGTAAGTGGATAGGAAATATTAGCAAAGGAATAGAAAGTATAAAAAAAAAAACTGTATGGACTTTTTTTTTTTTGGTACCAGGGATCAAACTTGGGTCCTTGCATTTGCGCAGCAGGTGGCAAAACCACTGAGCTAAATCCCCTGAGCTAAATCCCCGGCCTGTATAGACTTTTAATAATCATTCATGGTATTTTTCTATTCTAAGTTCTTTTCTCAATTTTGCTGTGCTTATTACCACTCATATTCATTTATTTATGTGATTTTTAATTATTTTGTTTCTTCATAGCTGCTGAGAATTTTACTGTTTATGAGAATTCCATGAGACTTCTGCTATGGAAGCCTTTCTGTATGAAAGGCCCTTTTTTTTCAGTTAGATTAAGGTAAATTTCAACATTTTGATATCAGCTTATTTTGATTTCTCACTAATATACACAATCAGGTGAATTTGTATTTCAGATTGACATTTGATTTTGTATTTTTATTTAACACTTAGAAAATGAAAACTGATAAGGGTTACATAGGCTACTATTTAAAAGGAAATATAATTACAAGACAAAATGTCTGGGACAAAGGAAGTGAAGCAAGAGAAAGCAAGAAGTCAGTGTGAAGATTGGTATCTCTCTGGCTGCTGCTAAGTGTGACTGATGGCTCCATCATTGTGATCATGCCTCTGAGAAACTTTAAAAACTGTTTATCAGTAACATCACTGTGAGAATGTCTATGGCAGGGAGAGGGGAGGGAAAGTTAAGAGAACAAAATCGTCCATTGGATTCTCTCTCTCGTTAGTTAAAATACTTGGTGTAATAAAAAAAATAGTGAATCATGAAAATTTAAAACTGAATTACAGTAAAAGACACATTGCCATAAACCCCTGTAAAATACTCCCACTCACCTCTAACACATTTATCCCTCCATTTTTGCCATTTTCTGGCGGAGTTTTAGAACTTCTCTTTTGTGAGGCTCTTTAGTTGCACCAATGTGGCTGTCTTGATGTCCTGAATGGATTCAAAATGACTTTTGAATCCTTTGTGGTCATTTTGACTTTGGGAAAGAGCTAGAGGTATCAAGGTTCCAGGTTCAGTGAAAAAACTGGATGAAATTACTGTTTTTTATAAGCCTGTATTTCCATTGGATAGCACTCGGCAGCAGTCTTCACGATATTTTTGATCACACCTCCTAAAGACATGAAAAAAGACTTCCAGAATTGCTTCAGAAGGTAGCAAAAACAATGGGGTAAGTATGCGTTCCAAAAGAGGGAGTGCTTTGAGGGGGGTTAATACCAATGAGTCTTTTATTGTAAAAAAATGTTTAACTTAGAAAATTCACCATGTTTCCATTACCCCTGTACACAAATGAGATTTGAACTTCCCTGTATTTCAGTGTGGTATATGTATGGGTTCATAGAAGAATTCAATAGTACTCTGTTCCTCCTGTTTAACAAGGAATCCCAGATGCAGAAACAGGAAGCACACAGCATGAGAGGCGTGGTGTGCTTAGGAGGTCTGGCTCCATAAAGTCCCATATGCAGGATCAGCAGCTATCAGGGATACAGAGGTTTGGTCACTTTAACCTGTATGAATTTCCTGATACCCTAGATTCTTGACCTAGAAGATGCAAGCCATCATTAGAGTTGATTTATTCAAAAGACAGGTGAGTGATTTCAGGGTTATATAATGCAGTTTTGGTCTATTCTCATCTGATTTCCCCATGGGGCATATTTTTCCTTGATAACTGATAACCTTCTTTGACTTATACATGCATGGTAGTATACATTTCTTTTTCTGTAAATTAACACATATTAGTTGTACATACCGCTGAGGTTCAGTGTGACGTTACTCTACATGCATGTAGAGTACATTGATCATGTCCAATCATTCTTCAATACTTCCTCACTCCCACACCCTTTCCAATGCCTCGAAATTACTATTCTACCTTCAGTTCAACATTTAAAAATTTTCATCTATGAGGAAAAGTATGCAGTACTTGCCTTTCTGTGTCTAGCTTGTTTCAATTAACATAATATCCTCTAGTTCCATATATTGTGCTGCAAATAATAGGATTCTATACTTCATGGCCGAATAATATTGTACAATTGAATATATTTACTATATTTATTATGCACTCATCCATTGATGGAAACCTAGGCTGATTCCATATCTTAGCTATTTTGATTAGTGTCCCAATAAAGGTGGAGATCTAGGCATCTCCTTGATATGCTGATTTCACGTCCTTTGGCTATATACCCAAGAATAGGATTATTAGATCCTCTATAATTTTATTTTTAGTTTTTTGGAGTTCCTCTATAGTGCTATTCACAGTGGCTATACTAATTTACATTCTCATTGACAGTACATAAACGTTCCTCTATTTCCATATCCATAATACATTATTTTTAACAGTATTCTAATTGGGGGTGAGATGGTATCTTGTAGTTTTGATTTTCATTTCTCTTATGGTTTATGATATCAATAATTTTTCATGTGCTTATGACTATTTGTATTTCTTCTTCTGAGAAGTGTCTATTCAAAACATTTTCCATGTTTTAAATTGGATTACTTACTAAATTTTAAGTTCTTTATATATTCTAGATATTAATTCTGTCAGATAAAGAACTGGCAAAGATTTTTTTTCTCAGTCTTCACATTGTCTCTTCAGTGTGCTGTTTTTGGTTGTTGCTGTTGTTGTTGTGCAGAAGCTTTTCAGTTTGATGTAATCACATTTGTTTTTATAGAGGGTGAGAGAAAAGGGTCCAATTTCCACCTTAAATCCAGTTTTCCCAGCACCGTTTGTTGGAAAGGTTGACTTTTCTCCAGTAATAGTTTTGGATAACTTTGTTGATAATCATGTGGCTGTGGCTGTGTGAGTTTCTTTCTGGAATTTCTATTCTGTTCCATTTGTGGATGTGTCTGTATTCTAATACCATGCTGTTCTGGTATCTGCTTCTTTGTCGTCTATCTTGAAACCAGGTACTGTGATGTCTCCAGCTTCGACTTTTGTTTTCTCATCATTGGGGAAAATTTCCAAAAGAGGAGAGATTTATTTGGGATAATGGGATTTAGAGGTTTTGTTCCATAGTCAACTAACAGCTAGGCAGAAAAGGCATAGCAGAGGAACTTAGCAGAAGGAAAGTGCTTATATCATGGAAGGCAGGAAGCAGAGTTTGAAGGGATCAGCCAGGGAGAAAGATATATTCCTTTTCCAACTCTTCTGACCAGACCCATTTACTGATAGCATATTCAGCTATGAATTCAATCCACAGATGAGTATAATGCCTTCATGATCCAATCACCTTCTCTAAACCCGTCTCTGAACATGCCAGGCTTTGGGGGGATGTTTTAGATCTAAACCACAACAATATGTTTTGTTCACGATTACATTTTTAGTCAACACATTTTATATTTTTATATGAATTTGGGGAGTTTTAGTTGCTCTGTGAAAAATACATTTCTAGTTCTTTTATTCTTGTGGATGTGGTTGCTCTTTTATGTTCATATTTAGTGCTTAATATCTAAATGTCAGATCTTTCTCATATTATGCAGGAGTAAATGTAGTATGCCATCATGATCCAGGTGAGAGATGATCATCTATGTTTCCATATATGTGTATAAATAAGCATCTACGTATTTACCTATCATGTTTCTTTCTTTCTTTTTCTCTTTCCTTCCTTCCCACTCTCTTTATTTTTCTTTTTTCTTTTCTTTCTTTCTTTCTTTCTTTCTTTCTTTCTTTCTTTCTTTCTTTCTTTCCTTCCTTCCTTCCTTCCTTTCCTTCCTTCCTTCCTTCCTTCCTTCCTTTCTTTCTTTCTTTCTTTCTTTCTTTTTTTCTTTCTCTCTTTCTTTCAATTTCCCTACCTCATAGGAAATCAAATAAGAAACATACAAAAGATATGTACGAATTTATGTTTAAATTATGGAATACTATGCATATCTTGTTATGTTGGGTTTTTTTAATGCATAAATTTTCAAGGGAGACAAAATCAGTCAGTTTTAGCATTCCACAGTTCCAGTACCAATGCCTCAGTTCATAATTTTAAGGTTTATCTTACCCAATCTCTAAGAAAAAAAATCTCGCTCTAAAGATAATGCCAGTTTTAAGGTCATCTAAAGGAGAATACAGATAAAATCTGAGCAATATTGTTTATTTTAAAATAGTTTGCCTACTTTAAGATGTTGCTTTTGCTGTTTTGTTCATCTGCATATCATTGCGGGTACATCTGCCTGCTCTTTGGTGTCAGAACTACAATGCTTCTACAACTATATAAATCATACAATCACCAATACTATGGGCAGAAAAAGTATGATTTCCTCTTCTCATTAGCATATGCACTTATATTTATAAGTTTTCAAAGTATGAATTAGCTAAATTAATGTTAATGTATTTAAAATAGTATTCTTGATCTGAAAATTATGACAAAATTTAGTAATTATTTCTGTTAAGTACTCATGTTATGGCAGAGAATATAGCTAGAAAAGACAAACGAGTGTTAATTTATCACAAGATTGAGGCTAAAACACAAAGTAGAAGTAGATTAATTAACTCTCAAATAAAAACAATAAAGTGATTTCCTATTTAATTGCTTGCTTCTGGCCCTCATCTCAGAGTTGTTTCTATAGGAACTGAAATTCATCAAAGTTCTTTGTTTTGTTTTGGGTTTTTTTTTTTTCCTTCTTATTTAACCACAGGGATGCTTTCGCAATGTAGCTCCAGGGAAAAGGTCTTCCATTAGTGGTCTGGAACAAATAACCAATTAATAAATACCAGATTATTGTGCATTACATAGACACTCACCTTTCTGGAAAGTTGTGAATGGATACTTTCAGGCAGTAAAAAGACTTGAAAATTCATGGACAGTAGGATACCAGCTATACTGAGCTTGAAAAAATGAGTCTCACACATTCTACAAATGAGAGTTCAGAGCTACATGCTCAATCAAGAGCTAAGGCATGCCCAATGTTAGGAATCTAGGCATTGGAGCAGAGGAAGACCCATGGACTTCCTTATTACATATACTAGGTTATCAGTACACACAGATTTATACTTCACAACTTTTACTTATTTTCCTTTGGCTTTTGATGGATATGGCCTGGATACATTTTTATAATTCACTGGAAATACATGAAAATCATTTCTGTAGCTAGAAGTAAGAATTGTATTAGTTTTAAAATGATGTCAAACTCCACATACTAATAATAATATTTGTTCATTGATATGTTGGCCTTATCCATTCATAAAGGGGAGATTGATGCATGTAAAATTAACCACTTAACAATTTACCCTGAGTGTCACTGGGGCCGTGTGTGTGTTTTATGTGCTGACTGTCCTGAGCATCACGTGCGCAGGTGTCATTTCAATCAGTTGCCTCTTGTTTGCATGAGATACACTCATACATCTATTTGTTTTATATCGATTATTTTTGCATACATCTTTATTTAGAATGCCATATTCACCTCTGATGCTTGTTTCTAATGAAACCTAATAATAAGTTCTGGTTATTTTCTTTTTCTCATTTGTGTTTATTTGTGAAAAAACCCCTATAATTTTGTGCTACAATCTATAAAAACTCTTATTGTAAATATGTTAGATACAATGTTTATACTTCTCCAGAACTCATTGTTATTATTTTACAACACAAAACAGACCCGTTTGGGTCACTGAGACTGATTAGGAAGGAAGTACAAAAGATCTATAAGAGAAAAAAAAACAAAAGTAGAAATGCTAGCATATTGGAGAGTAAAAGTCTGTGTTATGAAATGGAAAGACATCTCCTTATTGTCAACTGTTGACAATACAGAAATGATGAACTTCAAAGAAATAAAACTAAACAAATCCCAGTAGTGGTCAATGATTATAATAATTCTATGCGTGGTGTTGACAGAGTTGACCAACATTTAACAAGCTATCCTGTAATCAAATAGTAAGAAGGGCTAGGGACTTAGCTCAGTGGCACTGCACCTGCCTTGCAAGCACAAGGTCCTGAGTTTGATCGTCAGTACCAAAAAAAAAAATAAGCAAGGAAAAAATGTTATTACAAAATATTTATGTATCTTCTGGACCAAATACCTTTGTTATTTATTCAAAAATTATTTACAATTTAAATTTAGGTTTAAAGACCAAATAATTGAAAAATACGGGGTAGGGAAAAACCAACCAGGCTGTCCATTGTTGATGTCTTCACCATTACGTTTAGTGAGTAGACATTTTATTGAAATTATACCACCCCAAAAAAGAGAAAAGGCTAACACAGCAGTGTAAAGTGTGTTGATCAAAGAATGATAATAATGCAAAAAGAATTAAGAAAGAGATTAGATGCTACTGTCCAGATTGTAATGTTGTATTGTATGTTTTAAGGTATTCCATATACAGAACAATTATTGAATATACTTGATACACATCATTTTTGTATTTCCTGTTATCTTATAAAAATTAATGAAAAAATATGCAATTTTTGGTCATCCTGTATTGAAATAATTGAACTGGTAAATAGTTAGAGTACAGCTGGACCATATACCATCTTCATTTTTTTATTGAAGCAACAATATTATATTCAGGTTTTATCAAATTTGTAGTGTTATTATTTATATTCTGTATGTGATATTTGATAAAAAAAATTCACATTGTGTGGCCCTTATAACACTTTAAAAGATAGTTGGTTGCATTTATATAGTTACATATACATACAGTTATAAAAATATACATAAAAGCTATATATATAAGTGGTATATGTGATAATAATATATTTGTGAATATGTTTGTATTTGTTTACCACTGGCATGTAATGTCAGCTCTCATAGACATTTAGTCTATGGAAACATCCCTGTGAGGTAAATATATCACTCAGTGTGAGGCTCCAGTGCTATAATGTATGGAAAAATACATAATTATATCTCTCTAACATAGTTATCCTGTGGAAGTGAATCAGATCAGCAAGCATTTTCATTTTATATGATCACTCATTGACTCAATTCCTTTCATTTTCTCCCTCTAGTCTCTAAATTATAGCTCTCATTTTCATATGGAGTACATGACTAGAAATCTAGCTTTTAATAAGTTCAAAAGAATGACAGAAACTGCAAAAATACACTGGGAAAATATTCATAATCTTAAAGATCCTGGCCTAGAGGTGGCATACATCACTTTTAGTCCCATCCCAATGAAGAGAATCAAAGGCTTACATCTAAAATGCATTGTGGCCTGGGAAACAGTACCAGTGTATGTGTGAAGCTGCAGGCTTTCCAGAGGTGGTGCAGTAGACACGTTTGTTGTCTTCTGCTTTATCATCTTTTTTTCTTGTAGTGATAGAATCTTGACTTTTTGGGTGGGGAGAAGTCCATCTAGAATGGACACTGTATTTTTCAGCCTCCCTTGAAGCAAGGTATGGTCACATTACTAATCCCATAGTCAACATCTGTGGTTCCTTTGTCAGGTCATCTTTATTCTTACCTTTCTTCTTGCCTCTACATTAAAATTCTACTTTGCTTAAGTGTAAAGTAGAAGCCTTAAATGATGTAAAAGAAGACAGAAGAACCCTGATTCCTTGATCCGTTAGCCATCCGAGCAATTCCAATCTGCTTGCTCAGAGTTTTCTGAGAGTATAAACTTCAACCTTCCTGAAGCCCCTCTTTGTACTTATCACCACCAACTACATAGAATCCTACCTGCTAACTTGGTATCATAATCTTTATTGTAATGGTAAAATTAGGTCCAGAAAGAGGTAAATAATTTTAATTTAGGATGTAAATCCAGGACAGCCATGCTCCAAATTCAGTGATTGTCCTCAGATCCATTAAGTCAAGACAAAAATGAAAACAGATCGGTCTTTTTTAGTAACAACTTGAATACACACAGGTCCCTTAAGGGAAGAATTTAAGCAGGTTGTTTAGTCAAATTAATATGCACTGAAGTGATTATTTTATGTTATTGTATCAAGACAATACTCGCTCTCCTGTCCTTTGCTAGCCTCGTCCACTTCTGCAACGCTCCAGAATTCTGAGCCTCAAAGGAAGAGATAAAGAGAAAGTTGGACTTGGGGAGCAATATGAAACACCAGTTAAAAGAAAATAGGGAAATGCCATCAGTCGTCCAGAGAATAAACAGTGTATTTATTCTGGTGTGTGCACTGAATGCCTTAATTGAAAGTATAAAAATTGAATTTCTTCTCCCTCAATTTTCCTTTGTGGACAACAGATGCTATGAACATTAAATCCATCAAAATGCTTGTGTGGGGAGAGGCTAGCTGATCCTTCTCAGGGACTGACCTCCCTGAGTTGCAGAGAATTGATTCATGCAGAGGAGATCCAGTCTTTCAACCTTCAGGCTGTCATAGAGATAGTCCTGAAGTTTGCACTGGTTATATGCTGCTGACTGAGCCTGATTTTTTTCCCTTTTCAGAACTGGGATTATGTAGTAAAGGGGGAAAAAATGAAGGCTTAACCTTCAATAAACATTTTTCTCCTAATAATGATATTAATATTCATAGTGTGTTCTGAATGAATATCAGGCATGTGGTTACCAAGTCGTAAGGCTGCAATGTAAAATATTCCATTTTATGAAATGAAAAGCTAATGTGGCAAAGACTCACTTTACCGGTGTGAAAAAGCAGAGAATGATGAAAGCATGAGTTCCACACTCAATTGTGCTAATGATGTACAGGTGACCTTGGGGAAGGAAATCACTGGAACTTCCTGAAATTCATTTTTGTATCTACAAAATAGGAGCTAAGTAACCTCTATGAGGTTTTTCAACTGTAAAATTAAAAGAGTACAATCTGTGATCCTATGATTTCTATTTTAAAATAAACTCTATTGTGCTAATTTCTGGGAACAGGAATAACTCTCATGTACTAATTCCCCATGATGAATAATGCACTACAAACCTACTAATGAAAATAAAAATTAGAAAAGGACAATGCCTAGTAGGAATACTTTTATCAGTGTTTTAATCCATGAACTTATATTTGTTTGAGGGGATATGTTTTGACACCTAGTTTTTCTAGTATTAATAAAACTAAGCTATGTAATAGTGTTAGAAGGGATTGCCATAGTATCGCCTAATATTTTTCTGTACCTTTTAACCAATAAAAGATAATTCTTTACTTGAATTTTGAATGATATATAATTCTATATCATAGTAAGAATATTTGCAGGCAGTGCCCAATATTTAAAATGGTTTGGGGCTTAGGCATTCATTTGCAAACATAACTCTGTCAAAATTTTGTTGTGAATGATTAGTTCTATGTATTTCAAAACAAAGCTGTGCTGGTGAAAAAAAAAAGGTGTGAAATAGTGATACTACAATATTGTCAGATGCAGAACTTTTACAGTTTCTAAGAATATAGTTTGTTTTATGACTGCTCCTCTTCCTAATTCTGTAAGCAAAGATGGAGAATAGAAATGACTTCAAGAGCTCCCAGAGATCTGTGACAATGGAAACTATGGGGCTATGGAGTACAGCTAGCGCTCTCTCTCTGTCTCTCTCTCTCTCTCTCTCTCTCTCTCTCTCCATCCTTCCCTCTCTATATACACAAAATATGTGTGTGGTTATTTTATACGAACAAAAATTACCAGGAATAATTTAATCAGAAGGCCTTTGCCACTCAGATTACAAACATTTGTATTGTTTGTTTTAGATTTCTTTTGTTTCTTCTACTATGAACTTGCTGAAATTAGCTTAAACCTCTCTTTATCTACTTAAGTGTCTCATTCTCTTCCTTGTCACCTAAATAGTGACTCCCATCCTAAATACACTACATATTTTCTTTCATTAAGATTATCTTTCTGGACATATCCTTTTCTACATATATATTAATTGGTACATTTTAGGTATACAATACATTTACATTTATCATTGGGTGTTTGTACTTGAACATGACATATCCTTTTAATTATTGTTTTCTAATGTGATATTTCCAAGATCCTACAATCCACTGGACAGACTCAAAAAAATTATTTTGGGTCAAAATGTCTCCTAGTTATCCTCTGATTGAGAAACCCTGATAAAACAAAGCATTTTTGTGTTATCAATTTCACAGAAATTCCATGGCTATGTAAATAAAAGCAGGTGCAGCACACCATCTTCCTTCTCTCAAGTGAAGAAATATAGTACCTCTAACTATTGAGGGAAAAATATGAATCATTGATGAGCACCTGTCCATTTACGTCTCAGAAAGCATCTTAGGTATTAATTTTGGAGTACTTTTTAATTTCTGTTCTCTTACTTTAGCAAGAAAAGTTGTGTTTTATACTTAAATTTTTGTAATTATCCATTCTAACTTAATTGTCAAAATATGTCAATCACTTAACAACTAGAAATAGGTGCCACTGTAGAGCATTTTCTCATTTTTTTCTTTGTGTCAACATCTGAATTTGTGAGAAACTATACCTTGCTCAGATGAATGATTATTAGCTAACTATTCAAATATACTCAATATTTATACCTCATTGTGTTATCATTTACAAACCTTAAAATCAACCCACTTGATTTATACATTTTAATGATATTAACCAGGCTGTGAAAACCTCACTATAATCTAATTTTAGAATAATTTCATCATCTCCAAAATTGTAATCCCTATGCCTTCTTCCCTTTTAGCATCAGACTGCTAATATAATTTCTGATCCTATACTTTTCACAGATATGCCCCATAAATAGAACAATACATTATATGGTCTTTGGTGTGTGACTACTTTGCCAAACACATTCTCTTCACAGAAAACTACAGAAACGTGCTCCTATGATTATGTAATAGATTTTGGTGGAAGACACTAAATTTTAGGGTGAGGCTTATAACTGCAAAGGGTGAGTAAGCTGATCTTGGATGGCAATTGCTGAATAATAAATAGAAGTCACATGCTGAAATGAGTTGAATGCACACCTGTGCTTTCATTTAATAGATCCATTTTCTAGAAAATAAAAAGTATTTTCATTTTTATCTTATTAAAAGTGTCATGCAACCTAACTTTATTCATTACCCATATTGAGTTCTTAAGATGTTGATATGTTTTAAATGTTGGCCATTATACATACAAAGATGCAATCATTATTTTCAATATATTTTGTCTTTTATTTCAATATATTTCAACCATTCATTCACTGTGAGTATATTTCAGAAATATTAAGAACTTTTAAACCTATATAGAGGAAAAATTTGAAAAACAGAACATTTAGTTCCAATAAATATCACATTTGGATATTTACATATCCTAATATTAGACAAGATAAACATTATTTGTTTGTTTTGACTTTAAACTAACATGATTATTATTTTTTCCTAAAATAAAATGAAAAATCAAATCATCAAAATAATATTGAAATATAACAAAATGCAAAGCACATATAAAATCTTACATAGGAAAAGAAATCCTCTATTTAATTCTTTCCTAACACAAGAATATATTGGGCCACCTGAAAAGAACCACAAAATTCTGACCTTGAATAAATTAAAGGAGTGCCAAAATAATTTCCAAATGTCTTCTTTTTAAAAGTTATTCTTAGAGGAAGGAATGTAGAATTTTGTTTGGCCATTGAATGTACCAAGTCCCAGAACATTTCAAGTAGCTAAAAAAAATTGGAGAGGTTGCTGTATAATAGTCTGCTAAAAGATTTTTTTTCTGGCAAATTTTCTTTTATTCATAATTTATATAAAACAAATGTAAAGGTCTTAAACAATAAGCTCAATAAGTTCTGGCATTGATTACATTGCTGTAATCTAACTGAAATTAACATATTTAAGAATTTCATCATCTCAGAAAGTTTCCTGTGTTTTGTTCCCTCCTCCTTCCTGGTCAACTCTAAATGCAGCTACTCTGATTTGTTGGACTATAGTTAAGTAGATTCCATTTTGGAATTTCATTTAAGTGAAGCTATACAATACTTTTTAAAAATTTTATTTTATTGGTACAATTTAGGTATACAATATAATGACATACATCACCTTTATATAATCTCTCTTGGTTCTTATTTTGCCCCTTCCCCTGCCCTCCCTTCAACACCTCTACACCTCCCTATTTACAAAGACTTTGTTTCCATTTTTTCATTTACTCATATTAATTCCATTCCATTCTTTCCTTTCCCCTTCCACTCCCACTTCCCTTTCCCCTTTGTCCCTTTTCTTCCCATGTCACATTATCTATTATATCTTTTAATCCTTATTTGCACTTTCAGTTTCTCACACTAGAGAAACTATTCGGTATTTACACAGGTGTCTTGTTTATTTCACTTAAGAGTATTGCCTCAATGTGCATCCATTTAGCTATAAATGTCTCTAATTTCTCATTTTTTATGGCTGAGTAGTACTCCATTTTATAAAAAAACACGTTTTTTTATCCAGTCTCCAATTGATGGGCAATTGGGCTGCTTCCAAGTTTTAGGTATTAAAAACTGTGTTGCTATGAACATGGATACACATATATCACTGTGGTATGATTCTTTTAATTTTGGGGAAGATACCCAGCAGGGGAATAGCTGGGTCTAATGGGACTTCCAGTCCTAGTTCTTTGAGGTATCTCCATACTGATTTCCACAGTGGTTGCACCAGTCTACACTCCCACCAGCAGTGGAGTAGGGTTCCTCTTTCCCCACAGCCCCACCAGCATTTGTTATTGATTGATTTCTTGATAGCAGCTATTCTTTCTGGGGTGAGGTGGAATCTCACCATTGTTTTCATTTGCATCTCTCCAATGACCAGAGATGTTGAACAATTTCCAGTATGTTTATTTGCTATTTCTACTTCTTTGTGTGAGAAATGTCTGTTCATTTCAGATGCCCATTTTTGGGTTGGGTCTTTCCATTTGGGTGGTATGATTTTTTTAAGTTCTTTATAGATTCTAGATAGTAGACCTTTGTCTAAGGAACAGCAGCTGAAGATTTTTTCCCACATCGTGGGTTGTCTCTTCACACTGTTGGTGGTTTCTTTTGCTGTGCAGTAGCTTTTTAATAAGAAGAGATCCCACTTGTTGATTGTCCTAGTTCACGGGCAGCTGAGGTTTTGTTCATTGATTTTTACATCAATGTCTTCATGAGTTCTACCTAACCTATGTTCCAGCTGGTTCAGCATCTCTATTTTAATATTTATATCCTTAATCCATTTCAATTTTAGTTTAGTGCATGGTGAGAGATATAGGTCTAGTTTTAGTCTTCGGCAAGTTGAAACTCAATTTTTCCAGCACCATTTATTGAAGAGGCTATCTCTCCTCCAGTGAGGGTGTTTGGCTCCTTTATCAAAGATGAGATGACTGAGTGTGTCTGGAGTTGTTTTGGCATCTTCTAATCTGTCCCACTGGTCCTCAGGTCTGTTTCTTTGCCAGTAATATGCTGTTTTTATCACAGTAGCTTTGTAGTTTAGTTTCAAGTTGGGAATTGTGATATCCCCTGCCATGTCTCTGTTACCTAGAATTGCTTTTGCTATTCTGGATCTCTTCTTGTTCCAAATGAATTTTTGGGTTTTTTCTCAAGGTCCATGAAGTATGCTGTTGAGATTTCAATTGGGATTGCATTGAATCTATATAGCAGGTTTGGAAGTATGGCCATTTTTCACTAAATTGATCCTTCCTATCCAGAAGCAAGGGATGTCTTTCCATTTTCTGATTTCATCTTCAATCTCTCTTTTCAAAGTGCTACAGTTTTCAGAGACAAGGTCTTTGATTTCTTTCATTAGGTTGATTCCTCAGTATTACAGTTTTTCAGATGCCATTGTGAAAGGAATTGTTTGCCCTATTTCTGTCTCAGTCAGTCTGTTGTTTGTGTAGAGGAAAGCTATTGATTTTTTTTGTATTGACCTTGTATTCAGCTACTCTACTGAATTTGGGTATTAAGTCTAGAAGACTTTTGGCGGAGTTCTTGGGGTCTTCTATATAGAGTATCATGTCATCTGCAAATAAAGACAATTTGACTTCTTCGTTTCTTATCTTTATTCCTTTTATTTCTTTCTCTTGTCTAATTGCTATGTCTAATTTTTGCAAAATTATATTGAACAAGAGTGGTAATAGTGGACATCCTTGTTTTCTTCCTGATTTTAGTGTGAAGGATTTAAGTTTTTAAACATTTAGTGTGATATTGGCTGTTGGTTTTTCAAAGTTGTCTTTTATCAGATTGAGACAGAGACCATCTATTCCAATTTTCTGTAGGGTTTTTAATCATAAATGCGTGTTGGATTTTGTCAAATGGTTTTTCTGCATCTATGGAGATAATCATATCATTATAGTCCTTGGCTCTATTGATATAGTGTATTACATTGACTGATTTGTGCATGTTAAACCATTCCTGAATCCCTGGGATGAATCCCACTTGGTCAGGGTTTATGATCTTTTTGATGATCTTCTGCATTCTATTTCCCAGTATCTTATTATGGGTTTTTGCATCTATGTTCATTAGTGAGATTGGCCTATAGTTGTCTTTTTCAGTTGAGCCTTTCTCTGCTTTGGGGATCAAGGTGATGCTTGCTTCCAGTAATGAATTTGGGAGTATTACTTCCCTTTCAATTTCACTGAAAAATTTAAACAGTGGTGGCAGTAGTTCCTCTCTAAATGTCTTGTAGAATTCAGCAGTGAAGCCATCAGGGCCTGGGCTTTCCATAGTTGGAATGTTTTTAATTACATTTTCAATTGGAATGTTTAGAATTTTTAAGTCTCTTTGTTCAACTTTGGTAATTCATATGTATCTTGCAATCTGTCCATTTCTTCTTTGTTTTCCATCTTATTGGCATATAGGTTCTCAAAGTAGGCATTGATGATCCTCTGGATTTCTGCTGGGTCTGTTGTAATTTCACCCTTTTCATTCCTAATTGCGTGGATTTCGGACTTTCCTTTTTCTGATGAGATTGGCTAAGGGTTTGTCAATTTTGTTTATTCTTTCGAAGAACCAACTCTTGGCTTCATTAATTTTTTGTATCATTTTCTTAGTCTCCATTGAATTGATTTCTGCCTGATCTTTATAATTTCCTCCCTTCTATGAGCTTTGGCTTTGTCCTGCTCTTCTTTTGCTAGAAGCTTGAGGTTTAGCATCAGGTTGTTTAATTGGGCTTACTCTGTTTTCCTAATATGTGTATTGACTGCTATGAATTTCCCTCATAAGACTGCTTTCATTGTGTCCCATAGATTCTGATAAGTTTTATTGTCATTGACATTTACTTGTAGGAACTGTCTGATTTCTTCTTTATTTCCTCTGTGACTCATTGGTTATTCAGAAGTGTGTTGTTCAATTTCCATGTGTTTATGTAATTTTTGCAGTTTCTTCTGCTACTGATCTCCAATTTCATTGCATTATGGTCTGATAATACACAGAGGATAACTTCAATTCCTTTGCACTTACTTAAACACATTCTATGAGTGAATATGTGGTCAGTTTTGGAGAATGACATGTGTGCAGCTGAGAAGAGTTTGTATTCTGATTTTGTGTGGTGGAACACTATGTAAGCATCTGTTATGTTCATTTGTTCATGACTTAATTTAAGTTCTAGTATTTCATTACTTATTTTTTGTCTAGTTGATCTATCTAATTGTGACAGTGGTGTATGGACGCTCCCCACTACTATTATATTAGTGCATATGTGACTTTTCATGTCCATTAGTATTTGTTTTATGTAGTTGGGCGCACTAGTGTTTGGTGCATAGATATTTATGATTGTCATCTCTTCCTATTGGATTGTTCCCTTTACAAGGATGTAGTGTCCTTCTTTGTCTCTCTTAATTAGTGTTGGTTTGAAATCCACTTGATCTGCAAAGAGGATAGCTACTCCTGCCTTTTTTTCAGGTTCCTGTGCCATGGAGTATTGTTTTCCACCCTTTAGCTTTCAATCTATGAGTTTCTTTTTTAATTAAGTTTGTTTCTTGTATGCAGCACATTGTTGGATTTTGCTTCTTGACCCATTCTGTCTGTCTGTTTCTTTTGATTGGTGAATTGAGACCATTAACATTGATGGTTATAACTGATATATGTTGACTTATCATTGTCAGGACTTTTTCGTTTTGTTGGATTCTCCCCCTTTACATTTAATTTCTTGTCATGCCCGATGGATTCATTCTGCTGTGCTTCCTGGGGTTGTGATCCTCATTTTCTGTTCCGAGGATATTGTCTAAAATTTTTTGGAGTGCTGGTTTGGTATTCATGAAGTTCCTAAGGTACTCTTTGTCATGAAAGTATCTTATTTCTCCATCAATTTTGAAAGATAGTTTTGCAGGGTACATCAATCTGGGTTGGAGGCTGTTTTCCTTTAGGGGTTGAAATACATCACTCCAAGTTCTTCTTGCCTTGAGCCTTTGCGTTGAGAAGTCTGCTGTGATTCTGATCGACTTTCCTTTGTATTTGATTTGTTTCTTTTCTCTGACTGCTTGTAGAACTTTGTTCTTCTGTTGGGTTTCTGGAATCTTAACAATTATATGCCTATGTGTAGATTTTTTTTTTTTTTTAATCAAGGCTATTTGGAGTCCTACATGCCTCACTTATCTGTATGTCAAGTTCTTTTCCCCTGCTTGGGAAGTTTTCTGCCATTACTTCTGTGAACAGTTTTTTTTATGTCACCTGCACTCTGTCCTGTCTCTTTGTTGACTCCAATCAGTCTTATGTTATTCTTCTTTGCATCGTCTAGCAGCTGCTGGATTGATTTCTCGAGGTCCCTTACAATTTTGAAGCAATTTTTCTTTTCCTGGTCACTAATTGCAATCTTATCTTCTGTATCTGAAATTCTTTCCTCACATTGGCTCATTCTCCTGTGTAGACTTTCAATGGAGTTTTTAATGTCCTGGAAATCTGTTTGCATCTGTTTTATGGATTCCATTTGTTTCCTATATTGGGATTCCATCATGTTCCTTAGCGCTTCTATTTTTTTTAGCTCTGTCCTCTCTAGATTTATTAATCATATCTTGCACTATGGGCACAATGTCTGCTGTTATGTGAGAAATTATTTCTGATTTCATTTTTTCCAGATCCTCTTTTGTTGCCAGTTCAGGGTGTCCAGGTGGTTGTGTATTAGAGTGTTTCATGTCCATTCCCTTTGGGGTTGCTGTAGGTGATTTGGAAGTCTGGTTTTGAGACTTGTTTATGTGTCTTCTCATTTCAATGGGGGGAGGGTACTGTTGGTGCCTGTGCAGCTCACCTCCTCTCTGCTGGGAGTGGTGGAACAGGGGCCCAGAAGCCACTACCTCTGGGCTGGGAGCAGTATCATGGCATCCTGGAAGCCCCTTCCTCTGGGCTGGGAGCAGTGGAATGGCAGCCCGGAAGCCCCTTCCTCTGGGCTGGGAGTGGCGGAACACTATACAATACTTACTCTCTTATTACAGAGTTTTTTCATGCTGTACAAATTGAATATTTATATAATTTGATATATTCCTATAATATATGATATATATTTGTGTATATGTTTATGAGTGTCTTTATCATTGATATTTATGAGTTTTCTTTTTCAAAATTCTAAATATTTATCATTCCCAGTCTGTGAATTTCTTAATCATTTTCTTAAATATGTTTGATATAAAAGTTTTCAATTTTGTGAAAATTCAGTTTATCTTTTTATGATTATCATTTTTCCTGTTCTTTCTAAGCATCAAAGTTTGAGGATATTCTCCTGTATTTATTTTAGATGCCTTATAATTCTTCATTTTACATTTGAGTCTATGATAAATCTCTCATATTATGCATAAAGTAAGGTAGGAGTTTTATTTTTCTCCCCCAATTTGATATCTAGCTGTTCCAGCAACATTGTTGAAAATGTGTTTTCACAAACTGAACTGACCTAGTACTCAGTTGAAAATCACTTAAAAATACAGACAGTCCCCAAGTTATAATGGTTTGGCCTATTTTTTAGACACTATGGTGACTCAAATGTGACATAAATTCAGTAGATGCCATATTTTGAATTTTAAATGTTGCCATTTTCTTTGATTAGCAGTATGCAATAGTGTATTTACTCACCATTAGTTAACAGATCCAAGCTGCAGCTTGCAGTCAGCCGTATGATTGTAGAGGTAAATAACAAATACGCTTTAGTGAACTGCATTGATAAAATATGATTTTAGGTACGTCATGTTTACTAAACGTATTTTTCATTTACAGCATTTTCAACTTATAATGGGCATGGCAAGATTAATTTCATCTAGAGGAGTAACCATATATGTAGCTGATTTCTTTTTTATTAGTATATGTTGTGAGACATAATAATTACATTCATCTTGTGGAATTGGTACATATAAATGTCACATCTTATCATTTTTATCCCCTTATCTCCTCTGTTTTCCCTTCTCCCTCTCATGGACTGCTCTCCCATCTACACTGTCTATATATAGCAGATTTCAATCATTCCTCTTCCTCCCCTTCTTTTCCTTTTCCTTCTTCTCCACTTACTTCTTTTTTTTTTCTTGGTACCCAGTATGGATTGAACTCACGACCTTGTGCTTGTGAAGAAGGCGTGATGCCACTGAGCTAAATCCCCAGCCCTCCACTTATTTCTTATTCAGACTTATGAATAAACAGTACAACCCTTGATTACATTAATACAACCCTTGATTACATTAATTTTATCATTAGTGTATCTTAAAATCAGTATACAATGGTACCTTGGTTCACCAACACTTCTGTTTGCAAACAATTCAGTTTGCAAACAAAAGCATTGGGCAAAATTTTACTTCCATTTGCACAAACTCCACAGTGGGGGACAAACACAACCATGGCCATCCTCACTGCATCAAAGCAAATGCAGCCATCTTGCTCCAAATCATAAAACAAATTAAGTTTGTAAACAGAAGTTCCACTGTACCTTTTAGTCAAATATTTCCTAAAAGTTGCCAGAGTGAAATTCTCCAATTTTACATTAAAAAAATCTTCAATTTCTCATTATTAAGTATTTTACCTTTAACATTTTTTTTTTTTTTTGGTACCGGGGATCAAACATGGGTCCTTGCGCTTGTGCAGCAGGTGACAAAAACACTGAGCTAAATCCCCTCCCCTACCTGTAACTTTTTGTAAGTGTCCTCTCTAAGATCGAGAATGTTGCCAACTATAGTTTGAATGTATTTTCCCAAATAATGTATTGGAAACAAAATCCCTAATCCAAGGCCATTGGAAGAGGAGCCTAATAGAAAGAATATAGATCATGAGGTTTTCACCCTACTAAATAAGTTAATACCTACTATAAAAGGGCTTCATCCTGTGAGTTCAAGTCCAACCTTTTGGTATGTCTTGCCCATGTGATACCTTTCACCAAGTTAAGATGCAATAAAAAAACATTATCCTTTGATCTTGAGCTCATCAACATCAACAACCATAAACCAAATAAACTTTTGTTCATGATAAATTTCTCAGACTATGATGTTCTGTTTTAGCAGCATAACACAATCTAAGTCATCATCTATTTTTAGAGTGGAATAACTGTAACAAAAACAAAGTTTATATATCTCTTTCAAGAAGTTGGAAGAAATAATATAGAAAAAGATGTTAGAAGATAAGGTATGAGATCAGCATAATTTTGATATTTCTGACAATATCACAGAGAAGTTATGTTGTAGTATGACTTCTGTGTACACAATACCTCAATATCTAACCTGCTAAATACCTGGAAAATACAAGTCCAGTTTTCGATAATTAATATGGAAAGTGTTACAACTTCATTACATCATTCTTTGGCAATATATGTATTACATATGTATATAATATATCAATTTTCTAAAGCATTCTTATAAAAAATAGGTATTAAATTCAGATCAAATTTCCAACTATTAAGAATAAAATATGATTTTTATCCATTATTAATTTTGTATGCTAAATTCTATTGATTTATTTGAAAATATTAAGTTAATATTTTAATACTTGAATAAGTCCCACTTTGTTACAATATTTATTATATTATCCCACATTACCAAATAATACATTATGTTATTTGTTATACCACTTCATTACCCCATACAGTTACCTCCTTGTGGTCAGAAAACTTAAGATCTTATCTCTTGTGAATATTATATATGATATTATTATTAACTATATACATGCTATACCTTAGGTCTCTAAAAGTTATTCATCTTATAACTGCAAATTTGTACCCTGCAAACACCATTCCCCATTTTGGTAACACCCAACCCTGGCACCTATCCTTCTAATCTCTCCAAGAGTTCAGCTATTTTCATATTCCACATATAAGTGGTTAATGGAATATTTGTCCTTCTGTGTGTGGCTTATGGATGTAAAATTTTGACCTTTAGACTCATTCAATTTGTCATAAATGGTAGGACTTTCTTCTTCAAGGTAGAATAGCATTTAATTACATGTGTGTACAACCTATTTTTATACATACATGCATTAATTGGTATTCAAATTCTTTTGTAGTCTGACTATTGTGAGTTATGTTGCAATGAACATGAGTGAAAATATATCTTTGAGATGCCAATTTTATTTTTTTTTGATCTATACAAAAAACCGGAGTACTAGATCCATTTCTGATTTTTAGAGAACCTCTATACTGTTTCCCACAATGTTATATTCTATAAGGGCTGTACTAATTTACATTCCCACCAACAACATATAAATGTTTTCACCTGCTTTAGTAACCCTTTGAGATTCTACTCTGAATAGTATAACATATCACCAACAAATAAATTAAGTACTGTTATTGTCCATATATTTCAGAGATCAAATTGTGGTATTATATATGAAGGAGTCACAGTTGGGCATTATTTCTCTATCATATCATCAAAAAATTAAAATTACATTGAGCCATAGCTTATCATCTTCTATCATTGTTGTTTGTTTAGACTGTTTCAGCTATCGTGAAAGAATTATGTATTGCTATTGTTTCCTCTAGCAAATATCCCATTCTCAATATTGTTTGTACCTAGCATCTTACAATGAATATTTTTCATAATGGATTATCTCTATGTGATGAAATCATTGCTTTATAATATCTATGTCTTTGTCTTTTTTCACTTTACTAAAGGAATGAAGATACTCTTAAAAGTGTTATTAGTAATACTGGTATATTTTAGATCCTCAAGTTAATTGAAGCTGTAGATCATTAGTTTCTATAGTTTTAAATTCTATAAACTTGGATGTTTATATTTATGTATATGCATATGTACATAAAATGTATGTGTGTATGAATATGTATTTGTGTTAATTTGCTATTGACACACATTTGCTATGACATTATACTTCAAGTGGAAAGCATACAGTTATAATTACCTTTTCTACAATTTTTTGAAAAAAAACATGTTGAGAAAGACAGGAAGGACAGTCTTAAAACTGAATAGATTTAGTGTTATAAGTAACTCTGACATTTTCACATTTTTCTTTATTCACCTCAGACAAATGGAATCATGGAACATGAGAACAAAAATCAATGTTTAGAAACTACTGCTTTAGATACTGTCATTCAGAAGTATAAAACTTTTAGTGCTTCAGATTACATGGAAGATGATTCTATAGATTCAGAAAACATTCAAACATCATTAAAAAGTGACATTAGTTATGACCTTTTAAATGTCATAGGCTCTGAACTCTGAATGCAGCCCTACTATAATTACCAGTTGCAGTACTTGTTGGTTTGGTCAATTGAAGTGTGAAAATATTCAGAACATCAAAACACATACTTCTGTTTCTGTAATAAAAAAATAAAATGTGAAGACATTCTAGACTCTCTGAATCTATTTACATTTGGCTCTGCATCTGGCTCAAACAGTAAATTATGAGTTTATGAAAAATCAGGACCATTTCTTACTGTTCTCTGTTTTCTACAATAACAACTAGGACACTTTTATTCAAACTGATATTGGCAAGTGTTGTGAAAGTCAAAATAACATTTAGGATCAAGTTCATGTGGTTTAAAATCAAACAGTATGCTGAATAACCCCCCAAATCCTACTCTTGAGGATCAGTGAATGTTAACTTACATGACAAAGGGACTTTGCAAATGTGATTAAATGAAGGATACCAAGATGGAGAGACACTCTTAGATTCTTCAGGTGAGCTCAGTTTTGCACAGTGATCCTCATGGAAGAAAGCAGCAGAAGTCCGGGAAAAGGTGACTTGATTATGAAAGGAAAGACTGGAGTGATGTCATTTACAGATGGAGGAATGAAAGGGTAGCCAGGAAAAGAATGCGGCTGTCCACTAGAGGCATAAATAGGCAGGAAAATGAGCACCATGCCCCAGAATGCCTCTAGAAGGACTCACTGTGCCAACACCATGACTTCCAGCTACTAAAAATACTTTTAGACTTCTGACCTCCAGGACCATAAACAAAAAGAAATCATGATGTTTTAAACAGTCTGTAGTGGTCTATTATTGTAGCAAGAGGAAAACAACACAAATAATAAAGACTCCAGACTTTAAAAAATAAAGCCTTGGACAGAAACAACTCCAGACACACCCACCTCATCTTCAACAAAGCAGCCCAACACCCTCACTGGAGGAAAGATAGCCTCTTTAATAAATGGTGCTGGAAAAATTGGGTTTCAATTTGCCAAAGATTAAAACTAGACCTTTATCTTTCACCATGGACTAAACTAAAATCAAAATGGATTAAGGATGTGAATATTAAAATAGAAATGCTGAATTGCCTGGAACAGAGGTTAGGTAGAACTCTTGAAGACATTGGTGTATGAAAAGATTTTATGAACAAAACTTCAGTTGCCCATGAACTAGCAGAAACAATCAACAAGTGGCATCTCTTCTTATTAAAAGGCTTCTGCACAACAAGAGAAACCACCAGCAGTGTGAAGAGACAATCCACAATGTGGGAAAAAAAATTTCACCTGC
This sequence comes from Heterocephalus glaber, assembly GCF_053883595.1. Classification (NCBI taxonomy): domain Eukaryota; kingdom Metazoa; phylum Chordata; class Mammalia; order Rodentia; family Bathyergidae; genus Heterocephalus; species Heterocephalus glaber. The sequence goes on along the minus strand of NW_028258151.1, from coordinate 26,137,186 downwards.
TGTTCCTCAGACAAAGGTATACTATCTAGAATCCATAAAAAACTTTAAAAAATCCCAAATTTAAAGACCCAATCCGCAAATGGGTATCTGTAATGAACAGACATTTCTCACACAAAGAAGTAGAAATAGCAAATAAACATGAAAAAAATGTTGAAAACTACTGGTCATTGGAGAGATGCAAATGAAAACAATACTGAGATTCCATCTCATCCCAGAAAAAATGGCAGCTATCAAGAAATCAACCAATAACAAATGTTGGCAGGGGTGTGGGGAGAAAGGAACTCTTCTCTATTGTTGGTGTGAGTTCAAACTGGTACAACCACTGTGGAAATCAGTATGGAGATACCTCAAAGAACTAGGACTGGAAGTCCCATTTGACCCAGCTATTCCCCTGCTGGGTATCTTCCCCAAAGAATTAAAAGAATCATACCACAGTGATATATGTGCACCATGTTCATAGCAGCACAATTTGTAATAGCTAAAACTTGGAAACAGCCCAAATGCCCATCAACTGAAGACCGGATAAAGAAAACATTTTTTTTTTTTATGAAATAGAGTACTACTCAACCATAAAAAATGAGAAATTAGAGACATTTATAGCTAAATGGATGCACATTGAGGCAGTACTCTTAAGTGAAATAAATAGGACACAGATGTGTAAATGCCAAATAGTTTCTCTAGTGTGAGAAACTGAAAGTTTAAATAAGGACTAAAAGATATAATAGATAATGTGAAATGGGAAGAAAAGGGGTAAAGGGGAAGGGGAAATGGGATGGGTAGGGGAAAGAAAAGAAGGGAATGGGATTAATATGAGAAAGTGAAAAAATGGAAATAAAGTCTTTGTAAATAGAGAGGGATGGAAAGGTTGAAGGGAGGGCAGGGGAATGGGGAAAAAGTAAGAACTAAGAGAGATTATGTAAAGGTGTAACTTTCCAATGATGAATGTCATTATATGGTAAACCTAAAATGTACCAATAAAATTCATTTTAAAAATATAAAGTCTTGGTTGCAAATGCTAACACTATTTGAACCTGCTGCACTCCTTTTCTATACACCAAGCATCACAGAACATTTTAAACTAGCTTTTGCAATGAGGCTCAAATATTAACAAGGGTTGGTTACTATTTCTCTTTTTGCTTTAATACTCCTTTCCATCTCCTAGTACTTTGTATCCAATTAAGTGTTTAAATGAATAAGATGTTTAAATATACTAAGTAGGATTTTGAAATACAACAGCACTGCAAAGCACTGAAGGTTTGTATTTCCTCAAAATTCATGTGTTGGAAATATAACCCCAAAGTGATGATATTAAATAGGAACTTTGAAAAAGGATTAGTTCATAAAGACAGAACACTCCTGAATAAGATTAATGCCCTTAAAAAAGGGACCAAAAGAAAGACCCCTCACCCTTAAGGCTTGTGAAAAGGCACCCTCCTGTGAGTCAAAGTGAGCCCCTACCAAATTTCAAATTTACTGGTGCCTTGGCTTTGGACTTCCCAAACTCTGTAATCATGAAATAAATTTCTGTTGTTTATAAGACATCTGGTTTCAGGCATTGTATAGTAACATTAAGGGACCAAGTCAAAGACACTAGAGGACCTACATATTCAAAAAGATTGAAGAAGTATGAATTTTCTGTGTTTAAACTGGGATACTCATTCTCTCTTGCCCTTGTATATTAGTGCTCATCCACTCCTCACTCACACCTCTCTTCCTCCTTCCTTCTCAGGTTTTCAAGCTCAGACTGAGTATATCACAGGCTTCCTTTGCGGAAGGCTTGCAGAAGGCAAATTAGGGCACATTTCAGCCCTCATGACCTTGTGAGCCAACACCATAATAAATCTCCTCACATACGGATGGGTCAAATATGGTGCTTGAGATGGAGACTAATATAAAATGAAGTCACAGAAAGACCAAGAAGCTGATGTTCAGTGATGTCATTAAACACTTTGAACAGGGCTGTGGTATAAAAATTTTTCCGTGAGCAAAGCTTATCTCTGTAGGAAAGCATCATCTCTATTATTTAAATGTAGAACTTTATGATGTGCAATGTGATCATTCAAAACATCTATATGGTATGTAATGATAAAATCTGGGTAGTTAATATTTCCATTCGCTAAAACTTCTGAAAAATGTTTGATTAGCACATAATAGCCATACTATGGAGTACAGTGTGATATTTCAATACACGCATGCAATATGCCAATGTATAATTATTTCCATTTCATGTATTAGTCAGTGCTTATAGAGTCAGATGTAGAAAAGTGCAAGCGATCTGTCGTGTACTACAGATAAAAAGAATCCAGCCAAGGGCCTGGATCCCATGGCAATGTCCCGCACAAGTCCAGGCGAAGGCCTAGGGCCCATGGCAATGTCCTGTGCAAGTCGGCATCAGGAGCCTGAGGAATCCTCCACGGAAGATGGAAGGATCTGTGCTGGAAAGTCCAAGAGCTGATGCCAGAGGCTAGAGAGTCTGAGCTGGCAGGAAATCCATGGAGAGAACCAGGACACCATGCCCAAGGTAAAGGTGAAGACCTGAGCTCCCAGCCAAGTGTGTGTGCCAAGGGCCAGAAGGTGACGGGGCTCAAGTTGAAGGAGAGGACCAGAGTTCTTCCCAAGAGAACAACCTCTATCTTCAGCCTAGGCAAAGATGGGGGCTCAGAGGAAAGGAACAGCCAGGGGGAAATCAGCATTAAACTCTCCCTGCTCCCTTCTCTCTTTATGTTGTTCCCCAGAGCCTCGCTGACTCCACCCAGCTGGGTGATCCCACCCAAGATGACCATTACTTAACCCCACACATCTCCTTACCATTACTTTGTGTTTGGAATGTTTGAGCTCCTCTTTTTTAGTTTTTCATAAAATATATAATAGTTTATTGTGAACTACAGTCACCTTTGGTTTGCAGAAGTTCCTTACTTTAACATAACCCTGTTTGTCTATTGTCTAGTATTGCTTTTGGTTCCTTTGATTTTGGAGACATATAAAAAGAATCATTGCCTATACTCATGCCTTGAAGGATTCCTCTGTGTTTCTTTTCCTGGTAGTTTTGTATCTTATGTCTAGAGCTTTAAATCATTTTATTTTTGTACAAGGGTCAAGTTTCAAACACCTGCACATGAATATCCAATTTCCTGAACACAATTTGTTGCCAGTATGTTTTGTGGTGGTTTTTTTTCTAGAAATCATTTGGGTATAAATGCACGGAGATATTTCTGGGTACTCTATTTTGTTCCACTGGTCTGTACACCTGTTTGATTTTTTTATGCCATTTATGATGTTTTGGTAACTATAGGTTTGCAGTATTTCTTAGAAAAACTCCTCCAAGAAGACCATTTAGGAGACTATTGTAACTGTTCAAATAAGAAAAGATGAGGGTTAGATTAGAGTACTACCAATAAGTTACCAAACTTTATTTGAGATATGTTTTAAAAGTAGGATTTACTGGGCCAGGGATTTAGCTCAGTGGTTCTGCTGCTTGCCTTGCAACTGCAAGGTCTCATGTTTGATCCCAGGTACCCCCCCCCTGCAAAAAGTAGGATTTTCTGTAACAGATGTGTGTTGTGAACAAAGGTCAATAATCAATATTAGTCGTTACTACTTATTATAGTCCTTATTACCACTGAAATACTAAAAGAGAAACAAATATAATTTTGGGGAAAGTATGAATTTTGTTTGACTATATTAACTTTGAATACTTATTTGACATCCAAATGAAGATGTATGAAAATGTATAATGACCAAAATTAGAAAACAGGCCATCCACGGAAAGAGGCTATGATGGATATAGAAGCTTGCGAGTCTTCAGTTTATATGTTGTACTTAAAAATCAAAAGGCTACTTTGAACATTTGTGGAACACGTGTAGACATATAATAAAAAAATCTATTTTTTTGCTTAAATTCTTTTATTGGTACATTTTAGGTATACAATACATTTACATTTATCATTGGGTGCTTGTACCTGTACATGATGTATCTTGGTTCTTATTTTTTCCCCATTTTCTGTGCTTCCTTCACCCCCTCCATCCTTTCCTATTTACAAAGACTTTGTTTTCATTTTTTCCTTTTCTCATAGTTGTTTATTTCCCTTCTTTCCTTTTCCCTTCCCCTCCCACTTCCTCTACCCCTCTGGACCTTTTCTTCCTAGTTCAAATTATCAATTATTAATTTTAATCATTTTAATTCTTATTTACACTTTCAGTTTCTCACACCTGAGAAACTATACAGTATTTACACGTGTGTGTACTATTTATTTCACTTAAAAGTATGGTCTCAATATGCATCCATTTAGCTATAAGTGTCTCCAGTTTCTCGTTCTTTATGGCTGAGTAGTACTCCATATTATTAAAAAACCCACATCTTCAGATAATAGAAGAATCTTAAGAGAAAACTCTGGCATATACCAACACCTGAAGCTTAGGAGGAGAAGGATTTATCAATATAGATACTGAGCATTAATGAGGTAAGAGGAGAAATAGAAATGTGTCTTGTCTTAGAAGCAAAATAACTTCATAAAAAAAATAGTGGTTGTGTCTAAGTTTGTAAGACATTTTAGGATGAGGCCTAAAAGTGACACTTGGAGGACATTGTTGTCTAAGATGACAACAGCTAGTGACAGAAAATGGAAAGTGTTGTTGGAATAGGGTTAAAAATATTAGATAAGGGGCTGGGATTTAGCTCAGTGGTACCTCACCTGCCTTGCAAGTGCAAGGTCCAAAAAAAAAAAAATTTAGATAAGGATTATAAGTGATATATTTTATATATTTAAAATTAAGACTTCTTTTTTTGTCCCTGTTTCCCATGTTTAAGAAAAGAAATGTTTAAACATTTTCTCTTCATTCGAATCTTTTTGGGGGGGGTACTAGGATTGAACCCAGTGCCTTGCAAGTACTAAACATGCACTCTAACACTGAGCTACAATTTTAGAGCTAGGATTTGTTCTTTTTTCATCCATCTGTGTTTCAGTAGCACTGGTGGCAAACCTATAGGGTGCATAATGCTTGTTTTTCATTTAACACAAAAGATGCTAATGTATCTTTTTTTTTTCTAAACTAAAACCTCAGTATTCAAGTTTAGTTGGTGTGTTGGCACTTTGCAATAAGTAGGTTTTGGGTTGCAGTTTGGGCACTCATCCCTCAAGGGTTTGCCATCACTGTTCTATAGGTTTACTGATGTGTTTCCCCAGAACCAGATTTTGTTTCAGGGTGTATAAATACTGGTACACACATGTAAGCAAAATAAATGCTCTTTTTTTAATGGTTTCACTCCATTGGAATCCTAACCCAGGAAGAAGAAGGTGGTGAAATTCTTTATTTCTGTAGAAAGAGTATCTGGATGTGGATTCTTTTTCTACTCACAACCACAAAACATCTATGACAGAACTGAGCCATTAGTAGAGGTTAATATTCTAGTTTCTTTTGTTCTTTTTGATCCTCTTCCTGAAATATCATATGCAAGCTAATATTTTTAAATATTTCCCATGCATTTTGTTCTAGTAGTTTTTTGTCTTACATTTAGGTCTCTGATTCTTGAGTTTATTTTTGTGTAGGTTGAGAAACAGTGATCAAGTTCAATCTTACACATATCTAGTTCACTCTGCACCATTAAATAAATCTGACCAGATCTATCATGGGACTCTTCTAAAATTATTTAATGAAAATTCGTCTCCTGAAGAATCATGGATTTATTCTTGTTGCACTTATAATATAGAAAATAATACATAAATGATCAAAATGACTTTACAACGTAGCTACATTTTAATAAAATTTCTTATGATTAAAACTATTTAATGTAGAAATACTGGATGGTGAGGACCTCTGTGGCTTGGAGCAGTGCTCCCTCCTACCCAAGCCCAGCCACCCAGCAGCCAGGTTAGGGCCCCCGCCACCCCCACCTCTGGCCTCCTGGCTGTGCCTGTACCTGGATCCACACTACAGAGGCCCAGGGGATCATAAAGACCATTGTCCTGAGCTCCAGAAGATAGGGCAGAAGTGAACAGCAGAAAGAGGGTCTCTCGCAAACTCCTTGATGAAAACTGAAGCCCACTGGAAAAGTGAAGAGAATCTCTGCAATAAAGGCTCACCAGACCACCGTACTTGGTAAGTTGGAGGGATCATCCCCTCCCATCAGAACCTGGACTATCTTCAGGGGGAGGGCAGCTGGAAGCTGCAGTACAGCCTTGCAGAGGTCAACCCTGCAGGAGAACAGGGAGCTCAACTTGGGACTTGCAGCCAGAAATCTGCCTGAATCTCACAGGTCTGCCACTGGCTTGCTGAGACTCATTGACTTATATCTGCACAAAGCTGCCCACATTGTCTATTGTGACAATAGAGACATACACTGAAGGAGGCCCTTCTTTTTTATTTTTAATTTGTTATTTTCAAAATTACATTTTTTCTCTTATTTTTAATTTTTTTCTACTCTTTTCAAATTTTTCTTTTTTCTTCTTTGCTCTTTTTTCTGTCTCTCACTTTCTCATTCTCTCACTGGCCTACATTGTTCTTCATCCCCCTTTTTTTCCTGTTCTGGCACTAATTTGGATTTCTTCTTCTTTTCTTCTCTTTTTCCTTCTCTTGATTGTCATTAGCTTTAAAAGAAAATAAATACAGTTTCTAGCCTCCCTATTTCTGTTAGGTTGTTCTGCTCTCATATTTGTCCTTTCATTCTGCCTTTTCCTCGTCTTTAACAGTTTCTTAGAGTTTGTGTGATCTTCCTGTGTCCTCTGTCCTCACTGCTAAGCTTTCCCTATCCTTCTACCTATCAATCCCTCCCTCCTCAACACCTTCTAAGTTCCCATCCTGAAGGGTGAAGTTGCTATAATGAAGAATCTTTTCACTATAAACATATGTTGGGCTGGTCCTTGATTTTGATTTAATTCACACAGTTTAAGGTGATAGATTAATGACTACCACAAATTGTCATTCTCTAAGCTGTGCTTGATGCTATGGTGTTGTTGACTGTATCACTTGGGCTAAGGTGCTGTGATTGATCTAGTCAGTGGTTCTTCTTGGTATAATGAAAATGAGATAGCCTCAGAGTCATTAGAGACTCAAAACCTAAGGACCAACTATATCTGGAAGATACCTCTGAGAAGCAATCATTCCATAAGAGTCCTAAATACAAGCCGCAAAGATACTTACAACAAGCAATTTCAAAGTATCAGCCCAGGAATTAAACCAAGGACAGTACCAAAAACAAAAATAAAAAGACATTTAAGTAAGGCACAAACCCAGACTTCCACCCGACCAAAGGCAAACTCCAGGGGAAATGAGGTGGAAAAGTCTGATAATCAACCACCTGCACAACCTGAACTGATAGGACAGGAAGTAACAAAACAGATGAATGAGGCTCTAGAAAAATTCAAAACAGAAAAAATTTCCCAGATAACTACAGAGATAGTGTGCAGAGTGAAACACATGACTAGAGGCTCTAGAACAGAAACAGATAAAACAATAGATGAGCTCCAAACCATGCTGGAAGCCATGAATGCCCAGCATAAGCAAGAAATGGAAACCATGATTGCCCAACATAGGAAAAAAATGCAATCCATGAAACATTCAAACAGATATCCATGAGATAAAAACTCCATTGAAGGATGCACAGCAGATTGAGCCAATGTGAAGACAGAATATCAGATATAGAAGACAGGATTGTGGTTAGTGACTATGAAAATAGAGATTTCTTAAAAATAGTAAGGGACCATGAGAAATCAATACAGCAGCTGCTAGATGATGCAAAGAAGAATAACATAAGACTGACAGGAGTCCACAAAAAAGCAGGAGAAAGTACAAATGACATAAAAGAAAAACTGTTCACAGAAGTAATAGTAGAAAACTTCCCAGACAGTGGTAGAAAATTGGACATACACATAAGTGGGGCATATAGAATGCCAACTAGCCACGATCAAAAAAAATTCTATACCTAGACATATAATAGTCAAGATCTCAGAAACCCAACAGAAGAACAAAATCCTACAAGCAGTTAGAGAAAAGAAATAAATCACCTAGAAAGGAAAGCCCATCAGAATCACAGAAGACTTCTCAACATAAACCCTCAAGTCAGGGAGAGCCTGGAGTGAAGTATTTCAAGCACTAAAAGAAAATGACTTCCAATCTATACTGTTGTATCCTGCAAAATTATCTTTCAAAATCGATGGGGAAATTAGATGCTTCCATGACAAAGAACACCTGAAAAATTTCATGAACACCAAACCAGCACTCCAAACAATTTTAAACAATATCCAAGAAAAAGGACAATGAAGGTCACAACTCCAGGAGGCCCAAAAGAGCAAACCCACCAGGTAAGGCAAGAAACTAAAGGGAAAGGGAGAAAAATAAGAAAGAAAAGAGCCAACAACAGTAAAACATCATGACAAGGATGAGTCAATATCTATCAGTTAAAACTGTCAACATTAATGGCCTCAATTCACTAATCAAAAGAAATAGACTGGCGGCAGAATGGATTAAGAAGCAAAATCCAACAATATGCTGTATACAAGAAACACACCTAACTCAAAAAGAAATTCATAGACTGAAAGTAAAAGGATGGAAAACAGTTCTCCACATGACAGGAACCCAGAAAAATGCAGGGGTAGCAATCTCATTTGCACACAAAGTAGATTTCAAACCAAAACTAATTAAGAGAGACAAAGATGGTCACTACATCCTTGTGAAGGGAACAATCCAAGAGGAAGAGATGACAATCATAAATATATATGAACCAAATACGCATGCCCCCAACTATACAAAACAAATATTAATGGAAATAAAAAAACAAATAAGCACTAATATTTGTAGCGGGGGACCTCAATACCCACTATCACAAAGAGACACATCATCTAGACAAAAAATTAACAATGAAATTCTAGAGCAATGCGAAGCTAGTGAACAAATGGACTTAATAGATGTTTTCAGAGTGTTCCACTCTACAAAATAAAAATATACGTTCTTTTTGGCTGCACATGGGTCATTCTCCAAAATAAACCACATGCTACCTCATAGGACATTTTTAAGTAAATGTAAAAGAATTGAAGTTACCCCCTGCATATTATCAGACCATAGTGCAATAAAATTGGAGATCAATAGCATAAGAAACCACAAAACTCCCACAAATACATGGAAATTGAATAACACTTTCCTGAACAACCAATGGGTCACAGAGGAAATTAAAGAAGAAATTAGAAAGTTTCTACAAGTAAAGGATAATGCCAGTACAATATACAGGGATCTATGGGACACAATGAAAGCAGTTCTAGGAGGGAAACTCATAGCAGTGAATGCCCATATTAGGAATACAGAGATAGCTCAAATAAACAACCTAATGCTGAACCTCAAGGTCCCAGAAAAAGAAGAACAGGACAAAACCAAAGCTCATCCAAGAGAAGAAATTAAAGAGTTCAGAGCAGAAATAAATGCAATGGAGACTAAGAGAATGATACAAAAAAAATCAATGAATCAAAGAGTTGGTTTTTTTGAAAGAATAAATAAAATCAATAAACCTTTAGCCAACCTTGTGAAAAAAAGGAAAGAAAATGGTCAAATCCATGCAATTAAAAAGGAAAAAGGTGACGTCACAACACAGTCAGCAGAAATCCAGAGGATTATCAGTACCTACTTTGAGAACCTATACTTTAATAAAATGGAAAACACAGAAGAAATGGACAGATTCCTAGATACATGCAAATTGCCAAAGTTGAAGAAGATATAAAAATTCTAAACACCCCAATTACAGTGAGTGAAATTGAAAATGTAATTAAAAATTTACCAACAAAGAAAAACCCAGGTCCTGAGGGCTTCACTGCTGAATTGTATAAGATATTTAGAGAAGAACTATTGCCATTACTCTTTAAACTCATCAATGAAATTGAAAGGGAAGAAATACCTCCAAATTCATTCCTGGAAGCAAGTGTTACTTTGATTCCAAAACCAGGGAAAGACCCAACCAAAAAAGAAAACTACAGGCCAATCTCCTTAATGAACGTAGATGCAGAAATCCTCAACAAGGTACTGGCAAACAGAATACAGAGGGTCATTAAGAAGATCATGCACCCTGACGAAGTGGGATTCTTCCCAGGGATGCAAGGATGGTTCAACATAAGCAAATCAATAAATGAAATACACTATATCAATAGAGCCAAGGACAAAAATAATATGATCATCTCAATAGATGCAGAAAAGGCATTTGACAAAATCCAACACCCATTCATGATAAAACCCTGCAGAAAATTGTAATAGAAGGGCTTTATCTCAACCTCATTAATGCCATCTATGAAAAAGCAACAGCCAACATCATACTAAATAGTCAAAAACTGAAATCTTTCATGCTAAAATCAGGAACAATACAAGGATGCCCACTATCAACACTCCTGTTAAATATAGTTCTGGAAATATTAGCCACAGCAATTAGAATAGAGAAAGAAATAAAAGGAATAAAGATAGGAAAGGAAGGAGTTAAGCCGTCATTATTTGCTGATGATATGATACTTTACATAGAAGACTCAAAAAACTCAGCCAAAAGACTTCTAGAGTTAATTGACAGATTCAGTAGAGTACCTGGATATAAGGTCAACACTCAAAAAACAATAGCCTTCTTATATACAAATAGCAGTCTCACTGAGAAAAAATTTAGGGAAACAATTCCTTTTACAATAGCATACAAAAAAATGAAATATCTAGGAATCAATCTAACAAAGGAAGCAAAAGACCTCTACAATGGAAACTACAGCACTCTAAAAAAGGAGATTGAGGAAGATAGAAAAAAATGCAAAGACATCCCTTGTTCCTGGGTAGAAAGAACCAATATAGTGAAAATGGCCATACTTCCAAAACTACTATATAGATTTAATACTGATTGAAATTCCAACAATATACTTCACAAAACTAGAGAAAACAATCCAAAAATTCATTTGGAACCAGAAGAGTCCTAGAATAGCAAAAGCAATTCTAGGCAACAGAGACATGGCTGGGGGTATAACAATCCCCAACTTGAAACTATATTACAAAGCTACTGTGATAAATCAGCATGGTACTAGCAAAGAAAAAGACCTGAGAATCAGTGGAATAGGTTAGAAGATGCAGAAACAACACCAGACATACTCAGCAAGCTCATCTTTGACAAAGGAGCCAGCCACCCTCACTGAAGGAAAGATAGCCTATTTAATAAAAGGCTTTGGAAAAACTGGATTTCAACCTGCCAAAGATTAAAATTAGACCCATACTTATCACCATGCACTAAACTAAGATCAAAGTGGATTAAAGATCTAAATATTAAGACTGAAACACTAAACTTGCTGGAAGATAAGTTAGGTAGAACTCTTGAAGACATTGGCATAGGAAAAAAACTTTTATGAACAAAACCTCAGTAGCATGGGAACTAGCACAAAGAATCAACAACTGGGATCTCATCTTATTAAAAAGCTTCTACACTGCAGAAGAAACCACCAACACAGCTAAGAGACAACCTACAATGTGGGAAAAAAATTTTACCAGCTGTTGCTCAAAGTTCTACTAACTAGAATATGCAAAGAACTTAAAAAAATCAAACCACCCCAAATATAAAGACTCATTCAACAATGGGCATCTGAAATGAACAGACATTTCTCAGATAAAGGAGTAAAAGCAGCAAATAAACACATAAAAAATGTTCAACATCACTTGTCATTCAAGAGTTGCAGAAGAAAACAACACTGAGATTCCACCTCATCCCAGAAAGAATAGTTGGTATTAAGAAATCAACCAATAACAAATATTGACAGGGGTGTGGGAAGAAAGGAACCCTTCACCATTGTTGGTGGGCATGAAGACTGGTGCAACCTCTGTGAAAGTCAGTATGGAGATACCTCAAAGATCTAGGATTAGAGGTCCATTTGACCCAATTATTCCCCTGCTGGGTATCTTCCGAAAATTATTGCAAGAATCATACCACACTGATACATGTGCATGCATGCTTATAGAGGCACAGTTTGTAATAGCTAAAGTTTGGAAACAACCCAAGTACCTATCAACTGGAAACTGGATAAAGAAAATGTGTTTTTTTAATAAAATGGAGTACTACTCAGCCATAAAGAATGACAAACTAGAGACATTTATAGCTAAATGGATGCATATTGAGGCCATACTCTTAAGTGAAATATATAGGACACAGATGTGTAAATATGGAATATTTCCTCTGGTGTGAGCAGCTGAAAGTATAAATAAGGATTAAAATGATTAAAACAAATAATTGATAATTTGAAATAGGAAGAAAAGGTCCAACGGGTAGGGGAAGTAGGAGGGGAAGGGTAAAGGAAAGAAGGGAAAGGAAAAATTATAAGAAAGAAAAAACTGGAAACAAAGTCTTGGTAAATAGGGAAGGGTGGAAGGGGTGAAGGGAGCACAGGGAATGGGGAAAAATAAGAACCAAGATACATCATGTACAGGTATAAGAACCCAGTGATAAATGTAAATGTATTGTATACCTAAAATGTACCAATAAAAGAATTTAAGGAAAAACAAACAAAAATGGAGTATTATATGAGGAATAAAGTAATCTAGATTCTATCCTCTCTCTATATGCATATTAATTGGAGATGTTCCTCCTAATCATGAGGTCTTTTGATTAAAGCAAAAACTCAGAATATTAACATACATAGATTGTTGTTTCTTTCCATGGAGAACTAACTAATATAAGAACTACAATTTGATAAATGCAAAATATATTTAAAAAAACCAAAAAAGATTGTAGAACCAGACTAAATGTATACGATATTACTTTTCAAACATTGGACAACAGCCACACAAGTCTGTGTAAGTCAGGAAAAAGGAAACAAGCGTGGTGAGCCCTGTGATTACACAGCTTGATATCTAGTGCATTTTAGGCTTCAGCATGTGAAATAAAATCCCAAACATAACTCAATAGGTTTGCTCATTAAAAGAGACAGAATGAAATCTGAGGGCACCATTGCAGTTTGAATTTGCAGAGCAGAATAAGAGAAAGAAGTGAGCTGTGCATAGAACAAGCTCAAGAGGTTTTCAAAAGGACTCTCTTGGTTAATTCATATTTTTCTCAAAGTACTCATTGAGTTCATGACTGAGCAATGTATTTAGCATCCTGTAGGGTTCTTGAGTGAAGAAAAGCTCAATAGAGCTGAATCTTTGGGCTCTTTATAGCCTAAATTTAGTGTGTACTTAAATTCATCCCAGAATCCCCTCCAGGGTCCTGTAGGCTTGGTACCTTTAAAAAGTATCATTGGATCTTGTAAATGGTCACTCCAGAAGAAAACCCATTTTATTGTCCAATGATGTTTTCATTACTCATAATTTATTTTAGAATTTGGAAATTATAGGGTCAATTTCTTTTTCTAAAAGATATCCCATTTCTTATCAGATAATAAGATATGCAACTCATTTGGGGTCTCTTTTCCTTTCTTTGCTGGTGGGATCATAGTTACCCTGGGGTCCTGCAGCCTGCACCAGGAAGGGACAAGCAGGCACACTAAGATCTTTATCCATTGCTTTAATTCTCATTTCATCAATGGAAATTTCTTTATGACAAACTATTTGGAAAGTAACTTTTCATTTCTATTAAAATATTAGAAACCACTGACTTTAAATTCACCTTAAATTGAGTAAACATTTTTTATACATTTTTTGAAGAAAATAATGGTCAGAAATGATATATAAACCAAGTTTCTATGAATTATATCTTCCTCCTTTACGACTTGCAATCTCTGCCAATTTATTTAACATTTTATATCATCGTATTTTCTCATTATAAAATGGGAATGATACTTACCTCCTGGATTTGTTCTCAGACAATGATGTGATTACACAATTAGTATCTTTCAGTGATCCTATAAACGGTAACTATTTTTATAAATTTCACCAACATTTTTAAACCTTGGCTGCAGTTTGGGATTGTCTGAGGTTTTTGTAAATTTATGTCTGGGTCCATTCCTTCAGAGAATCTGATATAATTGGTCTAGAATGCCACCTGGATTATAAGAATTTTAAAATTCCCCATATGATTCTACACAGAAATGTTTAAGAACAACCGAATTAAGTGCATTGTGTTCAAGAGAATAAAACGCTGTATCAGCATCAGTAGGGCCAAAATGGAAGCTAATTGAAAAGATATCATGGAGCTAACAGAGCTGAAATAAAATAGGAAAATATTACCTTTTTTTCGATCTGGTGAGCTAGGTGCCAGAGATAAATGGCTGTCTATTTCGGAGATGTCAGCCCTGGGAAATTTAAACAAAAACATTTGTCACTATTTAAGTTTCTAAATCCTAGAGAAAGATAAAAAGCACAATTGTTCTGACTTGGGCCATATGCTTTCTCCTCGTCTAGGAGAAAGTAGGATACTTTGATTGACAGACTCAAAAGTGAAAACCAAAGTACAGTAATGGAGAGGTAATTCTTCAAACAGGACCAGAAGGTGCTTTTACTGGAAGAAAATGAGAATGGATGCTCATAAGCCTAAATAAATCAGTAAAGAAATGAAAACATACATATGCATACACATACATACACTACTATTGTCAATGAAATAAAATCTTTGCTATCATTCAGAAGGAACTGAATATTCCTTGGATATAATGATACAGGTGTGAAGATAGAAACTGTCCAGGAACCAAATAACTACACAGATTCACTGTTCTGAATGTTATATACAGGCATAAAATAAACTGGATTAAAATATCCATGGCAATTAAAAATATTCTATGGCAATTAAATTTGGGGAACCATTATTTGCTTATGGACTCTATGTCCTAAGGCATTTGTACAATTTATACGTTAACATGTTGCTTCAGGAAGCTTGGGAGGGCAGCATTTTATACTGAGAGGACACATAAACTGGAGGAATAGATGGAGCAAAGTTGGGTAATGTTGTAAACTCCTAGAAGACAATATGCAGGGGAAAAACTATAACAATTACAGTGACCTAATTTATGCACTTGTATAAAAGGGCAGGCTTGACATAAGTTTATAAATTCTTAGAAGATAAAACACATTGGCGATCACTATTTTTTAGGCCTAGATAAAGAACGAAGTCACATTAACCTTAGTGATAAAAATAAAATTAAAACTAAGAAGAGCTCTCAATGTCTACAGAAAGATTTCTGACCTTGGACTTATCCGATCAGAAGTAAAGATAACACAATCAAATTCTAACTACTGAAATAAGCTTGGGACCATCTCTGATATATGGTTCTGCTTACCTAACAAAGACACACTATTGACAGTTCACCCCGTACTGAGCCAAGTAATATTTTTATCTTTCACACAACATTATGATTAAGTATTTATAATAAACAACAGGTAGGGCACTGTTTTATATAGAAAAGTATAAGCTATTTTACATAAGAGAAAATTTAACAAGCTGAGCTTTTATAGCCATCAACTTAATTCCACAATTTTATTTTCAAAATAAAAATTTGGTAGATTAAAAACAATTAAATGTGTATGGAATATATTAATAATATATTTGAAACAATGGCACTTTTCTATAATGAGGGATTATGGCTAAGTGACCAGAAATAGCAGAGTGGAAGGATTCTACTCTGAAAAACATAGCTCTGCATCACATGTGAGGCGCACTAGTGTTTTTCAAGCAACACACAAGCATACCCTCCCACATAAACAATGCTGCCAACACACTAGCAATTGATCATTTAAGACATGAAATCCTTGTAGAAATCAATATTAAAACTTAAGACTCTTTTTCCAGTGATGAGAGTACTGCCCTCTTGTTCCAACATATAAGCCCAAATGTTACCTTCCTGAACATATTTTTCACAACTGGATTTTTATAGATGTATATGTACAGTATATTCTTTCACAGAAGTGTAAGAATTCCTTTGTACTATTGGAACTGGAATGATATCTAAACAATATTCTAACTTTAAGTGATTTTACATTCAATAACTTATTTTTAAATCCAAAAAAAATATTTGGTATTATGCTGAGCAAAGGAAAGAAAGGAAAACTGAAAGGCAATAACCACTCTCTGCACTGACACTAACATTTAGTTACTCTATTTTCTAATAAATATTGACACAAACATGATTTTGGTCAGGCAGGCCAATATAAAATGAGATATTATATAGATAAAAATTTGGCCAGTTTATTTTCAGGATAGGTCCTTATATCAACAATTTTTTTAGCTTTGTAGGCCAAATGGATTTTGGTCACAACACCTCAACTCTGCTGTTATAGTGAAAAAAACAGCCATGAAAATGTTACAAATGAATGGGCATTTGTATCCATTAGGGTGCTCTAGAGGAATAGAATCAATAGAAAACACATGTATATTTGTGCAGGGGGATTTACTAGGTAGGTTTATGGTATTAGAGGTGAGAGAGACCACAGTGGTAATCTGTAGGTCAGAGGAAGAATTTACAACAGTGGTCTGCAAGACAAGGAGCCAGATGAATCAACAGCTTCTTGTCCCAAGTAGATGGAAGTCACAAAACAAGAGGGATTCAGGATGCAGCACCATTCCAAGGTGAAAGATCTGGAAGCTTACTGGAGATTCACTGGTGTGAATCTCCTTTTGAAGAAAAAGAAACTGAAGACCAATGTCCAAGACAATAGTGAAACTGCACATCTCCCAAAAAGTGATCATGTTTTTGTTCTTTCCTGTTTTATCCCATCTAGGATGCAAGCTTTTTGTTGGTGCTACCCACATCCAGCATGAGTCTTCACTTCTCAGTTGGCTGCCCTACATGTCAGTCACCCACAGATACACTCAGAATTGTGTTTCACTAATATGCTAGTGGTTCTTAATCCACTCAATTTGACACAACATGATTCTCAGTCACAGCATGGATGTGTTCTGATAAAAATTTTATTTATAAAACTAGGAGGGGACATGGTGAGTTTCACCCACTGGCCATACAGGATGTACCATCTTCATTTTGAAGGACCAACTGGATTTAAACAGTTAGAGAAATATACAAATGTCATATCAGGCAGAAGAAACAGAATAGTCAAGCACAAAGCAGTGTGCTGTGTTGTGGAAATGAAAAAGGAAAATTTAAGTGTCTGCTCCCATGTTATATACCTAAAGATTGACTTAATAATTACCAGATTTGATCAATACAACAATTTTAAACTTACTAATGAAAAAAAAGGTCCATAGTAATGTAGTAAAAGTAGGATTTAGTGATTCAAATGCAGGTTTGACTTTTAAATCCTGTTGTTTGCACTGTGCCTTTCTTTAGTCTCAGAAATACGCATTTGTTAAATAGTAAGTACTTAGTAATTACAGGTTCGAAACTTTTTAGGTGGACATTATATTTACTGGATCCAAAAACAATCAGTATGTATGGTAAGCTCTACTTGCTTAGAATTCTACAGAGTAAAAAATTAAACTTACCTATAATTGCATGGTTAGTACCATGTAATTAATCTTTTCTGAAACACTAGTTAATTATGAATTAAAAGTTGCCAAGCAAATTGAATTTGAAATAGATTCGCTTTATAATTTTCTTTTGCTCAACATTGTAGGGCAGATTTTGCATTCACTCACTCACCATTGGCTACAAGTGGAAATGAATCCATTTCCTTTAATGCTTTCCCATTGTAAATGACACATAAACATATGTTCTGGTTGGATTCTCAATTAATTATGAGAAAAACTGTGAAATACCTTATGTGCTTCTTCTACAAATATAAAAAACAATCAATCATTTTTGCTTGTTGTCATGGGAAAATCAGTGAAGTTGTATTTAGGCTAAACAATGAGAAAGATTTTAGGCATCTGGATTACAAATAAATAAGCAAAATTATCATCAAAGCTTTCAAATTGCAGGCTTTGCAAATATGCAAAATGGGATCAGAGAATGACTTCTAAACATCTGTCATTCATATGCTTAAGCATTGCATAAAATCAATTATCCACATCAAAAGTAAGATCTGGAGTCTGGTTATACTCCATTAGTTCCATTAACTGATGGCAGCATCTTAATATATTCTCCTATGAGGACCCAGGAAGATCATTAAACACTTTTCAAAAGGTGAAAAAGAAAAGATAATAATAGACTGCATGGTTTCCAGTCTTGTGATCATTAATGAGTCACATATCTTTTTTCCTATTGAATCACCTCTAATTAGTCTTTATGCTACAAGAAATATACTCCTGTACTACTGATTTTTGTATCATGTAAAAGCTTTCTCACCACACAGAATGACACTGCTAGAAAGAACATAGCTAGTTGAGTCTACACCTTCATTTTCCACAGCAGGGAGCCCACATAGCTAGTTACAGCATATGCAACATTACTGAGTCTTAACATAATGTTTTTATAATTTATGGTATGTCTTTGATTATAACTATTAATGTCTTTGTTAACTACATTATTTGTTTTTACCAAATTAAACTACTTTCATCTTTTTTTGTAGTGATGGAAATCAAACCCTGGACTTCATACAAGGTAGACAAACAAATGCACTACCACTGAGCTACATTCCTAGCTTTGTCAATTTATTCTTTTTTTTTTTTTTTGGTACCGGGGATTGAACTCAGGGCCTTGCACTTACCAAGCAGCCGGCAGAACCACTGAGCTAAACCCCCGGCCCTGTCAATTTATTCTTAATGTACAATATTTTGTTTTCTTCTCCTCAAAAGACATTACCACCTCCGCTTTAGAAATCAGATTCTACAGCCTGGATTGTTAAGGCACTACATTATATGAACAAATTAGGTATAGAATGGACATTTCATTATTAATATTTTGATTTTGATCAAAACAGTAACATCTAAATACTTCATTGAAACTTTAAACAATTGCCTAAATCAAATTTATATCATAATCTTGTCTGATCAGCAACTGCTGCTGAAGGAAATCTATATTTAAAAAATCAATGATATATTCTGCTATCTCTGCAGGCTTTCATTTCTTCTTATCCTTTCTCTTTCCAACAACCACTCACTCTTTTCCTAGCTTTGATCCACGTGATGTCTTCACTTAGCTTATTCTCTTCAATTTCTTCTCCATGCCTTTTTTTTTGTATTAAATTCTTGTATTGCTACATTGTAGGTAAACAACACAATTACATTTCTCATTGAGAATTGTATCTTTACATAATGCATCTTGGTTATTATTTTTTCCCCAATCCTAGCCCTCCCTTCACGCCCTCCACCCTTCCCTATTTACAAAGACTTCATTTCCATTTTTTCCATTTCTCATCATTTTTCCTTTCCCTTCTTTCCTTTCCCTTGCCCTCCCACTACCCCTACCCCTTTGGACCTTTTCTTCCTATTTTACATTATCGATTATTCATTCTAATCATTGGTACATTTTAGGTATACAGTATAATGACATTCATCATTGGAAATTTGCACCTTTACATAGTCTCTCTTGGTTCTTATTTTTCACCCTTGCCCAGCCCTCCCTTCAACCCATCCACTCCTCCCTATTTACAAAGATTTCGTTCCTATTTTTCCATTTTCTCATATTAATCCCATTTCCTTCTATCCTTTTCCCTAGCCCTCCCACTTCCTTCCCCTTTGCCCCTTTTCTTCCTATTTCACATTACTTATTATACATTTAGTCCTTATTTACACTTTCAGTTTCTCACACCAGAGAAACTATTCGGTATTTACACATGTGTGTCCTATTTATTTCACTTAAGAGTATCACCTCAATGTGCATCCACTTAGCTATAAATGTCTCTAATTTCTCATTTTTTATGGCTGAGTAGTACTCCATTTTATAAAAAAACCACATTTTCTTTATCCAGTCTCCAGTTGATGGGCATTTGGGCTGTTTCCAAGTTTTAGCTATTACAAACTGCGCTGCTATGAACATGGGTGCATATATCACTGTGGTATGATTCTTTTAATTCTTTGGGGAAAATCCCCAGCAGTGGAATAGCAGGGTCAAATGGGACTTCCAGTCCTAGTTCTTTGAGGTATCTCCATACTGATTTCCACAGTGGTTGCACCAGTATACACTCCCACCAGCAGTAGAGCAGGGTTCCTCTTTCCCCACAGCCCCGCCAGCATTTGTTATTGGTTGATTTCATGACAGCAGCCATTCTTTCTGGAGTGAAGTGGAATCTCAGCGTTGTTTTCATTTGCATCTCTCGAATGACCAGTGATATTGAACATTTTTTCATGTATTTATTTGCTATTTCTACTTCTTTATCTGAGAAATGTCTGTTCATTTCAGCTGCCCATTTTTGGATTGAGTCTAAATTTTCTAGGTCTGATCTTTTTAAGTTCTTTATAGATTCCAGATAATAGACCTTTGTTTGAGGAAGAGCAAGTGAAGATTTTTTTTCCCACATTGTGGGTTGTCTCTTCACACAGCTGGTGGTTTCTCTTGCTGTGCAGAAGCCTTTTAATAAGAAGAGATCCCATTTGTTGATTGTTTGTGCTAGTTCACGAGCAACTGAGGTTTTGTTCATAAAATCTTTTCCTACACCAATGTCTTCAAGGGTTCTACCTAACCTCTGTTCCAACTGGTTCAGAGTTTCTATTTTAATATTTAGATCTTTAATCCATTTTGATTTTAGTTCAGTGCATGGTGAGAGATACAGGCCTAGTTTTAATCTTTGGCAAGTTGAAGCCCAATTTTTCCAGCACTATTTATTAAAGAGGCTATCTTTCCTCCAGTGAGGGTGTTTGGTTCCTTTGTCAAAGATGAGATGGCTGAGCGTGTCTCGCGTTGTTTCTGCATCTTCTAATCTGTTCCACTGGTCCTCAAGTCTGTTTCTTTGCCAGTGTCATGCTGTTTTTATCACAGTAGTTTTGTAGTAGAGTTGCAGGTTGGGGATTGTGATACCCCCTGCCATGTCTCTCTTACCTAGAATTGCTTTTGCTATTCTAGGTCTCTTCTTGTTCCAAATGAATTTTTGGATTGTTTTCTCGAGGTCTATGAAGTATGCTGCTGGGATCTCAACTAGAATTGCATTAAATCTATATAGCAGTTTTGGAAGTATGGCCATTTTCCCTATATTAATCCTTCCTACCCAGGAGCAGGGGACGTCTGTCCATTTTCTGATATCATCTTCAATCTCTCTTTTCAGAGTGCCATAGTTTTCAGAGAAGAGGTCTTTGATTTCTTTTGTTAGGATGATTCCTAGGTATTTCAGTTTTTTGGATGCTATTGTGAAAGGAATTATTTGCCCTATTTCTCTCTCAGTGAGTCTGTCATTTGTGTAGAGGAAAGCTATTGATTTTTGTGTGTTGACCTTGTAACCAGCTACTTGACTGAATTTGGTTATTAAGTCTAGAAGACTTGTGGTGGAGTTCTTGGGGTCTTCTCTATAGAGTATCATGTCTTCTGCAAATAATGACAATTTGACTTCTTCATTAGCTATCTTTATTCCTTTTATTTCTTTCTCTTGTCTAATTGCTGTGGCTAATGTTTCCAGAACTATATTGAACAAGAGTGGTGGTAGTGCACATCCTTGTCTTGTTCCTGATTTTAGTGTGAAGAATTTCAGTTTTTGACCATTTAGTATGATATTGGCTGTTGGTTTTTCATAGATGACTTCTATCAGTTTGAGGTAGAGACCATCTATTCCAATATTTTGTAGGGTTTTTATCATAAATGCATGTTGGATTTTGTCAAATGCTTTTTCTGTGTCTATGGAGATAATCATATGGTTTTTGTCCTTGACTCTATTGATATAGTGTACTACATTGATTGATTTTCATATATTGAACCATCCCTGCATCCCTGGGATGAATCCCACTTGATAAGGGTGTATGATCTTCTTGATGATCTTCTGCATTCTGTTTGCCATTATCTTATTAAGGATTTGTTCATCTATGTTCATTAGTGAGATTGGCCTATGGTTCTCTTTTTCGGTTGGGTCTTTCTCTGCTTTGGGGATCAAGGTGATGCTTGCTTCCAGGAATGAATTTGGGAGTATTACTTCCCTTTCAATTTCACTGAGGAGTTTAAACAGTAGTGGCAGCAGTTCCTCTCTAAATGTCTTGTAGAATTCAGCAGTGAAGCCATCAGGGCCTGGGCTTTTCTTAGTTGATAAGTTTTTAATTACATTTTCAATTTGATTGGTTGATATTGGGTTGTTCAGAATTTTTAGGTCTTCCTCATTCAACTTTGGTAATTCATATGTATCTAGGAATCTGTCCATTCCTTCTGTGTTGTCCATCTTATTGGCGTACAGGTTCTGGAAGTAGGTATTGATGATCCTCTGGATTTCTGCTGGGTCTGTTGTAATTTCACCCTTTTCATTCCTAATTGCATGGATTTGGGCCTTTTCTTTCCTTTTTCTGACAAGGTTGGCTAAAGGTTTGTCAATTTTGTTGATTCTTTCAAAGAACCAACTCTTGGCTTCATTGATTTTTTGTATCATTCTCTTAATCTCCATTGCATTGATTTCTCCTCTGATCTTTATAATTTCCTCCCTTGTATGAGCTTTGGTGTTGTCCTGCTCTTCTTTTTCTAGAAGCTTGAGGTTCAGCATCAGGTTGTTTAATTGGGATCGTTCTGTTTTCCTAATATGTGTATTCACTGCTATGAATTTCCCTCGTAAGACTGCTTTCATTGTGTCCCATAGATTCCAATATGTTGTATTGTCATTGTCATTTAATTGAAGGAACTGTCTGATTTCTTCTTTAATTTCCTCTGTGACCCATTGGTTATTCAGAAGTGTGTTGTTCAATTTCCATACGTTTATGAAATTTTTCCAGTTTCTTTTGCTGTGGATCTCCAATTTCATCACACTACGGTCTGATAATATACAGGGGATAACTTCAATTCCTTTGCACTTACTTGAACATGTTCTATGTGTGAGTATGTGGTCTATTTTTCAGAATGACCCATGTGCAGCTGAGAAGAATATGTATTCAGATTTTGTGGGGTGGAATACTCTGTAAACATTTGTTAAGTTCATTTGTTCAAGAGTTTGATTGAGTTCTAGTATTTCATTACTTATTTTTAGTCCAGTTGATCTATCTATTAGTGACAGTGGGGTGTTGAGGTCCCCCACTACAATTGTATTAGTGCATATATGACTTTTCATGTCTGTTAGTATTTGTTTTATATAGTTGGGTGCACTAGTGTTTGGTGCATAGATATTTATTATTGTCATCTCTTCCTCTTGGATTCTTCCCTTTACAAAGATGTAGCGTCCTTTTTTGTCTCTCTTAATCAGTGTTGGTTTGAAATCTACTTGATCTACTACTCCCGCTTTTTTTGGGTTCCTGTCACATGCAGTATTGTTTTCCACCCTTTAACTTTCAGTCTATGAGTTTCCTTTTGAATTAAGTGTGTTTCTTGTATGGAGCATATTGTTGGATTTTGCTTCTTGACCCATTCTGCCAGTCTATTTCTTTTGATTGGTGAATTGAGACCATTAATGTTGATGGTTATAACTGAAATGTATTGACTTATCATTGCCATGACTTTTTCTTTTTTTTGCATTCTCCCCTTTTACATTTAATTTCTTGTCATGCCAGATGGGTTCATTCTGCTTTGCTTCCTGGGGTTATGATCCTCAATGTTTGTTCCTAGGTATTGTGTAAAATTCTTTGGAGTGCTGGTTTGTTATTCATGAAGTTCCTAACGTGCTCTTTGTTGTCATGAAAGTATCTTATTTCTCCATCCATTTTGAAAGATAGTTTTGCAGGGTACATCAATCTGGGTTGGAGGCTGTTTTCTTTTAGGGATTGGAATATGTCACTCCAAGCTCTTATTGCCTTGATGGTTTGTGTTGAGAAGTCTGCTGTGATTCTGATGGGCTTTCCTTTGTATGTGATTTGTTTCTTTTCTCTGACTGCTTGGAGAACTTTGTTCTTCTGTTGTGTTTCTGGAATCTTAACAATTATATGCCCATGTGTAGATTTTTTTGATCAAGGCTATTTGGAGTCCTATATGCCTCACTTATCTGTATGTCAAGCTCTTTTCCCTTGCTTGGGAAGTTTTCTGCCATTATTTCTGTGAAGAGATTTTTTATTTCATCTGCACTATCTCCTATTTTTTCATTGAGCCCAATCAGTCTTATGTTATTCTTTTTTGCATCATCTAGCCACTGCTGGATTGATTTCTCATGTTCCCTTATAATTTTGAAGCAATTTTTCTTTTCCTGGTCACTAATTGCAATCTTATCTTCTATATCTGAAATTCTGTCCTCACATTGGTTCATTCTGCTCTGTAGACTTTCAATGGAGTTTTTCATGTCCTGGAAATCTATTTGCATCTGTTTTAAGGTTTCCATTTGTTTCTTATGTTGGGATTCCATCATGTTCCTGAGCTCCTCTCTAGATCTATTAATCATGTCTTGCACTAGGGGCACAATTTCTCCTGTTATCTGAGAAATTATTTCTGATTTCATTTTTTCCAGATCCCCTTTTATTGCCAGTTCAGTGGGTCCAGGTGCTTGAGTAGCAGAGTGTTCCATCTCATTTCCCTTTGAAGTTCCTCTAGGTGATCTGGAAGTCTGGTTTTGAGACTTATTTACATGTTTTCTCTTTTTGACTGGGGCAGGGGGCTGGTAGCGCCTGCACGGATTACTTCCTCTTAGCTGGGTGAGGTGGGACAGAGGCCTCGAGCAGCGGTAGGGATGGTGACCCAAAAGCCCTTTCCTGTGGGCTGGGAGCAGTGGGAGGGATGGTGGCCAGGAAACCCTTTCCTCTGGACCAGGAGCAGTGGGATGGCAAGTCAGAAATCCCTCCCTCTGGGCCCGCAGCAGTGGGCGTGGGAGGGATGGTGGCCTGGAAACCCCTTCCTCTGGGCCAGGAGCAGTGGGACAGAAGGTGGCCCAAAAGCCCTTTCCTGTAGGCTGGGAGCAGCAGGAGGGATGGTGACCAGGAAGCCCCTTCCTGTGGACCAGGAGCAGTGGGACGATGGCTCAGAAGCCCCTACCTCTGGGCCAGGAACAGCAGGACTCAGTACCTTGGTCTGGTGGTCTGGTGACCTCTGCGTCTTTGTACTGTGGAACCAGGT
Source organism: Heterocephalus glaber (assembly GCF_053883595.1). NCBI lineage: Eukaryota > Metazoa > Chordata > Mammalia > Rodentia > Bathyergidae > Heterocephalus > Heterocephalus glaber. The sequence continues at coordinate 26,112,284 of NW_028258151.1, read as the reverse complement.
GGCTGCCTGTCTGCAATGGGGTTATTCGGTGTCTTCCGTGTGACTCAGAACCTCGGAAGGGCGTGCACAGACCTTCCTGTGTGCAGGGGGCTGATCTGGCATGTTCTGTGTGACTCAGGACCTCAGTAGGGCATGGGCAGACCTGCCTGTCTGCAGCGGGCTGATTCGGCGAGTTCTGTGCAACTCAGGACCTCTGTAGGGCATGGGCAGACCTGCCTGTCTCCATCCCATTATAGATTTAAAGGCAAGGATTCTGTAACTTTTCTTATGTGCAACATAAGAAAATTACTATATTGTCATGAGTCTATTGTGTCCTATATTGGCTAGGATGTCCCATAAGGCTTTCCCAAGGGGATTCCAGATAGTTACAAGTCCTTCTCACACTTTTGGGCAGTGTTGCTCAAAAGCACTGCACCTCAGGAGTAAGAGCGTGGATCTGGAGCTAGATCATGGGTATTCATAACCTAGTTCCATCATGGCCCAGCTGTGATCAGTATCACCTTTCGACCAAGTTGGAGGGGCCCCTTTGTGAGCTCTTTGTTTGACGCTCTCCCATCCCCCAAACCAAATTGTAATAACTTAATTTTCCTTTGGAGTCAGAAGAACATGTTTTGAAGAGAAACAGAGGGAACACATGGAAGAAAGAGATGAAAGATGAAGCAGGCTGTGCAGATGAGGTAATCCCAAGCTGAGAAGGGATGTGGGAAAAGGAGAGGGACCCATGGAAGAGAAATGTAAGCCAATGTCCCCAGGAACCCAGATGAAGTTGCCTTTAAAACAGGTAACACTTTCTAAGGATGGATGCCCCAATTCAGCCAAAGTGGGCTCTGTGCAGACCTTCTCCAGAAAACGGTGCACTTTTCCATCCTCTACCCATCTGATGTGATCAGAAATCTTATAATCTGGGTGCTGGTGAGGTGCACCTACGCTCCCAGTCTGGACTGCTCAGGCCCCATCTCAGAGCAGGTGATCCTGTTATTCCTAGAGACCCAGGCAGGGCTCAGCCCTCAGTTTGCTTTTCCTTGTCCCAGAAGAGACTTTTTATTTCACCCCAGCTGTACACAGTAATGACATACTTGTGTTTAGCCCTAGGTTGCAAGGTTTATCCAAGGAAAAGAGTTGTTAGTCTCCGCACAAGAATATGAGCCAGGCAGAGGGAACTGCCTGTATTATGCAATTCAAATATTTAGACACTTCTGACATTTCTGTCAATCAATTATATACACCTGTTTTCCCTTGTCATAATGACTGGTAAAATTTCAGCACATCACTCAAAAAGTCTCACGGACTATTACACCCACATAGCTACTCCTCTCTTTTATCAGAAGTTTGGCAAAACTTAACTATAATTTTTATTTTGTAAATAAATATATATATATTTCATAATACACTATTATTTTCCTTTTAAAAATTTTAGACATAGAATATGGAGGCATATTTCTGCAGTCATACAAATGTTAGAAGGAAGCCTCTTGTGATCTTAAATAAATTACTTACTGTCTCTTTAGCTTTATTTTCCTTATCTGTGATACTGGTATAATAACAACAGAACCTACCACAAGGTGTTCATGAGAAGATTATGTATACAAATATAGGTGAGTTGTTTGATCAATGCCTGGTATGTTGTAAATATCAAGCAGGTATTTGTTATTTTATGAGTGTTAAGTATTTTACATATTTTATTGATTGAATCTTTATTTCATGAGATAGATATTGTTATTTTATGTAATATATATGAGTTTGGAAACTGAGACCCAGATAGGTGATGTTACCACCAAATCACATCTCATGTAACACTGAAAACTGGCATTTATATGGGAATATCAGTAAATTCAGATCTATTTATTACTCTAGCATTATCAGCCAATAACACTGACAATTTGATGGTAAATTCCCCTATGGAATGCATTAGTTTAAATTGTTAATTGATAATAAGGTCCATTATTTCAGACTCATGTATTTAATATGTTGCATATAATAAGTCAATACATGACAATAGGCAATAAATCAAAAGACCTTATTTAGAATTTTGATTATGCTATAAATTAGTTAAGTACCCCTGGGTCCAGCTCATTCATATTTTCAGCACAAATTAAAACAAATTTATACTAATTCTTGAGCTTCTTAGATACAAGATGAGAAAGAAAATTAACGCAATAATTAGTTTAGAGTTTAATATATGAAACCCACAAGGATAGGCATTTAAGAAATATAAACTAAATAAGAAAATGGCCTGTTCTTAAGGAGATAACAGTTAGAACAGGATACAAAATTTGAGGAAGCCAAGGATAAATGTACTTATCTTTTCTGATGTTTTCCTTTACTTTCTTCATCATGATTCCAGAAAAATGCTGTTTACATTGGTCAAAATTGGGTCCCTTAATTTGCCAAATTTGAGAACACTATTATCTATGACTCCTGGTGAATAAGGTAATATAAGTTCAAAGTTATACATAGGCTTTAGATTTGGATTTTATTTCATTCAGCCTTACAGTTAAAGAGTAAAAGTCTGAAGTTCTTTGTTTTAATTGTATTTGATTACACAGAAACTACTCCAAAGTTTAATGGCATAATAGCAACCATTTTATTTCCTCACTCTTCTAAAGGCTCACAATTCAGTCTAGGTTGTGAATTCCCCTGAGGTGATTCGTGTGACTGTCACAATCTGAATTGGGACTGAATGACTAAGACAGCCTCACTTATAGGGTCTAAGATTGCTGCAGGCTCTATGCTGTGCCATGGATCTGTGGCATGTGTACATGGGCTTTCTTCTATTCCAGCAGAATTCCAAGAAAATGAGAGGCCAATCTCAAGTACTTTCACAAGTTCAGATTGGAATGCCAGTAATACATTTTCTGCATCACTCTATTGGTCAAAGAAAAGAAAAACTATAAAACTTTAACTCATGATACAAGGAAATGCAAAGAACCTGTGGTCATTCTGTTCTGAACTCATGAAGCCACGCTTTAATGACAGAGCTGCACTGTAATCACACAAATTCATTGTCAAAATCTAATCCACAATGCGAAGGTATTTGCGGGTGGTTAGATCGTAAGTGTGGCATAGTCTGGAGTAGGTTTATACTTATGATGCACTAATGCTTTATCGTCCACCATGTACAGATGGAAGGAGAAATGGGCTGTCTGAAACCTAGAAGAAAGCTCTCGCCAGAACCCCACTGTGCTGGCACCTGATCTAGTTTTCCAGCCTCCAGAACTGTGAAAAATAAATATTTATTTTTTAAGTCTCCCAGCCTACAGTATTGTATTATAGTAGCTTCATATGCCTAAGCATAGATCTGTTGTCACCTTTTCTCTTATGGAACTATCTTTTCTTTCTCCCAATTATAATTTAAATGTAATAAGAAAAACACAGAACTCCTAGAGCTCTTGGCCATCTCGCTGATCATTGCAAACACTACACTTCATTTCTTCAACCCAATCATTGGAGATTCACGACAGTCCTATTGTAAGTTTATAGCCAAGTGACAGTATACAAGAGTGGACAAAATGAAAAAATGACCATATAAATGAGTATGAAGAGGATTAATGTAAATATCCTGAGAACTGTGGTGGGTACTATTTAATTCATTTAAATGTTAATGAAGTTAACTTGGTTAATTAATATTTGGATATCAATCTCATTGTTAGGTTCTAAGGTAAAGAATGTCTGTTATGTTTTTGGATAGGATTTTTTTAAAAGTGTTTTTTGAATGGGAAAATTTAAATTCACAATTTACAGTACTGGACAGAGGAACACAATCTGAAATTATTCTATGAAAATTATTGCATAAACAGTCTGTAAAGTATCTTGGAATAGGAAGCCTGAGATATGTTTTGAAGCTGAGTAAAAGTTTTGAAATAGTATTTTAAAAGAGCCCAACATTGCTTTCTTAAATGTTTTATGTTTTAATTTAAAAATGGTTCCTGCTCATTGATATTCAACAAGCATTCTTTTTGCTTGAACCAGTCTACCAAACTCGTTTCCAAAAAAAATTATCTCTTTTTTGCATCAACCACAGGTTTCCCAAATAGTCATAAAAGAATAGATTCAAAATCTAATACAAAAGGAAAAAATGTATGTATATGTTAATGTGTTTCTCTTGAACCATTTCATAAATATGTCATGAAATTCTCTGTGATATTACGTTGTTCCAATTTGGCAAGCATCTTTAAGACTCTTACCACAGATAAGGAAACCACCCCACACTTGTCAGATCAATCTTAGTGAGATAAATGACCACTTTATTTAGCACCTGCAACACTTTGCTAAAATAGGAACATGTTTCTCATTTTGTGTCTGGTAGAAACAGCATAGGAAAAAAACAGAAATAAAAATTTATGTCAGTAGGAGCCAGCTCCTGCACATATTGAATCCACTCCACATTTAAAGAAAGTAAAAATTAAGAATCAAAGATTAGATTCTCGCCTTTGCTTTTAATTTCTTGTTATGCCCAGTGGATTCATTCTGCTGGGCTTCCTGGGATGGTGATCTTCATTGTCTTTTCCTAGGATTTTGTCTAAAATTTTTTGGAGTGCTGGTTTCGTATTCATGAAGTTCCTAAGGTACTCCTTGTCATGAAAGTATCTTATTTCATCATCAATTTTGAAAGATAATTTTACAGGGTATATCAACTGGGTTGGAGGTTGTTTTCCTTTAGGGCTTGAAATACATCACTCCAAGCTCTTCCTGCCTTGAGGATTTGCATTGAGAAGTCTTCTCTGATTCTGATGGACTTTCCTTTGTATGTGATTTGTTTCTTTTCTCTAACTGCTTATAGAACTTTGTTCTTCTGTTGGGTTTCTGGAATCTTAAAAATTATATGCCTATGTGTAAATTTTTTTGATCAGTGTTAGTTAGAGTCCTATATCCCTCACTTATCTGTATATCAAGTTCTTTTCCCCTACATGGGAAGTTTTTTGACATCACTTCTGTGAACAGCTTTTTTGTGTCATCTGCACTGTCTCCTGTTTCTTCATTGACTCCAATCAGTCTTATGTTATTTTTCTTTGCATCATCTAGCAGCTGCTGGATTGATTTCTCATGGTCCCCTACAATTTTGAAGCATTTTTTCTTTTCCTGATCACTAATTGCAATCTTATCTTCTATATCTGAAATTCTGTCTTCACATTGGCTCATTCTGATGCATAGACTTTCAATGGAGTTTTTAATGTCCTGGAAAGCTGCTTGCATCTGTTTTTTGGATTCCCTTTGTTTCCTATGTTGAGATTCCATCATGTTCCTCAGCTACTCTATTTTTTTAATCTAAGTCCTCTCTAGATTTATTAATCATGTCTTGTGGTATAGGCACAATGTCTGCTGTTATGTGAGAAATTATTTCTGATTTCATTTTTTCCAGATCCTCCTTTGCTGCTAGTTCAGGGCCTCCAGGTGCTTGAATATCAGAATGTTCCATCTCCTTTCCCTTTGGGGTTGCTGTAGGTGATCTGGAAGTCTGGTTCTGAGTCTTGTTTATGTGTCTTCCCATTTTGAACTACTGGCACCTGCATGGCTCACCTCCTCTGTGCTGGGAGCCATGGTAGGTTGGTCCAGAAGCCTCCTACTCTCCACTGGGAGCTGTGACATGCTGATCTAGAAGCCTCCTCATAAGACTCCCAAATTCACAGGAGGAGGCTGATAAGGATGCCTAGAGGGAAAAGCACTGCCTGCAGTGCCATGAGGGAAACACAGCCCAAGGCCTGAAAGCAAGCTGGTAATAGAAGATAATCCACAACAAGGATAAATCAATACATACCAGTTATAACCATCAGTGTTAATGGTCTCAACTCACCAATCAAAAGAAATAGACTAGCAGAATGGGGTCAAAAAGCAAGATCCAACAATATGCTGTGTACAAGAAACATACTTAATTCAAAAAAAACCTCATAGATTGAAAGTTAAAGGTGGAAAACAATACTCCATGCAACAGGAACCTGAAAAAAATCAGGAGTAGCTATCCTCTTTGCAAACCAAGTGGATTTCAAACCCACACTAATTAAGAGAGACAAAGAAGGGCAATACATCCTTGTAAAAGGAACAATCCAAGAGGAAGAGATAACAATCATAAATATCTATACACCAAACACTAGTGCACCCAACAAATACTAAAGGACATGAAAACTCATATAAGCACTAATATAATAGTGGTGGGGGACCTCAATACCCCATTGACACAAATAGATAGATCAATTAGACAAAAAACCAGCAATGAAATACTAGAACTCAATCAAATTCTTGAACAAATAAACTTAACAGATGTTTACAGAGTGTTCTACCACACAAAAATCAGAACACACATTCTTTTCAGCTGCACATGGGTCATTCTCCAAAATAGACCACATATTCACTCATAGAGCATATTTAGGTAAGTGCAAAGGAATTGAAGTTATCCCCTGTATATAACCAGACCATAGTGTGATGAAAGTGGAGATCAATAACAAAAGAAACCCAAAAAATTTCATAAACACATGGAAACTGAACAAAACACTGCTGAATAGCCAATGGGTCACAAAGGAAATTAATGAAGAAATCAGACAGTTCCTTCAATTAAATGACAATGATAACAAAACATATTGGAATCCATGGGACACAGTGAAAGCAATCTTATGAGCGAAATTCATAGCAGTCAATACTCATATTAGGAAAACAGACTGATCCAATTAAACAACCTGATGCTGAACTTCAAGCTTCTAGAAAAAGAGGAGCAGGACAAACCCAAAGCCCATAGAAGGGAGGAAATTATGAAGATCAGGGCAGAAATCAGTGCAATGGAGACTAAGAGAACAAAACAAAAAATCAGTGAAGCCAAGAGTTGGTTCTATGAAAGAATAAACAAAATTGACAATCCCTTAGCCAATATTATCAGAAAAAGGAAAGAAAAGGCCTAAATCCATGCATTAGAAATGAAATTACAATGGACCCAGAAAAAATCCAGAGGATCATCAATACCTACTTCCAGAACCTATGCACCAATAAGATGGAAAACACAGAACAAATGGACATATTCCTAGATACATGTGAATTACCAAAGTTGAATGAAGAAGACCTAAAAATTCTAAACAACCCAATATCAATCAATGAAATTGAAATGTAATAAAAAACTTGCCAACTAAGAAAAGTCCGGGTCCTGATAGCTTCACTGCTGAATTGTACAAGACATTTAGAGAGGAACTACTGCCACTACTGTTTAAACTCTTCAATGAAATTTAAAGGGAAGCAAAACTCTGAATTCATTACTGGAAGCAAACATCACCTTGATCCCCAAAACAGAGAAAGGCCCAACCAAAAAAGAGACGTATAGGCCAATCTTACTAATGAACATAGATGCAAAAATTCTTAATAAGGTACTGGCAAGTAGAATGCAGAAGATCATCAAGAAGATCATACACCTTGACCAAGTGGGATTTATCCCAGGGTTGCAGAGATGGTACAACATATGCAAATGTATAAGTGTAATACATTATATCAATAGAGCCAAGGACAAAAACCATATGATCATCTCAATAGATGAAGAAAAAGCATTAGACAAAATCCAACATGCATTTATGATAAAAACCCTACAAAAAAATGGAACAGATGGTCTCTACCTCAATCTGATAAAAGGTATCTATGAAAAACCAACAGCCAATATCATACTAACTGGTCAAAAACTTAAATCCTTCACACTAAAATCTGGAACAAGACAAGGATGTTCACTATTACTACTTTTGTTCAATATAATTTTGGAAACATTAGCCACACAATTAGACCAGAGAAAGAAATAAAAGGAATAAAGATAGGAAATGAAGAAGTCAAATTGTCATTATTTGCAGATGACATGATACTCTATATAGAAGACCCCAAGAACGCCATGAAAAGTCTTCTAGACCTAATAACCAAATTCAGTAGAGTAGCTGGATACAAGGTCAACACACAAAATTCAATACCTTTCCTCTACATGAACAACAGACTCACTGAGAGAGAAATAGAGCAAACAATTCCTTTCACAATAGCATCCAAAACCTGAAATACCTAGGAATCAGCCTAAGGAAAGAAACCAAAGACCTATTGTCTGAAAACTATAGCACTATGAAAAGAGAGATTATAGACAATATCAGAAAATGGAAAAATATCCCTTGCTCCTGGGTAGGAAGGATAAACACAGTGAAAATGGTCATTCTTCTAAATCTGCTATATAGATTCAATGCAATACCAATTGAAATCCCAGCAGTGTACTTCATGGACCTTAAGAAAACAATCCAAAAATTCATTTGGAACAAGAAGAGACCAAGAATAGCAAAAGCAATTCGAGGTAACAGGGGATGTTACACCCCGCCCCCACCAACTTGAAACTATGATACAAAGCTACTGTAATAAAAACAGCATGGTACTGACAAAGAAATAGACCTGAGGACCAGTGAAACAGATTAGAAGATGCAGAAACAAATCCAGACACACTTAGCCATCTCATCTTTGACAAAGGAGCCAAACACCCTCACTGGAGGAAAGATAGCCTCTTTAATAAATCATGCTGGTTTATTGGGTTTCAACTTGCCAAAGACTAAAACTAGACCTATATCTCTCACCATGCACTAAACTAAAATCAAAATGGATTAAAGATCTAAACATTAAAACAGAAACCCTAACACAGCTGGAAGAGATGTTAGGTAGAACTCTTGAAGACATTGGCATAGGAAAAGATTTCATGAACAAAACTTCAGTTGCCCATGAACTAGCACAATCAACAAGTGAGATCTCTTCTTACTAAAAAGCTTCTGCACAACAAGAGAAACCACCAGCTGTGTGAAGAGACAACCCACAATGTGGAAAAAAATTTTCACCTGATGTTCCTCAGACAAAGATCTACTATCTAGAATCTACAAAGAGCTTAAATAATCAGACCTCTCAAATTTAAATACCCAGTTCAAAAATGGGCATGTGAAATGAACAGAGATTTCTCACACAAAGAAGTAGAAATAGCAAATAAACATATGAAAAAATGTTCAACATCACTGGTCATTTGAGAGATGCAAATGAAAACAATGCTGAGATTCCACCTCACCCCAGAAAGAATGGCTGCTATCAAGAAATCAACCAATATGCTCCAAGAGTCATGCCTACTGTATTATTCCTAAAAAGATCCTTGCCCTCAGTGTGCAGGGTAATAAATGGTTCTTCCAAGCAAAAGTAGATTGCCTGGAGAGTAACTTTACCCATGAGAGTAAATTTATTTTTAGTATGTGGCAAACGTGGATTTAGCCTCTTTGAGAATATGAAACTTTTGAAATTTGTTATGTCCAATTCTTCTTATAAAAAAAAGTTAACTATGTTTAGTTTCTGCAACATTAGTTTTCAGTTTGAATGAAGGTAATATGTAGGGCAAACGATGTCAGGAAGTTGAACCCAAGATAATTTATTAAGCGATGATTAGCTTCTATGACAGTAATTTCACATTTACTATCATGTGAAAGAAATATAGTGCTAAATTTATTTTATGGTGATTATTTGAATATTTAACAAGTATATCAAAATACATTGTTTTTTTAAATTTTGAGATTTGCACTTCTCGATCTCTTCCTATGAAATATGTTTTCACCTGATATAACTTCCTTGTTTGGCTTGAATTTAAGCTACTTCTCTGTTTTCACAGGGTTTTAAATACATGAAATTTTTAATCTTTTAAGATGCTAGTATAGTAGAACACAATATTATTTATGAAATTCTAGGTTAACTATTTAGTTCACAACACATTTTAATGTTGACTTTATCATATTCCCTAGATTACTCTCAGAATTTTTTATAGAAAAATCTGGATGAGTTTTCCTTGATATAAAATTGCATCATAATATAGACAGTTATGATAATCATAGACCTAAAAAGTTTCCAGTGTTTTTGTAAAGAATCTTTCATAATATTTAATCAAGTAGAGAATTTAGCATAAAGTTATATTTTAAAATAATATGAAATCTTTAAGCAGTTATGATATATTTCTAATTTGAAAATCACAGAAGGAATCTCTCAGTTGACATGGTAATTTTTGTTACTTGAGTTTTAAGTAGATAGTCTCAACTCACTTTAGATGGAATTAAGGTATTTAGTATTGACATATTTTTAAATTTAAGATAAGACTATTACTATCACTGTTGCTTTGAGAAGAAAATTTCTGTAAACTGCAGCTTATCTATAAAACTGGATAAGACATTTACCTTGTATCATTGTTATAAGAATGAAATTAAAATCCATGTCTATAATATACATAATCTTTCTTAGGTTCCATCCTATCACAGCATGAGTTTCATTTTTTCCTTTCAAAAGTGATGCATTATTGTTCATCCTGACGTGATCTTAAAGCCTGTCTGGAGCAAGCTTGGGTATTGTCTGGCACATAGAAAGCACACCAGATATATTTGCTAATTTTCCTTTTTTAGGGTTCGTAAATATATACTTTGGAATGACTTCTCATAGGTGATATCTTGAGGTGACACCTACATATTTAGCAGGTGATGTGGAAAGGGTGCTGATCGGGCTGCAAAGGCTCTGTGCCCTGACTGATGAGGTGTAAAGCAGCCGAGTGTGCATTCTAGCTGATCCCAAAGATGCTGGATACTTTTATTCAAATTCTTTTCAGGTCTGAGGCAAAGCCAGTATCAATACAGTTAGCTGTTGATATATTAAAATCATCAGGATCAAACTCAGGATTTAAAAAGCAGAGCCTGTTTAAAGATAATTGACTTACCTGGGCTTTGAAGAGAACACTCCTGCCTATAGTAGTTCATCAATCTTTACTAAACCCATCTAACCTTGGAAAAACTATTTAAAAGAACAAAATAATGGAAGACCCAACTTAAATATTTTGTCTTGGGCATAAGACCAAATAAATTGTGTTGTTGGTTTTTCCTATGACCTTAGTGTTGAAGTAGATATCACCAACAACTATTACTTTTAGAATAGCCTGTGGCCAAAATAATACATTGCTTTTCCCGTTTTCATCTGTTAAAACATTGACCATTGTTAAATAGTAATTTGATAAAACATTTTAGTACAATTTTATCCATTTTAATAAATTATTTCTTCTTAATAATAAACTACCTGTGGTAGTAAATTCACTTTTCTGAAAAATATTCTAAATGTAGATCTACTAATCTAATTTCTAAAACATTAGGTAATTGTGTCCAAGTCATCTATATGACATGGAGTATGCCCGATGTAGACATTTTCAATGGATTTACTTTTTCAAAATATCTGTTTAACAGTTTGAAGAAACACATAATTGTATTATTAAAACCAATTTATTGACAAAAAAAAAAGAAATCAACCAATAACAAATGTTGGTGGGGGTGTGGGGAGAAAGGAACCTTTCTCCATTTTGGCTGGGAGTTCAGACTGGTGGAACCACTGTGGAAATCAGTATGGAGATACCTCAAAGAACTAGGACTGGAAGTCCTATTTGACCCAGCTATTTCCCTGCTGGGTGTCTTCCCCAAAGAATTAAAAGAGTCATACCACAGTGATATATGTGCACCCATGTTCATAGCAGTGCAGTTTGTAATAGCTAAAACTTGGAAGCAGCCCAAGCGCCCTTCAAAAGGAGACTGGATGAAGAAAATGTGGGATTTTTTATAAATGGAGCACTACTCAGGCATAAAAAATGAGAAATTAGAGACATTTATTGCTAAATGGATGGACATTGAGGCAATATTCTTAAGTGAAATAAATAGGACACACGTTTGTAAATACTGAATAGTTTCTCTAGTGTGAGAAACTGAAATCTTAAATAAGGACTAAAAGGTATAATAGATAATATGAAATATGAAGAAACCTGGGAAAAGGGAAGGGGAAGTGGGAGGGATAGGGGAAAGGAAAGAAGGGAATGGGATTAATATGAGAAAATGAAAAAATGGAAACAAAGTGTTTTTAAATAGGGAGGGATGGAGGGGTTGAAGGGAGGGCAGGAGAAGGGGGAAAATGGATAGTTAAAAATAACTTTATGTTTCAAACAATTTCAAAAATGACTACTGTAGCTGGCACATTGAAAGACATATCACTGTTGTACGCTTTCTGTGGTGTGAGCTTGTCAATCAAACACAAACTGCCTCTTAAGCTAACGATTAAATGGAAGATAGCTAGTATTTCCCCACTTTACAGATGAGTAAAATAAGAGCCAGCAAGTATAAGTAATTTAGCTAAAGCTCTTCATTTATTCAATTATTGAACTTAGAGTTTGATCCCAAGTTTTCTTTGTTTGTAAGCTCTAATTTTCAATGCTGGTTTATTTCCTGCAGCTGTTGTGACAAAATACAGCAAAATGAATGCCTTAACACAATTTATTGTCTCACAGTTATGTGAGTCTGATTTTGGCAGAGCCATACTGTCCTTGCAGACTTGAGGGTGGTTGTCATGTGATGGTGGTAATCTTTGTTTCTTCAAGCTTCTGGTTTTATTTGGCATTCCTTGGCTGAGGATCACACTTCTCTGCTCCACATGCACATTATCTTCTCCTTAGTGTTAACCCCACCACTACCACTTTCTCTTTTATATGGGTGCATGAGACTGAGGTTAGGGTCCACTGGACAATGTGGGGAAACAGCTACTCAAGAGCTTTAATTTAATCGTGTTTTTGTGATGTAAAGTAATATTTATTCTTCTGCCATATAGAGAAACACTTGGAGGTTCTAGAGACTACCATCTTGGCACATCTGTGAATCTACCTTTCAGCTCACTAGTCACAGTACCCTGAAAACCTGATAAAACTTGACAAATTGGGGATATAACTCAGTGGTAGAATCCTTGTCTAGGAAGCACAATACAGAGCAATGAGAGGGAAAGGACATTTCTTTGCAATGAAATTCTTTTATTTCATCTCGTATATGAAAAGCAATTCCCAGTAAATTACACATTGAAATGTGAAAGACAAAATTCTTTCAGAAGACAAGGAAATATTTTAATTCCACTAAATAGGAAAACATCTTTAAAATAAGAATGACAGAAGGCACAGGTATCTCTGAATTTAATAACACTGTTCACCAAAAGTTACTGTAAAGAAAACCAAAGGAGGTCCTAAATATGACAAAAGATTAGTATTCTTCATATATAAAAAATTCCAACACTTCAGTAGAAAACTACCAAACTATATGGAAAGTGGACATTTTACAGAAAAAAAGGTTTTGTCAATAGTCATAAAAAAATTGATTGACTTTGTTAGTAATCCAGGAAAATTATTTAAAAATCAAAATTTCTTGTTATTCTACTTTTTATCCAACAGGTTGACGTAAAGTTTTAAAAACATACAGAAGTACCAATCATTGATGCATAGGAACTTGTACACATTCTTCTGACTGAAAAATCCTAGTACTACAAGAAACAGCAATACCATTCCTAAGTAATAGAATCTAGAAAAACTCATACAACTGCCCACAGTAGGCATATGTAAAAATGTTAATAGTAGCAGTCTTTGTAGTAACAAAACCATAGATCCAATATCTACTTGAAATAGAAAAGGCCTATACTATAGCTCATGGTCTATTCAAATGATAGATTAGCTGTGTAGCATGGCAGGATGAATTACAAGGCACAATACTGAGTGGAAAAAATAAGTATCAGAAATTCCCTGTGTAAATGCATACACTGTATTTCTATTTTCTTCTTCTTCTTTTTTTTTTTTTTGGTACTGGGGGATCAAATTCGGGACCTTGTGCTTGCGAAGCAGGTGAAGGAACCACTGAGCTAAATCCCCGGCCCCTATACACTCTATTTCTAAGAGGCCAAAAGCAGTCAGCTACATGTCCTTTTAAGGGTACACATGTAGGTATTTTGAAGGCAGTAAAGAAAACCATGGGAACAATGAGTGAAGCTTTTTGAATACTGACTACCTCTGACAGGGACACAAGGAGATATGATAAGGTATTTGATTTGACAGGTATCAGCACAAGGTATTTGATTTTTTTATGTTTTATTTAAAGATATTTAACATACAAAGAAGGTACACAAATGCAGATTGCATTATGGTGACCAAGGCAGTATTCTACATGACAAAAATCAAAACAATTTATAAAGCAAATGTACCACCACTGAACTAGTATAGTACTTGATATTTAATTGAGGCTGCATATACATAAAATGATCTAACCACAGGTTTATGCAAAATAAATTATTTCCCCAAACACCAAAATGACAGCCATTCTGACTATAAACTACTTTATTCCTCTGGTAAATATTTTGAGAGAACATCTATATCATATGAAAGGAACTAGCATGACACCGAAAGACTGCAAAAAATGTAACAATATTAAAAACTTATTTGTAATGTAATTCTGTATAAAATATACAAGTAAATCTCACTACTTAAAAAATTAAAAACAAAAGACCACCCTGAATAAAGGTTAAAACTTCATGAAAGACAAATGCTCACCATTTTTACATCATTGGTAGAAAACTGCTAAGACTTTGTTGAGAACAGGGACTATATCTAATGAAGTCATTCATTTGAATGAATGTTCATAAATGAATGTTCAAAAATGTTCATAAGGTTGTAACTGGCTGCTTACACCATCTTAAAACATTTTACCATGAACATAGATCTTACTGGTTTTGAAAATGAGATCCAAATGCCCAAGAGACTTCTAATGTGGGCCCAGCAATATACATCATAAATAACTCCCTATGTGATTCTGAAATGTCATATGGGAAAGAGCAACACTTGAAAGAAACATCATGGATATAAACATATTTCTGACATGTCAGGATTCTCTGTAAGTTTATGATGTCAATACTGCTTTTTGTTTTAAAGCAAGTTCCAGGCATTAAGAGAAACATAAATAACTTTCAAATAAACATCTGAATGTACATAAACATTTTCTTTTGAGGTTTTCATTATTTTCAAATTTAGTTATTTAAAGAAAAGACAATATATGACTACAAAATTTGGAAAAGTTACATTTCTAATGAAATGGGGCTTCCAAAAAAAGATAGAGATAATTTATTAAATGTCTACAAAATTTTAAATCATTCTAAATTTCAAACTTAGATAGCTTACCTAAAATTAAAATTTACTAAGACTGTAACATTGTAACTTATTTAGATGATCACAGTTATTTTAGAAGTCCTTTGCAAAAACTGGTGCTAAAATAAACAGAAGAATGCTTCATCTTGAAACTGTTTAAATAAATTGCTAACTACTAATTATAATAAAAATAGTCAGTAGCACTATGTTCCTAAAATGAATTCTACTGTTTCATGTGTTACCCTACTAAAGAAAAGACTTAAGGATTTAGAACTATAATTTATGTGTTTTCTACAGACGTATTCAAAATTGTTATTATTTTTTGGATTTCCTTAATAACTACAAAAACTGGGGCCTAAAAGTACAGGTAATGTGGTTTGGAGAAAAGCAAGGATAGTTAAGACATTCTATTTAAAAGACAAATTATTTTTCTGTATGGTAAAAAGCAAGAAAAAATGTTAGGCATTCTGTCTCCAATCAACAAATGGAATGTGTTTACATGGTTGGCTAACAAGCAATTGCCTCATTTTATTTAAGTCAAATGACAAAAAGCAACTCTATCTCAATATTCTCTATTTTAAAAAAATCTCAATATTCTCTATTATAGATTATAAGAATCAAGAATTACATCTAAATATAACTTTAAAACAACAAAGTAAAATTAGCCTCCAGGCAATTATGAAACGGTTAATTCTATCCAGGCTGGTAACAAGTTTTTCCAAGCATTAAATGGCAATGGAAGGAGAATGCACACTTGAAAAATGAGGATCAGACCTATTCTTCATACATGGATAGGCGATTGATATACTCAAAACCTGCAAATTCATATCCATCAATCTTCCTCACGGTGTCATTATCAACTGGGATGAGCCAAACAGGCTCATTAATAAATTTAGGATCAAAGTTGTCCAAGCCGAATCCCCCCGAAATATTTGGTTTAAAGGGTGGTATGCCCTGCTTTTGCTCCATCATATCTCAGTCCACATTTCAAAAGAATGGATGCTTCTGAACATCAGCAAAACCCCTTTGAGGATGACACTCCAAACTTTCCTTTGGGTCTTTGTTTAGAAAACTCTCCAGGACACTTCCAGCTTTTGCAGACAGACAATGAGGTATGAAAATATCTCTTTCCAAAATTACTTGCAAGAGACAATCAACTGAGTTTTCATAAGGCCTCTCATCAAGATGGAATGGAGACTCTCCAATCATCATCTCATACATCAGTACTCAGAGACTCCACCAGTCCACACTGAAACCATAATCTTCTCCTCTTATAACTTCTGGAGCCAGGTAATTAGGAGTGCCACAGAAAGTGCTGGTCATATCTCCTGGCTGTGAGCCTTCCTTACACACGCAGTAATTGGTGAGTTTAATGTGCCCTTCTCAGTTCAGTAATAAGTTGTCTAATTTCAAATTTCTGTAAAGTATCCCTCACTGATGAAGACAGTTGAATGCTAAACTGATTTCTGCAGAGTAAAACCTGGCATGTTCTTCAGGAAAGACTCTCTGTTATCGCATATGAAACATCAGATCTCTGCCATTTACATAGTCTAGAACAAAGAAGAATCTGCTTTCTGTCTGGAAGCAAGAATGCAGTCCAACGAGAAAAGGACAATTGGATGCCTGCTCCAAAACGTGCTTCTCTGTCTGTAACCAATCAATGTTGACATGCTCTTTTTTCACTGCTTTCATTGCATACATACGATCTGATTTTTTCAGCTGGACTAACAATACTTTCCCATAACTTCCTCTGGCAATCACACGGAGCAAATCAAAGTCCTGAAGACCTACACCAGATGAAGCTTTGCTACTTTCCCTGTTGTTCACTATCTCATTCTCTTCGTCAACTTGTTCTAAAGCCTCAAGAGTTGAAAGGTTATGTCGGATTGCAGGGTCTGAAGCCACGGATGATGGATCCACTGGCACAAGGGTCTCTGATGGTAAGGAATGCTGCTCACATTCAATTGTGACAAGTTTGTGGCACTTCTTCTGAACCAAGAGTTTACAGTTGGTGCACTTATATACCTGGAGGCCCAGTCCCCCTACACAGTCTGTGCAGACAGCACAGTGAGCTCGCCTGATGAAGCGTTTGGCCTGAAAAGCATGGCCATTCATGTAATACAGCTTTCTCCAGCAGCCTGCAGCTCTGTAGTGGATGGATTTCTCTTCTCCTGGACAAGGCACTTTAGGATGTTCTGATATAGGAGGCGATGAATGAATTAAGAGCTCAGAATCTTTCTTTATCTCAGAAAGCCTAATGGCTTCTTCTAAGTACAGCTGAGGTGACACAGAATGTGGGTCTCCTTCCTCCTCTACCCAGGGTGTGGTGAAAAGCTGTTTATTGTCCAAACACCACACATCTGGATCTTTATCACACAGGCCCTCAGAGGGAATGGAATTCTCAAGAGGCCTTGTCATGATGTCTCTTTCCAAAGTCAGGGAAGATCAGGTAGAGGTGTGGGTGGTGGAGGTGCCTTGGAAGAAGGGACCGTAGATGGGTTGGCTGCCCAAGGAAACAGGCAGGCAGGGCTCAGAAAATGAGAGCTGCCTAACTGACTGCAGGGACCACACTGACTGGAATTCTGCAAGGCTCTCTGTGAAGATGTCTCCAGTAGTGGTGGCCAGGCCTGGATGGATGTACACCAGGCTTCTCAGTGTCTCTTGGGGGCCAGTGGATGTGTCTTTGGTCTCCCTCCCTGGACTTTGACTCTCTAGGTTTTTTTGTGCCCGGGTCTGGGAGACCTGCCCAGAGCTGGGTGTTTCTGGGCATGGTGATACTTGCCCTGGGCTTTCCCAGTTTCTGTGCCATTGGTGTTTGGGCTTAGGGAGACTTCCCTGGGGTACCTTGATTTCGGTAGGTCACTGATGGTCACTCCCGGGGCGATGGTCCCTGGGGTGTCTGTGACAATCGTGTGGCTGCTGCAGTGTGGCCTGTGGTGTCAGGATGGAGTCAGCTGTCTTCTTAATCTTTCACAGATACTTTCTCTGCCTGGGGTCCTGAGGCTGTGGCCTCTCAAAGAGGAGAAGCAGCTCAGCATGTTCGCTGTTGACTATCTCTGGCCAGGTGAACTCGGGAGATGGCTGTTAGTAGATTGTGATGCCCATTCATGAAGGTTCCAAGTTCTGTTTGGAGATGTTGCCAAGGAAGTGAGGTCATGTCGCCAAGGAAGTGAGGTCGTGTCTTGGGGTTCCACAACTGGAGTCTCCTCTTCGTTAGGAAGACTCTATGGCCCATCTTTTTCTTTATACTTAAATAAATCAGTGGCCACTTATTTTTATCTCTCTAAATATCTATGTATCTTTTTTATCTAATGTATCATCTATCTGTCTACTGAGTTTTTTACTATTGCAATATTTGGCCTTGATCCTTGGGTCTTCACGTGGAACTATATTCTCCCATAATTTTTTCAGATACCCCTTAGTTCATGGTGATTATAATGATTGATAATATATTTGGGAAAATTGCTGAATGAGAAAATTTTATGTTCCTACCATGAAAAAATGAGAAGTAATGAGGTTATATACATTTTAATTAAGTTGATTGAACCAATCCACAATGTATACATATTCTAAAATATGTTGTATATGGTAAACATATATATATAATTTGTATTTTTCAAATAAATAAATAAATAACAGGAAATAAAAGAATCAAAATTAGAAGATGTTATTCCACACCAGATGTGCAACAGGTGCTGTTTCTTTATCTGTATTAGCATTATCCAAGAGTATCATCAAATTTTTTACATTAAATTTCTAAGACTATCACTGTAAATTTGGAGGAAATTTCAAGCTTTCTAACACACAAATTAGAAGTTTATAAAGACAGGAGTTGGGCTGGTTCATTTCCAAATTATCTATTTATTAGCTGTTAAACATCAGGTAATTTATTTAACTTCTCGGTTCCTCAGTTTCTTTACCTTCAAACTACAGATGGAAAAAATACCTTTCTCATAGTTATACTACAAAATACTGATCAGTACAGCAATGCCTCAGTTCATGAATGCTTCTGTTCATGAACAATTCAGTTTGCAAACAGCAGGATTCATTCTGCAAAATTTTGCTTCCATCCACAAACTCTGCCTCGATTGAGGAACATGACTGTTACCATCTTCCCTGCACTAACATGAATGTGGCCATCTTCTCCAGAATCATGGAACAAATTAAGTTTGTGAACCGAGGTACCACTCATTATTATCATTTAATAATTAAAGGTATCTTAAAGATCCTAATTTTACTCTTGAAATATTTGCTCAAATACTCCATCCTACCAAGCATCACACAAATCATGTTCAAGTTTTATAAACATCTAAGAGGCCACTGAGATCTTCTGCCTGTTGCCCATGAGTCCATAATTTATTTCTAGCTTCATGCTTTTCTTTTTCACAGCTCTTATCTAGATCAGAAGCTAGCAAATTATAATCAGTGGTCAAAAACTAACCCAATGGCTGTTTGAGGAAATAAACTTTTGTTAAAATATAAAATAAAATTTATAAAAATATTGGGAATTATTCTTAATTTTTTAAAATTTGTCAACCATATCTTTAGTAACATAATTGTATTTCTTCTTTACTTCTCTTGATATGGTGAAAATAAGTACTGATTTCAAATTTTAATTCCCTTCCCCTAAGTCACTAATTTAGGCGTTATAATCTGAATCAAGACAATATTCTGCTAACTGGTCTGTCAGTTTCCAAGCTATTTCTAAACTCTGTAAAATGTTGCAGAGTGATCTTTTGGAAATAAAAATGTATCTCATTGATCCTCTGTTTAAAATTCCTCATTACCTTTTTATCTCTTTAGTAAAGATTTAGTCTTTATAGCCCAGAGTTGAAGATCCCAAATTATATGACTTTCACTTTTTGTTTCCCCCATTATCCAAACCCAAATTCCTTAAATGCTCTTAGTGGTAGATTGCTAGACTGATATACCCAGTTTTCCCTACTTTTGTCTGCTAATATGGTTATTAATGCAGTCCCACACTGACTTTGTATTTAGTCATCTGACTTTCTTCAGCCCATGGACCATATCAATTTTTATGCAAACAGTACACAAAGAAAA
This sequence comes from Heterocephalus glaber, assembly GCF_053883595.1. Classification (NCBI taxonomy): domain Eukaryota; kingdom Metazoa; phylum Chordata; class Mammalia; order Rodentia; family Bathyergidae; genus Heterocephalus; species Heterocephalus glaber. Next base: position 26,092,246 of record NW_028258151.1, on the reverse strand, counting down.
GTGTTTGCACATTTCTTTTCTCAGTTTTAGAACTTTGTGAATATGTTCAGGTCTAACAACTGTAGGATGAAAAGACATAGATTGAGATGTTTGCTCTAGAAACAGTTTATCAGCCAACAGCAAGAGAAATCACCACATATATGATTGCATCCTAAGGAAAGATCCAACGAAATTACCAGATAGCAATACCAACATCATTTATGTACACATGAGCATTGGAAAAATCATTATCGTTTAAGGATCTGAGTTGGACAGGAAGAATTATTGTATAGGAGGTAACTGACACTGAAATTGGCACTGGATATAGTGTTTCCACAGCAACAAATGAAAATAGGTTGCATTAGATTTGAGAATGGGCATTGCACAGTGACTAGCAAAGCAGTGAAGATTTGCTAAAACTTACATTCTGGCTAAACAAATGGTGTAATTTTCAACTGCTGCACACTGGAAGGGGTACTATTTAACTAATAAAATTTTAGAATTTCCAGTCAGAAAGAGAAAAGGATCATATGGCTTTTATATATTTTATGTGGGACAGGCAAGCCAGTAGTTTCTAAGATGTATCATACAACTGCCTCTCATCTCCAAATTTCCAGTAAGATAATAACTCTCAAAGTAAAATACATTATAGGAAATAACAAACCAAACCAACAAGGATTTCCTAATAAGTCAAAAGGATTGCCCAGATTATATATTCTTGAGTTAGTCTACAGAAAAAAATCATGTCTCAAAACCAAATTTTTCCCTTAACCATAGAATGAACTCATGTTTAATTAATAGGGAACACAACAAATTTTGAGGACAGTATTGGTGAAAGTTATATAAATGTCATAAAAGAAATATATATATATATATTTCAAATGAATTAAGACTTTACAACCCTCCCTTTATATGCATAGGAAAAAGGTTAAGAAAGTCCAAAAAAGGAATATTTTCTAATGACATTTTATAAGTGAAAATACAATGAAGACATTGGACCAGGGAGTATATCCTAGAATACAGAGGCGTGAACTGTAAAAAAAATTGGAATATGTACTCTACTTTTATGCAACATTGAAAAACAATGGTCTAGAGGGACCCAATATAAAAGAGCAGAAACTTGACATTATGATATAGATAAAAAATGACCACCAAAATTTTCATCTTCTCAGAGTGGGACTTCTGGAAAATGATTGGATCATGGGTACTCTAAAGCTAAATGTGATGTCAGGACATGGACCTGCTTGCAAGAGTTAGTCAGTGGGGTGTAACATGAAAAGATAAATCTTTCTTCAGCTCCTCCTTTCTCTATCTGCTTCTGGTTGGCATGGTCCAAGCAGCTTTCCTCAGCCCAGGAAAGCTGTTTCTGCCCATGCTATTTCTGCTTTCGAGCTGGCTAACCATGGACTGAAACTTCTGAAATTGTAAGCCAAAATAGACCTTTCCTCTTTTAAAATGTAGGTGTTGAGTATTTTGTGTTAGAGATAAAAAAGTGACGAAGATAGATTTTAGTAGTAAGAGAGGGGTTGTTGTCACAACTGTACCTTGCCATGTTGTTTAAAAGTTTTTAGAATGGGTTGAAAAGTGGAGTTTGATAAGGTTTTGGTATGGTGGCTAGAGAAATTCTAGAGTGATGTATGTCAAACTGGATGGCAGATTTTGCTCAGGGCTCAGAAGACCAAATGCTCATAGAAATGCAGATAGTAAAGACTGAGCTCAAAAAATTTCAGTTGAGATCAAGGACTCCATTGGCAGTCAAACTCAAATCCATGTGTTTTACATTCTGGTAGAAAGTCTGTCTTCATTTTGCTCACGTCCTGAGACTTTCCAGGAAATTGACATTAAGGGTGAACAAGCCCAGACTATCAGTCATGAGTAGGGCCAATGCAAAAGGTTATTTTTCATGGAATGGTGAGGTGTTTACCCTCACCATTAAGAAATATCTGACAACCAATTACCTGAAAGATGCCTTCTTATGATGAACAATGCCCCAGCATGGCCTCCAGCCTTGTTGGATGATATTTATCCTGAGTGTGATTTCATACAGGTGAAGTTCCTCCCTTCTAACAAGACATCTCTTCTGCAACTTCAAGAGGCTACACACAAAGCCACTCTTCCCGGGTGTTTTATTGTCACTGAAGAGACGTTCTTGACTCTGAAAGAGTTCTGGAAGAAACACTTCAATGTCCTCCACTGTCTCAATGTCATTAACAAAGCCTGGGAAGAGGTCTAGTACCAGACCTTAAACTCAGCCTGGAGGAAGCTGTGGCCAGAATGTCACTGAATGTGACTTTGAAGGGTCTGATAACAGGTAGTGGAGAAGATTGTGTCCATGGACAAGAGTATGGGTCTGGACATCGATGGTGCAGACATGGAGGAGCTTGTTGGGGACCATAAGGAGGAGCTGATGACAGAAGAACTTGCTGAACTCCAGAGTGACAGCAGAAGGTGCTTGTTGAGGAGCATTCCACTGAGGAAGAGAAAGACAGGGAAGAGGTTAGCAGTGATGTCATAAAATCCACTATGGAAAAATTAAATGAGTGCCAGGATTTCTTTGAGAAGCACCACCCCAACATACCTGTAATGAATAGAGTGTTGAATCTGATGAACAATAATGTGGTCTCTCATTTCCAGAAGGTTATGCAACACAGGAAAAAGCAAATAACATTACAAAGATCTTTCATGAAAATTGACCCTGCAGCTAAGAGACAAAGAAGGGAAGAAACCCTGAAGGAGATTTCTCCATGTCCTTATGGATGGGACTCTCCCTACAAACAATAACTTCCTCCCCACCCACTTTCCTGTCCTCCATGCCAGAAGTCACTCAAACAAGGTTAGTATTCTCCATATTCTACTGTACTGTGCTTTGTTTCATATTTTTTTTGGTTAAAAAATACATATGGTTCATAACAGATTAACTTTATTTGCACTGAACCTTATGGGAAAATTTGACTCCATTCATGCCCCAAATCAGTTCGAAATCACATCCATAGGGATCAGAACAAATTAACCTTATTTGCATCGAACCTTATGGGGAAATTTGATTCAGTTCTGACCAATTCAGTTCTCAACCAGAATCATGGACCAAATTAAGTTTGTGAACTGAGGTGCTACTGTATAAGTTTTCAAAAAGAGTTTGCAACTCTGAATGAAGTTGATTTTATTTGAGATGCTCTTGTCATAACCCAGTATGATGTGCAGCACCTGATATAAGAGATCTCAATGCTGACTTTGCCTTTGCTTTATTTTTATACTTACTCAACACAAGTCTCAAAACATACAAAACAAGAATTTCCTGTAAAGGAAATCTCCAACTGTATGTAATGGAATTTGCTTTACTTCATTAAGTATGCTATAGAAGCATTCATCCATCACTTGCTAAAGAAAAGACATCCATATTCAGGTATTCTTAAATAAATGTAATTAATACAGTTGGTAATGAGCTTAGCAATTAGGTGGCAATGTACTAGGAGGAAAATGAAGTAATGTCTTTATCAACGACAAAACATAAGGCAAGTTTTACCAATAAGAGATTTGCGTTGCTGAAAAACAAAAGTAAAAATACAAGTACAGGGACTTTAATACACATTGTTTCTAGGTATTTCTTTTAGATTACAGCCTTTAACTGAACATATACCTAGTGGTATTAGCTCTCACATCTGAAATCTCACTCTTCATTTTCTTTGTCTTGCATTTGGCATTGAGATTAGAGTTATATTTGGACACGTCTTGCATTTGGCATTGAGATTAGAGTTATATTTGGACACGTCTCATGTCTCAGACAATAGTCTGTGTTCTTTGAAGGACAGGTACATGTCTAAACAATTGTATTCTTTGTTATTCTAGTATCTCACACCTCTGCGACACTCAGTGAATGTCAGTTCATACAGTTATATGTATATAATTAGTTTTTCTCTGTTACTATAATTCAGATTTTCTTCAGGAAAAATAGTATAGGGCAATGATTTAGAATAATCATTGGTTTCAGACTTCACTTAATGTTATTTTCTTTAGGTTTTAGTTTAGGCTAAGCTGTTAACTTCTCTAAGCTTTACTTTTTTGTCATTAAAATGAACTTAATAAAGGAATTATTTTACAGGTATGGAAAAATCAAATGGGAAAATGCATGTAAAATATTTAAAACTAAGGAAATTTTAACTACAGTAAGTCCTTGACTTACAAACATTTGAGTTTTGAACTTTCACAGATACAAATGGACCTTATTTTATGAACATTCACAGATGAGCACAAGTTGTGGAAGTAGCTCACATGTCTCCTGGACATTGTCACAGTTGTGCTGCTGGGTGCTCACTGTGTAGTGCAGTAGTGTACAGTGGGAAGCAAGAAGAAAAGCAGCGGTGAAGTGGAAGGGACTGCTAGGAAGTGCAAAGCAAAAGTGAAAGTAATTGAGAGGTTGGAGTGAGTTGAAAAAATAGTACATTTTTTATCCTTATAACATGAATTGTTCAACCATTGGCACAATTCTAAGGAACAAGGACAAGATAGTGGAACATGTGAAGTTTTTTATGCTTTACATTGTATATTTGTGTCAAATGTTTATAAGACTTACTTTGTCAGATTTATGAACGAATCTAACTTACGAACGTTCTCTGAATGTAACTCCCTTGTAAGTTGGGGACTCACTGTATTATGTATAATTTAGTTTAGGTTAGATTTATTTTTAGCAACTTCCACCTAAAGGTAAAATAGTATTGGAGACCACAGTGATTAAGGATATTAATCATAATTGGCAATTCTTTGTCTTAATTTAAAAATTTATGATACAGAATATGGCAATACTTGATTCATAATATGTTAAAGCACTCTGTGATGGAAAAGATTTACTGTCAAATTGATGGAGTTAGGATCCACCTAAGATATTTGTAAAGAGGACTTCTGGGTGTGTCTGGTGGGTATGGAGGTATGATATCCAGGTCTCTATCTGATCTGTTCTCAAGCTCTACTTCCTAGAAGACATGAAGAAGTTTCCACCATGATATTTCTGCCAGCTAATCACAGACTTAATCCTTTGAAATCATAAGCCAAATAAAACTCTCTTCCTTAAGTTTGTGTGAAGGGTGTTGTTAACTAAAGCTGATGTGAGAGAGAGAGAGAGAGGAAGGAAAAAAGAAGAGGCCTAATGAATCATCATTAACAACTTGTTAAAGAAGACAGTACCTTGGATAACACAGCAGTTCTTCTTTGCAACTAGTTAAATATTCCAACAGCTGGCTTAGATGAGTTATTAATTCTGTTTCAATTATGGGTGATTATTTATAACTGGCAAAACATGTCTTCCACAGTTGCAGCATCAGCTTCACCAACCTGATGCTTATCACAAAGAAGCCAAATGAGTAATTGATAAACTGAGTTTTCCAAATTTCTTGCGATGAGCTCTGTAATTTGCTTACAGGTGAAACCTGCTGCCAATAATTAGCCTGGTTTGAATTTTGCAGCCCAGCATCTGCTGATAACATTCCTTCCTCCTAATTAGAACTATTAGAACTCTTTTTATGTAGTCAGTTTCTAATTCCAATCTGTTGGTTGTTCAAAGCTGTTTGTGTAATTATGATTGTTGTTCTCCCATCATGGATCAATTCTCTCAGGAATGAATTGGACAAAAATTGAATGATGCTATTAGGTCACCATAAAACTTGACAGAAGTTTAAAACATGAAATGAGTTTATATGTATTTTAAGGAGTATGCATAACCATACCTATATCAGAACATATATTAAATGTAAAAAGTAAATATGGTTGGGGTTGGGGATTTAGCTCAGTAGTTCTGGTGCCTGCCTCGCAAATGCAAGGTCCCAACTTTGATCCTCGGTACCAAGAAAAAAAAATTTTTTTAAATAAATAAATGTGGCATGTATACATTCATATATACATGCATTTAGTTGAATAAAGATTTATTCACAATCGTTATGTAATACACCAACTTCCTCCTGTAAAACAGAAAATATTCATGTACATGCTTTAATTTAAATTTGTTTTCCAAAATATTTTACTATTCTATTGCTTATATTTAAATGCTGGTTTGTGTTGTTATGCTTTTGTTTGGGGGAGGTTACTTTAAGTTTGTTTTCTTTCTTTTTTCCATTAAGTTTATTGGTACATTTTAGGTATACAATACAGTTACATTCGTCATTGGGGTCTTGTACCTTTACATGACGTACCTTGGTGCTTATTTTTTTCCCCATTCCCTTGCCCTTCCTTCACCCCTGCCACCCTTCCCTGTTTACAAAGACTTTGTTTCCATTTTTTTTTCCTTTTCTCATATTTTTTCTTTTTCCTTCTTTCCTTTCCCCTACCCCTCCCACTACCCCTACTCCTTTAGACCTTTTCTTCCTGTTTCACAGTATCAATTATACATTTTGATCCTTATTTACACTTTTAGTTTTTCACACCAGAGAAACTATTTGGTATTTATACATGTGTGTCCTATTTATTTCACTTAAGAGTATGGCCTCAATGTGCATCCACTTAGCTATAAATGTCTCTAGTTTCTCATTATTTATGGCTGAGCAGTACTCCATTTTATTTTAAAAAACCCCACTATTTTCTTTTAATTTAGTGAACACTTATTAAAGCAAAAGATTTCATTATCTTGGGTCCAATCCTATCTCTTGCACAGCCACAATCTGGCCTCAAGCACATGAGTCAAATTCCTCCAATGTGTTGTGATAGATTCATATCAATCATGACACTAATTACTTCTAATGAGAATGTGATAGAATCAATATGTTGGACTTTAGATAAACTAACTGGCTTCAAAATTGTTTCTCATAATGATCATCTATGTATCAGTTTTATTAATGAACAACTACCTCTGTAGAACTGTCTCATTGGAAGAGTTCTAGTTTTACATTGTGTAGTGTAGTAAATCTAAGGATTTGAGTCAAAATAAATCTATCAGAAATTCTTTTTCAATGATGTGATATTGACCTTCATAAATTAGACACTTGGTCCTCTTATGTGTAGTGTGGAATTACTAGAACAATCTTTGCACCATAATAAGAAATAGAGCTGGCACGTATAGGTACCTGCCAGGGAGGGCTCAGGAAAGGAAGAGTAGCTTTTCAAATGCTGAGTTGAAATCTAAGAAATAGTACAAGAAACTTCAGAAAATGTGTGGTTTTAAGACCTAGAAAATGGTTTGACTGACTTTTTTCATAAAATAACCCCAACGTTGAATACGCAAAAATCCTGTATAAAGTAAGCTGTACTATGTACAATGGAAGTCATCCTCCTATGATCTTAAAATTAGGTGCACTTCAGTGACTTGTCTTGTGCATTTAATTAACTCACTAATAATCACAACATTAATGCATGCTTGAAATCTGGTAAATGTATTATGTGCATAATATCAGTTATCCTTTGTAGCAATTCTGAGTTTAAAAAAATTATTATAGCTGTTTTTAAACTAATGTAATAGATACACAGGTAAGTTAAATAACTGGAATACTTTAATTATAAGCAGAGGTATGATTAAAATTCTAAAAATCCAACTCTGGAGTTATAAGATAGCAAAGGCAAAACAAAAAAGAGCAGAGATTCTACATACCCAAAAGAAGCATAATTCTGGGGCCTGGGATTTAACTCAGTGGTACTGTGCCTGCCTCACAAGTGTAAGGTCCTGAGTTGGATCCCTGGTCCTGGAAGAAAAAAAAAAGAAGAAGAAGAAGCATAATTTATAGAAACAGCATGAATGACATGGAACTGTCTTAGGGATTAGACCATAGAAGTTTCTAAAAATAAATAAATAAACAAATAAACATGTTCTGAAAACAGCAAATTGGATTTGTTTAATACTTAGGATTTGTGCAAGAAATAAAAAATTTAAGCTGGACCTGTAGGTTGGGTTTGAAACATGGAAGGTTTTATACCAGGAATATGAAATGTTTTGCACTGATTAACATTGATCTTCATCGAGTACTAAATGATTGCTCTGCTGTTGACTATAACAGTAGTGACATTGTTTTTTCTCAGTGTAGATGAATTAGTCATCTCAAAATTCTCCTGTTGATGCTATAACTAATGACTCAATGAACACATATGGATTGATGTTAGGGAGACAGAAGAACTAGAGAAGCTAATGCCTATGACTAAATCAGTGTGCTAGAAAGAAGAAGGAATTCCACACTAAACATTGGTAACAATCTGCTTAGCCTAGCAAAATACAATGCTGACCAATCAAATTCTAGATCATGTGCTACTGCAACCTCATCCCCTTCCATTTCCACAGTAATTATCACTGATCAGTCTTGACCCTTGTTTCCCGCCTAGTGCTTATAGTGATTTGGTTCCTTGGAGGCCAATGAAATGAGAAGCCATTACCAACAGATATAGTCTGATGTGGGTAAAATTTTATGATTGGCGTGAGTAGATAATATTTAATTTAATAAGTGTTTTTCAAAAACTACCATAATAATAACAATCCAATTTTGTATTAAAACTCACAAAATATGTTCTTTTTCAGATTACAGAGAATCCAAGAAAGGATAAAAATCAAATGTTAATTATCACAGAAAAGCACAATATTACTCTATTTTTTTAGAAAAGTTAATTTTATATTATGCTTGTAAACTATACAAACCACTCTTGGAAATAGAGGTGTTATAAAAATATGAAAATATAAAGAGATTGAGGGAAATTTATAAGCATAAATCTATGCACTTAAAGTTAATCATATTTAATATAAAATAGTAAAAGGAATAAGATTGTTTTGGACTATATCTGCTCACCCAATATTTTCTCCCATTGAGTATAAACAAGAAATCTCTAAAACTTTAGTACTCAATGATATGGTCAAATAACAGAAATCCATGGTACCACAGAATGCTATGACTGAAAGGAAATAGTAGTCCAGGTTAGTTATTGGAACTGTGGAGGGCCAGCAAGAGCTCATTTGGTGTCCTGGCAATAAAGACAAGACTGGATACTGTCTAGAGATCTATACCATTGAGTACACAACACACCTCTCAGAATGTCCATCAGAAAGAAAAATTCTAGAACAAAAGCAAGCCTTTAGAACTCTGGGCAATGTCACTGTCAAAAGAGCATGAGTGTTTGCTTTACCACTTGAAATATTTTGGTTTCGTACCATGAATGAAGCAGATGCCCAAATTAAAAAGCCAGAACCAAAATCAGAACTGGACCAGCAGCCAAACTGCTTTGATACTAAATCTTCTCAGTGTGGACATCGAGATATGAAAGAGCTAGAAACCTAAGCCCAAATTCTGGCTGTGATTACTATAACATTGAAAAATTATTTGACCTTTTGAATTCAATTTTTCTGTCTACAAACTATTGTTAACATACTGATTCAGAATAGCTATGTTAAAGATTAAATAAGAAAACATATTTAAATTGTCTCATATTATTCCTAGCATATAAGTGAATGTCAGTGCACATTCAAATTTCCCATGGAATTGTACCTCTTTCTTCACAAAATGGTAGCAGAACTGGAACTAGAATTTAACATTAACTGGAGAGATAACTGCACTTCAAGTGGCTCCTAGACTGAGGGGAGATGTGTATCAAAGGGAAATGACAAAGGATAGAATTCTGATACAGAAACCTAGTGGAATTTATTCCTCAAAGAACTTTTAGTTTTATATTTAAATCAGCTCACTTCAATAAGAGAAAGGATAAAAACAAAATATGATTCGTAATAAGTTTTTCAGAGGAAAAAGCAATGTGATAACTTTTCTCTCCATGAGAAATACCCAATTTAAAATAAAGGAGATGTTTAGCTTCATTTCTGCACAGAAAAATCCAGCATTGTGCAGCTACCAGAACTAACTTCCCTCTCACCCATATTTGCTAACTAAAGCTCAGTGTTGTCACGTGAAAATGCTGTTAGAAGGAGGAGTCCTTTACATATGGTCAGCTTCACTACTGTCATATCTTCTTGTAGCCATTTCCACAAGGCTCAAACTGGAAAATATGGAAATGTTGGAAAATATGAAGGTCTGAGCTCAACTATGGAAAAGGAGAAGCGACATAAGGAATTGGCATGCTATATGTCCTTTCATATGCACTTAATGTTTGATATACTGTATGCTAGTAAAGAACTTCTTCACTGTTGTGAAGAATTTATAAAAAAAATTCATCAGCCTCTTGAAATAGGTAATAGTGTTTTATTCCCTTCCTGGAAAGCTGGGTAGGAAGATTTTAAATACATGGTTTCTACAGAATATTATATTTGTGTCCATGTGTGTTATATGGTCCATGTACATAGTGTAGCATTCTAAATATTACATGATATAAAGGAGATACTTAATTGTATTGGGCACTAGTGAAAGACATAAGAAACAAACAAGTCTTCTACCAGATAGTCCTTCATTATTGCAATAAGCCAAGTGTCCACTTTGTAGTACAAGATATCAATGTAAAAAACACTAACTTTGAACCTTTTGGACAAAACTACTGCACATTAAATCCATATAATTACTGGATTTATTCCAGATCATAGTTCTTTCTGCTTACCCAAACATATGTAGAGGAAAGCACAGACAAGCAAACCTATTGGATGGTTTTAAGACTTATGAAATTCTTTATTTTTAACTGCAATAACCACAATAATCACTCACACAAATCATACATTGTTGATTTATAATTAAGGACTCAAAAACTGATAAATATGATTTATCTTCTAAATGACCCCCCTCAATACAAAGTATACTGAATTTCCTATATGGATGTAACACATATTTTCCTAGAAAGATTTGTAGCTTATAAAGTATTCTTGGATATTTCATTCCCAATCAATATGAAACAAAGTACTGTGTATTCCCTGAGTGTATCTTAATATAAAATGTACGTCTTTAAAAAATGTGAACAATCAGAAGCACAACCGAATGTAGACTGGAGTTTAAGGTCTTCATTTTCTAGTTTTAGTAATGGTGATAACAAAAAATATATACTTGAGTATAAAAATATATTTTTTCCTGGTATTAATTTTGAACAAAACCCAGAAAATATTAATTCAAACAAAGAAATATAAAGAGTTATTGTACATGCATATTATATGCTAATTAATAATGCAAAAGTATTAACATATGGCTCAAAAATATATACAGTTACTCCAAACATCAGTACTCTACATTATGGATTTTACTTTTAGAAACAATCAACCTTCGTTTTAAGTGATGCTTCTCAAACTAAACTTTATTTTTTGTTATGTTGAATTTGATACATAATCTTGATTATATATATTGGAAAGATTCCATATAGCAAAAGACTTCCCTAAAAATTTGGGATATGTCTAATTATCTCCCATAGTGTATTTAGTACTGAGATGAAAAGTCTCAACCTTTGCATTTGTTCCACTTTCTCACTTTTCCTCCTGAGAACAAGAATAATTAAGTTCAGTAGCTTCATGATCCAAGTTGATAACATGTGGTTAGGGTCACACTTCATGAGCAATCTGGTTGTTGTCTCTGGCCCTCCTAGATTTGTCCATCCCTGGGCACACTGGGTTCATTCACATCCATTCTTCAAGTGTGTAATGAGTGGTCTGACTCAATAAATCCAGACCTACCCAGCTCGTACAAAATTTCTCCCTGCAATGGATTGAATAAATCAATAAAATGTTGTGTTTCAACATTGGAATTTGAGAAAGAGATACAAACCTTCCCATGTTCTCTAATCCAGTATAGCCAGCGATCTTATTGGCCCCATTAGAAACATTTTTTTTTTGAAATATACCCTTATCAACTACCACTATGCCATAGAAAAAGAATAATTGCTGGTCCTAACCAAATTTCCAACAAAAGCTTGAATCACTTGTTTACAGACTATTCATTCTGATATTTTGAAGGAAAAAAAACCAGCCTACTTAGCATGATCTTGACAGCCTAAATACTAGATCCTGGGTGCAAACCATGGTGGAATAATTGCAAATATATTTCCCCTACATTTCTAGAAAGTTTAGATATGGATCAAGCACTGAATTAGAACCACATCATTAATAAAAGGTCAGGACATATGGGCCATCAATATATCAGCAAGGCAACAGACCAACAGCTTCAGACAATGAAGTGGTGTTGAAAACAGTAAACAAAATTACCTGCAGTCCACAATCCTCATGTGGGGCTGGCCAGCCAGCTCTTTCAAATGATCTTAGAATTTAAATTAGTTACTACCCCACAGGACAAAGGTTTGAGCCACAGATAAGTCAATTTCTATACAATGTAGACTTAATGCTCAAGAAAAAATGTTGAACTCAAATATTCCTTGATTCAGGAAGGCTAGAAAGAATCGTTGAATTAGGAAAAAAAAGTGAATGAAAGATAAAATCGGTAAACCAGAAGAAAATTTTACCTCTTAAGTGAAATATAACTATAAAATCCATCTATTTTGAAGAAATTAATGACTCTGCTCATAAAAATTTGTTAAATAACTGATGCATATGAATGTTTCACAGCCCAATCACTAGCATCTATTATGTGGTGTTTAACATGAAACGTAAAGGAATATGACTAACAAGAGCCCCACAAACTGATATTTTGAAACAATTGAGTTGATTTCAAAAGATCAAACATTTATAGTACTGTAGGCCACAATACAAGCACAAAGCACATAATAGAGTTATTTTTGTTTATAGCATCAAAAATAACAAGCTCTAAATTTTAAAAAGGAAGAAAACCATATTCATATACTATTGAATTAAATTTTTGAGATATTGCAGGTAATTAATATATTTGAATCAAAGCAAATCAAATTGGTTAAAGTGGTTATGGTGAATCAGAACAAAACTTATCAGTTTCTGAACTGGATACCTTCTTTGAGGATGGTTAAGTGGGGTAAAAGGTACAGGAGAAAATTTTAAGGAAAATAATGAAGTCATGAATGGATATCAAGTGTCAGTGGAGGCCACTGGAATGGGGCATTGGATGTGGCTTTAGCAGACATCTAAAAGTATAATCAACTGAATCAAACCCATCAAGTAACTAATATGTTTATTGAGACATTGAGGAGGTGAAGTTTAGAAAAAAATATTTGCCTGAGTTTATCTGATAAAGATAACTACCTAAAGATTGTCTCAGGCCAATATATTGAAAGGAAATAGATGTCTGATTCAGTTTCCTCTCAGGTGATAGAGCTTGAATTGTAATTTGTAAAAGACAAATCAGAACGTGTCAGAGTAATTTAGGAGAGTCTACTCAATATCAAACTAACCTTGTAATTTCTTTTCTATTGTGGAGTCTTGCTTTTCTGATTTTACCTTAAATTTTATCATGGATACTCATATCTCTGGGTCATCTGGGTAGGAATTTGTATTCAAGGTTTAGCTGTTGAGGGAAAACTGCTCTATTTTTTGCTCAATTTTCACATTATTGTCCTCAAGAGCACTTACTGTGGCTACCAAAACTAATTATACAGCACCTAGTGTAGTGTTCAGATCTTTATTCCTTGGATTAGAATAAAATCCCCCTTTTGTTACTGACCTACTACACAGGATACAGTATTGACTTTCAATTTTTATTGCTGATCTTTCTCAGAGCCTACAATTTTTTTAGCAGGTAAAGCAAAATAGTTTTTAGATGAAGGGGAAAAATTAATCATTTTGCATAAGGACAGACTTCTCCACAAAAATAGACTCTCAAATCATATCAAAGCTCAATGAGATAGATTCTAACATCACACCCAAGTTCAATGAGAAATAGTATATTTGTAGAATAATACCAGCTAGCCATATGGTTGCAAAATATTTTGTCTACCAATGGGTGTGAACCAGCAGTGTACATGTAGCCCATTTTCTGCCCACCTTCCTTGGACTTGGAGGATCACCTCTATATGATTTATTATTTGGGTGAAGCTTCAGTCTTCATGCTATTAAACATAATACCCAATTTCCCCTCTAGCCTCATGTATGTCAACATGTTGTAAGCTTTCCAATGCTATTACCTAGCCGTCACTTTCATAATTCTTGCAATTGGTGAGCAAAGGAACCAGGCACAATCCTTTCCAAAAAAAGCTGTGAGATACTTAGGCGGGGGGAAGTATTCTGTTTTCCTTGTTATGTTGCTACGGCATGATCTATTTTTGGAGCTCCCTTTCCTACTCCATGAACTAAGACATTTTCAGTTGGGGAAAAAAGACCAACACACACACACACACATGCACACACACACACAGAAACATGCATGCACACGATTAAGGAGAGCAATTCTATAAAGTACAATTCCTTCCACTGAGGTATTTATTTATTTACACTCATTCATCTGATTAGCTTAACTAACTGCACCTAGTATTATCTCTAGTAAAATATTTAATAATTCACCTTTTGCTCATGCCATTTACTCAGTTATATTTTCAATAACATTGTTTTCTATAATTTATAAAGTCACAGCAACGATTTACAAAGTGAAATAAATAGGACACACATGTGTAAATATCGAATAGCTTTTATGTTATGGAAATATAGCTACAAACCAAGCAGGCCAGCCCCTTTGTATAACCCATGTTCTTGTAGAAAGATAGTAAATGAGCAAGATACATAAGGAATCATTTAAAATGTGCTACATAGTGAAATATGCCAGATACAGCAGGAATATGGGTGCTGTTAGTGTAGAGTTTAAATTCTAAGAAATGTAGCCAGGGAAAGAGCTTTGGGTTGTTTTTCTCATGTTACCACAAATAATTTATTGAAATCCTTGATGTAAGTAATATGATCTCATCATCCTCTTAATTTTATCAATCACCTTTTGAATTTAAACTTCAACATTCCTCTCATAGTGCCATTGAAAAGTACATCCTATAAGACAATAAACACAAGCACTTATTCCATTATTACATTGTTTAGGACTTATTACATTGTTTAGGACTTATTCCATTATTTTCATTTTATTTAATTTTTTAATTGTTTCAATTTTCCTGATTATTATTTTTATTAGGACACTTTAATCTTTTTAGTTTAGGTTCCTTCAAATGCTCAGATGCACATTCTTCATTTGAAGCCACAGTGACTATTTTACAGATGTTTAACAATGTCCACGATTGCTTATTAAATATTCATGCAGTAATCCCATGTAAAACAAATTTGAACTCAGAATCTAGAGGGCCTACAACAGACATTTAATTTTGTACTCTGAGGTTAGCAGGTTTTGAAAATATAATGGATCACAAGAGTTTGAGAGAGATAAATGACACCCTATCATTTCTTTCCAAATCCCACTGGCCAATGCAAGGGAACAAGGTCAAGCTCAACACAGTGGAGACTTATGTTACACTTATCATGAAATTTTTTTATTAAATGAAAAATTCTCCCACAGTCATTAGGAATAATTCTGCAAGCTGAGAACTATAATTTTAGGGAGAGGTCTCAATGTGTCTATACAGTGCACTTGTAGAAACACAGTTCTTTTCAAGTCATATAAAAGAAGTGCTAGAAGACAGACTTTTAAAAAATTTTGTAAAGGTGATGTGCCCACACACAAAATAGCTTCATACGGTTACCTGCACAGCATGAGGTTTTCCTCTTTGTCTTCTGCCTGAAATTCTTTCTTTTTCACCATTAAGATTCTCCTCATTAAGCACTATTTATTATTCCTTCCTCTCTGCATTTCGCATTGTTTCCTATATAATATTTTATCCTGTGTAACAGAAAATGCATATGATTATTTTACATTTATTGGTATTTATTAGAAATTTGCCATAATTCAGTGGTTTATCAATATCATTGATCCTCTGAAAGCTAGTGGTATATATTCACCTCTCCATACTGATATTTAGTTTAGTGCCTTGCTGTAGGGATATAAAAACATTAGACAACCCATTTATTCTAAATGACCTTGAACATATCTTCTGACTCTAATATTATTCAAAAAGCATAAGAAGTATGTTATCGTAAAGGTTTGGAATATTATTTTAATGACATAGCTGTGATTCTCTAGTCCCAGTGATGTTTTAAAATCTGTAATAACAACAATTGAGAAAGTTATTTGCTTGCTGTATTTAAATATTATTTGTTCCAATCTAAATCCCACTTTTGGATTTCTTATCCTTGAGATCTTTTCATTTAGTGCTCAGTGGTGCTCAGTCTTTGGATTGCTGTTCATTGTGCTGCCTCATTTTGTAGCAATGATTTTGGCAGACAATACAACTTCTATGCACACCCAGGTGTTCGGCTTGGCATCCTAACCCCTGGAAGGGTGGACTCTGATGTTTCCCACACCTGTGAATTGGCTGTCCAATCTTAGCAAGCTTCTCCAAACTTAATTATCATGCTCTATTTCAAAATTGAAATACAAAATAGTTGAAGAGAACATGCGTGTAAAACCAGATCCTCCAGTTACCTGTTAGCCAGCCCCTGCCATGTTCTCCTCAACAGAACACTATCATAAACAAAGTAGTGTTTCTCCACTATTATTTTATTTTGATCTGTGGGATATGAAAATGGAATACAACCTATTATGTCTGAAGAGCTGATTAATTCTAATGGCAAAACAGCTCTGTGTTTGTCCATCAGCTTGAGACTAACATGTTTAACCTATGATTCATAGGCAAATTGAGGATACATGAATAATTCTGAGATTTGATACATCTATTTTTGAAGCATATTATGTTTAGACATCAAGAGGTGGACTTTTATAAGAAAATAAAATTGTAAATAAAACAAAACTTTAAATATTTTCTCATAACTTTCCCTTTTCTAACATCTGGCCAGAGTTGCTTTATTTCCTCAAGGCAGAATGTATTTGACTACTCCAAAAGCCATTTGTTTACTTAACACCTTTCCTGAATTTTCATCAGTTCTATCTATTATACCAATTACTTGATCATAACTGCACAATTAAGCTCCATGATAATGATATGGGGACCTGGGGATTCATGCATAAGATCTAGGTGATCAAAAAATACTTATTCAACACCGTGCTGTTTACAGAAGAGACATTATAACACATTTCTATACTAATAATTGTAGTCAAATATTCATAAAAACTTTATTTGGACTAGCCCAAATTAAAAACACCTCACATGTCCTTGGAGAGATAAATGAGTCAAAGAATTATGGATTACCCATACAAAGGAAACTACCTATCAATAAAAAGGAATGATCCCTCAAGTTAACCAAACAATTTTTAAAAAGAGGGACATAGGTGGAAGACTCACACTTCTTAACTTATAATTCATTACAGAGATACAGCAGCCAAGACTTTGAAACTGGGCTAATTATAGGCAAATATATAGATCAATGGAATAGAATGGAGATTCCAGAAATGAATCCATATGTTCACAGTCAGATGAGTTTTGTTTGATAAAGACGGCAAGACAGTTTAAAGGAGAAACAATATCTTTTCAAAACATAGTGCCGAGACCCCTGGATATCTACGTGCAAACAAATTACGTTGGGCCTCTATTTGTCACCGTGTATATAATTAGCTCAACATAGAACAAAATATAATTATAAGGGAAAGGAAAAATTATGAGAAAAGAAAAAAATGGAAACAAAGTCTATGTAAATAGGGAAGGGTGGAGCGGGTAAGGGTGCATAGGTAATGGGGAAAAAATAAGAACCAAGATACATCATGTACAGGTACAAGCACCCAATGATAAATGTAAATGTACTGTATGCCTAAAATGTACCAATAAAAGAATTTAAGCAAAAAAAAGAAAAAACTTTAAAACTTTTAGAAGAAAAGAAAGGCAAATATTTGTGATCAAAAGTAGGCAATAGTGTCTTAAATATGAAAATTAAATCACCAGCAACTACAAAAGAATAAATAAGTTGAACTTCACCAAATTTAAAAATACTTTTCCTTCAGTGATAACTGTGAAGAAAGAAAAATGGTGACCCACAAAATAAGAAGACACTTAAGTAATTGATAAGCACCTACTGTCTAGAAAATGTAAAGAAAATTTATAGCTCTAAAAAAAAAGTTAACACCATTTAAAAATTGTTAAAAAGATTTGAATATACACACATACAAATGACCAATAAGCACATAAAAAAGGTTTTACATCAATAGTCATTAAAAAAATGCTAGTGCACACAATGAGATACCATCCATATCATTATAATGGTAATAATAAAAATGACAAATTTTAGAAAGGGTGTGAAAAATTTGAATCTTAATGCAGATGAGAATATGAATTAGCAAAAGAAATTGAAGCACAGATTGGAAGTTTATAGAAAAGTTCAACATAGAATTACTGTAAGACCCCATAATTTAATTCCTGATATAAACCCCCAAAGATAAAAATATATTGTCATGAAAATTCTTGTACAGGAATGTTCGCAGATAGATTATTCATAATAGCCTAAAAGTAGAAACAATTCTAGTGTTCATTAACTAATTAACAGGTGAACAAAATGCAATACAGTAAAACCTTGGATCTCAAGTAACTTGTTCCACAAGTATTCTGCTTTCAAGCAAATATTTCTATTAAATTTTAAGTTGATAAACAAGTGATGTCTTGCAATACAAGTAGTACATGATGCCAATGTCACATGATTAGAGCTGAGCCAATGGTGGCTCTCTCTACCCCCTCCCCACCAAGGACTGTAGGTGATTGTCTCTCAACAGCAAGAGATTATGGAGGACTACTCACCTGCAGAGGAGGAGGAGAAAAAGGCAGAGGAATCCCTCACTTCAAATGAGATTAGAAAGATGTGTAAAATGTGGGAAACAAGTGCAAAATTTTGGAGAAAACACCACCCAAATAAGGCTATAGCAGTGCAAGGGATGAATCTGTTTAACAACATTGCAATATCACATTTCTGTGAAATACTAAAAGGGAGGCAAAACCAAGTATCATTGGAGAAATTCCTTGTTAAAAATACAAGGAGTCCATGGAGCCAATAGATAGCAATGATTCCATTAGTGATAGTGAAAGTCATCCCACACAATATCCCTTCTTTCTCTTGTTTCCCTCACGACAGCCATGAAGGTTTTCAAAAGAAAATGCAGATTAATTTATTTTTCTTTATATTTTTATTGTATTACACTATTATAATTATTTATATATGAATATTTTTGTTTTGTGGAATGAATCATCTGAATTTACATTATTTCTTATGGGGAAATTCACTTTGAAGTACAAGTGCTTTGGAATACAAGTACGTTTCCAGGATGAACTATGCTTGCAAACCATGGTTTTATTGTACTTCATGATTCCACTTACATGTTCAAGAAAGCACAAAGTAATCTGTAGTGAGAGAGGCATATAGGTCAGTGATTAACTGAAAGGAGGAATAACAGGATGGAGGGATTACCAAGGGTCATGAGGAAACTTGTATGGTATAGTTGTTGGGTTATTTGTGGTGATGGTTACACAGATGTACACATATGCCAAAACTTTTCAAACTATGTGCCATATATATTTGATTTATTATGTGTCAGTTATATTATATAATAAGATGACTAAATAAAAAAATGAAATCCTCAATACTATACCTACAAATGTCTAGTAAATTATGAATTTGGAGGAGACAATCTCAAATAAAAGATCTTGACCTTTTATTGTATAAGCTGAGAGGAGGAAGCAGCCCATAGGAAACTGCAATTAATATTGGTGTTAATACAGTATTCATAAGGTGATTAATTGGACTTGAGTACTAGCAATCAGTTTGAGAAACTTGTCTGTATTACATCACTTCAAAATCAGATTTTCAATCTTAGAAAAATCTAGGAGGTTCCGTCCCTTCTCCCACACCTCTTCTGTTTTCATACAGATGGAATAGAGAAAGAAGCCGAGTAAAAATTGTATCTTATGGAAACCATTCAGGAGTCACAAGAAGTCATTCTGGACCTGTTTTCACTCAGGGTGATGAATCAACAAAATAAAGAGAGGGTGTAACTCAGCTTTCTTCATGTGATGGTACCCCTTAGAAAAATCAACATGCTAATATTGCAAAGTTAGAAGAACTTTGATTTATTTCCTCCTCCTCAGCAGTAACCATTCAGGTTCTGCAAATGGGCAATTACAAGAATGCTTGATCTAAAAAGCAGTGACAAGAAAACAAAGTCACAGGCACTTGTAAAGCCACCTAAAAATTATGCACTAGACAGCTCCAGGAGAAGCAACCCCTTATCTAGGTATTTCGCCAGTACATAGAACGGTGCGGGATATAAAGTGGCATTAAATTGCCTGAATTAAAAAATGACCGAATAAAGTAGTCTAGGCTTCCAATGACAAAATGACATGTTCTTATTCCAAGTTTTAAACTACTTTAAAAAATGATAGAGTGCTGTGTGCACATGCTCTCCTGTGTGTGTGTGCATGAGTGTGTGCGCTTTACATATATGCATTGCAAAGTGAACCAAAGGATAATGCATTTAAATAGAATCTTAGATGGGTGTCTGAACAAAATGTGGTGAAGAATTATGTTTTAAGATCCAGAAAGTAACTTTTTAAATGTTTCATTTGAGTCTGAGGAAAGAATGACTCTTGTCTCTCAGCTGGCCCCAATTTGAAGTTGTGATGTAAGAATTGGGATTTTAAAAGAACTCAGTTAAATTATCTAACATTTACTTACCAGATTCAAAAATCCTTTCTCCTCTTAGGTTCTTTTTTATCTGAAACGTTTTTCCTCTGCACTTCTGCATAGCAAAATTTATCTCAACTTTCAGCAAAGAGAAAGTTCTGATCATCTTATGTTAGTGTCTCTTCCAACCCGAATTACATTTTATGGCATGGCTATATGTTTTCTTCATAGCACTTAGCATATTCCAATAATAAATATATTGGATGTATGTAGGTTTATAAGTTGTGATCAAAATATACAGTGAATGCTTAAACTAAAAGTATTATTACAGTAAAAGACACACTGCCACTTATCTCCCTCAAAATACTCCCCTTGCTTCAAAGACACCTACCCCATTGTTATGCAAGTTCTTTTCCATGAGTGTTTTTATAAGATATGATCAAAAATACAGTGAATGCTGCTACTGAGTGTCATCCAATGGAAAAGCAAGTTCATAAAGAAATATGGTGTGTCATCATCCAGGCTATTCACCTGATATGGCAATGTATGATCTCATGAAAGGTAAATAATTTGAATCAATTCAAAATATCAAGACACCCATGGCAGTGCAACTGAAGCCCTGAAAGAAGAAAAGAGGAAGGCTTTTGATTATTGTCACTGTTTGGAAGACAAGGAATACGAAAAGAGATAAAAGTTGCATTAGAAAGTATCATTGCTAGGTGGTGCTTCCAATGAGCTTAGTGCAAGAGGAGACTGATGTAATGATTAAACTCAAATTTGGGAACAGTCTTGAATTTTAATTATCTCTCCCATCCCAGTTTCCTACTGCTATGGGTAATTGAGAGTTGACCATATTGCTAGGTAACGCTTCATTCCCTACATAACTTGTCACTTAGAAGACGTTTTGCAAGAGAAGCAATTACCCCAGTTGTCTTACCCTGGGGCTGGTGAAGGGTGGATGCAAACTGGATCGCCATGAAAATTTTGCCCTGTCAACATATTTGTAAGACAGAAACCTTCAAATTTGCTATACATTTTGCCTTTCATATCTGCAGCCTCTGCATTCACAGATTCAGCCAACCACAGATTGAAAATATTTGGGAAAAAATTGCTTCTGTACTAAATATGAAGACATTTAAAATTTCATTATTTTTTTAAAAATATGGTATAAGACCAATTTGCTTAGAATTTACACTGTATTAAGTATTATATGTAATATGCAATTAAGTAAAATGCAGTCATCTCTAAGTATTAGCAGGTGATTGATTTTTAGGCCTTCAGATATTAAATCCTCAGCTGCTCAAGTCTCTTATAAAAGATGGCATAGTATTTGCTTATGATCTATGCATATCTTTCCATACTCTTCAAATCATTTCTAGATGACTTATATTTTATATTCTATGCAGTTGTTATATTAGAGAAAAATGGTAATAAAAATGCCTGTATATATTCAGTGCACATGGCTTTTCAAAGATATTTTCATTTTTTCCCCTTTGCATTTTTTCCCTTTGTAGACTGAACCCAGATCTTTATGTATGCAAGTGCTCTACCACTGAGCTGCACCCTCAGCTCTCAAATATTCCAATTTTCAATTGGTTGAATCAGTAGATGTAGAAACTGGAGATATGAGGAACTGAGAGCACCCAGAAGGATGTGCAGTAGGTTACTCGCAAATTCTTCACATGTTACACTTGAGCATCTACACACTTAGATATAGAGGAGGATCCTGGAAACCAACCTCAGTGACTACCGAAGGATGATTACAGAACCGTAAGAAAAGAGAAGCCCATTGCCACAGGCATATATCATTTCCTGTAATGTCACTGTATGTGAATGTTCTGAGGAGTGACCCCCTACTGTCCCTTCACACCTCTACAGGGGAAGTTATGTTCCAATTAGCATCAATCATAGGTCTGAAGATGAAAATAAAGCAAATGATAGTGTTGGGAGAGTGTTAGAGGACCTGCTGGAATTTTTCTGTTTCCCCTGCAGAATTAGTGATTCAGTGGTGAAGACTTGTAGATTGAATTGTCCAAGCACCATTTTCTTCCTTTGTTCATTTCACTGATTTTCACCTACTGTGTCATTTCCTAAGTCAATGCTTTTATACTTTGACATCGTTGGTCAAAGCCTGGAGCGTGAGATATCCTCAGGTTTGACCCTGGATGGGACTGCCTGCCATGTTCATGGTTTCATTTCAGCCGCCATTGCCGCAGGCCCTGCAGGAAAGTAGCTACACAACTTCAGAAGCCCCCTGAGGCAGGCAGACAGAGGGCCAAGCAGGCAGCATCATCCTGGCCTAAGCAGAATCCATTTGTTGTTATCAGTACAATTGACAGTATCTCCTGAGTTGCCATTAGATGGAAAGGTTTCTGCTTTATATGAGTTATGATTCAGAAAGTATATATAACACAGGTGTCCAGAGCAAAACAGGCAATTCACTAACACCTGGAAAGACATCAGGGTTAACAGTGAAAAATTTCATTACCTCCAGCTAGGTTTTGTGCTGTTTTCAGTATTTTCCTTTGCTTTTTTCTGAGAATCCTTTCCTTGTGGTATTGGATTTCAGCGTATACTTTCATTCCTTTTCAAATTCCTTCACTTTCTATTGTTTTGTTAAAATTTAAAAAATACAATACTTTTTAAACATAAAATTCTTAAAACTTATGGTATTGGCATGATTTCTTGGTATTACCTCATGAGCTACTTTGAGACAAATGATTTCTATGAATTCATGTGATATTCTCAGGAAATTTCATAGAAACAAAAAACATTTCTAATGTAATTATTAAAATCATTTTTTCTCACCAGGAGTTTAGCTAAGTGCTGGGGATTTAGCTCAGTGGTTCCACCGCCTACCTTGAAACCCCAAGGACCCAAGTTCGATCCCCGGTACCAAAAAAAAAAAATGTAAAAAAAAAATCATTTTTTCTCACGATCATCAGAGATTTACAAATGTCTCCTAGTACACAAGATGATTGGTTGCAGTGCTGGTGTTGATGTTCCCCAGAACACTGGGGATCTTGCTGACCCTCCTGATTAGGGTCAGGCCTCATGTAACGTGCTTCCATTTCCATAGTGTCCTGTGCATTCCTTTGCAGGACTTTTGACAATGGCAGTTGGATGTTTATGTGTCTTTTGCTAACTAGGCCCTGTGCTAAGGCTTTGTAAAGTGTTATTTAATGCAATCTGAACAATAACCCTGTGAACGGACACATAAGCTTAAATATTATGTAGTTTATCTTATATTACAAACATACAAGATAAAGAGTGAAACAAAGACAGATAATGGGAAATAGGGAGATCTTTTATATAAGGGAAGGGAACAAAGAAATGCAGGGATAGGGGGCATAAAAAAGAATTCAGATATGTTAAGTACATAAAACAACTCATCATAAGGAAAGTTATTATTATGTACTTCAAACATATACCAATAAAAATAAAAAATTTAATAAAGTATAATAACTTCTGGATTTACATACTTTAAGTCAATGTAATAGAAATAAAATTGTGTCATAAATGTTATGTAATTTGCCCCATGTTCCATACTTTGTAATTGGCAGTATGATGATCAATAAAGGGTTACAATGGTCTCAATGAACATCATATTAACTACTATGCAAAACTGACTTTCCAGTTAATAACGCAGTAGGAGATTATTTCTTTTCAGTGCATTTCCAATTCCTCTTGAAAAATACTTAATTGAAGAATGTAAAGCAGCTGTTCACATCTTGGTATAGAGTATCCAAGGCTGATTAAGAAATAACTATAATACACAGCTATGGATCAGAGTATAAGATCCTCAAGATAGGAGTAATAGCAAAATGCTTAATGATGGCAGTGAGCCATCACAAGAGGGAGAAGATCTGGTTGAGCAAGAACTAAGACACAAAAGCTGTTTTTCAGAGATATCTTGAGTCCAGAGCCATTTATGGGATCACTGTTCAACTCTGATACTACTCTGGCTCTAATAATTGCCACTGAAAAGTTTAGACCTTAAAATTTCTAAGCTTAGGTGATGGGTGTCACAGATCAGCTGTTATTCTCTAGGTTGTAATATATATTACATGTTATATTAAATATTATGTATTATATGCATTAATAACGTGACTGCAGCTTGTCTGTTTTGTAGGCCCTAACCTAAGGTAAGATTTCTTCCTGATTTTCATGAAATTGAGCCACTCCACATGAGATAGGAGTGAAGGAGGAAACTCATTTGGAATGAGGTGGATATATTTATTCAAGGAAGCAAGGGAAAACCCTTTAATAGCACTCAGACTTCCTGTCTTATTTAAGGAACTGCATCACTCTTGTTCCATGTGGTTGTCAATTGGCTGTCAGTTCCAGGGACTCAGCCACCACCACCCCACCCCACCCACAGGTCCCAGTGATAGATAAGAAATCAGGATTTGGCCAATATCCTGCCTCCGTAGAATTAGTGACTCATAGTCCAAGCAGGGCCAGTCAGAGTCCTCCTCCAGATTGAAACAGGTAGTGAGAGCAGAGCTTTCATTCTGCTGTGGTTCTGAATCGGTGCACTAGGCTGCAGTCTCAGGAGCACTTTAACCCAATCACATGGAGAATGCTGGCTGTAGCACGAATGAAGGAAGGCATTACATAGAGAGGTGAGTATGAAGCTTATAAAAAAAAGTCTCAGTAGTATTATTTGAACATATAAATGTAGATTTCCTAAAGCTAGACCCATTCTTATACTATCCAGAAGTGTACACCATTTAATTCTTAACTTAATTGAATATCTGGCACTTTAAGGAAAAGATTTTTTTTTAATGTCTGATATGAAGCATTTATTCTGTAGGAAAGAAACATCTAGACAATGCCTCAGAAGCCCTAATATGTCTACAGTACCATATATAAAAGGACAATTGCTCACAATGATGACACTAAAGCACTGTAAGATACAAAGTACTTTCTGAATCAAAGAAGTCAAATATACTCAGAATGGGTGTTAATGTCCTCATACAGATCAAAATTTTAATACTCCAGTATTTGGTAAATGAGACAATCAGAACACCCAATCATATAACTTTTGGTGATATATAATTTGGTGATGAAGTCTTTTGGTGATACAAATACTATACCCATCTTGAGTATCTCCACACAAATACTTCTAAATTCCAATTTCTTGGCCAAGTGATATATTGCTTGAATTCATTAAATATACTTAGATTTTGCTATTGTACAAAAAAATGTACAACTAAATTAATACATATATGAAAAGTGCTATGTCTTTACAAGATCAGTAATACTCAACAAAGTATTTATGAATGCTTTCTATGCTGCCTATGCCTTTTAAAAGTTGTATCTAAATTTCCCCCTCTATATTATAATCAATTTTGTGATTTTTATAAGAAATCTACACCTCTTTGATTCTGATTCTTTTTTCCCCTCCTTATTCCTTAGCTTACACTGAGTAAACTTTATTGGTGTCTTAAGCTTTGTGCATGTTCTTGAGAACTAACAGTTCTTCAGAAGTCTAGATCCAGTATGAGAATTATTGTATGAACTTAGCAAACAAAAAGTAT
Source organism: Heterocephalus glaber (assembly GCF_053883595.1). NCBI lineage: Eukaryota > Metazoa > Chordata > Mammalia > Rodentia > Bathyergidae > Heterocephalus > Heterocephalus glaber. The sequence goes on along the minus strand of NW_028258151.1, from coordinate 26,066,284 downwards.
TAAAGACATTTTTCTGGAAATATACAGAACATGTCATGCCAAATACTTCTTTATACAATAAACTGGGAATACTGGTGAATTGCACACATAGCTTTCATTTCCAAAATAGAATAACTTAAATATTAAAATGTACCTTTATGTTATCAACATAACTGACCTTATCAGAATAACAAATGGCAATATTAATACAAAAATCACAAAATCCACTAACTATAAAAGTTGTATATCACAGCATACAAACTCATCTCCCTATGACCCATTTAAACTACAGACAGCAATTCTTTAAAGCTACTCTAGCCTTTATACCCTAATTAGAAATTTATATGAAACACAATTTTATGTTCAAATATGGGAATAAGTAACATAATCCCAAAACCCAAAAGTATTACAGCATTCTGTAAAAAGAAATATCCCCAACGTCTACATCCATGATCACTAGCATCATTATGTAACATCTCAGGTACCATATCAACCAGAGTGACATACATGAATAAGCCAGCAGTAGATGCAAATATCCACATGGAAACATTTTCAGCATAATGCCCAATGAAAATTCCTGTTGCCATTCCAAGATAGGCCAGCATGGCCGACAATGCATTATAAAGCATAGCCTGCTTAACAGTCATGCTAGCATTTAGTAAGACAGCAAAGTCACCTAATTCATGAGGCGACTCGTGACAGAACACAGGAGCAGATGATCCTCCAATGAAGGCAGCACCAATTGCTAGGCCATCGCTGAAGTTGTGCAGATCATTACCCATTATCACTACCTAAGCCAAAGTGGCAATGCCAGCATCTTTCAGCTCCTCCTGAGAGTAGTGCTGACTATGACTGTGCAGGTGATTGTTATGGTGGTGGTGGTGGTGATGGAGAATATGATGGTAGTCATGATGGTGGTGAATGAGGTCATCTGACTGGCCCAGTGTATCATGGAAATGTGAATGGCATTTGTTCTTGAACCCCCGGGGTACATATTTTTTGTAGACTTCTTGTGGATGAGCATGAGCTCTCATGACTTCTTCTTCCAAGATTGCTGGCTGCTGAGAATCCAAGTGGGAGGGCTCTTGTGAATCTGCCTGTAAATACCCTTCAGTTTGGTCATCTGCATCTACTTTCTCTTCATTTGCTGAAAGTTGAAACTCATACTTGTACAACTGCTTCTTAATCTCCATGTCATCATCATTTTCAGGCTTTTTTTGATTCTTTTTCTTCTTATCTTTAAATTGCTTGATCAATGTGATTTCGTGTTCACCAAGAAACATGAAATACAAGCCTCTTAGAGCTGTCAGACCATTTCACATGGAATTGGCACAGGCCATGGTCACAATCTCGCTGCTTGACACAGCTCCAGTGAAACCGAGACTATGGCTGAAACCACGACTCTGTCTTTTGCTTTCACTTTCTGTAGTAGTGATTACATCGGTGCTGTTAGGGGCCTCTTTGATGTTTACTTATCCCTTTCAAAATGTATGTTTGAAACATGAGTCTAAATTACAAAAAAATACTCCCCGGGAAATCACTGAAAGGATAAAAGTCATTATTTCAGAAATGGTTACTAGGCTGGGATTACAGGAAGAAATTGTAAATCCATTTACAGAAAAGCCCCTCACTCATATCTCCATGAGTAGTGGGGATGTGACAACCATATGCCCTGACTGTACAAAGGGAAACTGGGACATCAACAAATTCATGACGCAGTTATGGCTCTTGGAAGGTCACCCTTGGCCAACACCTATATAACCGCAGGGCACATAACAATGAGATCTGATGAAACTTGGCCTAATAAAGTAGCCTGACCTTTCTAAAATGCTTCTTGTTCCTCAAATATAAATCTGATAAGTTAGCAAGAGTTCACGTAGCACCTGGAAGAGTATTTAGAACTGGGTAGTCTAAAATAGTTTTTTAGATGATATCAGCTTTTCTTTAACTCTGTATGAAAACACACTGTGTATAGACCCACATGCTTACCAAAGCCTTGTGTAATCAAAACATATATAAGTAAAGTGATTTCAGTATAACTCAGACAGACAAGCTGAGCTACCGACCCTCCACTCAGTGTCTGTTTCATTCTCTCATCGCCAACTCCACACCTCCTCTCAGGACCTGAACCCTCTGGAGATGGACTCTGGCATGGAATCAAAATAGGAACTTTCTTCTATGTTTTGAGAAGACAGATGACTGAAAAGTGGGCCTCTTTTCATTTCTGTGGATTGCTCTGCTCTTAGTGGCTATGACTGTGGTGGTGATTTGCATGAGAATGTGGAAGAAGGTGTAATACAGCATCACCACTCAAAGTCCCAATGGCCAATGCCACAAGGAAACCTAGGAGAAATTTGAAAAACACCCGATTCATGAGAGGCACCAAGATAACCCCCAGCAAAGACAGGAAACTGATGATGGAAATGGCTATAAAGTCACCAACCCAGGCTATTTGTAAAGCATAGTTCTTCGGTGGGATTTCAGCCTTCTTCCCGCTCGTATGAATCAGACAAGATCTGGCATTAATTTGATTGATGATGGCTGGGCAGAGATAGCTGAACTTCGTTGCATTCAGGGAACCTGGATGCTCGTGCCATGAGACATAAGCAGCTTTGATGCATTGAAACACTCTTGAGTATTGTCATTTATGTTTCTCGGATACATGAAGCCCTTTCTGGGCTCACCCACAAACTTGTTGGTTTTCCTACCAACCAGCAGTCCCACCCAGCTCCTTTCTGTGATGGTGGGCGGGGTGTAACTGCTTACTGCTTTGGGGAGTTTTCCAGGTTTTGGAGCCTCTACTGTCTCTAGAAAGAGTTCCTTCAGAGACAGTGTTATATATGGTTGAGGTTACTTCAACAGCACTGACAACTTCTTTGCTGTTCTTTCTACCATTGGCCTTTGCAGGTGGCAAGATCCTTTCCCCTGGCTGTTTCTACGATCTTTACCTGAACCATCAGCGTCATGGTCTGGACAAAGAGCTTTCCAATTATTTTTACCAGAAGCAGCACGATTATGATGAGTGTGACGATCATGGTCAGAGTGATGCTCACGGTCATGGTGGGTATGGATTCTTCTAATCTTTTCTATGCCTATATTCTGAAGCAATTTTCTGAACCCTTCAATTGACAAGGAATTGTTCTCTCTATAGCGGTAGAAAAGCTGCTGTAGATGATGTTGCCGAGAGGTCCCTGCTGTGTCAACATTAATGCCAGATTCCCAATTCGGATTAATTTTCTCAGTGGTCTGAGAGAAACCAGCAGCCGATTCTAGCTCAGGAAGGGAATTTGTGACCAACAGGGCAAAGGTCAGGATCGAGATTACAGTCACCACTCAGCTAGCCACGCAAAGCTGGGGACCGCGGCGCACGCGCAGTACGGCTCTGGACCCCGACTCTGCAGATCCACTTTTCTGCGCCTTCCTAGAGGCCCCAGATTGCAGGGAGGTGCCTTCAGGGTCTGAGTGGACGGGAGATGCCGGGAGCTGGGCCTTGAGGGGCCGCCCTACCACTAGAGCACTGGTCTCTCTTTGGGGTGTCGAGGTGCTCCAGTGGGACTGACCTTGTGCGCTGGGCCGTGGCCTAAGAGATGCAAACTGGGAGGAAAAGATTCTGATCAATGACCACCAAATAAAAATGGAACAATTGGAACAAAGGGATGTTATTGTTATAGAACTAGTACATTATTGAACCATCATTTCTTAAATAATGTTCCAGAATCTCAATATTTATCCTCAAAAAAAAAAAAAGAAAAGAAAAAAAGAAAAGAAAAGAATAGATCATATGGTCCAGAAGATTAGGATTTAAGTCTAATTGTATTTGAATGCACAGACATATAGGTGCACAAACACATACAATCAAAATATTTAGCTTAGAAAGCAAATTGAAAATATTAATATAGCTGATTTTGAAACTACATACTGCAGTTTTACTTGCAAAGAACATGCTACATTAAATTTTAAACTGGTAAATTATGAGAGCAAAAATAATTACTACTTCCATGATAATTAAGTTAATTTTTTGAAAGTAGTAAAACTGATGTTTAAAAAGTATGCATAGAAAGACAAATGTAAGATATAAGAAAAAAAATCAATGATGTATAAAGGATTCATTTAGAAAAGCTTTTAATCTCTTGCTGTATTCTTAAGGATTTATATGAAAACAAGAATTGTAGAGTACATTTATGAATAAATCTTTGCAAATGATCATTTTAAAGGACAATAAATACCCTGGCCTTTGAACCTAACGTTGGCAAATCACCATGTACCTAATAGACAGATATTTTTCATTTTTTGTGGTTTTCCATACCAACACATTAATCCACCAACTGCAATTTCTGACCTAGTCAGAAATATAATATAAACTTTTATTTAATTTTATTGTCATTTCTAGATTTATAACAGTATGTTTCTATATTTTAAAAAGTAACCAAGACATAAAGTAACCAATAAATCACCCTAAATCATGTGCTTGAAAAAAAAAAGTGCCAAGATTTAGTTTATAGATGTACATAAAAATATATTATATATTAAAATATATCTGTATATTATATACTACTATATATGCATATTATAATTCCATGAGACTATATTATTATTTTTATAAATTATAATACATATAATACTTATATTCTTATGTTATATAGATAGAGATAAATATATAGAGAGAAATATCAGTTCAGTGATTCATAAGGTCATATTCATAAAGACATTATTGGTCGTGGACTGATATCTCCATATTTTGCAAGTAAAGCATATCAGTTTTTAGTTAAAAGTATCATAAATAATAAACAAATGGGCTTTTAGTTAAGTTAAAGTCGCTAAATTAAAAAATATTTCTTAACAGGAGAGTCATTACTAAAATATCTCAATATAATTAAAAATCACGATAGCACTGAGGTTGAAATAATGATTTTACTGTACATTACAAATTTAATCAAGCTAAACTGTTTCAAATTACCTTGTTACTAAAAATGAGGAAAAACTTTATTCACCTTTCACTTTAGTTAATTATATTGAGATTTTGAACTCCCATTATTTTTAACACATTCTCTTATGTAATCATTATTTTGAATTTGTTAAAAGCTGACTAAATACTCATGACTAGTTCTTCTCACATGATCCGTTCTCAGTTCTTTGGTTTGAATTTTTTCCCCTGTGTCCTAGATGTCACTATCAAGACTTTTTCCTGTAATTCCTGTGTTAGAGATATAATACAGCTATAATTGTTGGGAAATTTGGAAGTAAATTATTTGTAGTACTTTATTTAGGCCAAAGACAACATGTACTGCACTACAATTTCATGGTATTATATACCATTATATATTATTTTGGAACAAAACTTAGTTTTAATTTTTATCTGTGTCTGTAGCTTGAGGTGTTTTTGTTTGTTTATTTGTTTGTTGCCTAGATTCTGGATTTTCTCTTTGTCCTGAATAATACCATCCCAAATCATGGCTTGATTTTGGTCTTTCAGTTTTATTCACACACCACCCTATAACAGATTATATATCATTTTGAAATGGAGAATCTAGGTTTATTTCAAGAATGTAGATCTGCCATTATTAAATTAAAATACCACTTACTTAATTTTGAGCACTTGGCCAGTTCTATTCTTTTTTAAAAAAATATTTTTAAACTGACTTATGAAAATCTAAAACATGCACATATTTATGGGATACTATGTGATGTTTTGATACATGTATACATTTTGTAATGTTTAAGTCAAATTAAACATCTACCTTCTCAAATATTTATCATTTATGATCAAACTTTTCAAAATCCTTTCCTTCTAGCTTTTGAAATGCTCGGTACATTGTTATTTTCTATAGTCAACTTACCATGTAATAACACACCAGTATCTCTTGCTCCTACCTAACTGTAACTTATTACTCATCAATCAAAATTCCCCCCACCCTCTCCACTCTCCTCAGGCTCTGGAAACAACTGTTCTATTCTCAACTTTTGGGAGATCAACATTTTTAAGTATCCATATATGAGTTAGATCATGTGGTACTTGTCTTTCTGCGCCTACTGAGTTGTATTTTCAAAGGCCTGATGTAATTTGATTTTCATAAGTATTGTATTTGTGACATTGTCTTAAAATATCATCCTATTTTTACCTCATTTCCAGATTTCTTCTGAAGTATTTAATTCCATCATCAGTGACACCATCAGCTAAAAGATACATCATCTTTTTATGCACAATCAAGGGTGAAAACATGATGTTAAATTATAATAATGAAGTAACATTTATTGTTACATTTGCCCCAATTTAAAAGCAGTTAAATGTTTTAAAAATGTGGATCTTAGAGTTAATGAAATATGAAACTATTTCCACTTTAATGGTAAGGAAATCCAATCACATTTAGTAAGAAGGCTTAGTTACTTGGAAACTAACCTAGTCACTAACCATTCCAGAAGCCCCTTTCTCCACATCTTCTATTTCCTACCCTCATTTTTCTTCCACCAAAATAACTTCTTCCATTCTAAAACACATAGAAATCAGGGGTAGAGCTAAAAAACCTAAGCTCACAATAATAAAAAAATTGCCAAATAATATTCAAATAAAGAGGTCTACACACTGATTATTAGTAATGGATCATTTTAAATGACAGGTATACAACCTAAAATCAACATCTTCTCTGATCCTGATGTTGACCAGAAAATTTATGATCAATTACTTTATTTTCTTTCATTTATGAAGAAAACTGAGCTAATGATCTGTAGATTCTAATTCATGTTCACCATTTGGAATGTCCATTGGCATTGCAATTGAGCCTCCTTCATCTGGTATTTTACCTTATGATTGATGGAAATTCTATGATCTTTAAATAGTAGGTGCTCTTTGTTTGTTTATGGAAATGTTTAGATTACCAAAGAATAATAACATGTTGAATAAATATGAAAACTTCTGTTCACTGACTGTAGTTTTCATTTTGTTCATAAGTATTTGAAAGAAAAAAGTAGATAACAGGATCAGTTATGAATGAAATCCGTATCAAAAAGAAACTGTAACTAATTTTGAATGTAACATATCCCCAAAGGATGTTTTAGAAAATTATTTTAGTACCAAAATATTTCATTACAATTTGAGGATATGGCTTCATATCTCAACTACAGCAAAAAAGACATTGTGAGGTTTAACATATCTTTTAACCTTTGTAAGGATCAGTTTCATTACCCCTCAGACATACAAAGTAGATATAAAAAAATCACCCTCTATCTGGAGCAAGTGTAAGTTTGAGTAAGACTGAATCGATAATATTATTACCCCCCAAAAAAGTGACAAGAATGGATATTGGGGTATAAGTAACAGTGTCTGTCACAGGAAGTTTTTTAAAAATTTCTATTATCAAATATAATTAAAATTGATAAAGGTAAATAATTTTTTAAAATAACATCTTTTTGCCAAACTTTTATTTCAAATTAATATTTATAGGCAAGAAGTAATATCTTTTTTGGAGGGTTCTTACTTCAGAATCCTTATAGGTGAAAATCGAAGTTCAGTGAAATATTTGATCCAGCCAGAAGTGTTTCAGATGCTCCCTTTAAGCAACCTGTAATGCAATTTGTGGTACAGGTGAGGGAATTTAAGTGTATGCCAGTTTTTATCCTACCCCATTAAAATAAACAGTCATTTTGTTGAAGTGAGATGATTATCTCTAAGATATTGTTCTTTCATCAAATTACCCAATTTAATCTGCTTCTAAATTCTTACAGAGTTTGAGTAAAGAGTATGGTAATTGAATTCCTTTAGCTAATGATATCCCCTAATGGGGAAGCAGGAAAGCAGAGCAAAATTTTCAGCAGTTGAAGGTGCAATTTGACCTGGCATGAACCTCTTTTCTTGCAAGAGACAGAAGGGAAAACAAAACAAATCACAATAAGTAACTTATTGAACTAATGTGCTTTAAATATAGAAAAAAAATTTCTCTGATGACAAATTCCTTTACAATCCATTCCTCCATAGGATGGGGTATGACTTTGGACTTTTTGATATTTTAAATACATCTTACATTATGTTTGAATAAAGAGTTCAGAATAAATCAACTTTTTACCTAAAAATGTTGTATTTTGATAGCCTTGTGATATCAGCAAGTAGGGAGTCATGCAGTGTGGAAAAAGCTTTCTGATTCCAAAAGATATACCCTGACTCAGTCCATTTATTGGTCAGGACAAAGTCTTGTTTGTTGTTTTGGAAGTGGCTGATGAAATATATTGGTAAATCCTCCCTCCAAAATCAGACAAAAGACAAACAAATGGTCCAAAATGAAATAAAACAAGAAACATTTTTATGCTTTAAAAAATCAACCATGGCCAGACAATAATCTTAAAGGTATTTGTGTTTTTAAAATTTCTGAATATTGAATAATTTCTGCGTTTGGTCTGCATATCTTCCCATCTTCTTCCTTCCCATCTCAGCATGGTTCTAAAGGGTGGGTCAAACCAGGAAGACTGGCAGATTATCAGCAGTGGGGAATGGGAGTACTTCATTGGGATTGGCTGGTGTCACCCCTACTCAGCAACATTATCAGTGGATGTGCTTTCTCAGCCCTGAGGGAGTGGAAAGGGCAGCAGTCAAATGTGCTAGACTGTGTGGTTGGGGAAAATGTATATTCATTCATCAGTCTGAGCATATGTGCAGAAGTTCCTTGAGGAAGTGAACCTATTTACAACTAGTCAGCACTGAGGTCAAGCTTGTATGTAGGAGATTTGAAAGGGTTTTGAGGAGACTTAAAAATGCCTTGAGCTTTGAATACACTCTCCTACTTAATCACAAACCTATCTGCAGAGGTTGGAGTCTTTATCACTAAGCTAAGGGCAACCACCAGGTAGTGAGTCCCCTAACTATCAAACCAAGAGGGTGTTTGGAATATAGACATGAGTGGCCACATATTCCATTGAGTACAGACTTCAGAGATCTCACTGAGGTAATTTATTAAGCAAAGAATTGAATAAACCAATAAAAAAAGAAATGACAACCTCTAGCTGGATGTGTTGGCACACATTTGTAATCCTATCACTGGGGAGGATGAGGCAGGAAGATTGTCGTGAGTTCCAGGCCAGCCTGGGCTACATAGCAAGACCTTGTCTCAAAAAAAAAAAAAAAAAAAAAAAAAAAAAGAAATGACAACTTCTAGAGGAAAAATATTACAGTTAGGACAATATAATTTTTATGTTTCCAGGAAAGGTTAACTAGCATACAAAGAAAGAAAAAAATGATGGCACGTACTCAAGGAAAACAGTTAATAAAATTTATCTTTTAATATTGTCAGATTTTGGATTTAGTAGATAAAAGCTTTGAAGCCATTATTCTAAAAATGCTCAGATGACTAAAATAAAATATGTGGAAAGACTTAAAGGGAATTTTCAAATGAATCACCAAAGATAATACATAGAAATTATTATAAAAAGTCAATAATTTAGAGTTTTCCAGTACACAAACTATAATGACAACAATATTAAAGTAGTTCAAATTTTCTTTTTGTTTGTTTTTTCGAGACAGGGTCTTGCTGTTCAGTTCAGGTTGGCCTCAATCTTGTGGCAATCCTCCTGCTTCAGCCTCCCAAGTGCTGAGACTACAGGTGTGTACCACCATGCCTGGCTTAAAGTAGTTTAAATTACAGGAAATAATTGAATTTGGAGACAGAGTAATAGAAATTGTCTAGTGTAGAGAATAAAGGAAGAAAAAGACTGAAGGAAAATAAACAGAGACATCTATAACATCAAGCACCCTGTTGCAGAATGGGAGAATAAAAAAGGAATAGGCAAAATCACATGAATTTGAAGAAATTGTAATTACAAACTCCCAAACTTGAGAAAAACAATAATTTACCTTACAAAGAAGCTCAAAAATCTAAGCAGCATAAACACAAAGAGATCCACATTTAGACACACCATGTTCAAAATGTTGACAGAAAAAAATTGTGAAATCTTGGAATCAGCAAGTAAAAATAGTTCATCACAGATAGGGGAGCATCATTAAGATTAATTGTTCTCTCCAGAAACAATGGAAATCAGAAGGCAGTGGGATGGCCTAAGGAGCAAAGGCAAAAGCAAAAAAAAAAAAAAGGTCAATCAAGAAACAGTCTCACAAAAGTAAGGGTGAAACGACTAAACATTTTCTGACAAAACTGCCTTAGAAGAAATTAATCAAAGAAAGATACTTAGTCTGACAAAAAATGATGCCATAATATAAGTTGAAATCTTCAGGCATAAAATAAAAGCATAGGATATAGTAAATATATGACTTATAATAATAATGTGATGTATTTCTCTAGATTTCTATTAATATTTGAGTACATTTTTCTTATTTTTTCTTATTTTCTTTCTTAATTTCTATAGAAGACATAAGGGCTAAGTATAACTCCATTTAATTTTACAGCACATATACATATAGGGAAATAAGTAAATAAAAGGAGATAAGGGATGAATATGATGAGTATTTAGGAACAATGCTGGATTATTTAATCACATGAATTTATTAATAATATGATACAGATTTTTGTGGTATTTAGCTTTTCACCATTGTAACAAAATATCTGACCCAAACAACTTAAAGGAGAAAGGATGTGATTTGGATCATGGTTTCAGTCCATGGTTGGCTGGCTCCGTGGTCGTGGTCTGGGCCTGTGGGGAGGCAGATGATCACAGGAGAAGGGCGTGAGAGAGTGAAACTCCTCCCCTCATGGAGATGGAGGCTGGAAGCAGAAAAAGAGAGAATGAGTCAAAGAAAGGGGCTGGGGTTAAGGTATATCCTTTAAAGGCAAGCCCCAATCATTTACTTTCTCCAACTGGCCTCACTTCCTGCTAGTGAATTCAGCTATGTCCTCATCAGACCATTAATCCCTTATGATCCAATTGCCTCTCTCAGGCCCACCTCTGAACATAGCTACATTAAGAATCAAACTCTCTGCTGGGGATTTAGCTCAGTGGTGCCAAGCCTGCCTCTAAAGCACAAGGTCCTGAGTTTGATCCTGAATACCAAAAAACAAACAAACAAAGACTCAAACTCTCTCTCTCTCTCTCTCTCTCTCTCTCTCTCTCTCTCTATATATATATATATATATATACACACACACACATATATACATATATCTCCTTGGGGGATACTTAATATTTAAATCATAGCAATTATGATAAAGGTACATATTAGAACATTTAAAAGTATTCAACAAATCCACAATACACGCATAAAATATCAATAAAGAGTAGAAATTCTATGGTAAAATATGCTCAGTCCCCAAAAATATAGTTGAGTGTGGGAAATTGTAGAATTCAGCTATCTAGTTTTAAGAATTGATCACAAGAAGTTTGTTAACTGACAAAATTATGTAGTTTCTGGGAAATTCCACAAGTCTGTTTGTTAAAAGAATGCCAGAAAACTTTAAGAGACGTTGTGAAAGTTTCACAGGAGAAAAACAGGTTTTCCTAGTTTTCTTATTTACCATTTCCTGGGATCAGAGGACCGCAACCCAAAGACTCTACACGTGGTAAGAGAGATAGAACTCACTATGCACATCTGTGCTGTTTGTGGTGGGCCGGTGGGCTTGATTTCTGCTGAAGTCGTCCTGCTCTCTTGGTACCATCTGATAAGAAGAGGGCTGTGGTGTGCTCTTTGATGTACGGGATTGGTGAATGGAAATGGGAGACTTGTAAATTCACCTGTAGCTTTTATGAGTCACTTACAGTAACTTGTCACCAGAGGTTAAAATCAGAAAGACGATAGCCAGAATAAGCTGCTTTCCTACATGTATAAAAGCCTTGCTTCTTTCCTTTGTGATTGTCGAACAGTGTCAGAGGAGTAAACTTCTGTGCGTCCCCCAGGCTGTCTCCTTTTCTTTCTTTAAAAGTTGGTGCTTTCCGGGGTCTCAGGTCTCCCTTTAGAGAGACTACCAACAGTTGAGGAAGAATAAATAAGACAGAAGGCACCTAGAAAACAGATTATAAAATAATAAAAATAAATCTGACCATATCAATATGTACATTGTATGTAAACTGTCTAAATAATCATAGGCATAAAATATCAGATTGAGTTTTTAAACACTTAGATCAAATTGTCCACAAATTGATTGTCCTCCATTGATTGAAAGATAAAAATTGTTTTAAATGTCAACAGACATAATGCAAACAGCAGTCATAAGAGAACAAAAGCATTTTATATCACAGAAAATAGCCAGGCATGATGGTACATGCAATCCTTGGGAGGCTGAGGGAATGGAACAGCCCTGAGTTCGAGGCCAACCTGGCCCACATAGTTCAAGACCACTCTGAACTACAGAGTGAGATGCTCTCTTACAACTCCTTCTAAAGAAAAATCAAACAAAATAGACTTTAAGTCAAGATATAGTATTAGTGAAAAGCAGGGAATTTCATAAAAATAAATAGGTCAATGCATTAGGAAAATATAACAAATATAGTAATACAGGCATCTCATAAGTACAAAATATATGAGAAAATATGGACAAAATTCAAGGAAGACAAAAAATTGAAAAATTATGGCTAAAATCTGTGCTCAATATATGATAGAACAACTAAATGAAAAATCAGAAATAATACAGAAAACTTGATTAGCTGGAATTTGTCTCTCTGAATAATTAATCATGGCTTCCTGTGAATGCTCCACAGACCATATTCCCATAGCTGTATCTCCCCTTCCTTTCAAAGTGCCTTATTTTGTGATTTAACTGTTTGCATCCTGACTTCTCTATTACATTTTATATGAGCTTTGTAACTACAGGGAAGTCTTTCCATAAAACTGTGTGTGACTCAAGAATTCAGTTTCATAAAACACTATTGGAACCTGAGAGCAAGGCAAATGAAGTGACCACAGAAACATGGACCCTACTTTATAGAAATCCTGGTCCTGGCTACAAGATTTAAATATTTTGACGACACAGTAGATTTTGGAACCGTTTAGTGAATACCAGGGTTCAAATTCCAGTTTCTAATGTTAGTGGAGATCACCGGGAAGGTGGTCATTTTTCTTGGCTTCGTACCCTGTTAATTAGCTTGGGGAATATCCAGCCACTGAGGCCCATGCACTAACTCTGTGTCTCCTTAGATTGGGCTATTTTTCTGATCCTGTCTGAGCAGTAGAATAGCCATGAATGTGAGGCCATCCTGGGCTAATGCAGTGAGTCCAAACAACATAGTGAGATGCTGTCTCAAAACTCCTCCTCTTTTAAGGAAAGGAAGGACTATCAATCACTATTAAACTATGTCTGAATTTATACTAAATAGGGTTTTCCTTAAATATTTTCAATCTAATTAAGTGTTTTTGGAGGCAGACTAAGTGGGAGGAAAAGTTAAATAAATAATTTTTATCTCTATCTATCATTTTACTTTTCACCATCAAGTACTTCTACACCAAATTGAGATAGAAGACACACACACACACACACACACACACACACATCTCCTCGTGAAAGTGTAAACATAGTCATGATCTTTTCTTTTTTTTTTTTTTTTTTTTTTTTGGTACCGGGAATCGAACTCTTGTCCTTGTGCTTGCGAGGCAAGCAGCGGAACCACTGAGCTAAATCCCCGGCCCTCGTGATCTTAATAGTGGTCTACATAAAGCATGAGGAAAGTGTGTCACATCCCCAGCTCAGCACTATTGCTCCCAGAGGAACAAAGCCAAAAAGGTCATGCAAGAATAACAATAATATATGCTATAGCACAGAAATGAAAAAAAGATCAAAACAAAAAAAGAAATAATTCCCAGCTTCTCCCATGTTGGTTTGTGTTTCCTCTTTCGTAAAATGTGAGGGATGAACTTATACTCTAGGGTCACTTATTGCTGTAAAATTTACTTAATTCAGCATGAAAACATCTGTCACACCCAGATGCCCCAGACTGAATATTAGAAATCCAAAAATAGATTGGAGGAAAGCCTCCTTCATCTGTCCAGGAATTCATCAACTTCTTTGCGTCTCTGGATGAATGTAAATGCTTAGATCTCCATTTCAGACTCCATATTATGCATCTCTAAGGAATGGCATTAAAAAAGAAGTGATCCCAACTGGTAGCTCAACACCAAGGAGGAAGACCGCATTTCGGCTTTGGTTTACAAATGGATATGCTAGAAAAACTACAATCAATTCCTCCTATTTATTTTCACCATATGTGTTGCCAGAGGTATTTTACAGAAAACGAGGAGCTTCTGCTTGGTCTAGGACTGAGGGTATATTCTTGGTAACAGAATAACAAGCAATCACACCAGACTGAAACAGTTTTACTACCTAGCAATGTACCTAGTAGATCCAAAACAGTGTGACCTGATATGGTATTTGCCCTAAAAATTATCACTGAATGACCCTGGGACCATATTATCTTTTGTTTGTATGTTTTCTGAAAAAGAAATTATTAAAGTGCAAGAAAATCTTGGGGGCTGGTGATTTAGTTCAGTGGTTTCACCTGCTACGCAAGCTCATGGACCAGAGTTTGATCCCCTGTAACAAAAAAAAAAAAAGAGAAAGAAAGAAAATGTTATGACAGTCTCAACGTGCCACCCACAGAGAGATGTCTATAGCTGTAAAAATGGACCTATGAGATAACACAGCATAGGGAAAAAGACTTTGGGCTTCAGGCTCTAACAGATTTGTGATTGACCTTGATTTTTACCATCTAAATTTCTCTGATACTTAAAATTCTTTAAGCCTCAGTCTTCTCATCTGAGATGAGATTACATAATTTACCACAAATTACTATTGAAAGAATAAATTAGACAGGAGAGACTAGGCATTCTATCTTTCATATAAAGAGAAAATCCATGATAATATCACCATTGTTGTCATTTTCATCCTTGCCTTTATGTTTATATTAATTAGCACCTCGGTACATTTAACGAAGCTCTATACTTTGGCTCTCAAGTTCCCATATATAGGAATTCTATTTTGTTGCCTTACCAATATTTATTCTGTTCTGTAGGAATCAACTCAAGTTAACTGAAGCCCATGAAAGATTGATGCACAAGCCTAAATGGCAGTTGGTTTATTTTAAATAATAATTATGATCCTTATGCAAAGAATCGTTAGCACATTATCACTCTACGGGAATAGAGCCATGGAAAGTCACCTTATCCTACAGTAGATAAACTTGGCATCAGATCACTAACATAGCTCTTGAAGATAGTGGCAATAAAATAGTCATGGTATGTGTCCACTCCTGCAGGATGCATAGTTTTGCCCAAGGATTAGTCTGTTAAAAAAAAAAAGCAGAATTTTCATCTCCTGGACCTTAACATCTATTGACAAGATTCTGGTTCTTGAGGCCTCTTTTCCTGCTCTGTCTGTTGACAATATTTACATATCCTTTCTCTGTCTGGCACATAATAATATAAATAGGTAATTTTCCATTTCCTATGTTACTATAAAATTCCTAGCTTTATTCAGGCATTTAACCCCAGATTACAATGATTAGAGTATTGCATATTCCAAATTTCTTGTCCTAGATATCAGGTATTTTGTTTTTTGCAAGAAAGGAAAATTGCACATGAAAATTACTAATTTGCACATGCAAATATTTTTCTTAGAGAATGATGCTATTGAAAATTTCTAGGTAAATATCACATAGCTAAAATATTGCCCTGGTAATTTATCTCATAAATTAGTTTTTATATGACATGAGCATTTTTCATCGAAGTATTTACTAATGTTCCACAACATTATCATCCATGAATCTGCCATTATTTAAAAGTTGAAGATAAAATAGTAAAAAAGATCCAATCCTTGTCCTTTTAGATTATTATTTAAGAGTAAGACTGAAAACTAATGATGGGAGGGCTGGGAATTTAGTTCAGTGGTTCTGCCACCTGCCTTGCAAGTGCAAAGTCCTGAGTTCGATCCCCAGCAACAAAAAAACCAAAAAAAAAAAAAAAAAAAAAAAACAACTAATGATGGGAAAGTTTCATTGGACTTGTGGTAGAGGAAGATTAATGTGCAAGGAGTCTTTGGTGCAGGAAGGCCTAGACCACAAGTAATATTCAACACTAACCATTCCGATGGGAGAATATCAACCATACATAATCATTTTCAGCAACCCAGAGGATACTAGCAATATATCCTAGCTGAGTCTGAAATTGAAGGAAATCTTCCTAGGAGAAGAGTTCTGTAGCCTAAAGATGACACCTAAAGGGTTTTATTCCTCAGAAAGTGCACACTGTGTTACTTTATTATAAATATAGGAAACACATGTCAAGCATTCCAGATAGTTCTGTGTCAGACTTAATCATTAGAATTGAGCCTGGGATGCAAGTGTCCCTCTTTTACTTTCTGGCAAGAGAGATTTACAGCACACATGCAGCTTCCTCTAAAGAAAGAACCTCCACTATCCTCTCTCAGTCTTCTCTTTAGTGATACATACAGAGGCTTCCAATAATCCTGAGTGTGCTTTCAAATATTAATTTCACAAACTTCATTTTGTTCTGACACATCACTTTGGAATTTTACATTCAGTTTGGTTTCATTTATCCATGATTTAAAATAAATTGACCTGATATTATATTCCTATCATTTAAAATTGTTGAATCTAGAATATAACCTGGGTCGCTTTCATCCAAATCTCCTGTCCTATTAAAGGTTGAAGGCAGGGCCAGGGATTTAGCTCAGTGGTTCCAGCGCCTGCCTAACAAGCGCAAGGTCCAGAGTTTGATCCCTGGTGCCAAAAAAAAAGTTGAAGCAAAGTTTAAAAAACGGTATTCTGAAGTTGGCCCAAGATGTCCTTCAGCACATCAACTGTGTCCCACCCCTCTCAATGTCCACGTATACCATTTCACCTCTTTAATCACCTCAGATACTCTAACAAAGTCATTGATATTCTTGCCCTTCTGATATTCTTGTACATCGTTGCAATGCTCAAGAAGATAATTTTCTGAAGCAGAATCTAGTTCAGCTCAACCCACCTCTTCCATATTAACTTCGAAAAAAACAAGTAACATTGTATTTCTTCTCTTTTGCTTTCAGGTTTTTTGTCCAGGAAATTTCCTGGTAGGAACATCCACAACCCCTCTTGGAATAGAACAACAGTCGTTTGCCCACTTACACAGACCTTGTATAATCAACAACTATATGAAGTGTTCACCAGAGCATTCTACACATCTTTTTATTTTCTTTCAGTAAATAGATGTAAGCATGGAGTAGTAGAAATTCTTCTATCTTCTCATTAAAATAGATTTAATCACAAAATGGGAAGTCAGTGGGGCTTTACAGATAGTCTGATAAATGATAATTCTAAATATTTGAGAAGTAATACCCTAGTATATGTCAGACATTTTAATCTGGAAATGAGAAAGCTCACAATACATCTCAGACACCTACTCAAATAATCAATAAATGTTTACAATAGCACTTCGAAAAACATAAAGGGATTATAATATCATTGCCCGCTTTCACTTCTTCCTTCATACTATACAGAAAACACTGGTTACATTCAACAAGAAAGCACATACTCCAAAGATACATCGTTGAAATAACATTTTGTTCTTAAAACTTCTTCATTTATCAGTGTTAAAATTTGTTTTTAAAATCAGCAAGAGTATCTTATAGGAGAATAGTGCAGTTATTCAAATTCGCTAAGTTATTTAAATTCGCTAAGTTATTTGTAAACTATAAAATATTCTGAAAACGTTTTTTCAATTTGTTTGTAAAATATTCAAAACATGATGCATATTGAAAAAGCAAAAGATGCAGATATCATCTTTGAATTTTATCTTTGTGTTTGTCAATTTTATTTATCTTTAATTTCCTCATAGTTCACTTGATTTATTCTATTCAAATAATGTACAATGAGATCCATCCACAAGAAATCCACAAGCTCAGTGTATGTCTACCAGGAGGTGAACAGGGTCTCTTTCTACTTCATTTAATTAATAAGTACTGAATGTTATTGTGCTGAATGGATAGTAAAATACAAAGATTGCTCTTTATCTAAATCACTCCTCCACACACATTTCAGGCAAGCCTTCATCTCTAAATCATTCTTTTGAAATTACTGAATAAAACACAGTTTTCAACTTCATGAAAGAGAAATCATATAACTTGATTGAGTGTTAAGTCAATAATTGATTCAATTAAAAATGTGCCAGACACAGAAATAGCCTCTGGAGTGTTGATACCTTACAATAAGAAAATAAAGAGAAAAAGCACTTTGATTAAAAAAAAGCCCAAGTAAGCTAAAAATAGATAAGTATCTAAGATAATTGAAATATTATTTTACCTACAATATCATTATTCAAATTTTCAAAGATCCAGCTCTTTGAAAGCAAATATAGCTTTTTTATAAAGCAGATTAAGAAAGTTGCCTTTTTCCTGGGAACTGTACCACACATAGATCGCAAACTGCAACCTCCCACTTACTGTGTATGATAGGCACACAAATGTACACACAGGTGCATTTTGTTTTAATGCACTTCACATTACTGCACTTCATAGTTAGGGATTTTTACAAACTGAAGGCTTTTGACCACTTTGTATTGAAGCTATCTATAGGACCACTTTTCTAACGGCATGTACTCACTTTATTTTTCAATGATCTATTTCATGGTAATTCTCACCGTATTTCAACCTTTTTCTTTATATCTCTTATTATTACCTGTGATCAGTGTTCTTTGTTGTTACTACTGCACTTGTTTTGAGATATCCCATGTTTGTTCATAGAAGAGGTTGAGTTTAATCCGTAAATAGGAATGTTCTGACTCTCCACTGACCGACCATTTCCTGTAACTTTACATCTCCTTAGACTTCCTTGTCCCTGGCACACAATAATACTGAAATTAGTTCAGTCAAAAACTCTACAATGGCCTCTACGTTTTCAAGTGAAAAGTTACATTCTTTCACTTTAAACCCAAAGTTAGCAATGATTTAGTAAAGAAAGCATGTCAAAACCCAATAGACCAACAGTTATGACTCTTGCTCCAAATAATTATCAAAGTTATGAATTCAAAGGAAGAATTTTTGGAGAAAATTAATATGTTATTCTAGTAAAGATACAATTAACAAAATGAAAGAATAGTTTTATTGCTGATATGAGAAGTTTTAATTATCTCCACAGGAGGATCGATCCAGCTACAATATTCCCTCAAGCCAAAGCCTAACCCAGAGTAAGGTAGTTCTTTTCTTCAACTCTAAAATGGCTGAGAGAGATGAAGAGGCTGCAGAAGAAAAGTTTTCTGCTAGCAGCAACTGGTTCCTGAGTTTAAAGGGAAGAGGCCATCTAGCTTACACAAAAGTGCAAGATAAAACACAAATGTAGATTCTGCAGTAAATTATCCAGAAGAAAGGTGGGTACACAAAAAAACAGGTTTTCAGCAAAACAGTTTTATATTGAGAAGATACTATCTAAGACTTTTCATAGCTAGATAGGAGAAGTCAATGTTTGGCTTCAAGGTTTCAAAGGACAGGATATAGGAGCAGCCTCCAGGATATAGCTATTGTGAATTGTGCTGCTATAAATTGGGTATGCACCTATCATTGTAATATGATGACTTTAACTCTTTCAGGAAGATACTTAAAAGGTGAATTGCTGAGTTGAATGGAATTTCTATCTTAAGTATTTAAGGAGTCCCCATACTGATTTTCATAGTGGGTGTAAAAGATTGCTTTCCCTCTAACAATGTAGGAGGGTTCCTTTTTCCCATGCAGCCTCACCAGCATTTGTTATTATTTGATTTCTTGATGATAGTCAGACATTCTGGAATAAGACAAAATCTCAGTTTTCTTTTAATTTGCATTTCAAAAATGGCCAGTGATATTGAGAATTTTTTCGGGTATTTATTGGTATTCAAACTTCTGAGAATTTTCTATTTATTTCAGTTGCCCATTTTTTGATTGGGTCTTTTACTGTGGGGTGCCTACTTTTTTTCAGTTCTTTATATATTCTGTATATTGGTCTTCATTCTGAGGTATAACTGGCAAAATATTTTTCACATTCTGTAGATTGTCTCTTCTTTCTGATGGTTGTTTCCTTTACTCTACAGAAGCTTTTCCATTTGATATAATTACACTTGCTGATGTTCATGTTATTCTCATGGAATTGGGGTTCTACAGATGAATAGATGAAGAAATGTGGCACTTATACACAATGGAATACTACTCGGTTCAAATGAAGGATAGATTTGAGTCTTTTATAGAAAATGGATGCACCTTGAATCCATAAGCAATCAGACACTTAAGCTGAAATGCCATATGGTTTCTCTCACATGAAAACCTCAAAGTATGAATAAATCAAAACAGCAAAATAAAAGATAGACAATAGGAAATAGAGAACTACATCTTTTGCAAATAAGAACAGGAACAAGAGATGTTAGGAGGGTGAATGGAGGAAGAGGATATAAAAATAATTAAGATGTGTCATTTTCATGTATCAACTACCCAGAATGAATGTCTTCATGATGTACTACAAACAGGTACTAATTAAAAAATGGACAGCCTAACTCATTTGTCAGAACTAATGAAGTAACTTTAAGTTGAAGGCAATGCCCATTACCATTCTGAGAAAATTTTGCATCTTAAATATGCTGAATCTACTCTGCCATGCTCTATGTATGGAAACAAAAAGTCTAAATGATATCACTATTTACAACGTGGTTTACTGAATATTATAAGCCCACTATTGAGAACTCTTGGTCAGGAAAAAATCATTTAAAAATATTACTGTTTATTAAAAATGCACTGGATCACTCAGTAACTCAGATGAAGATGTGTATGATTGATGAGAATTTCATACCTGCTAACATCATAACCATTCTGCAGCATGTGAGTTTAAAGTCTTATTATTAAGAAACAGATTTTTAAAACTATAGTTCATGTAGATACCAGTTTGATCCTCTGATGGATATGAGCAAAGTAATTCAAAATCTTCCGAAAAGGATTCACTGCTGTAGATTTCATTAAGAACATCTGTGAATTTAGGAGATCAAAATATCACACATTAAAAGATGTATGGAAGAAGATGACTCTAACCTCATAGATGACATCAAAGAGTTCAAGATTTCACTGGAAAAAAATAACTGGAGCTATAATGGAGATCGCAAAAATCTAGAAACAAGTGGCACCAAAATGTGACTGAATTGTTGTAATCTCCCGATGGAACTTCGGTGGATAAGAAGTTGCCTTTAGGATGAGCAATGGACATTGTTTTCTTGAGATAGAATGTATTCCTGTTGAAGGTGCTGTGAACACTTCAGAAATGACAATGTAGTTAGAATTTTGCATAAAAGGCAGTAGCCAGGTTTGAGAGAATTGACTTCCATTTTGAAGCAAGTTGCTCTGTGATGTAATGTGCCATAATTAAGAAACTATCATGGAATCTGGAGTGCAGCTAGTGAAAAAGCGTTTGCCTAGCATACACAAAGCCTTGGATTCAATTCCCAGCACTACACAAAGGAGAGAGAAAGAGAAAGAAGTCACAAATTGCTCTCGCTGCTTCAACTTTCACCAATCACTACCTTTACCATTCAGCAGCCATAAACATCAAGACAAGATCTTCCACCAGAAATAAGATCAAGATTCAAGCTCAAGCAATCAATAATATTTTTAGCAATAAAGTGTCATAAAATTAGGACATATAAATTGTTTTTGCATACATATAATGTTGTCCCCTTAATAGACTGCATTACAGTATAAAAATGTATGTGAATTTTTCTATGCACAGTGAAACTAGAATATTCATGTGACTCATTTTAATGTGGCAGTGTGGAAACTGTGGTCAATATACCTGAATTGTCCCTCTACTATACTACTTTTCATTTGATTTTTGTTTGTATTCCTCCTATTTGATTGTAAACTCTTTTTGTATTTATTAAGTTTATTGGTACATTTTAGGTATACAGTATGATGACATTCATCATTCGGAATTTGTATCTTTACATGATATATATTGGTTCTTATTTTTTCCCCATTCCCCTGCCCTTCCTTCAACCCCTTCATCCCTCCCTATGTACAAAGACTTTGTTTCCATTTTTTCCTTTTCTCACATTTTTTCCTTTCCCTTCTATCCTTTCCCCTACCCCTCACACTTCCTTCCCCTTTGGACCTTTTCTTCCTATTTCACATTATCTATTATACATTTTGATCCTTATTTACACTTTCAGTTTCTCACACCAGAGAAATTATTCAGAATTTACACATGTGTGTCCTATTCATTTCACTTAAGAGTATGGCCTCAAACTTTTTGAAGACCAAGAAAACAAATTATCAACACACATATACTGAGTTATTTGCAATAAACCTGTGAACACACTCAACATTTAATAAATGGCAAATGAAATAATTTGAAAAGCTTATTGATAAGGAAATTCTCGCATTTTAATTCTTGTTTCAAAACATCAAAGATTTATGATATATGAAATATATAAGACATGTAAAATATGAGATTATATCAAATTACCTCCATATAAAGTCATACAAAATATCAAACTATTATTAAAATTTTTTTACTAAGACTTTGATTATCAGTGTACATTCCAGAAGTTTCGTAATGACTCTAATCACATTAAAACAATTATCACTGAATAAAATCTCTATATATAAAGGGAAAAAAGGAATGAACAAGTATATCCATACATATGCATAGGGATAAATGTAATTGAACAAATTGCAAATTTCCCCAGATTATCTTGAGCTGGGATCAGTTTCTAATTGTTCTTGAGAATATAAAGTTTGACAAGTGCCAGGAAGTTCACCAAAATATAGGAGCTAAGGTTTCTAGACTGCAAGGGAATTTTCTTGGCTATGTCGGTAGAATCCTTCCTCAAAATGCCTGTCCATCTTTGTGGATTTCATACTATAAATCCTCAATTATTTCCATTCATATCTATGAACCTCAGATAAACATAACTGATTTTATCTTATTATTCCTATAATTGCATGATACCTTCATGAGATACTTTCATTTTTGACACTCAATTTCACAAATAGCCAATCATATGAACTGAATACATTTTCCACCTCCCATGTACTTGTCAATGCGTAAGTATACGTGAGGAACTATTACATGTGCCAGATATTAAGTGAATTTAAAAACTTTATTACATTACTTCTGAGGACTTCTATAATATCAGGTTCTGTAAAATAATTTCATATTACCAATAACTTATAGGGGAAATATTAGTTTCCATCTCAAACTTAGCTACAAATAATTATGACAATCCTTATGGAGAAGTTGGTAAAAAGGAGAAGGAAAATTATTTTTTTGTAGAATAAGACACTGTCTAGGTACAGAGCTTCACTAAATTTAATATTAAACTTTATGGAAGCATATAGATTTGCAAATTTATGTTAAATTTAATTTCTAGGATATACAGATATATTAAGACCTAAACATAAACAGTGAAAATACAAAGTTAACAGAGAACATAAGTGAATAACTTTATGACTGTAGGATGTGAAAGTTTTATTAGACATGATAATACCTCATACTTTGTAAAAATTTTGAAGACTTGACTAAATTAAAAATGTTTTATTTATATTCAGAGGAGGACACAATAGAAAGGTTAACAGGGAGAAGATGATACTTGCAATGTTTATAAAAACATTAACATTGTAAAACATCAGGAAGTGTTTTAGATCAGAAATAAGATAATTCTTTAGAAATGAAAAGCAGATATGACTAGACATGTTGAGATGATTCATTTGGTAGTAATTAGAAATCCCCCATTAATATAGCATGTTATACATTAGACTACAATGTAAAAACTAGACAACTGAAATTATCAGGGAAAAGTTTGGAATTAAGGATCCTGAATCAATATTATCAGGGATATGAATGGATACAACCATTCCGGTGAATCTTTCAATTGCTAGTGAAAATAAATGCACATGCATCTTGAGATGTATTTGTGTATGCCCTAGGGATAAGCAGGAGAACATTTCTTTTTCATTGTGATGAAATACACAGAACACAAAATTTATCGTTTTAAACACTAATGTTTTTATAGATCAGCAGCGTTTAGTACAGTCACGTGGTTGCGCAACCGTCACCGTTGTCGTCTGGTCTCCAGGAATACATTCATCTTCTCTGACTGAAGTTCTGTGTTTATTAGTTCTCCGCTGTCCTGTCCCCTACTCCTTGATAAGGACCACTCTATTTCCCTTCTCTATGACTTTGACTATTCTAAGTACCTTGTGTAAGTAGAATCTTACAATATATCTTTTTGAAACTGATTTATTTTATTTAGCATGATATCTTCAGGGTCTGTCCACATTGTGGCATGTATCAGGAATAAAGTTGAATTATTTAAACCTGTATCTATGTATCTATATGTATATCTATTTATCTATGCTATCTATCTATATATCTGTGTTTATTCATCATCTGTTTATGGACATGGTTGTATCAACCTTTTCATAATTAATGTTGATACAAACATGTAGTTTTGGTGTGGTTTTTTTTGGTTTTGTTTTGTTTTTTTGAGACAAGGTCTCCCTATATAGTTCATCCTGGCCTTGAACTCACAACAATCCTCCTGCCTCAGCCTCCCAAATACTGAGATGACAGGTGTGCCCTAAGTGGTTTTTCCCCATAAGTGTTCTTGGGAACCTTGCTGAAAATAATTTGAACAAATCTCATGGTTTACTCATGTTGTCTTTATTCTGTTCCATTAATCTAATATCTGTCTTTATGTCAATATCACACTACTAACCATGGTTTTGTTGTAAATTTTGAAATCAGAATGTGTGAGACTTACAACTGTATTTTCTGTTTTGATGATTGGGCTATTAAAGTCTTAAAGTAAGACTCCATATGAACCTTATAATGCATCATAAACTTTTGCAATAGTTGATAGAAAGAAAGATCAAATGCTGTCACCATAGCATGGTTTGTAGAAAAAAACATTATTGTTGGCAGCTTCAATGTCTAAATAGAGCAACAGGTAAGTAAATACACTAGGCACACTTATAGAATACCTTATAGCAGCAAGAAGCAATCAATAGAATACATATCTAGTAACATGGGTAGTTCTTAAAATTAGTTTTTAAGTTAAATAGTAAAACACTACACTCTCTGCATCTGTCTCTTTCTCTAATCTTAGATAAAAATATTTTATTGTGTATCAGCAGTTCTAGATAGAGTTATGTACAGTTAAGGTTTAGATCTGGGATGTCCCCAAAGAGTCTTATGTGTTCAGAGGCTGGGCTTTTAGATGGTGATTGGATCCAGAGAGTAATATACCGACTGCTGGATTCATCCACTAATGAGTTCTGCTGGGTGTACTATTAGGAGCTGGGGCCTGGGTAGGGCCAGTCACTGGGGGCGTGACTCAGAAGAGTACCTCTCCCTCTCCTGCTCCTCCTTTCTCTAACTGATTCCCGCTGCTTCTCTGCTGTGCCCTATGCACTGAAACCTCTACAAACCAAGCAAGAGCAAACCTACCTCTCATTCTTTCACTTGTAGGTGTTGAGTAATTTGTCCCAGTAATGAGAAAGTGAATGAGACAAATAACGATCTCTTTCTCTGTCAATATCCAATCTCCCCCCCCCTTCTGTCATGTGTGTGTAAGGGGCACAAATAAAAATATAGAGACTAAATTAAAGTATTTTCTTCACATTAGATAAATGCATACCTAAGGCTTGGCATAAATTTTTTTAAATGCTCTGCCTAAAACACTTTCAGAGGAATCTAGTTACTTTGGCTTGAAATTTTTTGTCAGATATTTCAAAAAGGGGCCCCTATGTTGACAAATATCTGACATTGCAGGTACACTGACAGAGTTAGAATAGAGTTGTTTCAGAAATTACAAGAACAAAGATCATAGATGTTCTTCAACATTTGTCTCTTATTCTGTACTTAGGCATTTAGATAAATAGAAGTTCCTTTGAAACTAAACTACATAAGAAGTTAAGACAATTTTTTTCTGACAGTATCATAAAGGAGTCTTTTCATAATATTATATGTATAACTTGCTATTTATAGGATATATATACCCTAAACAAACAAAATCCTAAAAATGATATGTTATTTATACAAGATAATAGGTGTTTGGTTAAATTAATTCTATCAGTGGTTTTTCAATTGAATCTGAAGAAGCCTTGAACAAAAGAGGTGTTAGAGAATATTTCTGAGCTGATACCATAATAAAATATATTTAGACTGTCACTCCTTCACCAAACCTGTTAGAAATAACAAAATGTGAAAGCAATTTAGTCTACTCTATTAATCTTACACTGAGAAGAAATAAGCCTCATAAAATACTTGGCTGTTGTCATTGCTGTTTCACAGATGAGAAAACTGAGGCTCATTAGTGTTGAGTAACATTTCCTGAAATCTTATGTAGTGAGAAGACCTAAGATTTGTATTTATCTTCATCTGAATCTTTCAAAATGCCTGCTTCATCCACTAAAACTAGAGTCTGCAGAGTTTTTCTCTAAGAATTGGATATTAAATATTTCTCATTCTGCAGACCGCATTCATTGTGGCAACTATTCAACAGTGCTATCATAGCACAAAAGCAGTCTTGGACAACATGTAAATAAATATCTGTTGCATTAAAACTTTATTTACAGCCACATTTTGAATTTCATAAAATGTTCACATCATGAAATATTATTCTTCCTTCAATTTTGTTCAATCATTTGAAATATAACAAATATTATTTGCAAGCTGTATAGAAATAGGTGGCAGGTGGGATTTGTCCTATGACATAATTTTTCAACTTCTGTACTACAATATGCTAAGTTAGCCAGTTGGAAAGGGGGTGAAGTTGTTATGGCAATAGTGAGATGAAACCATGAGAAAAGCATGAAAGCATGAAAAAAGTAAGCTGAGATGATTTTATAGCATCAAATATGTACCTTGCGGACACTAGTCCAGAGCCAGAATTCAAGGTAAGAGCAATAAATATTTGAGAGTCAACTCCATAAGGACAGAGCTCAAGCTGAGAGAGTAGTTAAAAATATGACTTTGGAAATAGCCAGAGGTATGTGGTGGAAGGTAAGAGAAAAGGATATGTGTACACTGGATGTGAATAAAATGGATAGAATCAGGGTTAATTAATTCATGGCAGAAGTGGAAGGAGATTATTTCTTGATACAGAAGGAGGAGCACTAATAAAAAATCCAAGGGGACAAAGGAAAATCTATAGCTCCATAAACAATGAAGATGGTCAACAATGATGTTTGAAAGGATAGTTACTATAGAAAGGTTAGTGTGAGAGACAGGTTACGGGTGCTTAACCATGAGGCAGAATTTGAGATTAAACATTCTATTAGAAACAAAGGTTTGGAAGTTAGACAATGTGTTCATGTTATTTAAAGTTTGTTGCTTAACAAAGGCTTATTTCATAGAAAACTTTGTATTTCAAAATAAGTGTTGACATTAATAAATAATTCAAAATGATACAATGCTATTTACACACAGGCTTGAAATGTATGCAAAGATTTAGAAACTACCGAGATTGTTGCTGTATTCTGGAATTTTCGTGAGATTTTTACCTATTCATCAGATTTTTTTTAGGTAACTGCAGTTTTTATTTCAGTTTATTTTAATATATATAACATATATATAATTTGGAGCTTGTGGTAAATCTATGCTTCTGATAGGTGACTCAGTGATTCAAATGCTGGCTTTTATATGACTTAATATAAGAGCTACAATGGGATGATAAGTATCTCCAGGGTTGCACCATCAGGAAGAGACAACTGAGAGACTGAAATCAATAAATGTGGAATAGAGAATGGGAAAACTTCTTAAACAGGAAATATCATGTATGAATGGATGTGGGAAAATATTTCAAATTCAGGGTCTCAGAAAGAAAATTAAAGCACACATTGAGAAGATATTCCCTTATGAAATATTATGGACAAGCTCAGAGAAGTAGCACAACACATATGGCAATATTGGCAAAAGCAAGAAGCCACTTTTAGAGTGAAGGCTAAAGGGCCAGTTAGACAATATAATTGCAAGTTATTAAGACTTTTGACTGTGAAGAAGTTCAGAGTCTGCAAGTTTCAAATATAGAGGAATATTGTAACCACTACAAATTCAACCTTGTAAGAAAAGCCTTTCTACTCTGAGATTTACCAGTTACTAGGTGTTTGACAAAAGCAACACCTTTTTTAAAAAACATTGACTAATGCTGCATTTTCCCAATAGCTAAATATAATTTTAGACCAATACTTGGCTTGATTAGAGTTCATCTGAACATATTGTGGTAAGTATTTTCTGCATTAAAATACATTCTGGATATTTTTATCAGGTATTTAATGTCTCCTTGTATAGTAATCAATATGAAAAATTCTGTGCCAGCCATATTACACATTTATAGCCAATTTTAATACCTTAATTGGGTCCATTTAAATTGTCAGCCAACATTTTGATATACTGTCTGTAAAGAAAAAATAAAACCTCACTCTATTAACTAGTTTATATTTCTTTCTTTATGTATGTATTGTCTCCATTTAACTACTGTGGATAAGATCAATTTGTTACAATCATAAGGGCCTTTTTGTAGTGCCTTTGTATATATCTGTGCCATTTTGCTAGCCACCATGGTGTATGTAAATTGCAAAGCAACACACCTGGCACCTGCTGCCTATGATCATTTTATATGGAATGAAATCATCTCTTAACAAACAGAATTTAAAACAGAAAAAGACTGAAGGAAAAGTGACCAAATGTTAATTTCTTGAAGTATGTGACATCTAAGCTCTGTGTTCAAATGAGAAACATTTGGATACACAGAGTGACAATACATTTTCTAATTATAAGAAGCAGAGAGTATGCCTACCTCAAATTATGATAAATGGAAATAAGCAGGCCTTGGGTACAACCAGCACCACTGTAAATGTAAATAAACCAGCAATGAGGCAGTCTCCAGGATGGATTCCTCTCTGGGGAAATGCCATTTTATCTACAAGAGTCTATAGTAATGAGCAAGGTGACAATATCAAACTTTTAATAGTGCTGAATAAGCACTTTGCCCCAATATGCTGTAACCACAGAATTTATAGCAAATCATAAAATACAGTGTGATCATCTCCCCAATAAATCCCTTCTAAACCTTTTGAACTCCACATATTTTTATTCTGTTTGGAACAGCAGCAGTATGTTTTATCCTCCTAGGGTCTTCAGAGAGATGGAATGAGTGAATTTATAACAAAAATGGAGATTCGAGTTCTTCCAAACTGCTGTCAGTTCTTAAATTATTAAAAAGAGGACTGGTGTCTTAAGAAAATAAAACAAAAAAGGAGTTAAAAAAAAGACATATATCATACACTTAGTGAAATGATGTCTATTTCTAGGAATTAAGCTAACATTTTCTCACCAATGTTGAGGTAAAGGGTTTTAGAATGCCTACAAATGTATACTGTACTCAGCACCTAGTGGTTCTAATTTGTATTATTTTGTTTTGTCTTTATTATTCTGACTGCTTCACCATTTTTGTTTTTGTAACATTGTGTAACTAGCATTATGTAGTTCCTATTCATAGGCAAGATATGAATAATTGTTTTAGCCCCAGAGCTGCCCTGTGTCACAGATGTATCATTGGTCAACTTTTTTCTTTGCCCGGACCTGATTCTCTACCTTTGGATGATCATTATTCTCAAGAGCACTCACCAGTTAACTACATGAGTACAAATTTTAGTCTCATCTTGTATTACAGAGAAGCCAAACTGAGACAGATGTTCATTCTCTCCAAGTTGATCTGTGAGTCTGTGTCATCCTAATTAAATCCAAGCTGATTTCTTTGTTGAAATTGACAAATTAATTCTAAAAATTTGGAAGAAAGTGTATGGGATTTAGAATAGCCAATCTGGAAAAAAATTGGAAAATTTACACTACCTGATTTCAAGTATTACTCATCAAAATAAGGTAATAGTGTTGTAAAGATAGACATACAGACCTACTGGATAGAATTGAGAGACTGGAAATAGAGCACATATAACTGAACTGGTTTTTGAGAAAAACAATTCAAGGAAAAAAAGAGAGTCTTTTTGATGAAAAGTCTAGACTCATTCTGCAGCCATTTCACATTAAAAAATGTGAAGTACAAATTCTTCAAACAGGTCATTAACTGTGACAAGCAGGGTTACTACCACTTTTAGCCTCTTATTGTTGAACCCATGTATTCTACCTACTTGG
Organism: Heterocephalus glaber; assembly: GCF_053883595.1. NCBI lineage: Eukaryota > Metazoa > Chordata > Mammalia > Rodentia > Bathyergidae > Heterocephalus > Heterocephalus glaber. The sequence goes on along the minus strand of NW_028258151.1, from coordinate 26,036,227 downwards.
GAATCACCGTCGTGCAGTGGCACTGAATTAAGATACATACTGCATCCTGGTTGGCTGGAGTCCCTTCATGAAGCACAAGATCTCTAGGTGGGAAGCTCCAATAGGCTTTCACAACACCATTGCTTTACTCTATCAGTGGAGGTCTATACTTCCATGGAGTATAACAAGGAACATAGTGGATCTCATGATGAGAAACCCACTGCATCACCATTTTGGGTCATGTAAAATTCAGCATCCAAAACCATGCCCATTAATATTTATTCCTATTTATTCATGACTTTGTACTGTCTCCTCTAACACTAAATGGAGACAACCTGTGGAATCAATAAGAGATGGTAGAAATGATAGTGTGTGAATCCCAGAGCTAATTCATAGAATGTGTTTTTCACTTTGCTCCATGTGAGGTGATTTTCCCTGATAAATGTAGTTGTTAAGTCCTAATGAAGATTAAACAGGCCTTTTCAGGGTCCATGTGGCATAGAATTGAGATCCTTAGACACAACTACCATTGACTCGCTATGAATGTCTTGGAAATAAGAGTCTCTAGATTCAATCAGTCTTTCTTTCAAATATCTCCAGCTCTGGTACACATATTGAATACAACTTTGGCTGGCATAACATTCCATCTAAGCCATTCCTGTTTTCTTGACCCAAAGAAAGTAATATAAAAAATTAAATGTTTACATTTTAAAGCTACTGAATTTTGGAAGCACAGTTATGCTACAAAAGATAACTTTTATTTTTTGGTACTGGGAATTGAACTCAGGACCTTGTACTTGCCAGGCAAACACGGTGCCAGTGAGCTACATCCTTAGCCCTGCAATAGATAACTAATCTATATCTAAAGTACACCCTTTAGTCTAATGCAGTTTTAAGTGTAACCCACATGTAGACAAAACCCTTTGTAAATTCTGAGAAAATGATATTGGAGAACACCTCTAAAGAGATAAGAAAATTTCTATCCCAGAATAAATGTTGGTTCCAATCAAGGGGAATCACTCTCCTTTCCAAATCAATCGAATGGCCATCTCTTAGAGGATGGTACCCTACTGGAACTTTGTAGACGCTTCTGCTGTTGGCAGTTGTACCTGTGGCAAAAACCAGCTTGGGAGTAGATATAGCATTTGTCTTAGTCACTTCCTTGTTGCTGGAACACAATACCCAATACCCACAGCTTAAAGGAAGAGAGGTTTATTTTGCCTTAGGTTTGTTTATTTTGCCCTTGCTGTCTCCAAAGCATAAGTAGCATGGTGGATGGGGCTGGTGAAGGAGAGCCGATATCATGTCAGCTAGGAAGTAGAGAGAGAAGGGATGAGCTAGTGAGGGAGATTTACCCTTCCAGGTCACGGACCTGGTGACCCACTTCTTCCAACAAGGCCTGACCTCCTAACAGCACATTCAGCAATGGCTTCATCTGTGGATTAATTTGCAGTGAGTAGAGTGCCCCCATGTTACCCTCTATGATACCATTCATTTCTGCCTTCATTGCAACACTGAAGTGATCTATGGAAGAAACTGTCTGATGCCAACTGATCAATACCCTCTTGATGACCTAGGAACATAGCCTTACTCAGTGGTACACATTTTCTGGAGTGTACCTGCAATACAAAGATCTTCACTCTTTTTGCTATTCCTATAGACCTTCCCACATGCTGCTTTCCCATATCTTCTGTCCCTACTCTTCCAGTCCAAACGCACCCTTCACAGTAGGCCAACTCCTTTGCAATTCCACTTGAGGATGAATTATAAACTCAGACATATGCTCTTCTGAAACAAAATGGATGATTAAGTGTACTTACCTGAATATCTGCCCATTGGAAGAATATCCTCTTACCCCTGTCTTTCAGAGTCACTCTGAGTGAGGCTATAATGCAGCAGCAGTCTGTGCCCTCTGTGGCCACAGAGTCACTTGATAACAAGGGCTCCCTTTTTCCCATGACCCAATACCATGACCATAGTTGATTTTGGATTAATGTATTTGTTGTAGATGGTATAGCTTGGTCCCAGTTTCCTGGGACTCCAGCTGTCTCTGACGGTGCATTGCTGCTTTAAAGTTTGTTGATTTTCAACACAGATACCTCTGATATCTTAGGGTCAGTTGGATCTCATAATGGAAGAAGAGCAGCTTCAACCTCATACAAAGGCCTTTATTCTTCTGGGTCCTATTCAAAGCCTACAGTCTTCCTTGTTACTCAGTAAACAGAACAAAAGGATATTCCAAAGAGGAGAATATAATGTCTCCATAAACTAAAGAAGTATAACTTTATACTTCTTTACAGACAGCAAATGAAAAGCCCACTTTTACTTTAGAGATGTCCCAGCATATTCCATACCACTGGATCCCTAAAAAAGAATAAAAAGCTCTGAAATGGTAAAATCTTCAGTCTTCATGGTGATTGTTTGCTATTAGTTTTACAAAAGGCCTTCGACTTACTTGCCACTCGCTGGTCATTCAGTCAGATCCACCTGATATATTTTAATATTGGGCTAATATGATATTCACAGAAATATCCAGGCAGACTTCATATCCTTACACTATATTTTAACTCATGTTTTGTTCCAGCATAGTATCTATCCTGATGTACACTGCATGTGGACTTGAAAGTCACATTCATTTTATAATTGCTTGGCTTAATGTTTAAAAGTCAATTTTAATCAAATTATATGATTACTTGTTTGATATATTTATATTTTCATTGGTCTTTTTTGGTTGATATTTTTGTCTAGGCACTCTGTCTATTCATTACAGACAATGAAATATCAGCTGGGCATAGTGTACATGTTCTAATCCCAGCAGTAAGGAGGCTGAAGCAGCAATATCACCTTGGGTTTAAGACCAGTCTGGGATACATAGTGAGTTCAAGGCCAGCCTGAAATACATAGTGAGACCCTGTCTCCAAAAAAGAAAAAAAAGAAGAAGAAGAAAAAAGAGTGTTAAAATCTTTGATCATAAATGTGGATGTTTTTCTACTTTTCTCTTTAATTTGTCAATTCACTTTTTCTTTTTTTAATTAATTTTATTGGCACATTTTAGGTATACAATATAATGACATTCATCATTGAAAATTTCTACCTTTACATAATTTATGAGGCGATACTCTTAAGTGAATTAAATAGGACATATGGGTAAATGCTGAACAGTTTTTCTGGTGTGAGAAACTGAAAATGTAAATAAGGACTAAAAGGTATAATAGATAATGTGAACTAGGAAGAAAAGGGGCAAAGGGGAAGGGGAAGTGGAAGGGGTAGGGGAAAGGAAAGAAGGGAATTCCTTTTTTCAGCTCTTTTATTAGGCTTATTGACATTGAAGATTTGAATTTACATATGTTTTTGAAGATTAACTATTTCCTAATTCTTCATATTTCTTACTTACCTCTTCGAATACTCTATTTTAAGTCAACTTTATCTGATCAATGCAAGCATATTTCATATGTTTCATGTTTGCTTAGTATTTATTTCCACCTTTTCACATCCAAAATCTGTGTGTCTTTCTATTTAATGTTCTGATACTTGAGACCACAAAATATTTGGATCTTGCTTTCTTATCTGGTCTGACTGTCTCTGCATCTTAATTGGATTGTTAATCCACTTTCATTTAACATTATTATTCATGTAGCTAGAGTTAAAAGTTTTGCAATATATAATGTAGTGGTACTGATTTCAGTTTTCTCTTTCTTTCCTGAGTTCTTTGGCTTTAACTATATTTAATTATCTTGTCTTCTTTAGAGAGTTTTTAAGCTTCATCTCTTTGTATTATCCTATCTTATCAAAGGTGATGATAGATAGATAATAAATAGATATAAATTTAATAAGTTTGACTGAATTAAATATTACACAAATAAAGGGAAATGTTAGAATGATGTAAATTCCATTTGTCTTTTGTCTTTGGTGATATCATTTTCAAATATTTTATGTCTTCCTATGAAATATAACCTATTATACATCAATATATTTTCTGCTTCAGTCCCTTGTTTTAAAAAAAAATTAAAGAAGAAATCCTTGGTATATGTATCAAGCTATTATTTCCTGTGCTCCTCATTCTTTCTAGAAAATATATTTCCATTTGCTATCATTTCTCTCAGTTTTACAAGCTCCAACAATTTCTAAAATGCTAGTGTGCTAGTGACAATGTTTCTCAGCTCTTTAAGGGTTTTTGCATTGCTTATTGATTCTAGATTGACAGCTGTTTTACACCAGGCACTTCAAAGATGTGAGGTCATCTTCTAACTCTCTCTTTTCTTTAAGAAGTCAGAGATCCTTCTAAATATTATTCCTCTATATCTCTGTACTTTTAAGATTTTCTCCTTATTTGTAGTTTTCAGCAGTTTAACTATGGTATGCCAGGGTATGATTTTTCTTTGTATTTATCTTTCTTGAGATTAGCAATCCATAACCTTTAGTTATAGGCTGACATTTCTTTTAAATTCATAGAAACTTCAGTGATTATATTTTGAAACATTTCAATTGATATTGTCTCTCCTGTGGTTCAGGTACGTGGCTTAGGCTAGGTTGCACTTTTGCCATTAATCACAGGTCAGTAGTCTCTGCTACCGTGTGTGTGTTTCTACCACTGTTCTTCAAATTCAATTTCTTTTTTTTTCCATTAAGTTTATTGATACACTTTAGGTATACAATACTGTTACATTCATCATTGGAATCTTGTACCTTTACATGATGTAGCTTAGTTCTTATTTTTTCCCCATTTCCCTGCCCTCCCTTCACCCCCTCCACACTTCCCTATTTACAGATTTTGTTTCCATTTTTTCCTTTGATATCTAATGAATCTGCCTCACATTTAATATGTTTCTTTTCCTGATTTTGGTTCCAATAAATGCATTTTGTAATCTTTTCTTATTGTATTTGTCAATTTTAGGATTTCTAATTAGTTCTGTGGTAATTAAAACTAATTACCATTCTGAGATCTCTTATGTGTACATTCTCCTTGATCAACCACTTTTTATATTTCTTCAAGCCTTTGAACACATTAAAAAGAATTGCTTTAAAGTCTTTCTGTGACAATTCTAGCCTTTATTTTTATAATCTTTTACAAATTGGGCAATGAATCATATTTTTCTATCTCTTTAGTTATTTACTAATTTTAAAAATTTTGTATGATTTATGTATCATCAAATATTGAAGGAGCCTCATGATATTGTGAGAAATGGCTCTACCATTTTTGTTTCTCATTTATATTTTTAAAATTTTTTCTAACCTCTTAATACATCAAATCCCAAGTTAGTAAAAAGTATGTGAAAGTAACAAATTATCTTACATGTGAAGCTGCAATTATAATAACATGAGATAATATACATGAATTAAATTTTAACCAATAAATTATCCCTAAAAGTGTCAGCTATTGTGGATTGCCATTCTTTTCACAAGCATTATTATCTTTAATGGCTTGTGGTTACTCTGTATGCTAACATTTTTAGCTTGCTTTTTTGTTTGTTTGTTTTTGAATTGCCTGTTACAGAAACTCTTTGCATACCTCAGTTTTTTTGTTTGGTTTGTTGTTTGTTTGTTTGTTTGCTTGTTTTTGCAGTACCAGGGATCAAACTCAGGACTTTGCTCTTGTGAGGCAAGCACAGTTCCACTGCACTAAATTCCCTGACCCTGGCTTGCTTGTTTTAACAGTGGTTATAAAATGTTTCTTTTCTGAATATTTAAAAGCACACAAAATTTGACACTGAAAGTAATAGTTACTACTAAAATAAATTTGATTCTACTTTTTACATTAAAACAAATTGAACCTGTCCTGAAAAAAAACTTTACAAAGCTGAAATGTTGTTGAACTAGTGAAGAATCATAAATATCAACTGATAAAAGGCTACATTTCACTTTTCTGTTACCCTGTTCCTATGCAACAATGATAAGCAATAGTGAATGACATCTCTGCTAGAATCTGTTTTGAAACAAATTTTTTGTAGTTGTTAACATTGCTCCCTTCTCCAAGACTTCCGCTCATAATAAGAAAATCATCCATTGTACATAGCAATGCAATTTCAGGGAAATCATCAAACTAAACCAGCCAAAGTGAGGAAAGGGAATGAAACTTGGTGTCATAAGCAAATTTAATACTTTCTTAACATACTAGAGAACAAGGGGCTTTCTTCAGTTCCCTAGTGTTTGCTTTACCCAGTGGGGAAAGAATACCTCTAATGGTTCATATATTTTACTTCCAATAGTGTTCTTATATGGCTTTATTTATCTAATGAGTTTTAATCATAGTGATATAGCAATAATGTACAGCTCATTTAGAGGAGAGAACTATGAAACTGAATACTATGTGGTAAAGCATTTTATAAATAAATAAAGGATGTCTAACAGGGTTAATAAACACACTGAAATTGGTAGGATAGATTCAGAAAAAGGTTTTCTATGACAAAAGCCTTCAAATATGTTCTGTGAGACCTACTTTCCATCTCCCTAGATGCTATCTTTGACAGATAAATTGCTTTTCTGTTAGCTACTGGTATTAGAAGAGTGTCATTTTTTCAGGATCAGGGGATTTTGTAGAATCTAAGTCAAAATTAATCGCTCATGCAACTCAACTTTCCCTTCCCTTGGTTCAAGACTGGCCCCACATTCGGCAAAAAGGTTTTTAACATGATCTTTCTCTACTCAGCAAACATTGTAAGGTAAAGGAGAGGAGCAGGATGAGAAGAGGCAAAAGCTGTTTGTGAGGTGTTGACTACAACAACGTGGAGACTGCTGAATCAGAGGTTGTAATGTTGAGATGTGTGCTGAAGGACTTTTGGATGTGTGCTGAAGGACTTTTGGAGAATACTGACAGGAGTATTGACTTTCTACCTTTCTGACATAGGCGTTGACCCCATTCCAGGGCCCAGTCTCCTCTTCTCCCAAATTGGCCTTTGTCCAACACGTAGAATTCTTTCGCTACAACTCACCCATCTCCTGAGACCATGACACTAAAGGAAGTCTGCACACATACGCTCCTACACACACACACACACACACACACACTCACACGCACGCACCATCCTAAATGACTTTTATTGCTGCCATTTCTCCTTCCTCTGCCATCAGGTATGTCAGCCTGCAGTTACTTTCTTTAGACTATTTCATGTAAGAAAAGAATATTCTTATGTGTGCCTTCAAAAATTTTCTTGCAGGGCCCGGGATTTAGTTTAGTGCTTTCGCCGCCTGCTGTGCAAGTGCAAGGACCCAAGTTCGATCCCCGATACCAAAAAAAAAAATTACTGTTTCCAAAAATTTTCTTGCTTTTAGCTCTGGTAGAAACAGCTTTAGTAATTTCATCAGCTCTGCAAGCATGCTACCAAGGTATGTGTTGCTAGTCTGCACTTTGGTAGTCAGCCCTATCTCTATTATGTATTTTCCCCCTTTTGGCTCTAATCACTTGGTCTGAGACAAGGAAAAGCATATACTTTCATCAAGGGAAAAAATGCATAAAGTCCATGTGTCTTATATTTTGTCTTTAAGACAAACTCATTTTAATACCCTTCTGTTGTAAATGGATGGGCAGTAGAATATAGACTTTCCCCCCATGGGGTAAATCTGTTGTCTTCATCATTGCTCCTATGGAGAAGTTTCTAGCACATCTTGTTAAAATATAGGAACGTTCTCAATCATTTACTCAATTTCTCTTTTTATTATACATGCAAATGCAAGTTTCTACTGTTGTTTCTTTTTAAAATTTTTATTTTTATTATACATGTTTTCAGTACATACTGATTATATATATTTCTTTTAGGGAGTTTATACATGTACATAACTTATCTTAATTATTTTCAATTTTCTTTTCCTCCTCTCTCCCTATCTCTTGATCCCCTTTCCTTTTGCAAAATATCTATCTCCCAAATTCCATTCAACTCAGCTTTTCCCTATCTTTCTGGAAGATTTAAAGACATCGTATTACAGTAAAACATGCATACTCATGTTTAGAGGATACAATTCATAACAACTAAATAGGAGTTAGATATAAATATATAGTCAGTCCGTATGTCTATCAACAGGTGAATGGATAAAGAAACTGTTATATTTATATACAATGACATACTACTCTGTCAAAAAAGGAGGATAAACTTGAGTCATTTGTACAAAAATGGATGTACCTTGAGACTACAGGGTTTAAATGAAATCAATCAGACCTGCAAGATTATATCACCAGGCATCTCTTATATAAGAAATTCAAAATATAAAAATGTACTCTTGTTTCTAGTTTGCTAGGATCATAGTTTTACTAGGAAATGAATGTTTAAATTTGTGGTTTCTTTACTTACATTTCTCTTCTCAAATGCAGCAACATAATTATGTATTTGTAATTTTTCTTCTTTTACTTATAGCTAACCCCAAACTGTGTAAGATTAAGGTCTTGAAACTCTTGTTTTATCTTTGTCTATAGAAAAATATTTATATTTATAAAGTGGTTAAAGCAAACAATAAAATTATTTCATTTGCTAAAGGACTGAGAGCAATCTTTGTCTCTTATATCAATGTCTCTACCACCAAGAACCCTACTGATCTGCATATATTTAACTCTTTATGGACTCTAAGGTAAGGTACAATGTAATAATCAATTGTGACATTTAAATTAAACATACATTAGTTTACTCTGACAAAAATTTCAGTAGATATATCAATATATTAAGATCTGGTGTCTTGAGAGATTTTATGTGGCATGGCATGGCAGATGTTTGACTGACAAACATAACCTTGTAAGAACTTGAAGTTATTAACTAAGTTAGTGACATGTAAGGAAACCATTGAGAAACTGATCACAATACACCCCATGAGGAGATAGGGTTATTAATTTACTAGATTTGAAATGTCTATGTAATGTTTGGACAATGAGGAAGTCATGAATGTGTCCTTGTTGCCATTGACCGCAGCCACCCATGCAGGCCCCTGTCTTTCTCTGTACCCTCTAACCTTGTGGATCAGATATAAGAAAGCTTAACTTTGCCAACAACATCCTGTAGGAGCTACCTGGGCACTGCATTAAGAAACCACCCTTCCACTCAACATCCTCTGGATTCAGCCTAAAAAGATATTATGATCAATTACGCTGCTGTCATAGGTGCTGAAAAGAAAAGCCGTGACACATTTACTGTCTCTTCAGCAATCATATGTGAGGAGAGGCAGATGTGCTGCCACTAAGTATTTTCATCATTATATTGTCCAACATCCATGTATCAAGATGTACCCTACAGTCTATCTCGGCATTTCTATGAATACATTTTGTACAATCACCTGAAAAAACCACCAGTAACATGTTTTGTGTATCTTAAAACATATACAACCCTCAGCAGCACATTGTAGAAAGCAATGATTGGAATGGAAATAACTGAATATAGCTCTGTCTTTCTCCGTTTCTAATTCCTGGGCCTCAATGTATAAAATGTAAGATGATATATTATTTATCAACAGTAGTGCAGTGCTGCTCTGCAAATGTCACTCAATGAGATTACCATACATATTCTGCTGCATATCAAAATGTTTTTGTGTGGTTTGTGATTATCTGACAGTACAGGAATGTCAGTAGCAGGAGTTAAGGCAAATTACCTTCAGTCCAATGGTGCAAAGGCAGAAAAAAATTTCCCTTTAACATACATGTTCAAGTGATCCCAGGTAAGGAGGAAAGACTTCCTACTGAAAAACCAGAGCTGACAAAGACCAGGGACTCCAAGTTGCTGAATCCTAGCCAGACTCTGCAGATGCTACCCTGTCTTTTCCCACCATCTGCCACTCACATTGGGCATACCTGGTTCATTGGTTCTGGGCCAGTGGACATCTCCCAAACCAAAAAGAGATTGGAGTTTTCCTTCTCCCATTTCAAGGATTTTTCTCTTTGCCCTGATTTAATATTTCAGTGTCTAAAGCACTTGGTAGAGATGAAATAAACTATAATACCTGCTATGGCTCAGGAATTGGGCTCACTACTTTATGCATATTCATTCACTTAATCACACATTTAGTCACCAAATAAATGTATGCACGTTTAAATCCACATTTATAGAGAAAGAAACCACCAGTAAACTGGGTGTGGAGGCATATACTTGTCATCCCAGCACCCCGGGGGTGTGAGGCAGGAAGATCAGCCTGGGCTACATAGCAAGAACCTGCCTTAAAGAAAAGGAGAGGGGTGGGGAGAGAGAGACAAAGAGAGAGGGAGGGGGAGAGAGAGAGGATAAAATTCTTTACTTCGAGTTACAAAGAATTTACACTAGAACTAGAGCTGCTTGGTTTCAATCTGTGGTTTTCCACTGTGCTACACTACCACATAAAGAACAATTGTTCTTTTTTTGCACCTTTGTTTTATGTAGTTGAATCCACTGTCACCTTTACCTCCTAGTAGGCAACGTCATTTTTTTCTCCACAATTTATAAATTTGACCTATTTTTAACAGAAATAAAAATTAAATAACCTTCTATAATTTGGTCATAATTTTACACTCAATATTTTAAAAACATTTTTCTCTTTTTTCATGTATTTATCTTTGATAGATTGATTATTAGTATATGTTTGTGATATACAATAAATATATTCATGATGGGGAACTGGTTTGTGTGCATATTAAACACTGATTCTTTTTCTTTCCCCTTCCTCTTCCCTCCCTCCCATCTTCCTCTTCATTTCCCCTTCCCATCACCACAAAAATCTATTTCCCTTTTTCTTATCTTTGATTTTATTTTGCTCTTTAAGTTATTTATACTCTGCATTTCTAATATAAGGAAAATCACATGATATTTAGCATTCTTTGATTTATCTCATGAGCATTATTTTCTCAAGGTGCATCCATTTTCCTACAAATGCTCCAAATTTATGGTTAAGTATTACTTCATTATGTAGATATACCACATTTCTTTATCCAGTCATTGTTGGAAATAGAAGTAATGGTAGAGCTTGTTTGACCTTCAGGTTTTTTCATTATGTTCTAGAAAGGCAACAGGACATCAGGCAGTATTCATTCTCTGTGTATGAGGATATATTCTACACTCACTGTAGCAACTGTAACTACCCTTGAGGAAGCTTAATATCAAGAATGCTCTTACTGTGCTAGATGTGTCCTTCTACTGAAGGATCTTCCTTCACTTATGCCTTCCATTGCAAGGGGCCAACCTGTATGCACACACATACAACACACACACACACAGACAGGCACACATGCATTCATGCATGCACGCACTCTCTCTAACCAGTCTTCATCCTTAGGAATTCTTCCCTGTCTGTGGTTCCCAACTTTTGCTCATTGAATCATTTCAAAAACAGATAATCACACTCTTTAGGCTGGAATAGAGCACTAGATATGCATCTCACTCTCTTTACAATGGAACCTACACATATTTTGTTTTAATGAAATAGACCTCTATCTGTTGAGTAGTAACTATGTATCAGTCTGTATCTTAAGTTCTCTGCATGTATCCTTATCTTTTAATCTTCAGTACAAGCTGTAAGATAGGAATGAAGATTACCTGCATTTCACAAAGTCAAAATTTCATAGCTTGCAAAGTCTTATCTCCTGCTCAAGGTCTCCCCTTTTAGGAAAAAGCAAGGATGGATTTGGATCTCCTCAATCTGGCTACAAGCCCTAGATGCTTCACCATTACTTCATCTAAAATGTATTGCATGGAAACCTCTTTATCTGAATTACCTACTAAACCATCCTACTGCCTGTGAGGTAAGAACAATTACTACCTCTATTACATGTATATCATATAGATGAAGATGCAGATGCCTGCTTTAATTGAAGTGCACAGTTACTCAGTAGCAGAGTGAAGATTTAGCCTGGACCCTGATTCATTTCTGATTTGGTGTACTCTTTCTAGCACCCCATTATGTTTGCTATGCATTATATCCAAATCTCTCTCCTATAAGATGAACAATATGCCCTCACGCGAATAATGTTGATTCTTATTGTTATTACTAGGAAATAAATACTTGAAATCAACTCATGGTTCCAGGGAATTAAAAAATTCCAGGCATTTAAAAAATATATCTTCCAAGTTAAAAAGATGAGACAATGACCAGGTAGTGGGTATATTTATTTCAGACAGAAAAAATATAGTAATGCAAAACCAAAGTGAAGATCAGGATCATTTCTTTCTAGATTTCTAAACTATCTTCATATACTTGTAAAATGTTTTCATAATTTTATTTATTTTATATGTGTGTTACTGGGAACCAAACCCATGGGGTATGCTGCCCCTCAGCTTGTGCCCAGTCTCTTTTATTCTTTTATTTTTATTTTCATATTGGATCTCACTAAGTTGTCTAGTTAGGAGTTGAACTTGGCGATCCTCTTGCCTCAACTTCCCAAGATGCTGGGATTAGAGGGGTTTATATTTAGTTTTAGAATTTTTAAAAATCAGAAGCCTCATGAAATAAAATGTTCTTTGTTCCTTAACATTTTTATCGCATCATTATTGCCCATGCTGAATTATTTACTTAAGGGCATCATCTTTTATGTGCTATAAGGATGTTTTTCTGCAGGCTAAAGAGGGGGTGAAAATAGTCTGTTGTATCACAAGGACTTGTGTTTCTGTCATCTACAGAAGTTTGGTCTGAGGCAAGTCAGATGTTCTTAATCTCTATTTCCTCACCACCAAAAAGGAGATAATAATGCCTTATTTCATGGCCACTTTACAGTTAAATGAAGTGCTTCACAACGATTAGTTTCTTCCTACCTCAGTATCTTCATCAAGGTTATTTTGTGTTAAAGCACAGACCTCTCTTCAAACAAGTTTAAGCATAAAGTGAAAGTTGTTGGAAAGACATTCCACAAATCAGAAATCCAAGCAAAACATTATCAACCACATCTTGAGACAGACAAGGCTGAGCAGCAGGAAGCTATTAAGAACCTAAGCAGATATTTTCACATTCGCTTTCTCTTGCTGCCAAACAGTTTCTCAATCCACTTCTCTCTCCTTCATTTTTATTTTATCCATAGGCCTCATTTATCCACTTTTATAACCATATATCTGGTACAAATTTTATAATTAATTTCTCCTAAAAATCTATATGTTGACTTCAACTTCCCCCTTTAGGGGAAAGAATCTGATCCACTCCTATAGGGGCCTTTGCTGGCCCTGATCTAACTGGCCAGGGGAAGATAATTTCATGTGATTGTTGGAGAAACCAAGTCGATTCTTCTATTTATCAATGGTGAGGTTAAATTAGGAACTGTGTTCGATATTATCCTTTGTAAATGATAAGTTTTCACTAACTTCTATTTTTACATTTTTTACTAAGTATAGGACTATGCACCTACTGAATTTTTTTTCTAATCCTGTTAGAACTAGAAGTCAATTAATATTGATTGGGCACCAATTAGATAATTCAAACATGGTCATTTAATCTGTGGAAAATACTCAAGAAACATTACCATCTTAATATTTTTGCATATTTAAATATAGAGTCACAGAAAGGTTAATAGACCCATAGCCAACATAAACTGAAAGTAGGTAATAGAGAGGCTTCTTCTTTATTCCCAAAGCACCTAAAACCATCTCCTAATATCAACCGTTCCTCAGAATGCTATTAAGACATGAAAAGGCCTTGAGAAGGACAGAGGTTAGATTTAAGAATTCCTATAGTTCCTTTCAGCTCTACTCAATGTAGTAGCTATGTGATTTTGACCTAAATTCTGTATTTCAATTTCCTCATTTGTATCCAGGATACAATAATAATTCTTGTATCATAGAACCTTGAGAATCCAATAAAATTACGAAGTGCCTGACACAAAGTAATACTAAAAGCTAACAATTATTGAACATCTGCTCCGTAACAGATATGGCTTATTTCTTTTCTTGGTTAACACTCTTTGTGCTCACAATGAATACCTGTTATCAGCTATATACACAAGGAAAATGAGGTAGAGAGGTTTAGTGCTCAATTTTTACCTAGCTACCATGTGGTAGGACCAGGATTCAACCCAGGCAACCTAATTTCCCAAAACCAGAGCTCTTAACTACATCACTGTACAGACAATGAATAAATAGACAACAGCAAGACCGGAATACCACTGGATGGGTGTTTGATTGTTTTGTGATGGTTTGAATCATGTAACACACATCCTTAATGATTTTTCACTAAATAATTGTATAGTGTGGCACTACAATGTAGGTTGTCAGTTTACAGCCACCTCTTGTAAAATATGTTAGACATTTCATTTGTTTTTGTTTTTAAACACAGATGCCTGCACTCACTGAGTCTTGAGACACTACAAAAGTCCAAAACATACATAATTTCAAGACACAGCGTGGCTGAGTTCACATTTAATGACCAATAAAATAACTCTCGGGCAGTGTTCATTACCGAGGGCCCTACTTACATTCCCCATGACACTCCACTCTAGTGCCCATGTCTAGAGATAAGAGTCTGGGAAATTTAACAAATTCCCCAGAATAATTTCTGCACACCCAAATCTGAGCCTCAGTGTCCTAAAGTTAAGTTTAAAAGGGCAGAAAAATTTCTTCCCCAAAGAAAAAGGAAGACACTGCATAATAATCTCAGCGCCCAGTAATTGACCACCAGGGGGCGATAGATGGCCTTCATGTTGTTCACAGGGCAAGACAGCTGCTTAGGAACACTACAGGGCGGAGAAAAGGCTGCCCAAACGCAGTAATTTATAATGCATTTGGATTATCTTTGGGCATGACAGCCCTGTCAGTGTTTCCTCGGTCAAATAATAGAAACCTTAAATCAGGGAATATTAAAGAATGTTTCTAAATTTTGCAGATTTAATTTGATGTGATTTATAAATTGGTGCTGTTATTGATTCTTTGGTTGGCCGTGACTCCTACTGCTAGAGAAAGGCAATGCCCTCGGGAGGTGAGGTGTGCCTCCCTCCATTAATGGATACCTTGGGCACTGACGTGATTTCATAACAGATGTCATTTACCTAGACTGACACGACCTGTGGAAATACTCGCTGGTTCCCCTTTGTGCCCCAGTAAGAGGACACTATTTCCTCACTGTACTCAAAGTTGCGCTGCTGTCAGGTAATGATTCAGAATGCAATAGCAAGTTTAAAAAAAAAAAAAACTGCACCAAGACAGATTTCTCAGTACAGCAAAAAGAACTATCTTTGCATCAAAAGCAGAAGAAAAATCTTGGTATAGTAATAGGAAGGGGACAAGGTTTTGAACACAAATCACTCTAGGCTTGGAATCCCAATTCTATATAAGCTTATCGTATAAGTGATGTCACATATAATGTTATCATATAAGTGAATGCACTGTCATTTCTACTGATATTTTACTAATTTTATAACTCACTTTTTTCTTAGAATACCAAAATTTTTAAGATACACCATTCATCTATTAGTAGCTTTGCAAAAAACAAATTTCCCAAATGGAAAAAAAAGATTTCCATATTTATATAGAATTGAGTGTAAAGTATAACACAGATTTAGAAATATAAAATTGTTAAAGTGTCTTAAATCAAGGAAATACTATAAAAGCATTATGAAATTCTTTAGGTCTTTTAAAAAAATTTTCTCAGTCACAAAGAATTGTTTTAAAGTTATGTTAATAGACCTGGGTATAGTACTTCCAATCAGAAATTAAATTTTGCTCTACTTGCCTAAGTCAAAGCTCCAATTTGACATGCTGTGTAGAATGTGTTCTATTATATTTTTCTTTTTTAAGGAAAAAAATCTTGTGAGGAAATAGGAGGTCCTATTACTATCATTAATCATTAATAGCTAACATTTGCTATGTGACCAGTACTTTCTATTACCCTTTGGATGGAGTAATTAATGCCATTCACCAAACGTTCCTTTCCACTTACCACTGGGGAAATTGGTATGATTGCAACTACCCTAGTGGGAGCTCCTTTGAAATTAGCCCCGAACATCCCCCTGAACTCTGAATGACTGCAGTGAACAGAGGACCCTAACCCACCTTGGGCAGGAGAGAAAGCCACAAAATCTTTGTTCAGCCCCTGAGATATGGGGACATAACCTGTGACAGCCACATTAACACATAAACCCACTTTTCTACTAAGAAAACTGAGGATTAGGGGTATGAAAACCTCTTAACCTAAAATACCTTCCCACTGTCCTTACAGGCCTCTGTCTTTTGTTTCCTCCTGAAAACATGGTTCTTTACTGTCCTCTTTATTTCTAAAATTTGCAAAATGTCCTACTTCCCTTCCTACTTCAAAGTCATGATTTTTTCGTGTCCTCTAAATATCTCCGTCCAGTTGATACGTCTTCCATATTGTGTGGAAATCGTCACACTAAAATGGAGATGAGGAGGGAAGGAGCTAGACATTTCAAAGAAAATCGATTTTATCACCCATTTACTGACTGGTTGCAGGGCTGGACTTCAAAGAAATCAAAAGTCCTCTTCATTTTACTTCATGGCTTAGTAATTTCCAGGAGGCTCACTGCCCTCAAATATCATGTTTACTGTTAAGTGTTTAAGAAAGCTCTTTAAATGTCCCTGAAGGACTCCTTAACTAACATTATCATCATTGATGTTTAAAAGACAATAAAGCAAACTGCCCCTACAGTTAGCTTAGAATTAAAACTCTAAACTTACCCATTTTTTATGCTTCCCGAACTTGCAAAATTTATATAATCACCATGCAAATGATACTTCATATACAAAGTATTTTAATAAAGTACACCTTTTAAGATCATTAGAAATATTGTTTATTAAAACATATAGAATATTTGGGATAGTTTCTGAACATATCCTAAATTCACAACAATGTTTTTATAACAAAGTGCACAAAATGTACCAGACTATGCCTGAGCTGAGTAAGCTGACATAGCTTTCCTTCTAGGACACTTAGAGGAGAGGGAGATTGTACAGATTACTGCAACTCAATCTGCTCATTTTAATAATGATTTCATATAAAAGGTTTGTAACAGAGCAAGGAGAATTTAATTTTGACTGCGGGGAATAACGGGTAAAAAAAATCAGAAAAGTGAGTAAACTTTAATAGGTGGACAAGAAAATTTCCAGGAGGACGGATAAGCAAAAGCATGAAGCTTGACCTTAAATTATAGGAATAAAGGAACAGGAGAAAAGGCTGGAAAATTAGTCAACGGTAGCTTGACTTGTGTTTGTCCAAATGCATTTGTGTTCATGTGGATTTTGCTTCAGCTATTTCTGTCATTTATTTATTTATTTATTTATTTATTTATTGCTTTTTATCATAAGCCTCTCCAAATCCTTTGTGTAAGAATGTGAAGTATAAAACCAGACACTTTTAGACAACAAGGCTTAGTCCTTAACAGCTTTGTGGGAGTTTAAGAGCTGAGATACTTAAAGAATAGGTGACCTTGGAATAGAATAAAAGGCACACACAAAAAGAGAAAAATACTACAATAAGAATGGTGCAAAATTAAGTTATGCCTTTTCCACTTCTTAATTGTATCTTAGAACACCTAAGATATAATTAAACATTTTTGCAATGTATCTGTGCCAGTTGTACAAACATTACTCAAGTATTATTTGTCCTATTTTTTATATGTTCTGTCATCTTAAGTAATAGTATCTGTGAACTTGAAATACATATGCTGGTTTTATTATTCCAATACATATTAAGATAAGCGTAAAAATAAATTTTAGAATGACTTCATTGCTCCTAATTATTATTTATCCCGTGTGGTACATGTATCATATTTGAGAGAAAAGTGTTCTTAACTCATCTTGTGAAGTTAACAACACAAGCTTAAAGTCACCAACAGGTCCAGAACCCTAGCTATTTTTAGTCATAAAGCTTTTCAGAAGCAAGAAATTTCTGAAATGCTGTTAAGCATGATGAGGAAATCATGATAAATGGAGAAAGAAAGAAAGAGAAAGAGGAAAGAGAAAGGAGGAAGAGGGAAGGAAGGAAAAAGAGAAAAAAAAAAGAGAAAGGAAAGTAGGATAAGGAAAGGAAAGAATGAAAAAAGAAAGTGAGGGAGAGAAAGAAAGAAAGAAAGAAAGAAAGAAAGAAAGAAAAGAAGGAAGGAAGGAAGGAAAGAAAGAGAAAGAAAGGATCCAGTTGGTGTGTATTGTCCTGTAATGTGTCTAAACCTGTCCTTAGTGATATGAGGTATTAGGTGGAGCAAGAGGATTTGCTCATAATCTAGCAGAATGAGGAAGGGAGTTGGTATCCATAAGTAGGCAGCTATCCTACAAAGAAGAAGGACAAATACTTTAAGGGGAACTCAAAGCGTGTTGCACTGGATTACCAGGGGACAAAAATCATACTTAGTTGGGGATATTCAAGTATCAGGGGCTCAATGGAATTCCAATTGCAATGAAATGGTGGGTTTTTTATTTTAAATAAATAGACAAGGAAAGAAATGGGAAGAAGACTCCATGTATCACTACATCAAGCTGAATATATGATTGTATATCCAAGAAATGTCTTAAACATTAGGAAAACAAGCAAGAGAGTATTATCAAACTTTCAAAGACAGATTTCCAACAGGTCTCTTGCCCTTTGATAGGCAGTTGAATGTGACCAATGAGAAAGTGAATTCCTGATTCCTTTCCTATCTATCTGTATCTTTTTACAGAAAGTCTGAACTCCTGGCAGGCAGGAATTTCCATATAGTTACCATCTCCTGAGAGCTGTTTTCTCTTCCTTTTGTTCATTCACATAGGTGAGGTAGCTGGTGACAATCTCAATGTTTCTCCAAACACCTCCAATTCATTTGTTAGGTTCTGTTCATTGTGTTGATGAATAACATCTCTTTTCTTCTGTAGCTGTAACCAATACAATGATTATCCCTCAATTTGATATTCTATATTTATTTAAATTGTCACATACCCAAAGAGAAGTAAATCTTTTTGAGTAGCATTCTACATGGATTTGGGGAGATCAAGAAATACTTACTAGATTTTGCCCACCTGGGTCATCTGAGTTTCTGTGATAGAGCTAATTTATTTCAGCTCTCTGCACATCAGAAATGCACTTTGATGGGGCCGGAGATTTAGCTCAGTGGTTCTGTAGCTTGCCTCGCAAGTGCAAAGTCCCAAGTTTGATCCCTGGTACCAAAAAAAAAAAAAGAAAAAAAAGAAAAAGAAAGGCACTTTGGCATAGATATTAAAATCGTAAAATCTAACAGTTACTGCCTAGGTTCAAATTCTCTCTATGTGATTTAGACACAATGCCATATATTCTTTGTGCCTCAGTTTTTCCATCTTTACAAAGATGCTAATTATAGCACCATAGGATTTTTGAGAGCATCAAATGAATTGATATTTGCAAAACATTGCAAATGAGGTCAAATAAAAGTTATATAAATATGCATATATATAGTATTATTTGCATAAAATACAGTAGTAACCTAATGTATTCTTCAGGATGTTTGAATCTTTTAAAGCTACTCAATTAAATGAAACAGTTTGGTCTACATATGAATATATCATGAACTATGATGCACTGCAACAGAATTCATGTGTAACCTTGAAAACAAGGATAGTGAAAAGAAAGCTTTTGGGTCCTTTCAGTTCCTCTTCTCCCAAGTGCTGATTCTCCCTCATGTCCCACCCTGGGACACTCAGACACTACACATAGACAAAGATCTTATATGTTGTTGTTTCCTGGTATCAGTCCTGGACTTGGATACTTCCTCATTTCAGAGCAAATTTAATTGAAAATTTAGTCTTCATGTTTGCATTGACTCAATGTTAATTTTAAGTGATACTTTAATTAATTTATCTCAAATGTCTTCAATCTTCTCTCAGACTCCCTTACTTTTAACCTAAGAATTATTATGTTTAATTAGTTAGGACTTAAACTTCTGGGTCATATTGACCTATTGTTTTAAGTTCCTTTTCTCCATCACAATCAACCTTTCTGATACTTGGCATATTTAATCCATGCACATTCATTTGCAGCACATTCATCTCATTTTTGTGCTCAACTCTCTTTGATTAACCAACAGCAAAAAGGATATTCACCTTGAACAAAAGCATGAAAACCATGTAAGATCTGAGTTTTATAATCAAATCTACTTTTCAGCAGCTTTGTGTGGAATTTCTATTTATCCTTCTTATATTTATGGAATGATGCTATGAGAATTGTTTACTTCTAATAATTTGTTTACTTTTAGCATCTGAAATATGGCTGAACTTGAATAAATATCCCAGTCTATCACTCATACTGTCCATGAAAGTGTTTAGAAAGTACTTAAAAATGTATTAGAAAAGAAAGTTTCAGAGTGCATGCTCTCCATCACTGCTGTGTGGTGAATATTTCTGACACCTCAAGATACCTATGTTAAAATCCTGACAGGGGCCATGGATTTATCTCAGTGGTTCTGGAGCCTGACTCTTCACAAGTGCAAGGACCCAAGTTCGATCACCGATACCAAAAAAAAAAAAAACTTGACTCCAAAGGGTAATATTGGGTAGTAAGGCCTTTGGGAGGTGAATAAATCATGAGCACAGGACTCTTAAGGATTAACACCCTTAATGTGGTTCAAAGGAGCCCCTCAAACTTCCACCATATGTGAATACAGTGAGAAGGGGACCCCTATAAACCAGAAGTAGCTCTCAACATACAATGCAACTGCTGATGCCTTGATTTTGAACTTCTCAGCCTCATCAACTGTCAGAAATAAATTTCCTTCATTTATAAAGGACACAACCTAGGGGATTTCTTATTGCAACCCAAGCATATTAAAGAGCTAGATATCCCCTTAGAGCAATATCTGAACTGAAAACAGTGTGTGTGAACCTCTGTGGCAGCCAGGATGGAGTTCACTAAGGGTCAGGAGATGTGGAAGGTGTCAAAGAAACTAGCTCACTGCTGTGTAACAGGACTGACAGGTACTTTTGGCCAACATCAATAATTTCTACACTAAAGACCAACCTTGCGGGGGAATTATATAGTAAAAATTAGCCAAGAATTCTCAATAGGGATTGTAAAAAATAATTTTCCACTTCAAGCCTCTTGTAGTGCTTTGCTCTTGGTCAGGTGCTAGGTTGATATTTGCAATTAACTTTTCTATCTTCAATTTAGGAGAGAAAGATAAAAACTTCTTCCCACCAAATTGGAGAAATATTTTTCTCCAGTTTCAGTAAATTACTCATTAATGGGAAAAGCAAATTAGAGTTTACTTCTTACAGAAAGCCCATCTCTTTCCAAATAGAATGTTTCCTTTCCACTGCTTTTTATAAACTCAAAAATGTCACCCTGTACATCTAATAGTTAACACGTCCCATCCGTCTCAATTTTTTTCACCTATGTTTGTGTCACTTTCTAGGACCCACATCAAAACAGCTCTATTTTCCATTTCTGCTTTCATCTGCTCTCTCCTTCACTCTGCAGCAGATTTGGTGACTGACAATTGTGAGGAGGTTTTTACTGCACAGAAATGTCTTTGCTCCATTGTTTTCAGGGCTTTTATAACTCAAGTCATCTGCTCTTTTTCCTCCCTTTTCCTGTTGTGTAAAACATTTTTGAAATACAGTAAAGGAAAGAAAGAAATGCAATCCTAAACTGCTGTCCTGCATCGGGCCAGCGTTAATTTTGAAGATGCTTTGCTCCACAGCATTCATTTCTCTAGTAAAATGGCAAAGTATAGATGACTTTGGGGCCTGACTTCGCTTTTTTTCTTAATCATAAGTAATTAGAGAAACTGCCACATGTTGTTTTGGATAGAGTTTAAGTTCAGAAATGCTTTGAAAGGGTGTATGTACAGCCAGATTAAAGATATCCAAAGGCAAAGTAGTATCTTCAAAAGCTCAAATGGGTTGATTTGTTACTTCATTCTACTTTACAACACCTGGTGCTGCAGAAAATTGAAGAATCAGCTTAAGAAAAAATATGTAATGAGGTACCAAAAGGAAATCATGGTTCAGTCTCATTCTCTGCTGCACAATTAACCTTCTAGACAGGAAGATGGCTACTTGTAGAATGGGGCAGGCTTCTAAAGGGCCCTCAGTAAAATCTTTCTCCCTCCTCCAAGGTACCCAAGGCATCCCTATAGGAATTAATCCTTGGAGTCATAGCAAGAACTTTAGGTTTTGAAACTCCACTTTTAAGTCATAAGTATCAGCTGTAGATGATAATTCTGCAGGGGTAACTTTCATTTACTTGTTTATACATTCCTGCTTGTCAAGAAGGAAAGGATGTTGAAAAATAGACTTAAATAGATTCCTAGGTTGAAGGAGCAAGAGCAAAAAAGTAGAGAAATGGAGCTGCAAAGTCTCCAAATACCCAAGTTACACAGGTAGGATCACAGAGGGGGTGGAAATTAAAATGATTTAACAACCTCTAACATTCTTTCTCTTGTAACTGGTGGCCCCTAACTTACTGTTTTCCCAAATACAGTTAATTACAGTGAATCTGTTGAGACACTGTTTTTCCCCTATCCACTCCTAAGCACTACTAAATCAGATGTATCTAACAAGACATACCTCTTAAGATTTTATGGAATAAGAGACTCATCTGCTACCCTCCAGTTAAGTATCTGCCCAGGAGTTCTAGTCAACACCCCATAAGGGACTGTGGTTAGAAAGAGGAGGACCAAAAAGTACAAAGGAAGCTAAAGCAACCTTGGAGAATTCCTGGTTCTGTCGGCCTCTCCCATACACCCCTGACCAAAGTAAAGGAAGGATCCTGTGTCTACACTGCCGGACCTGCAGGAGCTCAAGTTCACGGATTGTTTCTGGCTTAGGTGTTAATGAAGGACATAGTCTGCCTCTGATCATGAGGAAGAGAATTCCCCAGGTTTTTAAAGCTAAATTCAGGGTGTAATTTGGTATCCACCTTGGATATAAATAGGACATTACCATGGATTTTAAGCTAAAAGAAGATGCTATACTCCACATGTCTCAATTATACAATTTCAATATTTAAATCTTTAAAAGCAACAAATGCCAAGATATTTCATGACTCTGAAAACACACAGTACTTTCATCACCCCCAGTGCTATTAACAGTGGCCATAGCCATGATAACAATCAAGAAGCTGTAGACATCATGGTAGACAACCAGTCAAAGTCCCTGCCTATGAACACTGCTTCCCCCGAATAACAGGTATTTTCAGAAAAGGCTTAGAATGTTTCAGGAAAAGCACATCCCCAAGGTGTAAAGTAAAGTAAACTAGGAGAAAATATCTTGAAGCAGCTTCCAGCCATCAAACGAAAGCTGAGGGATGTGGAGCACAAAAGTCCAGAAATGAATCACTGTGTGATCTTTTTAAAGAGGTTCATGAACTCCAGCCTTTACCTCTGAGGAGAAATGTGGGAGTCAGACCCAACAAAAGGCTTTAAAATCCTCTCTACCGTTCCTTCCGGTTTGAGGCAAGTCAACTAAGAGTCACGTGGGGTTTGGGGGAAGAGCACTTAGGTGAGATTCAGTCACAGGCAGCATCCAGTCTCCTGCTCTCCTGACATTCCCGGGGAAAAGGATTCTTCAGGTGCTGGGACAATCATTCCCACAACACCGCTTTCATTGCCAATTTCCTTCTCTAAATGGACCCACCTTGTCCTTACAATAAAGCAAGGCTTTAAATCTCTATTATGACATTTTACAAAAATCCTAATTTTTTGTTTGTGTTTGTTTTTGTGGCACTGGGAACTTAACCTAGGACCTCTGCCCTGAGGTATATTACTAGTGTTTGTTTGTTTGTTGTTTGTTTGTTTGAAGACAGTCTTACAAAGTTGCTAAGTACTCAGGCTGGACTGGAACTTGTGATCCTCCTGCCTCAGCCTTCTAGAGTGCTACCATTACAGATGAGCACCACTATACCTAGCTCATGCTGTGAAAACCCTGTCTTTGCTCATACTATCCTCATGCCACAAATAATTTATTTCATGATTTCTGCTTTCGAAATATTTTCCCCATCCCTCAAAGCTCATTATACCACTTTGGATCTCTAGGAAATCTTCCCTTTTCTCATTCCTCCCCTTTTTCCCACACTTGCCTCTGTATACCTTATATCTCTCCAGCCTAGTTATAAATTCATGGAGTATTGTGGCACATGTGGGAATGGGAGTGTGTATGTGTGTGAGCGAGATCTTGATTAAGCAAAATCGTTTCTGAGACAAGAACTGCATTTCATGCATGCCTATAATTACACAATGCATATGTGCTCAGTAAATATATATGAAACACAAAAACATTTTTACCAAAAAATTTAGAGCTAAACTATGTGTAAAGATTACCTGCACTGAATTACCTGACAGTTTTTGTCTATTTTTCCAGCCGTAGATTTCACATAAAATGTGAGCTCCCTATGCACATTTATGAGGTACACATGTAATCATCCACCAGGAGCCAATGTTTGCCTTGTAGGGATTGCATAACAGGACATTCTTTGAGAAATTTTTTCATGATAACCTTAAGGTAAAACAGACAACAGAAAGTGAACTTTTGCTGCTGGAGGTTACTTCTAGGGAATCAGTCATATAGTTAGAAGTGCAGCTCAAATTATCCTGACTCCACTCTGGCACTTATGTTCTCATTCAAAGTGCTTGACTGCAAAAATATTCTCTGCTCTCGAATATTTTGGGTAGTGCCCCAGGGATACTGCAGATGCGGTCATGATGCAGCTCTGCCATCTGGGTGCTATACTGCTTTGTTAGCTCCACTGAAATCTGCTGTGCCCATCGGGCTTCTCAGTGTTCACCAAGTCACTTCAGTTCTCTGCCGGGGTTCTGCTGAGTCGGCCAACCCAGCTAATGGCCTGAGAAAGCAATGCTCTTCCTGGGGAGATAATTCCTGGGGCATCCTGGGGTGGTAAAGAGCACCACTTCTCACAAAGTCTTTTATGACATCCATTTATTTGTTTCTGCTTCTATCCTTCTTCTTGGAAGGACTGAACATTAATACCTGGGGCAAGGTAAGGGAATAAGGGAAGCATGATGTGTCTTTCCCTCCTTCTAGTCTCTAAACAAACAAACAAACAAACACAACCTCCCCCAGAAAAAACAAAAAGACAAAACAACAACAAAAAAAGGCAACAAAAAACCTCTCGGCTTAGTCAAACAAAATGTAAATAAACAATTATACAACACCAACAGCCATAACCACAAGAAAAAGTGAATAGATACGAAACTTCATTCCTACCCATGATAACAGATTCCACACACCAGATATCCAAAAAGTAAACAATTTAGCAGAAAACTCAAGTTCTCAATTGTAGGTTTAATACAGCAAAGATTGCTATCTACAGAATCTACTTCTGTCTCAACAAACAAAGCAAAACAAAAATGTCTTCATTTTACACACATCCTCAAGTTTTGTGGTTGGATTTGTGTTACTATCATTTTTTGAACAATTGTTTTATTCCAAATACCTTCATTCAAAATTATCCTGTGGGACTGATAACATTGCTGTGATATCTTCCTCTTTCAGAGTTCAGTCTGAGAGTATCTTCAGTTAGATTTTGCCTGTTTTAATTGTAAACAAGAGGTAGATTTCTCCTGTCCATATTCATAGGAGTCAGATAGGCCCTCTTAAGTAAATTTTCAAGTGCTTTTATATTATCTTTGCACTGTAATCTCCAAATCCAAAATAAGAAGGATAAAAACATATGCTTTGATTTTTTTTGCTCTGTTCATATTGCTCAGCTTGACCTGATTTTGAATTTGGCAGGAGGGGAAAAGAAAGCATTATTTGTGTGTGTGTGTGTGTGTGTGTGTGTGTGTGTGTGTGTGTATGTGTGTGATGCATAATGTAAGTAGCAAGAACAAAATTAGAAATAGAGTGACTGATTAAACTATTGATTACCTCCGCTGCTTAAACTAACACATCAGACAGTTTAAACCACAGAAACTACATTCAGATAATTAAATAGAGAATCTGACCTGGACTGAGAGAGAAACACAAAAATACAAAGAAAGTGCTAGAATCTACTACATTATCCAGCACTAGGCAGGTTACTCAAGCTGATAAAATTAGAACACAAAACCGGGTGAGGCCATTTATACCACAAGGGTGTCTTTTTGTGAATTAATTCTTAAATTCAGATGTGTATGTTTCATTAAAATAAATTATGGAGATAGATGAGTTATTATTAAATTATTATTAAAACCACCTCAAAAAGGAGTCACCAAATAAATCTAGGTCAGAGGACAGAAGATTAAAAAAAAACTGATTTCATCCTAGGAAGCAGTAATAAAAAAGTATCTATTGAAGATGGAAGTCCTAGCTGAAATAAAAAATGAAGTAGTCCTAACTGTAGAACTGCACAGAGCCTGAGGATTATGAGAAGAGAGAAACCATGTCTGGATTGATCTGACCAGCGTGTGTAACTGTCAATTTAGGAATTTCCTCTAGACATTTCAATGGAAGAAATTCTAGTTTTCACATTCAAGATCTCCTGCATTATTTGCTGCACGATTCTCCCATCATATGCCCTGAATTTATCCCACTATCAATTAGTTCATTTATTTAATACAGTACTTCTTACCTTTTCTCTCATTTCTCAGAACTTTACCAAATAAACCTAAACTTCTCAATTTCTCTCTCCTGTGAGATCACTGTTGGTCAATTCCCTGATCAAAGCTAAATATCAAGTCAAATAATTTTTGAGCTCACTTACCCCTTTTGGGTCTAACTAATAAGGAAGGACCATTTGACACTCTCTGCTGCCATTTAGCTAGCTTCCATCTCATGCATCATGTGAAAAATAAATCCTTACGTTCTCCATACTTATCAACAAAGTGGAGTACTCTTCCTTCAGTAGGAAGGTTAAATTGTTCCAATCTTTCTAACTTAAAACTAAGTAAAAAGAAAAGCTTGACTACAAGTTCTGATTTCTCATCATTCTTGAAAATTTCTCCTCAGCCTACTCTAAGTCATGTCAAAAGGGAAGATGTGATAAATTTTATCTTTCCTTAGAAAAGTTTATTCCATACAGCACATCTTATATAGAATAATAATCCCACCCTTCTACATTTAAGTTCAAAAACAAACTCCAATGCAAACATGAAATATCAAAACATCTAATATTAATATGATTGAGTGTCATCTATTTATTTAACAAATATTCAAGGAATATATACCATCAGGCACTATTCTGCATTGCCCCAAACTGATCATTCCCTAAATAAACTCTGGTACCTGCTCTTTTGATAACTCAGTGAGGTCCAGAGAAGTGGATTCCTCTCCAAAGCTTGAAAATAAATAGCAAAACACATCTACATACTCTAGAAACCTAAATGCCTTGGCTTTGAAAGCAAACATTTGGAGGTTTATAGGATTAATTTATTTACATTTTTTCCTAATTATAAGTGTTAGCAAATAGACTGATGCATTTAATTCAAAAATGTTATATTTGTCTACATGTCTGCAATAACTAAGGCAGACTACCGTCTCACTTGTGGTGGTTGCCATAGTAACAGTAACACTTATCCCATTTTTATTGATTACGGTCTGCATGTTTGTGCCCTCCAAAAATTTATGGGCTCAAATCTAATCTCAATGCTATACATTTTCTTTTCTTTTTGCAGTACTGGAAAATGAACCTTGGACCTTCACATACAGCTACATACAAACCCTTTTTTATTATTTATTTTAATACAGTTTCACCAAGTCATTAAGTTGCCCAGGTTAGATTCAAATTTGAGATCCTCCTGCCTCAGCCTCCTAGAGTGCTGGAATTAAAGGCATGTGTCACCAGAATCCTGGCATCCAATGTAATACTAGTAAAAGGTGGTGGCTTTGGGAGGTGATTAGGTCATGAGGATGGGGTCCTCATCAATGGGATCAGTGCCCATATTAAGTCTCAGGGAGATTGGTGACCCTTCAAACAATGTGAAGATACAGGGTAGAAGGCATCATCTATGAGCGAGAGATGACACTGGCCTTCATGTGACACAGAATCTACCAGCATTGATCTTGGACTTCCCAATCTCTAGACCATCAAGAAATACAGCTCTCTTTTTCAGTAAACCACCCAGCCTATTGTATTTTGTCATAGCAGCCTGAATGGAGTCAGACACTATTATTTCATTATTTTGTGTACTGAAACTTACTTTCTGGATAATGAGGTTAAATTGAATCAAGTGAATACTGTGAGTGTTCATTATCCTGGATTATGTTTTTAGACACAGCTTACTGTTAAAAGTGATTTCTCAAGTGATAATTGACGATTTAAACAAGAAGGTGTAGAACTCTAAATAGGTCATACTTGCATATTGACCACTTCAATGACACATCCTTCTTCTGTCATCAAACAGCCTCAACTGTAGAAAGATAAAAGACACATTTTACTCTGCTCATCTCCAAACTATGCTTCTTCATCTAGTGTGGTAGAAATACTATTCCCTCTGACTGGTAAAGAGAAATAAAAGCTTTCAGAGCTCTCGAATACATATTGCCTGGCTCCTTCTGCTATTCTGTTTCTACTTCCCCTTGTTCCTCTCAGCCCCTATTCCACATTGAGTCAAATTCTTTTGCTAAATCAATTCTGTTAGATTTTATCTCTGCATTTCCATGACCACCACCACCTCCATGAGTCAGGTTTTAAATTTCTCTTGAATTATTACAAATTTTTCCCAAATTAATTTTCTCCATGATCCAGTTCATCACCTGTTAAAAATCCTGTCTAAATTATAATCACTGCCCCTGCTTAAAATCCTTGTGATTCATATGATAAAATTCCAAAGATTTTCCATAATATAGAGAATTGGGCCCAATATGATCCTGATAGAGCTCTCAAATCCCAAATCTGTCTTTTTCCATGTGTAGAAAGTCAGCTCTAGATGTCAATGGATTTGTAAATTCACCACTGTTTTTCTTGCCTTCAGACTGTTGCACAACAGAGCTCTCTGCTGTAACTTCAGCTGTTCATTCACTCATCCTGGGCCCACATGGGGAACATCTCACACATCACATTTCTTCCAAAATGCAAATCTACCTTTGAAATCTCTTGTAATAGTTAGTTTAGGCCATGTGTTCCTGTGGTAGCAAGTGATACCAAACCATAGAGCCTTCAAACACATCCATGAGGAGGGAGAAATAAACGAAGCTCAAAGAGGTAGCATGAGTCAAGATCTTGTAGTTCGCACAGGACATGGAAGAAGTCAATTCACTGAGTTACATGAGAAGCCAAGAGAGGGTTTTGAACACAGAGATAAAGTGAACTGACGTGCAAAAATGGAAATGAAGTCGATGTAAATAGGGAAGGGTGGAGTGGTGAAGGGCGCACAGGTCATCGGGAAAAAATAAGAACCAAGATACATCATGTACAGGTACAAGCACCCAATGATAAATGTAAATGTACTGTAAACCTAAAATGTACCAATAAAAGAATTTAAGCAAAAAAAAAAAAAAAAAAAAAAAAAAAAAAAGATATCTTAGCTATGTTGACTGAAAAAAGCCAAAATGGTGGAGTTAGGAAAACCATTGTCTTCTGCATTACATGACGCAAGAGATGGTGGGGGCGGTGACAGGAGCATTAGTGACTGAGAATGCATGGGAGATGTGCTCCTTGCGGGCACTATGGCAGTCCCAGGGCACTGGGCTTTAGGGTTAATATAGAGTATAAGAGCAAAAAGATTCCAAATACTTCTTTAAATATTTGGAGCTGAGCAACTAGACAGCCGCCATCGACATTTCCTGAAATGTACAGGGCATCAGGAATTGATTTTTTACCGCACCAAGAATGAGGTGGTAATTAGATACTACATGGAACCATTGACTAGGAATTTAATTACTATTCAATCTTGGGTTTTATTTAGGTGCTAACCTTGGAAATACTTTATCATGTACATGAACCACCGCAATGAGTGTAAACATTATATGTCACAAAGCTGAAATAAAAATAGTAATGATAAAAATAAGAATGAAAATGGGGAAAGGGGATCTAGAGGCAGGGGGAGGAAAATGGGTGGTGTTGAGGGTAAGTGAAGGGGAATAAAAGAGAATCAAGACAGGTTACATACATGCACCTACTCCCTAAAATGAACAGAAATATCATGTGTTTCAAATGTGCACTAATGAAATAATTTTTTTTCAAAAAAGAGATGAAAGGAAACAGATGCTATTTAAAGGCATAATACAGTAGGGAACAGAACAATGCCAAGAGCCTGAAATCATGGTGAAGATCTGGCAGTGAATAGCAAAAGCATGGCCAGTGAGAAAGAAAGGAAGGGGGAATTAGGAAGCGCTGACCACAGGGTAGTCCTCGGGTCCAGAAGAGGAGTGTGTAATCAGCTGTGTCTAATGTTGCCCAGCCACCTGGGAACTGAATGCTGGATTCAGTAGCTCAGAAATCACCAGCTATATTGACAGAAGAGATTTCATTGAAATGCTAGTGGTAAAATACTTGATTGGTGTGGGTTCAAGAGGAAAGAAATGGGTAGGAATTGGAAATAATAATTTTGTTGAACTCTGTTGTTTTGTTCCAAACAAGAAAAAAGAGATAGAGTTGTAACTGGAAGGTAATATATAGTGAAGTTTTTTTATGCTTTTGGATTTTTATATATGTGTATGTTGATGGTAGAAATCAGTTTGTTTAGCAATTATAGTTTAAGTTGATTACATGAGAAAGTGATTTATTTCTGGATCTACAGCCTTGACTAGTTGAGAAAAGAAAGCAACAAGAGTCTATGTAAAGGATGGCTGAGGAAGACAGAGTGGGAAGTTGGTAAGTGGCTATCAAGGACTTCCAACCAGCACAGATGCAATGGGAGCGGGAGTATTTTTGGTTTGATTTTTTTTTGTTTGATGATATCCAAGGGGAAATTGTAAGCTCAGAATGCTGAAGTGTACAAAGACTTATACACTTGTGGAAGGAAAAGCTATAAAGTAATACTAAGAGGCTAACTCTGCTTAGCATCATAAACTTGACACCTCTCAGCAAATTTCTAAGTTTTCCTGCAGCAACAATCAGCTGAGTACAGGTGCAAGTGAGTAGGGGTTTTCATCGGGGCTGGAATTTTCCAGGTAAGCATGATGAAAGATAAGAGGGGCAGGTGTGATGAAAATAATTGACCAATAAGTGGGTTTAAAAGTAAATATGCTTATAGGGAAAGAAAAGTGAAAAGTAGATGAAGATAATGCATTTTGGTTTTGCCTTTTGTTTTTATTTATTTAGTTTTCTCCATTTTCATTTTTTATTAGCACATGTCTATAGTAACAAATGATTACAACCCACATAGGAAGTTCAGACATGGACATGGCACATTTAATTCTTTTTTTTTTTTATTCCTTTCCCCTCTCTTCCACCCCCCTCCCTCCATCTCCTGGTCTCTTTCCTTTTGGCCAAAAATCTACCTCCTATTTCCTATTATGTTTCTTTATTTTGCTCTTTATTTATATTTTGGGTTTCTCATATAAGGGAACCATGTGATACTTAACCTTCTGTGTCTGATTTTGGCTCATTTAAAGGAATACTGGTGTTAGTGGTCTTAAAGGAGTGAAGTGGACAAACAGGAATTTGTGGTCTGATAGGTTTGAAATTGTGGAGGAACTGAAGTTTTGTCAATGATAAATGAATGGCTGGGATAAGATTAGCACAAGATAATCAGAAGAAGGAAATCTAATGAACTGGTGAGCCATGGTATTAGCAGGATCAGCTACAAAAATATAGAAACCATTTGAATTAATACGGGATGATTATTGGGAAGGATGAAAACAAGCCTAGACCCTGAACCCCTAAGTAATGAAGACAATTAATCCAAAAATCCAAAGATGATTGCAGCAAGGAATTCAGTTACTAGTAGTATTTAAAAACAAGAGATTAGGAGATGCAGAACCAGGGATTCAGCCAGGAGGAAGAGTGATAGATCTTAAGTAGCAGTAAGGACCCAGAAGACATATATCCTGATTGGGGGGTACCTGGAGCATGTTACACCAATAGACACACCTTGAAAGAGCTACAAGGGAAATGGTATCTTTAGGTATCACAACAGAGCAAGAAAGTACAGGAAACAGTCATAAAAGAGCTAGTGAGAAAGATGAGTTTTGCTGATGGGATTCAGAAGTCACAGTGGAAAAGTTTCAGGAGTAGGAAAGAACAGAGATATAGGGGGATACCGAAGATGTAAGAAACAATATGACGGTCTAGGAGTGAGGGTTGTTGATGCTGGAGTCTTAGCCTGATCCAGACAGGAACAAAGGGCAGGGTGGAATTCATCCTCATATTGTCAGAGCAGATCAATGATGGTGATAAGACGAGGAAAGCCAGAGAAAAAGAAAGGCCAAGTCCACCTGGAACCCCCTGGGTTCTGAGCTCTTAACTCCACTCCAACATGATCTCTACATACTAGTACATGTGTATAATGAACTTACATCACTGGGTTATATGAAAAGCAACAGGCATTACATATTTGTAGTATTTTCTCCATTCTACTATCTTCCGAACAATATTATTCCAGCTTGACAGTCTAGCACTGAGATTTTGATATTCGACTACAATATTTTTCTTTTCATATTTATATTTTAAGTGTTTTAATTTTTTTAGAAGATGTATTACATCCCTTTACACACTGACAAGTTTGCAGTGCAAAAAGCAACAGTTACTGATTAGATAATAGTTTCAAAAAGTCTTCCTTTGTAATTTCTTTTTTACATTAAGCAGTGGGCTGTGGTGGCTCAATGCATTTTCTTTGAATAGTCCTAGACTTGAATCTAGGCTGTAATAGGCACCACTCTGTACCTGTGGACAAGTTAGGTAATTGCTTTCTTTCTCATTTCTTTAATTTGTAAAATGGGCACATTGTGAAAGTTAAATGAGGCAATGATTACAAAGCATTAACATAGTGCCTGGTACATATAAAACAAAATGAATGTCTGATGTATAACAAGTACAGCTGAATTTTAGCATTTATAATTCCAATGACTACTAACCATATTTAAAAATGCATAACGTCTCAAAAAGGATGAGTTAATAAAATCAAAATTTAAGAATTTAAAATTAAAGAATCTTAAAGAATTTTTAAGGAACTTTAAATTCAGTGTACCTGTATGACATGTATATTTTCCAACGTATCAAGAAAATATGTAAACAAATGAAAGATCTTGTCCTGTGTCTGCAGCAAACAGGCCCCATAATTTCAAGAATAAAATTAAAATTAAAATTTAAGTCCTAGGGGGGCCAGGGATTTAGCTCAGTGGTTCCTCAGCCTGTCTCACAAGCGCAAGGTCCAGAGTTCGATCCCTGGTACCAAAAAAATTTAAGTCCTAGAATAGTGACCTTCCTTCGGGAGTCATAAAAATATACAGCATTTTATTTAAATGTATCATTCTTTCAACATTATACCCTTAAAATATATATCCAAAAAATATCATTTTGGTTGAATTTTCAAAATCACAAATACAGTGTAATATATTGTCTTCGGAAATTAATATAAAAGAAGAGTTGTTCTACCAATCAAAAGCAAAATCTCATGCAGAATTTATAGGTATACTTTTATAAAATAAATAAAAAATAATGAAAAATTGAGTTTGCACATTTTCTATTGCATTTAGAGCTTTCAAACTTTATTCTTTACTTTCATTGTTTCTTAACTTCCAACCACATAGTTAATTTGGTTGCCAAACTTACACTGTTATTTCTTTACCCATTAAGATACTGTCATGAGGCATATTTTATTAAATGACATGAAGGTTTGGTCTTCTGTGAAATGATGCTAATTAGCTGAGACCCTCCATCAGGGCTCCAAAGACAGAGAGAAACCCTCTACTTGAAAATGATCCTCACTTCATTGAATATGCTTTTTAATTAACGTTCCATTAGCTGGCTGACAATAACTCCTGAGCTATGTGAACAGATCTAAATGTAATTAAACATTTATTAAGTGGGCTGCATCTCTATTACAATTATAGCCTTTCTCCCCTTCACAAAGGTTGGAGCAAGAAAGAGAGAAAAAAGAACAACACACAACCACAGTTACTTCCATCATCTACCTCTCATTTCCCTCAAATGGGGCTTACTTTAATTAACGGAGAGTTAAAATAGTGCAATCACAGTCAGCTTATTGGATTTTTAAGGTACAGGGACTGGAGATTGCTTGTTCATTATAATGGCACTTATTAAACTGCCATAACTACTTTTACTTGGGTAGCAAAGACTCAGCAAAAGACTGATTCAGGATCAGCACTAGCAAGCCAGGAGCAGCTCTGCATATCCAAAAGGTACAATCCACTCAAGAAGTCAACCTGATAACAGTTCCCTATCAAGATTATGGAGACTTTTTGCATTATGCTGTTTAAAACAACAGCAGTCTCCTCAGTCTTTCATGTCACTGATTCTGATTTATTACCCTATGGCATGGACACAAGGGAATTTGAGGTTTGAAGCATTGCACTCTGCTAGGATAGTTCAGTAGTTAAAATCAGAAACATTGAATTCAACTGCATGGAATGAGGTGCATTTTACCTCAGATATTAATGTTTCTATTTTGGTATAAACTCTAATTTTCTGATTACTAATTCACTCTTATTTTTTCTTTTTGAGCAGGCTGCTGAAAGTGGCAGGTATACTTACACATGAGTATGGCGTTCCACATTATTTTGGCTCATACTCTGAAAAGATGATTGGACTAATAATTATGGAATTCAAAATGATATATTCTGAACTTGCTATATTCCTAAAATTATAAGTATATTCTATTTCTAAAAGATTGCTCTGAAAACTGACATATTGCCTGATTGGATGAAATTTGACAGTTTTCATTAATGAAGACCTGAATAGAAGAGGATTCAAAATGCTTTCGAGCCCTCTTTTAACCCTAAAATTTAAGTTTTTGTTTTACTCAGTTTTTCAATTTAAGACATGGACTAAATTCTTAACAGTACAAGTTTTTCTATTTATGATGGGTCTGGTTTCTATAAAGTCTTTATAAAAAAGGGGTTCACATAAATTTTGGCTTTCTATTTAAAGGTAAAAATGCATATAAAATGATAACTCAAGCGCTTGCTAGAAAAATCCCACCAATGGAGCAGAAGTCTCCAGCCTAACACTAGTTTACAAGACCCTCCCTGCTCTGCCCCATCTGTCTCTCCTAATAATCATTCAGGCAATGCTCACTGGACTTCATGATGAGACAGTCATGCCTCTTTTCCTTTACATGTTAACAATTAGCTGAATATGAGAATCCTATGAGGTTAAGGAAGTAGTTGCATTACAAGTTCTATATACTCAAGGTTGAAAGTTCAGTTACAAGGGTCAAAATTAGTAAATGACAGCACACGGTTACTGAGTATGAAAGATTAGCCTAGGGCAGAAAGTACCAACTGAGGAGAATGGCTTATAATACCATTTATATGCTGACAAGTTCCAGTTCTCTCTGCTGTCCATATTTTTCTACAGATTCTTTCATGTACTGGAAAACCTGCTTGATATGTCCACTAATGTAGCTCACAAATATTTCATATCAACACTTTTGAAAGCAACCACTGAATTGCAAATCAGTTTCTCATCCAGTTTCTCCCAATTGAATAAATAATAACAAATCTTTCCTATTGCTTAAATTAGAAAACTGGTATGCAATTTTAAAACTTCTAGCACCTTACTATGCATATTTAATCATAAAATATATGTCAAATCAATAAGACTTTCACCACTCCCACCACAGTAGTCTAAACTGTCATCATCTCCCATCTTGTTCACGGCTACAAATCTAAGCAGAAAAAAATCGAGATAGATCAGACAACTAGGTAGGAATTGAAATTGCCGTGACACCTGGTTTTGCAAATAGATAAATATGTAATAAATAAGATGTGACAATAATTTTTAAAATATATAATGGAGCAAAAATATAGTAAACATTAACATGGGTCAACAAGCAAAAGTAATATCAAATCTTAAGTAAAGCTGAAGCCATTTATACACTGGTCTCTGGACTCAAAATCAGGCAGAGGCAGCTGGGAATTTGGCTTTATACAACAGTAGAAATAAGTATTACATGTCAGATGGCGAACTGCAGGTAAGCTCAGGGTTTGAAGCCAGAAGATATAGGAGGATTCTTACTCACATGGAAGTAAATCCACTGAAGCCAATGCAGTTAGCTTCCTACAGCTGCAGAAAGCTTAAAGTATGTTCCTGGGATTTTCTAGCATAGCCACTGAAAGTAGGAAAATGGAGTGATTAAAAATGTAGATCCAAAGTAAACCTAGTAAAAGGAAAAAAAAGAACAAAGAAAATGTAGGAATAATCAATTCCCAAGTAATACATCATATGTAAAAAATAGGCCAGTAATTATATGTAATGAAAATTGATTTAATGTTGTAAAAGTTAAAAGACAAATTTTATAAGGCTAGATTTTTTAAAAGCAACTGAGTTCCTTTCTGTCAATTAGTTATATAGTTAGGAACAAAAGTGAACATCCTAAATATGAACCTGAGAAGTATACCTACAAACAACTACAACAGAGATGACATAAAATAGTAAAGTATTCCTGTGTTCATACCCAAGCATGCTTACGAACAAGACTTTAAATCAGTATTAGCTACAGCAATGCCATAAAAACAACAGACAAAAATAAAAGGTGTAAGGATTGAAAGAGAGAAGTAAGGCTTCCATCAGCCTTAGACAACATGGATGCATACATAGAAAAAAAATAAGTAAATTACTGGAATTGGTATATAATTTAGCAAGGTTATTGAATCTAAGGTTAATATGCAAATATCTGTTTTGTTCCCATATACCAATCACAATTAGATATTTTAAGCTGATTTATGGTGCAATTAAAATAGTGTAAATAACTCCCTAGCAATAAGCTGAAATAAAAGTAATCAAACATCATCACAAAGCAATAAAACATTGCTGAGAGCAATTCTAAAAGATCTAAGTAAGTGGATATAATATCTAGGAAGTAGAATATTAAATATTTTAAGAATGTCAATTTCCCAAAGTTGATTAATACCATCAAAGTACTCAAAGTACTGCCAATCAAAATTGTTGAGCTGCTTCTGCAATTTACTAAGAAATGCAAAGGCCTATGAACAGTGAAAATAATACTGAAGTAGATCAAACTTTGAAAGCATGCATCAGCAGACATTAGAACATATTATAAAATGTGACTATTATTAAAAGATAGAATAATGAAACATTATATAAAGTATTACACCATTTATATAATGTATAAAACAAGTAAATTTTAAAAATGTAAATAGATTGTAATAAGAAAAAGTAGGGATACAATTGCCACAAGTCAGTGTTTCCTTCTGGAAAGTATGTAATAGTCTTTTTTTCTTTTAAAATGACAGATTCCTCATAATTATAAAGGGTCTTCAGACAGTAGATTTTAAGTAATCAAGTAATTTTAGTAGATCACAATATTATTATTTTTAAATGCAAAAGAATATAAAATTCATCACATATGATAAAGGTTAGTTTAGTTCCTGAAATGTTTTAAGTTTTCATATGTACATATATTTATGTGTTAAATAAAAAGGACTATGTACTTTTTTTCTATTTCACATTATCTATTACACATTTTGACCCGCATTTACACTTTTAGTAATGGAGAAGGGGAAGTGGGAGAGGTAGGGGAAAGGAAAGAAGGGAAAGGAAAAAATAGAGAAAAGGAAAAAACAGAAACAAAGTTTTAGTAAATAAGGAAGGATGTAGGGGCTGAAGGGAGAGCAGGGGACTAGGGAAAAAATAAGAACCAAGATATATCATGTGAAGGCACAAATTCCCTATGATGAATGTCAACATATCATATACCTAAAATGTACCAATAAACAATGAATTCAAGAAAAGGACTATGAAAAAAAAAAAGAAAGAAAAGGACTATGTATTTCTTCCCATAGCATGGAGAAAACTAATAGACACTAGTAAACTGGGTGAGAAAAGGACTACCAAATAAGCTGTACTTCTTAATGGATAATAAATATCAGTTAGTTTACTTTTCTGGAAATCAGAGATAATATAAAGCATTTGCAAGAGTTATGTACAGAATTAAATATTAGAAAGAATATATATATTCAATTTTTTTACAAATAATATGAGAAAAACAAATCAAGTGAAGGGAAAAAATATAAAACTTGCAGAATGTATGCTTATTATTAATTATCCTTTATAACTGTCTGAGCTTGAAAAATTCCAAAAGCTGCATGGATTTGAGTCAACAATTTTACATGCAAAAATAGACAAGAATCTTAAAGATGATGTTGAAATAGCAGTATTGCTGGCAGTTAATTTAAATGTATGCACATGTGAAAATGAGTTCGCCAGTTATCAAAAGTTATCACTTCCAGCAAGAATTCTGGGCTAAGGGTTCAGTGAGTTTTGAAAAATCCTATATTAAATGGAATTCTGGAGTTAGGTTGTGGAGGGGGTGATTTAGACAACTCATTTCACTGGGAATGATAATCTCTGGTGTTATATGATGGTTCATAAAATTACAGGGCAGCCATGCACAATCTATTTAGGATTTTTAATACAAGGAATCCCTGCCAGTCACTAGGAGGGAATCTAAGTGGTGGCTATTGATTTTTCCTTACTTGTTACCTCCTCAAATGAAAGAGTGACTCATTTAAACATTGAATTATTTTTTCTTAGAAATTAAATATCTTTACTTTTAAAACAGAGACAGATGCCCTAGATAATAAATTTCTAGGGAGTAATATTTTGTGTGTCATTTTCTTATGACACCATTCCCCAAAGTGACTAAATCACATCCAAAAGACCATTGAAAGCAGAAGGGACTGAGGGCTTTGCAGAATTTTTATGATAGCAATCCATCACTCATTAGGGAAAGCCCGAAGTGATTTGTCTAATAACATGGATTAAAGGCCAGGATACATCATCCATTAGCTTTGTGCTGTTCCACAAGACACCAGCCAAGCTCACTGAGCTCAGCCTAACAAACTTCACATGCAGCAGCAAGAGATAATATACATGGCCATGTCTTTTTTAAACTCTACAAAACTCTTGAAAGAGTCATGTTTTGTTCAAATTATTTTTTCCTTCCTTTTTGAAAAAAGGTGTTAATAGGAATAATGTGCTGAAACATTTATTTTAACTCCTTATAACTGCCAAATAAAATTAAGATACATGATATCTTCAAATTTATTCTCAAGCAATGCTAGCATAAACATAAGAAAAACATGTAATATATACATTTTATGGTCGAGAAAGTGAGAAAATTTTTAAATGCAAAAATAATCTCAAAAAACCAAAACCTCAAACATCTGCACCACGAAGAATATATTTTACTCTGCCTGCTAAATACTTATAAATGAAGATAAAGAAAGCTAAAAGGTAATAAAT
This sequence comes from Heterocephalus glaber, assembly GCF_053883595.1. Taxonomy (NCBI): domain Eukaryota; kingdom Metazoa; phylum Chordata; class Mammalia; order Rodentia; family Bathyergidae; genus Heterocephalus; species Heterocephalus glaber. The sequence goes on along the minus strand of NW_028258151.1, from coordinate 25,997,113 downwards.
AATGTAATATACAACAATATTAAGAATGAGAGAGAAGAGTGCAGCAAGGCAAAGATTTCAAAATACTCCTAAAAGAACTAGAGTATATGATGGAGGAATTTCAGCTCACAACAGAGGGAAACTTTTCACTGGACTTGGAGCCATTCATTTCAGTATCAGAAAAGGGAAGTCTAAACACAAATATATAGGTTTACAGAGTACATATGAATGGGATTGTGCAGAAATCAAGAGGGGTAATTGAATGTTTTTATTTTTCTTTTCCTACAATACAGCTACTTAAATCACCCTCATACCTGTTCTAAATTTTTCAGGCAGCACGTTCATGCTCAGTCCAAAACTTGAGAACTGCTCCATAAAGTGATGAAAAAAATCTGCCTTGGACAAACTAGTGCTGCTGGTGAGGATCTTGTCACAGAATTAGGCACTCATTAATTTTAGTGGGAGTATCACTTTTTTCTTTTTCTTTTTGTTAGTACATGGCTACAATATAAAATGATAACGTCCCTTGTGTAGAGTTGGCGCAGGTAATCTTATTTCCAAATCCCCACTATTACAACACCAAGGAAGTGCAGCCACCACATTCAAAAAGTCCACTGGAGAAACAAGTCTAAACCAGCAGCATCCTGATAGACACTGATAGTAAGTGTTTATTATATTTAAGTACAAACTTGACTCTTGAAAATAAAAAATAAAGCAAAAAATGGATGAGAATTTTAAAAGAGTAGTTGAGTATAACAAGATATGGTAATTTTGATATTACAAGGAACTATAAAATTAGTACTGTAAAAAAAGAATTTAAATGAGATTGACTACATTTTTATGTAGATCAGTAGCTTATACAATCTTCCTTCTGGAAACAAAGAAATATCTAGTAAAGATTTAGCCTTTCACTATAAACTACTAGAAACTAGGTAATGCTTGTAGTATTGCACTTTCAAACTTGTGGACAGAACGTAGAGAAACACAGTGATCCATGCAAGAGGGAAAACAATTGGATATTTAAAGCTGCCTGACATTTCTGCCTGGAAACAACTTATTGACCAAGACAGGGATATAACATCCTGAGTCTTGCTTGAAGAAGTAGTAGAGCAAAATTGAGATACATATATAATAAATGTCACAAATCTGCATAGGAATTACATTGACGATTTAAGTGAACATTTACTTGAGCTTTTATAGGAAGAAATTCTATAAGGCAAGTCCAAGAATAGCCAGGAGGTAAAATGTGAACAAATCTCACACAAATCTAGCAAATATCTGAAATCTAAATATAAAATGTGGTAAGATTTAAGATTTAAATACTGAAACAGATTATAGAGACCTCTATGTGTTAAGCATTTGGAGTAGAGATAAATTTGTCCTAAAGTCTACTCTAGAATTTCCCTAATTAAGCTTAAGAAGCAAGATTTAAAATAATCATCCTGATCTATCAGTAACTAAATTTCAGATGCCACAAACTTCTTTTAAAAGAAAAAAAGGGATGACAAACATTTGTAATATCTCACATTCACTAAAAAATTACATTTGTGAAAAACTTCTACAAAGTGATGCGTACATGGGAAAATAGGTTAATAGAAAAAGAACCATAAAAATAGACAAGATGAAAATAATAGGCAACAGTTCCAGAAGCTATTATAAACATGATAAAATATTTAAATAAATGAATGAAGATAAGAGGATAAATGTGGAAAATACAAATAAACTAACCAATGAGGCTTCTGTTGCAGGAAAATACATATATCTGAAATGAAGAATTCAATGAATATGATAAAAAGAAGATTAGATATCATGAAGGAAATATTAGTGACCTTTTAAATGACTATAGACCTTATTCAAAATGAAATACAAAGGAAAAAATGATAAATATTAACAGAGAATCAGTGAATGAAAGTACAATATAACGCAATTTAACAGAGAGCCACATAAATATATTTCTATATGGCTAAACTTGTACCAATGATGATAAAAACTAGAAATGCAGATATATAAAAAAGACTCAGCAGGGGATTTAGCTCAGTGATGCTCCTGCCTGCCTCACAAGCTCAAGGTCACGAGTTTGATCCCCAGTACAAAAAAAAAAAAGACTGAAATGAACATAGGATTAGATTGTTGAAAAATCACAATCAAAACTGACAAAAAAGACACTGCAGATCCAGGTGAACGAAGGAAAAATGAAAATACACTTCTCACAAAAATACGCAAGTTAGAAGGCATTGAGACAAACTCTTAACCAGTGAAAAAGTCTGTCGCAAGAGGGAGAGAGAGAAGCATTCTGGGAAACAATAACTGAGAGAATGTATCACCAGCAGGTCTTTACTTCCATAAATGTAACAGAAAATTTTCAGGCATAAGAAACTCTGATTCCAGATGGAAATAACCATCTAAAGAAAAGAATAAACAATGCCAGAAATGACGAATACACAAATATTAAAGACTTTTTCTATTTTTAAAATTTCTTTAAAATCAATTGTTTGAAATGAAAATGATAATGATGATTTGAAATATTTCTAGAAAAGACAAAAGATAGAAGCCAAACTAATGTGCAAATTTCTTATATTACACACAATACAGTAGAATATTATCTGAAATTAGGAAAACTAGATAAAAGGTATGAAGAAAGTTGTAGGATATCTAGTTCAAATGTCAAACATTCCCTTTCAGAGAGTTGAAACAGGCATACTTTCTGCTATTCACCTCTAAGATAATAAGCATCAGGAAAGAAATAAAATAAAACTCTTAAATATGAGAAGACACACAAGCTTATAACTTGGGGAGAAACATAGCAGTGGGTTCCTGGGTTTCTGTTTTTGACTTGTACAGCCGAGATTAGAGATTGGAGATCATGGTGACCCAGAAAAACCAATAGATACAGACAGAAAAAATGGAAGGGGACAAGGAAAACTTGCTTATTTGAGCCAGAGTACCAAGAAAGGTGCAACCATGGAAGACCAAGAACCTTTACATAAAAACCATTCTTATCTACAGAGAAGGATTTACTGTGGCCCGATCCCAATATTTACCAGAAAAAGCCAAAGAGAGACCACAGACTTTCACCCTACCCAGATTTCAGTGAATTATTATAAAATTCTCACCACAGTTATATCAAAGAAGCCTGAATGGGAAGCTGGAATGTTCCACCCTGTTGGATTGCAGCAAAGCTCCTCTACCTTGTGATGTGGATGGAGACCGTGGAGATTCTGTGCTTCCATTCCAACTCGATAACTAGGTGTCCCTTGCTTCTGAACTGTTTTAATATCTGCAAAATCCTGGTGTAGAACCTGAAATCCCACCATGATTCATTTCATTAGAAGGATATAATAAATGGTGTAGGTAGACATTATAGGTATCATTATGAAAATCAACGAAGAAGAGCTATGCATGAGGCAGAATTCAGGAAAATGTTAAGTGTGATGCTGTCATGGATCTTCTCCTAGCAGAGATGTGGTTACCATGAACTTCTTCTAGCAATGAGGTGTGAGTCTATGCACAGAACACTGCCAACTGGGGAAGCTCATTGAGCTCTTACATCTAGAGTTTTCATTGAGGTTGAGTCACGTACACATCATTGAGGATATGCATGGCTAAGCTTAGTCTCCAGCTCTGCTAGAGGTTGACTTGGAACTGCCCCACCAAAATCCCCTACCAAAAATGTGAAAAACTCCAAATATTTATGCAGACCTTCTATAAAATACAAGTTTATTCTTTCATTAAAAATATACATAATATCTTTGTTCTTATTTTTGGTTCTTTTTTCTGTTTCCAAATTTTCCTACAGTTTTCATCATGAATACACATTTAATGGCATCAGATTACATCACCGTCTGTGTGAATTCAATCATGGTCTTCAGAATTATGTCCTTAAAATATTATATATTTAAATATACACTGGTAATTTTTATTTTAGTAATCAAATATTATTTTATTTTTAATTAACATATTTGTACTCATGTTATCTTTATACAATGCATAATAATCACATACAAATACTTGGAACTTTCATCTTCTCAAATATCATTATATCTAAATGTTGAGAACCTTCCACTTTTTCTCTAGTTTGAAATGTATAATTATTGTTGGAGGCTATAGTTCACCTATTGTGCTGTAGAACATGAGAACTACTCCCTCTCCAAGTCTGTGTTGGTACCCATTATCCACATTCTCATTCTCCTCACTCCTCCCGTCATTCATAGCCTCTAGCCTCTATTTTACTCTATTCCTGTGACCATCTTCTTTCAGAATCCACAAATGAGTGAAGATTTACAGGGTTTGTTTTTCTGTGCCTGGCTTGTTTCATTTAAAATAATGTCTTCCAATTCCATCCATATTGCTCCCATGTTGCTAGTATTTCATCCTTTCATGTGGCTGGATAAAGTTCCACTTTGAATCTAAACCACATTTCAAGTAATGGACACTTCACTTGGTTTCACATCTTGGCTATTATAAACAGTGCTGCAATAAATATCTGCCTGCAACTTATTTCTTTGATATAAGTATTTTATTTCTTTCAGATGTATCCCCAGCAATGGAATTGCTGGCTCATAAAATAATTCTATTTTCAGTCTTTTGAGGGACTTCCATACTTTTTCTCATTGTGGTTGTATGAAGTTATATTCCCACTATGTTAGTCTTCTTCCCTTCCTTATAATAAATTCATGAGATAATTTACTTATATGAGAAAAGTTTTCTTTGGCTCACACCTTCAATCCATGACTTTAACCCATGATCAATTCTCCCTTTGTTTTTGGCCATGGTGAGGCAGCACATCACAGAGAAAACTCATGGATAGGGCAGAGTGTAGGCGAGTACAACACAGAAAAACTGCTCATATCATGGCCAGTAAGCAAAAGATAAAGATGAAAAGACAATCCCTTTCAAGGGTACACTCTTCAGTGACCTAAAAACCTCTCCCTAATTCTCACTTCTTAAATAACCATCATTTTTCAATACCAGCACCATGAGGACAAATTAACATATAGACCTTTCAGATACATTTAAGATTAAATTATAGCACTCATCAATAATGCATAAGGGTTGCACTTTCTCCACATCCTTACTAGCATTTATTATATCTATCCACCTATCTATCTACCATCTATCTATCTATCTATCTATCTATCTATCTATCTATTTTTCTATCTATCTGTCATCTATCTGTAGGTCCATCTATCTCTAGGGGAAGGGGATCATTATAGTTTTTATTTGCACTTCCATGATAATTATTTATATTGACTATTTTTTCATATACATGGTGGTCATTTAATGGCTCCATTTAAGTGTTGACTAGATTATTTGCTCACTTTTAAGCAGATTATTTTCTTGAAGAGTTTTTACTCTGAATTGTAATGCCTTGTTTGAGCAATAGTTTACAAATACAATATTTTCTTCCATTCTGTAGACTATCTCTTCATGCTATTGATTATTTACTGTACTGTGCAAAAGAATTTTTATATCTTTTATAATTCCATTAGCCTAGTTTTGCTTTTGTTGTCTGTGCTTTTGTGTTCTTATCCAAAAAATATTTTTCTATATCAATGGTTTGATGTTTTCTCCCTCTATTTCTTCTAGTATTTTCATACTGTTGAGTCATACCTTTGATTCATTTTAAATTGGTTTAACACTAGAGGTCTAATTTCATTATTCTCCATGTGAATATCAAATTTTCCCTGTACAGTTTACTGACCAGACCACCTATTCTTCAGTGTATGCTCTTGGTGTCTTTGTCAAAGACCAGTTGGCTATAAATATGTCCATTAACTTCTGTATCTTATATCCTGCTCCATTGGTCTAGGTGCATGTGTTTACACCAGTACCATGCTACTTGGATCTCTACAACTTTGCAATATGTTTTGAAATCATTTGGCTCATTTTGCTCAAAATTACTTTGCTTTCTCTGAGTCCTTTGGGGTTCTTAAGAATTTTGCAATTATTTTCTAGTTCTGTAAAGAATGCCAATTTTATTTTGATGAGGATTGTATTAAACAAGGCATAAAATATTCTCCTTTGTTTTAATCTGTTACAGTGTTGACACTTTAAATTTTGATATATTATGAAAGTTGATAATCAGGTATTAGAAGATGGTGAAAGAAAGGTGGCAGAAAATGTTTGAAGCAAGAAAAAAAATGTCAGTTTCTTAAAATCATCAAAGTATCTGACATGTTTCCATATAAAAATAAATAATTACATGAGTATTTGGCAAAGATAGACAAGGGCAAAAGAGATAAGATAGTTTAAGCTAAATTATCTTTCTTAAATCCATATATAATAAATAAATGAATGACTATAGCTATGATATGTTATTGATAGTTGTGGAAGTACCTATAGAACAAACAACTATTTAAAAATATATCTAGATGAAGGTTCTCAGTTCAAAGTAGAGAAAAATAATTTTTTTTATACTTTTATGTGAGGTGGGAATCTGTATTTATATATACCTGTTTCTGGAAAACAACTTGGTAGTTAACAGTAGCTACTCCTGGACTAAGGAAAAGTTTTCCATTTATTTAAACAATGAAGTGATTATATTTTACCTGCATGAACTAGTATTAAAACTGGATATGTACCTCTAATATTGTTCTTTAAAATTTCATCTTACTGTTGATATTCTCCTCATTTGATTGACAAGCTATGTAACTGAATTTTTAATATATATTAGCTTAAAACTTCCAAATTATAGGTAAATACATGGAAAGCTCTATAAAATCTATATTCATGTATAAAAAAATCCAGCCTGAGTATTGCAATATATTTTTATGCAGAGACTTGCATATGCATATATAGGCACGAGTGTTTGCATAGCTCTGGAAGCAGTTTGGTTGTACATTTAGCAACTCACAGTTTGAATTTAATTTTCAGGATTTAATTCAATTATCAATGATACCAATTAATTTGATCAAGCATAAAAATGTAGTATATACTATGAAACACTTAGACACTTGGTATTGCAGAGAAAAAACTCATGTGATATATTTCACTTTTCTTTTAGTTTGGGTTTCAAATGTATAACCAGAGTTTCACATATAGATTTGTTAATCAATTAAACTTAGATAAATTCTGGTGAGACTTGGTTTGTGTCAATACATTTCCCTTTCTTTATTTTTTTCTTTCTTTTTTATTTCATAGCTGGGCATTTTCCCTTATGTCCTATCAGTACCACCAATGATATCTATGAATGAGAAATCAAGCAGAAGAGTGGGAAGCAGAAACACACAAGCTGTTACTTAACTCTTCCATTGTTCAACTTAAAGGGAGCATTTTTGAGTAAATAACATGTTGTCTTTTGCTTCCATTACTGTACATTGGAGAGTGACTGATGACTTAACGAGCTGGTTTGTGTTTAGCAGCCGGCAGAGTGAAATGCACTCTGTTCGGCAGTGATTGGTCTCAGGGAGTAGAATTCATCTCACTTGAAAATAGCTTGTGACCAGTTGTCCACTGAGTTTTCTTCAAGGCACTTCTTGCCTAACTTAAGTTTTAACTAGTTTTTATTTTGTTTGCACTGTGAATAATCAGTTATATTGTTTCCTGAGGCTGCTGAAACAAAGTTCTAGTAACCAGGAGTGCTTAACATGACAGAAATTTATTCTTTCACAGTTCTGGAGGCTAGAACAACAAAAAACAAAGTGTCATCAAGACCGTGCTGTCTGAAGAGTCTAGGGCAAGATATGTTTCATCCTTCTTCCTTGGCATCTCGTATTTCCAACAATTCAAAATGATCCTTGACTTGCAAACCCTTCACCCTGATTTCTGTCTCTGTCATTATGTGGCCAGCTTCTCCCTCTATGTCTCTGTCTTCTATTCTTTTAAAAAGAAATCACTTATCTGAGTGTAAGGACTAATCTTATTCTTGTGTAGCTTCAGTTTAACTACTTAAAGTTGCAAGTAAGGCGACACTTTGAGGTACTTGGAATTGATTCTAATATATCTTTTTCAGAAATTTAGCTTGGCACTTATGCCTGGGAAGAACACATCTGAGAATATCCTACTGTTAGCTTTGTTAGGTAAAAGAGCCAAGAACCAGGACCAAACCAGAACCAAACCAGAACCACAACAAGCCTTTATTGCAGGGACAATCTGCCAGGCTGTCTCCAAACAAAGGAGAGAGAGCAATATCACCGGGACAGGGAGCGTTTCTTATAGGAGCTGGGATGGGGTTGAGTGATGTAGTAGCTAGATACTGGAGGAGCCTGTGACATCACTAGTTGCTAGGAGGTAGCAAGTATCAGGTTATTCTTTTGGTGGGAAGAGAGGCATGTTGGGAAGAAGAAGTTTGATTTTTGGCTGGCAAAGCCATAATTTTAAGTGGGAAGCAGGGTATTATGGGAAGGAGAAGGCTGCCATTTTATGTAGCAGCCATCTTAAAGTGAGGGAAATCTAACACCTACCAAGATCCCTGTACAAGAATTACTGCTTTTCTATATTTTCCTCGAAATAATTCAGATTAGTTATACTTTACATATCCACTGACTGATAAAAAGCAAGCGTGTATATCCAAGCAGTGTGTGAAGATCACTACTGACGCTTCTCCCTTCTCCTTTCTGTTACCTGTTCTATATTTAATCTGTTTCCCATCTTATTCTAGGTGCCATGTCTCCTTCATATGAATCAGTTAAATCTAGTTCATGTTATGTTGTAGTTATAATGAAGTTAGGGGTGATATTGCCTAGACTTTGATTGCTTGTCTCTCTCGCCTTTTCAATGGCACTGACTTCAAAGTCTCTCCAGTTACAAGTAGAAAGTATTCAAGAGTGTTCATTGCTTAGCTGCCTCTTCCAAGTGAGTTGTCCTGCAAGTCACTTGGGAGATGCCTTTTCCTGAAAGTCCTAGCTAGAGCAATTAGGAGAAAAAAGATACCCAAATCAGAAAAAAAAAGAACTAACTTTATCTCTATAGATTATATAATATCACATGTGGAAAATCTCTAAACAGTCCGCACAAAAACTGTGAAAACTAATAAATAAATGCAATAAAGTTGCAGGATTAAAAATCAATAAATAGAAAAATAGTTCCATTTCGCTATAATAAAAACAATCTAAAAAGACAAGTAAGAAAACAATTGTCCTTATAATAGCATCAAAATTAATTACTATTTAGGAATAAATCAAGTAGGCAATAACCGTAAACTAAAAAAAAAAATCAAAACATTGCTGAAAGAACATAAAGAAGATATTAAAAATAAAGAAAAGACATCTGGTGTTCATGAGATAGAAGACAATATTGTTAAAATAGCTGTACTATGGGGCATAGTCCATGGTTGAAAAAGGCCTGAAACTGGAAGGAAAGTCTTACACTTATATTAGCTTCTTCACTGTGTAGATTAATATTCTGTTATCCTTAAAAAATGAGTTGATACTCAAGACCCTACAGATAGTTAAGAATTGATCTGGATTAAGGCAAAATGCTGTATCTAAATTTTTAATTCCAATCTTTATAAAACTTAAGTCCCAAAATCTATAAACTTCAATATAACTTAACCATTTTAAAGATTTTTCCTTTATTTTTCAGCACTAGTCATAGAATCTAAGGCTTCATTCATGCAAGGCAAGTCCTGTGTTACAAAACTATGTCCCCAGCCTCACCCTGACATTCCTTTTCATGTGCTCTTAGGTCTGACCAACTGAACTACTTGCATACTCTTATATATGTTTAATGATTGTTTGTCTTTGTATTAGTGATTATTTGTATAAATTTATTTCTATCATTTTCCTTTATCTGTTCCTTTTCCATTACTACTTGTCTCTCTCGTTGTTGATCCCTCAAATTCCAGCCCTAATGCTGCCTTTTTCTATGAATCTAGCTATGTTTTCTCTTGAACTTTACTACAGTCAGAAGTTCTCTTCTCTCTCTCTCTTCTCTCCCCCTTTGCACTGGGCTATATGACTCCTTTGATATCTGTTATGTTAAGCATCATAATGAAGTTATAAAAGCATATTAAATCATGTCATAAGAGATGGTGTAGTGCATTTTACTCACATTTAGCATTTCCTATAACATTAGTTCCAAACTGGTTAAAATATAGATGTTAAATAAATATCTCTGAGGTACATAAATAAATTGTATTCTTAAAGTGTGCATTTATGTGAAACTCTCTTTTCTTTTTTCTTACGTGAATCTTTGTTCAGTTTGGGGATAATTATACTTAACACAATTTTCCCTCCTCTGCTATTTTAATCACAGTGGTAGCTTTCATACTTTCCATAACCATTTTGAGGGATGTAATTTATTTTTAAAAGACATTACAAAGGCAGATTTACCTTAAAAGGTGTACTACATCAGTCTTCATCCTTTTCAAATTTTTATCCCTAAGCAATTTCTTTTTTTGACATACCTACAGTGGAAACCATAATGTACCTCCCAGGAAACCAGTCATTTACATAGCTACGTGTTAAAATAAACCTAGGCTTTATCCTATGTATAAAAAGCAGGCCTAAATCATTCTGAACAGTGATATAAACTCATAGATATTGGATAGGTCTTTCTTCTTACAAAGATTTTACTTCCTAGATTTTTTGGTTTGAAATTCTTAGGCCTGAGGATGTATTTGACAAGTAGAAATGAGGCTAAAATGCCCTTGGTACTCTTCTCTGTGACAGGAATGAAAGTGCTCCTAGAATTTCTGTTATGCATTTTAAAGTAGATTTAAATTTTCATTTGATTACTATATGTCATACATACCAAGTGAGCTTCTATTTCAAAAGTGATCTTACCTCCTTGCTTTCTTTCTATTGCATAAAATCTCTTTAGGTAGAGACAGCAGTAAAGACTTGTATTATATTCATAAATGAGGCTGGTAATTCTTCATTCACTCAAATTCATACTATCCGTAATTTAATTTGTTATAGATAGTTTCTAATAGAAGTTTTTGCAAGAGGAAAAAGCTTAGGGTGAATTAAAAGAAGAAAAATAGGCCTTGTAAGAGAAGGTAAAGAGTACACATGTAGTAGTTCATACCTTCATCAATAATTCTAAAGACTAACAAAAAAAGAACTTCCTTTTTATTGGCATTTCAAGATTAACTTAGGTATTTGATTTATTCAGGTAATTGCTACTCAGATGTAAGGACTTGTCTAGATGTAAAATGTTAAGATTAAGCATACAAAGCAGGATTAATAATTTTCTCTTAAAATACATTCTACTTCTATTCTCTTTTCTCAGGGAATAGCAACATCATTAATACAGCCTCACTGCAGAAATCTGGGTGATATCCTTAACATTATACTATTACTTACCACCTACATTTGACTGTTCACCAGATGCTATCTATTAATTTCTAAAATCTCTGAAAGCACATACTTGGCTTTCTCCAATACCATCACCACTACCGACCTGGTCTAAGGTATTACACATCATTGACTCCCCATCTTAATTGCCACCAAAGGAAATGACTGCTGTGTAATCCATTCTTCATATTAAATTCACTCATTCACTCAGGTATGTATTAAATGCCTACCCGGGATCAGGCATTTTTCTAAACAGTGGGAAAGTATCAATTACTAAAACTAAGTACTTGTGCTTATAGAGCTAATGTTCAAATGGCAGAAGATGGGCAACAATCAAAGAATTATGCATTTACATCAACAAAAGTCAGGAGTGCTAAGCACTGGGAAGAAAGTAAACCAGGAGAGGGAAACAAAGCAAATGGAGAAAGCTTTGTTTTTGAGACAAAAATAAGGAAAAGCACCTCTAACAATGGAATGTTTCAGCAGGGATCTAATGAAACTGACAGTTGACTTTTAGATATCAAGGAAATGCAGGCTCCAGTGAAAAAGAACCAATACAAAAGCATAGACTATGCTTGTTGAAAAACAGCAAGAAAGCAGTGTCACTGGAGCTAGAAAAAATGAATGTTAGAGAAAGTGTTAAAAAAATTAGGAAAATGTAAACGAAAGAGGCACTGGTGGCAAGGATCAGAAGAAGGAGAATTTTCCAGGCTGTCTTGGATACATTTTCATCACTAGGACAAAGTACTCATCATCTGCAACTTAAAGGAAAGAAAGATTACTTTTACTTGGTTTTCTTTTATTAGTACATATTTGTAGCACATAATGATTACATTCATTGTAGGGAATCAGTACATGTTCATAACACATTTCAATTCATTTTCCCTCTTCCCTCCACTTTCATTTATTTTTCAAGCATCAGATTCATTTATTTATCTTATAAAAACTTATAAAGTGAATTATCACATATACAGATTGACTATCATACTAATAGGCCAAAGAATATATAAAACATGTGAGACAATTTTACTAAGTTGAAGTACACTTTAAGATACATTGTGTATGCTAGATTATAATATTACTTCTCTCTCTTTTTTCTTATCAGTCATATATATGTTATATATAGATGTATAAAGATAGAGAAAGAGAGAGTTTTTCATACGAGAGAAACCATGTGATGGTTAAATTTCAGTGTCTGTATTACTTAACATCCTGGTCTCAAGGTGCATCCATTTTCCTAAAAATGGCTCAAGATTAGAAATTATTACTTTAGCTCTTTATTTTAGTCCATGTTCAGCTGGCTCCAATGCAGAAATGGCATGGTGTCAGAGCATGGCAGAGGAAAGCTCTTTAACCCAAAGCAGCCAGGTGGGAGAAAAGAAGGGAAGAGCCATGGATAAGCATATAACCCTGCAAATCAATCCCCCAGTGTCCCATTTCCAACAAGCGCCACCCCAACAACAGATTTATCTGTTGACCTCATCCATGTTTGAATCTGCTGCATTATCCAATCACCTTCAAAGCACAAAAGAATTTGAGGTGACATTTTGATGTAAATCATAAAATAGACTAAGGTAAAGTCTTAGGAATTTAATTTGAGTGATGTGGGAATCCACTAAAGAATTTGAACAGAAAAGTTATTGGCTCTCTTTAAATGTTGAGAAGATTAGTCTAGGTGTTATGTAGAATGGACTCTGCAGGCGATATTAAGTGTGAAAGAAGAAAGACAGATTAAGTCTAGACTTTTAAAAATTTTAATAAAAAGGGATCGAGATATGTTATTGTACCTACTCCCTAAGGTGAATGTAAACTTCATATACTGGAAATACGTTCTAATAAAATACAATTTTTTAAAAAAAGAAATGTTCTTCCAGAGGGAAAAAAAACAGCCTATAGAAATAATTCAGAGCAAAAACATTTGTATCTTGGGTTACTGTGTTCATGGTTCTACATACCAGACTTTGGACCTATCTTGAATGTGGAGTTGAGAGAATATGCTGATCAATGTATGGCATGTACATTATGAGGGAAAGAAAGGGATCACAAATGGCCACAAAGTTCTTAATTTCAGCAAATGAGAGGATGACATTTTCAGTTATTCAGATGGTAAGAAATTAGGGAATGATTGGAGTTGGTTTTCATGTGTCAACATTGTTGTTTATTTTGGAGCAGTGAGTTGGGATCAAGGGAATCTGTTTTATTTAGTATATGCCAAGATTTGAGCACTAAGTCTACTATGAAGAGTGTTCAAGTGATCAGTTACAAGTAGAATCCTGGATTTTGAAGGAGTCTAAGGAACTGAAGATGTATACACCATTCTAGCTCATATTTATCATCAAAAGATTTGAGAAGACACCCTTCAGAATAAGTGTTTACACACAAAAAAAATAGAGATCTGAGGACTGAGCCTTGGGACAACACAACTTTTAGCAGTCAGTACAATGAGAAGAAATTATCAAAGAGCATTCAGAAAGGACATTTAACAAAGTGTAGGGGGGTGATGAAAGTGGTGATCTCTATAAGTTGAAATGTGACCTCAATAACTTTATGCCCACTGGTGCTCATTGGTGTCAGGTTTTATTCTTTCTCCATGCTTTTGTACCACCTGTGATAAAGGCTTATAATCTACATACGAGACCCCCTAACGATCTCAGTTTTTGTTATTCTTGAAAGGAGAAGCAATAAAGGGAGTATAGAAGGTGACAGAAATGGAGAAGCCATTTTATCCTGACTTAGAGGAAATTTGTAAGAAGCTGAAGTATCCACAGGAAAATTACATACAAAAGCAGTGGACAGCATGGCTGGCTTTGTCCGTGGAAGTTTCAGGAAGTTCAGCAATAGGACAGACATTGCATCCAAGTGCCTGCAACATAATTGGTGAATGGATGCACTAGAAAAAAATCAACTCTTTCCTCTCCATTGGCTCAATCCAATTAAGAATAATTAAGCCCTATCAATATAAGAAGTTATTTCTCTCCCACCTGTCCTCTCTCCATTATTGCTGTCATCACCCAGGTTCTTATAGCACACATCACTCCGATGACTTAAATGTTTCTTGTTGTATATAGCTCATTCTATATCATATCTGCAGCACTCTGAACATTAAAGCTCGGACCCAGAGACCTCCAAGAGTGACTGAAAGTTAAACATAATGGTTTATTTCCCATAATCACCTCCTTAATGTATATATTGTGTGTGTGTATGTGTGTGTGTGTGTAAAAAATGGGATGGAACTTGTGAGTGTTGTCAGTGAGCTACATCTCCAAGCCCATTGTATCAGAAAGCATCTTGCTATGGCCTCATATTTGCGGCAATTCTCCTGCTTCAGCTTCCCAAGTGTTAGGATTACAGCCATGTACCACCACACCTTGCTTTTGTAGTATATTTTAATGAACTAATAATTCTCATAGGCAATATTTTGATATCAGGAACACCCAGGAGCTATCCATCAGTACAGCAAATGATCTAAAGCCCAAGGAATTGGGAACTAAACAAAATTGCCCATGGAACTCACCAGGCCTTACATAACATTTGTAAAACATTTGGATATTCAGCTGCCTGCTCAGAATGCTGTTGGCTTTCTCATACAATGAGAATGAAAGACCTCTTAATATTTCCCTGTGGTGGATTAGGCTAAACCAATCCAGAACTAACTTTTTCTTCATGAAGGCTTACATTACTTCTTAATCACTTCATTCCACTGAGATGCTGCCTATTTTTCTCTCCCAAATAAATAGCTCTCTCTAGTCAGCCTCTGAGGTATGTATGGCAGCCTTGAATGCCAAAGACAAAATGGGCTGAAAGAGTCAGAGTGAGAGCATACAGATCACCTCCCTAGTATCCCCTAGAGCAATGAAATTATTTCATTGCTTTGTTAGATATGCTAGTGGAGTGCATTTCTAATGTCTCTTCACTCGTGAGTGTTTAAACATTTTAATGAATATGTTATTTACTGTAATAAAGTCAGCATCTGCTATTAAATTAATAGAGCAGTATAACCAAAAATCCCATCACAGCAATTTATCCAAGCTCAATATCGCTGAGATACAACCACAAGATTCCTGACCATTTGAGTCCTCTGGTAGTCTGCATATGATGCATAAATTCTCTTTAGCTGCAAATGATTATCAAATTCAAGTTACTATATATATGTGTGTGTGTGTGTTTGCATGTGTGTTTATGTAATGCCTCAGCATGATGATTAAAGCAAATGAGTCCTGGAGACAAAAACCCTAGCTTCAAATCCTGCCTCTACTCGCTCCATATCCTTGGGCAAGTTATATTTATTTCAAAGCATTATTTTTTTCACCTGTAATGTGGAGATAATCACAATGTCCCTTCTGTTGGGTTATTCAGATAAAATGAATGTGATATTATATACAAAGTATCATGTGTGACATGTAAAGGGTCTATAAATACTAGTATCAAATATTAGAGCTGATCATGAACCTCATTAGACTACAAGGAGATTTTTGAAATATGGAAAAACATCACATCTTGAGGAAGCAGTAACCCTATGACAAAGGAGTTAAATGTGAGCTGAGCATGTCTGGGTAAAAAGAGATTTGTCCAACTCTTGGCTCTGGAGTTGATCTTATTTTCTTCCTTTTGACCTCAGTCATATGTGACTCTCATTCTTTTCTTCTTTCCTCATTTTTAAGATTTTGAAGTGAATTAAGCTGTACATGATCAACTGAAAATGACATTAGGAAAAGAAAGATTTTTATTTCTGGGGAGGGGCTCTGAAAGTTAACACTTTGCACTCATAATCTCTAATTTCTGAACACCGAGACCTGAATTTATCCTATAATGCAAACTCAATAAATGATTGTTTAACAAGTCAATTTATTATTTAAAAACAAAGAGTGTTTGCCATCTTATTGATTTTAAATTCATGCTAGGATTGAATTGATAAATCTTGTCATACAGAATTTCACTTTAAACTAATACTATGGCAACACAAACACTAAAAATAGATCCATAGAATTATGCTGTACCATAAAAGTCATCATCTGATAAGCACATGCAATTAGGAAGGAAGACCCAAGTGATATGGAAAATTAACTTTTTAACCAGACATCGACCTGATAACAGGAATTGGTCCTAATATAGGCAACAATTCATGAATTAAAATTCTTTCCAGAATTGTCTTTTCATTTTTTTTTCTTTTGGTACCAGGGATCGAACTTGGGACATTGCGCTTGTGAGGCAGGAGGTAGAACCACTGAGCTAAATCCCTGGCCCATGTCTTTTCATTTCTTAATCAGGCCTGAATTAATGACTGCATAGTCAATCTAGGGTGATAAAAGAAGAAAATGCCAAACAATTTATTTGTCCTGCTATTATTTCACCAAATTAGCCAGTTTTTGAGATTTTATTGTCAGTTTACCTAGGCAACCCTGTGCGTAAGAAACAAAATACTTACCCCTACCGTGCCTAAATAGCATTTATTTCTAAACATCTCAGTGTGGCAAGACCCAGACTCAAACAGAAAACCAAAGCATGAGATGAGTAAAGAAATACAGCTTTGCGATCCCAATAGGATGCTTACTGGGCAATTACACAGAAGCACACACACAATCTTGGGATGTAGGCAGAGTTTGTATAAAGTTAAGGTCAGCAAACTGTGTATCCATTTGCCTGGTGTCACAACCTGAAAAGGAGCTCAATGTTTCTAACAAAGTGACATTTATAAACCATTATCTAATCAACAAGGACTACCCTGACAGTTTTAATTAGAACTACAAGTTATTTCCAGCCTTAGCATTCCTGAACTGGATTTGCATTTTATTTCATTAAGAGGATTTATTACTTTCTGATACATGGTAAAACTTAAATTTTTATTGTGCCAATTTTCTGTTACATGTCTCAACCCTCGATATACTAGTTAGGATATAAGATCATGGATATATGTGTATGTTTTATCTCACTAATGCATCTTACAGACTTAGATCAGACCCGGTGACACATCAAACTCTCCATAAATATTTTTGAATGAATTAATGTCACTTCTTTGATTAAAATATTGTATTAGTTTTCATTATATATAAATTAAATTAAAAGGTGTAGTCTTGACCAAAGCATATAACAGATGTGTACACTAACTCTTCCTCATTTTCCATTTCTTTCTTCTTGTCTACTTCATTATAAACCCAGTGGGGTTCTTTCTGGAGATAAGTATTATATTAGCTTTTCTATCACTTGAACAATACCCAACAGTCACAACTTCAAAAAGGAGACAATAAGTTTCTCTCACAGTTTCAGGGGATGCAGTCCATGACCAGTTCACTCCAAGGAATAAGCATCATGGTAGCCCTATGTTAAGAAGCAGAGCAGGGGAACAGCACCAAGGAGAAAGGAGCCAGGGACCAGATATAGACCTCAAGGTCACTCCCTATGACCCACTTAGACACACCAGAAGTGTGATTTATTAATGACTAGAGCAGCTCCCAAGCCAATCAAGTTGAAAAGTCACCTTACCATCCCAGATATGCCAAGCTTTTTCCTACTCAGGGTCTTCTTACAAGCTGTTTCCTCTGCCTGGAATATTCTTCACTGGCCTCCATTCCTCAACAGACCTCCATTCTTTCATTGGTCAACTTCTTAATCTTTAAGTATCTGATGAAAGATTAGTGTTCAATAACCTTTAAACTTTAGAGTGGATGAAAAAATAAAGAAATACTGACAAAAACCACTCCATAAGTAACCACACTGGGGTATTTTCCTTCCTTGCCCCCAGTAACCATCGCTCTTCCACCACACACATACTTCACAATTTTTCTGTCCTTGTGCTGAACACAATTTATAACAACATATTTGTTTCATTATTTGTTCTATGTTCCTCCAAAAGACTGTGCCCTATGAAAATAAGAGTATCATATTTCACTAAATTTTTTTTTCATTTCAATTCTTTTAAAACAGCCTCTTATTTCCTATTTTCAGGGGATATTTTAAAAGAATATACAATAAATATCCTCTGTCAGTTTGACCCTCTGTTTTCAAGATTTAGACTTCTATTCCTAGCTCAAAGTCAAAATGAGCTAAATAAGATTTTCATTCTTCATTAAGTTGAGCATGGCCATGGGCTTTTACACCTGCAGCTGTCCAGGAGTGTCCAGATGTGGTCTGACTGAAACCAACAACATATTTGGGCATCTTTTGAACATATTCTTCATGAATATGTGCTTTGAGAGAGAAGACTCATAGGAAATTATTTACATTAGTTAATTACTGATGTGTCTGTAACACAGACATTTTATTATCATCTGAATCAATGTACAACTCAGATTGGCCCTAAATCTTTTCCACTTTTATTTTATACACATTTATTACTCCTCACTCAGAGCTATAAAGTTTAATTAAAGTCAGTGACTGCATTTTGATTCCTTTAATTACTTGACACATAGCTTGTGAGCACTTACAATACTGAATACTAAGCAAGAATCATTTCCTCCTATTTTATTCCATTAAATACTTTTTTCTTCTGACTACCAATTATACAAAAGACATTTTCCTATATACTGGAAAATGAATGACCTATCATTGTTACAGTTAGTCATGTAATGTTACATCTCCAAGCCCTTTGCTTAGTTGTATTTGTTGTTGATTTTTGTTTTAATTCTTTGCTTATCTCTGTCTCAAGGATCTTAGAATATCTCAACCAATTTGTATTGAATATCAAATGTACCACTGGCCCTTCTTACTCCCACTCCTATGCCTTACTCATATAACCTGCTAATATGGGCTATCTACCCATCCATCCTTAAAGGCATATCTCAAGTTGTACCTTTCCCTAAATGTGCTACTAACTCCCACAAATCCCTTACATCTCAACTCTGACTTCTACAATATTTACATGTGTTACTATATCAGCTTCTGTTCATTTACACATTAGCTAACACTATTTTTAGCAATTTCACTGAGGATTACCTTGTTTTCATAACTCTTTATTACATCTTAATAACAAGGACTCTATCACACAGTTGCATTCCCCACACTGACTACTATGATGCTACAAAACATTTCATGTGTATTTGAAAAATAATGGAAATAATAAATAAGACAAAAATCACTTGTAAATTTACTCCTTTAAATTGTACTTAAAAGAAAATATTAAATTACTTATAATCTCATCTGCTATCACCTGTATCTCCACTGTGTGATCATGAAGTATTTGGTGCTAGGATTTCTTTACTTTTTTTCCCACTCTAAATTAAGCCCTTTAGCACTGATTAAAATCTCACTCAGTTCTTCTCAAAGTGAAGAATGAAAACACATATTGGGAAGTGTACTTGTGCTATCTTCAGTGATTTCAGGGGCATTAACTTTCCCTTGGCTTAGGGTCCAACAGTTATCTCTCAACTGAGCACCATTTGTCCATTAGGAAGGATGGCAAACATGCACTTTTAAATTTGTCCCAAGTTAATATCTATGTATCTATCTATGTATCTATCTGTCTGTCTATCTATCTATCTATCTTTTTATATGAATGCATGTATGTCCCTATGTACTGTATATAAATACAATACATAGACACGAAGAAACAAATTCATAGAAGGACCAAGGGGAAGCTGCAGAACAGAGGAGCAATCCTGAGAATTCTGAATCGTTTAAAGGGCCCTCTTTAAAAGAGATAAGGCTTTAACTTCATTGTCTTTATAAGTTTGCCTGCCAAACCCCTAAATATAATGATTTTAAATGGCAATAAAATTCTTATCTGAAATTCAGGCTTATAAAATTTACCCAACTCATATATTATATATTTTAAGTTCAATTTTTTGTCCATAATTTTTCATTTTCCTAGTAAGAACTCCTTTGTATAAAGTTTCTAGTGGATGGTTCCTTGATAAAAGTTTTAGGAGGGTTTCTTCTTACTACATTTTACCAATAGAAGAGAAGACAATGAGAAATTTTACACTGCTTTTCCAGACATACAGCGTACAACCCTGGAGGAAACTGTGAGCAACGTTTTGCTTTCACTGTGAATATGCTGGAGAAGTTCTTCCAGGAGGTTTCAAGGAATCAGCATTTAAAGGGAGATTGAATATTGATATTTAACTGATTTCTTGCTTGCTTGCTATGGTTTGAGTGTGGTATGCATGGCCTCTAAGAGTTACTGCGATAAGGTTGGTCCCTGGAGTGGCATTATTGAAAAGTGCTTTGCTCTCTTTAAGAGGCGGGCACAGTGGAGGCTGCTGAGGTCATTCTGTGCCCTTGCAATGCAATTCTCCTGCGACTCCTTAATAATTCTCACTTGGGGACCGTTATAAAGCCTGAGTTTGACTCCACCCATTCCTCTCTGCTCCTTGTTGGAGATATCAGCACTTGCTGGCTCCCACATACACACAGGCTGTCCTGTCCTTTATATTCATTATGACGTGATGTAGCTGAGAACCAATGAATACTAGCTTTATGCTTTGAACCTCCAAAAGAACTAAATCAACCTCTTCTTAAGTATCCCATGTCTGATAATTAGTTATAGAGCTGAAAACCTGATTAATATACTCCTGAACCTTATTAAACATATGCTGAAGAGAACCTTTCAAAAAGACCCAGGACAGAGAGAAAGAGAAAGACCATATCAAGAAAACTTAGAAACAAATGCAAAATGGAATACTATTTTTCTTAAAAAGGAAAGTCTATCATTTGTAGCAACATGAATGGAAATGAGGAATATTATGTTAAGTGAAATAAGATAACCACAGAAATAAATACCACAAGTTCTCATATACGGTGGACCCTTGACTTATGAACTCAATTCTTTCTGGAGGGCTGGTTGTTACTCAAGTTGGTCAATTGGCTTCGAAGTCTCTCTCCTGTATAAATTTAGGCCACTCTTTCTCCCAGGCACCTCTCATTGTCCTTAAAGAGACATTGGCCCAGGATTCTCAATTAACCCCACACAGAAAAGATTGCTGTAGTATTCCTCCTAGAACTATCCCATTACTATCTGGAAGCACAAGAGGCCGGCATTTGGGTCATAACTCAAGACTTTGGTCATAAGTTAAAACTAAAATTCTGGTGGTAACCCAAGTTGTTCATGTGTCGCCAGTTGTAACTGAAGAGTCCATTGTATATAACTATTGTTCAGCTTTTCTATTACTAGGACAAAATATCTGACAATCTCAACTTAAAGGAGGAGACATTTATTTGGCTCACAATTTCAGAGGTTTCAGTCCATGGTTGACTGTTTCCGAAGTATGGTGGAGGAGCATGGTAGAGCAAAGCTGCTCAGTTTGGGTGACTGGGGAAGAAAAGAAGGGGTCAGGGACCAGATAAAGTCCCCAAGGCCACACCTCCACAGACACAGTCAGAACTGCGCTTTACTAATTTGCTAGGCATCTCTTAATCCATTCAAGTTGAAAATCAAGCTAACCCATCACAATATGGAATCTAAAACAATTATAATCATAGAACCAATGAAGGGGATAAAGGAAACCTACACTGTTGGTAGGAACATAGACTAATACAGCCATTAGGAAAATCACTATGTAGATGCCTCAAAAAAACTAAAACTAAAAATTCCATTTGACCTAGCTATTCCCTTCTAGGTATCTTCCTGAAAAAGTTAAAGACGTCACACCATTTTGTTTATCTATTAGAACTGTGAGCCTTTTGTTCAGTTATTTTCATATATCTAAAGGGAAGAAGGTTCATGCTGCGTTACAAAGCATAAGTCAAGATATTAATAATGCAGCAAATCTTGGCTTCTCAGTCAAACAACAAGCTAATCACATCAGAAATTTATGAGAAGAAAAAGAAATGCAGGGTCTTCTAATGGCCCCCTGCCTGCCTAACTATGGCTTGGTTATGAAGTCTAGAAATTAACACAGGTATAGGTCATACCTCAAAGCAGAAATATTACACTCCATCAAATATTCTTCACAGAGATATAAATATCCAAGTAGATTTACCACACTGGGCTATTTTAAAGCCTTGAATATCATAGAAAGCCTTTATCTTAGACTTTTTGTGTGCCACAAAGTGTGATTTATTTCATAAAGTGATCATTTTTTGATATGGGTCAAAGACATTTAATCAATCCACTGATTATAAAAAATACACTAAACACTATGTGCAAAATAATGTGCTATTATAGAAAATGCAAAATTAAATAAAATTCCATCTACACTTAATTACCTTTATCTAATTTACTCAATAGAACACTGACATTTTATAAAATCTGGATAATCTTCAGGGTTGTCACAGTAGGAAAATGGAAGCACAACTTGGGGGGAGCTCATGTTTTCATAAAATTATCTTCTCTTTATTCATATCTAGGTTTCCTATTTTAATTGTTTTAATATTTCAGAGGAAGCATCTTCTCTGATTAAAGATCAAGTTGTATTTTAAAATTTTTGCTTAAAATAATTAAAAATCATAGGATAATTTTAAAAGGAAGTGCTTATATTTATGTGGTTTATTCCTTCATTTATTTTATTTTATTTTATTTTTTTGGTACTGGGGATCGAACTCGGGTCCTTGCACTTGCAAGGCAGGCAGTGGAACCACTGAGCTAAATCCCCAGCCCTATTCCTTCATTTAAATTTCAAGATATATTCATTGAGTGCATCCTGACCCTAATAAAAGAATAGGAGAGAAGGCAACTACTCCACACCAACAAATTTGACAACATATATGGAAATGTATAGAATATTTATAAAGAGCAATAATAACAAAAATGACAGAAGAAATAAAAATTCTATGTTCCCCTACATTTATTACATAAATTTGAAAATTTTCACAGGAAGAGCAATGTTCAGGTTTGAATATCTTTGGGGATAAATTATTTTAAGTGGTTAGGGAAGAAATAATACTCATCAAACTAAAAACAAAATCTCAGAAAATAGTCTAGCTCCCTTAATATCTGACAACAAAATATGGCAGATACATAAACATATCATAAGAAAAGAAAATTATATATCAATATCTCCATTAGCAAACCCACAAAATCCTTAACAAAATATAGCAAGTGAATTCAGTAATTTCTACAAATATATCATGACATGTGAAGGATATCTCAGACATTCAGTGTTCATCAACTGACAATCAATTATGTCATTTCTGTCTTAATAAAGTAAAGAAGAAAACCCATTTGATTACTCAATAAACATAATAAAAGCTTCGAAATAATTCACCACCTCTTCATGAAAGCAAATGTCAGTAAACTAGTAATAACAGCAAAGGCTCTTAGAGAACTTCTATGAAAAATCTAAACTAAGAGCCAGGGATTTACCTCAGTGGTTCTGATGCCAGGCTCACAAGCACAAGGTCCCAAGTTCAATCCCCAGTACAAAAAAAAAAAAAAATCTAAACTAAGTTTATTCTTTTTTTTTCTAAATATATATTTTAGGTATACAATATAATGACATTCATCATTGGAAATTTGCACCTTTACACACTCTCTTGGTTTTTATTTTTCCCCCTTTCCCTGACCTCCCTTCAACCAAGAGACTTTGTTTCCTTTTTTCTTTTTCTCTTATTAATTCCATTCCCTTCTTTCCTTTCCCCTACCCCTCCTACTTCCCCTTTCCCCTTTGCCCCTTTTCTTCCTATTTCACATTATCTATTATACCTTTTAGCCCTTATTTACACTTTCAGGTTTTCACACTAGAGAAATTATTGGGTATTTACACGTGTGTCCTATTTATTTCACTTAAGAGTATGGCCTCAATGTGCATCCATTTAGCTATAAATGTCTCTAATTTCTCAATTTTTTATGGCTGAGTAGTACTCCATTTTATTAAAAAAAAAACCCCACATTTTCTTTATCCAGTCTCCAGTTGATGGACATTTGGGCTGTTACCAAGTTTTAGTGATTACAAACTGTGCTGTGATGAACATGGGTGCACATATATCACTGTGGTATGATTCCTTTAATATTTTGGGGAAGATACCCAGCAGGGGAATAGCTGGGTCAAATGGAACTTCTAGTCCTAGTGTTTTGAGGTATCTCCATACTGATTTCCACAGTGGTTGCACCAGTCTACACTCCCACCAGCAGTGGAGCAGGGTTCCTCTCCCAACAGCCCTGGCAGCATTTGTTATTGGTTGATTTCTTGATAACAGCCATTCTTTCTGGAATGAGGTGGAATCTCAGCGTTGTTTTCATTTGAATCTCTCGAATGACTAGTGATGCTGAACATTTTTTTCATATGTATATTTTCTGTTTCTAATTCTTTGCCTGAGAAATGTCTGTTCATTTCAGATGCCCATTTTTGGATTGGATCTTTAAATTTGGGAGGTCTGATTTTTTTAAGTTCTTTATAGATTCAAGATAGTGGATCTTTATCTGAGGGAACACTGGTGAAAATTTTTCCCACACTGTGGATTGTCTCTTCACACTGTTGGTGGTTTCTCTTGCAGTGCAGAAGCTTTTTAATAAGAAGAGATCCCACTTGTTGATTGTTTGTGCTAGTTCACGGGCAACTGAGGTTTTGTTCATAAAATCTTTTCCTACACCAATGTCTTCAAGAGTTCTATCAAAGTTCTGTTCCAACTGGTTCACCATTTCTATTTTAATGTTTAGATCTTTAATCCATTTTGATTTTAGTTTAGTGCATGGTGAGAGATACAGGTCTAGTTTTAGTCTTCAGCAAGTTGAAACCCGATTTTTTTCAGCGTCATTTATTAAAGAGACTATCTTTCCGCCAGTGAGAATGTTTCACTACTTTGTCAAAGATGAGGTGGCTTAGTGTGTCTGGAATTGTTTCTGCATCTTCTAATCTATTCCACTTGTCCTCAAGTCTGTTTCTTTGCCAGTATCATGCTCTTTTTATCCCAGTAGCTTTGTAGTATAGTTTCAAGTTGGAGGTTGTAATACCCCCTGCCATGTCCCTGTTACCTAGAATTGCTTTTGCTATTCTGGGTCTCTTCTTGTTCCAAATGAATTTTTGGATTGTTTTCTCTAGTTCTGTGAAATATACTGTTGGGATGTCAATTGGGATTGCATTGAATCTATACAGCAGTTTTGGAAGTATGGCCATTTTCACTATGTTGATCCTTCCTACCCAGGAGGAAGGGTTGTCTTTCCATTTTCTGAAATCATCTTCAATCTCTCTTTTCAGAGCACTGTAGTTTTCAGAGAAGAGGTCTTTGATTTCTTTTGTTAGGGTGATTCCTAGATATTTCAGTTTTTTTGATGCTATTGTGAAAGGAATTTTTGCCCTATCTCTCTCTGAGTGAGTCTTTTTTGTGTACAGAAAAGCTATTGATTTTTGTGTGTAGACCTTGTATCCAGCTACTTGACTGAATTTGGTTATTCAGTCTAGAAGACTTTTGATGGAGTTCTTGGGGGTTTTCTGTATAGAGTATCATGTCATCTGCAAATAACGACAATTTAAATTCATTTCCTATTTTTATTACTTTTATTTCTTTCTCTTATCTAATTGCTGTAGCTAATGCTTCCAAAACTGTATTGAATAGGAGTGGTGATAGTGGACATCCTTGTCTTGTTCCTGAATTTAGTGTGAAGGATTTCCGATTTTGAACATTTAGTATGATATTGGATGTTGGTTTTTCATAGACGGCTTTTCTCAGATTGAGGTAGAGACCGTCTATTCCAATATTTGGTAGGGTTTTTATCATAAATGTATGTTGGATTTTGTCAAATGCTTTTTCTGCATCTATTGAGAAGATCATATGGTTTTTGTCCTTGTTTCTATTGATATAATATGTTACATTTATTGATTTGCATATGTTGAGTCATCCCTGCATCCCTGGGATGAATCCCACTTGGTCAGGGTGTATGATATTCTTGATGATCTTCTGCATTCTATTTGCTAGTATCTTATTAAGGATTTTTGCATCCATGTTCATGAGTGAGACTGGCCTATACTTCTCTTTTTCTGTTGGGTCTTTCTCTGCTTTGGGGATCAATGTGATGCTTGCTTCCAGGAATGAATTTGGGTGTATTTCTTCCCTTTTAATTTCATTGAAGAATTTAAACAGTAGTGGCAGTAGTTCCTCTCTAAATGTTTATTAGAATTCAGCAGTGAAGCCGTCAGGACCCAGGCTTTTCTTATTTGGTAAGTTTTTAATTACATTTTCAATTTCATTCGTTGATATTGGATTGTTTAGAATTTTTAGGTCTTCTTCATTCAACTTTGGTAATTCATACATATCTAGGAATCTGTTCATTTATTCTGTGTTTTACATCTTTTTGGGATATAGGTTCTGGAAGTAGGTATTGATGATCCTCTGGATTTCTTCTGAGTCCTTTGTAATTTCATTCTTTGCATTCCTAATTGCATGGACTTGGGCCTTTTCTTTCCTTTTTCTGATAAGGTTGGATAAGGATTTGTCAATTTTTTATTCTTCGAAAGAATAAACTCTTGGCTTCCTTGATTTTTTGTATTGTTCTCTTAGTCTCCATTGCATTGATTTCTGCCATGATCTTTATAATTTCCTCTTTTCTATGGGCTTTGGGTTTGTCCTGCTCTTCTTTTTCTAGAAGCTTGAGGTTCAGCATCAGGTTGTTTAATTGTGCTCTCTCTGTTTTCCTAATATGAGTATTCACTTCTATGAATTTTCCTCAAAAGGTTGCTTTCATTGTGTCCCATAGATTCTGATATGTTGT
Source organism: Heterocephalus glaber (assembly GCF_053883595.1). NCBI lineage: Eukaryota > Metazoa > Chordata > Mammalia > Rodentia > Bathyergidae > Heterocephalus > Heterocephalus glaber. The sequence continues at coordinate 25,970,320 of NW_028258151.1, read as the reverse complement.
ATTGTCATTGTCATTTAATTGAAGGAACTGTCTGATTTCTTCTTTAATTTCCTCTGTGACCCATTGGTTATTCAGAAGTTTGTTATTCAATTTCTATGTGTTTAGGTAATTTTTGTGTTTTCTTTTGCTATTGATCTCCAATTTCATCACACTATGGTCTGATAAAATGCAGGGGATAACTTCAATTCCTTTGCACTTACCTAAATATGTTCTATGAGTGAGTATGTGGTCTGTTTTGGAGAACTACCTGTGTGCAGCTGAAAAGAATGTGTATTCTGATTTTGTGGGGTGGAACACTCTGTAAACATCTGTTAAGTTCATTTGTTAAAAAGTTTGATTGAGATCTAGTATTTTGTTGCTTGTTTTTTGTCCAGTTGATCTATCTATTTGTGACAATGGGGTATTGAGTTCTGCCACTCCTAATGTATTAGTGCTTATATGATTTTTTCATGACTGTTAGTATTTGTTTTGTATAGTTGGGAGCACTAGTTTTTGGTGCATAGATATTTATGACTGTCATCTCTTCCTCTTGGATTGTTCCTTGTACAAGGATGCAGTGCCCTTCTTTGTCTCTCTTAATCAGTGTGGGTTTAAAATCCACTTGGTCTGCAAAGAGGATAGGTATTCCTGTTTTATTTGGGTTCCTGTCACATGGACTATTGTTTTCCACCCTTTAACTTTCAGTCTATGAGTTTCTTTTTGAATTAAGTGTGTTATTTGTATGCAGTATATTGTTTCATTTTGCTTCTTGAACAATTCTGCCAGTCTATTTCTTTTTGATTGGTGAGTTGAGACCATTAACATTGATGGTTATAACTGATATGTATTGAGTTATCATTGTCATGACTTTTTCTTTTTGTTGGGTTCTCCCCCTTTGTTTTTAATTTCATGTCATTCCCAGTGGATTCATTCTGCTGGGCTTCCTGGAGTTGTGATCTTCATTGTCTTTTCCTAGGGCATTGTCTAAAATTTTTTGGAGTGCTAGTTTGGTATACATGAAGTTCCTAAGGAGCTCTTTGTCATGAAAGTATCTTATTTCTCCATCAATTTTGAAAAATAGTTTTGCAGGGTATATCAATCTGGGGTGGAGGTTGCTTTCCTTTAGTGCTGGAAATACTTCACTCCAAGCTTTTCTTGCCTTGAGGGTTTGCGATGAGAAGCCTACTGTGATTCTGATGGGCTTCCCTTTGTATGTGATATCTTTCTTTTCTCTAACTGCTTGTAGAACTTTTTTCTTCTGTTGGGTTTCTGGAATCTTAACAATTATATGCCTATGTGTACATTTTTTTTTAATCAATGCTAGTTGGAGTCCTATATGGCTCACTTATCTGTATGTCAAGTTCTTTTCCCCTGCTTGGGAAGTTTTCTGACATCACTTCTGTGAACAGTATTTTTTATGTCATGTGCACTCTTTCCTGTTTCTTCATTGACTTCAGTCACTCTTATGTTATTCTTCTTTGTATCGTCTAGCAGCTGCTGGATTGATTTCTCATGGTCCCCTACAATTTTGAAGCAATTTTTCTTTTCCTGGTCACTAATTGCAATCTTATCTTCTATATCTGAAATTCTGTCCTCACATTGGCTCATTGTGCTGCATAGACTTTCAATAGAGTTTTTAATCTCCTGGAAATCTGTTTGCATCTGTTTTTATGGATTCCATTTGTTTTCTATGTTGGGATTACATCATGTTCCTCAGCTCCTCTATTTTTTTATCTGTGTCCTCTCTAGATTTATTAATCATGTCTTGCACTATGGGCACAATGTCTGTTGTTATGTGAGAAAGTTTTTCTGATTTCATCTTTTCCAGACCCTCTTTCATTGCTAGTTCAAGGAGTCCAGGTAGTTGAGTATCAGAGTGTTCCATCTTGTTTCTTTTTGGGGTTGCTATAGGTGATCTGGAAGTCTGTTTCTGAGACTGGTTTATGTGTTTTCTCATTTCGATGGGGCGGGGGGGGGGTTGCTGCTGGTGCCTGTGTAGCTCACCTCCTCTGTGCTAGGAGTGGTGATAGGTTGGCCTGGAAGCCTCTTACTCTGCACTGGGAGCTGTGGCACACTGACCACTATGTTTATTCTTAAGACCAAAGTATTGAAATATTTCACTCAAAGACTAAAAACAAGATAAACATGATGTATAACTTAAATCTATTGGTGAATGTTTAAATTTTTTAAAAGACATATTATAATAAAAGACATATTTCTATAAATTCCCTTTAGAGCAAACTCTTTCACTTCAAACACACTGATCTCATCATTCTTGCCATTTCTTAAAGCAGTTCTGGAGTCCTCTTTTGTGTGTGCATTTAGTTGCGCAACTGGGGCTGCCTCCATGTCCTCAATCAATTCAAAATGTTTCCCTTTCCTAGTCATTTTGATATTGGGTCAATACCCAGAATTCACACAGTGCCAGATCTGGTGAATAAGGTGAATGAGGACATATTGTAATGTTTATATTTTCCAGAAGTTGCTGTAAACATTTTAAATCAGAGTTTGTTTACTTTATTTTTAATTTCTGGGGTCCCCATGTTTCTGGAAGGTGAAGCGGGTGGGAGTGACCCCCTGCAACCCTCAGTCCCCCTGTGATGTGGCCTCCATAGCCTGCAGAGAAGCAGGGACCACGCACATCACCTCACCTCACAGAAGAACACCACGCATTCGGAGATAGCGCAGCTCAGCAGGTTTTGGTTTTTTGCACTGAAAGCCCAGACTTACCGTCTTGGGCTTGTGTTGCCCCAAGATACTGTCAAACAGTTTCACAGAAGGATATTTGAAGTGATCATCTATCAGCCTTTGTATCCCTACTTTGACAGCTCCCTTTAAGATGTAGCTTAGTCATTTTGAGGAACCAGGAACAACAGCAAAATTTTACTGTATTTATCAAGTTCAAACAAGGATCAAAGTAGTGAAGAATGTACAGAAAAGATTGGCAGTGTGAATATTGACAAACTTATAAAGGATTTTTCACAGATAGAAAAGAAAATGATAGAAACCAGTGGAAGAATAACATACTGGAAATTTGGTTGGAAAAAAGTACCTGTTTATTAAAAGTAATGCAAACAAAGGAAACCTCAATTAAAAAAGAATATGCTGCTCTTTATGATATGATAAAAGGGCTGCAAGAGACCATTGAATATCAACACAATTTGAGAGATGAGAATGAACAACTAAAAAGAAATGCTGATATGACAAGGGAAAACCTGAAATCTCACAAACAGGAATATATGAATAATATTGCCAAACTTGTACATGAAATGAAAATCAAAGAGGAAGAACATAAGATAGAAATAAGCAAACTTTATCAAGATATGAAGAAAAAAGTTGAATTAAATGAGGAAAAGCACAAAGATCTAATAAAGAAAAAGGAGATGGAAATCTCAGATTTAAATGCAAAGTTAATAACTCAAGAAGAAGAAAAGCAAAATGAAATAATCAAACTACAGCTGGAGTTTGATGCCAAACTAGCAAGAGTTCAGACTAAATCAAACCCATATCCAGATGCTACTACTTCCCCACAGAGTATCTACAGAAGGAAGCTTCAACATTTTCAAGAAGAAAAAAACAAAGAGATTGGAATTCTTCATAATACCAGTCACAATTTAGAGCAGCACCTTCCTATTGGCAAAGATTCTTACCTTAAACACAGATGATTTTGCGTATAACAGTAAATTCATTAATTACTATTTACTTTTTAAAAAAGCAATTGAAAAATTTGCTTCCATTTTCAACATAAGCAAACTGCCTAAATAGCATAAATAATAAATGAGACAGCTTTAAAAAAAGAAAAAGATGTAGCTCAGTCAGATGATATGATACTCTCCATAGAAGACACAAAAAACTCCACCAAAAGACTTCTAGACTTCTTGACAGATTCAGTAGAGTAGCTGGATACAAGGTCAACACACAAAAATCAATAGCCTTCTTGTACACAAATAACAGACTCACTGAGAGAGAAATTAGGGAAAAAATTCCTTTCACAATAGCATCCAAAAAAAATAAAATATCTAGGAATCAATCCAATGAAGGAAGCGAAAGATCTCTATATGGAAAAATACAACACTCTGCAAAAAGAGATTGAAGAGGATATAAGAAAATGGAAAGACATCCCTTGTTCCTGGGTAGGAAGAACCAATATAGTGAAAATGGTCATACTTCCAAAACTACTATACAGATTCAATGCAATCCTAATTGAAATCCTAACAGTGTATTTCACAGAACTAGAGAAAACAATCCAAAAATTCATCTGGAACCAGAAGAGATCTGGAATAGCAAAAGCAATTCTAGGCAACAGAGACATGGCAGAGGTATCACAATCCCCAACTTGAAACTATACTACAAATCACTGTGATAAAAACAGCATGATACTGGCAAAGAAACAGAGAATCAGTGGAATAGATTAGAAGATGCAGAAACAACTCCAGACATACTCAGCTACCTCATCTTTGACAAAGGAGCCAACCATCCTCCCTGGAGGAAAGGCAGCCTCTTTAATAAATGAGGTTGGAAAAACTGGATTTCAACTTGCCAAAGATTAAAACTAGACCCCTATCTTTCACCACCCACTAAACTAAAATCCAAGTGGATTAAAGATCTAAATATTAAAATAGAAACTCTAAACTTGCTGGAAGATAAGTTAGGTAGAACTCTTGAAGACATTGGCATAAAAAAAAGCCTTTATGAACAAATTCTCAGTAGAATGGGAAGTAGCACAAAGAATCAACAACTAGGATCTCGTCTTATTAAAAAGCTTCTGCACTGCAAGAGAAACTACCAATAGAGCTAAGAGACAACTTACACTGTGGAAAAAAATTTTATCAGATGTTCCTCAGACAAAGGTCTACTATCTAAAATATATAAAGAACTAAAAAAAATCAGACCCCTTCAAATATAAAGACCCAGTTCAAAAATGGGCATCTGAAATGAACAAACATTTCTCAGACAAAGGAGTAAAAGCAGCAAATAAACATATGAAAAAATGTTCAACATTAACGGTCATTCCAGAGATGCAGATGAAAACAATGCTGAGATTCCATCTCACTCCAGAAAGAATGGCTATCTAGAAATCAACCAATAACAGATGAGATCCGGTGCATTCAGGGTGGTATGGCTGTAGACACCGGCAAAATCAACCAACAACAAATGCTGGTGGGGCTGTGGGGAGAAAGGAACCCTTCTTCATTGTTGGTGGGAGTGCAGACTGGTGCAACCACTGTGGAAATCAATATGGAGGAGGTACCTCAAACAACTAGGATTGGAAATCCCATTTGACCCAGCTATTCCCCTGCTGGGTATCTTCCCAAAGGAAATAAAAGAATCATACCACAGTGATATATGCTCACCCATGTTTATAGCGGCATAGCCTATAATAGCTAAAACTTGGAAAGAGCCCAAATGTCCATCAACTGGAGACTGGATAAAGAAAATGTGGGTTGTTTTAATAAAATGGAGTACTACTCAGCCATAAAGAATGAGGAACTAGAGACATTTATAGCTAAATGGATGCACGTTGAGCTCATACTCTTAAGTGAAATAAATAGGAGACACATGTAAATACCTGATAGTTTCTCTGGTATGAAAAACTAAAAGTGTAAATAAGGATCAAAATGTATAATTGATATTGTGAAATAGGAAGAAAAGTTCCAAGGGAATAGGGGAAATGGGAGGGGTAGGGGAAAGGAAAGAAGGGAAAAGAAAAAATATGAGAAAAGGAAAAAAATGGAAACAAATTATTTGTAAATAGGGAAGGGAGGGCTCAGGAATGGGGTAAAAATAAGGACCAAGATACATCATGTAAAGGCACAAGATCCCAATGATGAATGTAACTATATTGTATGCCTAAAATGTACCAGTAAATAAACTTAATTAAAAAAACATTTTAAATCAAATCAGGACATGTAAGCAACCACAAAATATTAGTTAATTAATTAATCTAAAAGGAAGTTCAGAAAATAGCAAGAATGATAATTATGTTCTAAGTAAGAGGAAATATGTTGAGGAGGATTAAAGACAATGTATCTTTTACTATAATAGAATTTTTTAATTCAAACCTTTAGCATATTTTAGAATCATATCTCATATATTCACTCCTTCTAGTATTCAAACTTTTGCTAGGTAATGAGAAAGGCAATGAAAAGGACTGAGTAAAATAAGCAAATGTTCATCTCTAAGAAGCTCACGTGCTTTTTAGTGTAAGTAATAAAAATGACTTTTAATAAAAATACCAGGGCATATCTACTTATTTTAGTAAATGTACTGCTATGGAGTGAATGCTTGTATTTCCTCCAAATTCATATACTGAAATTCTAATTTGAAAGTGATAATATTAACAGGTAGGGGATTTGAAAGGTGATTAGGTTATAAGGCAGAACATTAAGGGGGTTAGTGTCATTACGAAAAAGACAAGAGAGACACCTTACGCTTTCTACCATAGGATACCTGTGATAGTTAACTGTGGCATCACTTTGAATAAGGAACACTTATCTGATTGGTTTAGCACAGTTCTTGGTGTGTCTTAATCATAAATTTCCTGGAGAAGGAAGCCCCACCTTGGGTGTGTGTAGCACCAACTAATAGGCGTGTAGCCTGGATGGAATAAAAAGAGCAAAAAGAAGAAAATCTCACTCTGTTTCTTCAGAGATGTGCTGGTCTTCATCATGGCCAGTGGATGTCCATCTCCAAGCTTCCAGCACAGGCTCTTCAGCCTTCAGGTGCAGACCCTCCAGGTTCCTGATGGGGACTCACACAGGACACTGCACTGAGCTCCAGGCATTCAGTCTTTGACTGGATCCTCCGGGTCTCCAGTGCACTGACTGCCTTTTTGGCATTCTTCCATATCTGTATATCTGACTCTGCAGGTTAACATTGTTAAGTATACCTTGTAAATATGCAGATGATGAATTGGTCTTTGGCAAATGGGTCATTCAAATCAGATTTTATATATATTCATTCCTCAAGTGAACCTTAACTGGTACAAGGCCATAGCAAACCAGAACCATCTATGAACTACAAAGTTGGACCTTACTAAAAACTAAATCTACTGGAACTTTTATCTCAGAATTCTCAGTCTCCAGAACAGTGAGAAATAAATTTCTGTTCTTCGTAAGCCACTTATTTAAAGCACTGACTTATAGTAGCCCAAATAGTCTAAGCCAGTCTCCATCAAGACAGATTACTCATTACTATTTGATTTATATAAAAGTATGTCCTAAATTAATATAATATTGCTAATTTGGGGTTATGTCACAACACAGGAATACTGAAAAATAGTCAACAGCTGCAGTGTTCATCATGGTCCTAGCCTTCTAGATATGCTGTTGAATTACTGATACACTTTCCATATGTTATTGTATTAAAAAAATACTATCCTCCATTTCTTAACCTACTGCTCTTTAAAAACACATGTTTCATATCTGAGAGTGATTAAGTGCATCTACATTAACTCTGCAAATGGGGAGTCTTCAAAATACAAGCTTTTAGTGGATCCCTAATCCATGAGACGGCCTGGCCTGCTTTAGGTAGAAAGCTCCAATTACCATACACTACAATCAAGCCTGTGTTTAACTCATTTATCCCTCTCCAATGCTGCACACAAAGCATTTCTGGAATCTAATTGGCATAGCAGGGAGGATAAAAGTATTCACAACAAATTGGGTGTGAAACAATGTTCATTTAGATGATCCTCATTCCACAAAAGTACTGCTTGGAAGTTTCGGGAAAACACCCAAGCTTTTGAAGGCTTCTTCAAGTGACTTCTACGCAGTGTCTTGGCTCCTTTCTATGGAAGTTGTTTGGTTATGTTTTGATGCTACTGTTTGGATTATGTTTCTCTGATATTTTAAGAGCACAACATTAAAAACAAGGGTGCACAAGAAGATGATGAATTGGTCTTTTTCAAATCAGATCATCTCATTAAGCTTGGGTACAAACTACAGTGAGGGAGCAGCAGATTCTTTGAAGCAAAACTCAGACAAGCCATCCATCACTTATCCAAAAACACTGCAGAAGGAAATCTAGTCTGATAGATGATCAATAGGGATTCCCAACTAGTGTTAAATATCATTATTTAAAAGCAATGTCCATTAGGAAGAAGTGCTACAGTTTTTGTACTCTGAATGGATTTCCTTTTCCTCCTCTGGCTGTCAGAACACTGATCACTTATTTCAATGTTTGTTTGCTTAGTTCTTGTTCATAAAGAGCTTTAAGCTCCTTAAGGAGCTGTCATAGTTATTGTTTTATGCCGTAGACCTTGGTACAGGTCCTTCCTCCTGACATTCATGCCAATGTTATTACAAAAGGAAAGAAAGGTAGAAAGAAAGGTGGTGGGCTGGAAAAAAGGAAAAATTCAGCTTTTAACCAGCTTGATTTGATAATAAAATGATTAATTCATAAAAGGGTAATATACTCTTTTCTAAACTTGCCTACTTGTGGCAATCACTTTGAGATATTGTTAAAATAATGAATAATTTTCAACTCTCTGAAATAATTTCCATCAGCACATAAGCAAGTTGATATATTTCATATGTTTTTAAAGGAAGAAGAAAACTCTTTCTATTTCTCTCTCCGTTCACCTCTTCTCTTTGTTCTCTGTGTTATAGGATCAAAAGAATGCCATGGATTCCACCAAGGCATATGCACAAATAAGGTGAAGTTTAAACACAAGAACTGGTTCTCCCTCAAAGCTCTTTGATGACCCCAAAAACAGATAGAAAAAAAGCAACAGGTTAGGACCACACAGTAAGATTCCACTGTTACTTTTCTTCAGCTATCAAACCAATGCTTTGTGAATACCACTGGTTCCAAAGATGACAGTGCTACCCTCCCATCATCAGTCCTCAGTTTTCATTATGCCAGCACTGATGTGTATCCAGAATGGTACCATGTGACCTCTAAAGAAACATAAGGCACACATGCCTCCAGTCCCAGTACCTTTGCATCCCTTATTTCCTCTTAACTCTAAGAGACTCCACGCTAAAGGAACCCTCAGTGGTAATAATATACCTCTACCTTCAGCCCCACTGTACATTGGGAATATACACCAGGAGAATGAGGGCCTCTATGGCCTCTTTACGCTATTGAAAATATCTGGCATAAGTGCCTTCATTTAATTCATCATTTATTCAGCTATATATTTACTGAATATTTACTAGATCTATGCTAGGTACTGTACACATTTTCTTCTAATTCCACTAATTACTGCCTCATTTCTTTTCGCTTCTTTATAATCAGCTTTTGTAGCAGAGGCCTTGGCCCAGTATTAGCAGGCTATTGTGTTACAAGCTTCTTGCCCCTCCATAATTCAGCTGTGTTACATTGGAAGTAGCAGAGCCTGGCTGAGTTCACTCCCAGCCAAGGTCAACTGACTCCAACTAAATTCTTCCCCTCTGAATGAACCATTTGTTCTCTTCAAGAAAGATATGCTTGTGCCTTCATTCTACCGTCCTGCCTGCTTGATACTTGTTATCAGCAAGTGTCCCCAGGCCTGCCCAACTTCCCCCATTCCCACACTTGTGATAAACACTGGATGTCCTGGGAGTCCTTTGTCTTTGCTGCCCAGAGCAGCTTAGATCAGCCCAAGCCTCAGTTTCTCTCAAGTCTCTGTCTCTGTCATTATTTCCCACTTTCCTATCTCACAGATGTCGTATTGGCTCTCAGAAGACCAGGACCACTGCAGGGGTCCCTGGCAACTCCCATTACCCCTTCCCTATAGCATCCTCAAGTGAATTGGTTATTTTTCTCTCCTTTCCCTGCTGTTCTTCTCCTTCTCCCTCCCCCTCTCCTTCTCCCTCTCCCTCTCTTTCTCTCTCTCTCTATCCCACTCTCTCCCTGGCACTGTTTGTTCAGGGCCCCAGTGACTTTCATATTGTTAAACCCAATGTAAAATATCAGTCATTTCCCATTCTCGATTCATCAGAATTATCTGATATAGCTCATCAGAATCTGTTTTTCTATTTGAGGGGGCTCAAATTTCTATTTTTTACGGAAAAATTGGTTTAGATAAGTTTCTACATGGGTAATTGTGAAAATGGAAAAATTAACATTCAAAATCTTGATGGCTGAGGTCTGTTATTGGACAGAAGAGGAATTTTTTTTATTTTATGGTAGTTCAGAGAGAGAGAGCAAGGAGGGTAAATAGGTAGATACAGATTAAATAGACTGAGAAATGATAGTTGAGTAAATACTCTTTAGTGATATATATTTCTTTTATTACTTAAGGATGATAAATAGTTGAGTATTTGTATATTACATGGTAGATTATCAAGGTGGTCATAGTCTGAAAAATATTTTAACTATTTCTCATATACTTGAAGTTTAATTTTTCTAATTAAATAGTAGAAATATATGAAATATTAATTTGGCATCTTAGTGTTTGATTTTCTTTGCTTGCTTGTTTTACTTTTTGGCATTGTGTTATTTCTAAGAAATAGCACTGTTTAGAAATTCTATAATGATTAGCAGGTTGGCTTGTAAAAGCTTAAAATACATAAAACAATTAAGATATTATCATTTTTGTTATAAAAACAAAAACAGCACGGTGTATTCAAATAATACCTAATTAAGATAAACAAGCTGGCAAATTAGTTGATTATATTTTACGTTTTGAATGACAATCAGTGGCCCCTAATTTACTTTTTGATCAAAGACTCAACATAGAAATTTCTGTAATCACCTTATATAACTTCTCATCCAGTCTTCAGATTTTGTCTCTCTACAAGTGCCACGGTTTGGATTAGTGTCCCTCACAGACCACGTGATAAAGGCTTGGTGGAAGGTGGTAGAATTTAATTAGTTGGTATCTTTTGATCACAGGAGGGATGCCCTTGAAGGGGATAGTTGCAGCGCGCTCCTTCCTCTTTCTTGATTTGCTTGCTGTCTGCCGTGGGGTAAGCAGCTTTCTCTACCACACACTCTGTTCCATGATGAGTTGCTTTGCCACAGGGCCGAAAACAACCATGCCGACTAACCCTGGACTGCAACATCTAAATCTGTAAACCAGAATATATCTTTCCTCTTCTCAAGTTTCTTTCTTCAGTTACTTGTTACGGTAATGAAAAGCGAACAGAATAAAATTTCTCACAATTATACTCCTCGCCCTTTAAAAGCACCACTAATGTTCCAAGATGCGCTTTTCCTGAAAGCACGAGGTGCTAGTGGTGCGATGAAAGCCGCTTTTGATTTGATTTCCCCACACCTGTATTCAGTTACTTGCGTAGATCACTGTGAAATTTTGACAAGTGGAGAAAACGAAAAATGTATATGACGATAAAATCCACCTCTTGAATGAATCTTGCTTTCCTTAGCTTTAAAATGAAGGCAGATTGCTCCATTTAGAATGTAGAGAAAACGCAATATTCTTTAAGAACGCCTGATCTACAGAGAACAGCCAATCAATGCAATAAAATAAATATCATGTTTACTCATTTTGGCATCTCTTTCATATTTCTACTTGTTGAATTAACATCTTCCTTTTCATTAGTTTATTACCATAGTACCACTTATTAGAACTACTTCCCATTTCAGAAAAACATTTTTCTTTTCTGCTTACCATTTACAATATAATTCATGGCAGTTTCTGAATCACCTTGAGGTACAAAATTTGTAAAGATTGAAAATTCTATTAATAGAAATAAACTATTCCTTATGTTATATTTTTAATAGCACAATGGTAACACGTATTAGGTCAAAATAATATATTCTATTATCATGATTAAAATATGAATTGCACACAATCATTGTTTTCAAGAATGAGGAATCAAGAAGGAAAAAAAGAGACCATGTTAACCAGGAAAATAATAATAGAGACAGACAGAACATTATAGCTCCTATGTCTAAAACTTTTTCTGTACTTGAAGTGATAATCAAAGTTTTTTGTTGATATTTGACTAGCTGTGAGTGTTACTAACCTTGAAGACAACTTTACAGAGAAATCACCTTAGGTATGTGTTAAATCAATATTAGAATATTACAAAATATACAAAGCAGAAACAAAATATAAAATTTGACTTTTTATGGTGTGAAAGTAAAGTTTAATTTATTTAAAGAGATTGAGGAATATATATTTCATAGTGCTTATTTAACACCAAAAATCATGGCCAAAAGACTTCTCTAAAGATTACTGTCTCATTCATGTGTGCTAGGATTTCATGTCCAAATTTGTCAAAATCAGGATGCAAAATTCAGAGTGGAAAAGAAAAAAGTGAAAAAACAAATAAATTTAATAAAGAAGGATTGTCAGGACATAAACAGATGTCTGTTTATTGTTACTTTTTTTGAACACATAGGAAAAACAAGGAGCTAATAATAAGATAACATACTTAATGTTAATTGAGTCATAAAAAGAACCTCTCATTGACTACAGCTACAGCTATGTGAAAAATATTTTAATACTTGCAGATGTTGTGATTTGTTTCACTGATACTAAATATATACCTGCTGGCTGAAATGAGTTACAGAAACCTAGCTACACTGATGAATTCTATGTCTAATTCTGTTTTCAGGAGGGAAAAAAGTTCCACAATTTAATATAAGAAAGTTTGAAATTTTATAATGTTTATTTATAATTACACCCACTTTTTATGGAATGTATGAGGAAACACTATTACTAAAATATTTTAAACCTGGCTTTTAAAATTTCTATGATAAATATACTTTTCCTGGGCTTCATTAATCACTGCTTCATTTAGTACCACATTTTGTTTAGAACTTCTTGACAAATCCAGGGAAGTGAATAGTTTATTAGATGATCAAATTCTCAGTGTTCAATAAAATAACTTATTTACATTCATGTGGCACCATAATGTAGGATGTACTTCTTAAATAAATTATTCCTTGCATGATATTTTAATAACACAATGGGTAATTCATTTATTAAACAGTGTAGGTTCTGTTTTCATGATTAAAATATGAACAGTACACACTCTTTCTCAAGAATTAAGAATCAAGAGGCAAAACAAAGAGATCATGTCAAAACAATAGTAATAATGATAGAGATATTCACAGCATATTGTGTGGTGGTGGGTGAGAGTAAAGTAAATTTCATGACACTGTCCCTGAGACAATTCAAAAGAGATGTAATAGGGAGAGAGTGAGGATTGGCTGCAGGTTGTGCAAAAATAGAAGAGTACAAGAAGACTCTTTTCTCTGAGGAAAAGACTAACCAAATGAACACTAGAAAGAAAGCAAAAGATATGATCATCAGTATTTCCTCATTCGTGAATTGATATATCATCGTTCTCACCCATTTTTCTACTGATTGTCCTAATTGTATTGAATGTGGGGAGTCTTTGGCTGGCTATACATGCTGCAAAATCTCTCTCTTATACAGAAGTTTTTCATTTTGATACTTTATGTTTACTTGTTTTTTCTGTACTTTTTACTTAGTAAATATAATCTTCTTTTCCCCCGAATAATAAACCTATACCACTAATATTATGCTTTATATTTTCAGCCATTTAATCAACTATTGATAAAGAATGGAAACAAATCTTAAGGATACTGTCATGGGTGAATTCGGGTATCCAGCACAAGATATTGAAGTCATAAACCCTTCATACCTCAGAATATGAACTTGTTCAGAAATATATTCTCTGTGGATATAATTAGTTAAGCTAAGATGAGGTTATACTACAGTAGGTTGAGACCGTAACCCATTATGGATGGTATCCTTGTAAAAACAATACCACAGGAAGAGACACAAACATAGAGGATGAATGCCAGGAGAAGAAAGGGGATTGGAATGAAGGTCTACCAACAAGGGCACTATTTTCATTGTCCACATGTTGGTACATGACATTGCTCTCTATTTAGTTACCCATGTTAGCAATCAGGGAGGCATTCTTAAATTCTATCATTTATTTTGTCCCATTCACAAAATCAGTCACTAAGTCTTACCCCTTTTATCACCTGAAAGCCTCTTTTATCTATTCATTCTCATTCATTTCCCACTTCCCACCCCTTCCACTCCAGTCCAAGATAATCATTCTCCACCTGGATTGATGTATTTCAACCCATATCTTTCCTCCACACTTTTCTCCAATCTAGCATATCCAGAACAGTTTCCAAAACATGAATCAGATCAGGGGCATTTCTTCTTACATTTTACTTTTTATCTTTAAGTAATTTAATAAAGCTTTTGGAGATCTTGCTTCTGTCTTCTTATGTATTCATCTCACAGTCCTCTCCTCTCACAATCTAAGATCTCCACTGAATTTCTCAGCTTTTTCCCATGTCAATTCTCTTACACATAAAAATTTCTTATTTGTTGTTACTTCTTGTAGAATTTTCTTCAATCTCATTAGTTTGGCTAATTTATATGTATTCATGACTCTCCCCTACACTACACACACACACACACACACACACACACACACACACACACAGAGTTCTCCAAGATAGAAATTTACCTATTCTGAGCTCCTGTAACATCCTCTACTATGTCTAGCCTACAATGCATTAAGCTTCATATAAATGCATATTTCACCAAATAGATAGACATTTCCAGAAAGATAGGAATTGCACTTCATTCACTATTATCTATTGAATGCCTGTAAAAGAGCCCTCTTTGTGGTAGCTCTCAAAAGATACTGAATAAAAGAACACACAGGGAGGAGTTGCAAGGCATCCCACAGAAAGCTTTCCTTAAATAATGATGGCTTAGGTAAGACTTTAAACAACAATAAACTATGGAAAATGCTCAGATAAATTCACAAAAAAATCGTTAAACACCATGGAATTCTATATTTTTTATCTACTAGAGAAATAGAGTTCCATTTTGCTATTCAAAATGCACTTCATAAGCGTTAAACACTGTACGGTAATGGTAGAAAGTCTAGTTGTGAAATTTTTCCCTGATATTAAAAATCTTACTTGTTTATGGTAGTGGGTTATTTTCTTATTCAAGTAGTATGATTTTGCTTTAATATCTTGACAAATATTCAGCAGAGATTATATATTCAAACACCATAAAGTGTGGAAAATATAATTTGTGCAGAACTAAAAATTTTAAAACATGATCTGAAATAGCCAATTTATGTGTGGCTGAAACAGAATATGGTCTCTCTAGGATGGGTGATTTGGAAGATTATGTTGTTTATGGGCCTAATTGATGTTCAAAGATTATTGTGAGCTCCTTGTAAAAAGAGATTGAGTTTTAATTGCAGACTTTTAGGAAACAATGGGAGTTCAGTCAACAACTAGATAATGAAAAAAGAAAACACAGCAATTCAGAAACATATACACATACAATGACAACCAAATCAAACACTGGAATCGTAAATCAAAGATACCGTAATAATAGTTGTGTGTTTTCTTAGCCATATATACTTCTAGAACCTATCTAAGGTGCTATGTTTTATTTCATATTTTTATTAATTTTGTTGGTACAATTTAGATACACATAATGATCACATTCATCAAAGAGAATTTTTATCTGTACATGATATATCTTGAGTCCTCTTTTTCTCCCATTCTCTTTCCCTCCCTCAAGCCCCCTCCCTCCCTTATTTACAAAAGCTTTGTTTCCATTCTTTCCTTCTTTTCTTGTTTTATTTCCCTTTCTCTTTCCTTTTTTTCTAAACTTAATTGTAAGGAAAGCAAAAGTTCCAGACTGACTCTTTGAGAAACCACTAAGTATTATATGAAATGTTATGGATACTCCTGTGACTGCACCTCCCCTTCTATACAGTGTACACATAGAAGTAAGTTCCATAAACCCATGTCAGGCTGATATATGTTTCATATATATATATATATATATATATATATATTTCATACATATGTATTTCATATATATATGACATTTCTAGGCAGTGGCTTGTAAACAGTTTTTTGTTTGTTTGTTTTATAACATTTCTTTGCTTAAATTCTTTTATTGGTACATTTTAGGTATACAATACATTTACATTTATCATTGGGTGCTTGTACCTGTACATGATGTATCTTGGTTCTTATTTTTCCTCCTTTTCCTATGCGCCCTTCCCTATTCACATAGACTTTGTTTCCACTTTTTTCTTTGGGTGTTACTTGTAAGTCAAATGTTTCATTTAATGAGAGTTCAGGGGTCTGCAAGTGCTTTTTTCCCCATTATATTCCAGGGGTCTCCATGACAACACAGCTGCCTGATGGTAGAGATTCATTTAGTCTGTTTTAATAAGTCATGTCACATCTCTACAGAGACTTTGACAAGAAACAAACCTTAAAAAAAAGGCAAGTCTGTGAGATTTAATCATGCTTTGCTATTTTAGAATAAACTAAACTATCTGGATTAATACAACTCAAATTTTTGCTATAGTTTTTGAGCCAACTCATTACTTTAATAAACTTAACAAGGACAAAAATTTTTCAGAAATCTGAGAGTATTTTATTCTTGGGAATAAAGTGACTCAATGTCTGTATAAGTCTTTAATTACCTTGATATTTAACAGATGCATAGAGAAGTTAATATAGACAGTGAATGTAGTCTTAAGCAGCTACCCGAGGGAGATACAAAAATTGGTTGCTCGTAGAGATGACCTTTAACTAATGGGAGAATGGAATAGCACTGGTCACCTTAGGGATTTAATGTGGTTGTTTAAGAAGAGATTGCCTGTCAAAGGTGGCCTTTGGCAGCTATTGCTATATTTACGCTGCCAGCAAAAAAGTACACTGGGATGAAATGAATACTGTATATTTTGCTAAAGAAAATTAGAAGATGTTATTGTCAGTATCTTAAAATTCATAGTAAGAGAAAACTTGTATATCATTTTTTTCCCCCAATTAGAAATCTTTGATTCAAAAAGTATTTTGTCCAAGGTCAGAGGCACATCCAAGACAGCAAACCCAGGTCTCCCGATTCCCAGGTAAATCTAGTCCCTTTTATCATTACTAAGAAACAATGGCTGAGAATTTTTTGCAGATTTCTATTTTCAGAAATCTTGGGTTATAAAATTCTAGAATTAAATTTTGGTTTTTGATGCATACATGTGGTTAAATAGGACTGGCCAGGTAACTGGAGATAATCTCCACCATCAAGACCCTAACCAGGACTGAAAAAGGTCCATCATCCATTGGTAGTGACACAGTCCTTGGGCTGGTATTTCTAGACAAAAAAGAACAGCTTATTAGGCTCATAAAAGAAGAGCAGAAGAAAATTCAAGTCTAAAGTGGTCTACTGAACTTCAATCCATCTCTTAGGTCTTGGGTGCAATGAAAACTGCCCCAGGAAACCTGTCCCTGGTTTTCTGCAATGTGCCGAGCTGGCTTCACAGACATAAAACTTTTAAAGTTGCAGAAGTCTGAACTTGTTTGACTGTCACCAACTTCAAATTCTTAATCATTTTTAAACAAGCATCCTAAGTTTCATTTTCACATGGAACTCTGCAAATTATGTAGCCTGTTTGGATACTACATCAACTCTCTGGTTCATCTCTTCATCTATCCATTCACCTGCTGGTGCATTTCAGTGTGTTGCAAACACTAGTGCCCTTTGTATCTAAAAAATTCAGCACACGAGGCTTGTTTATTCTTTATTAATAAGTATCTATATTAATATTTTCTTTAGTCTTAAAAACAATATAGTCTCTACCCTAGGGTAGCATCATTATTCTCAACATGAGGATTTCCTGTAGCCTTAATTCTTGACGTTCTCCACAAGATGACTGCAAGATCTCACAGCACTCTCTGTTCAGGTATCAGCCAAGCAGTAGCTACTGTCCTCAATGTGTTTCCTCCCATGCTTATGCAATATAGTCCTCTCCTCAAGAAGACAACTGGCAGCTTTCTCCTCTCCATGCAATGTCCCACATTTACCAGATGCTTCACTACTCTAGAACTTACCACACTTGACCTCAAAAAGAACCACACACATAGGCTGGACTTCAGATCCTTACTTTAATAGCCAAAGTAACACTGTCCAAAAGAACTTCCCGTATTTGTGAAAATGTTCTGCTCTAGCCCTTAGCTATGCATGGCTATGGAGTACTAGAAATGTGAATTACTTATCTGAGAACTGGATTTATAATTTGATTTATTATAAATTTAATTACCACATATGATTAGTGGCTACCATATTGGACAGTTTGGGTCTAGAAAATGCCTCTAGGTAGAAGGCAGACAAACAGGATACTTATATATAGTACTTGTCCTTTCTCAAGAAACACATTATTGTTTAGTCTATTGGGGTTATTGCCTGAAAATAAGTGATTAATTTGCTTTATCTATTTTCACAGATTTTTTTTTAAAAAGGTAGTTGATATGCTAATGAGTTGACTGATGGCCAGTGACTCCTAGGAAAGAAAGTTCAGGATAAAGACTTGTCACTGGAAAGATAATGCAGGCAGGATTAGAGGGTTGGGATTTCTAGTCCCACCCATGAAACACCAGGGAAGGGAGAAGGGCTAAAAGGTTAAATTGATAACAAATGGCCATTGATTTAATCAATCATGCCAATGTAATGAAATGTATATAAAATCTCTAAATGATAGGATTCAGAGAGCTTGCCAATAGCTGAATATGCAGAGGTCTCCAGCATGTGGCACAACAAGGCAGCATGCCCCTTTTTACATGCCTTGCCCAATCATTTCTTTATTTGCGTTTATTGTATCCCTTTTAATAAACTGCTTTAAACCAATATTAGTTATTCAATTACGACTGAGGATTGTATTGGCTTTTGCTTAACTGAAAAAAAAATATGAATTAAGCTAAATTAAGATACAATTGTGATTATGCATTAAGATCAATAGTGGAAAAATAATGCAATTTACATCAGAAAAGGGCCAGGTCACATATATTTCCCTGAGTTGCTATGACTGTTATTGTTGGATATCTCTGAAATATATTTTATACTTTGTGTGGAGTGTGGGCAGAAAAAGAACTTTACACTTCCTCATGATCCCAATGCAGGCTTGAATAGCTCTTTCACAAAATGGGCTTTAACAAAGAACAAACAAAACAAAAGAAATACAGCAAATCTCTTCATTGTCATTTGGCTCCATGTGTATCTGCAGCAATTCTCCAAGATGGATGTGATTATTATGTATAACAACCATACAATAATAAAAAAGAAACCTTTAAAAAAGCCTATTGAGAAAGGAAAGGAGAGGGAGAGAGAGAGAGGAAGAAGACCAAAGCAGAAAGCCAGGTTGAGGCTGGCTCCTCTTCTCTCCTTTACACTCTTTCAGATCTTGTGTTTGCCTCTCTCCTACCCTCTAACCCTCTGCACCCCAGAACACAGACTGAGTTTTAACCTGTTTTAGTCTCCGAGCAACTTCATGGCAGGCCTTCCCTGTGGCCTTGGTCTTGATGCATAGTAGCTATCAAAAAGCATATACCAGGCCAGGGATTTAGCTCAGTGGTTCTGCCACCTGCCTGGCAAGCGCAAGGTCCCACGTTTGATACCTAGTACCCCCCACCCAAAAAAAGCATATACTAAGTGAACAAGTAAAGGAAACACTAATTCCACCTTGTCACTAAGTAGAATGGTTCAAAGGAGCAGGAAGTATTAATAGAGACCCTTATTTTCCTCTTAGGCTTGTGAGAATAAATGCAAACCACCTTACTGCTGAAAGCAGATTACAGACTTCACAGAAAATAGGAATTGTTCTTTCTACATAGTCCTCAAATTTAGCCCTATAGAGTCCCAATCTCTATGTTCAACATTCTAGAATCTCATGTAGAGAATGCAATGCCTCATTCAAGGAAGGCTGAAGATGTATGTTACTTTCACTTTGAGATCCAGTCTTCCAGAGAAAATTTCATTTTTTAGCCTAAAACCATGGGTGTGTACTGAAGAAAGTTGTATCACAGCAGTCAATTACTCTATTTTCCCTTACTGGTGAAAGATTACTCATTAAATTTGTATTTTGTACAAACTCAGAGTGCATGCACAACATTAATAAAATGTTTTATACATTTTCTGCTTAATTCCTCAATTTAATTTTCTTGCCATTGCACATTTTCCTTAATTCAGTTGGATGCATGGTTTATTCTTTAGGTCTCTACAAAATGATTGAGAGTCCCTCTGCAAGTGTAAGAGATTGTACAAAAAAATGAATAAAGACTCATTTATGGAGTGTGTTAAATATAAGCTGCACTGTGGCTGGAAATACATCTCTTTCAACAAGTCCAGTGCATCATGAAGGAAAACAGGGGTTCAGTATGAATTAGATTTAACATGCCCACATGGGGAAGCATTTTCCAATTTATTTCACTTCCAAATGCAACAAGGCTATCTTCTAAACAAAATATTTAAAAAAGCTTCTTGTAGTGCTGAAATTGTTTTATTGCAAATATATATTTAAATACATAAATATCACTTATACATTTGGCAGACTGCTTAATTACTTATAGTCTATTTTTTCAATTGTGTTTTAAAATCACTATTAGTACACAAAATAATGGATACATACATAGTTTTGTGGAATTTTCCATTCCTCTTTCCACCTAGAATTTTTGGAATTAGTTCAATTGTAATCTTCTTTATAAATTGAAGTATAAGTTTTTAAATTATAAATATGTAGAAAACTCCCTCTGGGATAAAGAAAAGAGAGATTCCATGATCACCATATGTCATTTAATTTTTGGTTCTAAATTCCATCCTTTTGGTCCTCATGCTTATTTTCTTTCCATTTCTTTATTTCCTGTTATTCATAACTTCCTCTTGTATGTCAGTGTTTATGATGCAGTTAGCTATCTAAATTTGACTGAGGCTGGAAGCTGGATTTTTCTAGCATATCTGAGAAGCAGAGCTTAGTGTATGACTTGCTAGGATTCAGGCAATTTACTGTTGGGTAACTCCATCTCTGTAAATGTATTTTAAATTCTATGATGCCTAAATATTTGGCAAAAGTTTTTATAAAGATTTAGAAAGATAATGGGAAATAGATTATACTGCCAATTAATCAATTAATTCTCAAGGAAGGAAAAAACAAAAACAATCACATCCCATCAGTGGTACTGATTATGCAAGAGGTAATAGCCTAGAGAAGAAAACTGACTTGATTATGGAGAACTAAAAAAATTGCATTTGACATCTGAATATGGAGTTAACTTTATGGAAAAAGGTTCAAGTAGATTGTGAATACTTGTTGCTAATCAAAACATTCTTTCTCTTGACATCCTGTTCCCTCAAGAATACAAGTACATAATTAATGCAATAGTAACATGCTTTGTTTAGATGAGAGTGCAGAAGCGTGGTGTTACATCTTGTCTTATTATCTCGCAGCCATACATACTAACTTGATCAATCCTTGGCAAAAGAGTGTTCATACTTTTCTAGCTTGATTGCCCCTAAGCCTATCCCATTATTGCCTTGATGTACTTATCTTCAGGTTGAGAGATACAAATATAATTATTCTTTGAAAGAAGTAGGTCAACATCTCATTAGCAAAAATGTGTTAGTAGTGGATGGGATCCAATAAAGTATTCTTTGTTATATTCCCAAGGTCATGCTGGTTTTGAAATTTTAGAAAATTTATTTATTTAACTTTGGCACTTTTTGCTTCCAGTTTTATAACTTTCTTTTTCATGGTACAACTCCCTAAGTATTACTTTATATACTGATGAAGATTCGCTTCTTTGCCAAATTTTTCACAGGCTTCCACTGAGCCTGACAAGTCTCTTTCCTCAGGCATGTGCTTGTGGCCCACTGCCAACCAAGAATCTTGTCAGGTTGGTTTATCAGAATCCCTCCTTACCCATGATGATTCTTTCCTCTCTGACATTATCTGTACACTACCCCCTCATTTGGCTTTTTGGGTATAAATTACCGCTTTCTTTACTGGATTCACATGTGTTCATGTTACTACAGTCCTAGGTTAGAGGGCTGCCTCTGAGAGCCCCAATAAATCAGGTTTGGCCATTACCCTCCAAAAGAAATTAAATGAAAATGTTGAAGCGGGAAATGAAATGGTGAAGTAGGAAGGAAATTTAGTCAATATAACTATGTTTCTAAGACAAGTGGCATCCTTAGCTCTGTCTCGCAGGGTATTGGTATGAGTTTTTTATTTAAATAGAGGAAGACTTGAGGCAAAGGATGAAAGAGATGCATAATTAAACAGACTTGGTCATGTCATGTGGTCCAGCCATCTTTGTCTCAGTTCTGGTTCAGTGAGGGGCTCTGAAGAAGTTCTTATTTCTTGAGGGGACGACCTGGTCCCCATGAGGTGATTGCCCCTGCTTTAGGAGGGTAGCTCTTTCCTGTCATGGGGTAATTGCTTCTGTTTAGGGGAATAATTTCAACCTGGGCTGATTTATGAGACTCTGCTGTTCCTGAAATCCAAGGCTTAGGGCAATGACTAAAGACTTCTAAGAACCACTCAAGGGATTCTAGAACAAGATGTTCTGAAAGCTGGCAATGGAATGTTCCTAAAATCTTAAAAATATTTTAGCTACCCTTATTTTGGTGTCCTCAATCATAGAGGGAGATAGAATATGTTAGGTAATAGGGCTAAAAAACCTTGCATTATCAGTTTTCAGATATTCCTTCAGTGATGAACATGCCTATGTGCAAAGCCAAGCAGGAATCTGACCTAAAGTTTAAGATCATGGAAGAGACAGATACACAGTAAAGGCAGAGAGGACACCTCAGCTTTAGCTTTGCTTTTGGGCCTGCCCAATTGAAGAGGCAATGCTTTTTAGCATAAGTAGCCTCTAAGTCACAGGTACATTCAAAATTGAATACAATTTTTCTCTTCTATTGCAAAATCCCATTAGTCCTATACCTATTTCAATAGTCCTGAGGTTATTTTGAAAATAGTTTTCCCTACTGTCTTAACAAGTATCAGCATAATTTTTTTCTTTATACCATAAAATGCATCTTCTTCCCTAGTTGTGGTGACGCTAAATTAGTTCAGGAATTCACTTAGGTAATTATTCTCTATTTTTTCTGAGATTCTGGTTTCTATCACTAGCTATTTCAGACACACTCATTTTCATCTCATGTTTATTATCCATTTAAAATAAAGATAATTTAACATGGAGTTTTCTTTTAATATTTTATTATAAAACATATATTTGAATATTATACATATGTTAATATTGAAGCAATATTATGAAATAATATGAAAGGAAACAGAAAGATCAAAAGACCAAAAGTCTAAGAAAAACCTGTCACTATCCTCTGCATGTAGTTCTTATAATCTTCCAAAAGGAAAAAATTGATGAAAACCTCTGAATCTTGAGACTTCCACTTCTGGTTTCTTTAGTACCCAGGACAAAGTGAACATATTTTATCATGGCAAATTAAGCTCTTCATAACTGAGCCACCTCCAAATTATTATACACAGTCTCAAAATTCTAATCCATTTGCTAGCAAGCTGGAGCATATGTAAAGATGACTCTCACCTGAATCTCCTGACATTTTCTTTGTTTATTTATTTATTTTCATGAAAAACTGTAGGTGGCACATTCTCCAATTATGATTGAATAGGTATAAAAGTAAAGGGTGAAGGGAGGGCAGGGGAATGGGGAAAAAATAAGATCCAGGATACATCATGTAAAGGTACAAGATCCCAATGATGAATGTAACTGTATTGTATACCTAAAATGTACAAATAAACTTAATGGAAAAAAAAAGAGGCCTCCATTTTTTTCATTTCTAACATGTACCCTGAAAGATGAAGGTGATTGTGAGGCCAATCTGAAAATATTTCTATTGGATCTAGTTTTTATAGTTGACCATTTTACTAATCTGTGATTCACATGTATATTTCCTCTCTATGGAATATATTACTTGCTTTTCTCAAACAATATATTTCTAATAATCCCTCAAAATTTAAGCATTGATAACAATTATTTAAAGACAGAACAAATTATAAAAAATAAGGTAGCTCTTTCATACTAACCCATCCCCGTTAATCATGGTGTTTATTATTCTTTTTTCAGCTTTCCATAAAAAACCTAGAATAAGAGAAAAAGCAAGATGTCTATTGAAAACATCAGCTTCTTAAGAGAAATCGATCTTGGTCAGGGATTTAGCTCAGTAGTTCTGCCACCTTCCTTGCAAGCGCAAGGTCCCAAGTTCGATCCCTGGTACAAAAAAAAAAAATCTATCTTGTTTCACGGGGGCCAAATTTTATATAAAGAATTATTAAGAACAAAATAGTGGAAAATATTCATAGTCATGAATCATACTACACCAACACACACACACACACCCACATACACACCCACAATACGGTGAATGTTTAAACTTTAAAAACTTATTATAGTGTAAGACATATTGCCAAAAGTGTCCCTTAAAATACTTCCACTCATTTTGAACTCATTTATCACAGCATCTTTGCCATTTTCAAAAGCAGAAGAGAGACAGACAGACAAAGAGACAGCGAAACAGAGAGACCCATATTAAGATTTAGGACTTTCCAGCTTTCTCAATCACATAAGTCAAAGGCAGTTTGCTGGCAGAAATTTTTCTAGCCTAGGGGAGGTGAGTCTTTGTTCTATGAAATACTTCAAATAATTGGATGATATCCCCCAAACATTAGTCAAAATTTGTTATCTAGTTATGAATCTTATCTTTAAAAAATAGTCACTCAGAAATCTAGAATATTTAATCAATACTTGGATAATGTGCCTCAGACAAGTTGACACAAAATTAACCCTCATAGCATCATAATAGAAACAGAGAATTTTCTGTTGATTTATTAATTTTAGAATTCTCTCTTGATTGATAAATTCATAAAAATTTGCATCTATTAAATATGAGGCATAGTACGAGATGCTATCCCTTCTTATACCAAAATCTTTAGAGCTAAACCCCCAAAATAATTTTAGTAGTGATTCATGAAATTTTTATTGAGTAAACTATGTACTTCTGAGTTTAGATAAGGAAAAAATAATTGTTCTCTCATTTTCAGTTATTGAAAATTTCACAGTCTATAAAAGTGAGTGAATCAAAACTATGAAATTTTTATCCTGTAATAACTAATAGAAAAAGTCAAAGATGAATCAAGAGAAATAATTCTTCAGCAATAGCTGCACAAAGAAAATTTTGAGCTAGAGATTTGGAAGATTATATGAAGTATGGTCCCATGAAACTTTGAACGAGGTCTTCAGCCTAGCTCCTGACTGCCCACAATAGAAATAAGGAAAGGACTAAATGAAATTCTAAGAATTTTCACTAATAAACTCCTCTGTAGAGAAAGGTAGACCAGTGGGGTTAGTAAGTAATCCTACAAATAGTTAAGTAATCTTCATATCCATACCAAGACTTCATATCCATATCACTTCCATTCCTATAAACTAGAGAAAAGTGAGGGCCAAAGACAAATGGATGCTTAAAAAGGTAAAACACAATTAAGAAAAATTCACCATTTTGTACTGGAAAACTGAAGGCCTGGAAAAGTCCATGATAAACTTTGGTGGAAAGAAAATATATGATATGGCAAACATATAGACATACCAGAGGTCAGGGCAGAGATAAAATTGAAGTTTAACAGAAGCAGGTGAGTTTGGAAAGAAAAGAGAAGGTAGAGGAGGAAGAAAAGAATGATGACAAGAAGCTTAAAAGAAGCCAAAAATATAAACAGGCAGAAAAACGAAGGTAAAAGAGGGGGGCGGGAAATGTAGTGTATAGAGTTAAATAGAGAATTACATTTGGAAGTAAAACACAGCTGGAGGAAAGGAACCTCATCCAGTACCTTGGTTTAGATTCTGGAAGAATTTAGAGATTGCCACAAGATGAGTTTAAAAAAAAAATCAAAAATGACTATATTATAAGAACACATTTACATTAAAAGTGACATTGGAAAGCTAAGGAAATATTCAAACACCATTTACATAAATATTAAATAAATTAGCAAAGCTAAAAACAAACTGACCTGTCCAAAAATGCAACTAGTGTGATGGATAAAAGGTTGGAAATGAACACAATGTATATGAAGAAAAGGACAAAATTCATTGCAATTAGAAAAAATATTCTTATATCTGGAGGTTAAAACTTGTGGGAGTGACTGTGTGTGTGTGTGTGTGTGTGTGTGTGTGTGTGTGTACGCAGGACATTTCTCCTGAAATGAGGAATTTTGTATGAAGAATATGCAATTCAGTAGAAAAAAATATTCATGATGAACAACAGTGGGATACCTATCACTTAACGTATCAAACTCTATGAATGAATGAAAAAGTTGTTCAGGGGTAAGCAGGCAAAGAAAATCACTGACAGGAACAGAGAAGAGGCTGGAGTTTCCCTACAAACTACCTTCAAAGAGTTATGAACTCAAATTTTTGAAAATAGAAAAAGTCCAATTCAGGAATATTCTACCAATAAAATTTTTCATTAAAATAAAAAGATAACAAACAAACATCTCAAATCTCCTAGGACTCTAAAGATAGAACTCCCATGAACTCTTCTAGAAAAATAAAAAATGATGTAATCCAGATACCCAGGAGTTCCATAAAAATAAAAAAGTAAGAAGTGAAAATGTGTAATAAACAAACTGGTGATGAACATTAAATCCAGTAAATGTTTTGTTATGACTGAACATCTGGGAAATCGGGGTTGCAGAACAGATGGTAAATTTTATATACTCTAACTGTTTAAAATGTAACTAATAAATATGGGAAGAAGGGAGGTGGAGAAGTGGGAGGAAGTGGAAGAATGCTAATTGCACTTTTTCATTGATTTGGGGAATTCATTGATGTTATCTAAAACTGAAAGATGAAGTTTAAAACAACGGGGATTACAAACACTTAATAGAATCATGCTTTTTTGGAAAAAAAAATGTATTCAAGTTTCGTTGGTAGGTTTTTTCTTTTCAATGTTATTTCCTTTTCTTCTTCCCGATAAAATTTAATCTTAACACTTTTATTTAAAATATTTCTGGGCCCAGGGATTTAGCTCAGTGGCACGGTGCCTGCCTCTCAAGTGCAAGATACTGAGTTTGATGCCCAGGACCAAAAAAAAAAAAAAAAAAAAAAGAATAAAAATAAAAATAAAATATTTCTATCTATACATATATATCTGTGTCCTGAATATATACAAACAGATACATCAAAAAATATATAAAACAAATGGTGACATTGGATGGAATGTGGACATTTTGTTGCATTTTAATTTTGCATAGAGCTTGGATTTTCTATTATGATGACCCTGTGTCATTCTGGTAGGAAAAAAAAACACTTATAGTAACTTGTGGAGTCATTTTATAATTGGAAGAAATATTCCAAGTATTTGCTTTTGCTTATTTGGTCAAGATCTTAAAATAAAATTATATCATTCTTCCTCATTTCTTGCATCCTCCCTACAGCAACTGAATGATAAGCTGCATGGTATGGTAGAAAAGAGAACTGAAGTGACAAGAAAGAGATCCCTGATCTGGATTGTCGGGTAACAAAAGGCATTAACACATGAGCCTGGACGTAATGGTTGTGGAAGCACAGTTGTCACTTGATAAATACTCATCGAGTCGTTCTGCACAATACACACTACAGCTTTTGTCTTACAGAGAAGCTATCAGGTAATAATGAACTAAAGTCAAAAAACATTTATTAGAAGATGTACTTTTCCAATAAATGTAAAAGCATTTATTAGGTGCTGTGTTTTCTCTTTTTTTTGGTACCAGGAATCAAACTTGGGACCTTGCACTTGCAAGGCAGGCACCGGAACCACTAAGCTCAATCTCCGGCCCCAGATGTGTGCTGTATTTTCTTAACAATGTAAAACTAAGTGTTCAAATATCCAACTAAGAAACTGATCATTGTTAGGTAGGTAGGAAGGGTTCTGAGTCATATCGGATAAGGATAAATATATAATCCCTATCATTTTTCACACAGTCTTTTATATTTCTGCATTTCAAAGGGCTCCTTTAATTTTCTGGTTTTTTCACATTAATATTTCACATAACATCGAGGCTAAAATCCACTACTATTCAGCATGCCAAATATTTTCCCCTTTTATTTCAATCATGCTACCATTAGCAACAGCTGCTTGATTTTGTTCCATTTTTCTCTCGTTTTAATAAAATAAGAGTGAGATGCAAGAAGCATTAATATATTTAACCATCACAGCTGAAACTAAATATGGATCCATCTTGCATAAACCAATATGTAAAAGTTGAATTGGAACCAAAAGTAGTTTCAGTATAGATTATGAAACTGCTAAGCATACAAGCTCAATAACATTCAAGTGTCAACTCTAACCTATAGAACACTAGAATGCTCTAAGCGCTGCCTAAATTTGTTGAAATAGATTTGGAGAATGTTATCACAGAAGGGCAAAAAAGACTGAAATTGTCTGAATCATTACAGCCCCAGAGAGACTTTTTGACCAGAGATTCACACACAACCAACAGGCTAAAAGGTAGTGAAATAGTTTCAGAAAACACTCAAATTGACTAAGAACCAAAGGGAAAGTCAGGTCCCTGCCTGTGACTAAAACACAGTCGATTTTACATAAATTCATTAGACCCTGGAGAGCATGCTTAAACAAAAGTTGCCACAGCACGTTAGCTGGTGTATTTTACAAGCATCTCTTCCACTTCATAGAACTATCCTTTATTTAAAAATGAGTGTGGAATTTGTAGAGAATTTTTTTTATCACAAATGCTTCCGCATTGTTACCAACTTGAAGAAATAATGGTCTATTTGAAAACTCACAGCTGTGGAAATCATTATGTCCTCAGAAGACAAAGGTAAGAAATAAACATTCAGCTCAACTGAAATCTTATTTGCATGCAAATATCTCCACCAATATAAAAGAAGGAAGAGAAAGTAGAAATATGGTAAATACCAGAGTCAATTGTCTGCAAATACAATGTCTGTCAAAAACCAATAAGTATTCTGAAAATTCTTGTTTCATGGCAAGAAATATACTTATACAAAGATTTGGTAATTTGTGGCACAACTGAGAACTATTCTGATGTTAAAATATTTATTTTATTATATTTTAAATATTTATCTAGTACTTATCAGAAACATTTTATTCTTTGCAATTCAATTTATGGCTTTCATTATGCGATCTGAATTCAAACTACATAAGATTTATTGTTTGAGAAATCCTTGGGAAAAAAAATGCCTCAAGTTCTGTGCCTCGGTTTCTCATTTGTAAAATGGGAATAATCCCAGCATTGACTTCATACAGTGATAATAAATATTAAATGAAATCACTACTGAAACACTTAGAATGATGCTCAGCACAGTATATTCAATAAATGCTAGCTTTTATTACAATTGACTTATCTACCAATCAACAAGTTATCCATACAGATTAAATGCAAAAGATGTAAGTGTTTTACATATAATAATTCATTTTATCCTCCCTAGCCTATGAGGTAGGTTCTACCAATATTTCCCTCATTTTAGAGAAGGAGAAACTAGAGAACAAAAGGATTAGGTGGATTTCCAAGAACCTATGTCCTTACCCATGTAGTGATTTTTATCTTTGGCTTTGCTGTTAGAATCACAGAGAGCTTCCGATAGTCCCAATCCTCAGATGTATACCAATACAACGAAATGCGCTTCAATAGTTTTAAAAACTCTCCAATCACAGAGCTATACTGCATGACAAGTGTCTTTCAGAATTAAAATGCCAAAAGACACATAAAGTGAGAGAAGATAATCTGATCCAGCAAACCCTTCTCACAGCTATGTCAGGTTCCTGTAACAGCTGGACCTGAACGCCTAATATGTCCTTGTATAAAATGAAGAAAAATTGCCCCTGCAGCAATTTCTTATGAAAGAAATGGAAGCTAGTATACTTACCTTTCTTATAACTAATGGCCTCAGTAGGAAAGGACAATCACCAATTCCATTAATCATTGTTCGTACACTCTTATACTGTAGACTACAACCATGGGTAGTGTAGAAAATAATAAACTCTTGTCAGCCTATAATCCTGGTTTCTTTATATGTAAACTCATATGCTTTATGTAAAGCAAACTCATTTGAAATGAAAAGCTGAATGCATTCATAGCTATGCAGAAGTTACTCAGGGCAGAACACATTTAAATGTATCAAAACTACTAAAAACAAAAAAGTAAAATAATTCTTTATTAATACAAATGCTAATTTTCTCTTTTCAGTTATACACCCACTCGTATATTAATTCATTTAGTCAACAAATACTTGTTGATCACCTATTATATGCTACACATTCAAAGCCCCATATTGTTTCTTAGTCCATTTTCTGTTGTATAACAAAACACCTATGACATGGTTATTACAAAGAATTTGGTTCATGGTTCTGAAGGATGAGAAGTCCCAAAGCAGAGAGCACTAGAAACCACTCAGAATCTGTCAATGGGGTTTTCTGGTGAACAACATGTCAGAGAGCATCACACAGTGAGACAGAGCAAGCATGCTACGTGGGGTCTCTTTTTCTCTTCAAGTAAAGCTACTAATGTCATCATGGGGGCCTCACACTCATGACTGACATCATCTAATCCTAATCACTTTCCAGAGGTACTGATATATTCAAACTATAGAATTCTGATCCTAGCCCCAAATTTTATGTTCTTTCAACTTGTGGAATATATTCATTGCATCCCAATAGCACCAAAGTCTTAACTCATTCCAACTCCAACTCAAAAGTTCCAATCCAAAATTTCATCTGAGACTCAAGGAAAGATTCCTGAGGTGGATTGCTACCAGCCATGAGCCCGCAAAATCAGCTACTTCCAAAATACAATGATGAGATAAGCACAGGGCAGTCACTCATTTCAAAAAAGGAGATATAGACAAGAAGGCAGGAATAAGCTCTGCTCAGCATCTGAGCAGGGCCTTCTCACTGTATCATAATCACAGAAGGGTCATCATCAGGGGAAACAGAGTAAGCATACTAGTTGTTGGCTCTTCCTCTTATGAAGCCATTAATGCCACCATGGAGGCCATTCCTTCATGACCTTCAGTGACTGTTGGTCATGATAGGTCAACTTGTCCTGATTAAGAAGCACCTGTATATTAGCAGAGCACAATTCTGGGTGTCTGTGGAGATGACTGGCCTGTAAGCCAGCAAACTGACAGGGAAGACCCATTCCAGTTGGAAGTGGCACCAACCAATAGGCTTGTAGCCTGCATGGAATAATAAGGGAAAGAAGAAGGAAGTGTGCAAGTTTCCAGAGAGTTCCAGTCTGCTTAAATGGGTGCATCTTTTGCTGCTATTGCCTTTGGATATCGGTCTCCAGTTTCTCTGGCCTTCCAATCAAGACTCATACCAGTGACTTTCCAGTGAGTTTTTGATCTCAGAATACTGCAGTATCCTTGATCCCCTTTCTTCTGTGGCTTCTATATTCTAAGGCTGAGCAGCTGCTGGATCATCTGGCTCTCCTGTGAACAGATAGTTATTGTGGACTCTCCCACCTCTGAACCTTTAAACCAACTTAATAAATCCCCTGGGATAGTTACAGTGGTACTTCGGTTCACAAACTTGATTCTTTCCTTGACTCTGGTTATGAACTGAGTTGGACGAGAACTAAATCAGATTTCCCAATAAGGTCAACATTGAACCTAACTGTGGAATTTGATTTGGTTCTTGTCCTGTTCATTTTGCCACCAGAATGAAGGAAAGAATATTCTATGGATTCCGCTCTTCTGGAAAACCTGAACCAATATACCTCCCAAAGACTTTACCCCTAAATACCACTAAAATATGAATTTAGTGATTAAGTTTCCAATATATGAACTTTTAGGGAAACATTTAAACTATCGCACTTTGATAAAGATATTCAATAAGTTTCCCATTTTCTTAGAATTCAGAGTTCCATTATGTTAAGGAAAAAAATATCAGCCCTTGTTAAAGAAAGTAAGGCAGACTTAAGAAATTTATAATAAATATGAGGACCACAACAATAAGGTTGTTGCAATGAGGGAAAGAAATCGAGCTTAATTCCAAATACAGAATGGGTAAATGGGAATTTGGAACTAAAGAGCAGTGTGATGGTCCCTAAATGTAAGATTACTAAGAGGTAACATCAGGAGACTATGGAATTTGGTCTAAACCAGCCTACAGGATCCTCACTGAGGACAGGCCAGGATGGTTGTATATCACCAGGTTGGAGATGGTGGAGAATGAAGAAACTGATCAGATAACGACAGAGGTTAGTCAGATACCAAGGATGGGGAGTTCTAGCTAAAATGACTAGGTATATTTCCTTGCTAAGGTTAACTTTTACAGGTAAATGCACAGATAGGGCTAGAAGTTATGGGACTCTGACAAAATTTGAATAATCAAAGAATTTTTTTTCCACTAGTAGCCAAGAAGGCAGAATTTTATAAAACTAATTCCTGACATCCAGAGTCCTTATTTTAAAAAACAAAACAAAACAAAACAAAACAATACTCTAGCCAACACTGTCATTGTTAATCAAAGTATCTAGTCCAAGTATCAAGGGGTAAACTTTCCAAAAGTTTCTTACAATTTAAAGGCAAAGTTAAACAAATACATAAGCAAGCATCATACCTTGAAAGTGGTATAAGTCTGGAAAGAAAAAAGAGAAAAATATAAGGAGAGAAAAATCTTGTCTCAATTAAAATACAATGAGAATATCTAATAAATTTCAGGGTATGGAATAGTGATTGGGAGCAAATTAGTTCCTCAGGTAAAAATCACAGCACATGTGATTCTATAATTTATCAAAGATCAAACCCAAAGACGATAATAAATGATGTATATTTAAGTAATTCTTAAGACAAAAACTTATCCTTCCAACTTCTCAGGAGAAAACATCTTAATACACGATCCAAACTACTGTAGGTAATGTGATAGTTTGGAACAATTTACAATTCAAATTTTAACCTTTTCGTAATTTTTAACAAAATCTTTCTCAACTAGACCCTTAATCCCATTTATATTTGACTTAGAAAATGGAGATCAAAACAGCCTGTGATAATGCAATCAGGTAAAAATGAAAGCAGATTTTCCTTTCCCCATTACTTCTGCAGAGGTAGATAAAATTATAGTCAATTTCTATATTCCACTGATGGGATATTGAATATGCCATCTTAAAACACGGTAACCTGGCATAATGGGTTTTGTAAAATGAAGGGAATAGAGAAAATAGCAAATGCAAAGAGCTGTCTCTGACTCACTCCACATCCTGACCATTCCCTCTTGAAGAAGGTCCTAATTGTCTCATGTGAGAGGTGCCCTCCCTCTCCCAGCTGAAGGGAGCATCCTTAACTCTAATCATAATGGAACGAAAAAATATCTGAGTAGACAGGCCTTGCTGTTTCCCCTAGTTTGCTTTACTCAGTTCATCTCCCCTTCATCTTATCTTAGGTCTCCATGGCTCTCCTCTCCTTCAAACATACCAAAAAAAACTCCCAAGTTCAATACTTCATTAGGCCATCATGTCCTTATGAAAACTTGTCTGTCATGTAAAACTTGTATAAATGTGTAAGCTTTTCTCTTGTTAATACTTCTCTCTCTCTCTCTCCTCTCTCTAAGTGCTCCAGCCAATGAACCTGTTAAAAAACAAAATTATAACAAATTTGGTTTAAAGATCTTAATTTTGTTTATTTCAGGAATCTAGAATTTAGCAACCCTCCAAACCAGAACAGGTTCAAAGAACTTTGGCCTGCCAAGTGCTCAGAGAGTATTTATAGACAAGAAAACAGAAATGAGGTATAGAGACAGCAGATTACTTACAGCATGGTGTTTGCCTAATCTGAACATGGTTTGAACAGCAGAATTCAAGTCTGTGTGTTCAACCAACTGTAGACCAAATGTATTTGAAAAAAGTGTCCATATGAACCATGCATGGACTTTTTCCTTATCATTAGTCTCTAGAGTCTGGTATAATAGCTACTTACATAGCATCTAGGCTGTATTAGATATTATAAGCAATCTCAAGATGATTTTAAGTATATAGGAGAATGTGAATAAGTTATTTGAAAATACTACACCATTTTATACAAAGGGGCTTCGGTCTCCATAGATTTCATACCTGCAGGGGCTTCTGATCCAAGAGAGAAGACTATATGCTAAAACATTATTAGTCGTGTTACTAAGGAGAAGAGTATCTATGTGAAAGTATATGTTCACATTATAAATAAAAAATATTTTCATAACACAGATGCAGGAGTAACAGTATGCATTGTTTTGTAATTGTTTTCAAAGTTCCTCCCAGGTGTTTAGTGCAGGAAAATGGAGAACGAATATACCACATCTAAAAGGGAAAATATTTCTTTGAATTTCAATTGTGTACCCAGATATCTCTTCCTACTCCTTCCTGCCCCAAGATCTCCCTTCATACCCTAGCATGGTAATTAGAAGGAATTTTCACATAAGCTTAAGTTATAGATGAAATAACTATATGTGTTTGAGCTACTTAATTTCATAAAGCTTAACTGCTGAAAGCCCAAGATGGTTGAGATAGAAATGAAACAGCATACAGCTCCAAGTGTCTATTTAGGGCTGTGTAGGTTGTCTTTCAACATCCATTGATTGCCACATATGTCACACCTCCTGTCAAGTTTTAAAACCTCTCTAACTGATTATTCATTCAAATAATATTTGTGTTTTCTTCTGAGGCAGTCAGGTCTTATAAGAAGATTTTTACTAGGGATATAGGGATGTTAGTCATTTAGGGAAAGTTTGCCTAAAAGTTGTAAAAACATGATTTATTAGCCTGAAAATTATCTACCCTATAACATCACCTTTAAAGACAGTAACACCAAGATAAGGTATTTACAGGCAGATGTCATGTACATTTATCAACTCCTGATGAATGTAATCATTATGTACTACAAACACGTACCAGGTTTTTTTTTAAGAAGACATTTAAGGGGCACCTAGCTATGTCCACAAGTGTCCATTGCCCTACACCTCAGGTCCCCTTGAATTCCAGCAGAGCCTTACAAGACTGAGGCTGCCCCAAGCAAAACCAATCATCTCATGAGAACTGAATTGTCCCTCAAATCAGGAGGATTCATCTCATGGGAAACTAAATGGCCCCTCAAGTCATGAGGATTCCTCCAGAGCTATGAAGCCAGGACTGAGACAGTGACCGGCTGAACCCCAGGCCACTACAGCCGTACAACCGGTTTCTTGCCCCCATCAGGGGCCCAGTATGGTCACCTTTATCAGACTGTACCCCTCCAAGTCCCAAAGCTGAAGTCCTTTCTTATTTTCTTTTTTGAGAGACCAGCTTGACCTCTGTCAGTTCTTCAAGCCAACTTCCTTTCTCTATTTTCCAATTAAATCTTTTGCCTCTAAAGTCATACTGTTGCTTTAGATTTCATTTCTGTTGTCATTAAAGCAAAGCAATCAATTGTTTGTTACTAACAAAGCTAGTTATATAATATACCTCATATATTAAATAGCACATACTAACATTGGAAAAAGTCATTGAAATTCAAACTTAACTGATCATCTTGTTGTTATCTATGGTATTATTGTTCTCTAGAGTATTACGATGTTTAGACAGAATTGAGAGAATTATGACACTGTCAAGTGTTTACTCATTCCATTTATAATATCTTCTTTTTATTCTTATTTTTTTAGATTATTCCTCTTTGAGGGCAAGAATAAACAACAGAAGATGAACAAATCTCATGCAACAGCACTTTGCTGAATAAAGTAGTCTCTGTATCTACACTATAAATCACTGCCAAACGGAAATATAGAGCATCTCAAGGATTCATAAGTGACCTGAAATATAGCCCCATCTCTAGTCCATACATAGTACTTAATGACCTACCAAGGCTCTGAAGCAGTGGGATATGAAACTACTAGGACAACATGAAAACAGAGAGGTAAGGTAATGCCAGATCCTTGCTTCTCAAAGTGTAGTGATGGACCAGCCTTATTCCATTATGTCTGAGCATTGCTGGGAGCTTGGCAAAATGGAGACTCTCAGGACACACCCAGATGCACTGAATTAGACTTCTTTTAACAAAATCTCCAAGGAGTTCATATATACATTAGAGTTGGGAAGCCCTTCTCTTTCCATCATGCTTTGTTGTTGTTGTTGTTGTTGTTGTTGTTGTTGTTGTTGTTTGAACGGATTTTGAGACAATGTCTCACTCTATAGCCCAGTCTGGCCTGAATCTCCTGATCCTACTGCATCAGTCTCCAGAGTCCTGGGATTACAGCCTTGTGCCATCATGCCTGACCATAATGCAACTCTAAAAGGGCTAAATATGAGCATCCAGGGTCACAAAAAGTAGGTATGAAAATAAAGTAGTAAGGTACAAAATAAGGTAGTAAGGCATTTCAAATACTGGCTTTCCCCCATTAGCCAATTTCTCTAAGTGGCAGGAATTCACTAGCTCCTGTGAAATCAGAGAGTTGCCAAGGGAAAAGATATCACTTGACCCTCCAAACACAACAAGCTTTACTAGGTAAATTGTCTAAGGACAGTTCCCTGCCTTAATATTCTAATCCTCTGAGAGAATTGGGGACACAACCCAGCAAGTCTGAAAAAGGAGCATCAGGTACTTTCTAATCAAATTTAAACCTCGTATAAACAAGTAGATTCAATTATTCCAAGTCCATCAGTAAAGTCTGAGCCAGGATGCCAGGTCAATCTTATTTTAAGTGCATACATATTAATAAAAAATCTGATCTTTGCTACATTTATTTGAGGAAAAGTCCTACTATAATATATGATAGCTACAAGAATCCCAAGGACAAGTATAAATTTAATAGAGTTTGTAATCTCATCTTTTTAAAAATTCCCTTGGGGAACATTGTCATATTTTCCTACCAAGGAACAAGAAATATAAATATGGATAGTGGAATTAAATCATGTTTTATTTAGATAGACTCATTTTGAAAGTATTTTGAAAGTGTTTTCACAGTCTTTCTTAAGCAATTCTGACAACCTTCTATGAAATATCTCATTTGTGCACACTGATTATCAAGAGAGGCACAGTGATTCAGAAACAAGTTCATTAAATCTATATGCTTTAATAATTAGCCCATTTATCAGGAGACAGAAGAGAATATTGTGGGGAGGGGGATTCGTTGAGTCAGTACATTAGCCGGTTGCAAAATGGAATTTGCTAATCAATTGATTTATGAGGATTTATCTTCGGCTAATCCTCCCTCCCTCTATTGTCAATCCATTTAACTGGGGGGCAAATTAGAGTATGGTTGGATTAAAGGAATACAGAAAGCTATCCGAAGATTGAACACCTGCGTTCTCTGGGGCGGTACAAATGTGTAACCAAAATGCCACAAGAAGCTGACATCTCTTTAGGTTCAGTGGCAAGTAATAGGAATTTAGCAAAGGCTTTTAGACTGATGGTTTTGCCCCACAATAAGAGAGAAATTAGATTCTGATGATCTCTACCAAGCAGGCTAAAACCTTTTGATCAAAATAGACAAAACCTGTTACCTCTATTTCCCTGCATCCCTTGCAGCCAGGACTTCAGTTCTAGAACAGCAGTTCCTTTCCTCTGAGCGACCGATCGGGGAAGGAGCTCCAACTTCTCCAGGTTTGGGGTGGGGTAGGGTAGGAGGTGAGTTTCTATGCCAAACAAGATAATCTCTTTCTCCTTCCAGTGGTTGGTGTAGAAATAGGTATGTGATACTGTTATGTACAGTGTGATTCTGCTGACAGCCTACCGCTTTCTTGGCTTTTTAAGGAAAGATGCACAGACTTCCTTTGTAATTTCCAAATCAAATTACCTGCCCAAGATACTTGGAACTGCAACAAGACATTGTGGGGCTATGGGGAAAGCTAATCTAAGAAAACCTAACACTCTGAAGTTAGTAAAAAGAAAAAAAAAATCTAGATCTCTGATCATATAATTTCACCAGTGAATTGATCAAATTTGAAAACACCTAATTTGTTATATAAAATAATCAGTCTATTTTGAGTGTGAATTCCTTCACTTGCAGTCAATCTTAACGGGTAAAAAAATCACTCTTCAGAGTTTCTATCATTTCTACCATAAGTACCTCACTCTAGAAAGATATTATCAAATGGAACCTCATACAAATCTTTAAAATATGTAAGTACTCAAAAAAATATGTCCGTACCAAAACAGAGAAGAGTGTCCTATGAAGTTAAGGTAATACGCCATTTAATTCAATATTGGGGTAGATCATTCACATTTACTTCTAGAATATGAAGGTATCTATACATCATGCTACTTGTGATCTGTTTTATATACATGTGAGTTAATCAAAATTAAAGTATCAGGCTTGTGAGCTCCGCTTATGTTGGCATTTTCTATTATTTCCTGTCCACTGAATAGAATTTTTTTTTCAGATTGCCTACAGCCATCTTGAAGGAACCTAAGTTATAAATAAAAACTTCAACTGAAATTGGCTTGAAAAATAAAGTGAGTTTATTGGCTCCCAAAATTTAGCTTTCCTAAATAAAGAATCTAGAGAAAGAGAGAAATCATTTTTTTTCTTATAAGTCTAAACACACATCTCACAACTCAGTAGATATGCTTTGTATTTTAAACTTAAAATAATGGCAAGACAAGTGAGTCTACCCAGAGAAAAGTTTACTCAGTAAGAAATAATGGAACTGCAGTCTAGGATACGTGCACCGTGGTGAACCAAGGGGGAAAGAAGGGAGGATAGCCATATACAGGCAGTCAAAGGAAAGAATAAGGGTTTATAGGTAAAATCAGGAAGGTTGCATAAGATATTCTGAAATCATTATTTTTCACTGCAAGGATTGATAACAAAAGTGAAATCATCCCACTGTTGAATAGGCAATGGCTAGGCAGAAGTCCTTACAGAAGTATTTTGGTTCGAGATTAGAATTCTCTTTGCAAAGTTGTGGCTCTTAAGCAAATACATGTAAGGACCTTTGTTCGTGGACTCCTGGCTCTGTTTGGTTAGTGTCTGGCACAAGTGACTCCATTTCATTCTGACAAATTCCACAGTGTATAATCCTGAGGTTAAATTAAAAGGAATACAACAAATTGTAAAAGCTAAACAGTGCCTAGTCTCCTGGGATTCATTCCACCTGTAGTAATGGGCTGATGAGGAAAGGTGAATATCCAAAAGGAAAACCTTAGTTCTCTTGGTGAGAAAAGAAGGGGATGCTGAAGAGGCATAAAATAAATATTTATTACACCAAAGGGAAATGAACAGCCATTCAAGACTCCATGTATGCCAATGACTACGACTTTATTTCAATTAATTATCATTAAATCTACAATTTATTTCAATTAATTATGCTTAAATCCTACTACTTTAAAGATCTAATGCCTACCTCATCAAATAGACAAATAGCACTGTAGGAAAACCACAGACACAACTTAGTGTACAACTCGAGTACCAAGACTTGCATTTGACAGGTTGATTATGCACTGCATGTTTTTATTTCCTTCCTTGCATTAAATTCCAACTGTCTCCACAACTCCCACAATGTCTGTCTGTCACTTGTTTTGTTTTGTAAGAACCAAGGAAATAATGCACAAAGAAATTTTCAAAAAAAATTCTTAAACATACTTTTTGTCTGTGATTAAATCCTGTGCAAAAACTCTGCCCCACCTCCTTCTGTTCCTCCCCACTATGTGTACTTGGAAGATTACTAGTTGACTGAGGTTTACAGAAAGAAGAGAGAATTTTGAGTAGAAGTATTAGTTTTTAATACCCAAGATTTCTACATACTAAATTTTCCTCATACATTAAATACTTGCACAGTGTGTTCAGCTATGCCCCATTTAGCACCAAGTTATATAATTTTTAGCTAATTGTACATTGTTTCCTATATAAGATTATCACTGTGTTATGCCATTCATCTTATTATAAGCTTTCTGCTCTCTTGAACAGTGCAGAGTACAAAACGGCATATAAACTCAGGTACGACTCTCATTATCATTACTGTACTTTAGTAGTTTTAATGAGGTAGGGCTTGGTGATTCATAATGAAGATTATGCAATTTTCAGCCTTGCAATTTTAAAAGTGGTTTAGTGTCTGCTCAATTTATCCAAAGTTATTTCATATATATCACTTTATAATATACAAGTAAAAAATCTAACAATACCATGATATCATCATCATCTGTTGCAGTTATTAAGAAACATTAAGAACCCCAGTCAACATGTCATAATGTATTTCATGTATTTATTCATTCATTTATGCATATAAGCATACCACTATAGTCTGTGTTTAGGCATTGTGCACACAAAGTGTAATAAGACAAACATTTTGCTTCCAAAGAGCTCACTATTGAACTTGTCTACTCACTTAGGGAATTTATTAATTTATGAAGTTTCTCAGCTTCTTTAGTTTTTAAAAATCTATTTAGTGAAGACAACAGTAGTTTTCTTGCAGATTTGTTGAGGCACTGAAATGAGAAAATATGCATGAAGTGCATGGAACTACTTCGGTAAATTAACACACGCTTGTTAAACATTAGCTTATATTGCTAAAGATGGAAGGAAGAAGGAAGGAAGAGAGGAAAGAAGGGAGGGAAGGGGGGATAAAGGAAAGGGGGATAGTGGGTCACTAAACTAAATACAAGTTCTGTTAATTTGTTCAACATATCTTAAGTATTCATTATGTTCCATCAATCCAGGGTCCTGAGAATACAGCAAAGGAAAAGGCAGCCTGTTATCTGTACTATACAGCATTCAGTCTAACTCAAATATGACAAAAATTGTGGTATTAATAGGGGAGTGTAAAACATGGGAAAGACAGTCTAAAATATGTTAAATATATAGTATCTTCCCTGTCTTGTACTACAAACTTTAGAGAAATCATTTCATTATTATATGAGGTGAAGCTCAGAAAATTACCAAAGTTCATATATCACCTACAAGTAGAACCATGATACAAATACAGTTCTATTTTCTCAATTTTATACTGTAATGACTTCTTAACTCCCAGAAGGTAACTAAGACAATTAAAGAAGTTTTGCCTCAAAAGATACAAAGCTCTAAAAGACACCACTTTGTAAAATAAATTTGAAGTAACTAGCTAGCTTTAGCTCTTCCCAGTGTGTTCTATGGGACACTATTTCAACAAGATATTGATGAGGGAAGATAATAGTAGTTTAATCTTGAATTCCATCATACAATCAAAGTAACTGGGAAATAAAACCAAAAACCCAGAGAGAAATGTATATCAAAACCATGGGACAAAGACCCTCATGATAAGGTGAAACAGCAATTACATCTGCATGGTATCAGTATATGTAAAAGGAAAGAGATGGAAGCTGAATCTCTGCTTGATTAGAGAAGAGAAAATTTGCCAAATTTTCAACAGCTTAATAGTGGCTAAACTTCAGAGCTAGGTAGTACTTTTATATATTCATAGGTGATCAGAGTCAGCGGTATCTAAAAGGCTGAAATAACTTGACCTTGTATACTTACTAACCCAATCTTCCAACCCCCAGGGAAAGTACACCAAGAAGAAACTTCCAGAAAGTAATGTAAATTGGAGAAGGCAGTAAAAGCAGAAGAAGAGAAAGGTAGATTAAAATGGTGGTAAGGAAATGTAAGGAAATCCTTGAAAATTTGAGAATAGAACATATTTTAAGAACCCACCCAATATCAGAAGATGCAGAATGTTAAAAATGGATATTGTGAACAATCTCCCCCTCCAAAAAACAGGAAAATAAATTTTATTTCTAAATTATCAACAGAAAACATTTAGAATAAAATCTCACAAAACATAATTGGAAAAAAGAGAATAAAACTAAGAATTATATCCCTACAATCAGTAATGAGAGAAACCCAACCTGCTTAGAAATTGATGGAAATTACAAGCCAATATTTCAAAATGAGCCAGAATATATAAAGCAAAACTATAAAGATATGATAAAACAACAGAAATGATAACTAGAAAATTTGAGAAGTAGGTTCTATAGCTTAGGAAATAAAATAACAGCAACTCAGTTCACCAATGAAGGGTTACCCTGATGAATACAAGGACAAATGAGCCCATCTACATG
The DNA here is from genome assembly GCF_053883595.1 of Heterocephalus glaber. Lineage (NCBI taxonomy): Eukaryota > Metazoa > Chordata > Mammalia > Rodentia > Bathyergidae > Heterocephalus > Heterocephalus glaber. The sequence goes on along the minus strand of NW_028258151.1, from coordinate 25,928,551 downwards.
CAGAATGCACGAAGAGAAACAAGCTGAAAAGTAAAAAGAAAGTAAAAATATAACAAATTAGAACATTAAATAATTAGGGCAAATATCAAATAAAATAGGTAGAAAAATGAGTTGTAATGTATATAGTTGACATTCCCTAATAATAAAAATTAAACAATACTCTAGAACAAATAATTAAAGCCTTTATTTCTAGAAAACTTTCTTGAAATATGTATCAAAAGCAATATATTAAAATTACATATCTATGATGCTACATTTTAAAATATATCTGTATACAATGAGTATTTATAAAAGTATAACTGGATATTTTATGTAAATACAGTATATCTTTATATATGAAACTGCATACTGAATGTGATGGTTTGATATCAATTATAGATTCACAACTTGCATTTAAAGTGTAAAATTCTGATTTTTAATTTAATAAATCCACCAAAACTTTTCAACAATAATACAGCTGAAAAGCTATTATTGTTTGTAGTTTCTTAAAAATCTTTTCTTTGAATTCACTTATTTATTGTTTTCAGAAGAGTTACTACTCTCAAGTATAATTGTTTTTATAACTTTTAAAATATAAACACAAGTATTACTTTTGTTTTGTTTAAAATGTCAAATGGACTGATTAATTTATCTGCCTTTGAACTAGAGAATGTATGAAAAATTCACTGTTACAATACTCTGGCACATATGCTGATGAAAACCGTGTAACTTAGTGCCGACTGCCTTATGTTTTTATGTATAATTAAAATATTGGGCTCACATGTGCCTGATATGACATTGCACATTTTGCTTGCCAACCTACCCAAAACATTTGAAACCCAAAACACTGGTCCCTAAAACATTAGAACTCTAGAACTCTTAAACTGTTTCAAATTATTCTAATGCCATCCAGCCACCCTGACTAACATTTCCCTCAATCTTAGATCCCCTGGAAATTATTTTCTATTATTTGGAGGGATCCTTCCGACCTGGGCAAGGTTTCTAAGAGTTGGCCACCCCAATTGTCTTCCTCATCACAAAGAGTTCTCCTCTGGATCACTCTATTTCTGGAAACTATATAACAACATTCATGGCCCCAACCCTGGGACCTTCATCAAAACATAGTTATCTGGGCTGGTTCTCCCTTGAGTTCAAGCTTCCATCAAGTTTAACCAGATCATCCAGATAGGCAGATGGAATGCTATCCTTAAATCTCATAATCCATGGCTTTCCAAAAGATCTAAGAGAGCAGCAACTAAGAATTTGACCTGCACATAAGAGAATCATTTTGTGATTATCATACCATGTGTTATAACTAACTATTCATTACCTACATCCTAATTCTCCTTTTCAGTCCATTCAAGGATTAAATTTAAGACGGGACATGGTCACTCATACAAAGACCATTATCAGCATATGTGAACCCTCACTTGCAATGTCTTTCATAACAAGCCTACACATCAACAAAGACATCATTTGTACAAACATATATTCTGTTACTGCTCTTTTAAGTCAAGTGATTTTGGTTCTCGCCATGCCAAAATACAGAAGAAAATGTGGAACTTTTCTATTATTGTTGTGCAGCCACCAAGGGGAAATCCCTGGAATGGTTCAAGCAAAGGCGGTGTTAAGATAATATATATGAAAGTGGCATGGATCATTATTTACCAAGTAGGTAATAATATAGTAGATCTTTACATAGTGATAAAAGGACCCGGGATTAAGCTTTTCATTTATTAATTTCTTATTTTTAATAATTGCCTTAGAATAGATACCTCCTTCAGTGATTTGACGAGTTACATAAGTTATTACTGAAAAAGTTGCACTTATCAGATCAATTTTCCAAGTGGTCATTTTTGGAGTTGTTGGTCTGACCCAACTTAAGCAAAAAAGTACAAGAATATAATGGCTATCTACATATTATCAAGATGATTTCCAAGAGCGTTAAGATTTATCATCAGTTTGTTCGATTATCTTGAATTTTATATTTTATAAAGAATATGATCTTGTCTTAGAGAAAAAAAACAGCCTTTTAGCCTGATTAAAGAACTATATCTAAGAATACGAGGAATGTAGGAAGTGAAGCAATAATTAACATCAAATTACACCCAGAAACCTTTAAGATAGTTAACAGCATGAAGGCAGGAAGGGAACCCTGGTTAGCTCATTTCAATTCAGTAAAATAATGATATATAAGTCTAACATATTTCAAATCTGTGAGGTCAAGTAACTTAATGGTTCTAATGTAAGTTATATCTTTTGGTCCTGATTCTTCTGCTGGTCCTAGATAATCTAGGACAAGTCTGGGTCTCCAGTCTGCAGGCCTATTGTAAAAATTCTGAACTTACCAAGCCTTCCTAATCATGTGAATCAATTCCTTAAAATCTCTCTCACTCCCTCACTCTCTCCATTATATAGATATATATGATATCAATATATATAAAAAATATATATCTCCCTACACATATCTTTTTCATCATAATGCAGTGACTCCCTATATTTTTAGATGTCACATCATTAGCTATTTGGTACAAAATGGTGAAAACCACTTTTTTTAAACATGTGGCATCAACATCTCCCTCAGATCATTCTCAAACCTTTACATCAGTTTCTACATAGCCAGAGTTGTAAATTAAATTCAAAAATCTTAACATCATTTTAGCTTGGCAAGATTCAAAGTCACTTTATTTAGATTATATCTGTATCATCTCTTGTTGGTTCTCTCTCTAGAGAATCTTGATTAATATATTATTTTAGATGGTACTCCAATAATTCTTTAAGGTGAATACTATTGATCATCTGGATTTAAAAAGAATCTATACTATATAACCAAATCACAGTCATATATGTTTCAATTTAAATCTATTTTCAAAGCCTGAGCATTGGCTGCTATATTATACTGCAAATTAAACAAGTATGCATGTGACTCTATGAGCCTATGAGAGAGCACATGTAAGTATATTCACATGTAGTATACCTAGTATGTATGTGTCTGGGAGTTTGGGCAGGTGACAGCCATAGAGAAACTTGGATGAAGGCAGTTTTCCTCTGAATATCTGCACTATAAACTTCCCATCTGAAACAATTCCTTAAGTACACTGTAAAACTCCCGTCTGAAACAATGCAGTTCTTCCTATGGCATTCCTTAAGTGGTTCTTCTGGGTTTTCTTAAGTTAACATAAGCTTTATCAGATCTGTCTCAATAAAAACATTCTGGTTTCTTGGACTTAAAGTGAAATTCTAGGTCATGCTCAATTATTTTTAGAAGAGGTACACAGAGTATGTATGAAGTTATTTTGATTTATATACTACAGAGTAGTACTTATTATCTAATTGCTTCAGCATGATTATAATAGAGATTATTCACCATTGAGCACGTTGTCTAATTATATAGACCCAAATCCTTCCAATATATGATTGTTTATATTTCAGAGACACAGCTTGATCCAGATATCTATCACACTTGTGTGACAAATGATGATTCACATAATTTTACATGAAGAAAAGAACACATTTCTTTCCCGTATCCATGTATTCCAACAAAGCAAATCTGCTCTCAGTCCAGAGCAATCAGTGAACTAATATGGCTTCTAAAGTCCCCAACTCATAATTAACACAAGCAGGTCACAAAGGTACCACTTAGCAGTTCTGGAAGAAGGCCTAGCTTTCAGCCAGGCGGTGGTTCAGATGCCCCAGAAATTTGGCTCAACATCTTTACTCTGGCTCCAGGAAGCAGCTAAATCATATTCATCATGATTTCTGCCAATAGTTATGCTGAACAACTACCGCAATTGCTTTAAAGCCTCTCTAGAGATACTTTCTGTGGTGACACATTCCCATGCTTGAGAATAAAATCAAGGAAATTCAGAGCAGTAAGACAACGTAGCATTTGTAAATCAGCATCCTGATTTTACAGATTAAAAAATAAAACTAAGTCTCAAATAGTGTAGCTAGCTTGTTCAAGTACACCAAGTGGAGAGTGCCATGGTCTATTTTCTGACAAATGTTTGGTTTGGTGCTATCTCCTCCTCCTCATGCTCCTCCTAATATGGCACATTTTCCAGCATATTCCAGCCATAATAGTTTCCGTCAAAATTGGAGATTTTTGTCTCCTGTCTATTCTTATATTTTTTTCTAATATCTTCCCCAACAAATCATTTTGATGTCATGAGGAGTTCAGGAAATGCCACTCAAAATATGAAGTGTTGGTTCATTATTTCAAACTGAGGGTGCCTGGGGACCAGCAACTAGGAGGCTCTTGGAGCAACCCTTACCTGCCTAAAGGTGGACTGATTCTCCAAAAGGAACACAACTGTCATGAATGCCTTCTCAGGGAATCTCATGAACCAGGGAAACTTAACTCAAGTCACAAGAGAGGAGGCTGCAAGTTGATACCCTGCTTGGACACGCTCTGTTGCAGCCTACTAATCCTTTCCTCTTTCCCCTACATCACTCACTCTCTCTTAAATTACTATAATCCTTCCTCTTCTCCCCTATGAAGAGGATATATCAGCCTCTAGGACCTCTCTGAAGTTTTGCATAATCAAGCTGACTTCTCATGATGCCCCTGTGCACATAATAAATTTGCATATCTTTTCTCCTGTTAATGTGCCTCCTGGCAGCTTATTTCATAGACTTAGTTATTCAATACTCAGAGGGTGGAGGGAATTTTTTTCCCCTTATGCTTGCATGCTAGGAGCAGCCTGCACAGTAGCTTTGAGTTTATTGTCAGTTTTATTAACCAGAGTGAAAACATACTCTTCTCTGAAGTAGAAGTAGAAAGCATAAAGGTGCATCAGGCAGTTCCCATAATAAGGGCCTGGGCTGGCACTTACACTAAGACTGGAAGTTATTTTTACCATTCAATGTCTTTTCTATACACCCTGATGCTCACATTTCCCAAACAGGACTTTCTCCACTAATGCTTTTACCAAAAGAAAAATCCAAAGCTTGGTAGAAGAGTAACATTCAAAAGCCTGGAATAAAGCCAGGCAGGAAAGAAGTAAGGAAGAGCCCAAAAAGACTTAATCCTTGATGGATCCAAATGCATATCTTTTCTTGAGTTTCTATATGCTTCAGATCATTTATATGGTGACACTGGAAAGTCAGCTAGCATTTATTAGTTTCCCTTGACCAGATATAGCACTTTGTCCTTTATTTATGTTATGTCCCTCATATCATTATGAATGGACATTGCTCATGGTCTACAGATAAATCAACTGAGATTTACATCCAGTTAAGGAAGGGATACAAACAGGAGACTGACTCTTGATTCCTTATTCAACACTATGAGTAAGTGGCAGGTACATTTCAGGGTGTAGGAACATATAGAATATGCCACCCCAAGATATGCCTCTATGGTATGTGGATTATTTTGTACTAAGTCTTTTGAGGAAGAACAGACTTAGAATGCTTTGAAAGCATAGTAGAATTTTCCTTTTTTGTAAGGAAAATTTAACTGCATAAATTAATTTTCTATCTGTGAGAGAATATACTTTGCTCTCTTGGTATCATGGGGATAATGATGACAAAATCATAACATACTCTTTCCAATGGAAACAGGAAATTTAAAGCTGTATAGTAAACTTTACTCCTGTTTATTGCATGCAACAGTTTGGATAAGTATCCTCTGAATGCCCTTGTGTGAGAGGCTTAGTTTTCAGACTGCAGCATTGGTAGGAAGTGGTAGAAGCTTTAAGAGATAGTGCTTATTAGGAGGTCTTCTGGTGGTACAGGGCATGACTTTAGAGGGAATATTGGGAACTCGATATGTCCTCTTTCTCTTTTCATGAAGCTGGCCAGGATGTGAATGTGGTTCCTCTGTCATGGACTCCCTCTGTAATGTACCACCCCATCACAGGCCTGAAAGCAACAGGTCAAGCAATCACAGACTGAAACTTTCAAAATTGGGAACCCAAATCAACCGATTGTCGAGGGTATTTGTTAAGGTAATGGAAAGCTGACTAATGCTCTGTATCTTTCCTGGTTACTCCTCATCATGGGCCTCCCCTACATTCTTCTCCTTTTTGTTTTACCCAAATTAAGCCTTAATTCTAAGTGCTTCTCAGAAATTTACTCATTTTTACATGGGTATCTCCATGTATAAATGAAGTATACATGTTAATATATGTTTTTCTCCCCTTGGTAAGCATCTTTTGTTACAGACATTCCAACAAAGAACTTAGATTGTCAGAGGAAAATTCTTCCTTCCCCCTACAAATGATAATCAGAAAAAGTGATGAACCTTTAAATGTTAAATAAAACCCAACTCAATTCTCATAATAACCATAACCTAGATTTTTTCTGATTATTATTGACAAAATGGTGAACCAATGACATTTTCAATCCAAAACCATAAACAATATTCAGTCAATCCGTCATATAATGATTCATTTATTCCTTTCTTAAATGATCAAAAGCTATTTTACCAAAAGGATCAGAATTTTACCTTGAATGATTAATGATTTCCATCAAGACAATTTTGTGGCACACTGGACACACCAGCACCCTCTTGGGGAAAACAGCAGAGTCAATTAAAAAAAAGTGTGAATTTTCACAGTAGAAAGGATAGAGGCCACAAGGATGCTAAAATATCAGAGAAAACATTGCTATATCAATAAGATAATAAATGAACAGCTGAGGGATTGAATAATAGCAAAAAATATCAGCAGTAAGTAGAATGGACAAGGGTCTTGAGAACATTTCTCTGAACATGCAGGAATCTTGCAATTTGAACTTGAAGGACCTACAGATCAAATTAACAGAAGTGGGATTTGGAAGGTCACCAGTGTGTAAATGAGATCTCTAATCATAGCACAAACTGAAATGACACCAAGAAGAATTGCCATTAGTTATGTAAATTGGATGTCTACACTGAGAGACTGATGGTTGTAGGATCAGAAGGGTAAACAAGAACTGATTCAAACAGTGCCAGGTCAGAAAAAGTAGCAGGTCTCAATGCAAGTACCACAGAGTGCTAGACAAAGATAAATTTCTTTTAAGAAACTGAACTAAAGAAATTCTGGTTTTGCATATAAGGTGACTTATTAGGAAATATAGTTCCAGCAAAAAGTGTCAAAACATAATATTGGCATAGTTATTGTAACAGCAAGTAACTATCACATAGAACTTGAACTATATAAAGCAATGATAATATCAAACATGATTTCTGGACACCATGGTGTACGCATGTAGGCCCAGTTGCTTGGGAGACTGAAGCAGGAAGACCACTTGAGCCCAGGAATTCAAAGTAAGCCTTAGAAATCAGGGTAAGAAGTCATCTAAAAAAAGTCAAGCTTAGTCTTCAGGATGATCCATAGGAGGCATAAGGCCAATTTTGTCATAGAGGTGCAGAAACATGGGTGTATAACACACATGTTTATTCTTTGGAATATTTCTATTGATGAATTATTAATTTTAATTTTATGAATTTTATGATGTTGAACAATGAGTATGTAAGATGAAAAGAATGTCAAAAATAAAGTATGGAATTTTTAATATTCATTGAGTGTTTATAAAAGAGTATCAAAATTTTCAACATCAATTGTTTTCTAGTGCACAAAGTCTAAAAAATAACAGCAGAAATAAATTCCTATATGAACCACAAAGAAAATACCAATAATAGAACTCTACAAAAAAATCTTTATTTCAATTATCACACTATGACAATCTTCACACATGAAAACAGCACATTCCATACACATGTATCACTTACACTTATAGCACGTGTGTTTTGCTTTCCTGGCCTTTTTGTAGGACATACTTGACATCTTGCTGATCTTGCTGTTTTGTCAGGAGCTTCTTATTATATTACACAATGCGTAGTTAACATGAACATAAAATATCAATAGAAATATTAAATTCTTAATATGTATTGTGCATCTAGAATAAACATCAACATTTTCACATTAGCTGTGTATATGCTTACAAAACCTAAAAGATATCAAAAATAAATTCCTATATGAACTACAATGAAAATACCAATAGAACTCTACAATAAAAATATTTGCTTCAATTGTCACAACCAAGACAGTCTTCACACATGACAACTGCATGTTCCATGCACACATCTTGCTTACACTGATAGCACATGTACTTAGCTTTTCTTTCCTATGGACAGGCCCTCTTCTCTTCAGCTCTCTTCTCTTCCTGTTTTGTCAAGAGTTTCCTACTATATTGCATATACTGCAGTATATATATGGTATATACTTCCACATATACTATATAGTATATATTACATTGAATAATAGCATATATTAGTATATACTATACTAATATGGAGTATATTCCTACTATATTATATTATACTATATAATGTGCTATTAGCAGGAAAGTAAGATATCAATAAAATATCAAATATGTAATGAGTGTTTAGAATAGACATCAACATTTTCACATGAGCTGCTTACTTGCTTGCAAAACCTAAAAGATAACATTAGAAATAAAAACCTATGTGAACTACAATGTAAATACAAACAAAAGTCTACCACATAAATAGCCTTTGCTTCAAAGGTCATACCCAAGGCAGTCTTCACACATGAAAACTTCATGTTCCATACTCAAGTATTGTTTACAATGATAGCACATATGTTTTATTTTCCTGTCCTTTCTTATAGGGCATATTTGACATCTTTTTGGTTCCCCTGTGGTTGTAGTAGGTCTTTGAGATGCTGTACCTGGCTATTCACCTGTCAGCTCACCAGTGTGCTCCACAATTTTTGCATATATCTATGGGCAGAAACTCTTTGCTTTTCCTCTGCTATAAATGATCTCTTATAAGCTCCAGTACAATCTTCTAAGAAAATATCTCTGTGGTATTTTTCACTTATCATTTTATTTGTAATCTATCAAACTATTTATGTCACACATGTCTAGGATGGAGTAAAACACAACCATTGGCCAGTGCTTTATGTTTCAAGTGACATAATAGTTGATGCATACCTCATTAAAAACATCTATTCCCTTTGGTTTTGTTATAGAAAGTTTCCATCTTCAGCTTTCAATTTGTCAAAGTTTTTTTATTGATATTTGTATCATGGTGCAATGTTGATATCAGGAGTACCAGTTTGTTTTTCTTTGCCATATCTGAGGCCAGTGTAAATCTTTCTGAAATCCCAGGATTGTACTGTACAACTCTCTGTTATGAAACTGCAACATTTCATTTGGAATTTTTGCTTTGTTCCTGGGTACAGTTCCTGCACTGGTCAATTTGTGCTCTGTTAGCAAATGTAACATCAATTGGAAACTGATAAGCCAATTGTTAAATGTCATATTTTTATTAGTTTGGGAAATGGAAGCAGTTTATTAACAGAAACATTATTCAGTTTATTACTGTATGAATAATGACCTGGTGGCTGAGTTCCAGGATAAATTTCTAAATTGAAAATATAAGTTTTCTCATCTACAAAGGCACACATTTTTATGCCATATTTTGACCCATTGCTTTTCCATCTTTTACATTCCTGTGATTACCATGAGAAGTCCCTGCTAAGTTCAGCATACCTATGAATGCTTTCAATTCAGCTAGTGAGATGTCATGATAAATACATTTTTGAATATGGCTATGGGTGCATACAGAACATTTTACTTAGATTTCAGCCTTTACATATTTTACAGTATTTTTTATCATTTCATCCATTACAATTTCCAATATTGAATAACATGGCTGGCATTCTGTGCAATAGTTTTCACCCTTGGCAAGATCCTCAATATATTTCTGGACCTAGTTCTAACATTGAATTGTTCCATTTGGTTGCAGGACTATTTTGCAACATTTTGACTAGTCAAATATGTACTCACATTGCTGTTTTCTTCATCATTGGAATCAAGGAAGCCTGCAATCCTTGTGTCTGTATCAGTCGATTGTTACTTCATTTCACTGTCACAGGAACTTTGACTTACATGACCACCATCAAAGTCATTATCATCTTCATCATCCATGCATGAGTAATCTGATGATTCACTTTTGAGCTCCTGTAAAACTTGTAAGTCTGATTTTTTCATGTGCCATTGTACTGTGTTGGGCCACTTCAACAGTAAAACCAAAAGAAACCTTTGTTGGAAACAAATCCTAAATGCACAGTATTTAGCAATGATCATTTCATGCATAAAACTAACCTGTTGCTGCTTTGGAGCTCCTACACATACCTTGTGGTTCTTCTATCAAATAGGTGAATGCACAGATGAGCTTTTTCCCTCCCCAGGTGCAGCTACTGTGAGTCACACCCACATTCCATTATGGTAAAATACATGTTTTCATAACAGATGAGTGGTGTGGGTATATTTTACCCCCCTGTGATGCTCAGGTAAATATATTAAAAATCTGTTGGAGCATTATGTGGGTAAAAAAATCCCAGTTTAACACTTTTGCATTCATTGTAGTAAGTGGGTAAACACTATTGTGCTAAAGAACAAATTTATAGCAGGAAAAAGTATGAAGTGGATTGTTGTAATCCAATGTAACCTTCTGAGGGTTTATTAATGCAAAATTTCTCAACTTCTTAGTGAAAAAATCAAGAAAAAGTCACAGTACAAGAATGTGAGGTTTCTCAAGGAAAGAATATTGTGATGGATCTTAGGTCTAGTTGGGTGGAGCAGTTAAAGTGTTGGGCAGTTAGGCTGTTAGCAGAGAAAATGGCAGCTTAAATATCCATTTATAGTTCCAATACATTTGCCTAAATGTTATTTTGCTTGAAAATAAACATAAAGCAGCACTGTGGAAATATTTTAAAATGTACTTCAATACTCAGTGAACAAAACACTGCCTGTAATAGAATGTAAAATTAGAAGAAAATAGCTTCAATCCTTGACTGCTTTCTATATCCATGTCCTTTACAATGTGACTGCAATTTTACATGGAAAAAATTACAGTTTATTTACCCTCTGTTTGCATCTAGGCTGACTTTGTGCCTTGCTTTGATCCATAAGATGCAGTTGAAGCAATTTTGTGCCAGTTCTAAGTCTATGGCTCAAGACTTTCACACATTATCCCAGAGACATTTCAGCTACCATGTGAACATGCCCAAGACAGTCAGGGTGATGAGAAACCATGTAAAACATAGATGAGCTGCCCCAGTACAGCTGTCCTAGAGCAACTAGCCCCTGCCCACCTTACCCTGACTCTGAAATCTCAGGAATGAGTTGGGCCAAGTAGTCTGCCCTCATGTGCCCACATCAAATTTCTGATTTGCAGAATACTGGGCTTAATAAATGTCTTAATCCCATAAGTTCTTGGATGCTATCCTTCACAGTTCAATTTCTATATCACCCCAAAAGGCTTATTAGCAGTACAGATTCTCTCCAAAATTTTATTACTAGAACCAGAACATAGTATTATCAGCAGATATTTGGCAGGTCATCCTAAATAAAATTCTACTATTTGTTTATAAATTTGACAGTAATTTGTTGTTGTTGTTGTTGTTGTTTGCATTAAAAGGATTTTTAAAATTTTTCCTGGGAAGTATTTCTGTCCATCTGTCATGGAAGCCGTTTTTTTTACAAAGAAATTGTAAGGTGAAATGATAAGGTCAGATTAAAAAAATACACACTGAAAGTAAACTAAAGTATCAACAGCTAAATTAAAGTATGTATTGGATGCTAAATAAAGCAGAACTGACCTTTAGAAAAGAGACTCAGTGAAATGAAAGTTAGAATTGAGAAATTGTAGCAGGATGCAGAATGAATATATATGTATGTATGTATATATATATATATAAAAAACAGTTCTAGTTATTATAGCTATATATATATATATCTATAATAACTATATATATAATAACTACATATATATAGCTATAATAACTAGAAATGTTATATATTGGAATAGAGAAAGATAAATTGACCAAAGCTATTTCATTGGCTGATTGTCACGATTATAAAGACTAGTCTAAACACATATATAAACACTTAATTTTTGACAGAGCTGAATTTCCTAATTAATGGACAAAGGCTAGATACTTTATTTTTATTCATAGATGCATGTGTGATGAATCTATACTAAAGTGTACAAACAAAAGCTTTGGGGACTTATTGGTGACATGAAGTTAATTGAAACATTTTATTTCTTAAACTGGATGATAGGTACAAGCTATTTATAAAATTATTCTCTTATCTTACATATATTTCATGGCTACTATATTAATTTAAGCAAAATTTAATGAGGAAACTTAAAATATACTGCAGAATGAAAAAATGAAATTTAAAAATCAAGTGTATATATAGATATTTTATTTTTTATTTTTTAAATTAATTTTATTGGTACATTTTAGATATATAATATAATGACATTCATCATTGCAAATTTGCACCTTTACTTAATCTCTCTTGATTCTTGTTTTTTCCCCATTTCCCTGCCATTCTTTCAACCACACCATCCCCCTCCATCCCTCCCTATTTACAAAGACTTGGTTTCCATGTTCTCATTTTCTCATATTAATTCCATTCCCTTCCTTCCTTCCCTCTACCCCTCCCACTTTGGCTTCCCCTTTGCCCTTATTCTCCCTATTTCACTTTATCTAGTATACCTTTTAGTCCTTACTTACTCTTTCAGTTTCTCACACTAGAGAAACTATTCCATATTTATGTGTATGTCCTATTTATTTCACTTAAGAGTACGGCCTCAGTGTGCATCCATTTAACTATAAATGTCTCTAATTTCTCATTTTTATGGCTGAGTAGTACTCCATTTTATAAAAAAAAAACCCACAATTTCCTTGTCCAATGTCCAGATGATGGGCAATTGGGCTGCTTCCAAGTTTTAGCTATTACAAACTGTGGTGCTATGGATATGGGTGCACATATATCACTGTGGCATGATTCTTTTAATTCTTTGGGGAAGATACCCAGCAGGGGAATAGCTGGGTCAAATGGGACTTCCAGTCCTAGTTTTTTGAGGTATCTCCATACTGATTTTCACAGTGGTTGCACCAGTCTACACTCTCACCAGCAGTGGAGCAGGGTTCCTTTTTCACCACAGCCCCACCAGCATTTGTTATTGGTTGATTTCATGATAGCAGCCATTCTTTCTGGGGTGAGATGGAATCTCAGTGTTGTTTTCATTTGCATCACTCAAATGACCAGTGATGTTGAACATTTTTTAATAGGTTTATTTCCTATTTCTACTTCTTTGTCTTAGAAATGTCTCTTCATTTCAGATGCCCATTTTTGGATTGGATCTTTAAATTTGAGAGGCCTGATTTTTTTCAGTTCCTTATAGACTCTAGATAGTAGACCTTTGTCTGAGGAAGAGCAGGTGAAAATTTTTTCCACATTATAGATTGTCTCTTCACACTGCTGGTGGTTTCCCTTGCTGTACAGAAGCTTTTTAGTAAGAAGAGATCCCACTTGTTGATTGTGCTAGTTCATGGGCAACTGAGGTTTTGTTCATAAAATCTTTTCCTACACCAATGTCTTCAAAAGATCTACATAACCACTGTTCCAGCTGGTTCAGCATTTCTGTTTTAATATTTAGTTCTTTAAAACATTTTTATTTTAGTTTAGTACATGCTTAGAGATATAAGTCTAGTTTTAATCTTTGGCAAGTTGAAACTCAACCAGAAACATTTATTAAAGAGGCTATCTTTCCTCCAATGAGGGTGTTTGGCTCATTTCTTGAAGATGAGGTGGCTGAGTGTGTCTGGACTTCTTTCGTCATCTTCTAATCTGTTCCACTGGTCCTCTGGTCTGTTTCTTTGCCAGTACCATGCTGTTTTTATCACAGTAGCTTTATAGTATAGTTTCAAATTGTGGATTGTGATACCTCCTGCCATGTCTCTGTTGCCTAGAATTGCTTTTGCTATTCTAGGTCTCTTCTTGTTCCAAATGAATTTTTGAATTGTTTTCTCAAGGTCCGTGAAGTATGCTGGTGGAATTTCAATTTTGATTGTATTGACTCTATATAGCAGTTTTGGAAGTATGGCCATTTTCACTTTATTGAGTCTTCCCACCCAGGAGCAAGGGATGTCTTTCCATTTTCTGACATTGTCTTCATCTCTCTTTTCAGAGTGCTATAGTTTTCAGAGAGGAGGTATTTGATTTCTTTGTTAGGCAGAGTCCTAGGTATTTCAGTTTTTTAGATGCTATTGTGAAAGGAATTATTTGTCCTATTTCTCTCTCAATGGGTCTGTTGTTTGCATACAGGAAAGTTATTGATTTTTGTGTGTTGACCTTGTATCCAGCTACTTTACTGAATTTGGTTATTAAGTCTAGAAGACTTTTGATGGAGTTCTTGCAGTCTTCTACATAGAATATCATGTCATCTGCAAATAATGATAATTTGACTTCTTCATTTCCATCTTTATTCCTCTTATTTCTTTCTCTTCTCTAATTGCTGTGGCTAATGTTTCCAAGACTATATTGAAGAGGAGTAGTGATAGTGGACATCCTTGTCTTATTCCTGATTTTAGTGTGAAGGATTTCAGTTTTTGATCATTCAGTATGATATTGGCTGTTGGTTTTTCATAGATGGCTTTTATCAGTTTGAGGTAGAGACCATCTATTCCAATTTTTGTTAGGGTTTTTATCATAAATGTGTGTGGGATTTTGTCAAATGCTTTTTCTGCATCTATTGAGATAATCATATGGTTTTTGTCCTTGTCTCTATTGATATAATGTATTACATTTATTGATTTGCATATGTTGAACCATTCCTGCATCCCTGGGATGAATCCCACTTGGTCAGGGTGTATGATATTCTTGATGATCTTCTGCATTCTATTTGCCAGTATCTTATTAAGGATTTTTGCATCAATGTTCATTAGTTAGACTGGCCTATACTTCTCTTTTTCAGTTGGGTCTTTCTCTGCTTTGGGGATCAAGGTGATGCTTGCTTCCAGGAATGAATTTGGGAGTATTGTGTCCCTTTCAATTTCATTGAAGAGTTTTAACAGTAGTGGCAGTAGTTCCTCTCTAAATGTCTTATAGAATTCAGCAGTGAAGCCATCAGGACCCGGGCTTTTCTTAGTTGGAAAGTTTTTAATTATGTTTTAAATTTCATTGATTGATATTGGGTCATTTAGAAATTTTAGGTGTTCTTCATTCAACTTTGGTAATTCATACTTATCTAGAAATCTGTCCATTTCTTCTGTGTTTTCTATGTTATTGCTGTATAGGTTCTCAAAGTATGTATTGATGATCCTCTGGATTTCTGCTGGGTCCTTTGTAATTTCATCTTTTTCATTCCTAATTGCATGGACTTGGGTCTTTTCTTTCTGTTTTCTGATAAGTTTGGATAAGAGTTTGTCAATTTTGTTGATTCTTTCGAAGAACCAACTCTTGGCTTCATTGATTTTTTGTATCATTCTCTTAGTCTCCATTGCATTGATTTCTGCTCTGATCTTTATAATTTCCTCCCTTGTAGGAGCTTTGGGTCTGTCCTGCTCTTCTTTTTGTGGAAGCTTGAGGTTCAGCATCAGGTTATTTAATTGGGATCATTCTGTTTTCCTAATATGCATATTCACTGCTATGAATTTCCCTCATAAGACTGCTTTCATTGTGTCCCATATATTCCAATATGTTGTATTGTCATTGTCATTTAATTGAAGGAATTGTCTGATTTCTTCTTTAATTTCCTCTGTGACCCATTGGTTATTCAGAAGTGTGTTGTTCAATTTCCATGTGTTTATAAAATTTTTTGAGTTTCTTTTGCTATGGATCTCCAATTTCATTGCACTATGGTCTGATAATATACAGGGGATAACTTCAATTCCTTTGTACTTACTTAAACATGTTCTATGCGTGAGTATGTGATCTATTTTGGAGAACTACCCTTGTGCACCTGAAAAGAATGTGTATTCTGATTTTGTAGGGTGGAATACTCTGTAAACATCTGTTAAGTTCATTTCTTTAAGAGTTTGATTGAGTTCTAGTATTTCACTGGTTATTTTTGTCTAGTTGATCTATCTATTTGAGACAGTGGGGTATTGAATTCCCTCACTACTATTATAGTAGCGCTTATTTGTTTTTTCATGTCTGTTAGTATTTGTTTTATATAATTAGGGGCACTAGTGTTTGGAGCATATATGTTTATGATTGTCATCTCTTCTTCTTGGATTGTTCCCTTAATAAGGATGTAGTGTTCTTCTTTGTTTCTCTTAATCACTGTTGGTTTGAAATCTACTTGATCTGCAAAGAGGATAGCTACTCCTGCTTTTTTTCAGTTTCTTGTCACATGAAGTATTGTTTTCCAGCCTTTAACTTTCAGTCTATGAGTTTCTTTTTGAATTAAGTGTGTTTCTTGTATGCAGCATATTTTTGGATCTTGCTTCTTGATCCATTCTGCCAGTCTATTTCTTTTGATTGGTGAATTGACACCATTAACATTGATGGTTATAACTGATACATATTGACTTATCAGTGTCATGACTTTTTCTTTTTGTTGGATTCTACCCTTTTTCTTTTAATTTATTCTCATGCCTGGTGGATTCATTCTGCTTGGCTTCCTGGGGTTGTGATCCTCATGGTCTTTTCCTAAGATTTTTTCTAAAGTTTTTTGGAGTGCTGGTTTGGTATTCATGTAGTTCCTAAGGAGCTCTTTGTCATGAAAATATCTTATTTCTCCATTTACTTTGAAAGATAGTTTTGCAGGGTACATCAATCTGGGTTGGAGGCTGTTTTCCTTTAGGGCTTGAAATATGTCACTCCAAGCTCTTCTTGCCTTTGAGGTTTGTGTTGAGAACTCTGCTGTGATTCTGTTAGGCTTTCCTTTGTATGTGATTTTTTTCTTTTCTGTAACTTCTTGTAGAATTTTGCTTTTATGTTGGGTTTCTGGAACCTTAACTATTATATGACTATGTATAGATTTTTTTTAAATCAAGATTAGTTTGAGTCCTATATGCCTTACTTATGTGTATGTCAAATTCGTTTCCCCTGCTTGGGAAGTTTTCTGCCATCACTTCTGTGAACAGTTTTTTTAATGTCATCTGCACTCTTCTTTGACTGCAGTCAGTCTTATATTATTCTTCTTTGCATCATCTGGCAGCTGCTAGATTGATTTTTTTGTGGTCCCTACTATTTTAAAGAAATTTTTCTTTTCCTGGTCACTAATTGCAATCTTATCTTCTATATCTGAAATTCTTTCCTCGAATTGGCTCATTCTGCTGTGTAAACTTTCAATAGATTTTTTAATCTCCTGGAAATCTGTTTGCATCTGTTTTATGGATTCCATTTGTTTCCTATGTTGGGATTCCCTCATGTTCCTCAGCTCCTCTATTTTTCATCTGTGTCCTCTTTAGATTTATTAATCATGTCTTGTACTATGGGCACAATGTCTGCTATTATGTGAGAAATTATTTCTGATTTCATTTTTTCCAGAACTTCTTTTGTTGCCAGCTCAGGGAGTCCAGGTGTTTGAGTATCAGGTAGTTTCATATCTTTTCCCTTTGGTGTTGCTTTAGGTGATCTGGAAGTCTGGTTTTGAGACTTGTTTATGTGTCTTCTCATTTCAGTGAGTGGGGCTATAAGGGGAGAGATGTGTGCTGCTGGCACCAGCACAGCTTACCTCCTCAGTGCTGGGCCCAGTGGTATGCCTGCCTGGAAGGTTCAACTCCTCTGCACTGAGAGCAACTCTGCTCCTCCTATATAGATATTTTAAATATGTACTGCTACACTAAATTTAAAATTTTATCCTTCAAAATACAAAAAGTTTACAAATCATATACAAAATTAGAAATATTTTAAATTATGTTAGCTCTTACATTATAACCTAAAATTAGTTGCTTCAATTTTTATTTAATGAGTTTGTAATAGGTATTAACCTTAGAATCAGGTTTCAACAGGCTATGGTATTCTTAATAATACTAATTTTTGTCATTTTCCCCAACTTGGGGCCTACCAGTCATGGATTGGTTCTTAGTGATAAAAATTAAATGATAAATTCTAAGTTTGATTGAAAGGACCTGGGTTATAAAAATAAGTAAAATTATCACAAGTACTATAATTTCCTGAGTTGTTATCTATTTGGCATGGTATCCAATGTGAATTGCTCAGAAAATAAATACCTCTTACAAAATGATTCATAGGCAAGGCTTATGACTTCTTGAGTGGGAAATTACCATCTCTGATGAGATATGAAGTTGTCCACTCATCTCTTTTTATTATTCAGTTGCCTGGAATCAGAGACTCTGGAAAGAAAGGAAAATCTTTTGAGGACACATGGATAAAGCATTCTGGAAAATACATGCCTTGGAGAAAGAGAGTTGCTGTTAAATTTCTCAAGTCAGAAAGAGGTATTTTATGAGAAAGGTCCAGACCAGAGGTCCATGATCTAGCTTTATATACATTGGTGAAATCTTTAAGGGGATATCATGGATAACATATTTCTTCTTACCCTGAATTCTGAATCAAAAGATATATAGTGCAAAATAATCACCATATATGGACAAAATTTCTTCTTATGGATGATGACTAGGCTGAGGCATTTGTTTCCTTTTTACAGATAAGAAGAATTACTTAGAGTACAACCTAGAATTATTCAGCCTTTCTGACAGTGGTGGACCAGGACCAGGCTATCTCCATCACAATGTGAAATAAATGCAAGCAAAGAGGCATGGAAGGCAGACCACATTTGCCTCTTATCTCTGCAATTCTCCAGTTATGAAAGCTATTCAAATTCTTCAAGAATAGACTAAAGTGGAGTCAGGTCGTGTGTTGGAGAGATCCTAAAGTTGAAACTTTTCTTCCCTTGCCTGAGGCCACGCCCCGGGGGCTCTGCAGCTGTCACCATGCCACAAAATGAATATATTGAATTACACTGTAAACATTATGGGTATCGTTTGGATTATCATGAGAAAAAAAGAAAGAAGGAAAGTTGAGAGGCTCATGAATGTTCAAAGAAGGCAAAAAAACCCTGATTGGCCTGAAGGCTAAGCTCCACCATAAACAGTGCCATGCCAAGAAAATACAAATGAAGAAGACTATCAAGATGCATGAAAATAGAAACACCAAACAAAACAATGATGAAAAGACTCCTCAGGGAGCAGTACCTGCCTATCTGTTAGACAGAGAGGAACAGTCTCAGGCAAAAGTACTTTCCAACATGATTAAACAGAAAAGAAAAGAAAAGGAGGGAAAATGGGAAGTCCTCCTGCCCAAAGTTCATGCACAGGGAGAGACAGAAGTATTGAAAGTTATTCGAATTGGAAAGAGAAAAAAGAAGGCATGGAAGAAGATGGTTACTAAAGTCTGCTTTGTTGGAGATGGCTTTACAAGAAAACCACCAAAATACAAAAGCTTCATTAGGCCAATGGGCTTAAGTTGCAAGAAGGCCCATGTAACACATCCTGAACTGAAAGCCACCTTTTGCCTGCCAATACTTGGTGTGAAAAAAAAAAATCCTTCGTCACCACTATACACAACGTTGGGTGTTATTACTAAAGGTACAGTGATTGAAGTGAACGTGAGTGAGTTGGGCCTTGTGACACAAGGAGGCAAGGTTATTTGGGGTAAATATGCCCAGGTAACCAACAATCCTGAAAATGATGGATGCATCAATGCAGTCTTACTGGTTTGAAAGATGTTTCATACAATAACTTCTTACACTTATTAAAGACTACAGGCCAATGAGGAAAACCACCATTACTGTGAATACTACCACAGCTTTTGTAACTGCAGTCATCAAGAGAATTATTTATTAAATTGTAAGAACATTAAAATGACCCAGTTTTACAAAAAAAAAAAAAAAAAAAAGACTAAAGTGAAAGAAAGTGATTTTCCAAATTGTATACTCTCAACTAATAAGATTCAACTATTTAGCCTCTTTAGGACAGTCATTCTCTTCTGAAGAAGATATCAGCAGCCTACTGAGACAAACCTGATTCTACTTTCCTGAGGTTACTGCTCACAATAACAATCATGGATCCTTTAGGTATCCTCATATTGTGGATTTTTGTCATTGGGGAAGTTAGCTTGACCAGGATCTGCTAAAATCCTCAAAGTTCTTTTTCATGAGTAATTCTCAAAAGATACCTGAGTACTCACTATTCAGGAAGGTCATTTGCCTGTGAACAAACTTTCATTAAGATGCAGTAATATCAGCCAACAAAATCAAAACAATTTAAGATAAAAAATAATCATTTGTGTTTTCAAAAGATTTTTCTTTCTTCTCTTGGTCTTTCAGAAATAACAGCTAGCTGCACAATTAGCGAAATAAATCTTGCAAACTAACAAGTTTCCTCACAGACTAATAACCAAAATTAACAAAGAGTCTAAGGCCTAAATCTAGGAGATATGGACTTATCTATAGCCTTTAAAGTATATATTATTTTTCCTGAAAATTTCCTCCAATTATTTCTCAAGACTAGCACCTCGATATACATTCAAGTAATTCTAAATTAAATTAACATTCCACATGCACCTATTTTTCTCCTTCCCAAACCTTTTTTTTTACTGGGGCTAAATCTGTTTTTTTCCAGTAATAGATGGAGAACACTAGATGAGAACAGATCCACCTGCAAGTGAGCTGGGTCCTAACAGAAAGCAGGGAGAACAGGGCAAGGCTATGTGTGCATCGCTCATTTCTCCTCCCAAACTCAAGAAAATTATCCCCACTCACACCAAGTAGATACACACAGGTGGTAGAATATAAGTGTGTTTCACTACTGGATATTCCTCTATCTGGAAGAAACCACAGTATCTTAGTCACTTTCCTGTCCCTGGGACACAGTACCTGACCCCCACAATTTAAAGAAGGAGAAACCTATTTTAATTCTCAGTATCAGTCCAGGGTCTACTGGCTCTAAGGCAGAAATAGCATGGTGGAAGGGCATGGCATAAAAGAGAAGGTTCTCCATCTATGGCACCAGAAAACAGACAGGGGAGGACTTGAGGATAAAAATATGCCATTCTATGCCACACTTTCAGTGACCCATGTTCAACCAGGCCTCACTTCCTAACGGCAAGTCAACTATAGCACTGTCACAATTCAGTCAACTTCCAAAAACTCCATCTCTGAACACATGAGCCTTTGGGGAACATTTTAGATCTAGCCATAACACACAGGAATTGTGTCTGATTTTCTCATTCTTGCTTTTAAAAAATAAGTACCTAGTAATACTAAACTGAATGTAATTCTAAATCTACAACTTGTGGTCTTTTATGCCTTTGTACCATGTCAATGCTGTCTGGTTCTCCTAGTGATCTTTCTGTCACTATCCTGTCCACCTGAATGATACTCCCAGACACACCCTGTCCCTTCTACCAAGAGTAATTCCGGTTTATTATTCAAGGCTCAAGTTAAATGTCCTCTTTTCAAAAGCCTCAAATGCCCACCCATGACCTTTTGCACTCAAAACATCTAACAATTTTCTGTTCTGTTTCTAAGTAATGATTACATGTAGTGATATCTATTTACATTTACGTTCCTGTTAAAGAAAAATGTTAATGAATAAAATACAGAAGTGATAAAGTAAAAATATGTAAGGTGATTCCTTTCTATAACACCAGCTATACTCATGAAGTAATTTTTATGGCAGTAAAATCCTCTTAAAATATAACATATATAAAATGAAATGATAATAATAATTATGCAGTGGGGATACATTATCTGTAATATCTCTGATGTAGAAGCCATAACATCAGTGTGTATTTTACCTTCTGACATCATTGCATTCATTAGCTCATTTGAAAAAAAAGTCTTGTACAATTACAAGAAAATAGACTCTATACCCAGAAAAAAAGTTAAAGTGAGAGTAAAGTTTATGGTATGAAGACTTTAAGGTATCTTGAAAATGAAAAAGCAGTTTTTCCTTTTGACATTTTTACTTTAACTTAGTTTTAGACTTTTGTTTTTCCAATATATCACTCATAGTGATTAACTCTCTTTAAAAGTCATTAAATCTTTTTTCTCAATGGATATAGGGTTCTGCTTATCAAATAAAGAAGAAAGCATAGACAGTACCCAGTGAATATCCAAGTTGTGCCCGTTTGATGTATTCGAATCACTCTGATTTTGCACCAATGGTGAGGTCTCAGAAGTTGCTCATTTTCTATGTGTAATGGGATTTTACTGTGCTTTGTAATTTACAGATACCTTCCCATCCATCATCTCATTTGAGTTTCACTGAAATTCTCGTGGTTCATGTTATTTTTCTATTTTTTACAGGAGGGAAATGAAAAGTAGCAGGTGTACCCTCAAATCCAAAGCTACTTATTTTATTTTCAGTAGTATTTCTATTTTGCTGCAGCTAAACCATTATGATTTGAATCTGGAAGGTTCCCCAAGGTTCATGCTTTGAAGGCTTCATCCTCAGTGTGGTCATGTTCAGAAGTGTGGCTTGGTGGAGTGGCTGGATCCTGACAGGTCTGGCCTCAGCAAGAGGTTTGCCTATTGATGGGGATTAGCAGAGAGCATTTTTGGTGATGGTAAAAACATTAGGAGGTTGGACCTAGTTGGGAAAAGTAGGCAACAGTAACTGTGTCCTGGAAGAGCCTAACTTGTCCCCAGCCCCTTCTTCTCTTTCTCTTTGCTTCCTGGTTGCCATGAGGTGAGCAGCTTCGTGTCATGGGCTTTGCCCACCATGTCAGCTGCATTGCCAAGGGCCTCAAACCAATGGAACCAGCTGCCTATGGACTGAACCTGTGAGCCAAAATCAGTTCTCCTCCTTTAGGTTGATTTTCTCACAGAGACAGAAAGGTTCCAACCTAATCCAATCATGGTCAGATCTATTATAAAGAAAACTCATTCTGACATAATGTAATACTGAATTTAAAGAACCCAGAAACACAAAATTTAGGATTTGTGTTATTCATTCAAATAAAATAATGTTATACTCATTCATTCACAAATTCATAAAATAGAGTGGAAAAATCCTTGGCAGGGGAGATTGAAGAAAAGCAATAAAGACAAGAACATACATATATTAAGTTATAATTTATCTTTTTAATGTTGTTAGGCCATTTCATCTCTGTATATCCTTAATTACACTTTCAGTTTCTCACACTAGAGAAACTATTCGGTATTTACACATGTGTGTCCTATTCATTTCACTTAAGAGGATGGCCTCAATATGCATCCATTGAGCTATAAATGTCTCTAGTTTCTCATTCTTTATGGCTGAGTAGTACTCCATTTTATAAAAACCACATCTGCTTTATTCAGTCTCCAGTTGATGGGCACTTGGGCTGTTTCCAAGCTTTCACTATTATGAACTGTGCCGCTATAAACATGGGTGCACATATATCACTGTGGTAAGATTCTTTTAATTCTTTGTGGTAGATCCCCAGCAGGGGGATAGCTGGGTCAAATGGAAGCTCTAAGCCTAGTTCTTTGAGGTATCATCATACTGATTTCCACAATGGTTGCACCAATCTGCACTCCCACCAACAATGGAGAAGGGTTCCTTTCTCCCCACACCCCCACCAGTATTTGTTATTAGATGATTTCTTAATAGTAGCCATTCTTTCTGGGGTGAGGTGGAATCTCAGTGTTGTTTTCATCTGCATCTCTCAAATAACCAGTGATGTTGAACATTTTTTCGTATATTTATTTGCTGCTTTTAATTCTTTGTCTGAGAAATGTCTATTCATTTCAGATGCCCATTTTTGAATTGGGTCTTTGAATTGGGGGTCTGATTATTTTTAGCTCTTTATATATTCTAGATAGTAGTCCTTTGTCTAAGGTACAGTTGCTGAAAATTTTTTCCCACATTGTAGGTTGTCTTTTAGCTCTGTTGGTGGTCTCTCTTGCAGTGCAGAAGATTTTAATAAGATAAGATCCCAGTTGTTGGTTCTTTGTGCTAATTCCTGTGCCACTGAGGTTTTGTTCATAAAATCTTTTCCTATACCAATATCTTCAAGAGTTCTACCTAACTTATCTTCTAGCAAATTTAGTGTTTCTGTCCTAATATTTAAATCTTTAATTCACTTTGATCTTAATTTAATTCATGGTGATAGGCCTGGTCTAGTTTTAATCTTTGGCAGGTTGAAATCCAGTTTTTCCAACACCATTTATTAAATAGGCTATCTTTCCTCCAATGAGGATGGTTGGCACCTTTGTCAAAGATAAGGTGGCTGAGCATATCTGTAGTTGTTTATGCATCTTCTAATCTATTCCACTGATCCTCAGATCTGTTTCTTTGCCAATACCATGCTGTTTTTATCACAGTAGCTTTCTAGTATAGTTTCAAGTTGGGGATTGTAATATCCCCAGCCATATCTCTGTTGCCTAAAATTTCTTTTTCTTTTCTAGGTCTCTTCTGGTTCCAAATGAATTTTTGGATTGTTTTCTCTAGTGCTGTGGAATATATTGTTGGAATTTCAATTGGGATTGCATTAAACCTATATAATAGTTTTGGAAATATGGCCATTTTCACTATATTGGTTCTTCCTATCCAGGAACAAGGGATGTCTTTCCATTTTCTTATATCCTCTTCGATCTCCTTTTTCAGAGTGCTGTAGTTTTCAGTGTAGAGGTCTTTTGCTTCCTTTGTTAGACTGACTCCTAGATATTTCATTTTTTTGGATGCTATTGTAAAAGGAATTTTTTCCCTAATTTCTCTCTCAGTGAGTCTGTTATTTGTGTACAAGGAATCTATTTTTTTTTAGTGTTGACCTTATATCCAGCTACTCTACTGAATCTGTCAGTTAAGTCTAGAAGTCTTTTGGCAGAGTGTTTTGGGTCTTCTATGTAAAGTATCATATCATCAGCAAATAATGACAGTTTAACTTCTTCCTTTCCTGTTTTTATTCTTTTTATTTCTTTCTCTTTTCTAATTGTGGTGGCTAATGTTTCCAGAACTATATTGTACAGGAGTGGTGATAGTGGGCATCCTTGTCTTGTTTCTGATTTTAGCATCAATGTTTTCATTTTTTGACCATTTAGTATGATATTGACTGTTGGTTTTTCATAGATAGACTTAGTCTAGTTGAGATAAAGACCTTCTATTCCAATTTTCTGTAGGGTTTTTATGAATAGGTGTTGGATTTTGTCGGATGCCTTTTCTGCATCTATTGAGATAATTATATGTTTTTTGTCCTTGAGTCTGTTAATATAGTATATTACATTTATTGATTTACAAATGTGGAGCCATCCTTGCATCCCTGGGATAAATTACTAAGTTATAATGTAGTTCTACCTGGTTGAGTATGTTCAATAACACAGAAGTCATACTATTTACCTATTTATATTTAAGTTTAAAATTAGAATAATTTGGTTTATTTTAGCTTACTTTTAATGAAGTATTCAAATCATATGTAATTACCAGCACTCAGATTTACTATTTTCTGTTGTAGAAACTGCAAATTGATGACAGTAAAGCAATCACTGGCACTCACTGTGATTTGGAGGACAATCTTAAAAAGATCCTGCTCTGCATCTTTATTAAAGTCAACAGGACTTCACCATTCTTATTGAATATTTATTTATTTATGCAGCCTCACTAATTATCACAAACTCAGTGGTCTAAAAAACATATAAATTTATTATCTTACAGTTTTAGTTTGATGTCCAAAATGAAGGTTTAGTAGGGTGTGGGTTCCTTATAGAGGCTTAAGAAGAGAATCCATTTTATTTCATGTTTGAGCTTTTAGAACTGCATTTCTCGCATCCCTTGGCTCATAACCTCTCCTGTCATCTTCAAAACAAGCAATGTGGCCACATATCCTCCTCTCCTGTAGTTAAATCTGTCTTTTACAGGGATCTTTGTAATTACATTCCATGCCCATCCACATAATATATAGTGTTCTAGCTCATGATATTTTGAAGACTCTTAATTATACTTGCAAAATCCTTTCGTTATTCACAGTTTCCAGAAAGTGGTTCTAGATATCCATGGGGGAAATGATTCAGTGCAGTAGATTTCTAAACACAATTTTCTAAGTAATGCAGTACTGTCCTGATGACAGTGCTGCATTAATGAAACCTATCTTCCTGGAATGAAGTGTCTTTGAACTCTGAATGTAGAATTTTATTAAGTTTTCTCATCTGAATACCTCATTTTAAAGATTGTAGAACTGACATCTTCTAAAGGCTTATAGAAGCTGACTTAGTAGCAGATTTTACTGGTAGAGAAGCTGTGACTACAACCCATGCCTTTTAATGGCTATATCAATTCTCATTCCTTCACTGTGCAGTAGTCTAAGGGACTAATACTTGGAAGTTTAGAGCCAGTAGTAGTAGAAAGTTCAACTAATTGAAATAACATTGTTATCTGCCAAATAATAAGAGAAGGAGAGGAATTTAGAATGTATGTGGGTTATCAGAAAAGCTACCAGTTAGTCTCCTTGGTTGTAATAGTAGGTTACTACTACCCTTAGCTGTGGTTTATATGTTTGGTTGGAAAATGATCTTTGAAATTTTCATATTTGTGGCTTTCTTATAAACTTCTATGACTCTTTTTATACTTAACCTTACAGAATTATTTGCTATATCAGAAATAAAAAGGAGTTAGAAGAGGAGGAGGAATACAAACAGATATATCTTCTTAGTAGAGAAAGAGAATCCTATCTAGACAATTCTTTCTTCAAAAATATGAGTGCAGTATTTGAATTGGTGTGGGGCATTGCATTAACTTTAAATTAACTTTAGAATTTGCTCATCTGTAGTATATGATGATAACATAGGACACTGAGAACCTGATGTTAAATTTGTTCCTGCTGTATTAATTAGGATAATTCAAGAGACAGTAACTTCTTTGACAATGGCTCAACCCATATAACATAACTTGCCTTATTTAAAAAGAAGACTTGTTCCACAACCTAGTGATACCCTTAAGTTCCTCCAAATCTTCCATGCTTCCATACCAACATTCTATAACTTGGAGTAATTTCTTCTCTAAGGATCCATGTGTTGGAAACTTGGTTCCCTGTGGTGATGTTGAACTCATGAGACTTTTAAGAGGTGGAGCTGAGTAGGAGGCACTGGGTAACCTTCCTATGGGAAGAATTAAGGTAGTTCTTATAGGACCCTGAATTAGTTCTTGAGACACAAAGAGCAAGCCGGGACTCTTCCCATTTTGGCTACTGATGCATATACCATGATCTTGATTTGATTGGGTTGGGTTTGGCTGGTAATGTATGGTTTGGCTTTTTTCAGTACAGGGGATCAAATCAAGGACCTCATGTGAGCTAGGTTAACACTCTGTCACTGAAATACATCTTTAGCCAGCACTATATCCTTGAAATTTCACAACTGTGAGCTAAATAAACTTCTTTTCTTCATAAGCAAACTGCTTTAGTTATTTCATTATAATGATGAAAAGATAACTAAAACAACCATCCTCTGCATGCTGGTTCCTAGCCTTGATTTTGTTATATCATTGATACTCAATCACTGTAAAGGTTTTAGTCACTAAGTTTTAACACAATAACACAAAAACTAGAAATATTATTGGGAAAGGGGTGCAGCTGCAAAATATTATATCTTCATGTGCCTCTTTCATTTGAGGAATGCAAAACTGCTGAGAGCCTCCAGTATACATTTCTTTACGTTCCATTGGCCGTAAGTGGGCAATAAGCTTTTTAAAGATCATTCAATATGGGGGAAATGAGTTGCTATTATTATTTTAGAGCAAGATTGCCTATTTTATCCTGTGAGACTAAGCACACTGCTTAGGTGAAGATCAAGGAAGGGATCTATAGTGAGATAGAAACAAGGAACTTATTTTTTTCTTTTGGTCAAACCAAAGCAAAGAGCATGCCATGACATCCACATATACATCATGTAACACTAATTACTCGTCTCTTCTTCACTCTGGGGACTCTACTCCAATAGATAGTTTTTGTTCATTATTCCAGATATTTTAATTTTTTGGTAAACTAACTTTCCTCCTAACTTATACATTGCTTAAAGTTTAGGGATAAATACGTGGTGCAGCCAGACGGCTCAGCCCTGGCCACATCTTTGGTGGCAGTTATTTTTACAAACTGCTTTCTTACACACAAAGTTTATATTAAAACTCCTATAGACATGGGGGTGCTATTATAAAGTTTATAAATTATGCAATACAGGATGATACAATCCCAATTACTGCTGCTAACCTAACCCCTGTTTGGGTTGAGATAGTTCTAATGTAACTGTTGTCTTGTGTAAGTATGAATAGTGTTTATTTTCACTTGTAAAATTATCTAGATTTGGAAAATAAATTATGGGGTCACTTTACCTAGTATTTCTATGTGGCTCTGTACATTAGCACTTGTCTTGTCTAGACTTGATCACAATAACAGAAACTCAATCCAAACTAGCTTAGGAAGAAAAGGAAAATTAAAATGGTTATGTAACTGAAATTTTCAAAGGTAAACCATCTTCAGGAATTATATCTTAGAGTCCTCTATTTTTTCTATTTGTCAATTAATCTACCTTCAGGGAACTATAACATACAACAACCCTTTAAGTGTATGCCACATACTTAGAAACCCCAAAGAAAGATGTTATCATAAAAAATGTAGCAGAAGATTCTCAGAGAAGAGTCTAATTGCCCTGAATTGAGCCTGGGGTCCATTTCTAAACCTATCATGGTGTTAAAAGCATGAAAATACATTCATAGTTCAAGTTTGGGCTTCATACCACCTGTGTTGGGGAAACATTTTATGAAGTTAAAGGACTTAGATGTTCCAGAACATATGGAATAGCTTCCTCTGAGGAAAGTCAGTTCTGTTATCAGAGAATTAGAAAAAGGAGAAGCTAAATAAAACAGATGTTTGCTATCCACAGGGACAATTCTTTGAGTAAATCTTTCAGCAGATGCAAGAAATGTTCCGACTTTACAACTACAATACAGCATTTGTCTTCTAGATCAGCATTAGGCCCCTATGTTTTACCACCCCAAACTAGTTGTATTCACAACAACAGGACAGAAAAGCTATAAATACATAGGCCTTAAGCCATAGTCTTTTTATTGAAATAAAGCTTACTTTGGATCACACCATCCCACAAGGCTGCAATTTATAATTGTAAGAATCAAATGTACACAGAAAGAAAGATGAGCTAAAATTAAAATACAATGTAAAGATTCAAATATACAAAATCAACACAAATTGTGCTTACATTGGTCATCTTTCAAACGAGCTTTACTTTTGCTTCACTTTTTCTGCCTGAGTAATGTTTACACTATGGGAAGAGCCATGTGTTAAAGTCCTGTACAGAATCTTGTGCACTCAAATGTGAAGTGGTTATGTGTATGTAGAAGACCCACCTCTCCTTTCCCTTTTGCATTGTTTTTGTTTTACGGTTGCCTGAAAAGGGAAGGTTCAATCCCACAAACAAAACTGATATAAACATCAAGCCTGATGACATCACAACTGACCAAGTAGGTATAAAAACATTTATTAAACACATAATGTTTTAAAAAATACAACTAAGCAGGCACACACAGGTTAGGAGTAGCTTTGATGAAAGGAGAGTCCTGTGCTTTGTTTCATACTGTGCTTAGGGGATGGGACAGAAGCAAAAGATGGGACAGAAATGAGGGATCTTATTTCTGTGCAAAGGTTTGTACAATTTGATATTATGAACTTGTTAAGAATTGGGCAAAATGGAAATTTAGGCAGGTGCTGCCTGAAAGATACCAGTGAACAAAACATCAAAAATGGGAAGATCTACTTTAGTCTTGCATTAGAATCCCAACTCCACCACTGATACTAATAAGTGATGGTAAATTTCTTGATTCACTTATGTTTTAAATGAGGTGATGATTAAATAAGTAATAATATAGGGCTTATGGTTATGTATGGCTCAGAGTAAAATATATACCAATTAATGTTTCCCTCCTCTTATCCTATTTAAATGTTCTTTATGCTCTAAGTGCTAGAATCTAGAACATTTTGATCCTTTTTAGAGAGGAAATAAAAAGATCATTCAAACTTGAAATATATAACATAAATACATACAAAGACATTGTATATAGATATATAAACATGGTTTACAAAATACTGTATAAAGATATTATCTTTCTCTCTCTCTCTATATATATATACATATACATATATATATATACGCACACACACATGTATAATGTTATAATAATTTGGATCTAGAAAGTGTTCCAAGACTCTCCTGTGCTCAGAGGTGGGGCTTTGGAGGATGGTTGGATCACGAGGGCCTGTATTCATCAGCAGATTCATCCAATGGGAAGTTCAGCAGGTAAATGTGCTTTAGGAAGGTGAGACCTCATGAGAAGTGGCAACTCAATGGGTTTGTGAGCTGGAAGGGTATATTCCTCCTTGGCTCCTCCCTTCTCTACTTCCTGCCCATCATGATGTAAGAAGCTTTCCTCTCCTCTACTCTTCTGTCATACCATTTCTGCCTTGGAGTCATCTGACACTGAAATGAAAATGTGAGCCAAAATAAACCTGTCATTCTTTATTTTTTTTATTAAGTTTATTGGTACATTTTAGGTATACGATACAGTTACATTCATCATTGGGAACTTGTACCTTTACATGATGTAGCTTGGTTCTTATTTTTCCCCATTCCCCTGCCCTCCCTTCAACCCCTCTACCCCTCCCTATTTACAAAGACTTTGTTTCCATTTTTTCCTTTTCTCATATTTTTTCCTTTCCCTTCTTTCCTTTCCCCTACCCCTCTCACTTCCCTTACCTCTTTAAATTGTGAGTGTTAAATATCGTGTCCAGGAATTAGAAAGTGACTAAAACAGATTTTAGCACCAGGATTAGGGTCATTATCATGTGGTTTAGAAGCCTTTGGAACTGATTCATAAGAGGAGTTTGGAAAGAGTTGGAGAGGCTGGCTACAGAAGTCCTAGAATACTACAAGTCTAGCTAATGAGAGATTCTGGATAGAGCTCAGAAGACTGGATTTCTAATAGAAATCCAGACAGTAAAGACCAAGCTCAGTTGGATTCAGTTGAGAATAAGGACTCCATTGGCATTTAGGTTCAAGGCCATGTGTGTTATTATCCTCTGGAAGAAAGTTTGTCTACATTTTACCCAGGACCAGAAAATTTTCAAGAGATTGATATTAAAGGTGGCAGACTAATTAATCTGGCTGAGGAAATTTCAAGGTTCAACAACATTCAACAACATTCATTTTGTGGCATGGCTACTGAAGACTACTTTCAGCCAGTTTTCTAATGAGAATCTGAAGCACAACCACATTTGAAAAGTTTGAAGTTTACTATGAAGAACATGACTATGAAGTTGAGGCCTTGGACAGCAGGGCTAATAAAAAGATTAGGATTAAAAAGAAGCCAAGTACTTTTCATGAGTACAATAGGAAAGATGCCTTGAGAACACCTCTGAAATCATAAAGACTCCACCCTTCATTGGCTCAAGGGTGTAAAAGGAGAAAGGTAAACTCCTCTGAAAAGTTTGTCTAGGGAATTTGGTCTCAGGGATTCAGTTCATAGTGCTCAGCCATCCAGGTACTTGGAGGCCTCTGTAGTGAATATTTACAGGGGCCTGGCCACTGCTTTTGCTCGTGCTGACTTTGGTGTCATCCACATGGTGCTGTGTAATCTATATATGAATGTACAAATATATATATTCAAATATATATTTATAAGAGAACACCAAAGTTAAAAATGAGACTTAATTCAAGACTGTGAATGGCTAAAGGATAATTTAGGGAAACAACAAAGGGCATAAGGGAATAGCTATTGGTAATAGTGGGGCCAGCAGGTTAAACTCAACTTCCATAGACATCATTTACTTCATATTTGTGAAGTATATTCTATAACAACCAGGATAATTGCAAGTCAGAAACTATGAAGAAGATTCCAGATAAATATAGGAAATGTCCTCCATGATACCAGACCAGACAGTCTTAGCATTTTCCTCAGCTTGACCAAACATTAAAACAGACATCACCCTACTTCCAGGTCCCTGATTTTCACTTTCTTTACAGAATTTACTTTAGGAAATGTGTAACTACAAGTTCTTTACCCTACTCTTTGAAAAGGATGCAAATCTTCCCCAAATTCTTAACAATTTTACAAATCCGCAAATATCTTTACCAAAGACAATTCACTCACTCTTGGAAATCAGCTATCAGGGAAGAGAGTGCTCTTAGCTTCAGTCTTCTTAGGAGACTGAGTGTCTTGTAAAATTTTCTTAAAGCTATAAAAAACTTAATTTCTCCTAAGAGAAATGAACGACAACTAGCAAACACAGGTGGATGATCCCTACCACCACTCCAGGTCTTAAATATATTTCAGGATTTCATTTCAGCAGAATTGAACTCATACAGGTGTTGGGGCTCAGAAAAATACCTCAAAATGTGACACCTGCCATGCTACTAGTGTGAATTCAAAAACAATTGCGCTGTCTGATAATAAAGGTCTTTCTCATGACCCAGTCCTGGTCTACCCACAACTTCCCCGAGTGCAAAAAGAGGCTCTCGCTGAAGTTCTCTTTACATCCTGATGGAAATTCGTCCAAAAGAATGAATTGTCTTGTGTAGTCTCTCCCTAACATCTCATTATACAGTGAAAATTAATCACCAGAGAATTTACCAGGCCCTGACAGACATTTTATGTATTCTCCTGAGCGATTACTGAAGCTTTATTTACTTTATTATCATAATAGGACAATCTTTATTCCTAGTGTATTTCTACCTCTCACTTTCCCTTAACCTGTTGTCACCTGTTCTAGAGCCCAGTGGAACTTTGTCTCAAGTTCTTGTCTACTCTTCTGTATATTCATTTCCCGTTAAAGTCTCTCTGAATTGCCTGCACCCCCATTTGTCTCTCTCCAATGAAGAAGGAAATATATATTTCTGAATCTCATGAAGTTACTGGGTAATCATTCTGCAATTCCCCTACAAATGTGATGAACTTGTTTGGTTTATTTTTTGCCTATTTATCTAATTTATTCCAGTAGACTTGAACCAACAAACGGGAGGAAAAGATTTCTTTATCCCTACACTGGGTTCAGGCCTCTCTTCCCTTTGCAATAGCTTTGAACAGTCTTCCTTCTCTTTAACTTTGTCAAGATGCAATTTTCCTCTGACAAGCTCTTTCCTAATAGATCCAATCTTGTCTTTGTTTTGCTTGCACAGAGCACTTTTGTGCTGGTGGGTTTTCCTTTCTCTCACTCTTTCTCTCTTTGTGTCAGGGGACTCATATGAATGCTTGTGCATTTTGCTCAGGAAAGGGGAAACTCTGAGCAATAAGTGTCACTCCAAATGACACCTGAGGAGTCTGAAGTGCTCAAGATTTCCTCTGTGAATTCGTGCATGAGACAGTCATATACTATGGATACGGACGTTTCTCTCATATGAGTCAGGAGTTGTTGTGTTGTTTACTTCTGGATGAAGAAACTAAGTATTGCTTTCTGGGAGTAGCTAACCCTCTGGGAGGGATTATAGAAGCATTCCATCAAACACAGGAAAGCTTCAAAACTTTTCCAGATTGCTCGTAGAATTTCAATGCTTCTGTGACAGCCGTATCTGGCTTAACAGCTCCTGGAATGGAGTGTGCCATGCCTTATCCATTTTGACCTGCTGAAACTATGACAATGTGAAGATGTCAATAGGTCAGGTCAGTGCCTGAATAAAAGGAACTGGAGACTAAGGAATGCATGGCAAAGAGAAGGAAAAATAGAAGTGACATGAGGACAACAGGTGACTCACTTAACAGAAAAGTCAGTCAACACATTATTAGAGGGAAGTTATCTCCAATAAAGTTACTTTTATTTACACTGTATGAGATTTGTGTGCTTTACAAGAGTTATGCATTCCAATTCTCTGGAAATCTACTCCAAAATTCACATTGATATAGCACTGATATCTACTTAACAACCAAACTTTATTCTTAGAGTTTCAAAATATAGCATCCCTCTAAAGAAATCTGCAAGTGATGTCACAATAGTAATGATCTTGAGTATGCAGACCCTTTAAGATAATCTTCAGTGCTTAAATAAAAGTATGTCATACACTATAGGGTGTAGAAAACACAAATAATAGGGAAGAAAAGAGATAGGTTCATGCCTCTACCCTTACAAACAGATTTTGAAAACTGTTAGGATAAAAATGGAGTTGCTTGTGTCAACCATTACAAAAAATGATAATTAATAAGGGTGGGAGGTTATAAAAGAGCCATTGTTACGCCTGATTCCCTAATAGTAACTGTCACACGGCTCTGCCAACACAAGGCAAGTTTGCATGGAGACCACTATAATCTTACACAATTTTTAACACAAACAGACCTTACACAAACAGGATCTGCTCAGTAACAATTCAACCTCAGACTAACATCAGCCTGGTTATTAACCATTGTGGCCAATGATTATTACTTTAAAATAGTTGATGTGATCCTCCTTATTATTACCTTTCAAATGATCCCCTTGCCTCAGCTTCTTCGAATACACACATGATTTCCTATATCATGCGTATTTCTTTTTTTTTAATTTAAATTCTTTTATCAGTACATTTTAGGTATACAACACATTTACATTTCTCATTGGGAATTGTACCTTTACATGATGCACCTTGGTTCTTATTTTTTCCCCATTCCCTGTGTTCCCTTCACCCCATCCACCCTTCCCTATTTACAAAGACTTTATTTCCATTTTTTCCATTTCTCACCATTGTTCCTTTCCCTTCTTTCCTTTCCCCTGCCCCTCCCACTACCCCTACCCCTTTGGACCTTTTCTTCCTATTTTGCATTATTGATTATTCATTCTAATCATTGGTACATTTTAGGTATACAGTATAATGACATTCACCATTGGAAATTTGCACCTTTACATAATCTCTCTTGGTTCTAATTTTTCACCCTTGCTCAGCCCTCCATCCCTCCCTATTTACAAAGATTTTGTTCCTATTTTTCCATTTTCTCATATTAATCCCATTCCCTTCTTTCCTTTCCCCTACCCCTCCCAGTTTCTTCCCCTTTGCCCTTTTTCTTCCTATTTCACATTACGTATTATACATTTTAGTCCTTATTTACACTTTCAATTTCTCACACCAGAGAAACTATTCGGTATTTATACGTGTGTGTCCTATTTATTTCACTTAAGAGTATCGCCTCAATGTGCATCCATTTAGCTACAAATGTCTCTAATTTCTCATTTTTTATGGCTGAATAGTACTCTGTTTTATTAAGAAACCACATTTTCTTTATCCAGTCTCAAGATGATGGGCATTTGGGCTGTTTCCAAGTTTTAGCTATCACAAACTGTGCTGCTAGGAACATGGGTGCACATATATCCCTGTGGTATGATTCTTTTAATTCTTTGGGGAAGATCTCCAGCAGTCAAAAGGAGGGATCAAATGGGACTTCCAGTCCTAGTTCTTTGAGGTATCTCCATAGTGATTTCCACAGTGGTTGCATCAGTCTACACTCCCACCAGCACTGGAGCAGGGTTCCTCTTTCCCCACAGCCCCGCCAGCATTTGTTATTGGTTGATTTCATGATAGCAGCGATTCTTTCCGGAGTGAGGTGGAATCTCAGCATTGTTTTCATTTGCATCTCTCTAATGACCAGTGATGTTGAACATTTTTTTCATGTATTTATTTGCTATTTCTGCTTCTTTGTCCAAAAAATGTCTGTTCATTTCAGATTCCCATTTTTGGATTGAGTCTTTAAATTTGGGAGGTCTGATCTTTTTAAGTTCTTTATAGATTCGAGATAGTAGATCTTTGTCTGAGGAAAAGCAGGTAAGATTTTTTCCCACATTGTGGGTTGTCTCTTCACACTGCTGGTGGTTTCTCTTGCTGTGCAGAAGCTTTTTAGTAAGAAGACATTCCACTTGTTGATTGTTTGTGCTAGTTCATGGACAACTGAGGTTTTATTCATAAAATCTTTGCCTACACTGATATCTTCAAGGGTTCTACCTAACCTCTGTTCCAACTGGTTCAGGGTTTCTATGTTAATATTTAGATCTTTAATCCATTTTGCTTTTAGTTTAGTGCATGGTGAGAGATATAGGTATAGTTTTAATCTTTGGCAAGTTGAAACCCAATTTTTCCAACACCATTTATTAAAGAGGCTATCTTTCCTCCAGTGAGGGTATTTGGCTCCTTTATAGAAGAAGAGATGGCTGAGTGTGTGTGGAGTTGTTTCTGAATCTTCTAATCTGTTCCACTGGTCCTCTGGTCTGTTTCTTTGTCAGTACCATGTTGTTTTTATCACAGTAGCTTTGTAGTAGAGTTGCAGGTTGGGGATTGTGATATGCCCTGCCATGTCTCTCTTACCTAGAATTGCTTTTGCTATTCTGGGTCTCTTCTTGTTCCAAATGAATTTTTGGACTGTTTTCTCTAGTTCTGTGAAATATACTGTTGGGATGCCAATTGGGATTGCATTGAATCTATATAGTAGTTTTGGAAGTATGGCCATTTTCACTATATTAATCCTTCCTACCCAGGAGCAGGGGATATCTGTCCATTTTCTGATATCCTCTTCAATCTCTCTTTTCAGAGTGCTATAGTTTTCAGAGAAGAGGTCTTTGATTTCTTTCATTAGGTTGATTCCTAGGTATTTCAGTTTTTTGGATGCTATTGTGAAAGGAATTATTTGCCCTATTTCTCTCTCAGTGAGTCTGTCATTGGTGTAGAGGAAAGCTATTGATTTTTGTGTGTTGACCTTGTAACCAGCTCCTTGACTGAATTTGGTTATTAAGTCTAGAAGACTTTTGGTGGAGTTCTTTTTTTTTTTTTACTTCTTTTATTGGTACATTTTAGGTATACAATTCATTTACATTTATCACTGGGTGTTTGTACCTGTACATGATATATCTTGGTTCTTATTTTTTTTCCCCATTACCTGTGCACCCTTCAACCCCTCCACCCTTCCCCATTTACATAGATTTTATTTCCATTTTTCTTTCTTTTCTCATAGTTTTTCCTTTCCCCTTCCCCTCCCTTTACTCCTTCATTTTTGGACCTTTTTTGCTATTTCAAATTTTCAATTATTCATTTTAATCATTTTAATCCTTGTTTACACTATCAGTTTCTCACACTAGAGAAACTATTTGGTATTTACACA
Organism: Heterocephalus glaber; assembly: GCF_053883595.1. NCBI lineage: Eukaryota > Metazoa > Chordata > Mammalia > Rodentia > Bathyergidae > Heterocephalus > Heterocephalus glaber. The sequence continues at coordinate 25,891,703 of NW_028258151.1, read as the reverse complement.
CGTGTGTCCTATTTATTTCACTTAAGAGTATGGCCTCGATATGCATCCATTTAGCTATAAATGACTCTAGTTTTTCATTCTTTATGGCTGAGTAGTACTCCATTTTTTTAAAAAAAACACATTTTCTTTATCCAGTTTCCAGTTGATGGGCATTTGGGCTGCTTCCAAGCTTTAGCTATTACAAACTGTGCCACTATAAACATGGGTGGACATATGTTGCTGTAATATGATTCTTTAAATTCTTTTGGGAAGATACCCATCAGGGGAATAGCTGGGTCAAATGGGACCTCTAGTCCTAGTTCTTTGAGGTATCTCTGTACTGACTTCCACAGTGGTTGCACCAGTCTTCACTCCCACCAACAATGGAGAAGGGTTCCTTTCTCCCCACAACACCAGCAGCATTTGTTATTTGTTGATTTCTTAATAGCAGCCATTATTTCTGGAGTGAGGTGGAATCTCAATGTTGTTTTCAGCTGCATCTCTCAAATGACCAGTGATGTTGAACATTTTTCATGTTTATATGGTGCTTTTACTTCTTTGTCTCAGAAATGTCTGTTCATTTCAGATGCTCAGTTTTGAATTGGGTCTTTGAATTTGGGGGGTCTGGTTTTTTTTCAGTTCTTTATATATTCTAGATAGTAGTCCTTTGTCTGAGGTACAGCTGCTAAAAATTTTTTCCCATATTGTAGGTTGTGTGTTAGATCTGTTAGTGGTTTATTTTGCAGTGCAGAAGCTTTTTAATAAGGTGAGATCACAGTTGTTGATTCTTTCTGCTAGTTCCCTTGCTGCTGAGGTTTTGTTCATGAAGTCTTTTCCTATGCCAATGTCTTCAAGAGTTCTACCTAACTTATCTTCCAGCAAGTTCAGTGTTTCTGTCTTAATATGTATATCTTTAATCCACTGTGATCTTAGTTTATTGCATGGTGATAGGTATGAGTCTAGTTTTAATCTTTGGCAGGTTGAAATCCAGTTTTTCCAACACCATTTATTAAATAGGCTATCTTTCCTCCAATGATGGTGGTTGGCTCCTTTGTCAACGATGAGGTGGCTGAGCATGTCTGGAGTTGTTTCTGCATCTTCCAATCTATTCCACTGATCCTCAGGTCTGTTCCTTTGCCAGTACCTTGCTGATTTTATCACAGTAGCTTTGTAGTATAGCTTCAAGTTAGGGATTGTGATACCCTCAGCCATGTCTCTGTTGCTTAGAATTGCTTTAGCTATTCTAGGTCTCTTCTGGTTCCAAATGAATTTTTGGATTGTTTTCTCTAGTTCTGTGAAGTGTATTGTTGGAATTTCAATTGGCATTGCATTGAATCTATATAGTAGTTTTGGAAGTATGGCCATTTTCACTATATTGGTTCTTCCTACCCAGGAGCAAGGGATGTCTTTCCATTTTCTTGTATCCTCTTCAATCTCTTTTTTCAGAGTGCTGTAGTTTTCAACATAGAGATCTTTTGCTTTCTTTGTTAGATTTATTCCTAGATATTTCATTTTTTTGGATGCTATTGTGAAAGGAATTGTTTCCCTAATTTCTCTCTCAGTGAGTCTGTTATTTGTGTACAAGAAAGCTATTGTTTTTTGAGTGTTGAACTTGTATCCAGCAACTCTACTGAATCTGTCAATTAAGTCTAGAAGTCTTTTGGCAGAGTTTTTTGGGTCTTCTATGCAAAGTATCATATCATCAGCAAATAATGACAGTTTATCTTCTTCTTTTCCTATCTTTATTCCTTTTATTTCTTTCTCTTTTCTAATTGCTGTGGCTAATGTTTCCAGAACTATATTGAACAGCAGTGGTGATAGTGGGCATCCTTGTCTTGTTCCTGATTTTAGCATGAAAGTTTTCAGTTTTTGACCTTTTAGTATGATGTTGACTGTTGGTTTTTCATAGATAACCTTAATCAGGTTAAGATAAAGACCTTCTATTCCAATTTTCTGTAGGGTTTTTATCAAAAATGTGTGCTGGATTTCGTTGGATGCTTTTTCTGCATCTATTGAGATGATCATGTGGTTTTTGTCCTTGACTCTGTTAATATAGTGTATTATATTTATTGATTTATGAATGTTGAACCATCCTTGCATCCCTGGGATAAATCCAACTTGGTCAGGGTGTATGATCTTCTTGATGACCCTCTGTATTCTGTTTGCAGTATCTTGTTGAGGATTTTTGCATACATGTTCATTAGGGAGATTGGCCTATAGTTCTCTTTTTGGGTTGGGTCTTTCCCTGGTTTTGGAATCAAAGTAACACTTGCTTTCAGGAATGAATTTGGAAGTATCACTTCCCTTTTAATTTCTTTGATGAGTTTAAAGAGTAATGGCATTAGTTCTTCTTTAAATGTCTTGTAAAATTCAGCAGTGAAGCCATTCAGACCTGGACTTTTCTTTCTTGGTAAATATTTTATTACATTTTCAATTTCACTCATTGTAATTGGGGTGTTTAGAATTTCTATATCTTCTTCATTTAACCTTGGCAATTTGTATGTATCAAGGAATCTGCTCATTTCTTCTGTGTTTTACATTTTACTGGAGTAGAGATTCTCGAAGTAGGTATTGATGATCCTCTGGATTTCTGTTGGATCTGTTGTGACTTCACATTTTTCATTCTTAATTGCATGTATTTGTGCCTTTTCTTTCCTTTTATTGATAGGGTCGGCTAAAGGTTTATCAATTTTATTTATTCTTTCAAAAAACCAACTCTTTGATTCATTGATTTTTTTATATTATTCTCTTAGTCTCCATTGCATTGATTTCTTCCCTGATCTTTGTAATTTTCTCTCTTGTATGGGCTTTGGATTCATTATACTCTTCTTTTTCTAGGAGCTTGAGGTTCTACATTAGAATATTTATCTGAGTTTTCTCTGTTTCCCTAATATGGGCATTCACTGCTTTGAATTTCCCACATAGAGCTGCTTTCATTGTGTCCCATAGATTCCTGTATGTTGTACTGACATTTTCATTTACTTGAAGAAACTGTTTAATTTCTTCTTTAATTACTTCTGTGACCCAGTGGTTGGTCAAGAGGGTGTTATTCAGTTTCCATGTTTTTGTTGGGGTTTTGCAGTTTCTTATGTTATTGATCTCCAATTTTATTGCACTATAGTCTGATAATGTACAGGGGGTAACTTCAATTCTTTTACATTTACTTAGACATGTCCTATGAGCTAGCATGTGGTCTATTCTGGAGAATTACCCATGTGCAGCTGAAAAGGATGTGTATTCTGATTTTGTGTGGTGGAACACTGTAAACATCTATTAAGTCCATTTGTTCAATAGCTTCATTCAGTTCTAAAATTTTCTTGTTAACTTTTTGTCTAGATGATCTGCCTATTTGTGATAGTGGGGTATTGAGGTCCCCCACTACAATTGTGTTAGTCTTTATTTGGTTTCTCATGTCTATTAATATTTGTTTTGTATAGTTGGGGGTATTCATATTGGTGCATATGTATTAGGATTGTCATCTCTTCCTCTTGGATTGCTCCCTTCACAAGGATGTAGTGACCATCTTTGTCTGTCTTAATTAGTTTTGGTTTGAAATCTACTCTGTCTGCAAATAAGATTGCTACCTCTGCTTTCTTCTGGGCTCCTGTGGTGTGGAGAACTGTTTTCCATCCTTTTACTTTCAGTCTATGAATTTCCTTTTGAGTTAGGTGTGTTTCTTGTATACAGCATATTGCTGGGTTTTGCTTCTTAATCCATTGTGTCATTTTATTTCTTTTGATTGGTGAATTAGGGCCATTAACATTGAGAGATATAATTGATAGATATTGATTTATCCTTGTCATGATGTTTTACTTTTGTTGGCTCTTTTATTTCTTATTTTTCCCCCTTTCCCTTTAGTGTCTTACCTTGCCTGGTGGCTTCCCTCTGTTGGGCCTCATGGAGTTGTGACCTTCATTGTCTTTTTCTAGGATATTGTTTAGAATTGCTTGTAATGCTGGTTTGGTGTTCATGAAATTTCTCAGGTTCTTTGTCACAAAAGTATCTAATTTCCCCATCAATTTTGAAAGGTAATTTTGCAGGATAGAACAGTCTAGGTTGGAAGATATTTTCTTTTAGGGCTTGAAATACTTCACTCCAGGCTCTCCTTGATTTGAGGGTTTGTGTTGTGAAGTCTGCTGTGATTCTGATGGGCTCTCCTTTGCAGGTGATTTGTTTCTTTTCTCTAACTGCTTGTAGGATTTTGTTTTTCTCTTGTGTTTCTGGGAACTTGACTATTATATGTCTAGATGTAGATGTTTTTTGGTCATGGCTAGTTGGAGTTCTATATGCCTCACTTATCTGTATGTCCAATTCTCTATCTCTGTCTGTGAAATTTTCCACTATTACTTCTGTGAACAGATTTTTATGTCAATTGTACTTTCTCCTGTTTTTTCATGGACTCTTATCAGTCTTATGTTATTCTTCTTTGCACCGTCTAGCAATTGTTGGATTGATTTCTCATTGTCCCTTACTATTTTTAAGAAATCTCTTTTTTAAGGTCTCTAACCGGGATCCTGTCTTCTATATCTGATATTCTATCTTCAGATTACCTTAATCTGCTGTGGATACTTTCAATGGAGTTTTTGGTCTCCTGAATATCTGTTTGAATCTGTTTCATGGATTCCATTTCTTTCTTATGTTGGGCAATCATGGTTTCCATTTCTTTCTTATGCTGGGCATTCATGGCTTCTAGCATGTTTCTCAGCGCATCCATTTTTTTTATCTGTTTCTGTTCTAGATCCTTTAATCATGTCTTTCACTCTGCTCACCATCTCTGTAGATATCTGGGGGATTATTTCTGCTTTGAATATTTCTAAAGCCTCAGTCATCTGTTCTGTTACTTTCTGTGCTGTCAGTTCAGGGTATCCAAGTGGTTGGTTATGGGACTTTTCCATCTAATTTCCCCCAGGATTTACCCTTGGTGGGGTGGAAGTCTGAGTTCGTGCCTTGCCTAAATGTCTTCTCATTTTTGTTTTTGGTACTGTCCTTGGTTTAACTCCTGGGTTGATAGTTTGAAATTGCTTATTGTAGGTATCTTTGTTGCTTGTAATTAGAACCCTTATGGAATAATTGCTTCTCAGAGGTGTCTTCCAGATATAGCTGGTCTTTAAGTTTTGAGTCTCTAATTACTCTAAGGCTATCTCATTTTCCTTATACTAGGAAGGTTCATTGACTAGATCAATAAAAACACCTTAGCCCAAGTGATACAATCAGCAACACCATTGCATCAAGTACATCTTTGAAAATGACATTTTGGGGTAGTTATTAGTCTATCACCTTTAGCTGTATGAATTAAATCAAGATTGAGGACCAACCCCTTATATAGTGAATAAACTCTTCAATGTCACAACTTTACCCTTTGGGATGGGGAGTTAGAAGGGGTTGGGGAGGGAGGGACAGATGGGAATAAGGATAGGGTAAGGATAGCAGTGTGACAAGAGGACACAGTTGAGAAGGAAAAAGAGAATAACAGGAAAATAAAGAAGAACTCTGAATGAGGACCAAAACAGGGACAAAAAGGGCAGATGAACAATGTGGGAGAGCAAGAGAGTGAGTATAAGAGAGAAAGAAAGGAAAGAGAAAAGAAAGAAGAAAAGAAAAGAAAAAAGGGAGAAAAACAAATATTGGCAAAGAGTAGGAAAAAATTAAAGATAAGAGGAGCAAAGGAAAAGAAAAGAGAAAAAAACAAACTAATAATACTAATTTTGGGAATAAAAAATAACAATGAAGGTGAAGGGCCTCTTTCAGGGTATGTCTCTGCTGTCACAATAGACAAAGTGGGTAGCAGTGTGCAGATATAAGTCAATGAGTCTCAGCAAGCTAGTCACAGACCCATGAGATTCAGGCAGATTTCTGGCTGCAAGTCCCAAGTTGAGCTCCCTGTCTCTCCTGTAGGGTTGAACTCTGCAGAGTTGTATTGCAGGGTCCAGCTGCCCTTCCCCTGAAGATAGTCTGGGTCCTGATGGGAGGTAAAGATGACTCCGCCTTACCCAGTACAGTGGTCTGGTGCTCCAATGTCCTCTGCATCTTTGTAGTGTGGAACCAGGTGGCTGTACAAAGAAGAGGCCAGAGGAACATGATGCGGGGGTGTCCAGTAGATTGCTGCGAGGGCGCAGGCTGATTTGGCATGTTCCACACAACTCGTGACCTTGGTATGGCGTCCGCAGACCTGTCTGTCTGCAGTGGGCTGATTTGGCATGTGCCCTGTGACTCACTTTCCGTGGAGTTCTTGAAGTCTTCTCTATAGAGTATCATGTCATCTGCAAATAATGACAATTTGACTTCTTCATTTCTTATCTTTATTCCTCTTATTTCTTTCTCTTTTCTAATCGCCATGTTTCCAAAACTATACTTAACAAGAGTGGTGATAGTGGATATCCTTGTCTTGTTCCTGATTTTAGTGTGAAGGATTTCAGTTTTTGACCATTTACTATGATACTGGCTGTTGGCTTTTCATAGATGGCTTTTATCAGTTTGAGGTAGAGTCCATCTATTCCAACTTTTTGTAAGGTTTTTATCATAAATGCATGTTGGATTTTGTCAAATGCTTTTTCTGTGTCTATGCAGATAATCATATGGCTTTTGTCCTTGGTTCTATTGATATAGTGTATTACATGGATTTATTTGTGTATGTTGAACCATCCTGCATCCCTGGGATGAATCCCACTTGATCAGGGTGTATGATCTTCTTGATGATCTTCTGCATTCTATTTGCCAGTATCTTATTAAGGATTTTTACATCTATGTTCATGAGTGAGATTGGCCTATAGTTCTCCTTTTCGGTTGGGTCTTTCTCTGCTTTGGAGATCAAGGTGATGCTTGCTTCCATGAATGAATTTGGGAGTATTGCTTCCCTTTCAATTTCATTGAAGAGTTTAAACAGTAGTGACAGTAGTTCCTCTCTAAATGTCTTGTAGAATTCAGTGGTGAAACCATCAGGGCCCAGGATTTTCTTAGTTGATAAGCTTTTTATTACATTTTCAATTTCATTGGTTGATATTGGGTTGTTCAGAATTTTTAGGTCCTCTTCGTTCAACTTTGGTAATTCATATGTATCTAGGAATCTGTCCATTTCTTCTGTGTTTTCCATCTTATTGGCATATAGGTTCTGGAAATAGGTATTGATGATCCTCTTGATTTCTGCTGGGTCTGTTGTAATTTCACCCTTTTCATTCCTAATTGCATGGACTTGGGCCTTTTCTTTACTTTTTCTGATAAGGTTGGCTAAGGGTTTGTCAATTTTGTTGATTCTTTCAAAGAACCAATTCTTGGCTTCATTGATTTTTTGTATCATTGTGTTAGTCTCCATTACACTGATTTCTGATCTGATCTTTATAATTTCCTCCCTTGTGTGACCTTTGGGTTTGTCCTGCTCTTCTTTTTCTAGAAGCTTGAGGTTCAGCATCAGGTTGTTTAATTGGGCTCACTCGGTTTTCCTAATATGAGTATTGACTGCTATGAATTTCCCTCCTAAGGCTGCTTTCATTGTGTTCTATAGATTCCAATATGTTGTATTGTCATTGTCATTTAATTGAAGGAGCTGTCTGATTTCCTCTTTAATTTCCTCTGTGACCCATTGGTTATTCAGAAGTGTGTTGTTCAATTTCCACATATTTATGAAATTTTTCCAGTTTCTTTTGCTATGGATCTCCAATTTCATCACACTATGGTTTGATAATGTACAGGGGATAACTTCACTTCCTTTGCACTTACTTAAACATGTGCTATGTGTGAGTAAATGGTCTATTTTGGAGAATGACCCATATGCAGCTGAGAAGAATGTGTATTCTGATTTTGTAGGGTGGAAGACTCTGTAAACATCTGTTAAGGTCATTTGTTCAAGAGTGTGATTGAGTTCTAGTATTTCATTACTTATTTTTTGTCTAGTTGATCTATCTATTTGTAACAGTGGGGTGTTGAGGTCCCTCACTACAATTGTATTAGTGAATATGTGACTTTTCATGTCCTTTGTTATTTGATTTAAATAGTTGGGTGCACTGGTGTTTGGTGCATAGATATTTATGATTGTCATCTCTTCCTCTTGGATTCTTCCCTTTACAAGGATGTAGTGTCCTTTTTTGTCTCTCTTAATCAGTGTTGGTTTGAAATCCACTTAATCTGCAAAGAGGATAGCTACTCCTGCTTTTTTTCAGGTTCCTGTCACATGGAGTATTATTTTCCACACTTTAACTTTCAGTCTATGAGTTTCCTTTTGAATTAAGTGTGTTTCTTGTATGCAGCATATTGTTGGATTTTGCTTCTTGACCCATTCTGTCAGTCTATTTCTTTTGATTGGTGAACTGAGACCATTAACATTGATGGTTATAACTGAAATGTATTGACTTATCATTGCCATGACTTTTTCTTTTTGTTGGGTTCTCCCCCTTTACATTTAATTTCTTGTCATGCCAGATGGGTTCATTCTGCTTTGCTTCCTGGGGTTGTGATCCTCAATGTCTGTTCCTAGGATACTGTGTAAAATATTTTGGAGTGCTGGTTTGGTATTCTCAAATTTCCTAAGGTGTTCTTTGTCATGAAAGCATCTTATTTCTCCATCCATTTTGAAAGATAGTTTTGCAGGGTACATCAATCTGGGTTGGAGGCTGTTTTCTTTCAGGACTTGGAATATGTCACTCCAAGCTCTTCTTGCCTTGATGGTTTGTGTTGAGAAGTCTGCTGTGATTCTGATGGGCTTTCCTTTGTATGTGATTTGTTTCTTTTCTCTAACTGCTTGGAGAACTTTGTTCTTCTGTTGAGTTTCTGTAATCTTAACAATTATATGCCTATGTGTAGATTTTTTTTGATCAAGGCTATTTGGAGTCCTATATGCCTCACTTATCTGTATGTCAAGTTCTTTTCCCCTGCTTGGGAAGTTTTCTGTCATTACTTCTGTGAAGAGATTTTTTATGTCATCTGCACTCTCTCCTGTTTCTTCATTGAGCCCAGTCAGTCTTATGTTATTCTTCTTTGCATCTTCTAGCAGCTGCTGGATTGATTTCTCATGTTCCCTTATAATTTTGAAGCAATTTTTCTTTTCCTGGTCACTAATTGCAATCTTGTCTTCTATATCTGAAATTCTGTCCTCACATTGGCTCATTCTGCTGTGTAGACTTTCAGTGGAGTTTTTCATGTCCTGGAAATCTATGTGCATCTGTTTTATGGATTCCATTTGTTTCTTATGTTGGGATTCCATCATGTTCCTGAGCTCCTCTCTGAATTTCTTGATCATGTCTTGCACTAGGGGCACAATTTCTCCTGTTATCTGAGAAATTATTTCTGATTTCATTTTTTCCAGATCCCCTCTTGTTGCCAGTTCGGTGGGTCCAGGTGATTGAGTATCAGAGTGTTCCATCTTATTTCCCTTTGAGGTTGCTGTAGGTGATCCGGAAGTCTGGTTTTGAGACTTATTTATGTGTCTTCTCATTTGGACTGGGGGGGGCAGGGGGTGCTGTTGGCATCCATGTGGCTCACCTCCTCTGAGCTGGGAGATGTGGGTCAGGGGTCGGGAGTGGCGGGAGGGATGGTGGCCCAGAAGATCCTTCCTCTGGGCCAGGAGCAGTGGGACAGTAGCTCAGAACCCTCTACCTCCGGGCCGGGAGTGGCAGGATGATTGGCGGCCAGATGCCCCTTCCTCTGGGCCAGGAGTGATGGATTGAATGGCAGTACAAAAGCCCTTTCCTCTGGGCAGGCCGAGAGTGGTGGGCAGGATGGTGGGCAGGTTGGCACCTCCAAAAGCCCTTTCCTCTCAGCAATTTTTCTTTTCTTGGTCAATAATTGCAATCTTATCTTCTATATCCGAAATTCTGTCCTCACATTGGCTCATTCTGCTTTGTAGACTTTCAATGAAGTTTTTCATTGCCTGGAAATCTATTTGCATCTGTTTTATGGATTCCATTTGTTTCCTATGTTGAGATTACATCATGTTCCTCAGCTCCTCTCTAGATTTATTAATCATATCTTGCACTAGGAGCACAATCTCTCCTGTTATCTGAGAAATTATTTCTGATTTCATTTTTTCCAGATCCCCTTTTGTTGCCAGTTCAGTGGGTCCAGGTGGTTGAGTATCAGAGTGTTCCATCTCATATCTTTTGGGGTTGTTGTAGGTGATCTGGAAGTCTGGCTTTGAGACTTATTTACATGTCTTCTCACTTTGACCAGGGGTTGGGGGGGCAGTGCTGTTGGCACCTGCACGGCTGACCTCCTCTGAACTGGGAGAGGTAGGACAGGGGCCAGGAGTGGCGGGACAGATGGTGGCCCAGAAGCCCCTTCCTCTGGGCTGGGAGCAGTGGGACAGTGGCTCTGAAGCCCCTTCCTCTGGGCCAGGAGTGGCAGGACAGATGGTGGCCCAAAAGCCCTTTCCTCTGGGCTGGGAGTGTTGGGACAGATGGTGGCCAGGAAGCCCCTTCCTCTGGGCTGGAAGCAATGGGCTGGACCTATCATGCATATTTCAATTGCAGTGCTCTGAAATTCCCCAGTAAATATTACTATTCCATGGAGGATCTCTTTCTCTGCATTTTCAGGTTGGCACCTCCAAAAGTAAATGACTGCTAGGAAAAAAAAAACAAAGTAGGGCTTTTGAAAATAATACCATGAAATAGAGCTCTAGGGTAGGATCTGCTTGAGAAAGATAAGAGAAACAAGCAGAGAGGTCTCTCCAAAATAAGAAAAAAAATCCAAGTGAGTTTAAATCACTTGTTCTGAATTATAAGCAAAATAAAATTTTTAATACTATTCTGAACATTAAAATATTTTTATTTAAAATATTTTGATGAATACTAGTAGAAAATATATTTACTCAAGTTTTTTAAAGATGTTTTACATCCAAAAGTTGCATTTAGATTTTTATTTTTACCTTATTTACATTTCAACATCTTCTAGATAAAATATCTTTTTATTATATTAATGACAGTAAGATAATATCTTAATGATATCTTTATTACCTGAATGGTAATAAGGTTTAACACTTAAAATATTTCTTGAAACATGTTTTTATAATTTCACTAAGTTCTCATTTTTTTCTAGGCCAAAAAATGCTGAGACTTAAAACCATTCATCACCCAACATATATTGGACAGTAAACCACACAACTACCTCCCCTCACAGAGTGTGTTTGTTATTTCATTGCCTTCATTAACATAACTTTGCTATACTCTGAGTCTCTTGTATAGGTAAACAACTGGATTGCTCATAATAGAAACTTCTTAAAAGATTCACCAACTACTCAAGAGAAACCATGAACAGACAGATATAGACTGTGACTCTTCCAAGAGCCTTGGTTCAAAACTCCTTCTTTGTAGTTTCCGCCAGTGCTAAGTTTTTTGTTGTTTGTTTTCTTTGGTTTTTCCTGGAACCTGGGATTGAACTCAGGATGTTTTGCTTGCTGGGAAGGCATACCACCACTGAGCTACATCCCCAGCAGTATTATATCATGATTTTTACCCAGTCTCTATTAAGCTGTATTGCAATACTGGATTGAAAGACACACCTTAATTTCTAATTATTAATAAATACAAACCCTGTATTTTCCACCCTGAAACTCTATAGAAGTTTTGGAAGTAGTGCCCCCCCCCCAAATGTAAGCAACAAACTCTGTTTTGTCTTACTAATGTATTGTATTGGAGAAGAAAACCTTTGACACTCCTGTGTGCAAAAGACTAGACTTTCATGCTATCGGTAAAAACATGAACTCTGGAAGAAACACAAATGATATAACTCAGTCAGATTTCTTTTGCCTGACCAATAGATACAAAAAGAGTAGTTTATAGTACAACCACAATTTTTGTCTTTCCAACATATTTTTACTTCTGTCTTTTCAGTAACAAAATTCTTTTGGCATTAAATCCATCCCACAGAATTCAGCTGTCATTCACATCTTTTGTATTACCAAAATTATGTCACAGGATACCAACCTGGACAGAAAGGGTGGGTAATCCTTAAGCCACAGAGAATGGCACCTGACCCAAGATGACTCACTCTGAGGCTTTGTCATGACTTTAGCTATTTCAGAAAAAGGACATTCTCTTCTCTGAAATCTCAAATTGTAAGGCTCATTTAAGTTTGGAATTTTCCATGTTCATCTTTCTCACCACATTGATGACAAACTGTTTGAGAAGGACACTAAAATAAAGATAAGAAGACCTAAGGAGAAAAAACAGACATGATTCCTGATAATTTGTAAACTCTTGAATCTGGCCATTACTAAAGCAATATCTTTTGTTATCTTGCGAAATGATTTTACCATTTACAATTAAATAAATTTTAATGGAAATGATCATTAACTCTCCTCTCAGTACAACTAAGTGAGGTTGGTTTTCTGACACTTGTAATTAATTTCTTCTGTGAAGAGAGAAAACCACCCTAATGGGCTGGTCCCACTGAGACAAAATGGGAAACCCCAGAGCAAGGCTACAAGTGTTGCTGTACATTTCACAGATAACACAAGCATCTCTGGAAGCACAATCTGGTCCTCTACTCATGTTGGCTTGGCTTTGATCACACTTCAAGCTTGGGTTTGACCTTCCATTGAGAATATAATAATTATATTCCCATTATTGTGAGGAAGAAAACTCATTTTTACATCTTGTGCCTGAGAGCTTTATCCACATATCACTGGTACTTATGCTGGTTGATTGTCCCCTTTTCCTATCATGCCCTTTTTTTTCTATATTCATCAAAAAGAAGAATCTTGGTTCTTGTGCTCCATACCACGTCTAAGAAAAATAAACACACTAGGTTGAGAAAACACATTTTTCTTCTAACTCTGTTCAAGCATGTATAACAGTCTTAAAGTTCCTACAGGAGTCAGCATAGAATAAAAATAAATAAATAGAAAACCATAAAACAAACATAGTCAATTTATTTCAGCAAATGAAGAACCATAACTAGTTGAATTTAGAGATTTGAGAAAAGTATTTATTCTGGATCTTAAGTATATTTTGTCCCAAATTTGATTATATGCATTATTTTAAAGAGTCTTTGCAATGATAATTTATTGAATTGCCATGTGCAAAATGACTAGCACATAGCAATCACTGTGCCTGTAACCCATAATCATGATATGCAATTTGACTGGATTAAGAAACCCTTAGGACAGGGGTCACGAACCTTTGGCATGAGAGCCACAGCTGGCTGTTTGTTTTCATTGAAAGCTCTAAAAGGTTTGCTATCACTGCCCTAGGATACATGCTGAGTGTGTCTGTGCAGGTAATGGAGACTTGACCCTGGGTAATATGTCTATTCCCTCTCCCCTTCCTCTCAAGCACTCTCCTCTTGCTCTGCTTCCTGGCCATCAAGAAATGGAGTCTTTGTACCACCATGCTTTTTCTTCATGATGTTTCTCTTTTGGAACCAGTGATGCACTGAATTACCTAAAACTGTAAGTTTATTTAAAACTCTACTACCTTAAACCTTTAGAGTTAAGTATTATGTCCCAGTAGCAGAAAAGCTGACTAATATATAAAATTGTTGTTGGACATAGGGCCCTTGCTGTGACTGGACATGACTATGTAGTTTAGAAGTCTTTGGAACTGGTTTGCATGAGAATTTTAGAAAATTTGGTGATATGAGCTAACTAAGCCCTAGAATGCTTTAAGCAGAACATAATGTCTGACTCTGGCCAGAACTCAGAAGGCCAGAATGCTAACTGAAATAAAGATGATAAAGACCAGGTTCAGAAGGTTTCAGTTGAGAACATGGACTTTACTGACAGTTTAACTAGAGACTATGTGTGTTACACTCTGGAAAAAAATAAATAAAAATAAAAGAATAAAAATAAATTATCTTCACTTTGCCCATGTCCTGAGACTTTGTGGGAGGTTAAGGATAGTTGATTAATCTGGAAGAAGAAATTTCAAGGCAGCCCAATATTCATGCTATGGCATGAATCTGCTGGCTGCTTTTAGCCAGGCTTATAGTGAGAATCAGGGGCAAAAAGCAGAGCAAACAAATTAAAAAACTCAAATTTAGGCCAAAAAACTACCATGTATATATAAGTTCACATCAAAGGAGATATAGTGTTGAAAAAATTAGTGCCATTAAAAGGAAACCAAGTAATGTGTATAGGGACATAGAAGAGAGATCCCTTGGGAGCATCTTAGAAATCAGCAAGACCCTACCCACAGCAACCACCAGGGTGCAAAATTGTAAACCATTCATTTTACAAGAGAGTCACTAAAAGAGCTCCAGAAGGATGCTGATCTATCCAAGCACTCAATGGTTGCTGTAACCATGGCCCAAGCAGGGCAGACTATTGCTCCTGATGACAGCAGACCTTAACATCATGCACATAATATTAGTCTTCCCCACATGCAGAATACAAGAGTTGTGGAGTCAGGGAAGTTTCCAGATAGATTTCAGAGGAAGGTTTAGAAATCCAGGCAAGAAACCTCTAAGAGGACATGAAGCTATGAGAATTAAGCCAAAGGTGCAGTGGAAAACCCAGGATGTTAGAGATGCGAGGAACTGATGTCTGCTGAGGGAATCTGCAGGCCATGAGTGGAGCGAGACTAAGAGGCTATGTGAGTTGCAACCAACAAGGCCACAGGGATGTGGTCACCAGGGCTCTTTGGAAATCACATTTCATCACCATGTGCAACAAATGCTACATATGGAGGTAAAAGATTTAATGTTGGCCTTGCTGGACTTCAATTTTACTTTATTCCAAATACTTTCTGTCCCTCTACTTCTCTCTGACATGGAAATATTTAGCCTGCATCATTATATACTAGGAATATGTAACTTGTTTTTTATTCTTACAGGAGTTCACAGGCAAGAGTTTGCCTTGAGTCTCAGAAGATTTTGACATGGACTACTTAGCAATTCTGGAACTGTTGAGACTGAGGATGGAATTATTGTGTTTCAGTTGTGCTAAGGGTAGTTTTAACAGGATGAGCAGTTATTGCTTGTATGTGGAGATTAACCGTAGTTTAAGAAGTGTGTGTGTATCAGCTTGACAAGGGATGGAATGTAGTGATTGTATTACCTTGATTAGCTTGGGACCCAATGCGCAGATCAGTAAAGGATACTTTTGGATGTATTTGGATGGGTCATGGAGGTGTGACCTCAGGTAATGTATCTGGTCTCTCACCCCTTCCTCACTGTTCCACTGCTCTGTTTCCCAATCACTATGAATTGAACACCTTTGTTCCACCACACTTTCTTCCATGATGTTTTTCTTTTGGTGCCAGACAACCATGGATGGAATCCCCTTAAAGTGTGAAGTTAAACCACTCCTTTAAATTGTGGGAGCCACCAGCAGAATACCAAGTAATACAATATCAATACTGCTTTGCCTTACTTCCTCTTGAGTCTCCTTAAGGTATAGTATGTTAACATATGCTAGGTTATGCTATAAGTACAAATATCCCCAAATCTCAAATAGCTTACAAAAACAAAATAAAATTCCTTATCACATTTTATATCCATCTTGATAATGAAAAACCAACTACTACCTACAATACTGAAACACATTTTATCATGACAACTCATTCGTCAGTGATAAAAATTACCACTTATATTTTATTGATCAACCCTGATATGAATGGTGTAGAAGAACATAATCCTGCCCCAGGAAAATGCACCAACTATTTTGGAATAATAATCTGGCTTACTCCATTTATATTTCCAAATACGGAATTGAATATTTTTTTAAAATCACAGATATTATTGAAAGTCCAACTATACATCGTCAAATCTGAAAGTCATTTAGACAGAAAACATCAACAAAGAATGTGTTTCAGGTAAGATAGATATTATAGGTATATAGAAGTTCTTCAGAGTGAAGCTCAGCCAGTCCCAGCACCCAGAAGGAAGCTCCCCCGCTGCCTTCCCAAGCTCCTAGGGCAGAGAAGGTGAGCCGCGTGGGCGCCAGAAGCACCCCCCGCCCCGTGGAAATGAGAAGACACATAAACTAGCCTCAAAAACAGACTTCCAGATCACCTACAGCAGCCCCAAAGGGAAACTAGATGGAACACTCTGATACTCAACCACCTGGACTCTCTGAACTGGCAACAAAAGAGGATCTGGGAAAAATGAAATCAGAAATAATTACTTAGATAACGGCAAAGATTTTGCTCATGGTGCAAGACATGATTAATCTATCTAGAGAGGACACAGATAAAAAAATAGAGGATCTGAGGAACATGATGGAATCCCAACATAGGAAACAAATGGAATCCATAAAACACATACAAACAGATTTCCAAGAGATTAAAAACTCCATCGAAAGTCTTCACAGCAGAATGAACCAATGTGAGGATAGAATTTCACATATAGAAGACAAGATTGCAATTAGTGACCAGGAAAAGAAAAATTGGTTTAAAATTGTAAGAGAACATGAGAAATCAATCCAGCAGCTGCTAGACAATGCAAAGAAGAATAACATAAGACTGATTAGAGTCAATGAAGAAAGAGGAGAGAGTGCAGATGACATAAAAAAACTCTTCACAGAAGTGATGGCAGAAAACTTCCCAAGGAGGGGAAAAGAACTTGACATACAGATAAGTGATGCATATAGGACTCCAGCTAGCCTTAATTAAAAAAAATCTACACATAGGCATATAATAGTTAGGATTCCAGAAATCCAACAGAAGAACAAAATTCTACAAGCAGTTAGAGAAAAGAAACATATCACATAGAAAGGAAAGCCCATCAGAATCACAGCAGACTTCTCAATGCAAACCCTCAAGGCAAGAAGAGCTTGGAGTGATGTATTTCAAGCCCTAAAGGAAAACAGCCTCCAACCCAGATTGATGTACCCTGCAAAACTATCTTTCTAAATTGATGGAGAAATAAGATACTTTGATGATAAAGAGCACCTCAGGAACTTCATGAATACCAAACCGGCACTCCAAAAAATTTTAGACAATACCCTAGGAAAAGACAATGAGGATCAAAACCCCAGGAAGCCCAGCAGAATGAATCCATCGGGTGTGACAAATTAAATGCAAAGGGGGAGAATCCAACAAAAAGAAAAAGTCATGACAAGGCTTTTAAAACTTTTGATTTCATCTCCCTAATGAGTGTATAATTCAATCTTATTATTGTACTGATTAGTATTTTTCTGATTCTAGAATTGCACACCATTCCTTGTGCTATACTGGCTATTTATCACCTTCTTATGTCTACATTTTAATTGGGTTGTCTACTAATGAGCTCTAAGAATTCTTTATATATTCTGCTCATAGGTTATATGCATTGTAAATATGGTCTGTTTAAGGACTGCTTTTCATTTTAATGATGTCATTTAAAGTTCTAAATTTTGATGGAATCTCATTTATCAATTTTTTTTCTTTTACACATCATGTTTTTTATATCCTAGATAGTTCTTGCCTACCCTGAATTCATAAATATTTTCCCTTATAATTTCTTCTTAAAGTTTTATACTTTTAGGCTTTCTTATTTAGGTTCATAGATCCCTTCAAGTTATTTTCATGTATGGAAAAAAAGGGTTGAGGTTAATTTTTTATATACAGATACCAGGCATTCTGGTGCCATTTGCAGAAGACACTGTCTCTTCCTCGGTTCTTGAATCGAGTTTATATTCTATAAAATGCTAATGTTAAATAATCTTTCAAAACTCAGTGGACCATATATGTGTGGTTCTATTTCTAGATTCTCTGTTTTATTCAAATGATCTATATGTCTTTCCTTACACCAACACTGCCTTGATTACTGTAGCTTTAGAAGAGGTCTTAAAATTGGGTGCTGAACGTCTTCCAACACTGTTTTTGTTTTTGTTTTTGGCTTTTCTGGGTCCTTTGTACTCCTACATAACTTTTAAATTTCAATATCCAGTTCTTCATTTATAGCAAGTATACACAGACCTGAATTGTTTTATATATCTTGTGTTTTCTAATCCTGCTAAATTCAAGTACAAGTTCTAGGGGCTCCTAGAGATTTCTTAGTATTTTCTCTGTAGATGATCATTTCATCTCCATATAAAGATTTTGCTTCTGCCATGCAAATCCTATCCTAGTTGTGTCATTTTATTGCCAGACTATTTTGGTTTAGACCTGTGTTTCAAAGTCTAATGGACAGAGGAAGAGTAGGCACATCTGCCCTTGTTCCCCACTTTAGGGAGAAAGCATTGTATCGTCTCCATTCATAGAAGGAGTTTTTATTGGAAGTATGGAGTACATGTCTTTGATCTGTTGCAAAGGTTCTGTTCTAGTCTCCTGATAGCTTTTTACCATGAACAGCTGTAGAATTTAGTCCAATACTCTTTCTCCAACTAGTGACAGGATCATATGGCTTTCTCCTTTCCTCTGTTAAAATGATTACTTTTGGGGGTGGATCTTCCAATGCTGAACCAACACTGCCATCCCTATAATAAAACTTTCTACATACTGCCAGATCTGACTTCTAAGAGTTTGTTTTGTTAAACAAATTTCTATCTATTTTCATACCTTTTTCTTCTATTATCTTTATCCAGTTTTAGGGTTAGCACAATGTTGATTTCCTAAAATGAGGGGAGAAGTGTTCCTTCTTTTTTCTGCTTTAAATGTTTGATATAATTTATCAGTTAAAATGCTTATGAGCCTGCTATTGTCATATAGGTAGGTTTTCAAACTAGGAATATACTTTGTTTAATAGGTGCTATTCAAATTTTATATTTCCTCCAGAGTTAGTTTCATTAATTTGTCTTCTAAGTTACTTCTTAGAAGTTGTCAAATTTATTTCAAAAAAGATTTTTGTAATATGCTTTCTATATCCTTTTAAATTCTGTAAAATCTGGTAATGTCTCCTAGATCTTAATATTGTAATTTAAAAAATGTATAACTGATATAGTGTAACAGGAAGAAAAGGTCTAAAAGAGCAGGGGGATTTGGAGGGGTAGGGGAAGGGAAAAAAGGGAAAGGAAAAAATATGAGAAGAGGAAAAAAATGGAAACAAGATCTTTGCAAATAGGGAAGGGTGGAGGGGGTGAAGACAGGGCAAGGTAAGGGGAAAAAAAATAAGAACCAAGAGACTCATGTAATGGTACAAGATCCCAATGATGAATGTAACTGTATTGTATACCTAAAATGTACCAATAAAGTTAATGGGGGGAAAACAAAGTTCTTCAAGGACCTGTGGCAATCATTTACACTCTTGCCTTAGATGAGAAAAGATTTGCACAAACAACAGGGGTGTGGGAGAAATAAATTGCGCACAACATTACAAGTAAAATAGTCTTATTCCTTCACAGAGACAATCTGGCCTGATAGGCAAGCAACATATTTTGAAGACTGCAGTGAAAGCTTCCTCTGCTTGAGCCTCACCCCCTTCTTTGGTCAAGTACATAGCAGCAGCCATTTATTGGTTAAAATGATGCCATCGAGAAGGTATGCAAAAAACTGTGCTGAATCATAGATACCTCCAATGTAGATCCATATAGCATTCTTTTCAGAACTTTTCTAATTTTGAGGAGTTGATGACTACAAGTGAAAAAGGTACTGTTTTGATTGGAAATGGGAATCAGTGGTAGAACACTTGGCTAGCACACATGAGGCCTTGGGTTCCTTACAAATGCTACGAAAAAAAAGTGGACAGTCTTTTCGTTACTATTGTAGAGTCCTTTGAATGTCCAGAGGAAAAAAGAGAAGAGAAAAAAATACCTCTTCACTTTGTTAGTAGATTTTTCTCAGTATAAAAATATCTAATAACAAAAATTTGCATTAACCTGGTGTTCATTCTTTTCTTTTTTTCACGGTAGCAACAATTTCTTTGTATCATCTTGCTTTAGTATTATCAAGAGAACTTAAAAATTTCACTGGGCTTCTTTCTGAAACCAAATTGGTTAGATAGTGGAGAGTGATATGAGTTTCATTTACAGAACCCAGAGGAAGGAAAATATATTAGAAAAGCACTTGATCTAATTGTAGGGAAGTTCGGGTTTTCCCTCTGAAGTTTCAGTATTCAAGTGTGATGAAACAAAGTGAGACAAGATGAGCAGGAGAGAAGGCGTGCACACTTATTCCACATGTACATGTTCACAGGAGCATACACAATATGAAACTGAAAAGAATATGGTTGAAGCTTAAGGGGTCAAGAAAATGGCAAGGTGGCTGACAACAATTTTATACAAGCAATAAATAACTTTCAAGAAATACAAATAATATCAGAGGACAGATAATGGCTTGAGATGAAGTTCTTTTGGGCTCTGAAGGATGCTTACAGTTATAAGGTGAAAGACAGAATCAAACTCTGAACAAAATTTTCTTCTTCTGCAGATAAAGACACTCAGGTAGCAAGTCCCCAGGAGACATTTAGTATAAATAGTTGAAGCTCTTTTAGTCTTCTTTTTTCTGAGTAATTTCTCCTTTAGTAATGAGATTTTCTGAAGGAAGTCCAAGCCAATTGCATTTGTTTTGGAAGAATTTTGTCAGACAAAAAAACTTCAGAAATAACCCTTCGTGCCTTGGGGTGGATGGATAGAAGGGGAGACACAAGGGGAAGTTAGAGAGATCTTGATTCTAAGATAATTTCCAATGCCTACCAATGTTTTTAATTCAAAGTGCTCAGCATGTCAAAGTTTTAAATTTTGGATACTGTTTTTAGCACCAGTACAGTTGATACTCTTAATGGCTACATTGACAACATTGTTAAAACAAACCACTGATAGAACCAGCCATTAAGATGCCAAAACAATTCAGGGACCAGAGGAAGTGACATTGTTCATATGTAGTGGTGCTAGGTTGTTTGGTATATTTTATAGCCAGTCTGTTAATGCACAGATTTCTATATAGATGTATTAGTCAGTATTACTCATGAATACTTCAAATTGAGAAAAGCAGCTAACTTATGAAGAGAAAAGGGTTAGTTATCTTACCCTTTTTATGTTTCAAAGTCCAAGACCGGGAAACTCCAAACTTTGTTTGGCTTCTGGTAAGCACAGCTGATGCTGGCACCTCAGAGTAAGGGTGTGTGTTGGAATAAACAGTGATATATCCAGAACCAGAGCAGAGAATGGGAAGGAAGATTAGAATGCCACAGTCTCTTTTGAGAGCATGCTCCCAGTGACCAAAGGCCCCACCCACCAATGGCTCCACCTTCTTCCTATAGTGCCATCCTGGAGACAAACCATTCATCATAATGGACCCTTGGGAGGGGAAGTAATGAAACCATACCCAAACCAGAGCAATATTCCAAATTCCTAAGACTTATATCAGAATATGATTTGGTATCTATTCTCAAAAGCCAAACATGTCAGTTTTTTTGTTTAATTTTTTTGTTTTGGTATCAGGGATCGAACTTGGGCCTTTGTGCTTGCGCAGCAGGCAGCGAAACCACTGAGCTAAATCCCCAGCCCATGTCAGTTTTATATAAAGAAGTTTAAATAAAATGTTTTAGTAGAGGAAAAAAATAAGAGAACATGAAATGAGGTCTTAATATGTTATTAGAAGAAAACATACAGGCTACAGGTCTCTGTGGCATGTTAGGGATATTAGTTTCACTTAGTACACAAGTACATTTCAATTGTCTCTTCTGAAGTGACTATAAATACAGGAATTTACTCAGGAGGGGTCAAATAAACTGAGACTGAATGAATAATATTGATATGGTAATTACCCTTGCATGGCTCATCATGCCAGTAAACTTAAACACAGGAGCGTGGTGAATTGCAACCATTCTATCATGGGAAGGCTGGATAGATTAGCTTCACGGGCTTATTTAAAATGTGTTGCTTTAACAAAGTGGGAAGGAGCAAGTGAATAAAATTCTTCCCAGAAGCCATTATAAATAATTCATAAAAATATTTTTTAAATTGGTTCAAAATCCAATTTAAGTGGGTGTAATTTTTTATCACTATACATATAGCTTATTCCTCAAATTAACCAGTATTTTGGGGCCACATCAGGTATCCTGAGGTCTAAATGTCAGTACCATAGTAATATTTCTATTGGTAAAGAGGATGTATGCTTTTTGGTGTCAAAAACCTTATTATCGACAGGGGTAGTGATTCTATTCTGTGATTCATTGTTACAATGGAAATAGGGCTCTACTGAGGGTGCTGCTGGTGCCCAGCTCATTTCTAAGTCCCCAGTCCCAGTCTGATTCGTTTGACTGTACTAAAGTACTAGTTATGCTTTTTCTAAGATTTATAAGGGTACAATTTTCATACCAGCTCTTCTAATCCAATCAAGCAATATTTAGGCAATCACTTAAAACTATCAGAATTGCACTTCCTCTTTGACATAAGGGGAAAGTGGTATCTTTCATTTCTGATGATCTATAAATAATGTAAATAAAGTTCAGGTATATTTTGCAGACATATCAAAAATAGTAAGCTGTGAACAAAATGGCAATCTGTTAAACTTTGCCAGTGTTGCACTGCCAAAGCCAAAGCATATAGACAATTCTGTCATTAGGAAAATCCTTTTCATCTTCCAAATTAAGTGTGGTGGTTGGAGCCTGAAAATTAATGGCCATTAAACAAAATAATAAGAAAAGGCAAGGTGTGGGACTGCATAACCTTTGTTCCTTTTCTCCAGCCCCATTGTGATTAAATATGAGTTAATGGATAAAGATGCTTGTTAGTTTTGGGACACTAGATAAAAATCTGTAACAGACCTAAAGTCCCAAAGTAAACTACTCAACTCCTAGTTTGCCCGGAACTTATGTTCCGGACACCACAATCTATAGAACAAGCTGCAAATGCCTGCTGACCATCAATACGTGACAGTCGACCACTAAGCTTTGTCCCTTTTTCTTTAATTCTATATGTTAACTTCCCCCTCAACCCCCTATAAAAACAGCCTCGGACTCTGAGCCAGTTGCCTCTCTAAGCTATTTTGCTTTGGGAGTGGCCGTCTGGCCAGACTAATAAAGGTCTGTTTTGCTTTCCAACTCGTCCGGTGTGTTCCTTCCCGGGTGTTCTTTGCTGCAGTCAGCTCCTCGGAGCGTTTGGTAAGGCCCTCGGGCTTACAAAGGTTTACTTAAACGTATAGTAAGTAACTCACCAAAAAGCTCAAATTTGAGTTCATTCAAATTAAAGGGAGTTTTGTGGCTACAATGATGGAGTAGGGGAGGTTCTGTTAGGATTCTTGTTGTAAATGATTATGGACAGACTGGAGAGCAGCTGAGTTTGTAAGAAATTTCCTGGAAGAGAGTTTAGTGGCTGTTGTATTTTCTGGAGCTGTATTTTCTGCATTAGTGAAGTGAGGGGAAGGGTAGTTCAGATAAGATTTCTTTCTACATCTTCTATGGTTCAAATATTTTCCTTTGCAAATGGCCTTCTTAGCAATTATGGGGGTATGAGTACTTTCATGCAACTATCTTTCTGCAGTAATAGAACCTAACCTTGTCTTTATTTTCTTTTCTAGAAAAACAGTTACCATAAGAATGGTCTGCTGCTAGAAGGAAGATGTGTTTTTTTTAAAGAGCCATTTGCTTGGACTTTCATTTGCATTTAAAAGAGAGACTAGCTAGATTGTTTGTGATTTAAAGATAATTACACAGCGTGGGGCCACATTAAGTTTGGAAATTTTTTTTCTTAAAGTTGCTTTCAGAAGAAGAAGAGCAAAGGCCTAATCTTTTTTGTTTGTTTGTTTTTGGTGTTTTTTTAAAAGAAGTTTTGTAGCTCTTACATAATTATTTCTTTATGGCAAATTTTATAAATTTGATTTTCCTTCAAGTTGTTACAAGGTTCTTCTCTGGACAATTTCAATATTTTAGTTTTCAGCCATGTGTCCTTAAGGTTGGTGATTTTGTCAACTTGGGCTTATTTTCAGGTCATCATAAAGTTGGGACTTAAAGAACATAAAAGCTTTTATTATCCATTCAATTTTCCTTCCCCTTAGGCCACAGATGAAAATCTTTCAACTTTTAACCAATAACTCATTTGCTCTGCTACTAGCCAAGATTTACTACTGTCTTTCTAATCAAATAGTTAGTTTATGAAGCTACTTCCAATCTTGTGGAGTGATGCAGGAATAAGAGAAGCTGACAGTTAAAATTTAGGTCTCATTGAAGACACAACACAAAGTGCTAACAAAAATGATAAGATTCTTAACTTTTAGAAATTTAGACCTTAAAATGATACTAGCACTTAAATTTTCCCTGACATTAAAGTTAAAAGGCTATGGTAATACAAGACTCTACTTTAGCTGATTTTCTATAAAAAATCATTTGCTAAGTTTTTATCCCAAAGAGTCAAAAGAATGCGAAACACATCATTCTAAGCAATGGGACATTTTTTTTCATGAGGTTGGTGATTATCAGCCACAGGCAATTTTAGCCTCAAGACAAATGCTAATAGTATCTAGAAACTTCTATGTGTATCATAGCTGAGGGTGCTTTTATTGGAGTTGGGTAAAGGTCAGGGATGCTATAAATCATTGTGGGCCAACAGAATATGCCCTGGCTAAATATGAAAGGCTGTTGAACTAAAAGATTTAAGAAGAATCACTTATGCAGGTGCCCTCTGTCCTCATTCTATTTGTTTAAAAGCAAAACATAAATTTATAAAGACAAATGATATCCTGCACCATTCTACCAAGAACACGAATGAACCACTGAAACCAATATTAGACCTCTGTCATTTGGAGGTGATACCAGAGGAGTCTATGTTAACAAGTATGCTGGTCAGTGATGTAGTAATATAACCAAATATGTTATATTTAGGGTCTGGAAAGTTCCCCCAAACCACCACCTATGTGGCACTATAGGGAAGTGATGAAACTTTAGGATATGAGGTCTACTGGAAAGAATTTAAGTCATTAGGAGCATGGCCTTGAGACAGATATTGAAACTCTGTCACTTTTTCCCTTTCTCTTTTTTTTCTTTGGTATTAGGCAAGCATCTTTGTTCTAGCACATACTTATTGCCATGATCTTCTGCATTTCCATAGGGCCAAAAGTAATGGAGCCAGCTTACCATGGACTGAACTTCTGAAACCATGAGCTAAATAAGCTCCTCCTTTAAATTAGTTTTTCTCATGTTAGGTAAAGCTAATGCAAAATACCCAAGATAAAGAACTTACAAGGAAGGTAGGTTTATTTGGGCTCATAGTTTCAGAAGTTTCAGTCTCTGGTCAGTTGAGTCCATTTTGGGTCTGTGAGGAGAAATCATGGCAAGAGGATGTTATTCACTTCAAGGTGCCTGGGAAGAAAAAAATGGGAAAGAGCTGAGGTCCCCATAATCCCTTCAATACTAATCTAATTTTCTTCCACTAGCCCTTGCCTCTAAACAGCTCCACCAGTAGCACAACAGGCATTTATACAAACCACAGGAATCCAGAGCAACAAGATTTATTAACTAGGTTGGTCGTTTATTTGCCTTTTCACAAGCTGCCTCCCCTAGAGGCTCAAGTTCTTTTCCTTTGTCTTGCCATTTTCCTAAAAATGTCCTTCCCTTCATTGAAGATGCTAAATAAGCTGGAATTTAAAGCTACCTCTTTGAGAACTCTTCATTCCTGGGTGTCTCCCATATATATTTGAAATACATATGTTAATAAACTTATTTGTTTTTTCTTGATAACCTTTTTCTTTGTCTCTTATTAATCTGCCTTTTCAACTAAAAACCTATAAAGGCTGGAGAAAAAATTATTTTTCTTTCTCTATACTATTCATAGAACAGTCCCTACAACAAAAATTTATATAGCTCAAGTAACATAAAACAAGGTAAGAAACTATGTCATACTTTGAGGACATCTTGGGTAGTCCGCAGACTCATCCATAATGGATGCTCCGTTTTTAATTTTATTAGAACATGAATTTTGATAGGTTACAATGTTACAATCAATTTGGGATTATAAAACAGTGGTTTGTTATTTGCTTAAAAAAACAAAAAATACATAAATAGGAAAATCTTGTTTTGGGGATTAACCATATTGCTTCAGCTGATACAAGTTTATCTACACACTCAGCCAAATGGCCTACTAAGCCTCAGCTAGAAAGTTTAGTCTTGAACTTCCTATCTGGGGTAAAAAGAGAACAATTAAAACTGAAGTCTTAATCATGAAAAGTGAATCATGAAAAGAGTAGTATTGGTTCCTCATAATTTGTATTAATATGAAATAATTTCAGTCTTCAAAAGAGAAACCAGTAACTACCAAATTTCCACAAGTAATTCCAGTTATTCTTCTGAAAGTTGCATTTCCTTTCCTAAAGGAATGTTTATGAATAAAGGAACATTCAGAGTATTAGTTCAGTTACATCTCCACTCAAAAAAACTTTATAATTGATTCATTCACTTTCACAATGAAAAGTATAAGATACACTTTTTTCATTGTTTGAGTTTTATTAGCACATATTTACAGTACATGATGATTACATTCATTGTAGGGAATTTGTACATGTACATAAAGTATTTCAATTCTTTTTTCCTCTTCCCTCAATTCCCCTTTTCTGTGGGCAATGTATCTAAATGTGTACCTTTATTTAGTACAATTGTCTTACATGTCTTATATGTTTTTTGGGCTATTAGTCAGTTACTTAATCTGTAAATATGATAACTTTATAAGGTCTTTTTAGACAAATAAATGAATCTGATGCTGGCAAAAGATACATTGTTTTTGTAAAGTAAACATCTAAAAATGTTAGTTCTTTAGTGTAAAAGTCTAGACCTCTCCCTGCTTTAACCCTCAGTCTACTCATGTTGTAAGGAATGAGAAAACACATTCTAGAAAGAAGTATGTGGTCAACTGAG
The DNA here is from genome assembly GCF_053883595.1 of Heterocephalus glaber. NCBI lineage: Eukaryota > Metazoa > Chordata > Mammalia > Rodentia > Bathyergidae > Heterocephalus > Heterocephalus glaber. Next base: position 25,865,096 of record NW_028258151.1, on the reverse strand, counting down.
ATCCTTTAATTAGTGTGGATTCATCATGCCAAGATGAAACAGATGCTATTGATCAACACAACTGAAAATGAAGGAATTTCAGAGATTTTTGAGGCCCAGTATGTCAAGGCATGGAAACAGAACATTTCAAAGGACCTCAATGTTCACTACCTAGTGTCACATGAAGACTGCTCCCCACATTTCAAACCTTTATTTCCCAGCAGCCATAGATTCACCACAGGTCGTGGTGCCTGGCCCTCTAGAGGATGTAAGTGGCAATCCTGGTGATGTCCATCCAGTGTCCTATTGGTTGGTACTCTTTGGGGTAATGCTGCCATCACCTAGATTTCAAAGGATTCTCTGGAGACTCACAGGATCACAGCAGAGGACTGCTGTGGCAGGTAGGGCCAACTCAGAGTCCCTACTGGGCAATGGGAAAAAGAGTTGTAAGGTGAGGTTGCCTCTACTACACCGCACAGTGGAGGAGTGGCCAGCATGTAATTTCCACCCAGGGTCTATGAAAGCCATAGGCACATAACCTGTTAAAAGAACCACAACATTGATGAGGTAACTGCAGAGTCGCTGCAGTTATCCAAAGCCATAGTGTATTGCTAATGCCCCAAATGGATCAGGAAAGCAGGACACCTGTTGCAGGATGCCTGGATAATAGAGATTGAAGAAAGATTTTCTCAATCTTGAAGGTTTTGAACTTGTGTGTTGCACTGTTATTGTTTTCTTGTCTTATTTCACCCTTTTTCAATGAGAATTCTCCCCTGCCCTTTTGCAACTAGGGTATTTTGGAAGCACGTAATGTGTTTCATTTCATAGCCACACAGTTGTAGAGGAATTTACTTCAAGATGAATCACACCTTTAGTCTCACCCATATCTAATTTGGAAGATATTAAGATATAACTTTGGAATTAGACTTTCAAATTGGTACTAAAGTGAGTTAAGACTTTTGGAGCTATTAGGACCAAAGGAATGTATTTTGCATGACAAAACATGAATTTTAGGGATCCAGACGTAGAATGCTAGCATCCAAATGATCGCCCCACTGCCTTAATTGGTATATTGAAACCCAATCTCCAATATGATGGTATTAAGAGATGGGGTTTTAGGAAGACTAGAGCTCTTCATGAATAGGATTACTGCCCTTTAGAAGAAGTCCCTGAATGGTGCCTTCTTCCCTTCTACCAGGTAAGGGACATACAGAAGATAACATCTATTAACCAGAAAATTGACCTTCACAAAATACTGAATCTTCTGCTGTCTTGATGTTGAAACTTCCTAGAATACAGAATGGTGAGGAATACATGTATGTTATTTATAAGCTACTCAGTTCACAGTTTAAGGTTATAGATATCTGAAAAACTAAGACACTTGGCAATTCTGATATCCAAAAATTGGCTCCTAACATCAAGGCAACAGTCAAATCCAATTACAAAACAAAAATAAGATGGAAAATATATTTAAATTTGGTAACCAAAGTGTTTCTAGTTTCTGGAACACATGTGTGTTCAGTGAATATTATCTTGATAATGATAATGATGGTAGTGATAATCCCCTAAGTATCAAAGAAGTTGTAAAACCATTAAAGTTCTTATAGGCATTAAGAGAGAACTATATGGGCAAGAACAGTATGGGGAGGCTTAAAGGAAAATTGGGGATTAGACAATAGGAAAATAAGGAAAAGGAATTATGTGTAAGCAGCGGGCACATGAACAAAAGCATTAAAGTAGGAAAAATAGTCAGTGTTCAGGGAAATGTAGCTTAAAATGATAGAAAAGAATAGGTATAGGCAAAGTTGTAGGATATTTCAAATATTTGGCCTCAAAATTTGATGTTTGCTCTGAATGTGATTGGCAATCATCAGAAGGTTATGAATAACAGGGCTAGAGATGTGGCTCAATTGTAGAGTCATTTGCAAGTCTTCATGAAGGAAGTGATACTTGAATTTTTCCTGAATAATGAGTACAATTAAAGAGGACAAAAAGGAATATATAAAAGACAGTTTGAAGGAGTCATAACCTAGATAAAAGTATAGACATATGAATGAGCATAGTATGTGCATTGGACAATAAGCATAAGTAATGGGTATTTGATGAATCTATGCACTGGTTAAAGGAATGGCCAATAAATAAATAAGTAATGTCTAATGGAATAGTTGATAAACTTGTGTTCATTATCTAAGCATCTACTTAACTTCAGGCATTGTTCTAATATCTCCAGATATGGGTTTGTATAATGCTCACAACAATTCTATGAAAATAGATATTATTTCTTTATTAGCTAGGGTTCTTAAAGATATAGATTCAATACAAAACATGTATATATATAGAGAGAGAGAGAGAGAGAGACAGACAGACAGACAGACAGACAGACAGACAGAGTTTATGAGGTAGGTTCAAAGGATTCGAAGTGTTAGAATCCCAATAGCTGTCTGCAAAATCTGAGTGAGAGGGATCCAAAATGGCTGTCTGTGTGCTGAAAAGTAGAGTATCTAGCAACCATCAGAATTTGAAGTTCTAGGTGCTCCCTGTAAAGTCACCAGAGAGTCTGTCAGAAAGCTGAAGAATTGGTGTCAGAAGGTGGATAGTATGCACTGGAATGCTAAAGAGTCAGCACTGCACTACTGGAAAAATTGGAGACCAATGTCCAAAGGCAATGGCAAAGACCAGAGCTCCTTCAAAAGAGGAAACACTTCCTGCTTCTTTCCTTTTCTACTCTGTCAAGTTGTAAGACTATTACATGGTGCCACTCATATCCATAGGGGTGGTTCTTGCCCACTCAATCTGCTCTGCTGAATGGCAATCATCCACGGACACAGTGGGAATTTACTAATATGATTTTTACTCAAGTCAAGTTGACATATCATAATTCTCAAACTACAGATGCAAGAACTAAGGCTAATTAAGCTAAAAGTGGAGGACAAAAATCAGTCAACATTTCTGAGCTTCTACTATGACCCCAAAAGTGCCAGAGTTGTAATAGTCAGTATTTGAATGCAAATCAATCTCACTTCACAGACTTTGTACTCTCACCACCCCACACTGCTTCAGTTTGGCAATCTGAAGCCCATCATAAGTGAACAAGGGGAGAAACTGTAGCTGAAAGTTCACATTCACACTGAGTTTCACACCTCCAAGTTCTTCACCTGTGTTTTCCAGCAATTTGTTAGCATAGTTATCCTTTTATTGCATTCCTTACAAAAGTCTTCCTTAGTCTGAAAAAGAGGTCTCTAAGTCTGGAGTTGTAATTGGTGCTGTAAGCCAGTGCTTTCTAATTCAGATGAATGCTGTGCAAGGTATCATGGCCATTCCCTCTTGGACTCCTCATGCGGAACATGGTGCAGACTCCACAGGTACAACTCTAAGCAGAGGCTCATTAGAAAGAGCAAGTTGGTGAGGCTGCATTGTGGTGGTTTTAGAGAAGAAAACCAAATGATATCATTCAGAGCTATTAGTAGAAAACTGTAATCGGCTTAAATGAGATTTAAATTAACTGGATACATGCTTGCAGTGACAATTATACAGACCTTCAAGCTTATAAGAAAATTGGAGCAATGAATGAACTGTCTAAAACATTCTACCAAATCAGCTCCCTTCTTTTTCTCTCTTCAGATGTGCATATCACAAACACATACACATATTATATTTGTACACACACACACACACACACACACACACACCATCATGCACATTCATCTACATAAACAGAGTTGAGTTCATCTGTTGCTGACTGGTTGCAAAAATGATGCCTTATAGAAAGATTGCTTTAAAATACAGATACTACCAAATGATAGCTAAGCTAAGTTCAATACCCACAGAATCTTAGGAAAAAGGCTACTAGATTCTAATATAGTAAAAGTATTTATATATTTAATTCAATTTCCATGGAATATTTGCTTTCAAAGTTAAAGCTGAGCAATTGAATGTTGTGGAAAGGGTATGGGAACTGGAGTCTAAATGAAGTTCCAGAAATAACTTACCACCTGCTAGTAACTTGCCAGTGAATTTATTCTCTCACCTCTTTTTATTACCTGTACAGTGAACTAATGTCTACTGTCATAGATTTTGCAAGTAATGAAGTTTAATTGTTCACTGTCTACATAGATATGTTCAATAAATACTAAATCAGTTCAGCTTCTTTATTGTTATTTTGTTTGAGATTTCTGAGAAGTTGGGTCTGAGATGATACAGATTTAAGTGTAAGTAATAGTTTGGGATGCACTCTCAGAGCCAGCCAGACATCTGTAGGTAACTTGCTTTCAGTTTCATTGTGGAAATCTGGGAGGCACAGTAGAAAGCATTTAGAATTATCTCGGATGAATGGAATGGATATATCTTCACTGACTTTCCATTTGTCCTGAACCAAGAAATGGTTACTAAGAGGAGCACTCTGCCATTTCTGACTGGTAATATATGCTAGTCTAGAGTGCTCCTGTGGCAAAATAACAACAGCAGCAGCAACAAGAGCAACAATAACAAACCGCATCAGGAATGGAGAGTAACAAATGTTCACAGTAAATTATCATCAGAGCTGAGGGTGGTGAGAGCTAAGAAAATGAACAGAGGATAAGCAATATCTACTAGATGGATATACAAAGAAAGTACTTTAAGTGTCCTCTTTCCAAGAGTTTATCAAGATTCAATCCTAATCCTTTCAATTTCATTCTTCTAAATACCATATGAATAGCAAACATGATGCTAATTTTAGTGATTTACTGAAAGGTCCCAGTATATAATAGGCATTTAATAACTATTGTGATATATTTTATACTCTATATTATTTGTTTTCTGCTCATTAAGAAATCAGCATTTGAATAAATGATGTAGATATATTGTTGACACATTATTTCATCTGATGTTCATTATTTTCCCACAATTCCCATTTAATGGAGGAGACAGAAGGGTAAGAGCAATTAGAAAGTTATACACACAATAGACATGACCCTGGAATCTATGTGTTATCACCATACCACGTTGTTCCCAATTCTCTTATACTCACAGAATTTTCACATTCACCTTAAGTGAGTGATGTCAGAATCAAAACCTGTGACCCTTCCTTTTTCCTCATGCCCTCAATCCAAGCTTCCCTGAAGTGCAGCCATTCTTTTCCTGATTGTTTCAAGAACATCAGACTCAAATCCTCAGTCATCCCTGATATTGCTTATCCTTCCTGGACAGTATTACCAAGTGTATTGCTGTATGCTACTCATCCTTTTTCTACTATGTGTTATCAAAATAAATTACTTGGATCTTATGAAGAATCCTCTTATGAATATTTGTGGAAGTCCACATCCTAATCTAGATGTGCATACTGTAAGAAAGAGAAGAGTTTAGGATCATAAGTAAGGCACTAAAGGAACACTGTATGCAAAAGTCAGATGACAATATTAGAGAATAGTTTTTAAGCCTTTTATTATTAGTGTGTGTTTGCAATACATAATAATTACATTCATCTTGAAGAACTGCCATACAAGCATACCTCTGAGGTCTTTGGACAGCTTCATTTCTCAGCCTGCAGAGAGTTCATGATATCACACAAAGAATCCATCTTAAAGTGAAGAAAAATCTGTTTTATTTGCATATCATGGCAGTTAATGACCCCTTGCAATCACAGCTGGAATAAACTCTGTTTTACAATGAGTACCAATGAGTAGCTGGAGGTTAGGTTATTCATTACAGCTTTAGGCCTGGCTAGAATTGGGCTAGTTCTTTAAAAAGTTTCAAAATCCTTACTTTTGTCAGCTTTTTTTCATGCTTAGATACTTGTGGAACACATTGTTTAAGGCCTTTTGATAATTCAGTAATTTAGAGTTTTAGATCTAAAAAGCCCTCTAAATCTTAAAGACCATGAAATGCAGAAAATAAATACTTATCTCTCAAATAGGGGCAAAGTCATCAAAACACACTAATGGCAATATAATTTTCTACACTTAAGTAGTTGTGTGCACAAATACCAGGTATTTATTTTCTAGGAGACAGCAAAAGCTAGGCATTAAAAGGTGCAAAAGAGGGGCTGGGGATTTAGTTCAGTGGTTCTGCAGACTGCCTTGCAAGTTCGATCCCCAGTCCCCCCAAAAATTTAAAATTTAAAAATAAATTTAAAAATATAAATAAATAAAAGGTGCAAAAGAGAATGAAACATTAACAGTTACGTTTTGAGGCAAGAACTAGGAAGGGACCACAGAAGATCTCATGTTTCAGAAGGAGTTAAAGGTAATACAGAGAATTGTACAGGGCAAATGTTATCTCTTTGATAACCCCAAAAGTCATAAAATTATTCCAAAGACATAAAATATTCCATAAAATTATTTACTTAACTCTGCTAAACAAAGAAAGTCATGTTAACCTGAATAAACATCTTTGTCTAAGAATTTATGCTTTTTTTCTGAAATTATTATTAAATGCCCACTATAGAGCAGTAGGAATGACAGAGTACTGTAAGCAAAACCATCCAAAATCCAAATCCTTCACAGGTTCCAGGCAGGCCTGATATGTCTCAATATTAGGAAACAAGTGAAATAAACTATAATCCATGCATTCACTCATACAAAACAAAAGACTGACAAGCCTCCAGCACTGCATTTCTTCAGATCTTTTCTATTCATTCTAACTAAAGTCATGTGGCGCTCATGCCTGTAGCACATTGATCCTGTGGTAAACCTCTATCACAAGGATAATTTTGTTCATAATTATGCCTTGGAACCTATCCCACATTTTACTTCCTTTCAAAATTTAGAAGTTATTAGACAAAAATGAAAGCTATAGGGGGAAATGTAATATATACTCTTTTACTTACCAACAAAAATTAACAAAGGATGATTTTTAATATTGACTTCTGATATGCTTAGAAAAATAAAATATATACCCAATTGTAAGTCTCTTTCATAGTCTACCCCAACAGCATTAATATTTTGAAGTTTGGATCCATCCCTTCAACCTTTATAAAAATATGTGCAGGTATCTATAACTAAGATATAGGCACTTTATTAATTTCTGGTCTATTTTTACATATAACCTAAAAGGGGCATTTTAACTCTTCATTTTGAGATTTATCTGAGTTGATACACTTGGATCTGATTTTTATTTTATTTTCTGCATATTACTCCATCCATTTTGTAGCAAAATACAAAATATTTTTGCATAGTAATGCATATTTTTGGTGCATTAATATGCATATTTAATGGAAAATAATAAATTTCTATTAAATATCTCTCTCGTATTTTTACTATTCTAAAGTGAGAGTTGTCTCTCTATACAATATTTAATGTAAAACATATTGTATACTCATACATATGCACTAAGTAGTAACTATAGGATGGTAACTCAAACCCCAGTCATTTCTGTTAGCATATATTTATCACGTATCCCGTTCGGGAATCATAATTTTCTCATCTGCAAAATTATAAGGGATATTGGGAAAAAACCCATAACATTCAGAGTAGTCACATTTCCATTCAATTACATGTAATTCTCTGCTAGATTGATGAACATAAGACTCCAGAACCAAGACAGAAGAAATATTGAATGAGAATAAATAGCATTTTTAGATAGAGTATTCTGGTCTCATTCATGCACAGAGCATGGAGACCTCTAGGGCTGCTGTCATTTAGCTATTGATATAGACAGCCTGTCTATATCATGCACACATGCAGTGACGCGCATTTTGAAGGGTGTCAGAAGTTGCCTCACAGAAGCACACTGCAATACTGCAACCTTGTCTCTCATTGGGTCACCAGAGATCCAAGTTTATCTCTCCCTAAAGGAAGGGTCAGATACATCTTGGTGGCAAAGGATGTAATGACAAAGATAGAGAAAGAATACGTCATCTCAATTTACTCTTTGCTGTACACTTTCCCTCCACACTTGTTATTAGCTGCCTCCTCACCTTCAGCCTCATGTCGCCTGTCAGTCACTTTATTGACAGCCAATTATTGGTTGTCTTATTTTTCAATACACTGTGCTTCTGCCCAGGACAAAATCTTTGCCTGATATTCTCTGAGCCTGGAACTCCTGCTTTTTTCACTTGGCTAATTCCTGATCATCCTTCAAATCTTAAAGACTGAAACCAAGTTCATAGCTTAAATTATACAACTTCAAAACACCTTAACAGCTTATACTCATTAGTTGCATTTAGTAGCACTCAGCAATTTTAAGTAAATAGTTTTAATGGATTTTTTTGGCCACTGAACTGTTCCTCCTAAGGATTCTGAACTGTGTCTGCCTCTGTCTTTTCCACTTTCCCCAGCACAATGCCTTGGAAACACATTAGAAAATTAATATTTATAGAAATGATGAAAAAAACTGCCTTCAAATTGTGGGTCCTTTAGTAAGAATAGGGAAAAGTTATGTGCAAAGTAACATATCAAAAATACTCTACTATCTCATATGGCTCTAAATGCAGCTTTGATGAAACACTGAACTAAAAGTTCATTGCTCTCACTCTTCTCCACTTCTTTTTTCTTCTTCTTCTTCACTTCTGATTCATCACTGAGTGATGCCTGAAATGCTTTTATCTTTTCAAACAAGAATGAGTTTGTTTTGCTATTTTTCAATCCATTTTCAAAATCAAAAGGATGAAATTATGAACTGTGTCAAATTCCACCCAGACTATGTTTTGTTCTAAACTATTTCTAGTCTGCTGCCTTTTGTCTTTTTCTTTCCTGTTGCCTTAAAGTTGTTATTAGAAAAATAATGTGAATTCTCTGGGCAGTATCTCAATGCAGACATCTAAATTTATGCTCACTCAGCTTACAAACTCAAATGTGTGTATGCATGTATGTCCATATGTTTGTGTGTATAATATACGCATACACTGTTGCTCTTCAGTGTCCTTGGTCAATTGGTAAAAGGAACCCTGGTGGATACCAAAATCTGCTTCTTTGCAAATTCTTTATTTTTAAAGAATGGTACAGTATTTACATCGAAACTACCAACATCTTTTCATATACTTTAAATTATCTCTAGATTAATGTAAATTATTGTAATATATTTTAAAAACTATAACAAGAACAAAAGTCTGTACATGTTCAGTGCATATACAGTTTTAAGAAATATTTATAATTGGTAATTTTTGAATCAACAGATAAAAAAGAGAGAGAAATGAGAATACACACAGAAATAGTATTTACTGCTGATGGGGCTCTTTTTAAATTTACATTCAGAACCTAGTATTAATATCACAAGACAAACTACCTTTGACTGAAGAGAGAAGACACTCAATTAAATTAGAAAATAAAGTCTCTAAGTTGATCTAAATGAAGAGAGGTAATAGAAGACAATGAGAGATATTTAATAAGGATTCAAGGCTATGTCATGCTGGGAGCTATTTCTTGTAATTCTTCAGAATTCAAACCCAGATCTCAGTTTATGAGTTTATCTACACCATATATTTAACTCACTTTTTGACTTGATGTAGGAATCATCATAGTCATTGAAAGAAAACACTTTATAAAAAATTTGCACACAGTAAATGATCATTACTTTTCACTCTTACTGCCCTCAAATCTCTGGAAGGATTAAGCTAATTTGTAAGATGGAATGATGAAAAAATGTTCAGAGACTTAGCACATATTCTGTCAGTAGTATTCAGATCATATTTTGTCTGTTTACCTTAAATATAAGGTAATTTTTCAAATCCAGCTAAAATGAACATAAAATCGTACTCTTCCTACTTCTTTAGCAGTTATTAGTCTTTCTACTGTCTTTACCTTCTCAAAAATAACTACTTTTCAAAGAAAGTCAAAATACAGTTTTTAAAACAATTAGGGACAGACAAAGGTTCTTTTTGTAAAGAAGAAAATGAGAAAGTTAATAATAACATTATACTGGGTAGTGATTTGAACTTCTTTACCAGCTTGAATTCATAACATTGATGGAGAAGGATCAGAGTAAAGGAGAAGTAAAAATCTTATCTCTGCCTTCTCCAAGGAGCTGAGAACTTGCCCATGAATCCTCAATTGATATTCAATAATGAAGAATAAACATAAATTATATATTTTCTCTATCTGGGGATTTATGCTGGCCTCTTACTAGGCTTCCAATCATGGTCAAGTGGCAAGATACGTTTCTTTTCTTTCTTTTGTCTTTTTTTGCCCCCCTAAAAATCTTTTTCTTTAAATTATTTGATAGTGGAGATTTATTTGAATAGGGTAAAATGAGATGCTCTTATCTTTTCTTAATATCCATATTACTCATGACCTAGCAATAATGTCCATAACAAAATCATAGAAGGGTATCCAATCACTTTAATGAACTTCTATGAAGTCTAAGAAATAAATGCCCTTTGTGATTAATTTAATGGTAAGAGATAAAGTTATCAGGACTTCTCTCCTAAACTTCCTGGCCTTGTAGCCTCCATCATCTTCAAACTACTCAAATGATGAGAAAAAAATTGAATAGCACTTCAAAAGCCTTGAGCTATGATAATGGTTAGATGGTTATTCTCTATTTTCAAGCCACGTATTTATATTTCTGCTCTTAATACCAAAGGAATTCAGGAGAAGGACAGCTAATAAATGGAGGAATATTATAAGATAATAACTACAATTCACTTTTAAGGTCATCTGTAGAAGAGAAAGTATAATGCTCTATTAATATTGCTTGTCATTTTAGAACTGGGCATCAAAAACATAACCACAGCTGTCACTTTTTTTAATCACAAACACACAACAAAAGATTAATAGGTGACAAAAGATTAATCTTCAGAAATGTTTTGCCTTATAATGGATTTATAAAAAGGAGAACAAAAATTCTGGATGAGGAAAAATGTTCTACTGCAAATTACCAACATTTATCTCATTTCTTTTTCTTTAGTTTTCTTCTGTTAACTAATCTTTAAAAAATTTGCAATATCTTTCATTATAGAAGAAAATGTGACAGTATTTTGCCTTTCACATAAATAAGAGTAAAGGGAAATAAACATTATTTTGAAATTAAACAAATGAGGAAAAATCCATAAACTTTTGACATTTTCAATCTAGCAGTCTCACATTTTATTGTTTCTGAATTTCATTAACTGGTTAGAGATAATGTTTAATAAGTATGCTGAAGGAAATAATAAATAGTTTTCAAAATATTTTCCATTAGAAGTTCACAATAATGATGAAAAATAAAAATTTAAATATTTGAGAAATGAAAAGAAATACTATGTTCACTGGAGTAAGTGGAGGCAAGAGAGTAATTGTAACCTAAGTTTCTCAGATTTCTAAGTTAGAATGTCACTCTATACAACACACAGTCAAGTACTTTTGGTGTGATGAGAATTACTGATAATGTTCATAAAGTCATGTGAATATTAATCCTATGTACTATGCACAAACACTATGTCAATAGAGCATATTATCGTTCCTATTTTAGAGATTAAAATCTTGAAACCCAAGAAAATTGGATATCACTCTCCTCCAAATTCACAAAGATCATGATGGTCCTAATTGTGAATCCATGCATAGCAGAAACCGAACTCTGTTTTTAATCACAATGTAATTCTGTTAACCAATAACAGCTGAGTAAAGACACTATTTTACAGAATTGTGAAGTCACTTTCAGCACAAAAAAATGAAAGAAAGAAAGAGAAAGAAAGAAAGAAAAGAAAGAAAAGAAAAGAAAAGAAAAGAGAAAAGAAAGAGGAGCCAGATTTTCTTATGGCTTTGGCAGAAATTCATTGAGATTAGATTTCAATTCTTGATTTGAGTGATGCCATTTTGCTCTGTGTCCTTTACTGCTACTGTAAAAAAGATCTTTCTTTCATATCCAGCAATGAAGGTAGGAACTTTGTTTATTGAGAAAATAACTCCACTGTGATTTTTTAAAGTTTTCAATATAGAGAAATTCTAAAGAATATTTTGCTTGGGCCTGTTCTTTCCTTGTATATCTTGCCTCATAGTGTAGACACATATGTCACCCTTCATACTGATAGACATGACTGAGGAGTCAGTTGGAGTAACCAAACCCTGATAATTCACCTGCAGCTGTGGGAACTCTGCCCTACACAAAGCACAGAGAGAAATCTTTACTAATACAACCCTCAGCGAGGCCACTCAATGGGCCACTCAAAGGTGTGTCCAGAAAGAGTCCTCTGCGTGGTCAACTGGATTTAACCATAATTGACAAAATATACACACTCTCATTTCAAATGTGATTCTCTTTCATGTTTTAAAAACACATATTTGGAATTTCACAATATTCATACTCATACATATATTTGTTGTAAAAATTGGCAAAATACAGAAAAGCACAAAAAAAGAAAAGAACTACCTCATCTACATGCACTTACTGCTAGTGGCTCAATATATATCTTACCTGTACCTGTGTGTGTGCAGTTCCCTAGGCGTTGTGATCATGTTAACACATTGTATTATACCTTCACTTTTAATCTAATACTATATTGAGGATATTATTCTCTAAATAATAACTTCGTTATCTGAATATTAATGTATTGTTTTATGTTATATTATTTAATATAGAGTTATGTGCCATATGATGACATTCCACTCACTAACCAAGATAAATGATACTGATGCCTTAATATCATATCTCCTATTGAAGTTGTAACCATCCTAGTTTGTATAAGTTTACTCTGTGATGGTTGAATAATGATGTATTTTCCAATGACAGATATCTCAACACATCCTCATTGTTAAATGATACACAACTGTGAGGTATTAATACATGCATATTCATATGTTAATAAGTAAATAATATTTATATTGTATGTATTATGTTATTGAATATTCCTTTTAGTCTTGAGTGTCTAAATTATTTTTATGTAAAATAATGCTTCACGTATGTTATCGATAAAAGTTTTATACATAACATAAATGTCGTCCTACAATTAAATTTTATACAATGCAGCCTGTCTCAGAGCAGACACCTAATAAATACATAATCTTACTTAACTGTGAAAACAGTATACATTATTGAGACAAAAATCTGAGAATTACTTGTCAATTTGGTGCAGAAACCACAGTCTATGCAAAGAACTATGAAAATTTACTAAGAATGCTATTGGTTTCTTTGATGTGCCTTATCTTCTAAGTTCTTGTCACTAGCACCAAATTTCCTCATACATTTAAATTACCTCTTAGTATTCATCTTTGTGTACCTCATGTAGGCTGGGTGTCTTCTCAAAATATCACACCTGGCTTGAGTACCTTCTTTCTTCCCTTTCCCCATTTTAATCTTTTAAGTATAATTTCCGGTGTTCATCAGGGATTGATTCCATGGCTTAAAAGCCAGTAAATAAGTATTTCACTGGGATATTACTATACATACAGAACTGCAATGTACATTTTGGGGAAATACTAAATTAGTGGTTCTGTGTGAGTTGAGGACATGGTGGTTTCTGTCATTAGATAACTTACACTGTGTTAGGCAACTGAGAGAGAAGAATTCAGATTGAGAGAAAAGACAAAATACTGTGGGCTAAAATAGTTAGGAAACATTCTTGGAAGGGCTGGGTCTTGATAAAATATCTGGAAATATGAATTACATGTGAAGAAATAAATGAATACCATGTCAGGCCAAATAAGGAGCATAAAGTAAAGCAGTAATAAAAGCCATCCTTATAAATTTACATAATTAGTTAGAGGCTAGTAAAAGTGCTGGTTTCTTAGAGAAGAGACAGTCTGGGAAGTATTTCAAAAGGAAAACGTGTGATCAAGAAAAGTCAGTCATACAACGAAAGGTAGATATAACCTAGTGACAACAAAGTTCCCATTTCATGGGCCACATAGAAAATGGCACTTGTAAAACATAGTGAGGTAAAATGATGAGGAAACACATATTTGGAGGTGGTCACCCTGGAAGTTCCAATTTCTCAGCCACAACCTGCTTGCCCTAAACACAGAAGCCTGAGTCATTTCAGCACATATGAACCTCAGATCCAGGGGAGACTGTATGGAAGCTCTGGATTAGAACATGCTAAATAATCCAATGTTTAAATAATAAACTAGTGTAATCTAACTTTGTATGTTCAAGTTCATTTGTTAAAGAAATAAAATTGTAGATGTTCCTAAGAGATAAGCAGAGGAAGTTTTTTGTTTTTGTTTATTTATTTGTTTGTGAATTTTTGTCAAATGTGATTTTACTAACAGTCCAATAAAACACTACTTTTAAGATCCATGGCCTGTCTGTACAACTTGTGATAGAGTTGGGTAGTTTTGTGTGGAAATGGTTAATGATAGGCATTGATAAATTAAGTAATTGTCTAAACTAATCCAAAAAATATGTTTATGTCAGGGTCATGACAGACTTGCTAAAGTTAATCATAGAACAGTAGACACAGTATGAAGTGTATCATATCCTCAGTTGCTGTGTCAGCACCACGGAGAATTCCACAGCAGCCATGACAAGACCAGAACCTAGGTTTCAGGTCAGGGCCATTAAAAGACACCACACTGACTCATAGGTGATTTTATGCAAGTATTAGAACACAATTTACTTAGTTCCCAAGAGTTTTTGTCAAGTCACCATATTTCAATGGCTTAATTCAATTCTTCTGTCTTTATCAAGTACTATAAGAATGAAAACAAAACGCATCAGTTAGCCAGCACTGTGACAAACCAACCCAACATTAGTAGCTGACGGAACAACCCTTTTGTTTGTGATTTTATGTTTTAGAAACTTAGAGGGGATCTGCTTCTTATCCCAGTTGCCATCAGTCATGTGTCTGTGATCAGACAGTAGCAGCAGCTAAACTAAGATATCTAAGATAGTTTCAGCTAGGATAGCTCATCTCTGTTCCACTTAGTCTTTCATCCCTCAGGCAGTGGTTATATATTTGATACACAGTAACTGGGAAGAATTCAGAGACGAGAGGTGGGGGGAGGGAGAGGGAGGGAGAGAAACATATGCAAGACCACTTGTATCAGGCACATATCTAGCACAATATCACACCCATCATATTTTAGACAGAGTCATGAGATTAACCCATCTTCAATGGTGAATAACAGATTACATCTTCATGAAAGGAGATACAAGTCAGATATTAACAGCACAGATATAGGGAAGGAGAAAGTAGGACCCTTTCACAAATAATCCAGTACAGATAGGAAAATTTTACATAAATATTTCTGCTGAATTGCAATATTGAAATTAACAGATTTGGAAAGTTGAAACCAGTACTTCCAGTTTATATTAAACTAATCCTTTTGACAATAGAGTCAGTATTCTTACATGTGAAACATGAGGGGACAAAGGAGAATGGGGAAATTATTTTTGGATAAATTATTTTTGGACATTAGCAATATTATAAACTGTGAATAAAAACTGAGACCCGTGAAGTGCTAATGAATTAAAAACAACTGAAATTTTTCTTCCACTATCTTTGTAAAATTCTTTTCTGTCTGCTTTGATGATTATTTTCCTTCATCAACTCAAAAAATGCATCCATAGGAGTCTGCCCTTCGAGTTTTTTTCTTTTTTCTTCCTATTTTCAAAATATGTGTCATGTGTCCTTCTGCTTTGCATGTCATGAATATGCTGATGGTTTTAAACTTTAATTTACTATCCCAGAGCTTTCTTCAAAATATTAGCTTTTTAAGCAACTACACACTCTGCATTTTCATTACCAAATCAAACTTAGCACACTCTAAGTGAATCTACAAATTTGAGTATTTGCACCCAAATAAAATTAAATATTTTTCATGCTTTTAAAAATCAAGATTAATGATACCACTATTCATTCTATAGTCAGGTTAAAAGAAAAACTAGTTGTTTCCTAAATTCTTCATCATCATCCATTAATTTTCCTTGTTAGTTTCTAGTTCCAAAATCCACTTCTCATCTGACCACTAGTTAGTAATACATGACTTAGCCCAGCTCACATTTAGTCTCACCACAACAACCTCCTATTGCTCTTCCTGGTTCTTGCAGTACTTCCTTCACAGAAGAGTCCAGTCATCTTTTTAAACAGTGCAGTTTAAATATTATAGTTTAAATATTACATGATTTCTCTTATACTACAAACCCAAAATATAAATAAATTGTGAAACAAAATAAAAGACAGTAGAAAACAGGGAGTCAGGTCTTTTGCAAAAGGAAAGGAGACAAAGAAATGGATGGAGAGAGAAGGGAGAAGGGGGGAGAGAATAAAAAAAAGGAATTATGATGTGTTATATACATGTACCAACTCCCTACAATGAATGTAATCAATATGGGCTGCAAATGTACTAATAAAATAAAATAGCCAGGTATTGTGTCACATGCCTGCAATCCCAGCACTTGAGAGACTGAGGGAGGAGGATTTCTGCAAATGAGAGGCCAACCTGGGATACCTGAACCCAGTCTGAACTATATAGTGAGATTCTGTCTCAAACAACAACAACAACAATAATAGAAAAAGACAGTAGAGTAGACCTGTCATTCTCCCACCTACATTCGATTTACACGACCTCATTATACCAGATTAAAAATAAAATCCTTCCTTACTACAATCTAAATGGTCGCACCTAACCCACAAGTTCCTTCCCTTCATCCTTACTCCTCCTTTTGATGCTTCCTCCAGCCTGTAACACACTTGGGGTTCTTTCCACTTGACATGCTCTCTATCCACAGGTCTGCAGGGCCCTCACCTCTTCATTTCAGGGCCAATTCAAATGGAGCAGTCTCAGCAAGGTCAGTGCCGGCCACAACAGACAGAGCATCTCCGACCTCATTACACTGCCACATCACATTCGGTTTCAGCACAGCAGTGAATATAACTGATATTCCTACTTATCTCCTTATATTTATATTAACAATCTTCCTTTTCTAGAACATAATGTCATGATAAAAAATGCCTATGTTGTTCACAACTGTTTACATAGGAGATCCTTGGTAAATATTTGTTAATCTACAATGTCTTGCGAAAACGTACTTACTCAAATTTCTAAGAGACTCTCTTGACTGCTCACCCCCTTTGACTCATTGGTAATTAAATATATTTAAGGCTAACTTGTACTTTTATTTTACAGAATGCTTCAAAGAATGTTGGGTCTCAAAGCTCTATTTTTTGAGAACTCTGAGTAAATTAAGAATGAACTTAAAGAATTTATTCCTAATCATGAAATAAATAACTAGTACTTAAGTCAGGATATATCTATGTGATACTAATTTCCAACAGAAAGGCTTTCCTGAAACATTAGTTAAACTACATTAGAATTACGAAGTCACATAGTAGAATGAATAAACCTACATGTGGAAAATATATTGAATAAAAGTAACTGCCTTAAGTGGTCCAAATGATCTACTCTGAAGTATTTTTCTTTTTCAAATCAGAGCAGATATTAAATCTTCCATGTCCGGGATTACCAATCCAACTTCCCTCTCCTCATTCATTTTATAAAAATTACAAACATTATTAAGACACAGATAGATATATATATATATTTTTATATATATGTAAATATTCCAATATTTGGCAAAATGATTATATAAGTTTATACATTTAATTAAGCTTAAATGTTCTTGTAAATTTGTATGTTATTTAGAAATTAAGAATATCTTGCCTAAAAGAATATTAATGTTAATTTTTTTAGGACCCTGGAAGGAAATTAGAATCCTCCAGAAATTTGGGAAAAAAAAGAAAATAGCTTAGTATGTTGTATTTTTTTAGACTCATATTTTCCATAAATACAGAGCAGCTTAATTTAGGATTGAATTTCACAGATCATAAAATTTTCAGATTGCAAATAACTTCAGCAAAAGTATTTCTATGTACCTTAAATATCTTGGCTACTTGTTTTGAATATAAAATAAACAGCTACAGGTATTAACTAACTGCTTCTTGTTCAGTGTAGCATGAAAAATTTAATACCCTAAACATTTTCTCCTTTGCAAATTACTGAACAGAATAGTTGAGACCATGACCATGCTATTATCTTTGTTCATTTGGAAACTGATAGTGTACAGATAAGGACTTCATATTATTTTTGTTTTCCTTGTAAGCTGGAAATATATATAGCTGATAAGGCCCAAATATGATTAAATTTAAATACTTGTCATACTTGTAATGACAAGACTCAGGAGAATGCTTTCTGCAAGTGACTTTTCTAACCTGCAATATTTACTGTAACATGCAAAATTGGTTGTATTTCCTCAAGTTTTGCTTTGTGGACATTTCTCACCTGTCTCATATCATTACATTTTTTTTCCTTTATAGTTACACACCAAATCATGCTACATTTCTCCACCACAATAGAAAAAGAAACTTAGCAATACTCAATTTAGCTTCTGGCTTCCCAAGATTAGCACACTGCAAAAAAAGAATCAAATCTATTTTGCCAATAAGATGCCAAGATCTTTATCATGTTAAGCACATTAAAAAGAATGATTTGGGATAAAATGTACCTCTAAGCATTTGGCATAATCTTAAAACATTATACAAAGCTAGTCTTAAGATATAAAACAGAAAAAAGGCAGACTTTCTAAAAAGTTACAGGTATTTTCTCTGTAAAAGGAAAGGAAGAAATTCTATTTTTGCCAAGACATACTCTAGTTATGGAAAATTAATTCATCCTCCTGCTTTAAATACCAAAAACCTGGACAAATACATTAATTAGCGAGTCTCAGATGTGGGGCAATGGGCATTAATGACTATAATTTCATTTCAGAGGAAGGAGTAGTAAAATGAGCCCTACAATCATTTTATGTTGTTATATGGCATGAAAGAATTTCTCAGCCCTTGAGAGTGGGAGAGGGACCCAAATGCAACCCAGAAACTCTGGTGAAGGTGACAAAAATAAGTGTTCATGGAAGGTTAAGTGTCTATAGTTTGTGGAGCAGGTATAAGAGAAGAGAAAAGCAGATACTCTCGCATGGGTCCGCACAAGTCTTCAGCTGAGGCTTACTTGGGTGGCTTCTTCCATGAGAAGAAATTAGGCTAGGAACAGAACCATGAGAAAGGAGTAAGCAGGACAATTTTCACTGCTCATACAGGGATAAGAATAATGCATGTGAATCCAAGCCTATAGGAAGACTATTCACTTGCCTTGGGGAAGCATCCTCAAATAGCAGTATTTTATTTAGTGGCTTGAAAGAAACTATTGAAAGAAATATATTGAAAGAAAAAATCATAACTTAATATTCAGCAATATAAAATTCACAATTTCCAGAATCCAAAAAATTTCCAAGCATGCAACAAAAGCAGGATGTTATGATTCAAGTTAGAGGAAATACAAGTGAATAGATACAGAATAAAAAATGCCAGAGATAGTGTAATTATTAGAAAAGGATGTTAAAACTACAATTTAAAATGAGCTCTGTAAATTCCAAAGGTTAGAAAAAAATATAAGCATGATGAGAAAAATAAAATATATGTCCATGCAATATGTATAGCCAAAAATATACAATATGTGAAATGAAAAATATACTGGGTGGGATTAGCAACAGTTTAGAAAAAGCCAAAGAAGAAAACTAGGAGCTCAAAAACAGGGCAACACAAACTACCCATAATTGATCACAGGGAGAAATTCCATAGATTAGGTTATTGATTTGAGGAAAAATATCACGAATTCTATCACACATACAATTGCAATCCTGGGAAGAGAGGAGAGAGAGAGAGAAGAAACAGAAATGTCTACTTGTAGAAATAGTCACAAAAAATTTCCAAAAATGTCAACAAACCCTAAACAGAATAAAAACAGAGGATCATGTGAAGAAATAGCATAATCAAATTTTTGCAAGCCAATGATAAACTCTTAGAACCATTTAGAAATAAATTCAGAAAAAACGAGAACACATCTTTCTAAGACCTGCATGCAAGGTTTGGAAGAGTGATCCACACTGTCTTCTGATTTCCAATTAACTAATTAATTGATTAATTTTTGAAGTAGGTGTGACATGGTGAGAAAGATTGTAGAGGAGAGAGAGAAAATATGCTTGGGGACTGATGTGTGAGAATACAGGAAGATAAAGCCATAAGAAATGATTTTATTTTCTAATTCTTCTAGCATAACTATAAGATTGTTTTACATTTTTATTTTTTATTAATATGGTGGGAGGATACAATGCTTACACTCCTCATGGAAGATTGGTATATGCACTGAGGATGTCTTAAATCCTTTTTCCTTCATCCCCTTTCCCCACCCTCCCTTCCCCCTCCATCGATCTCTTGGTCCTCTGCTCTTTTTTGTACACATTGGAAATATATAATGATCCCCTTCCTTGTGTGGAGTTAGTACATGTATGTAACACATTTTCATTGCTTTTTCATACCCTTTCCTTCCTTTCCCCTCCTTCCTCCTCGTTCCATCTCTCGATTCCCTTCCCTTTCAAGAAAGATCCTACTTCCTATTATCTGTTATTTTACTCTTTAATTATAATTTGGGGTTTTTAAATAAGAGAAACCATGATATATTTAAGCTTATGTGTCTGATTTATTTCACTTAATATTATGGTCTCAAGGTGCATAACTATAAGATTTTAAGGTTCAAAAGTCCATAAAATGCCTTTCTTTGACTTATGCAATAAGAATGGGATAACAGAGAAAGACAACTAAAATGAAACAGAATGTAACAGCAGGAATAAAGCCAGAGCTCACACCTCTCTGAAAGAAAACAATTTTTATGTTTCCTATTTACAAGAATCATCTTAAAATTGTCAACTGAATTTTTTCAAACAACAAAATATTGACCCCAATTCAAGTATATATAAATATCACTTAAAGAAGAATCATGTGCATAACCATAAAAAGTAACAAAACAGCAGTGTGGAAAAACAGGATTACATTATTATGGCCATGGAATATGTAAGGATTACCTTAAAGACATATGAAACACAAACTTTTTTTGTTTTGTTTTAAGACAGGGTCTTGTTTTGTAGTTCAGGCTGGCCCTGAACTCACTATTTAGCCCAGGCTGGCCTCAAACTTGCAGCGATCCTCCTGCCTCTGCCTCCTGAGTACTGGGAGTACAGGCATCCACCACCACACCTGGCCACAATCTATTTTTTTAAAGGTGGGTAAATTGGGCTGGGGATTTAGTTCAGTGGTTCTGCTGCCTGCCTCACAAGTGCAAGGTCATGAGTTTGATCCCAGTACAAAAAAAAAAAATTGGATAAATTGTCTTTCATGTAAATAAAATATTTGCTTTTAAAATACACTATTAACAGTACTACATTTGGAGTAAGACTACATTTGGAATATATGTTCCTGACAAAAGATTTATTTCAGAACAAAGAAAGAATCCCAACAAATTAATTTCTGGAAAACCAAAACCAGGAAAAAGGCTTAAACAGGCAATTCATACATGAAAAACCTTGTTACTCAACTAGCTGATCAGTACACGATGAAAACATTCTTGATGTTATTACTCATAAACAATAGACAAACCCACAATCAGAAATATCTACACACCCAGTATAATGTCTAAACTTAAGTATACAGATGAGGATCAACCGAACTCTCAGCCCTTCCTTGTGGGAATCTGAATTGGTACCAAAGTTTGAAAATCTACAGTCTAAACTAATTGTACATTTTCCTTTGGACTCAGTAATTCTATTGCTTATTATAAAAATACAAAAAACATATTTATAAGAATATTTAAAGCAACTCTTACCATAATATCATTAGACAACAACCCCAGTGTTGTCAGCCATAAAAGAAATGAGTGAAGCATTGTGTTTTCAAATATTGGAATATTATATATCAATTGAAAAGAATGCATACCGCTACACACAACAATGAATAAGTCTCAAACATATACCATATACCAACAACAAAAATCTATAGTATTCTCTTTTTCACAGACATACTGAACAGCAATCTAAAATGAGTCAGGCAAATTAAGTGTGTTTTTGGCATCCATCCCTGGAAGTCAGCCCTTGATAATTTGCCAGTGTCTTGGTTTTATATGGGAATAACATCCACTTCAGCATCACAGGAAGGAGAAGGAAGCAGCCTGGTTTAACCTAAAAAAGAAATGGATAAAGTATAATGCATACACTACGCAATCACAAAGTACAGTAGATTGGAATATAAATGGCATAATAAGTATTAAAAATTTATATGGAATTTAACAAAGACAGTGACTGAAATTTCTAACAAAGTTCCTTTATGTAAGTTATATCCAAAAATAATACATTTTGTTAGGGAATATACAGTAAAATGTATCTTAAATATATAAGAAATGTTTGAGCGGAAGAACAAGACTGATTGAGGTGTTAAATAAAATCAACTGGAAAAAAAGAAACCAAAAAAAGTGCTTTATAAGGCCAAATGATAATAATGTGACCTGAACTGAGGAGTATGATTCATTCAATGTTCTCCACCTGTGTTCAGAGAAAAAAAGGAGAAAGGGAAGGGGAAAAAGATAATTAATGCATAGAGTAAGATCACAAATTAAAAAGTGTAACCACTCCATAAACATCAAATGGAGAAGCCAGTGGGCTGGCTTTCATTTTCTTCACATTCCTTTGCAAATTGGTTCAGACATCCAGAAGTGGAAAATGAATGAGGCTGTATGAATAAAATACCAAGTTATAAATATAATGCTGGTTTTACTTCTACTTGGATTAATGGGTCAGGGTCACAATGTGTAGAAAAAGATGATTTGGTCATTTGTCCAAAACAACCTGTCTAGAAGTCCTCGTGTTAGAGTTGGCAAGGGGTCATTTAACTCAATCACCTCAATTTAAAAATATAGAAATAGTGGCTGCAATTCTTAAGTGACTTACCTAAAATATAAGGAGAATAACTAGCCCAAACCCGTTTTCCTGCCTGACCCATTAAGATCCCTTCTCTTTTGCCTACCCAAGCTCATTGTCAGACCATGGTGTCAAAACACTCAAAAATCCAGATGAAATTACAACTTATCCTGAAGATTTTAGAATGAGTTTTTGCTGGATAATTGACTTGGATTGCTTTTATGAAAAACATTCCCTTTATTTCAATACTTACTAATGAGTTTTTTTTTTTAAAGATCAGTGCCTCCTTTGGGCTTGAATAAATAATTGGAAGAAAAATTCAATGAAATTCACTTGAATACAATATTTCATTGTCCTGTGGTGGATCCTGAAGTCACATTATTTGTGGCAATAGGTAATGAAAGTTTAGAAGCTTCTGCCAGATCAGATTTTATCCCGAAGACTTCACCTGAAAGATGTGCTGTGGGATGGTTTTCTTAGTCTGTCTCCCTTTCTCTCTCAACTTAAGCAATAGCAGTAGTGATAGTAATAATATAATGTGGTCATTGAGGGTTAACTAAATTTAGATTTAGCTAATGAAAAGTTTATAGTTACCTTTTAAAAAAGTTTTAGAAATTGTATCCATTTGTAGAAATATGTATTTGGAAAAAGATGTCGAATTGCCATCTCTGGCATTGATTCCCTCTCTCCCTCACAGCGTAGCAACCACAGAATTTGCACGGGATTTACCTCATTCGTCCTCTGGTGCTGACCTCTGAAAGACGCAGGCCTGCTTGCTGTTTCTTTTCCATTGTCATTGACCAACAGATGAGCAGCAAAACACAAGCAACCTAACTCATTTCGTTTATGTGGTTTCCCTCTGATAACAGTAGCTGGCTGTGGTGGATCAAATCAGAGGAAGATGAAGACATATTTTTATGGCCAAGGCTAAGCTAAAATGCCTTGTTTGGTGTGTCAGTGAGTAGGCTAGAACCACAGTTGACTTTGGGAGCATACTGAAGAAAACAAAATCAAACAAAGGGGAAGGCAAACCTGGGAGAGTTTCAGAAGACAACAGCACCTCATGCAACCATACCAGAAGGCCAATCTAATCTCAGGTCTTCTATCTTACAAGTCAATATGTACTTTTAAAACCTATTTGATTTTTTAAAGTTTTGTACAATCAAAACACCTGAGATGAGATAACTTGTAGCTTTATTGTTCATAACTTTAATAACTTTATTTAGAGACTCCAGACCTCCTGTGTGTCTGCATGGTCAGGTTAAAATATTTTAAAACTAAATTGGGAATTAGTAATTTATAAGCTTTTAAAGTCTATAGTTAAATTTTGGAATATTCTAAATAATGAACAAAACATTTGTGTACAGATTCTATTTTGATATAAAGCACTTATATTCCCAATCATTTTATTGACATTGAGAATTCTATAATTATTTTTAAAATTTTCACTTTAAATATAATTTTAAAAGCAAGATATTTGAAATGAGACAGTATTTAGAAAATATTTGTGTAGATTACATTTACATGTGTCAGAACAAAAGAAGAAGCATATTCTCCTGTTAGTGGAATTTGATGTCATGATATCGAGTATATCAGTATGAATGAAAAATCATTTCTCAACTGCAAACTTTATGACAATTCCATTTAAAATGTCTATCAAAAGTACTAATAATAAAATTCAACTTTTAACATAATTGCAGTGAATTAAATTTATAAAGTAAGATCATACTGTAAGATATTCATTCTTTAGAAAAATAATAATGTAATATCAGAGACATGACTATAAGTGCTTTAGGTTTATAAATACATATCAAAGATAATTATAGATTTTCATTTTCATTGTTCAAATTATTAATAAGAAGCTTTTGCTGTAATGAATATTGGTGTTTCTTTAATTTCTTGAAAGAACTTTGTTTTATAAAACAACTTTAAATAAGACATTTTGCATCTTCATTAAAACAAAATTTTAGTCAATAAATAGTCTATGTATAAATTCCAATTATTCTTAGCCAGTCCCTATAATTTTCAGAAGTATTCTCCTTTGAGCAATAAGTTGCATGGCCATCTGAATATAAAGAGACTCCTTGTAATTGTTATTAAAAACTAAACAGACTTACTACAAGTCAGTAAAGTAAGTATAATTCTCATGAGGTGGTAAGCCTTGGGAATTGAATCTAGTTTGGGACCTTCAGGCCGAATTAAGAAAGTAAGTGGTTTCATGGCAGTTCCTCTGCTGTACAGATTGTGAGTCTGATCAAAAGGCTGACAGTGGAATTTGTTTTTCGACTAGCAACACTACAAAAGGTAAGGGAAGCAGTTCAAGTGCACAGTGGCAGTTATTGGCTGCAGTCAGGTTGGTGGGTGGCAACTGTTCTTTCACCAATCTTCTACTCTTACCCTAATGACCCTTCCATCTGCTTTTCACTAAGGACTTCCAAACAGCACTGCAAGTGTCATAGAAACTCAATTAGCCTAGTGGCATTGAATGGAAGGACTGGGTTCTCTTTAAAGGAGACCAAATATTTTTAGCAGTGGTCAGCCCTACAAAATCTAGAAAGGGCTTTCATTTTTCCTCTGCATAACATAGCAAATTAATGGGGCCTTGTAATTTAAATTGCATTCCATTACAAACTTCCCCATTTAGAACTTCACAAAGTCAGATTGCCTGTGGAGCAGAGAAACTGTAATGAGCTGGCACCTGCCAAAGTTAGGGCAATAATGATTTCAAGGTCATGGACTGGCAGAATGCTGAAGGAGAAATGACTGGCAAATATCAAAGACACAAAAGAAGAAAGTGTATTCCAAGGATTTGTTGAAATTGTGCCACTGCTAGAATTTGCTTAAGTAGGTTGAGGAGAGGAAAAATTGCAGGGTGGTGAATCAGTGCTACTTTGTCAATGATTCTCGTGGCTAAATACAGCCCAGCAATTCTGAAGCTAATCTGAAATGGGAGAATTTAAGAAGTAGGATGTGGGGAAGATAATGAAAGAGCAAAATATAAACATTGGTATTTTTATTGTCATTTCTTCAGAGATATTTTTTAAAAACCTATATTTATAGGGGAAGATGTCTTGATTTTAATTCGGAGCCCAAAGGAGAATTCGCTACTAACACAGCCACCCTCCCTTCCACAGACCCTTTCTACGGTTTTGGCCAGTTTACTAGTTGTTAATCTATGAATTAATCTATTAATTATTTATTAATATCTTGCTCTGCCTAATTTATAAATTGAACTTTATCACATCTATGTACATAGAGGACAAAACATAGCATACATATGATTTGCTAAAACTTGTAGTTTCAGATATCCACTGGGGATCTTGAATCTTTTGCCCTGCAGAAAAAGCAGGACTCATGTGTGCAACAACTTTCATTTTTTCCCCCCAGATATTTCTATGTACTCAGTGTGCTCCAAATGCTGTTTGAGGTGCTGAGGGTTCAGTGGGAAATAAAACAAAGAAAGCCTTCCTTTTTTAGAGTTTGTATTATGGTAGACACTAGACAAATTCCTAACATAAAGAATGATGAATGCTGTTTTGAAAAGTTTATCAAAGGAGATATTTAAGCAAGGGACCATACTGAAGTGAAGAGCTTGCTATGTGAGTATATGTGGGATGAGTGCCTCAGAGCAAAAAGCAGTCATTGTAAAAGCCCCACATCAACTACTTGCTGAGGACCACTGAGAAGCAAGACAACAGTCGGCTCCAAAGTGGACTGTCAGTAAACAAGAGGAATCAGAAACAAGATAAACTTACTAGGCACCAGACTATGCTAAAACAAAACAAAAAATCTGATATTATCACTTGGATTAGTGCTTTTCAGTATGGAAGTCAATACGGTATATGAAAATCTTTGCTAAGGCCCTCATTGTGGAAGAAAAAAATCAGTATTTTCATCTCTCCCATTGTCATGGTTTGGATCTGGATGTCCCCCCAAAGCCTCATGTGGTCATAGACTTGGTCTAGAGTGTGTGAAGTTGAAATTGATTCATGATGCAATGCTAGGCTCAAGGGCACTAGGATTAAGGGTGTGAGTAGTAGTCTAAGTAGACTGAAGTACTACCCTAAGTAGTCTGAATAAGATAAAAGGGGCAAGGAGACACTGGTAATTCTCTCTTGTTACCTTTGCTGCCTTTTTGTGCGCCATGTTGTTTCTGCTCTGCCATGCCTATTTGTCATCCCTGCCTTGGAGTCAGCTGATTATGGACTGAAACCTCTATGAACTGTAAGTCAAATAAACCCCTTCCCTTCTAACTTCGGGTGTCAGGTATTTTGTCTCAGCAATAAGAAAGGTAACTAACACAGAAATTTGGTACCAGAGAAGTGGAGTTGTTACTGTGACATTACCTGGCCATGTTGCTCAAAAGCCTTTGGAATTGGCTTGTGGGAAGGGGAAGAGTTAGGAAAGATCCGGAGACACTGGCTACAGAAGTAGCACCAGAACACCTTAGGTTGTTCTCTATAGGAGATTCTGGTCAGAGCTCAGAAAACCAGAAGGTTGGTAAAGACCAGGCTCAGGAAATTTCTGCTAGGAAGAAGGACTGCATTGGCTGTTGGACTCCAGACAATGTGTGTTATTGCCTGGCAGAAAGTTTGTCTGCATTTTGTTTGTGTCCAGAGACGTTGCCTGAGACTGACATTAGGGGCAGTGGACTAATTAATCTTGCAGAAGAAATTTCAAGGCAGTTGAATATTGAGGCAGTGGCATGGTTACTGTTAGGGGCCTTTAGCCAGATCTATGTTGAGAATCAAGGGCAAAAATCCCAGCAGAATCATTTAAAATGATTTGAGTTTGGTCAGAAGGAAAGCACCAGTAAAGCTGTGGACTGCAAAGATGAAGCAGAGGAGATTATGATTGCTAAAAAGGAACAGGGGAATAGAAAAGATGGCCTGCAGGCATCACAAGAAGCAGCAGGACTACACTCTTTGCACCCCAGCCGCAAAGTCATAAAAGTGAATGAATTTACTTTGAGAAGAAAACTAGATTCCAAAATGGTGGCAGCCTAGGGAAGTTGTTCCAAAATGGCAGGGGTTTAGGGAAGTTGTTGCAAAATGGTGACAGCCTAGGGAAGTTGTTCCTGGGGATTTGGTTCAAGAGAGCCAAGAGAGCTTGATGCATACCCCACCTGCCCTACATGCAACAGATTGTTGCAATGAATGATGGCTACAACTGGTTGTTTGAAACACTAAAATGATTAAACTACTTGGAAACTTTGTAGGCAAAACCTTAAGTATGTAAATCATTCACTGATCTTTTCTGATGACCCAGTACAACTTTTTATCTCAATGAAATAAAATATCAGCTAGACAAGGTTATTGTATGGTTGGCTCCATTGGTTGTGAAGAAACTTTTCCATGATATTCTCATTTTTATCACATAATTTTCTTTTCCATAACAACAAAAGCATATTAAGGAATCATGTATCATGGTGGTGGGGAGATCTGTGCATGTGTGCCTTTGTGTGTGTGTGTGTGTGTTTGATTAGTGAAAAAGTATTTTATACTTCATCTTTGTTTACCTACCTGCCTCAAAATGTCAATTATTTCAGAACCTTTTTCCTATCCCCTATCATAGGAAAGGGGATACTCCGTGTCCTGCACCCAATAAGAGATATGACATTTTTATCTGATGTGTATATCCCCAAGGTCAGAATAAAGTGGGCAACTATAGCCTAAAAGTACTAATATTGCAGCAATTAGAATCGAGGGAAACAAATATGACTTAGAAACTTTTCTTTCCAAGCAAAGGAAAACTGCACAAGAAATTGTCAATTGACTTTCCAAGAGTCCAGACCTCAGTTCTTTACAGGGACTACCAGAGTCCAGCCTCTTCGGAGCAGTTATTAATGGGTACCTCAAGCAGTGCTGCTTCCTATGTCAACCCCAGGGCAGCTTCCCATTAACCTTCCTCCATTCAAGCAGACAGCTCTCCTTGCCAGAAGCATAGCCTGTTTTTAGTCTACCACAAGTTATTTCTTCTTCACCCATAGTTATTTATTTTCATAATAACTCATTTACAGGAGAACTTATCAAGAACCAAACCAGAAAAAAAAGGAAGAAAAAAAGAGAAAATTATATTTGAAAATAATGTGCAAGTACATTAACCTCTCTTTCCCCTAAAAATATCCACAAATTAGAAAAACCACAAGCTTCTGGAACAACTACATGGTTTGACTTTATCAGATAAAGCTCAATTTGAGGATTATAATGTTGAATTTTGAAATAATCATGCCGATATTTCTTAATTAAACTTACTCATCATTTTTAAAGCTTAATTAACAGCTTTGGCTGGTAGTTAAAATCTTTTTTAAAAAGAAGTGATTTCATGGATAAAACTATAAATAAATAAAAACAAGTAACTCTCAAACATTCTTGTATCAACAGTTTCTTCCACTGGTCTTCAGATTTATAGTCCAGAAAGAAATATCACTGTGTTATATGAACTTTTGTGACTATCTTAAAATTTTCTTAGGCTTCTTGTAAACTATATTTCATATGAAGTATCACTCATTTCCATTCAAGACACTTCTGTTAAACTGAATAGAATAAACTTAAATTACCAATGACTGTTAAAACAACAAAGAAACTTACTAGTCTTGACTAACCAATGCTCTGCTCATCCTTTTCCTTCAAAAGAGTAACCCTTTCATAAAAGTGATTCACTCCTGTCTCTCTTACTGAGTTCCTTTCTTGATTAATTTTTTAAGTGATTGAGCTCAAATTTAGTGGCATTTGCTTCGGGTCTGTATGTAACAATTTGAGACTGTTAGTGAACAAGAAAATAATACTAAGAGAATTAAATGAGTCCACCCAATAGACTTAAATCTCAGGATAAGATGTGATCATTTAGGATGTAATTGTTTAATTTTTTCAGCTATAAAAGCTTGATATAAAAGAAATTTGGGAAGACATGTCATTCAGGGTAATTTGAATCTGTGTTCCTGGCCAACGTCACTCATACTTGGCTTAGAATAAGCTATTTTCTTCTTACTTTTAAGTAGAGTTGGTACTTTACATCACCAATTCTGGATGCCCAAATGGGAGACCCCAGAAATGATTCACTTTCATGGGAGAAGTTACCTAGATTGGTGCCAGCTACCAGCATGGCCCTTTGTGCCCACCAAGCACACATACTGCCTCCTGGGGTGGATGTTCCAAAGCCCCAAGAGACAAGGATAAATTAGCATAAGCTTAGACCAGGTGATTCCATCTATTGTAAGGAGACCATATCAACAACTCTTCAGCCTTAGTGAATCCCAGGAATGATCTTTTCTAGCTCTGTGTGACAAAACTATTTGGCCTCTGCCTGCACAGGATGTGATGTTTGGGCAAGAAAGGGAACTGTGGATGGAAGTTCCATAAAGAAGCCACAGCTACATTCAAGACCCTGCAGACTCTCTCACCTAGACTGACAAGAACACTCTGACTATGGAGAGATGCAATGGATGCTAAGTCTGACTGACCTCCAGCTTCCACCAGCCCTAAAGTTGAGAGTGCAATAAAGATAATGTCCCAAATCCTAAGGAAGAGATTTCTGCCTCTTGCTATAGCCCACTTACCTGATGGTCCCACCTGTGTATTTACCAAACATTGATTCATGGATTTCTTTTATTCTTTAACTGTAAAAGCTCATGTAACCTCTACCATGGTGGAACATGTAATCCGGAGAATTTTTTTTATTAAATTCTTTCATTGGTACATTGTAGGTATACAACACAATTACATTTCTCTTTGGGAATTGTACCTTTATATAACGCATCCAGAGAATTTTTAATCTGTGTTCCTGAGCCATAGGCACTCAAATTTGGCTTAGAATAAATTGCTCTTGTATTGCCTAAAATAATTCCTTTTGGATCTTCTCTAAGGGCTTAATCACTCCTGAGACTTCTAAACATATTGCCATGTGAAAATTCAGATTTCAATGGTATCAAACTCAGAAAGTGTTTCTGGATGTGAAAGGTGAGCTGTCAGGGCTGTCCCTTTACATAGTCCAGCCAGGAGAAGCTCAGAAAGCAGTGCCAATCCCTCCTGAAGGGAAGTATTTCAGCTAAAATGAAATTATTCCTGAAGGAAGATGGAGTTTTTCTCAAGCCTAGGTTTTGCCAGCATGACTATTTTTGACATGCTTAGCTGCCCTGAAATTCTTTGTGCATATTGGAAATGGAAATATATAAACATTGGAAAAACAATTAAATTAATGTAAAATTACAGATATTGCCATTTAGCTGCCAAGAAAGGAAAAAATTACAGAGGGCATTAGTAATACATTGGGACCTCAAAATTCTAAAATACAGCTAGAGTTCTGATTAACAAATAACTTTCAAAAGTTAATTATTTGGAAGAAGCAAACCAAAGAATATGGATAATTTGCATTAGAAATTTCGATGAAAGCAAAGATTTTGATTTAGAACTGAGATCAATACACACATCACATTCCACGTAATCACATTCCACATAAAACCATAAGCCCAGACGACTAAGGTCAAGGGCTCTTATTTTTAAAACTTATCATTGCTCTTCTCTTTTTCTCTTTCTCATTTTATCACAGCCTTCTTAAGAATCTCTTCTCCCTAAACATCCATTATATGTTACATCTCTAATCTTCATCCTCATGTAAATCATTTCTTCTCTACTCTTTTCAAGTGACCAGAGTTCATTTTAATCTGAATGCTTCTTGAAAGTTATATTAAAAACAGTACTCCCAAAA
Source organism: Heterocephalus glaber (assembly GCF_053883595.1). Lineage (NCBI taxonomy): Eukaryota > Metazoa > Chordata > Mammalia > Rodentia > Bathyergidae > Heterocephalus > Heterocephalus glaber. The sequence continues at coordinate 25,833,785 of NW_028258151.1, read as the reverse complement.
AGGAGCCCTTCTGTTCTGCATAGACTACTTCTGAATTTTCTATTTTTATTGGTGGAGATGACATGTTCTTTTGTCATCAAAATTCAAATTTTGGTTTCATACTTAACTGATGCTCCCCACACATTACCTCATCAGTAATAAATTATCACATTATTTTCACTTCTGTCTTTATAATATCTTTTAGTCATTGCTATTATTTCATCTCCCTTTGCTCTATCATTCTTCAAATGATTGTCAGAACTCCCTTAAATTTTACAATAACCTTTCTAAATGCCTTCTTTATTTTTGTATATTTTTGGTGGATTGTTAATTACTCCAGATCCTTTAATGGATTCCCCATTTTCTTAAGAAGAAAATCCTCACTTTGTTCCATCTCTCCCTATTCTTTGAAACAGGCTGATGGTGCTTTTATAATCACAAACATTTCAAATATTGCTGGAACACAAGAGGGGAAAAAAAATGAGTCCCTGTTAAGTTGTCTAAGGACAGTTTTCCTGGTCACACCTGACTTCAAGAGGGAAAGGAAGTAGAGTCCAGCCATGTGCCAGGAAGTAGGAAAACCAGAGTATCAGTGGACAGTACTGAAACTGTCACAAGCCTGCCACTTGTACACATTGACAACCAGACATAGCCCCTGGATCTGCTAGAAGACTACAGTGCATCTTGGTGTAGTTCTTTGCCACTACAGAGGATGAGTTTGTTTCTTTTGCAAAGGAAAACCTCTTTTGCCATTCTAGTAACAGAGCTTGATTTCAACAAGTTGTGAGTGGCCTTAAAAATAAACTTCTAGTTGATCTGTGGTCAGAAAGAATTAGAGTATCAGTTAGCCAAGTGTATAATAGATCATACTTATGGAATGCTTAATATGTACAAGGTAGATGATTTTACATATAATAACATGTAATATCCACAGTAGATTCTGAAATAAGTATTATTATCAATATTTTACAGAGAAGAAAATAAAGCACAGAATTAAAATAACTTCCCCAGGCTCACACAGCAAATGTCTCACAGCTCAAGAATCGGCCCCAGGAATAGCTCCCCCCTTACTCCAGAAATAGCCCTTTAGACTATGACAATGCACTGCTTCAGTGGAACTTATTCAACAAATATTTTGATGATTTATTGAATTAATTATATAGCCTGATCCCAAAGAAGAAATAAATGCATGCAGTTGGCACTCTGTATCCATGGGTTCCTCATGAGCAGACCCAACCAACTGTGAATCAAAAAATACATCAAAAGTGATCTGTATTGAATGTCTATACTCTTTTTTATCATTATTCTCTAAACAATATAGTATAACATCTATTTCCATAACATTTACATTGTATGAGTAATCTAGAAATGATTTAAAGTATACAGGAGGATGTGAGTAGATTATATGCACATGATGTGCCATTTAATAAGAGGGACTTAAGCACCTGCAGATTTTCTGGTTTGTGGGAGATCCTGAAAGAAATTCCCCTTGTATAGCAAAGACAACTGTGTATAAAAATCGAATGTTAATATAGAAAGGGTTTAGCAAGCCTCTGTAAATGCTGAAACACTGAGTCTAATTACTTTTATCCAATGAGTCTCATCATTCAATTCCTTGAGGCAACTTTTTGTAGCTAACACATCCTGGCACAAGGACTGGGCTGAAATCTGTATCAAAAATAGATGTCATGTGTGGCATAAACCAAGGTCCCTTTAGATTCTTGGGATCTAATTGCTTGATGACTTCCCTTAACATTTTACTCAAGTGAAAACGTCTTCCTCCAAGCAAATGATATAGATATCCAGGAGCTCAGAGTTCTTAGCCAAATACTTGAGAAAATTTTAAAAAAACATTTTTTTAAAAAAAATAATCCTACCCATAGACAACCTGGCAGTCCTTTTTCCAAATCAGAATTGAATGGCTCTCTCTTAAGTTGAAATCATTACCCAGGTTTCTGAAATTTCTGATGAAAATAGTAGACTTTCTGCCAGCACATCACACATACAAAGCATATGGATGGCATCATATTTGACAACAGAGAATATCTGCACTGCAGCATTCCTGAGAGGATACAACTGGAAATTTCCTATTGTCCAGTGTTTGCAAAGAGCTCCTTCAACATATCTGGTTTTGTGACATCTGCTTTCTGTGCATCCCTCTAAATTCTGCAAAATCCGTCACTATAGTAGATTAGCTCGTGAAATAATAACCTTCATTGCCTTTATCTTGAATACTTATTCTGTCTAAATTTTTAAAAGATTTTGTTGAGTTAAAATCTTGCTCTATGAACTTTGTTTTTACAGACAGCTCATTGAAAATATTCAGAAAATCACATTTCTCTAATTTGTAGTCATTTGTTGGCAAGGAATTCATGTTGCACTAGTATGAACTATGGGAGATATTGTATCAGAAAAAAAATAACTTGTGCCATTCTTATGTAGTGCTACATGCAAACTATCACAAAAGTAATGAATTAAAAGAGCATACATGTATCGTCTCTCAGTTTTTGTGACCATGCATCCAGATGCAGCCTTATTTCATCATCTTTCTGCTTCATGGTCTCATGCAAAGCTGCAGTCAAGATTCTAGCACTGGGGCCAGGGATTTAGCTCAGGGGTTCCAGCGCCTGCCTCACAAGCACAGGTCTCAAGTTCAATCCCCAGTACCCCCCCCCCAAAAAAAAGATTCTAGCACTGGTTGCCCTGTCATCTGAGTGCTTCTCTAGGAAGGATTCTCTTCTAAGCTTGTTTACATGGCCTTTGTACAAGATTCAGGGTCCTCAGGGTATTAAACTGAGGCCCTAAGTTCCTTGCTGGATTTTGGCTGGAGGATGCTCTGAGGAATTTATCATGTGAGAAATCCTGCTGGCTATCAAGACTACAGTCACAGTTTTGTGTACGTTAATTATGAAAGTCAGTTCATCACCTTTGTCATAGTCTATGGATAGAAGCAAGTTTCTAGTTCAGGCTACACTTGATAAGAGCCTTCCTGCTATATCTTGCTGGATAAATTTTAATGTACCTCATCATCATCTTTCTTTTTCCCTTTGATAAATTAACTTTTAAGGCTAGGTTATAATGATCAATTCATCCAAGTTTTCTAACACGTTTTTCTCTTAACACTAAATATTTCCTAAATATTTTCCATTTATCTGTTTAAAATTCCTCAGTATTTCTAGAAAAGTCAAATGTATTTTTCAGCCAAGTATGCATATTAAGAAACTAATAATAGATGGTTACGAGGCAACATAGATCAAGGTAATACTACATAAAGGTGATAATGCATTGATTCAGTAATATTCAAAAAAGTATAAGAGGCAAGAATATTAAAACATGCATGTTTTCTTACCTCTACTCTTCAGTAAGCAACAGCCAAAAAAAAAAAAAATCCTTGCAAGGTTCACTATGAAAAAATATGGTTCTTGAGTGCTAAATATCATGTAAAAGAAAATTATGGTAATGACATTTAGGAGAAAAGGATAACCTATTCTATGATATGCAATCAAGACTACCCTACAAATCTTTCCTTAATGTCATGATACAAGTTTTGAAAGCCTGTGTGTATTTAGCTTTGTGATTTTGTCATTTCCAATGTGCCTTTATTTACCATCTAATCATTATAGAATAATTCAGCATTTACATCTTTGTGCCTTAGTTCATGCTGAATTTTATGAAATAGTTAAAGAACTCCATTTAGTAATCAAACCATAGAATTTAAACTTGCCTCCCTTCCAGTGCTGAGTAGCAACCATAAATAATTTAGAGATAACATCAGGAATATTGGAAATATTTTAAGGAACATTTGTCTTGCCTGAGCAATATCCAGAATGTTTTTTAAAAAGCAAAAATGATTTACATTTTGGTAATTAGGCTTTTCTTATACCTTTCATTCTTCAGCCAAGCTATTATGTGCTGAATTGAAAACACAAGACATCCTTACCCTTCAATATTCAAAACAATATTTTCTGACATTTCCCTGGATTGAACAAAACTTAGTTTCCATGGATGCCAGTTATTTGGCACTACAGCAACAAGGCAAAGAAAAAATCCATTTTTAAGTGGCTGGCCTTTTAGCACAGAATAAAAAGGGAGACCGAAAAAGGAAGCATTGGTATGTGATTGCTTTCACAGGGAGCCTTATACAGACCTTTAAAAATTCAAAAATCAGGAGATGAGGACTTTTATGTGCTTCAAGCATAAGAACTACAAAAATATCTAGTTCCCAGTTATTGAATCAGTAGGACTTGTTTAATTAGCATCACAATTTAGTTCTTGATTGAACGTATTGCCTCTTTCCCCCTCATAGGCACAAAATATTTCATGAGTAGCTACCGAGAACACAGTTGTTCCATTCAACTTCCTTTTTCCAGAGCTCTTTAAAGCTCAACTAGCCATTATAGAAACCTAAGTTACTCTAATATGACCTCAAAATCTTTTGTAACAAAATAAGTATCACATTCCTTTTTACTTTAATTCAAGTGTTATTGAGTATCAAGTCTTTTGAAAGAACTACTCTCATCAATAAAAGGACACAAGTAGTTAAAGTAAGAATTGTAATAAAAGGACCAGGATATTGCTGTAGAAGTTCAGAGAAAATTTTAACTAGAATGACTCAGAAAAAGCTGCATAGAGGACTTAACAGTTGACACTGACCTCAAAGAACTGTAGGATATATTCTAATCATAGAGTTAAATGAATGACTTAAAGACACATGTATTTTTTAAAGTGATACTTCTTCCAATGTAAGATTATTTTCAAATATGTTGGCAACTGTCCTTATTCTTTTGAGATTTTATTACTTCCACAGAGTCGACTATGAATCTAGTGTCTTTTACTGACAACTCCTTGTTTATTAATGGAGTGGCTCAAAACCTACTTGCACTTTTTTCCTGCAGAGACTCTTTCTCTAACAGAATCAAAGCACCAAGAGAACAAGAACTTAATAGAAGGTCTGGTAAAGAGTACCCAAAACTCCTCCAACCTTTTGTTTATTTTAAAAATTTCTTTTGTGATTAAAAAAACCCCCGATATTTACCATGAGCTATGTCCTCTTAACAAAGTTTTAAGTAGACAGTCCAGTCCACTATATGCTTATTGTTGTGTGGATATCAAGAATCAGTTATTGATTCACCTTCCAAAACTGACCTTGCAAACCTGCTGAAGAACACCCCTTGCTTCTATTCTTGCCTCCTATTTATTTCATTATTTTAGATTTCACATAGAATATGTGTACCATTTGTCCTTCTGTATCTGGTTTCTTTCACACTTAACAACATATTGCTACATATGACAGGATTTCCTTCTTTTTGAAGCAAAAAGTATATTCTATGTTAGGTGTCTATTACTCAAGTTATTAATGAATACAATGTAGTGAAGTGCCTCCAGAGGTAAAGGCATAAAATGTGACATAGCTCCCTATTGACTCTATTAGGATAACCAACTTGGAATTTCAAGCCCAGCTACCCTGAAGTCCCCATGCAGAGAAGATCCATATGGAGAGACCCTATGTAGAGTTAGGGAGCTGCCTTCGCAGGCCCAGGTTGTTCCAATACCAAATTCTGAGCTATGAGAAGTGAAGGACAGATAAATTTTCTGCCAAATACACACTGAATTTTAGAGCCCAGAGTCAAATCAATATTGTCTGATTTTGAAATTAGATTTTCTAGGTATGACTAAATAATTTTTAGTACATTGAGAGTAGTGCAACAATCACAATAGGCCAATTTTAGCATATATTCAACTTTTCAAAAAGATTTCTCGTGATCATTTTTCAAAAACTTCCTATTTTCATCCCCAGCCAATGACTGATTTACTTTCTATCTCTATAGATTTGCATTCTGTGGCCATTTCAACTAAATGGCATCATACAACATGGTGTCTTTTGCATGTAGCATCTATCATTTAGTTGAATGCTTTTAAAATTTAGCCATCTGGTAGCATGTATCAATACTTCATTGCTTTTTCTTGTTGAGGAGTATTCCATTGTAAGATTTTACCAGATTTCCTTCTTCCATTCACTGGTTAATGGACATGTGGATTATTTCTCTTTTTTAGCCATTGCAAATAACACTTCTTTGAGCTTTGATATAAATATCTTTTTACAAAAATAAAATTAATTTCTCTTGAGTAGATATCTAGTAGTAGAAATGTTGTGTTGTGTGATAATTTATACTCAACATTCTAGAAACTTCTAAACTGTTTTCCGAGAGACCCTACAGTTTTACCTGCCCTCTAGTAACAAATGAGTGTTTAAACTACTCTACATCTGTGTTGCTGTTTTTGAGCCTATCTTTTTCACAAAGGCATGGACCTTCAACTTTATTTTTTGCCAATTTAACCTACAAACCTAAAAATTTCCACATTACAGATCCCATTAATATCTTAAAAATTGAGTCTTTAAACCACATAAAGCAGGTATTATTATATATTACTCTTTATCATATTAAAAGCTGACGTATATGTTAGTAGCTCAACAAGACATAATAATTTCCTTAAATAATCTCCTACTGAATTGATTTTCCCCTTTTTCCTAAAACTCAAAATAATAAATGATTCTCAAGAGGTTGTATTAGGTCCCTTTTCAGTCATCAAGCAAAATATGTGAGTGTGTGTGTGTATATATAAATATGCACGCATATATATGCAAACAATCTATTGCTTCTAGGGATCCTCCACACAAGGCAAGCATAATCCATAATGTCAGAATGGAAGACACTGAAATGTCAACAGATAAAAGAAAGTCACAATAGCTAACAACTAGCTCCCTCTGATGTGTTTGTTAGTGCCCTGTGAAAGAAATGTGTAAAGAAACAACGGTGTAGAGCAATCTTGAGAAATCTCAGCCAAGCATGTCACTGCTGAGATTTCAGTGTGTGTCCTTAACCAGTGGTCCAGGGGACAGCATACATTTGAAAGCATTTTGTCCCAGGAGTCTAGCCCAGAATTAATATCAGGAGGGAATAGAGAACTGTTTGGAAGCCCAGAGGCAAATAAAAATCATTTCTATGAAAGATTTTTTCAAAAAATGTGTAAGTTTTGCTTGAATTACAAGCCTATATTTTAAGGGAAATGATAGCTTATTCTATTTTTTTCTTAAAGAAAAAAAGTCTATTTTTAAATGGAGAGGTGGAGAGGGTAATTAGAAGCCATAATAAATTTACCAATATAAAAGGGAAAATTTTATATTCCTACTTTAGGATTAATAAAAGGTCACTGTGATAAATCTAGAATAACAGAACATGAAAAAGCCATTAAAAATTACTTCAAGTCAATCCTTTGCCTTTAAGTAAAACTTCCTAAACCATTCTTTAAAGAGAATTACATAACACGGTCTGAAACTTTTCAAAGGAGTATTATCAATATTCATTGGCCTTGTAATCTCTAATCATATAGCTTTTAGTCTAGAGCCACAACCCACCAAGTGAAGAAATATACCTTAGATAATTATTTTATTTTACTAAAATTTATCCAGTGGCTCTTCTGAACATTCTAGATTAACGTGAATTACAGTTTAAATATATTTTCCACGATGAGTGCAAATGTTCTCTGGATGTGTCCCTTAAAACAATAATTCACTAAACAAATCTTAGAGACCTATCAGAGTGATTAAGAGCTTCTCAAATTTTCCTATTACCAATCACATTGCACCCAGGATCAATTTCCTCAACAGAATAGCAGCATATCTGAAAGAATTTCATCCAAGTGTGGATTTAAGAGCCTACTGGGATCCTTGAATGGACATAAAATACAATAATAGCAAAAAGCTACCATTTGTTCAGCACTTATTATATGTCAGTCCTTACTCTACGTTCTCACTTGATTAAAGCAATACAACCTTGATAGATTTCCTCATTTTGAGAAGGATTCAGAGAGTCCATGAATTTGTATTCACCTCTTTATTACTTTAAAACCTGTGTTCTTAACAACTGCCCATATGGTATAGGGTGAAGCAGTAATTTCACATCTAGAACTAACTCAATTTCCATCTACCTGTTGGTTAGTAAGAGGGCTGACTACGGATAGTCATGGGCATAGGAAAATATGTCCACCCCTATTGTTGGCTACTAAAATCAATTTTCTAGCCTAAAAGGAGTATACAATTTGGTACTTTAGAATTTGAATCTCTAAGGTAAATCTGCATAGAGTTGGGCTGAATCAAACTATAGATAGGCACCAACGAAAGCCAACAATCATCCTAAATAAGGAAGAAATAATTATTAGAATTTGTTTTGCCCTTTATATTCTGGCAAGCACCCTCACCTTATCATTTCTAGTCCACACCAGAACTTTCAAAGTAGACATCTGTTTTGTCCAGTTTTACCCAGAAGATCTCAGCATAAGGACTTGTACATTATGGAAATGAGTTAGTGAAGACTTGCTCTAAGAAGAAAGTAAGGGAACAGAAGCAGCAAGACATGAATATGGAAGAAGCCAAACTAGGCACCATCTCAGGCAAATTTTCTCAGAGGGTTGCTTCAGCTTGACTCACAGGAGAATATTGTCACAGCCAACCCAAGTATGACATTTAAATTGGATTATCAACTTTATTGGCTTGGGAGCCCCCAATACATTATTAGCAAAGCACACTTCTGAGTGTCTGGGTGGGTCATGGAGGTATGACTTTAAGGTCTGTTGAGGCTTTCCTGTCTTGCACTGTTACCTTGTTCTGCTTTCTGGCCACAATGTAGTGAACAGCTCTGCTGCACCACACCTTTCCACTGTGATTTCCTGCCTTGTAGCCAGACAACCTTGGACTAAATCCTCCGAAACCATGAGTCAAATTGAACCTCACCTTTAATTTGTGGGTGTTAGGTATTTTGCCCAGCAATGGGAAAAATAAATTGTACGCCAGTTATATTTGATTCCCAGTGTTGAGCTTTTTCCAACACTCTATGGTCTCCCTTAATTATTTCTTCACCTCAGTTGTTTGTCATCCCAGTTTTGGGTTAACCAAGCATTCTCTGACACTGCTGGTAAATGGCAGCAAATACAGCAAGCCACATGCTGGCAGGATTCCGCAGATCATTCCTAATCATTTTCTACCTTGGCCTGTGCCAACCCTTGTTCAGATCAGCAGTTCCTGCTATTAAGTGGCTTGGGAGCCCAGTGTATCATCAACCGAGAGTCCAGAGGTTCCAGTTGGCTCCACAGAGCATGGCATAATAGAATATTCCCTTGCAGGCAGTCCCAGGTTTAAAGAGATTGAAAAGATTACATGGGGGAAATGACATCAGAAAAAAAGTGCATTCTTAGAGATTGGGTGTGTAAACTTCAGGGCTGAAGACTAGAAAATATACACCAATTAGGAAAATTATGACAAAATATTCAGATAAACAGACTTTTCCTCTTTTAATCCTGGTTTTTTGTCTCATTGTGACAGACACAAAAGCTGGGATTTTATCAAGACTTATCTGTTCTTTTGCCACCAGTACTTCTTGGGGTTGTGCGTACATTTCTGCGTCCACATTTCCTACAGTTATGTCTCCATTTACATCCTTCATCCCTAGGCAATGTAGACACATCTATGCTCATTTATTTTTATCTTCATAATGTAAAACCCAGGGCCCTATTTGTCTAGTCGTTGAAAGTCTATAAAACAATAATGTGAAGTGTAAAATATTCAGTGATTTTAAAGACAAGAAGATTCTGAATTTGACCTTATTTCCATTGCTCCATTCATCAATGACTCTAAATATTATCAACTTGATAATCATCCATAAATAAAGGTTGAATCTCTAATGAGGGATTAAACTAAAATTACTTCAAAAGAAATCACATCCCAGTGAATGTTTTATAAAACCCTGACTTGGGTCATAATTTTGCTTGTCATGTTTTTTTCATAAAAGAAATTTTAAATATACTATGATAGCGCTAATCTTCTCAAAGAATGGCAAGTTCACTACATATATTTATGTAATTATGAATTATGACTCCTAAATGATATCTGAAATATTCAGAGGAAACATGGAAATATAGGAGAACTCAAAGAAGAGTACAAAGTGACTTTATTCTGTTTTCAATTCTTACATGTGTAACTTGGAAATTTTACCATATCTGATACTTTTGGTTAAGTGATTCTAATTTCCTCTTACTTCACAAACCATACACAGGAATATAACCAAATTAGTTAATTCGATGTTATTTATTTGAATACCCACTATAGGAAAAGTGTAAGTTGTTTTTCTTTGTTGCTGTCTGGTTTTTTCTATTATATTTTTGTGATAATTTTAAGAATGTAGAAGGGAAAGCACTTTGTGTTGCATGATTTCTCATTCATTCAAGTTTTCAAAAATGTTGTCAGGTCTCACCTCAGATACAGACCAGAAGAAGCAACATTCCCTACCTTCAGCCTCAATCTCTGGAGAAGGAAAGAGGGAGTGATAGAAGAAGGGAGGAGAGAGGAGAGAGAGAAAGAGGAGGAGCAGAACGCAGACACTGCAGCAAAATGTTGGAAGTACTATTATGCTCCAATATGACAGGGTTGGCTATGAAACACTATTCAACATTGCGATGCCTGGATCTTGCAGGACAGAGAAACTGTGGCAGCTGGGAGGGGTAGAGGTAGAACATGATTTCTTACACATTTGGACAGCAAAAGAAGTATGCAAAGATTAAAAAATATGAAAATGTAATTGCACGTGTTTAAGTTCTGGATGGAAGTTGATATTGGACAGTAAGTCCAAATAAGAATGATTTCTCATGCCATTGATTTTGAACTCCATCCTACAGGGGATTGGAAACCTTTATGAGGCTTCAAACAGGGAATGGCCTTCACAATTTCATCTACAGTTTTAAAAGGTCATTCAGGGGCGGTCCGGAGCGTTCGACATAGGCTGCATCCCGAAGCGCAGTGATGGCCTCCCCTCTCGGGCGGCCCGCAGCGCATCCCCACTCACCCCTTCGTGCTGGCGGCCGGCAGCGCTGTCTTCCACGCAGTGTTCAACAGCGCCAGGGCCACCACGTCGGCCCAGATCGAGCTGCCGGACGTGGAGCCCGCCGCCTTCCTGGCGCTGCTCAGATTTCTGTATTCAGATGAAGTTCAAATTGGCCCAGAAACAGTTATGACCACTCTGTATACTGCTAAGAAATACGCTGTCCCAGCCTTGGAAGCACGTTGTGTGGAATTTCTTACTAAACATCTCAGGGCAGATAATGCCTTTATGTTACTTACTCAGGCGCGATTATTTGATGAACCCCAGCTTGCGAGTCTCTGTCTAGACACAATTGACAAAAGCACCGTGGATGCAATTAGCGCAGAGAGGTTTACTGATATTGATATCGACACACTCTGCGCAGCTCTAGAAAGAGACCCACTTAGCATTCGAGAAAGTCGACTTTTTGGAGCTGTTGTACGCTGGGCAGAAGCAGAATGTCAGAGACAACAGCTGCCAGTGACTTTTGGAAATAAACAGAAAGTTTTAGGAAAAGCACTTTCTTTAATCCGCTTCCCACTGATGACAATTGAAGAGTTTGCAGCAGGTCCTGCTCAGTCTGGCATCGTCAGACAGTGAAGTGGTGAACCTCTTTCTTCACTTCACTATCAACCCCAAGCCCCGAATGGAGTACATCGACCGTCCACGGTGCTGCCTGCGGGGCAAGGAGTGCTGCATCAACAGGTTCCAGCAGGTGGAGAGCCAATGGGACTACAGCGGGACCAGCGACCGGATCAGGCAAATATAAATTTTCAAAATTGACTGAAGAAGAAAGCCTGAATAGACCAATTACCATGGAAGGAATTAAAAGTTATCAAAGACCTGTCCCTTCCCCAGGTGGTTTTTACAGGTTCACAGTTAACAGAAGAATCTCCATAGTTGGACTTGGCTTATATGGATCTATCCATGGTCCCACGGATTATCAAATGAATATACAGATCATTGAATATGAAAAAAAAAACAGACCCTGGGACAAAATGATACCGGGTTTAGTTGTGATGGGACTTCTAACACATTCAGAGTCATGTTTAAGGAGCCTATAGAGATCCTGCCCGATGTATGCTACACAGCATGTGCAACACTCAAAGGTCCGGATTCCCACTATGGCACAAAAGGGCTGAAGAACGTTGTGCATGAGACACCTGCTGCCAGCAAGACCGTTTTCTTCTTCTCTAGTTCCCCTGGCAATAATAATGGCACTTCAATGGAAGATGGACAAATACCAGAAATAATATTTTATACATAATTTAGCATTATAATACATCTTGGCTAAACAGTACCTACCACACAATCTAGACTCAGACATAAATAACTGGCCACAGAAAAAAGTTTGAGTATCAAAAATATTTATGATCATAAGATAAGAAATATTTTAGTGTCTTAGAAGAAATAGAAAAATGTTTATTTAAATCTCTGCATGATTTAAAGGCAGATTTTCCACTATTTTGTCACTTTAGGGGAATAGAGCTAGGTTTAATTGTGTAAAAAAATGCAGCTGTTTCAGCTGCTTCCTGTATCATTTCGTTGTCAGCTGACTCACGGTCTTTCAATCGTTTTGGAATTGAAAGATTCTTGTTACACATAGCCAGTCTGGTTTCTTTATTTTTAACTTTTGAAAGTAGATGAGATGGGTCAGTATTCTTGCAGAATTCCTATTAAGTCAAATAACTAATTTCAGAAAATTAGGAAAACTGGCTTTATATTTGAGATTTTAAAATGTCTGCTAGCTAACATTTGGAATAATGCTAAAAATAGGCCTAATAATGCCCAAGAAAATTTTCAATGCATTCACAGAAAAGGATATTTTGTAATAGTATAATAATGCATTACATAGTATAGTGTTCAAACTAAATGGATTTTGTATACACTCACAATAATGTGGTATATACAAAGTCTCTAAAGGTGTGACATAAGCCTGGATCTTTATCATTCAGCTATATCACCATACCTGCCTATCTGTATGGGGTGCTGCTGATGAGTCCCAAGACTGAGCTGATCGTGGTGACTAATGATTGTTTAAAGATACTGCTTCAACTTTGTGATCATCCCACACAACAAGAAATGGAACACAGTTACTAACATTTTTAACAGCTACTTTGAAATTATAAAGCTATCCAACAGAGTCACTCCTGCCAAAAAGCTTTCTATCACATAGTTCTATTCAAGAAGTAAAATATGTTTAATATTTGTGACCTCATGAATATGATCAACACATCTATATTAGGAGGAAGTAGGAAATACATATGGTAGAGTGACATTTATACACTTTTATATACAGATTTTTAAAATATAAATAACTTTTCCCTTGAAAGTGACTATCCTAAAAAAAACTTGTATAGTTTAAGCTTAAAATATATCAGATATTTGTGGAAGATGATAAAATTCTTTCAGTATCAAGAGAATTTTTCTAAATAGGAAGTAAAAATTTTTCATCAAAAGTACTATTTCATTACACATTTTTAACAAGGTAGTGAGATGTGTTGATGGCCAAGGTCTCTTGAAATTGAAGAAAAGGGAAAATTTTCTGTCTCGTGTACCATGTCCTTATGGATATAACTCTCACTTTACGGGAATATCTATAGAACGTGTAGTTCTGGTTAACTAAAGATTAACTGGCAAACATTCAGTAGTAACCATTACCAAAATACTTCCGCCTTATAAATGTGGGATACCAGAGATAAGTTAGAGAGAGATTTTGGGGTTTGAGGCATTTCACGTGCCTTCTGTGTTATACTGAACACTTGTAACTGAAAGTAGCCATAGAAGGTATGTAAAAGAAACAGAACTCTACTGACTTTGGGAAATCACCTGGAACTTTACAAAAATAAATGTATATTATCCTTTGGAAAAAAAAAGGTCATTCTGGAAGTACTATGGAAGTTGGATTTAGAAAGAGGAAGAACAGACTTTGAGTCAGAAAGACTGTGAAAAGCCAAATACTGAAAAGCTTAACCTAACATCAAAATAATACAGAAACATTTCCAGTATACTCTTTTTGTGCTAAACTTCATACGAAGTCTTTGAATGTGTTTCAACTCTTACTGAATTGGTTTTTAACAACTACATCTACTTCTACCTGATTTACATGAACAAGCAGTAATGAAAACAAATCAGGGAATTTGACCAAAGCCACATAACTAGTAAGTGTCAGAGACAAGAATAAAACTCACCGACAGGTCTGAGAGATTTTTGTGAGATACAACTGAAAGAGATGAAGAGCTCAGTAGATGCACAAGATGAAAAGAGAGAAGAGCCACAGTTGGTACCCCACAGCTGGCCACTTCCTTCTTCCCTATTGTACCAGGAATGCTGTGTTGTGTGGGGGAAGATAGCCATCGTTACACATAAAAACACAACCAAAAATCTGACAATAGTCATGGCTTCCCTCAGATAACCTTTATTATCTGGAAGGAATAACTTCCGCATCCTGGCTGTGAATTACTAAGAGGCACAGAAGCTGTTGGAAACTGATGGCTATCTTGGCAGTTATAAACTTTTATCTTCCTCATGGATAAATCCTCATTCTAGAAGAAACAGTAAGAGATCACACACAAAAAACAATTTGCACACATCCTGGAACCAAGGAAAGGTTTAGATTATTATGTGAAAATCATTTTAGCAAATATTAAAGTATGAAGGCCAAACACTCATGATTAGAATCACTTATATTTCACATCCTTCACACAATTTATATCCCCACACTCTTTTCAGAACTAAAAACTAAATAAAGAAGGAGTAGGTGACATAAATTCCTTGCCATCATGAGGGATAAATAAATTTAAACCCTCTAGCAGTAATGTGTGCATCCCATATGTTTCATGTACATGTATACTATATTACTATGGGGTCTTTTATGCCTTCATATCTTTTAGAAATAATAATTCCTACAAGATTTGAGAATGTACAGTGCATTTGCAGTGGTTACTGAGGTTAAGAGTTGGCCCATAGGAAACATCAAATACAGCACACTGAGTTACATGACAGATTTCAGCAAGATGTTTTCTTCCTCCATGAATAAGGGATACTCTTGGCAAAACTTTGGGAAACTGAGTTATGCCAAACTCAATATATTTCTTTACCAAACTATATTGCATATTGAACCATATTCTTTACTATGTTAACTGACAGGGTACATTTTTACCATGGTTCTAATATATCCACTTATTTTTTAAAGTTTATTTTAATATAGAACTCTTTCATTCTAGGAATAATGATCAACAGCGTTCCCTGGAAAATGGTTCAGAGAAAGGTATCATCTCACTCTTCATTTTATACTGAGATACGGAGAGGATATGAGAAGCTTTTGGTAGTCATAAATTCAAAAGTAACAGAGCCAGTTCAGAAGCCTGTTTGCTAAATACCCTCTTTCAACTCTGATTTCATCTTTATTTGTCTTTGACATGCTTACAGTTTTGCATTATTTTTCTTAGGGAACAAGATGGTACAGGCATTAAAACTTATGAGAGCTGAATTACTCAACATACAGGAGAAAACATTAACAATAGCTACTATTATTTAGTCCCCACCACATGCTCAATAAAGTACAAGATCTCTAGTAACTTGGCTTTCCTTCTCACAATAACACAATGTATTGATGTGTTATATTATTGTCCCAATTTGATACTTTAGGAGCATGACTCAGAGATATTTCTAACTGGCCATGCCCATTAAAGGATGGACTAGGCCTGTCCGATTCAGACCCCTTGCTACTCAAAACACTCACTGCATGTCTTAGCCATTTCCCCAGTGCTAGACACAACACCTGATACCCACAATTTAAAGGAGGAGATGTTGGCTCATGGTTTCAGTCCATTGTCAGCTGACTCCAAAGCAGAAACAGGATGACAGATGGTCATGGTGGAGGAAAAGATGCTCAACTCATGGCAACCAGGAAAAAAGAGAGAAGGAAAGAGCCGAAGACAAGAACGTAGCCTTCTTTTCAGGCCCCAGTGATCCACATAAAGGCAGACCCCACCTGTTAACAGGACAGCCAGCCACTGCACTCACCAATGCATGAACCCACTGATGAGTTTAGCACTCCCATGATCCAGTCACCTAGTGAGCATGTAAGACGTTTGGGGAACATTTTAGATCTAAACCATAACACTGTAAAAATATTTTTCAGGTTAAATTCAGAAGTGGAAAGGAGATGCGCTTTCTATAATCATTCTTCTCTATTTTCCATCATCTGATGGAGAATGACATCTGATATCCATCATATCTTGACTTTGCTGCATTATAAAAGAACTACCATTGTGGACCACTTTTTTCCTCTTAGATTTATGGCTTTGAGACCCAATGGATAGTGCAAGTTTGCTGTTTAAAATGATCACTGGGATATATTCTAATCATTAAATTCAATTTAAAAATATACCAAGCTGTTCCAAGCATAGTTTCATCTAAAGTAATTGAAAGTGAATTTGGCAAAAGAGAGGAAAGTGAGTGAAAAATTGTCTGATCAATACAACAAAAACATATGTGAGTTTTTATGGAGAGACCAAGTATAATCTAGTTCTGGTCTAGATTAAGAATCCACTGATCCAATATTTTTAGAGTCAAATTAATTTACTATAAATAGCAAACAGGCCTATTGTGGACCACAACTTTAGAGTAATACCTTATAAACTAGATCAAGACTAAACACTTATCTGTCTACATTATAATAAAAAATAACAAATTTAGAATGCATGCTTCAATCAGCAAAATCATACTAAAATAACAGATTTGAAAATTAGCTTAAGACACTAAACTACATAGTCTGCTTTGAAATTGGACAAAAATAAATAAATAGAAACAGTTCATTTACTTTTTTCACTGAAGAACACTAGAGGAATATTAATGCCTTGAAACGTCCATTAGACATTAAATAGAAATGATATGCTGACTAGAGTTATTTCATTTCCAAGTTGTAGAGCTTTATTAACAATATCTCTGATCCCAGTAGCAAGGACATTGATGTGCCTGACACCAACAGTAATAAAAATATTACCCTTTCAGGCTTGTCAACTCATCTTGCTGGAGGCAGCTTGAGGAGATCCCCTGACAATGATTCATGGCTTGAAGCTCAGGACCATCTGCTTTCTTGGAGAGTCCCTCAGCCAAGGTGAAGAGGGGAGTTTTCACAGCTGTATTCTTTTTCCTTCTAAAGTCTATAGAAATGCATCCAACAAACCACAAAGATCTGGCACTAATTTGAATATGGCAGACATTATCTGCCATATGTTCTTGTTTCAATGGGCTCTTTTTATAGTAATTCTCATTGGATGCCATTTCTTCCCTCTCTGCAATGTGAAGTGTCAATTTGTCTCACCCTATAAATGTCCTAATGTCCTTCCATCCCATGCATTTCACAGGTATTTGTCCATCTCTATCTTAATGGAAAGTATTTTTTTTCTATTGAAACATTTCAGAGTTTAGCTGAATCTCATCAAGTTCCATATTTTATATTTAAGGAAACAAAAACACGATAAGATTAATTGATCATCCCTAAAGTAATACAACTAATCAGTAAAATAACAGATTTGCCTACTTGTATCCCAGCATTATGTCCAGGATCATATAGTCAAGAAAGTCTCTGCTATTATCACTTGGCTAGCTTAAAGAGGAACCATTTTTGGTTCATTTATCACCTAAAAAATCACAAGGAATATGTCAGATGAGCCAAATATTTTGAATTTGTATTGAACCAATTGAAAAGAAATACATGCAATTCTAGATTATTTATTTTTGTATGGGAACAAAACGCTTTAAAAACTAAAGATAGAAGTTTTACATAGTTTTATCTCATACTTCAAAATTTATTTTCAAATAAATTATAAGAAAATCTGAGACAAGAAAATTAGATAATTATGTTAGAGAGACTAGTTTATTGTTTTCAACAGATACCAAAATAAGAATCCTAATATTCAAATCCCTGGAACTAAACAGTGCACATGGAGATGCTGCCATTAGGTACAGAGACGATGAAGCAACTCAAAAAGTCATGCTTACAAGCTACGTGGTAGTGCTGACACAGATATGCTTCACAAAATTTAATCCTGGGACAGGTCTGAAGCATCTGAAACAGTGATGGCAACAAAGGATAGGTTTTCCTCCTACATCAAGAGGACTGGTAAAATTTATCTTCACTAAAAACTGGCACATTCTCCCTACTTCCACATTCCATTGATGAAAGCAAGGCCCCTAGCTAAGACCAACAGCAGTGGCATGGTTTGAACCATAAACAGGAAGGGGGAGAAAGAAAGAATGGGTGGATAGGACAATGCAAAGGGAAGGGGAAAATGAAAAACTGATGAGCAGAGAATTCAATGCCTCACTGTTACAGGAAAAACAGCAGTTTTAGTGGAAGAGCAGAGGCAAAATTCAAGTTTAAGTGTATTTTTAAAATAGAGAAAAAGGAATTTGAAAGAGTTAAGAATAAAAGATTGTCAAACATTTCATTAATAAAGAGAGAAAAGAATGAGAAGAGGTAAAAAAGGCAAGCTTTGTGTTTATGAGACGTTACTTTCATTTTCCAAAATGCAAAAATATTAGTTCTTTCTGTACTGATGGAAATTATCTTTAAGATAATGAAATTTATTTGTTCAGGAGAGAAGATGCTACAAGGGACATGGTTTTCTTGTGTGATGTTTTTGACAAAGCAATAAAGGAAAAGGGCTTGGATGAAAGAGGATGGACTAGCCGTGGATGAGAGGACGGGAATGGGAAGAAAGAAATCTGTGCCACTACAGGCAGGGAACTCAATGTGGTGATGCCAACTTATGAAAGTTCTCTTTTATTACCTTGAATTTTCTCAGTAAAACAGAAGCAGGTATCACCTAAAAGTAAAGATGGGATAAGAAATGCTGAAGTTCCCAGATTGTAAGAAGAAATATCAAATTATCATGAAGGAATAGAGAAATATAGTAGAATTGTCAATGTCTTTGGATAGTGAAAAATTACAAAATTTAAGTATGCAACTGATAACTGTTGAATAAAATTATGAGAGATTCAAGTTTTAGCTCTAACACATGACAAACTTGGAAGTCATCACTCATATCCTTGAGACAAGAAAAATTGAGCAAAATAAAAATCTGACTTTTCTGGGACCTACAGAAAGAGAAAAAGCTACCCCCAAATCCAGAGAGACAGGTGAACACAGAGAATTACAGCCAAAGTAAACTTAGCTGGGGCAGAACTGATAAGAACACTTAGGGGGCATCACATCAATTTTGGATTAAAACAGCATCGTAGGGGCGTGTGTAGCACCTACTTTTTTAAAAGAAGTATTTCTATTGATGATTTTTTAATTATATGAGTTTTATTATATTAATGTATACTTAACAGGAAAAAATAAACAAATAAAGCATTAAATTTTTAATATTTGTTGAGTGTTAATAAATATGCATTAAAATTTCAACATCAACTTTTTGTTTACACAGTTTAAAAAATAACAACAGAAATAAATTCCTATATGAACTAAAATGAAAACACCAACAGAACACTATTAAAAAAATCTTTACTTCAATTACCACACCTAAGGCAGGCTTCACACATGAAAATAGCACATTCCTTGCACATATATCACTTACACTGATAGCACCAGTGTTTTGCTTTTCTGTCTTTTTTGTAGGACATGCTTGACATCTTGCTGGTCTTACTGTTTTGTCAGGAGGTTCTTATATTATACAATGTGTAGTTAATGGGAACATAAAATATCAATAAAATAAAGTATTAAATTCTTAATATGTATTATATAGTTAGAATAAACATCAACATTTTCAATATCGAGTGTTTATTTACAAAATCTAGAAAAAAAAACCAGACATAAAGTTCTATATGACCTACAATGAAAATACGAATAGAACTCTACAACAAAAATAATCTTTGCATCAATTGTCACACCCAAGACAGTCTTTACAGATGAAAACTCCATGTTACATACACAAGTCTTACACTGACAGCACATGTGCTTAGCTTTCCTTTCCTGTGTGGCAAGCCATTCTTGTCTACTCTGCCTTAGGTTTTACTGTAAAAAGTTATGATTTTTGGCTTCATTTTTGATGAGTTGTCTCTGTTGATCTTTCCATCATCCCACAATGTTGACATCAGCAGTACCACTTTGTTTTTCTTTACCACAAAGGAGGCCAATGTTATGTCTCTTTGAAATACAAAGATTGTACTATATAATTCTCTATTTTGAATTTACAACATTTGATTGGGAATTTCGGCTTATTCCTCCATACAGTTTCTTTGCTGGTCAACTTGTGCTCTGTTAGCAAATGTAACATCAGTAGGTTACTGGGAAACCAATTGTTGAATGTCACACTCTGATTAGTTTGGGAAATAGAAGCAAGATGTCTGTTTATAATATCACTAGGTTTATTACTGCACAAATCAAGACCTGGTGGCTAAGTTCCAGGATAAATTTCTAAATTGAAAGTATGATATGTCTTTGCATCTACCATGACATATATTTTTATACCATATTTTGAATGAAGGCTTATTTGGCAAATACTGCCAAAAGCTACAGTGACCACAAAATGCTGCAAGCAAAATGAGCATTTCATAGCTAAAACTCACCTGCTGCTGCTTTGGAGCTCTTGTACACGCACACCTTGCCCTTCATCTGCCAAGTGGCTAAATGTACAGATGGGTTCTGATTTTTCAAGGGTAAAATTGTGAGCCATATCCAGCTTCCATTATGGTAAAGTACTTATTTACATTACAAACACATGATATAGGTGTATTTTTACCCCTATGATATACACAAAAATGTTACATGGAGGATTATGCGGGTAAAAATCTTGATTTGACACTTTTGCACAGGTGCATACACCTCGCCATTCATCATACTAAGTAGATGAATGCAAAGATTGCTTCCTGTATCCCCTAAGTACAGCTACAGAGATGTACAGCTGGCTCCCATTATGCTCAAGTACAATTTCATTCGAAAAGTATGGAATGGGTGTATTTTACCCACTGTGATGCCCCAAGTGTTACATTGTGTTTCTTGCAATTGTTGAGGGGTAACCATTGCTTACTTTGAGAATGAGAAATTTTAGGGACCTTGTCTTCAGCACCCTCCTTCAGGTAGTTTACCTCTAGGGACCCCACAGTTTCTCACAGCAAAGACCAGAGAAAAATTTCTTTGTGTTTGTTACACAAGAAGGAAATATAATCATTTGAAATATACTCAGAATATTCACCATGATAAACCCCAACTCTTCTAACCAAAATCTTACAAAATCCTCCTATGATCTGAGGAAGAGAAATTTACCCACCTCCAACCCCTCTAGCTTCACCATCTCACCCACGGAGAGAAAAGGAAAGTTAAGTAACACCTATAAAGGTCACACCCAAGCATCATAGGCTTATTAAAATGCTGAGATTTAGTCATAAGTTTGTACAGTGTTTCTCTTGTTCTGCACTTAATCACAATACCAACAAATGTCCAGCATAATAATAATGAATTGCAGATAAGCAAGCTACATTACAGGCATTGTACTTTAAAAGAATTCTTAGGAAAACCCAAAGGCTTATTGATGACACATATCAAGAATAGTTGAATAAATAGGACCCCAACTTCTTTTTTATTTGTATCAGGGATTGAACTCAGGACCTTGCACTTGTGAGGCAGGCACTGGAACCCCTGAGCTAAATCCCAGCCACCTAGGACCCCAACTTCTAAATATAATAGCATGAAATCTCACAATAAAGGATTATTTACTTTAATTCTTCTTATTCAACATATCATCTGTAGCTTTTGACAAAAAAAAAATGCAAGGCATGTTAAAAGACAGAAAAGAACACAATGAAAGAAAACAAAACCAACAGTGGAACCAATATCCCATGTTATATAGATTTTACTATCAAAAGAGGTGTTTAAATCATAATAATATGTGAAGAACTTTAAAGAAAAAAGTAGACAGCATGAAGGATACATTAAAAATGGAATTATATGAAGAATTAGAAACTCTATGAAAGAAATAAAAGGAAATACTTGAAAGCAAAGCACTGTAGCACAAATGAAGAATATTCTCTATGCAGCTAGACATGGCAAAGGTAGAATTCATGAGCTTGAAAATATATCAATAAAATTTCCCAAAGCAGAATGCATAGACAAAAAAAGAATGAAGTAGAACAAAAAACACAAGAACTTTGGGACAAAATCATATGTTAATTTGGAATACTAGAGACAAAAACAACACAGCAGAAAATAATATGCTAAGTAAATATGGCTCGGGATTTTCCCAAATAAATCACAAAAACATACAAAAATTCAGAAAGCTCAGAAAACACCAAAGGAGATGAATATTGGGGAAAAATTGGGGAGGGGGACTGCACCTCAGGTTAGCGTATTCAAATAGCAGAAAGCCAAGGATTACATTGACCTTTCACCAGGAACCATGCAGGCAAGAGGAGAGTGGAGCGACATACTTAAAGCATCGAAAGAGAAAAAGAGTCAACATAGAAATCAATATCTAGTCAGATTAACAAAATAAAGCAGAAATAAAGGCTTTCTAAGAGAAACAAAAGCTGAGAAAATTCACCAGCACTAAGTCTGCACTAACACTGCAGGAAAGATTAAGAGATGTTCTTCAGGACGAAGAAAAATAATATAGTTTAGATATTCATAGACACATAATGGAGGTGTAACATGAGAATAAATTAATATGAAATAAAATATTATTTCTATTTGATCTAATAAGTGATTTTTATCAAAATAATAATACACTGGATGATTAGAATGTATGGATAAGTTAATTGAATGACCTGAATTGGTAACTTCATTTCTTCTTTAGTCCAAATTTTTAATTTTATTTTTAATTGGCAATTTAAATGCTGTATATTCAACTTCATTACTTTTTATAGTTAGTGTATATTTGAGTTGTACTGAACAGTTCACATATTGCCCTTCTCCATCTTCCTGGTATATTGTTCTCAGAATAATGTAGAATAATCTGAAAATGCAGTATCCTGAGGTGGAGAAGAGTTGTCCCAAAGAGCCTGGACCTTGCTCTAGTCCCTTGAAAAAATGTAAGAGTTTAAGTTAAGTAGGAAGAGCCTGGGTCAGCTAAGGCTTTTATTTTCCTTTCCATGGCATCAAAGATCCTTCAAAACTTTGCCTATTGAACTATATGACCCCAAAATATGTAACCCCATGGAGAATGCATTTTGGAGGCCCTCTCAGTGCAAGTGGGAAACACAGTTGAGACTCCATAAACCATAGGAAGATTTTTTTGAGACTCACAAGGCCTGGTCACATGGAATTCTACTCTTCTTTTGTCCCTTGCTGCCTATCTGTAAGTAACAAAGCCACCTCATATAAATACAATGTGCTGTGTGTTCTCTCACCAGATTCAGGCAACTAGTAAGACTTCTGCTGAAGAACACTGGCCGGAAGTTCTCAGACTCCTATTTCATGTGGTTGGTACTGGATAGTGGTGCTCTTTGTTATCCTCCATCATCTGGGAGTCTTCCCCTGGGACTGCTTGTCAGTGAACTTGCTTTTCTAATTGCTTTGACTTTTTCACTATTGTGAACAATGCTCCTGTGTACACACATGTACATGTATTTGAGTGCCTGTTTTCTGTTGAACAAATGCCTATGTGAAATTGTTATAAGGTACCTGACCTATTTTTGAAAAATGTGGTTATCATTGTGAATCTATGTTAAAAACTCTACTGTAGTTCCTAAAACAATTTTTAAAAGAAACATACTTTATATAGTAAGACAAAAGAGGAAATGAAATCATAAAAATGTTTAGTCCAATCCAGAGACATCAGAAAAAGAAAGGAATATAAAGGAAGGAGAAAAAGAAGAGAGAAAGGAGAAAAAAATACTAGGAAAAAGATGAGGAGGAAGAGGAGGAAAAACACACACACACAAAATGAAACAATTCCAGACATAGTAGTTACTAAAGCCATTGTTTTTCAGTAATTGATAGATTTAGCAGGCAGAAAATCAGTAAGTGTGCAGTTGAACTGAACAGCAATATCAATCAACTTTATCTGTTATTAATAGAATACTTCATTAATAAAATTAATAGAATACTCTGTCAATAATAGAATACTTGATCTTTCAATAGAATAGAATAGGATTAATAGAATAATTAATAGAATACTCTACATTAGTAGATCTGTCATTAATAGAAGAATACACATTCTTCTCAGGCTTACATGGAATATTCACCAAGATACACCAAATTCTGTGCCAGAAAACATACTTTAACAAATTTTTAAAAAATTAGAAATCATATAAAATTATAAAATGGTCATCAGACAGATATTGTTCAAAATCATTGGAGATAATATTATAAAATATTATTAATTAATAGGAAGTATTTGCTATATGATAAAGAAAAAATAAATATTTCATTTTACAGTGTAGAAAAAATAACCTAAAATATTTATACTAGTTATCTCATTATCTCTGGGATTATGGTGACTAAGCTTTAAAATTTTATATATGTAGATATACTTGTTTTTATAATGTACATACATTAATATATTTTTTAATTTATCAATAAAAATATTAACTTGGTGACCCAGGGATTTAGCTCAGTGGTTCTGCTGCCTGCCTCACAAGTGCAAGATCCCAAGTTCTATTCCCAGTACCAAAAAAAAAAAAATTAACTTGGTATGGTTGTACACACCTGTAGTCTCAGCACTCTGGGAGATTGAAGCAGGAAGACTGCAAGTTCCAGCCTAGTCCAGGCAAATTAATCACTTAATGAGATTCTGTCTGAGAAAAATAAAACTTAAAAAGAGGTAATGATGTAATTCAGTGCAAAGATCTGGGGTTCCTTCTCAAAGGAACACAAAGAATTATATATATGTACTTATATATGTATGTATATATATATATCAATTTAGTAAGTTTTCTGCTTTTTAAAATATACTTTTAGATTTTAATTGATGCATATTAATTCTACGTATATATACAATTTTGCTACATTTATATGATACAACATAAAATTTCAATGCATGTCCAGTGATTAGATCAATATAGTTATTGTATCTACACTCTCTGACATTCATAATTTCTTTATGTAGGAAGATTTAAAATCCTCTACTAGCTATTTTTTCAATAATCAACTAATTGTTGTCAACTATACTTATTATATTGTGCTATAGAACATTAGAAGTTTAGTAATTGTACTTCTGGAAATAAGAAAGCCAAGGATTTATATACAAATATATTTTATAATATTATCTTTAAAATGAAAAATGTGAAAGTACAATAAGAAATTAATAAGTTACATTTTAATATTTTATTTGAAATACAATGCAATCATAAAATAATAATTTGGGGAAATAATAAGGACATGGGAAAGTAATCACAATAGAATTGAAAATGAAAGTAAATGCTAAGCGCAAAATGAAGCTGTATGTTGAAGGACACCAATTCATTTGGTATACTGAGCTTTAATAAAGGCTATTTCATGTAGTCTGAGTAGAAATAATCTGTTTTCTTCATGGTTTTTGGTATTTTCTGGATTTTCTTTAATGAGTAAATATTGTGATTATGTGAATTAAATAGATTTCAAAAGAAACAATAAAGTAATACATGAATTCAATAGGACCAAGCAACTTAATGAAAAATTCAAATGTACTAATAAAAAGGTTTTTACAAAGCTTAAAGGAGAGTTATAACACTATTGTATTAACTAAAGGACCTAGATTTCTCAGGTTCTGAAAAGTGTTGTCCAAGAAGATCAGGGTGTAGAATATGTTCTGTTTTGGGGTTTATTTATCATATAATGATAGGGCTACATTTAGAATCCACAAGTTTAAGTTTATCACAGTAAAATTACTGCAATATTATTTGATCCTTCTTTAATAATTCTGAAACTGTTTTAAGGTCACCATTAATGCTTCCCAATATAACTCATTAACACTTTATTTAATATAGCTATATTGACTAATATATTCCAATGTGATGGACTATTAAGCATTTTTCCTTTTTAATGATTACAAATAGTAAATTACTAATAAAAGACATAGGCTATATATTTTTTATTTTGCCTGATCTTAGCAGAAAAGGATAGGTGTGCCTCACTAGGGTTTAACACATGGTAAGATGTAGAAAATTTGGTGGTTTCTGTTTTTAGCAGGTGTAATAGGTAGGCAGATGGAATAAAGGAAAAAAAAAACAGATAAGTTTTAGAATTTTGAATCTATCTTGTATATGAAGAGATTTTGTAATTAAGTTAAGGACTTTGAGATGAGGAAATTTTCCTAGATTCTGGGTGAGCTGTAAATGTCATTGCAACTGTTCTAATAAGAGGGAGATTTCCCGATAGAGACAGAAGTCAACATGATGCCCAAAAAAAGACGCTTTCCTGATGACTTGAAAGATGGAGAAAACACTTCAGCCAAGAAAAGCAACTGCAGGTGATAGAAAGAAGACAAGTTCACCCCTGGGGGCCCCAGAGGGAATATGGTCCTGGAGATACCTTGACTTCAGCCCAGACTTGAACTTCTACACTTCTAGAATCTTAAGAGAATAAATATTTGCTGTTAGAAGTCACCAAATCTCTAATTCCTTAGAACATAGATAGGAAACTAACCCAAATATCATAGATGAGTGGTGAACTGCAAATATGAAAGACCAACCTGAGTACCATCTTCACCTCTTTCTCTGGCAGCTCACCTTTCCTCCCACTCCCTTCTGAACTCTTGAAAATGAGGAATTGAGATTAATACATATGTATATTTGGAATCCAATTAGTTTCGTGGTGTGTTAAAAGAGAAGACTTAAGAGTTATGGACTGTACTTTCCCAAACACAGGACAGTGACTTACCAACAGAGCTGCCCAACAGTGCCCAACGGAGCATCACTGGCTTGTTAACTCCAAGGAAGCAGGATACCAGCTAAAAGTAAGCCTATAAGGCTACAGCATTCCTTGAGCCTAGCTTTAAAATTCAGTATAGGAATGGGGTATCTATTTATATAATAAATATCTTACAAGAATTCATTTTTAGTGACAATCAAAGTATAGTTGTTGTTTTTTTTCAGAACTTGTGTCCTCCGATTTACAACTTTTGTGGCTTTTTTTTAAGTGCTACTGAAATCAACTTTTTTCCTCTTTAAAATATGTTTCAAGCAACATAGAAAAATTAAAGGCAAAACAAATACACATTTATCCTTTGCACTTAAAAAGTTGAGATTTTCCTTTGACAATCAGCTACCCTTAAAATCAATTAATTTTAACACATAATAAAGTAATATTTTCCCCTCAGAACTGGGAATGAGTCCAAGGCTTTGCACATACTAAGCAAGAACCCTACCACTGAGCTACATCTCCAGTCACATACTTTTAAGTTTATTTTGAGGCAGGGTCTCCCTAATCTTGAAATTGTGATTTTCTTGCTTTAGTCTCCAGGGTAGCTGGAAATTTTAGGAGTGTACCATCATGCCCAGAAATAAATAGGACAGACGTGTAAATACTAAATAGTTTCTCTGGTGTGAGAAACTGAAAGTATAAATAAGGATAAAAATGTATAATAGATAATGTAAAATAGGAAGAAAAGGTCCAAAGGGGAAGGGGAAATGGGAGGAGTTAGGGAAAGAAAGGGAGCGAATGGAATTAATATGAGAAAAGGAAAAACAGGAAACAAAGTCTTTGCAAATAGGGAGGGGTAGAGGGGTTGAAGGGAGGGAAGGGGAATGGGAAAAAAATAAGAACCAAGATATATTATGTAGAGGTACCAATTTCCAATGATGAATGCATTATAAAGTATGCCTAACATGTACCAATAAAATTTTAAAATATTACATTAATTTTTAAAATTACATAATTTTTATGGAACAACTGAATTCAATGGTGTGCTTATAAAGCAGCTACCTAGGAAAAAAGGAAGAGAAGAGAATGAGAAGGACCTTTGATTCATAGCACTTCCAATTTTCATGCTGATACAAATACTCCACCCATAGATCATTTCAACTTGCTAATAGCTTAATTTCCAGCTCATGAAATTCCTGAATATTTATCAATCACCCCTTATGAGCCAGCCAGTTCTAGCACACCACTGTAAAATGTCAAACTACATGTGGTTACTAATGGTATTAAGATTGGTCTCCCTTAATTGCATTTTGGATATTAGAAGACAAAGAATAAAAATGAAAAAAATTATTGAGTTATAAAATTCATCTTCTTTTTATCTTTGGTTTAGTGTTTTCCATTCCAAACAAAAAGGAGAAGAGCAGAGATGAGACAGCAAATTCACTCCCTAAATAAAACTTGACAAAAGAACAATTTTAATTATCCTAATTAGACTAACCTCTACCTATGATCCGAGAACCTAATGCATCAGTTACTTTCAGAAGAGATAAAGAAGTAACAAGAGAGATGAAATAAAAATAATTGGGATGAAATTGAGTCTCAATTCATCACAGAGGCAAGAAAAAGTCTCTATAGTATGTATTGAAATGAACTTAGATCTGTTAACTTGTGTTTAATCTATTTCATTTTTAGTACTAAGAGTTTCTAATCCTCTGTAGAGTTATGTATTATAAGAAATCTATAGCTACCTTGAATAGAATCAAACTCTTATTACCTGAGGATGTTAATGAAGAGAAAATCTGCAGACGGTAAGGGGTAGCTAGATCTTGTGATTCCTGCTCTTATCTAAGGACTTGTATCTAGAATTGTTCCATGTATAAAGTGATGCTTTCCTTAAATTTCAGCAGCATATTTGACCAAGATTTTATATTTCCAATCCAAAAAATGGGTAACTGAAAGAAATTCACACTTCTCAGAAGAAGCACATTTAAACCAGATCTTACTAATGAGTCAGGTTGGCAGAAATTAACCAAGAGAGCAAATAAACTTAACTAATGTGATAACTAACTAGAACTCCTCCTCGGAGCCCCTCTAGCTCTGCCCAGTGTTTCTGTACCCCACTCCCTTTGCTACACCCTGCCTAAGCGCATTCTTAGCCTTATCATAAATACTTGCACTTCAAACTCAAGAAGAAACGAGTCTTCAAAATAAAAATATCCCCTTTTCCTTCTTAACACTTCTCTCCCAAATTCCAATTTTTTAACTTAGATCCGCACCTCTTCCCAGACCACTGACATCAGAAATATCTACTTCTTTCAGAAAAGACCCTACCCCTTACCCAAAGGGGTACAGCTCACACCTGGTTTCTACCAGAAAAACTACATCAGAATCCTCAATGAGTGCCTTGATGATATTAAGGTACTCTGTTCCTGTCGCTGTTTCCTCCCAGATTTGGCCTGGGTTCTGGACCAAACAGACCAAACACTTTAAAATACATCCAAGTAACGTGTTCCCTAAAAAGTGTCTCTCATACAGCTTCTTATTAGAAATAAATAAGATAAAACCTTGATTAAAAAGTCTTTGAATAGAGAGGGGTGGAGGGGTTGAAGAGAGGGCAGGGGAATGGGGAAAAAATAAGAATCAAGATATATTATGTAAATCTCCAATGATGAATGTCATTATATTGTATACCTAAAATGTAGAAATAAAATTAATTTTTTAAAAATGTGACTATTCCAATACAGGCATCATTTTTTGTGTCTGCTTTATGTTGAGCAGGTAGAGAAAAGTTCACCTCATTAATATGAAACTGCTCAGAATCTCAGGAGCTGCATCCAATGATACTATATTACTTAAACAGAAAAAAACCTCATTGCTTACATTATCAAGGCTACCACTGCACATGGCATCATCAACTGCCAATTCTAATGGAAATTTACTCTCTATTTTTGCAAGGGAAGCCCTAACTGTTCATTTCTTATCTGTTTCTGGCTATTCCCTCCCAGTTTTCTGATCAATAAATATAAATTAGAGATATCAGCCATCGTCTAAAGTAGAACACCAACTTTTTAATATGTTTTTGCCATATGGTGGCAAGAAATAGTAAGCTTTTCGTGGTCATTTTCTCAAGGAACTTGGTGAGAAGATCCAGATGATCTCACAAGTGTTTAAAAGCGGCATCCATTCTGTCAAGATATCTAAAACATGTCTTCAGTAAAACCCCCTTTTGGATATTCAAGTCATCAAGTTGTGTAATGTATCCAGTACTATGCTGACCTCATAGCAGCAGCCCTTATGATGAAAACACATGCAGGAATGTTTTGAGACAAATGATGTGCTAAGAAAGGAATCCTAATTTTCCAAACAAAAATCATCTCTATCTCTGTTTTCATATGGTTAAAAGGGGAAATATCTGAAGAACTGAGCAATGATATACTTGCTTTTCCTAATGGCAATTCTAGAACATTAGGCATGTAGTTTCATCCTCATTATGAGCACAACCTCCTATAACCTTTCAGCTGCCTGAAAAACCTACATTAGTGTGATGGCTGAGTAATTTAATACTAAATCCTTTTGGCCAGTGAAAATTGATTCTCACTGCTCTTAAATACTCATTTCACACTCTATAGCTTAAAACCAAAATTAAGGTTTAATGTGAAAGTTCTTTAACAAAAAACTTTAAAACTGTGTGCTATTTAGATGGATATATATGTGCATGTGTGTATGTTTGTGTGTACATATAGAGAGAGAAAAATTCAGGTATTAGATAAAATTATATAAAGATGATAGGTGATTATCAGTGTTGGAAACAAACAACCTTATAATTTAGGTTATCTGGAAACCATCCCCATACCTTTGAATTGATTAGATTTTTTTTTCTTCATTGGAACAAGTAAAATTTATAATTTTTAACTATTTTGTCTTGGCAAAAATGCTAGTGAAAAATACTAGGAATAAGAACCCAGATGATCTGCTTCTTAATACAATATAGTTTTGTCATTAACGTAGTTCATATTTATTTTCAATTTTTAAAATTATTTCAATGTAATACTTACAGAAAAGTTGCTAAAATTGTACAGAATTCTCCTGATCACCCTTCATCAGCTTCCCCTTATGTTAAGATCTTACAAAACTAAAACAAAATTATCAAAAGTAAGAGATTAATGTTGGAACAATAATGTGACATAAACTACAAATACCACTAGCTTTATATTAATATCTTTTTATACTTCAGGATCCAATCTAAGTTCCCACATCATAGTTTTCATGTCTCTTTGGTCTATCCAATATACATAACACAAGAATTACATTTGTGAAGGAATTTTGGTGAATTACAGGAAATATGTTTTCCATAATCTTTTTCTACAACCAAGAATCAAAGATTCAGTACCTATTTCTTTATGTTAAAAGTTTTGGTAGGTGTTTCTCTATAATGCTCAATATAGTAAAATAATTGTCATCATTTGCTCTCTGAGTATTATTCAAAAAATTGCTTAAACTCTCAGGATTTTCATTTCTACATTTGTAAAATAAAAGCAATAATATCTGGTTCTGAGGTGTGTTGAAGGAATGAATATAAAGCCCCAAGCCCAGTGTTTGGAGTATATTTACCACTTACTAATTCATTAGTTATCCTTCTAAATCTGTGGTCTTCAGCTGTGGACATCTGGCCATGCTCAGAAACAATGTTTGGGCCTCCACAACTTAATTAGGGGCATTAATGTTCAGTACTGGGATCTACTGATGAGAGGCCAAAGATGATACTAAACATACCACAGTGGATAGGTTGGTCTTCCAGAACAAAAAGTTATCTGGCTCAAAATGTTCCCTGGACTCCACAGTCTTCATATCTACTATTACTCGGCCATGCATGTCTTTTTTCTCTGACTTTATCAGATTTCAGACCGCAACACAAAGAAGGAGAGCACAGAAACCAAACTTTCTTTCAATTAAAGAGAAGACATGTAAAAAACTTGCTTTCTATCTTCCTTAACTGTGACAGAGAGTTGAGGGTAAAAATAGTCAAAATGTCTTACACTTTAATCATATTTTTTCATTTAAGCAACTAGCAATATTATTACCTTTCCCAGCCACCTTTCTCTAGGAACATGACCTGTTTGGAGCCCAATTCTGTTAGAAAGCCACATCCTTTTCAACTTTCTGAAAAAGAAATGAACAAATAAGATTTGATAATGAGAACAGAAAAGGCAGTTTTCTCAGATTGAACAAAAGTGAAAGATGAAATATTTTCTATTATTATTTTTGAGTATAAAAGAACATCATGGGGAACATGTTCATACAAAGGGCTATTTAGCTTATTCTCACTGTGGAGTCTTGTGGCAGCCCAAATGCTGCAGTGATTATTAAACCTGACAAATTGGGTTGCAACCAGTATGCTAAGCACCTTAAAACAACTTAAAGATATCATCCCAAGAAGAGAAGCTTGATACACCCTAACTTCCCAAAACAGACTGAGCAACTTGGTTTTTCATGGGAGTTTGCAAGAGAGGGGTTTGAGTTAAAGTTCAAACATTGGTATTAATAGCAATAACCATAATAACAGCAACTAAAAGAATAACAATAGTACTAAGAAGTTTTGCAAATTCAACATATACTAGGCATTAGACTCAGACTTTGCACACTTTATCCCACTTTATTCAGTTATTGTTTGGTTACTTATAGATCATTATGACTTTTCATAATGGAAAAATGAAGCACAAACATAAATGTTGGATTCATTATTCGAATATATACATGTGGAACACTACTTAGCCACAAGGAAGGGTAAAGTTGAGTAATTGGTAGGAAAATGGATACACGTGAGACTGTCATGCTGAAGGAAACAAACCAGAGAAGATTATGACAATATCACATGGTTTCTCGGCTACAAGAAACCAAAAATAAAAACAAAGAGCAAAATAAAAGCAAAAAGATAGGAAAGAGAGAAGTAGACCTTTTGCAAATGGAAAAGAGATCCAGAGATGGAGGGAAAGGGGCCAGAGGGGAAGGAAGAATAGTAAAAAGGATTAAGATGCCATATGCATAGGTGCCAATTTCCCATGATGAACCTATTCATTATGTGTTGAAAACATGTACTAATTTCAAAATTTTTGGAAATAAAATTTTTTGGAAATAAAATTTGAAATCACAGGTATTAGCCAGCGCAGTACACTGTATCTCTAATTGAAACCTGTGCTCAATTGAACCAAACTTATATTTACTTTATTAATTTCACTTAGTAAAAATAAATAAAAAATTTTGTGCAGACATAATTTTTGCATAGAAAACCATTTCCTCATGAAGCACTCAGTCACTTATTTACCTGCTCAGCAAACATTTTGGGGTGCTTAGTACTGGATACTCTCTTGAGAGAGTCATACTTGTTAGAATACAAAGATAAATCAAACACAGATTATAGCCCCAAAGATCTTATAGTGCAGTATGATATTTAACAAGGAAAAAGAGAAGAGAGAGGAAGATGTTCTTGGAAACTGAAAATGAAGAAACATTCTTCAGAGCTATTTCCATGGTTCCTAGCACTGTGCACTATTCATATAGGCAGTGATTGAATGAACACCCACATAAAGGACAGCATTAAACATGAAATATGTCATGTGAACTGGAACTCAATATGTGGGTAGGATTTCCAGGCAAAAATGAGGGAAAGTACATTCAAACAGAGTTACTGGAGAAGATAGTCTAAATAAGACTGAATTTATTGTCTGTTGTACAGTGATAACACACATTCTTTGTAGAAATTTTAAACAAAGGAATAAAGTATAAAATATATATCAAAAAAGCCAAAGAGAGCCATCTGTAAGTAGTAAGTAAACTAACAAGTATGAGCTAACAAGTTTGACTCATCCCATTTCCATTTATTAAAAATTATGGGGAGGGGGATTTAGCTCAGTGTTTTCGCTGCCTGCTGCGCAAGAGCAAGGACCTGAGTTCGATCCCCGGTACCAAAAAAAAAAATGTACAGTTTCATTGCCTTGCTGTCACTATATGTTTTCAAGAAAACACATTATTACTAGATGAGAATATGGATACTCATTGGATTTTAGACTGTACTATAAACTACTCACATATATTTATGGAATGAAAAAGCAATAAAGAAAAATGATATGGGGGTATTGAATGAAAAAAAATTTTTTTCATTATTTCCTAAAAACAAAGACATGGCCTTAGAAACTAGAACTCCGTGGTTGGTCTGTATTCTTTCACTTCCATTTTAATAAAAGTTAATAAAAACATTTTTTACCTCTTCTCCCACCCATACATATGGGAATGTCATAGATATGTCTTAAAAAAAATATTATTTCTTCCAACAAAGACAGATCTATTTTTCATTCTGATCACTCAGAGTTCATTTCAATTTCAACAAGCTTTGACGGAGATTTTTAGCCCTCGATGATTACATTATCACACTGTTAGTGTCACCTATCCTCAGAATTAAGCTCTAGGTTCTGTATACATTTTTAAAGTAAAAAGTTATACCCTAAAATATTTTTTTAAAAAACTAAAGAGAAGCTGATACAGACAGAAACTATGATTGCCCAGATGATGCAGACCCCTTTTTAATAGCAATTTTAATATCTTGGTCATATCAAATTGATAAGGTTTTCCTATGGCTGTGTATTTTTTTCTACAAGCACATGAGAGACTTTTATTTTCCTCCTAGAAGGTTCAAAAATATTGAGTGCACTTTTATTGTTTACAGTCCAACTATGGTTGAACAAACATGAGTCACATGAAACTTGAACAGGGTGAGATTCCTTGAAATCCGCAATGCGCACTCTATTGGAGGAAGCACACTGCACCAAGAACAAGAATAAAGTACTGTATACAATTGTACAACCAATGCATCTAGGCTCATAAGAACATCAGTTTCTAGCATTACTTGAATCTACTTCTCACAGCTCCTATTTTCCTAATGCCCTAAGGTCCTAAGAACAAATGGTGAAGTTATATATAAACCAATTGGTAGCTGCTCTATAAATCCTATTAAAATAAATAGAATTCATGGCTAAAATTAAACAGCCTATGGCAAGGCCTTGGTGTAAATAAAACTACTGTTCCTTTGTACATTAAAATTGTATTTATCAAACACAAAAGAAGAATGAACACAAATTGCATGAAAAAGGCAACTCATTTAAGACAAAATGATGGTATGTAAAAAAAGATTTATTGTGTGACTCAAATGAAAATTAAACTCCTCTTAAAATATTTATGTAGATGTGGCTGAAATATTCTGCTGAGAGATAAATCAGAGTAGCCTTTGGCATTTCACAGGCATAATTCCTTTATTCTTCCGCTGCAAATTTCAAGCTTACAAGATGCTAATGGCACCTCAACATTTCCAGGACTGTCTCTGCAGACTACTTTCACTCAGCAGGTGGTAAGAATTTGCATCCATATTTCAAATATACTTCTCTCTCATTACTGCCTTATTATTTCTTTGTGATTTATATCTCTATAAAATTCCAGCTAGTGCAGTGGGGAATGGGATTTCAAAAAGGCAAATTCTGCATAATATGGACATTTATCACTTTCTTCCTTCACTATTTTTTTTCTGTGTCTTTAGGAGATGGGGAGAATGACAGGAAGCACTTCAAGTGCTGGGGGAGGGTATGCGTTTCTTAAAATAATGCCATTTGAAAGCTTTCGACATTAGTGTCTAAATGACACTCTCTAGTAAGTGCCAATATTATTTGCATCGTTATCTCCATTAAACTAAACTGTGATCTTTAAATAATATATGTGCATTTAGAAAGTAACTCACTGACTAACTCTTAATTTGTAGAAGTCTTAATCATTTCAAACTCAGAAAGTCCTTTTTGTAATAAGTCCAAATGTAATGAATCTGTTTGGTATTCATGTGGATGTCACAAGCAATTTCAGAGTTGTTACACTATAATTCTGTGCTACTTAATAGATATTAGGGTGGTAGCAGTTGTGTCACTGTAGATAAGACTCTTTCACAGTTCCCATGTCAAATTCACCTCTTACTGGTGTTTAGAATTTAGTTAAAGTAAAATTACATGCTTGTGAAACCTGACAGGTTCAGGGATTTAGAGACATTTTCCAGGGTCAAGAAAGAGCAAGTCGCAGTGAAATAAAAGTATGCAGGCAAGGTAGTTGACTGTTACTAAGATTAAACTTAGATATGTAAATTTTTAATTTGTATGGTAAATTTAAGAATTTTAATCCATATATTTTGCTTCATATCTTCTCTTTTTAGTATTCCATTCCAGGAGAGAAATTTAAATATTTAGTGAAATTTTAACAGGACATATGCTTGAATAACAAGTACCTGGATGTCTATCATACTTAAAAAACTCATGATAACCTAAATAATTTTCTCAGTGAAATTAAAAACATTTTATCAATTGATTCAATATATAATTGTTACATGTGATGAATAGTTAATGAATATTGAGAGACTCAGAAAATTTTTTATAAGATGTAACAAAAAACTGAGATCAACAGGACTAAACAATAAACAGATTGTTTTGGTCCATATAATTAACATACTTCACAGAGGCGATTGGTCTAGGTGCTCAGCAGCATCAACAAAAACCAAATCATTTCCTTTCTCTTCCCAGTCTTTCTCAGAACATCAGCTTCCAGGTGCTATGGGTCCCAGCAACAATTGTCCCTCATCATTCACGTTTAGCAATGGTAAGGGGAATCTTTTTGGAGAATTCACACAGAAGATAAGAAATCTTCATTTACAAAGTCCACAGACAATGTGCCCTTGCATTTCATTGTCCAAACGTGACAATCCCATCTTCCAATCAATCTCAATGTAGATAGACACTTATCCCTGTTGTGCTATGCAAAGCTGCATTTCATTCATTTTCAATATTTGTTCATGTATTTGATTGTCTGATTTTACCAAGTATTACTTATCCACTCTCCCAGGGATGGATATTTAGATTTATGTATTTAGTTCCACGAATTGGGAATATTATAAATCCCAGTGCGATGAACATTCTTATATGTATCTGGATGCAAATATACACAGCTTTCTCTAAAGACTATAATCACTATGAGAATTAGTGGATTATAAATACACCTCTCTCCAACCTTAGTAAATGACACACATCAGGCTCCTCAGAAAGCAGATTCTGTGACTGAGATTGTGTGCAGGAAATCAACTGGGAAGTCCTTGCAGGGTCACACCTGTGGAAGGTGAGAAGGAAGCAAAACTGAACAAAATAAACCTACAGTCAGCTACCGAGAAATTCTTGAAGCTTTTGGATTGCTTCAGCGTTATTGGAAGTTGAGACAATGGGATCAGCTGCTAGAACACTAGACACCCATACTGACCAGTCATCAGTGTGATCCCAAGAAGGAAGTATCACCTTGTATGAAAAGTCACTCTTCACAGAAGAGCTCAAAGCTGAGGTCTTTTCCACTGGTACCCCTTCCACCAGCAGGGAAAACAAATTTTTCGGTCCAGAATAGAGACTTGTACCATGTAGCATAATCCACTACAGTGGACAGTACCAACCAGCTTTCCAAAATAGCCATACATTCAAACATTTACAATGATCTCTTGAAGAATATTGAAGGAAAGCACATATCTATAGTCACCCGAGCCATGTGGGATGGAGACATTCCCATAAATCTCCTCCATTCTTCAAATGAAGTCTTTGAAAAACAAAATAGGAGCACAGTCTTTAAGAAGAGCAATGGAACCCTTGCAATACAGAGACATGGTAAGGAGTGTTCACCAACAAAGAAGATTGGAGAATAAGTGAAGGAGTTCACCAGAAGAGGTACCCAAGAGGTAGAAGACCATTGCAAAGAGCTAATGAGAGATCACTATGAAGGAAGTTATTTTGAACTTCTTATCTTTCTGTGCTCAGTCATTTTGTACCAAGCCCCTCTTCTTGACTTTACTTAGGGGCCTGAGGCTAGAACCCTGGCAGGGACATCTCATCAGCTTTCAGTACCTCACCTCTTGATACCCCAGCAAGAGTGAATTCTGTTTGTACCATATTTTTTCTAATTTTCCCTTCATGCTTGTCATCCCAAGAAAATGATTTGGAACCTGTACAACTTGTAGAGTAATAGCTGAAAAGCCCTGGCATTTGAAAAAGAGAGAACTGATCTTATCAACTTTAAAACTGTGAAAGTAGTGAATAACATTCCCCTGTGCATCATTATTTTACATTCTGGTGTCTTATAAATTTTGATTTTATGCTATAAACTAAATATTATTTTGATGTCAAAAGTAAATCCTATTTACTCCTTGCAAGGGCAAAGAGAATAAAGCAATTGAATTATTATCATCAGAAAATAAATTCCAACTGCTCCAGTTTTCAGGGATTTTAAAGTTTGATATTTTAAAATGGATATATTGATCTGCTTCTTTCCACGTAATCTGTTAGGGGATTCCAGTACCACTGGCACTCCCATAATTTATCTGTGAGGCTCATAGGAAACTAATATTTGTTTCCTTATTTTATTTCTCAATTAAGAAAGAGCAAGTGAGTTCAGATGGCTTGTGCAGTGTCACAGACGAAGGCATCAGTGAGTCCCTGAGCCTATTAATTTCT
The DNA here is from genome assembly GCF_053883595.1 of Heterocephalus glaber. NCBI lineage: Eukaryota > Metazoa > Chordata > Mammalia > Rodentia > Bathyergidae > Heterocephalus > Heterocephalus glaber. The sequence goes on along the minus strand of NW_028258151.1, from coordinate 25,795,539 downwards.
GTCAGACAGGGTGCTTGCACATTGCTGGGAGGTTCTGCTCTCTAGGTGACTACAACATGGACAAAAAGTCAAATGTTTGCTTCTGAGATTTTTATCAGGGTGAGACCTGCTGATCTGTGGAGACTGAGCCTTCCACCTTGTCAAACCCAGTGAGCATAAGTCTCTAGTAGATTAAACATCAGCATATGGTTTCTCCTTTCATTTTAAGACATATTATGGATTGAATGAGGAAGACATCACATTTTTCAAATACAGAAAAAGTGACAAACAGAACTATCTTACCAATTATGTATTGCTCAATTTCCACAAGCAAGAAATGCACTAATGATAATGGCCATAACATATTTTATGATGGATAAAAATGCCTGTGATCCTCAATCATATAACCCTGAAGGTATCACTGACCCTGTTCAAAATTGATCCATCCAAGAACATCAGACATTAGTGTTCTTTGATCAGTTACAAAGGAGTGGATAAACACAAGTAAATTGTAAACAAGTTCATCTATATTGAAGGATATGAGATAAAAAAATAAGAGCACATCCTCATTTCTTTGTGATTATACCCCCCAATAGGCAATTACTTCAGTCAGGGTAGTATATATCATTTCAGACATTTTATTATAAATCATCATGCTTGCATGTGTATACATTGTACATTATATAAAAATGAAACTGTACTATACCTACTGCTCACCAATTGCTTCCTGTGGTTATTCTTGATGTTCACATAATAAAACTGAATCCTTCTTATGCTCAGATCAAATATCCCTTAAGTCACTTTGTACTCTTCTTTCACACAAACTTACCCATCCGTGAGTCTTGTCGTCTACTTTAAACCACCACCCTCATATAAGTGACTATTGTATTTGATCTGCATCATTGCAGTAGCCTCTAAATGCTTAGCTGCTTCTTTTTACCCCTTCAGCCAGTTCTCAAAGCAGCAAGCTGAGAGATTCTGAAATAATACAGAGCAGAACCTCCCACTCTTTTCCCTCAAAGTAAAAGCCAAGGAGCGCTAGTCAGGAGGTGCAACTGCCTACATGACTTGACCGCCCCCACGTACCTCGGCCCTACTTCCTTCCCATCATCTTCTGCTCTTCCGCCATTCACTCCACTCCAGACTCTTTTCTATCCCTCAAACACACCAAGCATAATCTCACCGTAGAGCCCTTTCCCTTGCTCATCCCCACTCCAAGATTACCCTTCTGCCAATTAACAACATGGAGAACATCCTTCAGTCTGAGTGTAGGAGTCACCATCACAGAGAAGCCAACCCTGTGACTGTGTCTAAAACCCCAATGACAACCGACGTATAACAACCTAGTCCGTACTTCATTTTATCACTCCTCAGCTTCACTAACTAATATAGCTTTACTTTCATTCATTTTGTTTGTTTTCTCCAGGCAATTGTGAGGTACAAAAGAGAAACATTTTTCACTATCATATTTCTAATGTTTAAGGTTCCATTTGATATTTAAATAAAGGAATAAATGACATTAACAAATAGGCAAGAATTACTTTTATTTAACAGTTATTTCATATTTATCTTTGCCTGACACCGTATACAGAGCTTTCTAAGGCATCATATGTGAGCTTACTATTTTTATTTAACCTTCTCCATCTTGATGGCTATTTATTTTTAATTTTTTGTTACTAAGAAAAGAATAAACACTTTTTCACATACATATTTCTGCTATATACAATATATGTCCTTTTACTTGTATTTAACAGAGAAAGAGCCAAAGCCTAAACTAACCATGTGTGTTGCTTACAATTAGGGACTGAGGAAATAGCAAGAGTCATCTCTGGTTCTCACTCCCAGGCCTATCACTTCTTCCATACTTGGTACATTTCATTATCATTCTTGGTTTGAGGGTGTACAATCTTACCTTCTTGCCAATTTTATTTAAAGAATGGATCACTGTATTCTTTCCTGTTGAATAGTAACTAAGCATACTATAGGAATAGGCCAAAGAGAGGGAGAAGAGATCAGCAATGAAGCCACCAATGACAAGAAGGAATGGAGACACAAAAATTAAGTCTCAAACCTGAGGAAAGAAAACTGACCAATAATTCACATAAATATGTATGTACAATGAATGTGTAAAAGGAGGCACAAAGGGAGAATGCTTATACAAATATAATAAACACATAAAAAATAATAATTATTAAAAGGAAAAAGTAGCTGGATACTGTTGTAAGGTGAATTACAGGCATTGTGTGCCTAACAAGAATATCTTCATGAACATGATAGTATCTTTATATTTAGATCTATCTTTATATTTAGATCTATGACTATTATGCTGTTTGGGTTTACAAACATACATTATAGTTCACAATGTATATGATTCATAAAATATTTGAATGTCCTGACTTTTGCCCTATACACGGAAGATAAAAAGAATGGGCAAACTTCATGTGGTCTATAATTGAGAAATTCTACCTCTGGTAGACGAGATCATTATTCTCAATTCTTGGTATCTTTCCTGCTTCAGAATTATATAGCCAAATCTTTTGCCATTTGTTTCTTCAGTTTCTTCCTACTCCAATATGGGGACTTGGCTCCATAACTTGTTTCTGTGCATGTAAAGCATGTGAGGGAGTAACAGATAGCATGTTAGTTTTATGTAAAGACCTCAAGAGGAATTATGTGTACCTGTTCATGTGTTTGCATCCCTGGGATCTCCATGAGAAAATTGGGCCCTAGAACGTTGTTAACCTTCCAACATGGGACCTAGAATGAAACACAGAGCAAACTTGAACTTGATTGAAGCCTAGAGTCAAGCCAAATCCACTCACAGCAATGCAGACCAACAGAATAATTAACAAAAATAAATAAATATTGGGTATTATTCACTTGCAAGCCTAGTGTGGTAAATTTATGGGAGAAGGAGGTAAAGGAGGTAATGCATGAAAAGCACTCAGAAATAATAAATCTTTAATGAATTTTAAATATTTTTGTTCTTGGTAATATAATTTTTTTTCAGTGCTAGGCATTTAATGTAGGTACTGATGCATGGTGGGCAAGTGCTTTACCACTGAGCTGTGGTATTATTCTTCCTGTTACTGCTCAGAATTCTACAAATCAAAGAAAGAATCCCCCCAGCAATGTTCCAATTAGTAGTTTTAGCCTTTCTGGGAAGCATCCTTCCATTGTCCAACCTGCCTTCATCTCAAAAGTTCTCCAAGAATCTAGGAATAAAAGCAACATCTCAGGTTATTTCCTATTAGGCTCTTTACATCACCAGCAGGTAGAACGGGAAGGAATTCAGAAAGACAAGATTAGCTGAGTCAGTTTTTAGATTTAACCACTATACATTCCCAAAGAACCAATATGCTTCCACTCAGATCTCATATTTTTATTTATAACTGAGACAATGCCACTCGGAGATACTCTCGAGTCTCTAGGACTCTCAAGAAATTATCATTTCAATTGAGAACTGATCTAACTAGGTTCACACACACACAAGCAGGTGAAATTTATCCACGTGTTCTCACTGAGTTAAAATAAGCTCTGAGGACGCTTATTCAAAACAATAGACTTTTAAAAGACAGTGTAGCCATATACATTCCTGAATTCAGCCTCTACATAAGAAAGAGTAAAATCTGGAGTCCTGGGAGGTTAGACTGCTGCATGTGGCTGTAAGTCTCCCTAACTCTGGTTCGGTCATTTTTACTACCAAGTGCCTTGCACACAGGCTGTTATTCTAATACTCTTCTTACTTCTCAAACTGGAGGTCAAGCCTGCTATGGAAAAAGGGAAACCCATTAGAGAACCCTGGAGATACCCAATCATACAATTCCCCTGAATTCTCGGAAACACATCCAGAGAGAAGCTTCTTTGCCTGTCTGAGTTTGCCAACTGTAGAGAAAATGCCAGAGAAAAATAATTCACATAAATATTTTACAGATCACAAATTGCTTCTGTAGAAATACCAAGCCCACGGAGAATCCCTGGAGCATAGTAATAAAGAGTAAGACTTTTGGCTGTTGGCTGCATTCTTTTGCATTTTGAAATTTGTTACCTATCTCCATCTGTTTGTCACTATGGATTCCTTCAGGTGTGTTTTTCTACTTTAAAAGGTTTTTTATCCTTAATCACCTCCCCTCTTCTGAAATGCACACCACATACACATTACATATATACTGAATGTGTATATGTGCTTTATATTAAAAATTAATAGTAGCTTTCTTTTTCCCCTCCTCCAAGAACAAATTTTTATTTCCTTGGAGATGATATGGGCCTGTTGCCACTTTATACCTTAAAGTACAATGTATAATACATATATTTAAACCAATAATCGGTGTGATCCAAACTTACATCATTCTGGAACTCATTATGACCATTTTCTCAGTCTTTGTTGTCTTTTAAAAATAGAATAATAATCTGTATTTTTTCTATAATTTACTAATTCCTTGTTTGGTGAATTTCAAGAATATCAACTAACGTATCTTCATCTCTAAAAAGAAAGCAACAGTGTTAGAATAACAGGTAGTGATATTTATCAATTTACCATAGTTTAGCCATTTCCCAGAATGATTCAAGGTGAGGAATACTGAGTGACTTCATCCCTCAGATATCTTTTATTCACCTGGGTGAAACTGTCTTAGTAACCCACAAGGTCTCTGAGAGGTGCTTAGCATTTTTTCATCTTACTAGTAATATCATCATTTCCTTGTAGACTACCTGTACCCCACTGTGTGTAAGGCAGGTGAGATAGTGAGTGTGGATGCCAGCTATAGGTGCATGATACAGGAGCCTTTTTCTCCTGGCAAAAGGAGGAGAAGCTGCAATCTCCTCCTCATGCCAAAGGAAAAACATGTGACAGCACTTAGCCAATCAAGCACTCTCTTGTGGGACTTTGAAACTCCAGTAATAAAAGGAGGACATAAGAAACATAAGGCATGTATTTTTCCCAGTGGACCATCTGAAACAGGCTATTGCAGCAGAGACAGCTGCTACCAAGACTGTTTTCTTGCTTTCTGGAGCTACCTCAATCTTTCCCTACTTCACAAGCCCAAGTGCTACTACTTTCTAATTAGTATCTTTTTATTCTAACTTAAATTATCTAGAACTAGTTTCCGTTTCTCAAAACCAAGACATTCTACAAATACTAGAAATTTGATTGATAAGGGATTGAAAGAGTGAGTTACTTTGGTATGCCTCAGGAGAACTTTCGAACGCTCTGCTGCCCAGTATGGTAGCCACTAACTACATACAGCTATTAAAATTTAATTCAATTAAAATTACATCAAAACAACAATTCAGTTCCTAGGTCAAACTGGCTATGCATGTAAGGAGCAGCTATTCCACTGGACAGCACAGAGATAGAACATTGCCATCATGGCTGCAAATTCTACTTGACAGCACTTTCCTAAACCACCTAGCATCCATGTTGGAAAATTAGTATCTAGAAATCCTGAGACAAAAATAAAAGTTGGCTTGTGAGAATGGGGTCTATCCTTTCCAAGATTTACCAACTATCATGAAGTCTTTCATATAAACAGGTAAGAGTCTAGCACACTACTTGGTACACAGAAATAATATGCTTTGAATCCATGGCTATGATATCAGAGGCTTCCTGAGCTGTGAAGATAAAAAGAACTTCCACCTGTGCCATGTCTGGATGTTTGATTGCTTACCTTCCACAGGTCCCTTGGAAGAAATTAAGGAAACAAGTAATACTTCTTAGGTTTCCATTACTGGAAAAATTCCAAAATGAGATGACAAATACGATGTTAGGACTTTTGTCTAGATCTCCCCCCAGAGCCTCATACAGTCATAGGTGGGGCTTTTTCAGAGGTGGCTGGATCTAGAGTGTGTGAACTGGGATTCATGGTGCAATGCTAGGATCAAGGGCCCTAGAATTAAGGGTGAGAGTGCTACCGCCCTAAGTAGCCCAGATCAGATACAAGGGATAGGAAGAGCTTTGTTTGGCCCTTCTTGCTTTGCTGTCTTCTGCCCACTATGAACTATTTCTCCTCTGTGATGCCCCTCTGCCATGCCGCCTTGCCTTGAAGCCAGTCGATTATGAACTGAAACCTCTACAAACTGTGAGCTAAATCCTCCCTTAACTTGTGAGTGTTGGGTATTTTGTCTCAGCAATGAGAAAAGTACCTAAAGCATGTGAGTATTAGAAAAAGAATAATAATCTAGGGTTGCAACTCTCAGAGAATGTTTGCACAGAGGTTCAAAGCCATTAATTTGGTATGTTGAAGGTCCAGGGAAGAATAAATTAGGGAAACAAAATCTAAGTTAAACAAATATAGGCAGGTAATATTTTTGAGACAGAAACAAATATCTTTTTCTCCAGACAGTTGGCTTTCTTCTCCAAACTCCTACACTGCCCCAATTAAAGCTGCTGTTCTTTTCTGTGTGCTTTGCCTTAGGGAGGGATATGATACAATGGGAAATAGAGAAAATACCTGACATCCTGCAGCTAGTTTCCAAAAGTCTAAGCCCTGCAGCGAAAGACAGTTCTGAAAGTAGAGACAAATGATTTGGAAGAAATATTAGTAGTGAATACCTAAAATCTGTCCTCTGCTCACTCCTCAGAAAGAAGACTTTCTGGACAAGAGAAGGAGAAGGGAAAAAATAAAATAAAAAGAAATCAGTGAGGATGTAGTTACTGGTAGTTTCTGGGGGGGAAAAAGGGCTGAGAGCCTCACCCTAGAAGATGCAAGCCTAAAGGTGAAATGCCTTGTAGTCTGCGTGGTTAGTCTGTCTTAGTAGGGTGCCCAGGCAGCCTCATGAGGAATTCTCTGTCTCCTGAGCAGAAAAATTGCACCAGAATGGTTCCTAAGTGCAGCCACACTTATCATAGAGGTGGAAGAGGAGACAGGAATATGCATTTTTCAGCTATTTATTTAATCATGCCCTGCCTCAACTGAACATGCAGGGCAGCCAGACAGGATGAAGGACACATTAGAGGACACTGTGCATGGATACATTTCTGATGCAAACATCCCTGCTCTTGGGGCAAGGAACTCTCAAGCAGAGCAGAGCCCCATGCTGGGTGCCACTTTCCAATGAATAGTTTAGGAAAACATCACATGCTATAAATTGGACCTAACAGACCTTCTGTAGCTGCTGGAGACAAGCGATGCCCCCATTTTCTCAGCAGCACATAGTGACTGCTTGGCCAGGCACAGCTGGACTTGGCACTGACTCTGCTCCCAAGAGAGAGATCTTGCTCTGGTGCCTGACCTTTTATGCAGGATTTGTACATGAGCTGCCTCCCAGTTTGGGTGCAGGTTGGTGAGGGAAGAATCACAACAATGCTGGAAACTTTCCATGCAGCATCTTAGAACATAGGAAAATACTCACCCAAATGACTACATGGGAAGGTTAATATTTATTTTGGGGTGACAAACAGGACTAGTGTTGTCATCTTTTTCATCCGTAAAATTTGCCGAATTTTCCATAACTCTGCATTCATTTTATAATGTAAAATGAACTTTACTGGAAATGCTATCTACACCCTTAACAGTTTTGGAATTAAGACATTAATTAAGCAAAACTTAACTAGGTCTGACATGATTAAAGTTTAATTTTTGCATAATGTTCCATTTTCTATCCAGGTCAAGTAATATTAATTACATTCCATTCATTCGAATGTTTATTCAGTCACCCATGTCTCACTTATTTCATTCAACAATTTACATTTGAAGAATGTTTTATGTCAGAGGTCAGCCAACTATACAATCCAAGGACCAAAACCAGATACCATCCAGTTTTTTTTTGTTGTTTTTTTTTTTTTTTTGGCTTTCCAGCCAATAGTGACATTTAAATTTTCAAATGGTTTGGGAAAATCAAAAGAACAATTTTTTATGACAAATGAAAATTATATGATATTCAAATTATCTTCTGGGTCACATGCATGTATATATGCATGCATAGTTCTCTCTTAATTCATGTTTCACAGAACATTGAGGAAGCACAGGCAGACTAAAGAGAGTGCATGGTGGCTCTAGGGTTTGTTGTACTTTGTAGAATATTGATGGCTCCTGGTTACCTCACTGAAATTAAGTACTGTACCATTGTTTCTAATTTGCACTTCCTGAAGTATCTATCTCATGACCTAACCGGAACATCTCCAGTTTATTATACCAAAAGTATAAATGAGGCTACACTTACATGTTGCCCCTAATCTTATCAAACTCATCAAGGATAGCTTTCTATCATAACTACATGAGCATTCATTCTAGGTCTTTAAATATCAAAAACTAGGCCAGGCTAATGATCTCTCAAGTGAAACTCCAATGTCTACAGTTTCAAAAATGACTGAGAATTTCCTAATACCTGCAGCTACCTAATATATTAAGGAAAGGTTGTGGATGTGTTTGTGACCCTTGTGCATGTGTGTTTGTGACAGTTCTTCTAGTTTTTTCTGACTGCATTATATATGCTAGTACCTTGCGTGATAATAAAAAGAAATTTTAGATGACAAAATTAAATGCTAAAAGAAATTCGACAGTCTGACAGTGGATACGAACTAACACATTCAAGTTTATCAGGGATGTGTGTGGAAATATGCTTTTAGATAAAATACTCAGCTTCATAGCTCTGGTAGAAAACACTTTAGTAGTGGCCCTTGGTGACTTAAAAAAAGCATGAATTTCATGGATGATAAGCTGAGTATGTGTCATTTTTTAAAGTTTTTGCTTACATAAACGGGAAGCTATACAGTGGTCCACCTAAGCCAGCTTCAAGGTCATGTGACCAGGGCAGTCACCTAGGGCCTGAGAGCGGAAACTCAGAAGGGTTCCATACTTGGTTTACTGCCATCTCACCATCCACCTAAAGTGATGGCTAGCTTTTGTTTTTTGTTTTCTTTTTTTGGTTGTTGTTTTTTTTGTCTTGGGGAATGATGGCTAGTTTTTGAAGAAAGAACTTTGCATTTTAATTTTGTGCTGAGCCTGACTCATTATGTAATGAGTCCTGGTCTCTACCCTCCAGAAACACAGGAAGCAAGACTGTATTAATTGCAGTTCAGAGTCTAAAATGTAGGGAGTGTAAAGAATCATGTGCTAGGCATTCTTTACTTCTTCCTCAAACCTCAGACAGCTTCTTATCCTCTCCAACCTGTGTCCCCAGAGGCATATAGTTGGAGAGGGGGATAAAAAGCAAAAATTCAGAAAACACTAAATATAAATTTTTCATTTCTCCTTCAGCACTTTATAAGAAACATTTCTACACATAATTTAAGTGTTCTTTGAGAATATGGTTTTTTAATGAGTGGATGAAATTATAAATGATGGAAGTAGTATAATTTAATAATTTCCCTATAACTGGATAAATTGTGTCTAATATTTTCCTGTTATAAATATAAATACTTGTTTACATGTGTTTTCTTTTAATTTTTTTAAATTTAAAATCTCTACAAGTGAAATTCCAAGGACAAATAGTACAAAATTTTAAAGACAATTGATACACATTGCCAAACAGAGCATCCATGACAATTTATATTCCTGTCAGGTGCAGCTCTGCTTTACTAACAATATTTATAAATAGTTATCAGTTGATAAATAAAAATGGTATTTTTTCTTTTAAATTGAATTTGTTTGAACAACCTTAAACAGGTTTATATGTATATTGGCCATATGGCTTTCATTGTCTTTGGACTATTTTCCTGTGTAATTTGTCCATTTTTCTTTGGAAAAACTAGCATTTTTCTATTGATTTGTACAAGGTTTTATATGTGAAAAGTGATGTGTTTCTGGTATCACTTTTGGTAAGCACATTTAGGTACTATGAGGAAGCACAAAATCTAAATGTAGTGATGTGTTTGCAGTAGAAACACAGAATTGTTTTCAAATAACTCCTTTTAACATCTCCTCCTTTGTTTTGTATCTCACTGATTTTCTGCAGAAACCACAGAGAAAAATATTAAATATTTTGAACATGGGCCAGATAGCAAAGAAAACTCCTGCAAATGGGGTGTGTTGCATGAGAAGGGTCGGGTAGAGTTCTCGATTCCTGATGGGTCACTGAAGAGATCCACATCAACTGCTCCCAGTAGACCTTCCTACTCTCCCTACACCTTTCTCTCAACTTTGCATCTTTGCTTTTCATTAGTCTTCAAAACCTGTTAAATAATTGAATATACTCAACTGTGTATAATTGTATTTAAATATGTACAATTTTCCACATCCTGTAACTCAAGATGAAAATCTTTTTCAAGTGAGACTTTCACAAGATTAGGGGAAGAGGTGTACGTTACTGAGAAAAAGACTCACCGAGGTCCCATCAGCCCCACATCCAGCATCTCCCATCATGTGTGTACATCTAAGGACATATTTGGAATGTATTATAAAATTTAGAAATTAATGACTGATCTAGTCCAAAGTATAGTGAATCTAATTAATAAAAGGGCATACTAATAAAGTCAGTAAAACAGGAAAATCATAGAAACATATGGAAAAAAGTAACTTGTTTTACTCAGTCACTTAAAGAGTAATGAAAGCAGCAGTTGACAGCACTCTTTTCCACCCTACCTCCAATATATTTCTTGTATTAACCTCAAAGAAAACCAAGTCCTTTTTGTTTTTCTGAAGACAGGCTTTTATGGGGAACCAGGAGCATAGACAAAGATAACAGGGACTTGCTTTTCCTAAATATCGGCCTCATGATTGGCCAAATATGAGCAGACAAAGGCATACCAATTTTTGCGATATTTGCCAGAAAATAGGTCAAAATCATTTCAATTATATTTACATCTCATCTGTCTTTTCAAGAATAATTCATATTTGTAATCAGTTACCCTTAATACTACAAGAGCAATGAAAGAATTATGAATAGAAAAACCTCTCAATTCTTTAAGAATTAAAAAATCTTTAAGTTCAATACACAAACTGATACTCTGCCGTTAATGTAAAATTATCTATTATTTAAATTTAGAGTGTAAAGTATAAGAAGTCACAGCCAATAATGCCCTTTTCCTAATTAATATTGATGTGAAGTTGATTGTGAATTATTCCATAAGATGGAGACAGTATATTATGCAAAGTGTTCAGAGAAAGCTAGTAACTTTTTAATATCAGGTAATTCAGACACTCTTAGAGTCTGATATAATATGGGAAATCATAAGATGATAGTATTCACATATTTATGATCCTAGTAATCATTTGGTACAATTACCTCAAATAACAAATGAGAAAAGTAAAACAGTTACCTAAATACACCAAGTGTCTAAGCCATGGACAGGCAGCTAATTAGCAAAGACTGAAATTGAACTTGAATTTCTGATAATACATCCAGGTTTTTCTCTACTGTTCCTGCTAACAATTCTCCAAAGAAAATAGTATTCAACATCTACTTTGATGGAATGAGGGAGTAATTCTAATGTTAAATAAGAAAGAAATGGAACAAACATAGGTATATCCAGTGATACCTTGGTTCATGAACTTAATTCTTTCCATAATTCTGGTCGCAAACCGAATTGAAGGAGAACCGAGTCAAATTTCCTCATAAGGTTAACATTGAAACTAACCACTAAGTTTGATTCAGTTTTCATCCAATTTGGTTTGCAACCAGAATAAAATCTCAACAAAAAAGGAAAGATGTACAGTAATAGTAGTAATCATCATCAGATGAAGTGATTAGAGATAATTTTTGCTTTCCTTTTTATAATTCTCAATATTTCTGCAATTTATATTCAGAAAATAATATTAATTACATGTATAAACAATATTTAAATGTTATTTATTAGAAAAAAGCATAATATAAAAATGATGCTATATAATATTTATTGTGATATTATATGTCCCATATAGTATACAATACTTATATTCTTATAAGAAATTTAATCAGTGTTTTTCAAAACATTACTGAACACAACAGTTCTGTTAGAATGATGCTTACAAAAAGAGCTGGGTGGAAAGTCAGCTTTGGAGACAGTGCATACTCTACCTCCAACTTCATGATACCAGGTTACACTAGCGAACTGATAATTCTGAGGTCTGTTACAGTAAAGGAAATTATTTAAATTGTTTTAATCCAGCTTATTGCTTCCTTAGTTGATCATAGTACTGTTTGTAAGGGGGCAAACGGCAAACAGACTAAACAAAGTTTCATGGAACATACTTCGAGAAGCCTCAAATCTCTTTAAAATTCCAAGTCACATACTCACAGGAAAATCAATATTTCAAGGTTCTTAACTGAACATCGCTTACAAATATTTTATGGTACCCTTTTAAAGCTAACTGTATGTTTGTAATGTATTAATAATCGGGCCTGTATCCAGCAGTTCTTTTTTTTAACCTGTGAGTATGTAATGAAATAGGCAACAAGATGGGGATGTCTGTGAATTATTACTGCAAGTCTTCACATTTTTCTCATTGATTTTAACGTTTGAGATGATTAATTTTAATTTTCCTTCTGCCCCAAGGCTCTTTTACAGAAGATCAATAATATTGAAATTAAGAACATCAGTTGAAGTAAGGTTAGAGCCATGTCACGTTCTTTATCTCAGTCTAGACACAATGACTTAAAATGAGATGAGTTCAGTGACTGGGTTTTCATACACAGGACCTCAAGTCAGCATATTGACCTCAGAAATCCATACGATTGAAATACATATATAACTTGACTATATACAGCCTCTTCATCTCTCTTCCTTCTAAAAACCACTTACAAGTTTAAACTATTTCCACTTAAGTATTTCCACTTACCCTCAGATTTTTAATCTTTCAGTTATAAAATAAGAATGACTCCTAGCATCCAATATATGTACAAATTACAGACTACATGTAATGTGCTCAGCATAGTGTCTGCCACATAGTTTGTTCTCAGTGAGTGTCAGATATGGTTCTGAAATGAGACATAATGTTTTCTGCCTTCTCTTCCTGTTACTGGAGTGCAACATGAAATCAATGTCATTGTTGCATTCTCTTTTACTTTTATATTCTCAACCCTACACACAACGTGTAATCACTATGCAAAATTTACCTTCATTATTCTCACTTTGCACACCCTATGTACACACACACAAGCACAAACCACAAAATATGTCATGTATATAATCTAATTCAAAGTACTTTGAGTTCTTCCTTTAAAATCTCCTCTATGAAATCTATTTCTAATTCCATTTTACTATATCAGGAATCATTTTTTCAACTAAACAAGTATAATAACAGAGTACTTGATATTTATACTTGAAAATAATTTCTCCCTCACTCTATCTCATAAATAATACATTCTAACATTTTTCCTTCGATGTAGTCAATTCTCAGTTCACAAGCTATCCATAGTCCTTGTTTTTTTATGTAGATAATAAATTTTTTTGTTTAAATTCTTTCATTGGTACGTTTTAGGTATACAATAGGTTTACATTTGTCATTGGGTGTTTGTACCTGTACATGATGTATCTTGGTTCTTGTTTTTTCCCTATTCCCAAACTCCAAAGATCATTCCAATTATTGTATAGGCAGGCCATAAATTCTCCATACTTCCAAAACAAGTTGTTACTTCAACTTTCATTTCTACTGTGCCACTGGCTTGAAATAATAATCATACCATTCTTTTCTGCCCTTCCAAAAAGAATCACCTGATCCCAGTGACTGCTCAAATCATATTTCTTTATAAATACTTCAATTCTATATGAGCTTTTGTGTTTGTCACTGGGACAAAATACCTATCACCTACAACTTAAAGGATGAAGAATTTAATTTGGCTCATAGTTTCAGAAGATTCAGTTCACGGTCATATGGCTCCATGGCAGAAACATGATGGCAGAAAGTCATAATAGAGTGGCCAAAAGAAAAACAGGGGAACAGTGCCAAATAGGACAGGGCAAGAACCTTCTATAAAACCCAAAGTCACAGCTCCATGGGCCACCCAGAGACACCCAGACATGTACTTTATGAATCCCCTAGGTAATTCCCAAGCCAAATCAAGTTGACAGAATTAGCACACCCACCAGAACCTTTTAGCATTTTTTGCATTTCTGGAAATTTCTAAATATGTTTTATTGAATATATACCACATGTTTGGAGATAAAGTATATTCTATTTTGAAAAGTATACAAAATGAGTCATAAATCTCCATATATGCTTTAGAAGAACTGTGCATTAAGACTGATCCACATCTAGACTGATATTCCAAAAACTAAAACAAAGCCCTTCCCTTTGCCTTATAGCAGAGCCAATGCAATCAACCTGAGAATGCTGCTGCACTGGAGATTCAGAGCTAATGTTCTATTACTGAATAACTGGGTACTCAGCAATGAAATAGCCACTCAGGTTAGAGAATGACTATGTTGCTGAGTTCATACATAACTTTATCACTGCCTCCATGGCATGCCTCACTTAATTCATGAGCCTAATGGGTAATGACAAGAGGGACTGAGGGAAAAAGTTGATTGGTATCCAGAAAACAGGTCATCCAATCCACTTGATTCATAAATTTATTCTCTACTGGAGTCACCCTGGGTAAGCATTCACATGGGACATGAATGTTCAAATAACAACACATTATTTGCCCAAGTTGAGAAATCTATGCATACACTATACCTCTGCCCCAGACATCCCTGTAAACAACTCTGCAGTCCTGTTAAACCACTGGACACAGCTAATGAATTGGTATAGATAGTTGACTACTTATTCTTCCTGGAAAAATAAATGAACAAGTGAATTCCTTAAAGTTAAGCACACTGGGAAGATTTCTTTTCACTACTACATTTTAGGGATATCACAGAAAGAGTTTGTAGTCCCATAGCTGTCCACACTCAGGTAGTGCCTGGAAATAAACACAGCCATCTGTCAGTCACGCCTGAAACTTTTCTTCCGCATTCAACTAGTCATAGGAAATTTCTCATGAGACCAAAAGTGTGGGCTGAAGACAGAAGGTAATGCATCAAGAGCAGTGGTCTTGGGAAAAAAAAAAAAAAAGAGTAGTGGTCTTGGGCATTTAAGCTACTCCTACAATTTATTCATACTTTCTGGGCCTTTTTGAGCCCTATTTCACTTATATCATTTCCATGTGTTAGTGGAGTACTGTCATATGCACCTTATTTTATCATTTGATAAACTAGACACACCCAGTGCATGATAGATAGCTGAAGTTATATGCTCACTTGATAAGTGAACAGGTATTATATGATAAATCCATTCTAATAGTTCAATCTCCCTAAGCCTTTGAATACCTCCCTCTATTTGATGGTTAATTTTGATTATCGACTTGATTGGTTTGAGAGCCATCTAGAGGATCGGTAAATCACAGTTCTGGGTATGTCTGGATGGGTCATGGAGATGTAAAGTTGGGGACTATATCTGGTCCCTGGCCTTTTCCTTTCTAGGCCTGTTCTGTGCCTTTTAAAGAGCTTTGCTCCACCATGCTCTTCTGCCATGCTGCTTCTGCCTTTGAGTCAGGTGATCATGGACAGCAACCTCAGAAACCATGAGCCAAAATTAAACTCTGCTCCATTAAAGTTGGGTTTCAGGTATTTTGTCCCAGTGATGAAAAGCTGATTAATGCAATTTTAATGCAGTTAAAATTTCTTTTTGCCTCTTTTCCAACCTTTCCCTAAAGGATCTACACTGGAAACTGCTACTATCAAACTGGGATTCCTAAATTCAATGGGAATAATGAAATCCTGGTATGACAATGAATAAGTAAAGATAAAACCTCTAAAGACAAAGTGTGTGTGGTCACCATATTGGCCAGCAAGGTGAAAGCAGTAAGCAAAAGTCTGACTCACAGAGACATGGGGTATTAGATAGTTGGTGATGGTGTCCCAGGAGAGATGTGCAGCTTACATAATTCTTCATTGATATATTTAAGTGGAGTAGTTCTTGGCCAGTCCAAAGGAAGCATAACTTCATTCGCTAAAATAGTGAGTTTTGGCTTCTGAATCATATTCCAGAGTTGATACAATTTCCAAGTTTAAATACTTGAATGAAGTGGAAACAGAGTACCCTTGAAAAATGACCCTGCTAAAATGGAGTCCAAAATGGAGTCAAGAACACCAGGAAAAGTCAGACTCATTGGATATCTTCTAAGGGGCTACATGGTAGATATGTATTTCCAATAGGGAAATACTCATTTTGTTTTGGTAAATTCTATTGCCCATCTGAAAACGAAATGCAGAAATTCTTGGGTAAAACTGCATCAGGTATCAATTATCAAGATCCTTTCAAAATACTTCTAAAATGATTTTTTTCTGAAAAACTTGCTAATAGCTCAGCCATAGACATTCTGTATTTATTCTGTATTTATTTACAAAAGAAAATAGTTCCCTGAACTTTGTTATCACTTGGTTTAATGCAATGTTTTGGAGATAACAACCCATCCAGGACCTGGAGCACAGAATTGAATAGAAATACAAGATAAAGGCAAATTGGGTGTGTTTGTGTACACATTAACTGCTGATGCCCTTGTTTTTATTTCTTTAGAATCAGGTGTTAATTCAATCAGAGATGATTTAAACTACTAAAGGCCTTGAAGTAATTTGAAGAAAAGATAAGGTGTCTTGAACTTTCCCTGAGGCATTAGACTTTAATATCTTATAGGAATTTTATATTTCTTTCACTTTTTAAAAGTAAACTTGCAAAACAAAACTGCCTATCTAAGACAATTAAGAAAAGTAGACAAACCTTAGATATTCTGAGAAAACTTTTATTGAGCAGAGGAGTGATTTATATTCCACTCTGGCCAGTGTGTGGTTATCAGCAGAACCAGCTAAGCACTCATTATCCAGATTCCTAAAGACTGAGGTCTGTGGGATCCCTGCTTGAAATGATTCCAAGGGAAATGCCTCCAGCATCCTGAGACATGCCATCATAATCTCCAAAGACTAGAAAGTTCCCAGAAGATGAGAACCAGTTTAAATGTCAGGGAAGCACTGTAGCACCCTGTTCCTGATGTCTAGTGATTTCCCCCCTCCCTTATAACCTGTTTTTAAGGCAGGAAACAAGGTTCTCAAGCTCTGTCCCTTCCATAATTTGATAGCAGGGTTGTATATTGTGTATTGTGGTTTTATTTTTTGTGTATTTTGTTCTGAAGTTAATACATTAAATAAAGAAGATGCAATTATATTTTTAAAAGGGCAGTGAAGTAACCGGCCACTGAGCAAGAAGTCATTCCCTTTCTTGCTGGCCGCTACACAGGGCCATTTGCAGCTCAGTGTGGCTGTGTGCCCACAGATCTATTCATTTTCTTCACCAGCCGTGAGGCAGCAAGAACTGGAAGGCTAATATCCTCTTACTCATCCTAATCCAGTTAAATCCCATGATTAATCATTATTATCACTTTCTTGTATGTTCCTTCCACTCCCTTTCCATTTTCCACTTACCATGTATTCTCTGCAAATCCACAATCCAGGTGAATCTCTGCCGGAAATTCAACTTAGGCTGAAGGAAAACACTATCACCCCGACCAGTTTCTCTTCAACATAAGGGCAATGAATCTCACTCAGCAGGGCACTTACTGCTGCCAAGTAATTACACTTCTTTTCCCTAGCTCATTCACTCTCACTTTCCTATATAATTCATCTGCCTTTCTCCTCAAACCTTCAACACATCTGTCCTCTTCCAACCCCTCAGTTGATGACTTCACTTCCTATTTGGAAAGAAAAATAAAAACAAGCAGCAGAACAGTTCCACATCTACTCACCTACTGGCATGCAGACTCCCGATCTATCCTCCCTCCCATCCCCACGGAACCTTGGTGCTCTTGCCTTTGTGCACAAGTTCTTATCCCTACTCCTCATGCACAGAGATGACTCTAGCCATTCTCTTCTTTCTAAGAAAGTTTTCACAATCTACCAGACTATAACTATCATCATAAAAACTGTTACAGATTGCACACATGAATCCATTTGTCAAAAATAGGCTTTTGAAAGATGAATTCATTCCAGTGAACAGGGACTCAAATCGAGGATTAAAATCAGGAGAATCTAGCCACAGCTGGGAAAAGAGGCGTCTATTACATCCATGTGTGGATGGGCTGACTTGGGAGAGAGAGAGAGAGAGAGAGAGGGAGGGAGAGAGCAGCAGTAGGCTAGGAGAGATTTCATCTCGGAGTGGATGGGCTATCACTGGGGAGAGATCAGCAGCTAACTGGGAAAGGAATTAGGGTTATGTAAGTATAAAGGGCTAAGGAATCTGGGGTGAAATGTTTATGATTGAATTCAAGGACAGTCTGCATAGCTGTGTAGACAATCACTGGCCTTTTCAGCTCTAGGGGGCTTGTATGCTTCATTTTGAGTCCATTTGTTGTATTTACTGAGAAGCTGCTGTTGTTGGCTGAAAGCAGCCTGTTTGCTTTTTCCTGCTTGTTTAGGCCAGGCATGACAAAAACATACTGTCATTTCTTCTGACTCAACTTTCTTTGTACCTCTGAGGCTACTGCACAATTTCTTAGGAACTCTTGAAAGAAATGCCGATATTTGCTTTTCCAATTATTATTCTCTCTCATTCAGCTTAAGCCCATTTTATTGAAATTTTCATCCTTCCACTGCACCAGAACTGCTCTGTGGCAGTTCCAAGTGGGCCTCCACGTCGATCTATATCACTGGACTCCTTCTTGGTCATTCTTCTCTGGTTTCTAGAATCCTAGAGCATACGCTTCTGGATTTTTCCCTTTCTTTTACTGGTTCTTCATTCTTGGTCTCTTTTTCTTATTTTTCTTCTTCTCCTTATTGCTCTGATTTTGGTGTGCCCAGGGGTAGTCTTTAGTGTTTTTCTCTTCTTTATATTCTCTTTCTTGGTGATGCTGCCTTAAAAGGTGTTGGGTCATTCTTAATGCTTCAATTTATTTTCATCAAATGAGATAGAAATCTCCAGGTTTTAATTTTTAAATATATGCACAATCTAACTGCCTCTTGCTCTTCCACTTGCAGCGATCATTGTCTCAGCCACCATTATGCATTGCCTAAATTACTGTCACAAACTTTCTTGCCCTAGTTGTGTCTTTGTCCCTAGAGGCTCTTCTCAACTTTGCAGCCCTAGGGATCCTATTAAAACAGAGTCAAATAAGGTCTTTTCTTTGTTTAAACCCTTTTTATGACTCATGACCTCACTCAGAGTTAAACAAAGTCCATACAATGCCCTTAAAATCTGCTTAGGATTTTAACTCTCTTTACTCATCTATTACTTATCTTTCCCTTTACTCACTCTGCTCCTGTCTAGTTTTTACCAACCACACTAGGAATGCTCTTACCTGTCTATAGATGTTTGGATTGGCTTTGCCCATATTTGAACAACTTGGACTCTAGATATCTCCATTATACATTTTTCACCACCTTCTAATCTTTCTTCAAATTCTCATCATCTTCAAATCTTTTTCAGTGAGTACTTCCCTGATCTCCCTATTTAAGTTGGAATTTGTTCTTTCACTGCTTCTATATCCCTCCTATTCCTATTTCAGTTTCCATAGTACTAACTATGTACATTTCTTGTTTGTCTACAAAGTGTGATTGGAAACTACAGTGAATATTTAAATTTTTAAAAATTTATGAGAGCAGAAGGCACAATGCCATTCATTCCCATCAAAATACTCTCCTTCACTTTAAACACATTTATCCCATCATTCTTGCCATTTTGTAAAGCACTTCTGGAAGTCCTCTTCCATGTCTTTAATTGCACTGTCATGGACCCCTTGATATTTTGAATCCACTCAAAATGTTTACCTTTCATGATCATTTTAACTGTGAGGTGGAGCCAGAAGTCACACAGTGCCAGATCCAGTAAAGAAGTGGATGAAGACACACAGGGATATTCTTACAACCCCTCCTTTTCGTGGATGGCACAGTGCAGCAGCAGTCACTGATTTTTTATCACACTTCTAAAGATATTCACTAAAGAAGACTTCCAGAACTGCTCCAGAGAGCAGAAAGAACAATGGGATAAGTGTATTTGAAATGGGGCGGGAGGGGGGCATCTTGAAGGGGATGAATGGCAATGTCACTTATACTGTAATAAACGTTTTATGAAAACATACAGTCTATATTTTGATCCCACCTTATATTTATGTTGATACTCACTATGTACCTCACTAGAGTGTATGGTCTTTGAAGAAAAGAATCTTCTCTGTTTTGTTTATTTTTGTATCCCTAGTACCAAAAGTAAGACCTAACATACCCTAAGGCCTCAATATATTACCCAATCATTAAGTGAAAACAACAGTAAGAAAGTAACCTTCCTGGTTTCCCTCACTCTCCCAGGAGATCGTGTTTGTCTTTGCTCTATTTCTGTACCTGTGTGTCCATTCATAGTGTTTGGTACATTCTAATCACAATGTTTCATCACGTGATCATCTGACTTCTCTTCTGTCTGTGAGTGCCTGCAGGGCATTATCTGTATCATATGGCTCTCTGTACTTCACTTCAGAACTTGGCACCCATTAGCACTCAACTAACATTTGTCAAACCACATTTTAACAAGGGACATTTTTCTTTTAGGAATTTTATATGTACATGATAGAAAGTTGGCAAAACTTGTAACAGTAGAGGACAAAAATCTCACAACACCGAGCATCTAAACCATTACAGTTCACTACACATTCTTCTTGTTTCTTCGTTCATATTTTGGTTGGTTAGTTTAAAAAAAATTTTATTTAATTCAGTTCATCCTTGTACACATTTCTGTATCCTGCTCCATAGCCTCATGATGATAATCATGAATGTGGAAGTTTAATACTGTTTTAAATGGATGTGTTACATGTCATCGCGTGAAAGAGCCTCCTTGTCCAATCTACTGCAATTGAATACTTAGGTTTATTCCAATTTTGTTTTTTGTTTTTTTGGCACTGGGGATCGAAATCCAGTCCTTGCACTTGCAAGGCAGGCGGCGCAACCACTGAGCTAAATCCCCTGCGCTCATTCCAATTTTTTAAGTAGCATTTAAACAATTCCATTCAAGTCACTCAATAGAGATAGGCAACTTTCTTGACTACGATATACTAGACCAGGGAGCTGCCAAATTTTCCAGTTAATTTAACAGATGGCACTCTCCCAGCCTCACAGCATGAGAATGTGGATTTAATTTGATATCAAATGAACCAAGGGAGAAGGTGCCCCCTTCATTCACAATGGAAGTTTTAGTTTAAGGCTATGGAGGCTATTTTTAAAATCTCCTCTTCTTTTTTTTTTTTTTTGTAAATTTCCATCTGCCATCCAAAAAGATCTCAAATATTTGCAAGGGCACAGGTGACTTTACCTGTTAAGAAAATATGCTTCCAAGGGCCTTTTCCCCATTCTGCCAGGTCTTTCTATGCCAGGGGGAGTAAGTGATTTTTAACCTTTACTTTTTGACACAGGGTCAGATTCAGACTCTTGGGGTAGCTGTTAACTGAAGTTCCTGCAGAAATATTGCTGACATACCTCAGTGCCTGAGGCTGTTGCATCTACAGGCCTGAGGAGGAGGAGTGAGATCATGGCATTTCTATTTTCTTCTTTGTTATCCTGAGGTTCTATCCTACTAATTCTACATCAGGAAGTTCAAATTGAGGTGCAAACTTGTTGCACTTGGTACTTCTACTTAATTGAACTTTCCTGCAGAAATGTGTAAAAACTGAATAGAAAATTTCACATCACTCTGAGAAAAGCAATCCTTCAAATTGGCTAATATAATAAAAATTTTAATTACTGAGTTGAAAACATGTAGACTGGCTTTCTAAATTGTCAGGCTGTCTGCCTGAGTTAAACATGGAAAAGTTATCCTGATTTCTTGGAAATCAGACATGTATTGCCTTTTATTCTCATCTTCAGAAAAATTATTAAGAGTTCATAAACTGATTTATACCTAGAATGCCCAGAAAGGTAACCACATTTTAAAACCATTGACAAAATCCTGCAAACAAATAAAAAATCAAAGATGTAAGGCAGTGAAGATTTTGCTTTACTTCTAAGTGACTTATCTTTGTTTCCCTTTTTATGTGTAAGAGGACAATAATTACTGCTTATCTAAAACTTTCTGTGTGTGTAATCCATGCTAAGTACATAAGGTTACTGAATTGTCCTAGGAATACTATGAGGTAGATATTATTTTACCCATTTTACAGGTCAAAAATTAAGACAATGAATTTAATCTGCCCCCAATCACTTGGATTAAAATATGCTAAAATTATTATTCAGACTAATTACAATGCTCCCCCCTTTACTTCTTTCTTGCTTGTGTTCTCTCTTTCTCTTTTGTGCTATCCTTCTGTATTTTTTCTGAATATAGATATATCTCTTCATAACATTTCTCAATGTTTCTTTCTCTTTCGTAGCCCTCTCTTTTGTTTCTCAAACTGACCATCATATAGAACAAAAATATATATTTAATAGTAACTTTTACCTCTGCTATTGAGTTTTATGTTTTATGTTCTAAGATTATACATGCAATTTAAATGATAATGATAGTTAAAATACTATCAAACTTGGCAACAAAGTGCTTTCATTTTTCAACTGAATATTTTATTTTATTCTTCACTTTAAGTTATCTATTCTGAAAGTTCATCTTTTGCTTAGTGTATTTAAAGTTTTCACATTTAAAGAGATGATTCATAAATAGGATTAATATGCACCTGTTTGTAACTAGTTCCTAATTCTTGCATTTGCTCTGTGTCTACTGCCTCATTAACCCCCATCCCATCATTGTCTTCCTCCTTTTGTTTGAAGTGAGCATGTTACACAAATCCATTTTTCTCAGCATAACAATTACATTCCTTTAAAAACTGTTAGTCAGGAACATCCTACCGAGGTCCTGAGTCACGTGGAAGACACCAATCACCCCGCTGCAGACAGGTGGCCACCTGGTTCCACACTACAAAGATGCAGAGGACACCAGACCACCAGACCACTGTACTGAGTCCCGCTGCTCTCAGCCCAGAGGTAGGGGCTTCTGAGCCACCATCCCACTGCTCCTGGTCCAGAGGAAGGGGCTTTCCAGTCACCATCCCTCCCGCTGCTCCAAGCCCAGAGGAAAGGGTTTTTGGGCCACCTTCTGTCCCGCTGCTCCTGGCCCAGAGGAAGGGGCTTCCAGGCCACCATCCCTTCCACTGCTCCCGGCCCAGAGGTAGGGGCTTCTGAGCCACCATCCCACTGCTCCTGGTCCAGAAGAAGGGGCTTCCCGGCCACCATCCCTCCCGCTGCTCAAAGCCCACAGGAAAGGGCTTTTGGGCCACCATCCCTACTGCTACTTCTGGCCCCTGTCCCACCTCTCCCAGCTCAGAGGAGGTAATCCATGCAGGCTCTAACAGACCCCCGCCACAGTCGAAATGAGAAAACACATAAATAAATCTCAAAACCAGACTTCCAGATCACCTACAGCAACCCCAAAGGGAAATGAGAGGGAATACTCTGATACTCAACTACCTGGACCCACTGAACTGGCAACAAAAGGGGATCTTGAAAAAATGAAATCAGAAATAATTTCTCAGATAACAGGAGAAATTGTGCCCCTAGTGCAAGACATGATTAAGAAATCTAGAGAGGAGCTGAGAAACATGATGGAATCCCAACATAGGAAACAAATGGAATCCATAAAACAGATGAAAATAGATTTCCAGGATGTGAAAAACTCCATTGAAAGTCTACACAGCAGAATGAGCCAATGTGAGGACAGAATTTCAGATATAGAAGATAAGATTGCAATTAGTGACCAGGAAAAGAAAAATTGCTTCAAAATTATAAGGGAATATGAGAAATCAATCCAGCAGCTGCTAGATGATGAAAAGAAGATTAACATAAGACTGATTGGGCTCAATAAAGAAACAGGAGAGAGTGGAGATGACATAAAAAAATCTCTTCACAGAAATAATGGCAGAAAACTTCCCAAGCAGGGGAAAAGAGCTTGACATACAGATAAGTGAGGCATATAGGACTCCAAATAGCCTTGATCAAAAAAAGTCTACACATAGGCATATAATTGTTAAGATTCCAGAAACACAACAGAAGAACAAAGTTCTACAAGCAGTTAGAGAAAAGAAACAAATCACATACAAAGGAAAGCCCATCAGAATCACAGCACACTTCTCAACACAAACCATCAGGGCAAGAAGAGCTTGGAGTGACATATTCCAAGCCCTAAAAGAAAACAGCCTCCAACCCAGATTGATGGACCCTGCAAAACTATCTTTCAAAATGGATGGAGAAATAAGATACTTTCATGACAAAGAGCACCTTAGGAACTTCGTGAATACCAAATTAGCATTCCAAAGAATTTTACACAATATCCTAGGAACAGACATTGAGGATCACAACCCCAGGAAGCAAAGTAGAATGAACCCATCTGGCATGACAAGAAATTAAATGTAAAGGGGGAGAACCCAACAAAAACAAAAAGTCATGACAATGACAGGTCAATACATTTCAGTTATAACCATCAATGTTAATGGTCTCAATTCACCTATCAAAAGAAATAGACTGGCAGAATGGGTCAAGAAGCAAAACCCAACAACATGCTGCATACAAGAAACACACTTAATTCAAAAGGAAACTCGTAGACTGAAAGTTAAAGGGTGGAAAACAATACTCCATGTGACAGGAACCCAAGAAAAAGCAGGAATAGCTATCCTCTTTGCAGATCAAGTAGATTTCAAACCAACACTGATTAAGAGAAACGAAAAAGGACACTACATCCTTGTAAAGGGACCAATCCAACAGGAAGAGATGACAATCATAAATATCTATGCACCAAACACTAGTGCACCCAACTATATAAAACAAATACTAACAGACATGAAAAATCATATATGCAACTAATACAATTGTAGTGGGGGACCTCAGCACCCTACTGTCACAAATAGATAGATCAATTAGACTAAAAATAAGTAATGAAATACTAGAACTCAATCAAACTCTTGAACAAATGAACTTAAGAGATGTTTACACAGACTTCCACCCCACAAAATCAGAATACACATTCTTCTCAGCTGCACATGGGTCATTCTCCAAAACAGACCACATACTCACATGTAGAACATGTTTAAGTAAGTGAAAAGGAATTGAAGTTATCCCCTGTATATTATCAGACGATAGTGTGATGAAATTGGAGATCCATAGCAAAAGAAACTGGAAAAACTTCATAAACACATGGAAATTGAACAACACACTTCTGAATAACCAATGGGTCACAGAGGAAATTAAAGAAGAAATCAGAGAGTTCCTTCGATTAAATGACAATGACAATACAACATATCGGAATCTGTGGGACACAATCAAAGCAGTCATACAAGGGAAAATCATAGCAGTGAATACACATATTAGGAAAACAGAACAAGCCCAATTAAACAACCTGATGCTGCACCTCAAGCTTCTATAAAAAGAAGAGCAGGACAAGCCCAAAGCTCATACAAGGGAGGAAATTATAAAAGTCAAAGGAGAAATCAATGCAATGGAGACTAAGAGAACAATACAAAAAAATCAATGAAGCCAAGAGCTGGTTCTTCAAAAGAATCAACAAAATTGACAAACCCTTAGCCAACCTTGTCAGGAAAGGGAAAGAAAAGGCCCAAATCCATGCAATTAGGAATGAAAAGGGTGAAATTACAACAGACCCAGCAGAAATCCAGAGGATCATCAATACTTACTTCCAGAACCTATACACAAATAAGATGGACAACACAGAAGAAATGGACAGGTTCCTAGATACATATGAATTACCAAAGTTGAACGAAGAAGACCTAAAAATTCTGAACAACCCAATATCAACCAATGAAATTGAAAATGTAATAAAAAACTTATCACCTAAGAAAAGCCCAGGCCCTGATGGCTTCACTGCTGAATTCTACAAGACATTTAGAGAGGAACTGCTGCCACTACTGTTTAAACTCTTCAATGAAATTGAAAAGGAAGCAATATTCCCAAATTCATTCCTGGAAGCAAGCATCACCTTGATCCCCAAAGCAGAGAAAGACCCAACGAAAAAGAGAACTATAGGCCAATCTCACTAATGAACATAGATGCAAAAATCCTTAATAAGATACTGGCAAATAGAATGCAGAAGATCATCAAGAAAATCATACACCCTGATCAAGTGGGATTCATTCCAGGGATGCAGGAATGGTTCAACATATGCAAATCAATCAATGTAATACACTATATCAATAGAGCCAAGGACAAAAACCATATGATTATCTCCATAGATGCAGAAAAAGCATTTGAGAAAATCCAACGTGCATTATGATAAAAACCCTACAAAAAATTGGAAGAGTTGGTCTCTACCTCAAACTGATAGAAGCCATCTATGAAAAAGCAACAGCCAATATCATACTAAATGGTCAAAAACTGAAAATCCTTCACGCTAAAATCAGGAACAAGACAAGGATATCCACTATCACCATTCTTGTTAAATATAGTTTTGGAAACATGGTGATTAGACAAGAGAAAGAAATAAAAGGAATAAAGATAGGTAATGAAGAAGTCAAATTGTCATTATTTGCAGATGACATGATACTCTATAGAGAAGACCCCAAGAACTCCACCAAAAGTCTTCTAGACTTAATAAACAAATTCAATCAAGTAGCTGGTTACAAGGTCAACACACAAAAATCAATAGCTTTCCTCTACACCAATGACAGAATCACTGAGAGAGAAATAGAGCAAATAATTCCTTTCACAATAGCATCCAAAAAACTGAAATACCTAGGAATAAACCTAATGAAAGAAATCAAAGACCTCTTCTCTGAAAACTATGGCACTCTGAAAAGAGAGATTGAAGATGATATCAGAAAATGGACAGACATTCCCTGCTCCTGGGTAGGAAGGATTAATATAGTGAAAATGGCCATACTTCCAAAACTGCTATATAGATTTAATGCAATTCCAATTGAGATCCCAGTAGCATACTTCATGGACCTTGAGAAAACAATCCAAAAATTCATTTGGAACAAGAAGAGACCCAGAATAGCAAAAGCAATTCTAGGTAAGAGAGACATGGCAGGGGGTATCACAATCCCCAACCTGCAACTCTACTACAAAGCTACTGTGATAAAAACAGCATGGTGCTGGCAAAGAAACAGACCTGAGGACCAGTGAAACAGATTAAAAGATGCAGAAACAATGCCAGACACACTCAGCCATCTCATCTTCAATAAAGGAGCCAAACACCCTCACTGGAGGATAGATAGCCTCTTTAATAAATGGTGCTGGAAAAATTGGGCTTCAACTTGCCAAAGATTAAAACTAGACCTATATCTCTCACCATGCACTAAACTAAAATCAAAATGGAATAAATATCTAAATATTAAAATAGAAACTCTGAACCAGTTGGAACAGAGGTTAGGTAGAACCCTTGAAGACATCGGTGTAGGAAAAGATTTTATGAACAAAACCTCAGTTGCCCATGAACTAGCACAAACAATCAACAAGTGGGATCTCTTCTTATTAGAAGGCTTCTGCACAGCAAGAGAAACCACCAGCAGTGTGAAGAGACAACCCACGATGTGGGAAAAAATCTTCACCTGCTCTTCCTCAGACAGAGGTCTACTCTCTCAGATCTATAAAAAACTTAAAAAGATCAGACCTCCCAAATTTAAAAAAGATCAGACCTCCCAAATTTAAAGACCCAATCCAAAAATGGGCATCTGAAATGAACAGACATTTCTCAGAAAAGGAATTAGAAATAGCAAATAAATGCATGAAAAAATGTTCAACATCACTGGTCATTCAAGAGATGCAAATGAAAACAACGCTGAGATTCCACTTCACTCCAGAAAGAATGGCTGCTATCATGAAATCAACCAATAACAAATGCTGGCAGGGCTGTGGGGAAAGAGGAACCCTGCTCCACTGCTGGTGGGAGTGTAGACTGGTGCAAGCACTGTGGAAATCAGTATGGAGATACCTCAAAGAACTAGGACTGGAAGTCTCATTTGACCCTGCTATTCCACTGCTGGGGATCTTCCCCAAAGAATTAAAAGAATCATACCACAGGGATATATGTGCACCCATGTTCATAGCAGCACAGTTTGTGATAGCTAAAACTTGGAAACAGCCCAAATGCCCATCAACTGGAGACTGGATAAAGAAAATGTGGGTTTTTTATAAAATGGAGTACTACTCAGCCATAAAAAATGAGAAAGTAGAGACATTTATAGCTAAGTGGATGCACATTGAGGCGATACTCTTAAGTGAAATAAATAGAACACACATGTGTAAATACCGAATAGTTTCTCTGGTGTGAGAAACTGCAAGTGTAAATAAGCACTCAAATGTATAATAAGTAATGTGAAATGGAAGAAAAGGGGCAAAGGGGAAGGAAGTGGGAGGGCTAGGGGAAAGGATGAAAGGAATGGGATTAATATGAGAAAATGGAAAAATAGGAACAAAATCTTTGTAAATAGGGAGGAATGGAGGGGTTGAAGGGAGGGCTGGGCAAGGGTGAACAACAAGAACTAAGGGAGACTACGTAAAGGTGCAGATTTCCAATGATGAATGTCATTATATTATATAGCTAAAATGTACCAATGATTAGAATGAATAATTGATAATGCAAAATAGGAAGAAAAGGTCCAAAGGGGTAGGGGGGGCAGGGGAAAGGAAAGAAGGGAATGGAAAAATGATGAGAAATGGAAAAAATGGAAATAAAATCTTTGTAATTAGGGAAGGGTGGAGGGGGTGAAGGGAGGGCTAGGAATGGGGAAAAAATAAGAACCAAGATGCATTATGTAAAGGTACAGTTCCCAATGAGAAATGTAATTGTGTTGTATACCTACAATGTACCAATAAAAGAATTTAATAAAGTGCAAAAAAAAATTTTAAGGTACCATGAGAAATCAATGCAGAAAATACTAGATGATGCAGAGAAGAATAACATAAGACTGATTGGAGTCAATGATGAAACAGGAGAGAGTCCAGATGACATAAAAAACTATTCACAGAACCGCTGGCAGAAAATGTCTCAAGCAGGGTGAAAGAACTTGACATACAGATAAGTGAGGCATATAGGCCTCCAACTAGCCTTGATCAAAAAAAAATAAATCTACACATAGGCATATAATTGTTAAGATTCCAGACACGCAACAGAAGAACAAAATTCTACAAGCAGTTAGAGAAAAGAAACAAATCACATACAAAGGAAAGCCCATCAGAATCACACCAGACTTCTCACTGCAAACCCTCAAGGCAAGAAGAACTTGGAGTGATGTGTTTCAAGCCCTAAAGGAAAACAACCTCCAACTCAGATTGGTGTACCCTGCAAAACTATCTTTCAAAATTGATGGTGAAATAAGTTACTTTCATGACAAAGAGCACCTTAGAAACTTCATGAATACCAAATCAGCACTCCAAAAATATTTAGACAAAATCCTAGGAAAAGACAATGAGGATCACAACCCCAGGAAACCCAGCAGAATGAATCCAATGGGCAGGACAAGAAATTAACAGCAATGTGGGAGGATCAAACAAAAAGAAAAAGTCATGACAATGATAACTCAATATGTATCAGTTATAACCATCAATGTTAATGGTCTCAACTCACCAATCAAAAGAAATGGGCAGAATGGATGAAGAAGCAAGATCCAACAATATGCTGCATAGAAGAGTGCCACAGACCAGCTGCAGTCGATGTCAATGTAGGGTAGGAAGGGGAGATGTCCTTGGCTGGCGATGAGAAAAGAACCTTCTCAAGCAATGTTCAGGTTCCCTCGGAGAAGTCTCAGGGTCTGATTTATTTTTATATCTTTAAGCAATAGCTTGGAGGCATTGGGCAGAACATGTTTACATTTTAGGTTGCCTTAGCAATTTCTATTGAAGTAAAGGTTATTTTTTGCTAAACAGAGCATATTTTTTCTAAGCTGATTCATTTCATTGAACATCATGAATACATTTTTAAAAATTACAATTGTCCCCTTATTTACCCATACACAAGCAGAACAGAAGGTAACTTAATCAAAATCTCTATATCAGCGGGGGTACAAGCAAGATTTAATCAATTAAATGTCAAACTTGTGGTCACCAGCTGGCCCTTGAGAAACTGCACAATGGTTAATATAGTTTGCTATTAGCTCTCTATTTTTGTTTACCTCTATTCATCTTAACTAAATGTCATTTAGGTTCATAGTCCATGAGCAGGAGATATTTACAGCACTTTGAGAAATATTGAGTAACTTGCCTCCTTAATGCATTTACCTGTCTTAACTTTCTTTCTTTTTCCCATTTTCCACTATTTCTTACATCTAAAGTCTGTCCTTTCAATCTCTTCATAAGACCCCTTTAGTAAAAAGAATGTCAGCAATAACAGGGGGAGTTATAGTAGTGGGGAAACAGAGGGGGTTTTAGGAGAGGTTTCTTTAGGAGTGGATGTGGCAATAGAACTAAGAGAAACTGGAATTTGGGGCTTATGAGCCAGATCAGATCTCAATATATCATTGCCAATTTGCCTCATGGAGAGTTTGTTGTTAGTCACAAACACAATGACTCCTGTGATCAGAGTAACAATTATAAACATTATGGCAAGAAAAAATAAAACATGAGGGTACGATGCGTTCCACCCTTTCTTTCCCCCAGCTGGAACTTTGTCAAGCAGCATTGGAGGTCAGTTGGGCTTCGCCAGAAGAGACACACTTAATTCAAAAAGAAACTCATAGACTGAAAGTTAAAGGATGGAAAACAATACTCCATGCAACAGGAACCTGAATACAAACAGGAATAGCTATCTTCTTTGCAGACCAAGTGGATTTCAAACCCACACTGATTAAGAGAGACAAAGAAGCACACTATATCCTTGTAAAGGGAACAATCTGAGAGGAAGAGATAGCAATCATAAATATCTATGCACCAAACACTAGTTCACAGAACTATTTAAAACAAATACTAACACACATGAAAAACCATATAAGCACTAATACAATAGTAGTGGGGGACCTCAATACTCCATTGTCACAAATAGATGGAACAACTAGACAAAAAACAAGCAAAGAAATACTAGAACTCAATCAAACTCTTGAACAAATGAACTTAACAGATGTTTACAGAGTGTTTCACCCCACAAAATTAGAATATCAATTCTTTTGAGCTGCACATGGGTCATTCTCCAAAATAGACCACATAGTCACTCATAGAACATATTTAGGTAAGTGCAAAGGAATCAAAGTTATCCCCTGTATATTATGAGACCATAGTGTGATAAAATTGGAGATCAATAGCAAAAGAAACTGGAAAAATTTCATAAACACTTAGAAATTGAACAACACACTTCTGAATAACCAATGGGTCACAGAGGAAATTAAAGAATAAATCAGACAGTTCCTTCAAATAAATGACAATGACAACACAACATATCAGAATCTATGGGACACAATGAAAGCAGTCTTATGAAGGAAATTCATAGCAGTGAATACTCATATTAGGAAAACAGAGCAAGCCCAATTAAACAACCTGATGCTAAACCTCAAGCTTCTAGAAAGAGAAGAGCAGGACAAACCTAAAGCTCATACAAGGGAGGAAATTATAAAGATCAGGGCAGTGATCAATGCAATGGAGACAAAGAAAACTACAAAAAAATCAATGAAGCCAAGAGTTGGTTTTTCGAAAGAATAAAAAAAATTGACAAACCCTTAACCAATCTTATCAGAAAAAGGAAATAAAAGACCCAAATCCATGCAATTAAGAATGAAAAGGGTGAAATTACAATGGACCCATCAGAAATCCAGAGGATCATCAATACCTACTTTGAGAACCTATACGCCAATGACATGGAAAACACAGAAGAAATGCACAGATTCCTAGATACATATGAATTACCAAAGTTGAATGAAGAGGACCTACAAATTCTAAACAATTGAATATCAATCAATGAAATGGAAAACGTAATTTAAAACTTACCAACTAAGAAAAGCCCGGGCCCTGATGGCTTCACTGCTGAATTCTACAAGACATTTAGAGAGGAATTACTGCCACTGTGTTTAAACTCTTCAGTGAAATTGAAAGGGAAGCAATACTCCCAAATTCATTCCTGGAAGCAAGCATCACCTTGATCCCCAAAGCAGAGAAAGACCCAACTGAAAAAAAGAACTATAGGCCAATCTCACTAATGAACATAGATGCAAAAATCCTTAATAAGATACTGGCAAACAGAATGCAGAAGATCATCAAGAAGATCATACACCCTGACCAAGTGGCTTCAGCCTAGGGATACAGGGTTGATTCAACATATGCAAATCAATCAATGTAATACTCTATATCAGTAGAGCCAAGGACAAAAATCATATGATCATCTCCATAGATGCAGAAAAAGCATTTGACAAAATCCCACCCACATTTATGATAAAAACTCAACAAAAAATTGGAATAGATGGTCTCTACATCAATCTGATAAAAGCTATCTATGAAAAACCAACAGGCAATATCCTACCAAATGGTCAAAAACTGAAACCCTTCACACTAAAATCAGGAACAAGACAAGGATGTCCACTATCACCACTCCTGTTCAATATAGTTTTGGAAACTTTAGCCATGCCAATTATACAAGAGAAAGAAATAGAAGGAATAAAGATAGGAAATGAAGAAGTCAAATTGTCATTATCTGCAGATGACATGATACTGTATATAGAAGACCCCAAGAACTCTGCCAAAAGTCTTCTAGACTTAATAACCAAATTCAGTAAAGTAGCTGGATACAAGGCTAACACACAAAAATCAATAGCTTTTCTCTACACAAGCAATAGACTCACTGAGACAGAAATAGGGCAAACAATTCCTTTCACAATAGCATCCAAAAAACTGAAATACCTAGGAATCAACCTAACAAAAGAAATCAAAGTCCTCTTCTCTGAAAACTATAGCACTCTGAAAAAAGCAATTGAATGGGATATCAGAAAATGGAAAGACATCCCTTGCTCCTGGGTAGGAAGGATCAACATAGTGGAAATGGCCATACTTCCAAAACTGCTATATAGATTCAATGCACTTCCAATTGAAATCACAGCAGCATACTTCACAGACCTGGAGAAAACAATCCAAAAATTCATTTGGAACAAGAAGAGACCCAGAATGCCAAAAGCAATTCTAGGTAAGAGAGACATGGCAGGGGGTATTACAACTCCCAAGTTGAAACTATACTACAAAGCTATTGTGATAAAAACAGCATGGTACTGGCAAAGAAACAGACTTGAGGACAAGTGGAATAGATTAGAAGATCCAGAAACAACTCCAGACACACTCAGCTGCCTCATCTTCATAAAGGAGCCAAACACACTTACTGGAGGAAAGATAGTCTCTTTAATAAATGGTGCTGGAAAAATTGGGTTTCAACTTGCCAAAGACTAAAACTATACCTATATTTCTCACCATGCATGAAACTAAAATCAAAATGGATTAAAGATCTAAATATAAAACAGAAACCCTGAACTGGCTGGGCCAGAGGTTAGGTCGAACTCTTGAAGAAATTGGGGTAGGAAAAGACTTTATGAACAAAACCTCAGTTGCCTGTGAACTAGTACAAACTATCAACAAGTGAGATCTCTTCTTACTAAAAATCTTCTGCACAGCAAGAGAAACCACCAGCAGTGTGCAGAGACAACCCGCAATGTGGGAAAAAATTTTCAGCAGGCGTCCCTCTGACAAAGCTCTACTATCTCAAATGTATAAAGAATTTTTAAAAATCAGACCTCCCAAATTTAAAGACCCAATCCAAAAATGGGCATCTGAAATGAACAGACATTTCTCAGAAAAGGAATTAGAAATAGCAAATAAATGCATGAAAAAATGTTCAACATCATTGGTCATTCGAGAGATGCAAATGAAAACAACACTGAGATTCCACCTAACTCCAGAAAGAATGGCTGCTATCAAGAAATCAACCAATAACAAATGCTTGCAGGGCTGTGGGGAAAGAGGAATGCTGCTCCACTCCTGGTAGGAGTGTACACTGGTACAACCACTGTGAAAATCAGTATGGAGATACCTCAAAACACTAGGACTGGAAGTCCCATGTGACCCAGCTATTCCCCTGCTGCCTTGTCAAGAAAATGTGTTTTTTTTTTACAAAATGGAATACTCCTCAGCCATCAAAAAAGAGAAATTAGAGACATTTATTGCTAAATGGATGTGCATTGAGGTGATTCTCTTAAGTGAAATAAATAGGACACACATGTGTAAATACCGAATAGTTTCCCTAGTGTGAGAAACTGAAAGTGTAAATAAGGACTAAAATTTGGTATAATAGATAATGTGAAATAGGAAGAAAAAGGACAAAGGGGAAGGGGAAGTGAGAGGGGTCGGGGAAAGGAAAGAAGGGAATGAAATTAATGTGAGAAATTGGAAAAAAAGGAAACAAATTCTTTGTAAATAGGGAGGGATGGAGGGGTTGAAGGGAGGGCAGGGGAAGGGGGAAAAAATAAGAACCAAGAGAGTATGTAAAGGTGCATATCTCCAGTGATGAATGTCATTATATTGTACACCTAAAATGTACCAATAAAAGAATATACAAAAAAAAAATGAAAACTATGGTAAAATATGTATGGAGTTCTATATCTACTTAGCACACAAGAAACCATTCACAGGAATGGTTAAAGCATAAAGAGATGAGTGATGATTATTTTCCTTTTTAGGATGATTTTATGACTGGATAACGAAATTTTCAGTATGAAAAAGAAAGGCATTTTAAAGATTAGTACTTAAATTTTAGATCATATAAATTGTTTCTTTCCTCTTCCAATAAGACTTCTTGACATCCAATTGGATGTTATTTTAGCATTACTAGAAATAGCTTCTTCATTCTCTTTCAGTTGTTTTGTTTAAAATATTTTAAATAAATCTTATTTAAAGAACAATTCATTTATAATAAAATCAGAGATATTGTAAGTAACAATTGGTTATTCTCTTTTGTGCAGAAATGTTAATGGATAATGATTATTAATATACTTTCTAAAAGCACTTCAGAAGAATAACCTAAAAATGTCAGGGTTGAGTCTATTTTGGTAGATAAATAAATTCAAAAGCACAAGTAAAACAAAAAAAAGCTATGATAAACTTATGTATTCGAATATTGGCAACTCTCTGTTCTGGTTGGTGAAATGAGGAATTTTTATTTTCTGGTAGTATGCCTATTTCTATGAATGCTTTATGATTGCCAAAGAGTCTGTATTACTATGTGGTCAGACATATAGATGCTCTTAAAAGCAAAATAATAAAAGTAGCTACATTAACCATAAATTGAATTGCACAACCTATCAAAGAATAGTTTTTGATGTTATAAGGTGCATGGTAAAATATGTACTGAGAATAGAGCCTGAATTTGGCACAGTTAGGATATAAAGATGAAGATGTAGACTGTACTACCAAAAACCAAGTTTAGCAATCCTCATATAATTTCTTCCTACTATTTCTTCTATTTCTATTAACACTATATATCATGCACTCACTTGTCAAACTTCTAAACAGCAATAATTTCTGATATTTCTTTCAGCTACTCCTCTGGATACAATCGGGGCCATATTATATTTATTCTACCTTCAAAAATTTTCAAGTACCTCCTTTCCACTTTATTCCTATATCACTCATACCCCTTTAGTTGCTGTTACAGTTTTCCAGAATATTTTAACTAAAGATAATTTTAATATCTATTCCAATGTCTTTCTGGAAAAAATAAAATTCACCCAAGTTAAATTTCTTCATTCTAACTAATAAGTGGCAAAAAAAAGTGCAAAACTTGGTCTTGAGCATTTTTTATGACTCCAGATTGATATTTTTCACTAAGGGATGAAATTTAGTATATATAGAATCATTATAGATCACTTATAGTTCTCTGGGTTATATTAAGATGATATTACTCTTCAAAGCCTTCCTTGTGTTTCTTGTTTGTATAACACTCTCTGACTATTCTAATGAGAATGTCTGTACAGATACTGTTATCTCAACTATACAGAGACTACTCTAATGTAAAGATTTAAATCACATACCACCTCATTCATGAAGGTTTCTATGATTCTCCTAATGGAAAAAAAAATGTTATTTTGTGAATTTCCATACAAATGCCCTTATCTATTTTTACAACATATTTAAAATGCTAACCTGGGATGGAGTTATTTTTTTTCCTTTCTATCCACCAATTTTTCTAAACGTATTTTGATCATTAGAACTGTGTATCACTAATCTTATCTTGTATCTCCCAAGGTTTTTCATGAGTAAAAA
Source organism: Heterocephalus glaber (assembly GCF_053883595.1). Taxonomy (NCBI): domain Eukaryota; kingdom Metazoa; phylum Chordata; class Mammalia; order Rodentia; family Bathyergidae; genus Heterocephalus; species Heterocephalus glaber. The sequence continues at coordinate 25,759,481 of NW_028258151.1, read as the reverse complement.
ATATAAAACCAAGTAATTTGGTTTTAAGGCTTAAACTATTCTGAGTCATTTTAGCCAAGGTTTCTACAATTTAAAATTATTGCTAGCAACATCTTATCCTGATTATCCTCAGTAGGGAGAAATCAATGCATAACAAGCACTTGGAGATTTATGACAAAAAAGAATAAATCAAGAGAGAAAAGCCCAGAATGGGCTGGAGTAGCTTGTTAAAGATGATTGTGATTCAATAATATCTGTTACATCCCTCCTCTGTCTGAAAAGACGTGCTTGTCTCTCTTCTTTCCTCTTTAAATTCCCAGCCTCCATCTACAGGAATCTCAAAATGACTGATACAGTTGCTTCTTGTCCTATGGTTTAAGGAACTGCTGATTGCAAGTTAGGTCACCCAGGTACTGCTTCAGTGCTCTTTGGTGACAAATTTCATGATTTATACGTGTCAGTTATAGTGGGGTTTCTTCTCTTCAGAGATAAAAATAAACCTGGCAATTCACTAATCCAGCAACATGTACACTAATTTTGTGAGTAGGTTTGTCCTAGTCCTTAAAATAATCAAGGGTGAGCTGGGGATTTAGCTCAGTGGTTCTGCTGCCTGCCTCGCAAGCGAATCTCTGGTACCAAAATAAATAAATAAATAAATAAATAAATAATCAAGAGTGAAAAATATCAATATTTTCAATGTCACAGAAATTACATGGAAAAAAATTTGTGGCGGGTACAGTGAACTCAGTTCATGTTATTCTGTCAAAACTCTGAATCTAACCACAGGCATCAAGATTGAGGAGTGTCCTCTAGAAACCCAGAGAATTAATATGTAAATCACGATTCAAATATGGTTACAGGGAGGTTTAGCGGGAATGAAAATCCTTAATAGTCTTAACATTTTAAGTATCTAGATTGTAGCATGTCTTTGTATCTTTACTGTTAAGTATCTAAATTGTGACATAGCTTTAGGAAAGAGGAGAGAGAGAGAGAGGGAGAAAGAGAGAGAGGGAAGAGAGAGAGAGAGAGACTCACATACCAGGATCATAATAGGGGCACAGCATAACAGTACCTGGGCCACCCCTTCTCTGACTGAAATGTAATAGGAAATATACTTGGAAATGACATAAGACGCATGAATCTGTCTTTTTGCTGACATACGAAGCAGTGAGAGTCCTCAAATTGTTTTATTCTGAGGGATGACTTTTACAGTCTACCTCCTACCTACATGCCGACTCCTTGCATAGGAAAATCATCCACAACTCTAGCAGGCGCCACCTCGAACTTCTTTAAGGAGATATGCAGAAGGTGCTTCTTTCGCTACGATATCACTTTCGCATTGTTCTTTGTTAAAAGATACAGTGGCAATTTCGTAAAGCAGAATTATATATTATAAAATGTCATCCAGATGAACTTTTCTGAAAGCATGTGGGAATAAAAATAATAATGTTTCTGTTTGTGCTAAAGAGGCCTCCGCAGTCCAAAATGATCACTTGAATGGAAATATATTTGAGCCTACAAACTCTAAACCCAAATTTGCCTTTTTTGTCCATGCTGTGATGAACGTCATCATTGACAGCCAATTAGAAGTTTAAATTTGTGCTTTATCTGTCTCTGTTACTCAGTTAAGTTGTCTTAAACATTAGCCAGTGTCTGAAATGTCCATTTGGCTTTGCATCTCTGTGCACGACGCCCCTATTTGAAGTTTCTGTGGATAGTAGGCAATGAGACCTGGAAAAATGAGAGATGAGCCAAGTCAGCGAACCCTGATTGCTTTATACGATTAAAATTCAGAGAAATGAAATAAAACTCTAGTTTTGAGGGAATATGGAAGTTATGGAACCTGTAGACTTTTAAACTGGTTAATATAATTTAATCAAACAGGGTAATGAGAAAATGTCAGAATTAATAAAGGAAAAAATTATACATTGGAGGTAAGAAGACCTTTCACATGTATAAAGTTGCTTATTAGATAATGATTTTAGTTAAATTCAAACTACAGACTTGCCTAAAGAGATAGAGTTGTGGATTTAGGGCCATAATGACCCTTTTGACATATTTTGATTAATAAATGTGACTTGAAGGAAAACTCAAAATATCCCATCTTTCAAACAAGTCCCATAAAAAGAACAAAAAAATGTAAATTCACTAGTAGGAATTTTATACAAACTCACTGAATGTATTGCTTTAATTTCAATTATTTTTTTGCTAATAAGATAAAAGTCCTTGCAGTGTTCAAAGGCACAGATCAAATCTAAAGGATTTAGATTCAAATGCGTGAGGAACCAAAACAGGCCCCCAACCAAGGTTTGAAATGGTAATTGACAATTGGTACAGAGGCTGAAAATAAGCTTTAAACATATTAATACTTAATTCTTTCTCCAAAAAAAATAATGGCTCTGAGTTCTCAAGGCTGTAAAGTCTCTGAGAATAAAGTGATCACTGGAATTCCTGATGCACGCATTTGAATTTCAGTGAGAAAACAAAGTTGCAACAGCACTGTTGCTCTCCATTTACACATTTTGTTGCAAGGACAATTTTTAGGATACAGTAAAAGCATTATAAACTAGTATTCAGCAGGGAATTGATCCTAGTTAATTGAATTCCACGGTGAAGGTAGGAGTTAGGTTTTGATTGTTTTTTAACAAGATACATTGCAAATTTAAAAAAACAGGTTATTTCCCAGCTTTTCTGAAAGGATGTAATCAGCTGCTACTTCTGTTGATAATAATAATATTAATAATAATAATAATCTAATTATTCTTGAATTACTTTGGATAGAGACATTATACATCAACTTTACTTTTGGACATATGAAATAGAGAATTTACTGATTCTGTTTTATCTACAAGTATTTTTTAAACCTATTTCTTTCATTGATTTATTTAAATTTTATTTACATTTATTTACATTTTATTTATTTGTTTTTCTCCTCTTTATTACTGGAAGAATTTGGAAATGAAAGTTTTATATAGTTGACTTCCAATTAGTGAAAGGACTACTATACAATCCCTTGTAATTAATAAAGATACACTATAATCAGTGACATAGAAAAAGAAAATTTTATCAGGACTTGTTTTTTTTAAATGATCTAAAGTTGACCTTGAATTGAATCCTTCTATTGTTATTAGACATGAATTTAGATTAGGAGCAAAGTAGACTTTGAACTTTTTAATCCCACTGTTACTAGGTTTTATATGATGAGGAGGGAGTATGCAATAAAAATCAAGTATTTGCTGTCTTCTGTCTGGAAAAAAAGATGTGCATAAAAGTCAAGGAAAATCCAGTAAAAAGGGGGGAGGTATGTTTGTACTACTACAATTCTAGAATATAAAAGACAATAGAGATGAAAATGTCATTTTATATTGCCAGTCATGTTAAATTTAAGACAGGACAGGTGAAAGGCAGAGGTAGGATTTTCTGTATAGTTTTCTGATGAACAGAAATGGTAGACTCCACACAAGTATATGCCAACTACAGGACTAGAAGGCTTGAAAGAACACCACCCAAGGTGTCTACCTCTGCATCCACCTAGTAACCATTGTTCAGGAATATCTCTCTGGGTTTTTATCAGGGAAACTGCACTTCTTTGCTTTTTAATCTTTGCAGAGCAAACTTTACCCTGACCCTCAAGGGATGAAGTTATGGCTAGGCTGTGACAATTCCAACACCATCGTGCTACAAGCAATGCATGACAATGTGGACAGTAACTGTACAACTGAGTATGAAAAACATTTGTAGTTGCTGAAGTACGTTTTGGGGCTGGAAATTGAATCTAGGACCCTGTATATACTAAGCATCCATCCATACATAGAGCTACACCCTCAATCTCTCCACCAATATTTGTAGAACTTGTATTTATACATATTAATAAATCGAGTTTATCCTTCTAATTTTTGTGGTCTTCTCCACACTGCTACCGAAAGTAATCAGAAGTTGGGAATCCCAGACTGGGAAAGATGTGTTTATTACTGAAGCTCTAAGTAGTGACTGGGTGCACCGTAGGAGGCTTGTCTACTTTACTCTGGGTGACTCAGTCCAAAAAGAAGGAATGATATAACATATGGTCAACAAGGACAGCAAAGCACTCTTCAAAGAAATTGATGACATGTTTAGAAGCATTCACTTCTGTATCAGGGACAATCAAAAAAATGCTCATTTTCAGTGCTTCTAGTTAGCATAATTGTTGAGGTGTTGACTAATATAGCACAATAAGAAAAAATAAGAAAAGATACATTTGGAAAGAAACAAAATTTATCATTTATCCTGGGCCACAATCCTCTACACAGAAAATCCAAATACACAAATTACTAAACTAGTAAGACAAGTCAGTAGATTGTAATAGTTAGTACATTGCTAAATGTAAATTCAATGCACAGAAATCAACATTTCTATGCCACTCATGGTATGAATGAAAACTATAAAATTCCTAGCATATAATAAAATTATGTATGCCCTTTAAAAATATTATATATACCTATCCCTTGGCATCTGTTACGGATTGGTTTTAGAATGCCCTGAAGATGACAAAATCTATGACTTTTCAGTCATTTATTGAAGATAGAGTAGTATTTGCATATAACCTATACACATACTTTTGTTGACTTTACAGTAACTCTTTTTTTTGGTACCTGGGATCGAACTTGGGTCCTTGTGCTTTGCGCAGCAGGAGGAGAAACCACTGAGCTAAATCCCCAGCCCGACTTTACAGTAACTCTTGTTGAATATTTATAATATGTAAAGTAATATGAATGCTATATAAATAGCTATTTTACTTCATTTTGCTTAAGGAGTAATGAAAAGGAAAATTATTTATACACACTCACATTTTTGGGGAATGTTTGATCTACAATTGGTTTAATCCATGAATGTGGACCCCATAGGTATAGGAAGTTATCTCTGTATATTTGTATTTATATCTGTGAAATACATACACACATGCATGCACACACATGCACGCACACACATTTACTAAAAAGCATAGGAAGAGACCTAAGTAACTAGAAAGATATACTGAATATATTAGACTAAAAAGCAATATTCTGAAAATATATTGATTTTTAACAAATTTTCCAAAAGAATGAAAATAAAAATGCCTACACAAATGATGGAGGGATTCTAATATTCTTACCAAAAAAGCAAACTATCCTAAAACAGTTCTAAGACAGATCAATGTACCTTTTCGGATCTTAGATATTACAATGGAATTCTGATAATTAAGTCAGTGTATAGTTGGAACAAATACAGCAGGGGAACAAAGTATAGAACTCAAAGAATAGTTAGAATAAGTGCATACTTGCATACAAAAAAATGACATTATGTTCTCTAAAAAAATCTACATACAAAATTATATTCCACATCAATTAAGAACCTAAACTTGAAAATGAAATTTAATTAAACTTTTGAAAGACTAGACTTGAGTCAAAAACACTACTTTAAAAAACACAAAGGTTATAATTCATAAGAAAAAAAGTTGATAAATCAGACTAATTTAGAAATCCAAAACAGTATAAAAGACATCTCACAAAGCAGAAGAGGATATTATATTTATAGTTTTAATAATAAAAATGAAGATACACCAGGTACAGATACAAGCACCCAGTGATAAATGTAAACATACTGTATACCTAAAATATACCAATAAAAGAATTTAATAAAAAACAAAATAATCACAACCAAATAGACTCTAGAATTTTCTAAAAATGAAAATCAATATGAAATAAAAGAAAAATGGATGAGGTGTGAAATGATAAGTTACTCAAAATGAAAGCCAAAAATGGTGAAATATGAGAAAGTGTTTCAACTAATTAATAAAACAGAAACACTCTTAAAAATAATGATACTATTTTCACTCACTACAGTGGGAAAAATTAATGTCTGTTTACAAAAATGATGGAAGAAAACTTCATATATTTTTAGAAAGAGTACAATTTGCAAAATAATTTGCAAATATCCAATAAATTTTAAGAATATAATCTGTGATCTAGCAATTCACTTCTAGAATTTACCCTAAAGAAACATTCACACATTTTCAGAAGTAAATATATACAGAAAAAATAATTATAAGGCTATTAGTAATTGAGAAAAGAGTGAAGAAATGACTATTTACAGTAAGATTTATTCATTTATGGAGTAACATCAACAGTGAAAATAAATGAGCTATATTTTCATTTTAAAAATACATAATTTTAAAAAAACTTCATGTTGCATAAACTAGTTTCAAAAGATACTTTAGAGAAATATAATCAGTATAACATTTAAAAACACATAATTTTATAATATAATTTTTATGCATATATTTTATATCAGACATTGTTATTTGCCTACCCAATACTTACTTTTTCCTTTTCGGTTACTAAAGTATTCAACTTTGATGAAAGTGGGTATAATTCTAGTTAAAAATGATCATGTCCCAGATTCCTTAAAGCTGTTTATGTCCATTGGGCCATGTTTGACCAATAAGAAATCAATGCAGTGTAGCAGCAGCAGTAGACCATTATCATTCTTATAACACAAACAGATTCAGCTACCATATAATGTTGCTCATTACACCTAATGTCCCACCTCCACGTTTCTCTCAAACACAAATGCCAGTTTCTAACCATTACCATGAAAGCTGAGTGCTAGCAATGACAGAGCAGCATGGTAGACCATGTACCTGGATTCACACCTTCAGGATGATGATTAGTAGTCAGGGGTCCTTCAGTGACTTCTACCTGTATTTCTTTTATGTAGAGTTACAAATATTCAAGGTGAATTAGATATTGGATTTATTCTTGTCAAATGTCAGAACTTCAGAAAGAAGAAATAACTAGAAAATTGACACCAACTCTTGAGGTATTAGGGAGGGCCTTTCTCTTCACTCCCATTTGCACTTATTTGCCTCCAAAAAGGAGCCAATGAGTTAAAATTCACTGCTCCTCCTTTTCATCCAGAGTATGAGCCCTAGATATGTTTAATATAGAAATTCTACAACTACTCTGAAGTTGAGACAAGGAGATGGAAAATATGAGGAAATTGCAAGGAGCAATCAAGAGGACATGCAAAGGGAAATGTCAAGCAACTTATGGATTCTGTAACTGAGAAAAATTTTAACATGACAATCAGCAACAATAAAAAAATCAGGCTGAGCAGTGAGCAATAGAGGAGCGTAGGTTGATTGCTAGTTGATAGAGGAGAGGATGTCAATCTTGAGGTCTTCCCCATTATATTGTCTATTCCTCAGCCACTGCAACTCATGCAATTAAAATATTTATATCCCCTGATTACTATCTGTTTCTGACACAGACTTTCCATGACATAGTGGAGCTACAAAATTACGTTGAAGTTTAAAGCAGAACAGAAGTTTGCCATTTGTTTTGTTTTGAAAATAGGAAAAGTATTAGAATTTAGACCCTTGTCATAGATCAGGTTCTCTAGAGTTGGATGCTGAAAAAAAGTGTGTATAGAATATCAACACCTGGGGAAGGGGGTGGAATAAGATAGCACAGGAAATGAGCTATGATAGAGCCCCAGGAGGTATCTTCTCCATAGGAAGACCTGGAAATATGGGCTTATCAGATAAGTCTTGGCCGGTCTCTCCCCAGAGTCTGTGCCCTCCCAGTCATTCAATGTGAGGCACCAGGGAAAGACACCGGTGCGGGGAGCTCTCTGATGCCAAGGCAAACTCTCGAGGAGCAGAGAGCTGGACAGTCTCTGCCAGCCTTGCTCTCAGCAGCTAGGAAAACAGAACCTTTCCTGAAAGGAGAACTCGACAGCCAATCTCAAGCCCTGCATCCTTAACTGCAGTCTCTTATGCATGGTCTGTGGACTTTTGAATAAGCCTATCAATTATCCATTCCTCAAGTTCTTCATTGATTAAATAAATTAGCTAGATGAGGTAATTAAAACTTAGGTTCATTGAAAACAAATTTATAAAAACTATAAAATTATATTTATCTTTGTTTTCAAAGTGGGAAAACCAACCTTATTAATTTTTTATCAATAGTGTTAAAGAGTAACCACAAAAATGTTTGACTTCTATTGTAGGATTTATCTTTCTGTACCTTTAAAATTAGAGAATAGGAAATTTTTAAAAATAATAATAGAAACAATAACAGTTGCTATTTTTTAAGTCTTTTCTACATGTTGGGCATTGAAATAATCCTTCTTTTTGCCTTTCTTAAAGTAATTTTTGGTACATTTCAGATGTACACAATGATCACATTCAGAGAATTTGTACCTGTACATAATCTATTTTGATACTTTTTTTCCCAATCCCCTCCCCTCCCTTCAACCCTTCTTCCTCTCCTTATTTAGAAAAGCTTTGATTCCATGTTTTTCCTTCTATTATCTTTTTTCTTCTCCCTTCCTTCAATTCCTCCTTCTCCCTCCCTGTTCCCCTTCCCATCTGAACATTTTCTTTCCATTTCCCAATATCTATTATACATTTTGTTCCTTATTTACCATTTTGATGCCCCACATGAGAGAAACAATGTGATATTTAAACGTGTTTGTCTGATTTATTTTACTTTAGAGTACGGTTTCAAGGTTCATCCATTTACCTCGAAATGTCTCAAGCTCATCTTTCTTTATGGTAGAGCGGTACTCCTTTGTATTAAAAAACCAAATCTTCTTTATCCATTCATAAGTTGATGGGTATCTGGGCTGTTTCCAAGATTTAGCTATTACAAACTCTGCTTCCATAAACGTGGGTGTGTATATACCGCTGTGGTATGATGCTTTTAATTCTTTTGGGAATATACCAAGAAGGGAAATAGCTGGGTCATATGGAACCTCTAGTTTTAGTTTTTTGAGGAAACTTCACACTGATTTCCACAATGGCTGCACCAGTCTGCCCTCCTACCAACAGTGAAGTAGGGTTCCTTTTTCCCCACAGCCCATTTGTTTTTGGTTGATTTCTTGATATTAAGCCATTCTTTCTGTACTGAGACAGAATCTCAGTGTTGTTTTAATTTACATCTCTTCAATGACTCTGGTGATGTTGAACATTTTTCCATTTCTTTATTTGCTGTCTGTACTTCTTCATCTGAGAAATGTCTATTCATTTCAGATGCCCATTTTTGGATTGGGTCTCTAAATTGTGCGGGGTGGGGGGTGTCCTGAAGTGTTTGAGTTCTTTATATATTCTAGATATTAGTTCTTTGTCTGAGGACTGCCTAGTAAAATTTTTTTCCCATGTTATGGGTTGTTTCTTCACTCTGCTGTTGGTTTCTTTTGCTGTGCAAAAGATTTTTAATAAAATGAGATCCCAGTTGTTGACTCTTTGTAATATTTTGTTTTGTTCATAAAATCTGTGCCTACACCTATGTCTTCACAAGTTCTGCCTACTCTATCTTCCCTCAGACTTAGTGTTTCTGTTTTAATATTTACATCTTTGATCTATTTCAATTTTAGTTTAGTGCTGAGAGATATGGGTCTAGGTTTAATCTTCAGCATGTGTAAAGCCAGTTTTCCCAGGACCATTTATTAAAGAGGTCCAGTGAAGGTGTTTGATACCTTTGTCAAAGATAAGGTGGCTGAGTGCGTTTGGAGCATTTTCGGCATCTTCTAAACTTTTCCATTGATGATCAGGTATGTTTCCTTCCAAACACCATGCTGTTTTTATCATGGTAACTTTGTAGTATAACTTCAAGTCTACCAGGGACAGCAGAGATACATCCTGAAATGGCCATATTTTTCTTCTTTTTCTTGATTTTTCTTGATTGTTTGTTCTTGTTTTTATATGAGTGAAAACATTGTTTTTAGTTTTTGTTGTTGCTGTTTTGTTCTGTTCTTATTTCTATTTCTTCCTTCATTCCTTCCTTCACATCTTTTTTACAAGTTTCCTAAAGCTTTCTTAATTCTACCTTTGTCCTTAAGCCTTGCTTCTCATCTCTTTCTCTTCTTCTACATTCCTATTTTTTGCTCTTACCCCTTTTAAATTTTCTCTCCTGGGGGTAAAATAGCTCTATTGAGGGGATATTTACTGTATAAAACTTTCTGGCTTGTTTTAGATTCTGTTATATAATGACAAATCTTGTTCATAGAGTAAAAGGTGGCAAATTAATAGTTACCATAATTTGTCATTTTCTAGGCTGTGCTTGATGGTATTATTATTACTGATTGTACTACTTTAGCAAAGGTAACATAGTTGTTCTAATCACTTGTTCTTCCTCATATGCTGAGACAGGGATTGCCTGAGGGTCATAAACAATACTATAGGCCAGTGTTAAAGAACCAAATAGCTAGACCAAATAGCCAGCAACTTCTCATCTCCAATAAATTGAAGAGGTAGGATCTTGCATCAGACTTGAAGGCCAAAAGCCAGCTACACCTGGAAGACATCTCTGAGGGGTGGTGATATTTCCTAAGGGGTTCTTGATACTAGCAATAGAGCTATACCTATCATAAGCAATTTACAAGCATCAACACAGAAACTAAACAAATCACTCTTGTTACATTTAATCTTCACACTCTCACTACATAGTATTTTCAGTGTCATTTCACAAATGAAAATGTGAGCTTCACAGTGGAAAGACAATTGCTGAAAGTCACCATACATTTAATATATTAAAGAGGCAGAACTTAAATATAATCCTAAATCACTACAGAACCTATACCCACCACTACTATAAACATCCCACGAGTGCATGGTCTTTTCCAGTAGCAGGATAGTTTGAGATGTCTAGGAAATTTTTACAGACTTCTAGAAAATCACACTCTCAAAAGATAACCAAAATCCGTATTTTTAAACCATCGTAATTTTTATGGTGCAATAATTCATTAATTTTTTCTCCTAATTATTTCTCTCAGCATGTTTGAGATAATCTGTTATGCTGAACAGTAAACTTCTGTACTGCCTTTTTTATCTCACCCCTAGCAGACACTTTTAATACAAACTCATAAAGAGAAGTTTAATTACAGATGACTCTATATGTTGACCATTAATTATGTGGAATGTATGTCAAAAATCTCTGCTAATAAATCAAAAACTTTAAATGATCTCTAACAACCAGGTATGATTGTTGATGGAAAAAGTGGTCTTCCTCTTTGGGCTCTCTCCCTGAAACCTGCATCCTAATCTCTGCTTCCTGATTTCTGTTAGGGTGGACATTCTTAGGACTGTGCCTGGTTCTACATGACGCCCTCTATTCAGGAGTTGTTAGCTCCTGACAGCCATGCTGAATGTATCCACTTGATGACTCTCACTATGGTAGATGGGTCCAGGATGGATTCAGATTCAAATTGGACTAATTAGATTCTGGCTGTCTTGAATTTATTATTTAGAAAAAAGAGTAACATAGACTAGCAGGTATTTTCAATTGAATCATTTTAACTGAAATAATCTAGGAAGAAAGTGCCAAAAGTCATACTGCCAAGGTTATAAACCCAATATGGTTTCAGTCCTTTATGAAGCTTTTAATTTTACTTATTTATTCTCAGTGAAACAACTATTAATTCTTCCTTTCTATTAATCATTTCTCTTCAAAAGCACCAGACAAGTACCCAAAACATTTCGCATGTGTGATCTGAATTAGTCCTTATGACAAATTAAATAGGTTGGAATATTAAATGGAACTTTCCCCATTATAAAGATGAGTAAATCGAGGTGAGAGAGGCCATCTCCATTCACATACAAAAGGCAACAATAAAATTAAAAATCTGTTATGGCCGGGGATTTAGCTCAGTGGTTTCACTGCCTGCTGTGCAAGTGCAAGGACCAGAGTTCGATCCCCGGTACCAGAAAAAAAAAAAAAAAATCTGTTATAGACAATCCACAGCCTAAGCATTGATTTTTCTTACAGATAATCAAGCTTAACTTTTCCTAGAGTAATTGGTGATCTAGCAATGCCTCAGAAAGAAGACTTACGTTTCAGGGCCTTTCATTTTATCTCCTTAAACATTCTTATTCCAAATGTCAAGTCACTTTGCTTTAGCAATAAACATTTAGTAGTTAATAGGTTTCATTATCAGTATGTAACTTCCTTTTCTTCATTCTTTCCTATATTAAAGTGAAGCCTCACTCATCTTTGTAACCCCTTCCTGCTGAGGTTGTAATTTGCCTTTCAAGATTGTCCTTGGAGAAACATACTAGATGGGCAGAAGAGAAAAATCAGCTTCCTGCTACCTGTTGTTACCACCAGTATTTCTTCATCTCTATGCTTGTTGGGGGGATAGTTGAGTCAACAGGAATTAGATCTTTAGTAAAATGTTCCACATACCCAGCAGAATATAAATGCCAAAAAAGAATTTTGATTATCTTTTGTCCAAAGTTTTGTCTTCCAAGACCTTAAAATATTACCTGATACCTAGTATGCATGAATAAATACTAAATGACTGCAGAAGTAAATTTTAAGTATTCCTGAAACAACAAATATCAGAACAAACTGCAGGAGGTAATGATTAGAATACATACTTTGTTTCTACATATTTCTGTTGTCTCAAGTAAGTAACTAAACATCATTGAGCCCAATATCAAAATTGAAAAAAATGCCACCTTCTTAACAGGAACATGGTGATGGGTAAATGTAATATGGGAATGGACCTAATGTATAGAATGTGCTCAAGAGATGTGTTGAGTGAATACATACAGACACAAATGCACAGCCTACTAGTTCAATTTAATCAGAACTGAAATTTCATTTCATGAAAATAGAGATATAAAAATGCAAAGCTAAACTTACCTAAAAATGTTATGGATTAAATGAGAGGTAAATACATACTCATCTCTTCATTATGTCCTCATGTCTTCCACAATAAAACTCAAAATCTCAATACTTTCACGATCTGGTGGATATATTCTCTGAAACCCTACCCTACTCCAAAGTACTCTCAGGTCCCCAAATATATACTATGCTATCTTATTTTTCTCTACTTAAAATGCACTCTTTACACATCTTCTTTGGTTACCAACTCTTTAAAGACTCAAAGTGTATGTCACCTCCTCATGGGAGCTCTCTCAGTTGTCCCCCATAAGCTAGATTTTCTCTCTCTTTCGTACATGTAAAGCTCTTATCTGCACTGTTATATTTGCAATAAATGATAGATAAACAGACAGATAGACAGTAGATTGTAACAACTGCTATTATAATACTTTCCTAAAGTAATACATGTTCTTGCCTGTTTTTCCATGAAATGATGAGTTCTTTGAAACAACAGACCTCATGGACTAGCTTTCCATTTCTGTGGCCAAATTTCTGCCATAAACAACTTCAAGGATGAAGAGTTTACTTTGGCTCACAGTTTCAAAGACTTTTGTCCAAACCTGGCTGGCTCCAAGGCAGAAACAACATGGACAAAGGGCATAGCAGAGGAGAGCTGTTCACTTCAGGGCAGCCAGATGGAGAAGACAGAGCCTGAGCAGAGATATATACCCCTCAAATGCACACCCTAAATGATCCACTTCCTTCCACTAATGCTTACTTCCTAATAATTCACTCAGCCAATAAATTCATCAATGAATTAATCCACTGATAAAGTTAGCTTCTTCATAATCCAAACAACTCTTTAAGGCCCCAACTCTGAACATGCATGCACTGAGTGCATCAAGCCCTTAACACATGGGTTTTGGGGAGACATTTCATTTTAAACCATAACACCCTCCATTACTTATCCTTGAATTCTAAGGATTTACTGTGTGCCTGAAAAAAAGAAAGTTAAGTGCTCATGAAACTTATTGAAAGAAGAATAAACAAAAAATTTCTATTCTGCTAACAAAATTATATGCCATGCTACAGATAGACAAATGAACTAATACTGATATATATTCCTTAATCATAGAGGTTTTTTTTAATCTAAGAAGGATTATCAGTGATAAATAGGTTTACTCCGAATGTGACTGTAATTTTAAAAGGAGGGGCATAGGATATTAGGGCAGCAGGTACCCAAGGGAATTATCTTAGTCCATGGATGTGTTTATCCAACTTTATAACTCATAAGACTCACTGGAGATGTTCATCCCAAAGGTAGATGCTTGGCTCTTGCCTTCTAATTGAGTAGGTTTTGAGAAAAGCCCTGCGACCCTAGTGGTGATCGTCAACTTGACTGGATTGAGAAATGCCTAGCAGATTATTAAAGCACAATTCTGGGTGTGACTGTGAGGTGTTTCCAGAGATGATTGGCGGACAGGTCAGAAAAGAGGGGAAGAAGCGCTACCTTGACTGTAGGCAACAATGGTGACACCATTCCAATGGGCCTGCTGCCTGGCTGAAGTGAAATCAGAAGCAGAAGGAAGAGGTCAGCCTGCAATTAAAGAGCTTCCTTCTGCTTGAACAGGTGGTGCATCTTTTGCTACTGCTATCACCTGTGGACATCAGACTCGTTTCTTCAGCCTCCAATGTGGTGCACACCAGCAACTCTATGGGGAGCTTCCAGGAGTCCAGGCTTAGATTGGTGCTCCATTGTTGATCCCTCTTGTTTTGAGGTTTCCAGCTTCTTGAACAACAGTTACTATTGTAGATCCTCTGGCTCTTTAGACTGGAGACGGTCATGGCAAGCTATCCTGCCTCTGATCTTGTGAGTCTACCCAAAAATTAGCCTCGTACAAATATATATATATATATATATATATATGTGTGTGTGTGTGTGTGTGTGTGTGTGCGCGCATATATACTCTAATAAACAAAATAATGATATATATATGTGTATATGTATATATATGTGTATATATATTCTGTTTTTCCAGAGAATACTAGCCAATACAAACCCTGAGCACTAACTTTTAATACATACCCCCAAATGAGACCAAACAGGTTACCTGAATAACACACTTGAAAAACCACTAACATAAGATCCAAGATTCCCTCTCTGAGGAAGATCATTTTGATTTGAGACCTATACAGTGATTCTGGTTTAGCCAAGCTTATTGAAGATAAAGAAAGAACTAGGAATTTTGGGAAGAAGGAAACTATGTAAACACCTAAAACAGGGAAAGAAAAGAAAAGTTAATGCACTTAATAGGGAGCTTGAGGAGAATGAAGAGGTCACATGGAAGGTCTGGATGACCATGCTAATAGTAAAGAACATTAACCTAAAGGCAATGGGCAACCCCTGAAAGGCTTTAGACATGATAACCTTTCTGTGTCCTGGCTGTTTACTCTGTAATTATACCAAAATCAGACTCCGAAAGGATGAATGGAAGAAATGCTTGACATACAGTAAGCGTTTAAGAAGTGGTATATATTATCATGACAATAATGTTTATACTTGGATTGCTTTAAAATCTCAGGGAGGGCTGAGGATAAAATTTAAATTAAGTGAAATACTGAAGAAATTATAGACCCAGCAATCTAAACAGTTCAAAGTCTGGTGAAATAGAGTGTGAAATAGTAGTGCAAATGCCAAGAAAATAACCACTATTTAAAGGAACAGAAGGTTTCATGGGATAAGCAGACATTTCTCAGACTACAAGTACAGGAGAGCAAGACAGAATCACAAATGATTTACTATGGAAACTAGCACATAGGCACTTTTTAATTAGTAGAATTAGGAGAGTGCTTAAAGCTGGCTTTGTAAGAAGAACTTAATTACTGCCTTTGAAACTACAACCCATAAGTCAGGAAGATGTAGCTCACCATGGGCTTAATTCTTAGTTAGGTTGAGTTATGCCATTATAATGCTAGCTAATCCTTGTTCCGAGAGTTCTCCTCATCCTTTCTGTTCAGTTATATCCCAGGAGACTGTACCTCAGGACTGCTGGCCACCTATGTCATCTCACCTGTCAGTTTGTCTTTCTTCCTTCTAAATGCTCAGCTTGCAGACCAAGTGAGCACAATTCGAGCCCGGTCTTTGGCAGCTCTTACCGGAAAGCATCTTCAAACACTTCCAGATGGCGATCAGAATGCTTAGTTTAGAGAATGCTGGTCCCCTGGCATGGATTTTTTGCATCAGAAGGAAATGTCTCAAACTTTCTATAGTTCCCATCTTCAACTATATAAGTGTTCTAAAAACTATAATGGTTCTCATCTGGAGAGGTTGTTTTAGTTTTATTTTTCTTTTTGCTGTTTAAGATGACAGTGTTCCCACCATAAGAGAATTCAGAGATTGTAAATGAGAAAGATGTTCAGAGATTATAGTTACTAATTATGGAATCTGATCCAAAAATCTATTTTTGAATGTTCTCAGACTATCTTAATACCCAAGCCAGGATTTTTTGGCTTTGGAGACATGGTCTCACTATGTGATCCAGGCTAGCATCAAACTCACAACCACCCTGCTTCTTCAGCCTCCTGAGCAGTGGGCTTCACAAGTCTGCACCACCAGGCCAAGCTGGCTACCAAGGGTTTGTCACCAGTGATTTTATATATTTTGCTTTAGGCTGTCTTGTTTGTAAGTACAAAAGTGCACTCATCACAGGAAAGTAACACTAATTTGGATTCTCAAAATGCTTTAGCAAATGTCACTAGTGAGTAAAGTAGATAAAGGTTTGAGGCTCTGCATAAAACTGGGGAGTGTAGGACCCATACAGAGGGGTCAGCACATCTCAGCTACAGCTAATGTTTAGTTAAGAAAATGCTTGTCTAGCATTGTCAGATCATCTCGTATTTCAACAGCAGCTAATATGTACATACTGACAATGATTTTTAAAACTCTTAGGATTTATGCTAAAATGAATATTTAACCAAGTACAATTTCAAAGATTCTCTGATTGCCCTTCTAGGATCAGATAGCCAGCCCTGATCTTATTGGTTATGATGAATGGAAAGCCATAATAAATAGCTACCACCCCTTTTCGGGACAAGATGAGCAAGCAGTTTGTAGAAAAATGGAAGAGGGGCTAAGTTTCCCAATATAGGTCCATCTTAAAAAGTCAGAAAAAGACAATGGAGAGTCAGGTGCAATGCATTTCTTAAACCAGAAAACTATAGAGTTTAGTAAGTAAAAGTTGCAAAAAGAGATGTTTTGATTCATTAGATTTTTTTGGTCACCATTAGAATAGTCTTCTTTGGGAAATACTGAGATTTCCACCACTGGCAGATTCGAGCATTGGGTGAAAACTCACCCCCTAGGGACTGCTCACATGTGAACACCCAGTGATGTTTCAGCCCTGCCAACTCTCATACAGTATCTATTAATAAGCATCTGCACTGCTGGGTAAAACTCAGAATACTCATGACCACTGGTCCTGTTAAACTGAAAGTCTCCCAAGAGAATGTACAGAAAGAATACTTTTCCAATCAGAAGACTTACAGTAGAGGTAACCATGAGTAGAGAAGCTTTTAGGGTTATATGTCCTGATGTACACAGAATATAATTCATTTTCAATATAACAGCCTGCCTATTTTATCCTGTGTTCATTTTTCCTTAATATTTCTTTTAAGCCCTGGCAATTTGCTTCACCAAAGAAGATCACTAATACCCCTTTTAACAGTGAATTTATGTTTCAATATCAATCCTTTTGCGTGGATTGCACTTGGAGGAGGGAGAACTGTCCCTGATCTGTCTACCAGATTATAATACTGGATGAAAAGGGTCTTCCCCTTTCAAATAGAAAAGATGACCAAAAGCTCTCTGTAATAAAAGAGAATGATTTCCAGACACCATGAGGATTACAGTCTGCAAAGTATCCAGAGAGAGATGAAGCCTGCCAAGTACATCTGGAGGTCTGAGGATAAAATCATAATTAAACTTGTAATAGCACTAATGATTCAGTGCCTCCATGCTTTATCTTATTTAATCTTTGCTCCAACTCTTGAATACAAGCATAACTGTATCATTTAAACATGATGAAAATGAAACTTAGATTTTAATAAGAGGGCAGTTTAGAGAAAGAAAGCTGGGTTTTGTCCTAACTTTCCTGGTTACTAGTTATGTGACATAAGAAAACTTTTCCTCTCTATAAAAATTTTAAAAAAAATTTAACTTTGGGGGCATTAAATTAGGTAAAATTATCTTGATATATAGAGGGAAATTGATAAATATCACCTGCAAGTTAACTGCCAATAAATGGCAAAGTGAAGATTTCAATGCCTGAAACAATTGCCTTGGCCTTAGTTTTCTTCACTATAGCATCAAAATCCTGAAAATAAATTTTTCTGCCAGAAAATGTCACTTGCCTTAGTGCCTTCATTTGAATCTATTTGATTCATTCAATGGGTCAAACTCTCTTATCTTTGGAACTCACTAGTGGTTTTACTTACCTATGAAATGTTGATACAAATTTTGGCCTATGACCCATAAATAATCTCATCTGTATCAGATATCTCTCAATGTCATAATACTGTGTAACACATACTTACAAAATCTCTAGGGTATAATACCATAACATTTGTATTTGTCAGCCTTTATATTACTGGAACAAAATACCTAACACCTACAGTGTAAAGGAAAGTTCAATTTGGCTCACAGTTTCAGAGGTTTCGGTTCCTGATCAGCTGGTTCCAAGGCAAAAACATCCATCATGGTGGAAGTGCATGGCGGAACAGAGTGGCTTCTCAGTGTATGAGACAGGCACACAGAGCACAAGGAAAGAGAACCAGACAGGGAAAGGCCAGGGACCAGACATAGGCCCCCAAATCAAGGCTCTACAACCTCCCAGACATATCCAGAGGTGCACTTTACTAATCCCCTATGCTACTCTCAAGCCAGTCAAATTGATAATCCCATGTAAGTGTCAAAAAAATTTTCATGTTACAAGTTTATAGGTTGGCTAGGTGGTTCTGCTGTTCTGGGACAAACTCATCTGGCATGCGACTGTAGTCATCTAGCTTGACAGGGGCCTGACTGGTCTAGGCAAGTTTCCTGGGGATCCTTTGTTTCTGCTCCAGATATGATCTAATCACCAATAGGCTAACCTGCGATTGACCTCATATGGAGCCTAGTGCCTAAGTGGGAACAAATGTCAGCAGATCAATCAAGATACAGGCTCAGAATTGGTATTTTACCATTTCAACTGTATTCAGTTGATCAAATAAGGTATAAGACCAAGCCAATGTTTACAGGTGGGCAAATGGACTCCACTGCTTGATGAGAGGTGCTATTGTTACATTGTGGAAAACATTACCGACATCTTCATACACGTGTTATTTATGAAATCTATCATGTTACTCCAATAGTGGAGATTTAAAGTTCAGTACCCAGTCATTACCACCAAATACATAGGAAGCCTATTATGGGCTGGTAGAAAGCATTAAGATATTTTCAACCATAAATTTCAAGACAACATACCCACTGGATGTTTATGTGTGCCTGCCTCCGGATTATTTGATGTTCCAAAATGAATACCAAGGCAGGACACTTGGATAATAGCACGAAAGCAACTACTGTAATTAGTACCAAAATCTCTGTAAGGATCACTTTTACTTTGGGGGGAGTAGGTGGAATTTATAATGGCTCCTGGGGTTTTTTTGCTCCACAAGGACAAAGGAGTTTTTTTCTCTGAGAGGAAAATTCAATCTTTATTTTAATCTGGGGGTTTTATTCTCATCCAAAAGACTTAGTCATCTACTCCAGGAAGAGCTAGAATGTTACTGGTCTATGATTTCCAGGAACAACTGATACAAATGTATTAGTTCAAGATTCTCTTTGCGTCAAATATAAAACTTACATCAAAATATTTAATATAAAATAGCCCCGGATATATGCCAAACCACAGCTTGAAATACATTTTCACTTAGGAAACTTTAATAGTGAAACAGTTTTAATAGGACCTCCATGAAAAAATTCCAAATTTTTCATTTCCTCAACCAAACTACATAATATCTATAACCTCAGATATAGAAATCCACTTTTAATTTTCTGGGATGCCTGAAAAAAGCATTCAATCCTTGTGAAAGTTTTCTTTTGTTAATATTCTGTTTTGATTAATATATACTAACCGTACATATTAGTGAGGTTCAGTATGATAGCTCAACACATGTGGAACAGAGTGGCTTCTCAGTGTGTGAGACAGACACAGGGCCCAAGGAAAGAGAACCAGACAGGGAAAGGCCAGGGACCAGACACAGGCCCCCAAATCAAGCCTCTACAACCCCCAGACATATCCGGAGGTGCATATAGGAGTACTAATCTAATCCAGCCTTTTTACATATATAGTTTGATTCTATTTCTCAAGTATTAGCAATCCTTCATAGAAGTCCTTAAAGTGGAACGATCTACCTACAAGATGTGATAGTTGCTCTCCAGAAATCAGGTCATTTAGATTTCATTTTTACATAAATCTATCATAGCTCTTCTTGGGTCTTCCTTCCCAGTAGTTCACAATCTAATCATCTTCCACACAGACAGTTGTGGGAATCCCTTAGTTGTCCCTCCTACCTATTACCTTGCCTCCTTACCATCTATCCTACATACTGCTGCTGATGAATCATAGAAAACGTAAATCTATGCTTCTCCAGAACATTGCTAGTTACAATGTCCTCTGCCATCCATGAATTAGGTCCAAGAGTCTTTGTATGATGCACAAGACTTTCTATAATCTTTTCTCTGTCCAACCCTGTATGCAATTCACCTGACACCTGCCCCATTTCACAGTCCATGGTCTTTTCTACTCAAAATTTACTGCCTTTCCATGAATATGAATCTGCATATAATATTTATTTATGTGCATTCTTCTTTCTTGGATTACTTCTCCTACTATTTCCTCCTTCCCTCCTGACTTCTCTTTGCCCCATCACCAAATGAAAATTTTCTTTGATTCACTGGAGAACCTTCTCTTAGGTCTCTTCTCTTCTTAATAACATGGATCACTTCTTTTGTGGTAATAATTTGGCCTGCTTATACTTGTACAACAGCATCAATGTCTCATGTGTTCATTCTCATAACTTACACAGTTATAAATAGGATTTCATTTACTTTTGTGCCTTTGGCATTTGGTACATTGCTTGGTATGAGATACATCATGCACAAGGAATGTTTCTTCAGTTTATGAATGAATAAATTCTGGAAGAATGAGGCATCTATGGTTATCCATCTTAAATTTGTTCCCTGCATACTATATGCCAAATTAATCATATGGCCAATAAGCTAGGGGAAGATTTCAGATAAAAAGAAGCAGGCTCTGGGATACTTTCATATAGGATAAAAGACTAAACTCAACTTTTAAAAGTAATCAGAAGGAAAAAATGACATGAGAGTATAAGGGAGGCTATTAGAGAAGAGGAAAGGAAACAGGATGGGGAAAGGATAGTAAGAGAAGGTTATGGAGGGATAGATATGATCAAAGTATGTTATACACATGTATGAAAATGGTACAATAAAACTCTATTATGAATAATTCATATGAACTAATAAATATATATATTTATATGAAAAGAATAATTCATGTGTGAAGAGAGATATGCGAAGGGTATTCAAGTAAAAGGCAAACAGTGAATAGTGGAAAAGGAGAAATGTACAAAGTGTTCTGAGAATAGAAATTTTGACACTCTCCCCTTGGGCTTCCTTTGGAGCACTACTGACATAACTGGAAAGATAAATTAGAGTGAGGTTTTGTGTACAGGGCTCTTACAAATTGGAAATCATACATATATTTGCATGAATAAGCCACCCCAATCCTCTATTTTAATTTAATTTTTCTACTTTGTTCCTTTTTATATGCTGCATTTCTTTCATACAGACTGTGCGTAAAAACCAAGGAGGCTGCTAGATTACACTCTTTGGAGTTTAATGAGAACAGAAGAAATTGATAACATTATTCCTTTCTCCTTAAGATCCTTTACTTCTAAAGGATTAATGTGGGTGGAAGCCATTTGGTATTCCTCTCGGATTGTTAGCTACCAAATGAGATATCAGGCTGCTAATGGCTTTTACACTCTCCCTCAGATAGCCTGTGCGTTTCTGACCTTTCAAAGTTTGGTAACATAATTGTTTGGCAATGTTTTCTCTTTCCCCCAGGGTTCGTGAAACTCTTAAAGACAAGTAAGAGAAAAGGAAAGTTAAATATTTGCCGGGGAAAAAAAAAGAAGCCAATCACAAAAGATCAGGGATGGATCCGACCAGAACAAATCCATCACAATTGTTGGATAAACAAGTACATTTTGTCTGAGTGTAAGTCCATCTTATGTTCTACAAAGTCTTGGAAATATGACCCATGTAATATTTGACTCCTATGCATTAAAATTATGTATTTGAGTAAAATATTAATTTAAGGACTGAGAGAATGGAGGTTTGAGAATAAGATTTACTGACTACTCTTTCACTCAGTAATCATAGTATCCTTTCTTTTCAAGCATTCTGAAAGTATTATGATCTTCATTAGAATATAAAACACTCATTCACTCCTTTGTGGAATGAGTGCTATTTTTCTAATATATAAGGAAATAAATTAAATTTCTTGGTTGGTGAGTCAGGGTTTAATTAATATATTGTGGGAAGATGTCCTGAAGAATAAATGCCATTTTCATGGTTACATGTATAGAAAATAGATCAAGGACTACCTTGAATTTAAGGAAAGAAAAAGCAACCATGTCTATAATACTGCAAACAACAGCTAAATCCATGATATAGTCTGAAACCAAGGAAATTATACACTGAGAGTTGGTGCAGATCATCTTATTTACTGGAGACTGAACTTCATGAAGAGAAAGTAAAAAGAGAGCATGTTGAGATTATGTAATTTACCAAGCAATAGTCAGTGTATAGCCCAGTGTAGTACCTAGAGCAAAGTTCAATTTGAGGTGAATGGGCATTCTTTAGGGCCATCTTGCAGAAGCAAATATAACTATTCCCATTGATTATAATGTGTAATGTTGTGTTCGTTACTTTTCTCTCATTGCTGAGACAAAATACCCAACAAGAAGTTAAAGAGTAAGGGGTTTATTTGGCTTACAGTTCATAGAGGTTTCAGTCTATAATCGGCTGCCTCCAAGGTAGGGTGGCAGAGGGCAAAAGTTCATGGCAATGATGGAAGACAGCAAAAGGAATAAGAGACCTTAACAGAGTCTTTCTACCCCTTTTATCCCATCCAGACTACTGGGATTAGGGCTGTGCCAAACCAATCACTCACGTGTAGTGATTTAGTAATCACACACCCTTAATCCCAGCATCACACAATCTAGATCCAGCCACCTTGGAAAAGAAAGACCTAACACATCTGCATGAGGCTTTAGGGGGACAACCAAACACAAGCCACAACAAATGTTATTTACATAGAAATATTAACATGATTTTTTAAAATTCATCGTTTCTTGATACATTTTAGGTACAATAGGATACCATTCATCATTGGGAACTTGTACCTTTACATGACATATCTTGATTCTTATTTTTTCCCCTTCTCCTGCCCTCCCTTCAACCCCTCCACCCTTCCCTAATTACAAAGACTTTATTTCCATTTTTTTCTTTTCTCATATTTTCTTCTCTCCCTTTTTTCCTTTTCCCCACCCCTCACACTTTCCCTTCCTCTTCCCCTTTGGACCTTTTCTTCCTATTTCACATTATTATACATTCTGATCCTCATTTACACTTTCCGTTTCTCACACCAGAGAAACTATTTGGTATTTACACATGTGTGTCCTATTTATTTCACTTAAGAGTGAGGCCTCAGTGTGCATACATTTAGTATAAATGTCTCTAATTTCTCATCATTTATGGCTGAATAGTACTAGATTTTATTTTTTTAGAAAACAAACATATTCTTTATCCAGCCTCCAGTTGATGGGCATTTGGGCTGTTTCCAAGTTTTAGCTATCACAAACTGTGCTGCTATAAACATGGGTGCACATATATCACTATATATGATTCTTTTAATTATTTTGGGAGGATACCCAGAAGGGGAATAGCTGGGTCAAATGGAACTTCCAGTCCTAGTTCTTTGAGGTATTTCCATACTGATTTCCACAGTGGTTGCAACAGTGTACACTCCCATATTAACAAGAGTTTTAATGCAGTTTCAAACATAGAAATGTAGGCACCTGCAATAACACAGAGCTGCTTATTCTCAGATGTTTAGATTTCAAGGCTCATAGTCATTTTCTAATTAGACTTTCTAAATTCTAAAATATATGAGGTATGATCAAAATATACAGTGACCATTTAAATTTTTAAAATTTATTACAGTAAAAGACACATTGCCATTAATTTTCTTCAAACACTCCCTCTCACCTTGAACACACTCCATTGTTCTTACCACTTTCTGAAGCACTTCTGGATGCCCACTTTCGTGAGTGCCTCTACAAAATATGACGAAAAAAATAGTGAATGCTGCTGTTGAGTGCTGTGTTAGGGAAAAGCAGGCCTATGGCAATATTATTCATCCACCTTAGTCATTGGATTTGGTGCTGTGTGATTTTTTGCTCTTCTCAAAAGTCAAAATGACAATGAAAAGTAAACGTCTTGCTTTGATTCAGGACATGGAGGCATGCATGACAGCACAACTAAAGAGGACCTCCAGAACTGCTTCCGAAAGTGGCAAGAACAATGGAATAAGTGCCTTGGAACTGAGGGGAGTATTTTGAGGGAGATCAATGATAATGTGTCTTTTACTGCAAGAAATTCTTTTAAAATGTATTCATTCACCATAGTTTTGACTATACCTTGTATGTATGGCTTAAGGATCACAGAATGCTGGGGAAGAAACAAGGACTCTAAGACATTTTGGAATCTGGGATAAATGTATCAAATTACCTATGTACCTGTGGAAGACAGTAATTTCCAAAAATGGTTCCAATTGCGCCTCCCATCTCAGTTTCTTCCTACAATGTAACAATGACTCCCGTCTAGCTGCAAGTTCTATATCCTCTTCTCTTAAACTTAAGCAAAACTTTACAATTACTTATCAAGAGAGTACAACAGGAACAAAGCTATGTGATCTTTGAGAGTACATGATAAAATACCCTTCATTTTGACACTCCTCTCTTATGACATTTTCTCTTGGAAAGCAGCTGTCTTGCTGTGAGGCTCTCCAAATTAAACCACCTACATGGTGGTTAGAGAAGCTTCATGGAACTTAGAGACGCTTCATGAAGAGGCCATTTGAGGAAGTTTTGCCAACAGTGAAGCCTCCCCAGGCAACAACCCACACCGCCTGACAGACAAGTGAGGAAACATGTCTCTAGGCAATTGCAGATTCTAATCTTGACTCTTCCCAGCTTCATGGGGGCAGGGAGCTAACTTGTCACCACTGTGCCCTATCCAAATTCCTGACACATTCAATATGAGTATAACAAAGTTGGCTTCCCCACTAAGTTTGGATTGGTTGTTATGCATTAACAGATAACCAGAACAATTATAAATCTTAATCTTGCTTTTCCTTTTATTATTTTTATAAATATGTACTGAATAACTAACACGGACCAGGTAATGTGCTGTGTACTGGAGAGGAAGGAGACAAAAGAGACAGATGTGATCCATTCTCCTGTCAAGACTGAAAAAGACCCTGGGGGGAAAAAAAAGATAATTAGAGATAAAGATAAGAAGAAATAAAGGATAGGAGCACAGTTAAGAATTAGAGAACTAGGTCCGGGGATTTAGCTTAGTGGTTTCACAGCCTGCTGCACAAGTGCAAGGACCCGAGTTCCATCCCCAGCACCAAAAAAAAGAAAAAAGAATTAGAAAACTTTGTGGTAGCAAGATAGACAGAGGTCCTGCAGGAGGTGATATTTCAGTAAAATCTCTACCTTTTATTTTGCAGATATGGAATATGTGGCCATGGTTTGGAGGACAATGTTAGGATACAGTCTTCTGACTCCTATTTT
Source organism: Heterocephalus glaber (assembly GCF_053883595.1). Lineage (NCBI taxonomy): Eukaryota > Metazoa > Chordata > Mammalia > Rodentia > Bathyergidae > Heterocephalus > Heterocephalus glaber. The sequence continues at coordinate 25,733,889 of NW_028258151.1, read as the reverse complement.
AATATTCTCTGCTGGTCTGTCCTTTTCTGATGAAGGAACACTAACATCAAAAGATATATTTGAGGATTTTTTTAGCAAGAAAATATAGAAATATTGGGTGTATTATTATTTTCTTTGAGACAAAGTTTCCAAAGCTGCTTAAGAAAGAGAATAATACAGCTAACGTGTATTGAATAACAGTTCTGCTCTAGGCACTGAGTCCAAGAGGCTTCTGTTGCTCGATAACAATCCTTCAGAGATGGGAAAAGCACATCAACAGGAAGCGATAGGTGCACAGAAATGGAAACAAAATCTGGGAGATCAAGAGCAACTGCTACAGTCCACTCCTTGTACCACTCAATAGACTAATATCTTAATATCCTGTTGTGTTTTCTTCAAGGTGATAGTTGGACATAATTTTTAGAGAAAAACTTATAAGAAGAGGGTTAGTGATATGAACTACAATCTCTACTGTTGTAATTAATTCTGAAGCCCTTAGTTGATATTTGGCATCGCCCTCTGCTACCATCCATTTGAGATTCGTTTCATTTTGTGAACATTTATGCAGCTCTAGGTTGCTTTGTGGGTGAAATAACCAAGACTGTCATTCCTAAGTGGTCAAAGTCCATGGTTACTATGCATTTATTAGAATGTGGTTACAGTAGTAAGTGATTTATAGTGAACTGTACACAGGAGGAATGAGAAATAAAAACATATAGTTCAATATTTTCAAAGCTTTATCTAGATGAAGTTATTAAATTCTTAGCAATGAAACACAAATGGGGGAAAAATCTAAGTTTTCCTTCTTGGCTCTACAAGTTTCTTTGATAAGCTTCCATGCCTTCTCTATAATGTATCACATGGGAAGAGATATTAGAAACATTCTGTTTACCATCCTAGGAGTAGAAATAAAATGAGAAGTTTGAAGATAGAGGAAGTACACTCTGGACATAGTATGATAAAACTTTAAATTATTTGGCACAAGAAGATATGAGTAAAAAAGATATCTTCTTTTGTAAATGTGTCTTGGGAAGAAAAGTCTTAAAGCCCTTCAAATCCAGGAGTCCAAGATTTTAAGAATTATTACATCATTTATCTTCCTGGACAAAGCCAAGAAAAGCTAGGTAGGTGGAATCAAAATGAGTGTGACATTTATGCCGATCTTTAGTTTCCTCTAAGTCAGAAAATTTAAAAAGGAATGAACATCAGATGGAGTTAAGGAAAAGAATATTTAACTTGGTAGATTTGTGGCTCTGATATCTTTAAATTACCAACTCAGAAAACTTGCCATCTCCAGATAAATAAATATAATAAGATGTTAAATAAATAAACAAATCCCTAAATAGGTACCAAATGTCAACCTTAAAAAAAGAGTTTTCGTACTGGATTTTGTAAGAGACTAGAAATCAGATGCATCCTGTAAGCAGCCTGCCCATGATTCAGTTGGTCTCATGAAAAAGAAACACTTCATTGGCTAGAGTGAAACAAGGGTTCCTGAAAAAATGAAACAGATGTAATGGAACTTGATGAGAACTCAAGAAACAAAATTCAGACACTGTCGTTGTATAGTTGTTTGAACTTACACAAATACACAAAGCCTCAGGATTTGCACAATGTGATCTATAGAGTCTCTGTAGGCTTAATACTCTGTACATCTATGTAAAATTTCAGATTAGTGTTGTCATATAATCTAGTTCCAGACATCTGTACCTACATTTTCAATTCATGAAAATAACACAGACAACTATAAGCAATCCTGTTTGTAGGCTACTTAAGGAGAATTCTCTCACTCTTAAAATGGGATGAGAAGCATTTTTTTCTAATATTTATAATTTACCTCATGATAATTCTTAAGCTTTAAAATTATCACATTTCTCTCATCATGATAAGCACTTATTTATTCATAGACAATCATTTCTTATTCTGGCTTGTAAGAAAGCTCCAATTGTTTTAACTATCAAGGAATCATAGCAATCACCTGTACCTATATCACCCCCTTCAATCTTAAATCTTTTCCATTGTAGATATATTAAGTAAAAAAAGATCATATTTGAAAGTTATCACATATGCTAGATTCAGATGGATCTACTTCTCTTTGAAAAAACAAGATTGTTCCTGTCTAGTACAAAAGGCTAAGAAAATATTCAAACATAGCAGAGTAGTTTAACGGCTACTCACAATCACTGTCAGATACAAAACAAAATTAAGAATAATTCCTAATATTTTGACTTTCAGGATATTGCCTCAGAGATTCATGTATACATTCTCCCCTTTACCTGTTAACTTTAATTGCCTAACTGCTGTTCATCAAGCAAGTCTGTATTAGTCAGCGTTCCTGTCACAGGAACACCATACCCCAAATGTAGAACTGAATTTTGGCTCATAGGTCAGCTGGCTCCAAGGCAGAAATATCATGGCAGAAAGTTGTGGCAAAGCAATACTGCTTAGTTTGTGACAGTCGCAAAGAAGAGTGCAATGGTGCCAGAGAGGAAGGAGCTAGGGACCTGATGTAGTACCCCAAATCATGCCACCATGACCTAACCAGGCACATCCAGAAGTGTGCTTTTGGCGGCTACCAAGTCAATCAAGTTGACACAATCTTAACTGTCACTGGTCTAAGTTTAGATATGTCTTTCTGTAAGCTTGCAAACTCAATGGTTCTGTACTTGGTGCAATTTTATTCCTTCTCCCATGGGATATTTGGTAATGTCATTTGGTAATGACATTTAGTTGTCACAATGTGAAGGAAGGGTGAGACTAGCACCTAGTGAGTAGAGATTAGAAACAGTGCTAAATATCCTGCAATGCCCACTGTAGTCCTCTGAACAAAGAATGATCTGTCTCAAATGTCAGTATGTGTCCTATTGAGATACTTTAATTTTAACCTATCCAAGCATCCAACACACTACCTTGTCTTTCCAAGGTTTATATTCCTGGATAGCAAGAATAAGTTTTATTTCTCACTGAATGTTTCATGTGGACCTAGTATTCACTAGGTAGATGGTAAAAATGAAATGACTGGTTGGCTGGATGAAGAAATGAAATTACTAAGTATATATGGTGAAGGAAGTTGTTAATATTTTTAAATTGTCTCATTAAAATGTTCACATCTTGGAAAACACTTGAATATCATCATCATGCATGATCCAACAACACATCTAAGTAAATGAAGCATAAATTGCTAACTCCATTTGTAGAAAAAAGTAATCAGCTTTTAGAGGAATTAAGAGGCTTGGAAAATACAAATGATGGGAAGCAATCCTGATTTGGAGGTTTTTAACAAAGCCTTTACTGATTTATCACATTTTTGCTACCTAGAAATAACCAATTAGCTATCAAGTGAAAGTTACACCATCTCTTTCATATTTCAAAAAAGGAGTTTTACCTTTGGGCAATCAGAATCCAATAAACCACTCAACTTCACCTAACAAAAGAAAGCAAGTGCCATTAAGAAAAAGATAGTTACTGATTCTTAGAAACGTTGGTCTAATTGTGCGATACAATTATGGGACAATGTGTCACTTAGCAATCCCCTTAAAGGTAGCCCAAAAGCACCAGGGATATATTTTAGGTAATGATTAAAATAAATGATTCCTTGTTAAGTCAGACTCAAATCAGCCAGATTCTTGGCATATTTAGCAAATAGGAGATATACAAGGTAGATTTCAAAAACAGAATTTTTGAACTGGAAGCCCAACTCTGCAATTGATTAATTGCATTTTGGAGGCAAAACTTTAACATCAATGCAAATAACTCATTTTTCAACTGTGAATGTAGATTTTAATAAAACTTATTTCATAAGATTGTTCAGAGTGTGAAGTGTGTTGATACATGCAAAGCACTGAAAACAATAATATCAGATATGCAAAGAGGCACACACTTGTAATCCCAATACTCCATAAAGCTGAGGCAGGAAAATTTAATGTTCAAGGGTAGATTAGGAAACTTAATGATTTAATAGGACTCTTTCTCAAAAAAAAAAAAATAAAGGCTCCCTAGCTCAATGTAGCTTAGAACAAAAGCCCTACACTTGATTCCCAGTACTGCACACACAAAAAAAGCCTGACATACAACAATAATTTCTATTTTATCCATCATCATCATTCTTCCCCATCATCTTCCTCATCATTCTCTTCACCATATTCATTTCATTACAATATTCATTTCATTACACATTCTCATGTACAATGAACCCTTGAGTCATGACCGGCCTCACATATGAACACCTTAGGTTACAACTGGAATTTTAGTTTTAACTTACGAGCGATCATGAGTTACAACCTAAATGCCAATCACTTGTGTAGTTGTAAACAAAGACTCAATACCAGAAAAGCATATAGAAGTGTACATAAGCATCAATCTGAGCCCAGATGCATATGTCTGAGAATATGATTTTGGTCAGTGATTTATATAATCACTATGATTACTGCTATCAAAATGGCCCCGACAAAAGCTAGAAAAGAAGCTAAGGAAGGAAAAAAATATAAAGAAAGAAATCACAATCAAAAAGAAGAAGCAAATTGTGGAGAAATATGAGTAGTATTCATGTGACTGATTTCACTAATATGGACAGCATGTTGAAACCCACCATTTCAACAATATTAGAGAAAAGATTTGTATAAGGAAGCTAGTGCTACTAAAGGTTTTACTAAAATTAGTAAGTTACAGTCAACAGTGTTAAACAAGTCTTTTATTAGTGTGGATGAATGAAAGTCAGATGGCTGTTATAGGCTGAGTCTATAATTTGTGAAAAAGCTAGGGCTATAAATGCAGACCTTGTAAAAGGTAGTCCATCAATGAATGATAATGGTGAAATATTTCGTGCCACTGAGGCATGGTTTCACAATTAACTAGAAATGGTGAAGCAGCCAGTCCTGATAAAAGGGCTACTGAAAATTATATACACCACTTCAAAATGATGACACAGAGTAATGGCTTTTGGTCTCAAGTTTTCAACTGTGATAGAACTGGCCTTTCCTGAGAGAAAATGCACAAGAGAAGACACATTACCCAGGAAGAGAAGAAAATGCCAGGCCACAAACCTGTGACAAATAGGCTAACCTTATTGGTATGTGCCAGATTGAGTGGTGACCTCAAGATAAACTCTCTCTTTGTTTATCACTCTGAGACCCCAACAGTGTTAAAAATAAATAAATTCATGAAAAATAGGCTAGGGGTCAGGTGGAGATCTGATGCAAAACGGGGAGCAAGAGTACTTTTTCTTGAGTTGATCATGGAGGCTTTTGGTCCTATTGTTAAGAAATATCTAGAGGACAAAGGTTTACCACTCGAGGCTCTCCTCATTTTGGGCAATGTTCCTGCTCACCCAGGAGATGTGGAAGAAGAACTGGCTGAAAAATTCCCATGGCTCTCAGTTGAGTTCCTCCCACCTAATACAACTCCTCTACAGAAGGCTATGGACCAGCATGTTATATCTAAATTTAAGAGGCTATACAGCAAGGAACTTTTCCTGAAGTGCCTCCAGATGGTCTCAGATACAGATTTAACTTTTTTTTTTTAATATTTTTTTCCCCCATTAAGTTTATTGGTACATTTTCGGTATACAATACAGTTATATTCATCATTGGGATCTTGTACCATTACATGAGTCTCTTGGTTCTTATTTTTTTTCCCTTTCCTTGCCCTCCCTTCAACCCCTCCACTCCTCCCTATTTGCAAAGACCTTGTTTCCATTTTTTTTCCTCTTCTCATATTTTTTCCTTTCTCTTTTTTCCCTTCCCCTACCCCTCTCAATTCCCCTGCTCTTTTAGACCTATTCTTCCTGTTACACTATATCAGTTATATATTTTTTAAATTACAATATCAAGATCTAGGAGACATTACCACAGATTTTACAGAATTTAAAAGGATATAGAAAGCATATTAGAAAAATCTTTTTTGAAATAAATTAGACAACTTCTAAGAAGTACCTTGGTAGACAAATTAATGAAACTAACTCTGGAGGAAATATAAAATTTGAATAGCACCTATTAAAGAAAGTATATTCCTAGCTTGAAAACCTACCTATATGACAACAGCAGGCTCATAAACATTTTAACTGATAAATTATATCAAACAATTAAAGCAGAAAAAAGAAGGAACACTTCTCCCCTCATTTTAGGAACTCAACATTGTGCTAATCCTAAAACTGGTTAAAGATAATAGAAGAAAAAGTATGAACATAGAAATTTGTTTAACAAAACAAACATTGGAAGTCAGATCTGGCAGGATGTAGAAAGTGGTTTTGTTATAGGGATGGCAGTGTTGGCTCAGCATTGGAATATCCACCTCCAAAAGTCATCATTTAAACAGAGGAAAGGAAAGAGCCATATGATCCTGTCTCTAGTTGGAGAAAAAGTATTGGACTAAATTCTACAGCTGTTTGTGGTAAGAGCTATCAGGAGCCTAGAAGTAGAACAGAAACTTCTCAACAGATTAAAGACATGCACTCCATACTTAGGGAGAACAGCTTATATAAATGGAGAAGAGGGCCAGGGATTTAGCCCAGTGGTTCCGTCGCCTGCCTCACAAGCACAAGGACCCAAGTTCGATCCCCAGTACAAAAATAAAATAAATGGAGAAGATACAATGCTTTCTCCTTAAGGTGGGGAACAAGGGCAGATATTCTTACTCTTTATCTGTCCATTAAACTTTGAAACCTAGTCCCCACCAAAATAGTCTGACAATAAAATGACACAACTAGGATAGGATTGGCATGGCAGAAGCAAAATATTTATATGTAGATGAAATGATCATCTACAGAGAAAATACTAAGAAATCTCTAGAAGCCCCTAGAACTTGTACTTGAATTTAGCAGGATTAGAAAACACAAGGTATATATAAAAATTCAGGTCTGTGTATACTTGCTATAAATGAAGAATTGGATATTGAAATTTAAAAGTTATGTAGGAGTACAAAGGATCTAGAAAAGTTAAAAACAAAAACAGTGTTGGAAGACATTTAGTACCTAATTTTAAGACATCTTCTAAAGCTACAGTAATCAAGGCAGTGTTGGTGTAAGGAAAGACATACAGATCATTTGAATAAAACAGAGAATCTAGAAATAGAACCACACATATATGGTCCACTGAGTTTTGAAAGATTATTTAACATTAGAATTTTATGGAATACAAAACTCAATTCAAGAGCCAAGGAAGAGATAGTGTCTTCAGCAAACGGCACTAGAACACCTGGTATCCGTATATAAAAAATTAACCTCAACCCTTTTTTTCCATACATGAAAATAACTTGAAGGGATCTATGAACCTAAATAAGAAAGCCTAAAAGTATAAAACTTTAAGAAGAAATTATAAGGGAAAATATTTATGAATTCAGGGTAGGTAGGAACTACCTAGGATACAAAAAACATGATGTATAAAAGAAAAAAATTGATAAATGAGATTCCATCAAAATTTAGAACTTTAAATGACATCATTAAAATGAAAAGTAGTCCTTAAACAGACCATATTTACAATACATATAACCTATGACCAGAATATATAAAGAATTCTTAGAGCTCATTAATAGACAACCCAATTAACATGTAGACATAAGAAGATGATAAATAGCCAGTATAACACAAGGAATGGTGTGCAACTCTAGAATCAGAAAAATACTAATCAGTACAATAATAAGATTGAATTATACACTCATTAGGGAGATGAAGTTAAAAGTTTTAAAAGCCTTGTCATGACTTTTTCTTTTTGTTGGATTCTCCCTCTTTGCATTTAATTTGTCATGCCCAATGGATTCATTCTGCTGGGTTTCCTGGGGTTGTGATCCTCATTGTCTTTTCCTAGGGTATTGTCTAAAATGTTTTGGAGTGCCGGTTTGGTATTCATGAAGTTCCTGAGGTGCTCTTTGTCATGAAAGTATCTTATTTCTCCATCAATTTTGAAAGATAGTTTTGCAGGGTACATCAATCTGGGTTGAAGGCTGTTTTCCTTTAGGGCTTGAAATACATCACTCCAAGCTCTTCTTGCCTTGAGGGTTTGCATTGAGAAGTCTGCTGTGATTCTGATGGGCTTTCCTTTGTTGGTGATTTGTTTCTTTTCTTTCACTGCTTGAGAATTTTGTTCTTCTGCTGGATTTCTGGAATCCTAACTATTATATGCCTATGTGTAGATTTGTTTTGATCAAGGCTATTTGTAGTCCTATATGCCTCACTTATCTGTATGTCAAGTTCTTTTCCCCTCCTTGGGAAGTTTTCTGCCATCACTTCTGTGAACAGTTTTTTTATGTCATCTGCACTCTCTTCTCTTTCTTCATTGACTCTAATCAGTCTTATGTTATTCTTCTTTGCATCATCTAGCAGCTGCTGGAATGATTTCTCCTGTTCCCTTACAATTTTAAAGCAATTTTTCTCTTGCTCCTCACTAATTGCAATCTTATCTTCTATATGAGAAATTCTATCCTCACATTGGTTCATTCTGCTGCGCAGACTTTCGATGGAGTTTTTAATCTCTTGGAAATCTGTTTGTATCTGTTTTATGGATTCCATTTGTTTCCTATGTTGGGATTCCATCATGTTCCTCAGATCCTCTATTTTTTTATCTGTGTCCTCTCCAGATTTATTAATCATGTCTTGCACCATGAGCAAAATCTTTGCTGTTATCTGAGTAATTATTTCTGATTTCATTTTTCCCAGATCCTCTTTTGTTGCCAGTTCAGAGAGTCCAGGTGGTTGAGTATCAGATTGTTCCATCTTGTTTCCCTTTAGGGTTGCTCTAGGTGATCTGGAACTCTGTTTTTGAGGCTTGCTTATGTGTTTTCTCATTTCCACGGTGGGGGGGTGGGTGCTTCTGGTGCCCACGTGGCTCACCTTCCCTAAGGAGCTTCCTTCCAGGTGCTGGGACCAGCTCACCTTCTCTGCCCTAGGAGCCTGGGATGGCAGCAGGGGAGCTTCCTTCTGGGTGCTGGGACCAGCTGAGCTTCTCTGCCCTAGGAGCCTGGAATGGAGGCAGGGAGCTTCCTTCTGGGTGCTGGGGCCAGCTCACCTTCTCTGCCCTAGGAGCCTGGGATGGAGGCAGGGAGCTTCCTTCTGGGTTCTGGGGCCAGCTCACCTTCTCTGCCCTAGGAGCCTGGGATGGCGGTGGGGGAGCTTCCTTCAGGTACTGGGACCGGCTGAGCTTCTCCGCCCTAGGAGCCTGGGATGGTGGCAGGACCTTCCTTCCGGATTCTGGGACTGGCTGAGCTTCTCTGCCCTCTGGGCTGGGAGCGGTGGGACTCAGTACCACGGTCTGGTGGTCTGGTGTCCTCTGCCTCTTTGTAGTGTGGAACCAGGTGGCTGTACAGAGGAGCGGGCGGGGGGGTGTCCAGTGGATTGCTGCCGGGGCGCGGTCTGATTCAGCCTGTTCCGCAACCTCGGTAGGGCCTGCACAGACCTGCCTGTCTGCAGCGGGCTGATTTGGTGTGTTCCCCAGATTTAACTCTTGAAGAGTTATGAAAGGAACATTACAACATCCTTCCTGTGTGGGGTTAATTGAGAAATCCTGGGCCAATGTCTCTCTAGGGACACTGAGATCTGCCTGGAAGAAAGTGACTTTGAAGGCTGTGTAGAGGAGCCTAAGCCTTCAATCGACTCTGTGATTGATGACATATTCACTATGGCAGAGTCCATCAGCTTGCTGGTAGATGTTGAGGAACTGGGGGAGGAACACTCAGAGGAATTGCCTACAGAGGAACTTGGGAAACTTCTGGCTGAGCAACAGAGAACGGCACCTGAGGCATTTTCTGAAGAGGAAAGGGAGTATCAACAATCAGTGCAGCAAAGTCCTTCTGAAATAAAGGAAATGCTGAAAAAAATAGGCAGAGCTACAAACATTTGCAGAGAAGACCCACCCAGACAGAGAAAAAGCCAATGGTTGTATTGACTTGTTTAAGGACAATATCATGACATACTACAGAACAATGTTAAAGAAAAGATAGAAACAAACAACACTAGGTTAATTTTTAGTTTTGTAAAAGTTGAAACCTAGTGAGCCAGAAGCTGGTCCTAGGGGGATACAGATTCTCCCAAGGAGAGAAAGGACACCAGAGAAGCAGATTCCTGATGTTTTTATGGAAGAAGACTCTCCTTCCAAACAATAACCACCTTCCATTTCATCCTCCCATCCTGCAAGGCAAAGATGTCAACTTGAATGGTGAGTACAGTATCAAATTGTTGTTTCTGGTAAACTAGGCACATTTTATAACTTTTTTTGGTGAATACACTAGGAAAATTATTGGTGTTTCTGGTAACTTTTGTAATTATACATCTTTTTTATTATGTAAAGGTTAGTTGAGTGGTGCTTTGGAAAGTTCAGAATGCATTATGAGTATTTCCATTATGTCTTATGGGAAAAATAGTCTTGACTTACAACCATCTTGAGTTACAACCAGCCTCCATGAATGAATTGAGTTCATAACTGAAGGGTCCACTGTAATGAATTTTTCCTGGAGATAAATAAGCCGCATCAATATGTTATTATACCAGTCACCCATGTTTCAAACATCTACTTTAAAATCTGTGTGGCCATGTAGCCACTTTGACTAATGTAGCGAATACCTGTATTTCTTGCCACAACCACTCTCCAACAACATTCCCTCAGCTTCTTACTCAATTCAGCTTCTTCTGTAATAAATCAAACTCTTTAAGTAGAATTTCCTCTCTTACATGGTGCACAGTTTTGATAGGATTGTATTTCAAAGGTTTATGCTGTCCTTTAACTGGTTAGATCCAAGCTAGGCTCATGAACTATCTCTCTAAGAAACGTGAATCTTGAAAAAAAGAACTATAAAGAACAAGAACAAATAACAAACGAAAATCTGAAATCTATTTGTTACCATGACAACTACAGGAGGAGACTGTCAAATAAATACTCCCTGTTATATAGATTTTGGAAGTCATCCTGGAACCTGGCTATATTAGGTTGCTAGGACTGTCATAGCAAAACATTGCAAACTGGGTAGTTTAAACAACAAAAAAACACATTATCTCACAGTTCTAGAGGTTTGTAATTCAAGGTCAAGATAGCAGAATTGGTTCTTCTGAGAAGAGTCTCCTCTGTAGGGTTCTCCCCTAGCTGCCGGTGGTCTCTAGCAAAACCGGACATTCTTTGACTCATAGGTAGAACATAGACTCTGTCTTGATGCCACATTGTGTTCTTTCTATGTGTGTCCCTTTATGTGGCACTCTTATAAGGACACCTATCATAGTTAAGGGGGAGCCTACCCTACTCCAGGATGACCTCCTGCTAATTGAACTAAATATTCTACAATTATACTATTCCCATATAAAGTCATATTCCAAGGCACTAGGGGTTATGAGTTTGTGTGAATTTTGAGGAAGCACAATTCCACTCCTTACAAAGGACTTCTCCAAACCTGGAAGCCATCCCTCTCCTGTGCACTGTTCCACTTTCTTCCAAATACTTTCATTCTTTTTTCGGGGGGTGAGTGTTTCTGAGGATCAAACTTGGGTCCTTGCATTTATGAGGCAGGCTGCAGAACCATTGAGCTAAACCCCCAGCCTCCAAATACTTTCATTCTTAATTACTCAGAGTCGATTTCTGTTGCTTACTACAAAAAATCCTAACTGGCCCAAGTTACTATGCACATCAATTTAACTCCAAAAAAAGTTGTTTTACTGATAGATAATTATGCAGAATAATACTGATATTTTTATGTTACATAGAATTAGCTCCCATTATGAGGGAAAAAGACAAAATCATTAAAATGAGTACAAGATACAAGGAACACAATTTTTATTTTAAATTTTAGTTTGAGAAAAATTTGAAAGTCAGGCTTATATCTATAGAAGGCAGTAGTGTTGGGAAACTGTCTCATGGACTGTTGATGGACATTCAAATTACTACAAATATTTTGGAGGACAACATAATAGTATCTTTTGTGGTATTTTAAGTGTACCCTTCAGTCCCAAAAATGCGTATCTAGGAATCTATCCTACAGTAATACCTTGGCACAGGTACAAAAACATTTGTAAAAAGTGTACTTTGCCACTTTGCAAATAATAGCAAAATGTTAAAAACATCAACATCCACTATGTACTAAAAAGTTAAAAATTAGGTAGATGCACATGTAACACCATGAGAAGACATTTTAGTTTTAAAAATAAGCAATTGAAGAATGCTATATACAGTGACTATTATTTTCAAATTAAAAATGTGTAGGCCTATATAGCCTTGTATATACATACTTTAAAATAGATCTAGAGAAGAATAATGAGTAAACTCTTAATAGTTCTTCCATGGGAAAGTGGAATTGATTAAAGGAATGCTCAGAGAGACTTTTGTATTTTATTTTATGTATTTCTGTAATTTTTTTACAAAGCACATGTATCACTTTGGCATAAACTTACAGTATTACTTACACTTAAATAATTTTTTTTTTTTTGGTACTGGGGATCGAACTCGGGTCCTCGTGCTTGGCAGCAAGTGGCAAAACCACTGAGCTAAATCTCCAGCCCCACACTTAAATAATTTAAGAAACTCTTTCAAAAGAAATTCTCATGGACTGCCTCTCCAATCTTAACCCATATAAAGTATCATTCACAATGTCATTTGAATGTATATAAGCATAAACCAAAGTAAGGCAATCCTCAATGAACTAAATTAAATGCAAATCTAAAATGTCTTAACTAAAGGGAAAATCTGATGCTGGGTCATCAGAGCTGGTCCTAACAGCACATGCTGAACACTGAGCTGCACCACCCAGGTCAACTTCAAGGAAGGAGCCAGAGAGACTAGCTGTGGGGAGTAGAAACAGCAACAAGCTCCAGCTGTCGCTTTAAGATCTGCCCCAGCTGCACCTCCTGGCCCAAGGTCATGCCTTTCTAAAGCAGCTAGTATCTGGCAACTAAGCCAGGTGCACTGTTACGACCCACTATTTCACTTGAGGTCGAACAGGTCTGACAGCCAGCGCTTTCTATGAGCTTTCTGACAGGCTGGCCAAGCCATCACTGGTCTGCACCAGTTTATATCCCTCCTTTCTGTCCAGGCCTGTACTCTCCCAGTTTCTTTCATAAATACTGATCTCAGGCCCTAAGCTCTGTGTTTCCAGAATGTTTAGACTGCAACCCAGGGGGAAAAAAATAAACTATGTTTCTATATTTTTAAAAACTAATAACAGAAATGGACACTTAATTACCAACACAAAGCAAACAGTATTAACATCAAGCCTGTGCATACTTGTCTTCAGCTGGAGTTATGCAATCAAATGAAGGTCAACTTACATGTTTAAGAATATAATTCTTTTTTCCCATTTCTCAATAAGCGATGCAGCTGTACACAGTAATTAAAAGCTACAACAGCTCATCTTCCCATTATGCAGAAGAGAAAACTTTTGAAGAAATATTACACTAAAGAAGATCCTGGACAAATGAAAACTGCACAGCCTAAACAATTTGGGTGAAAATATTACACTAAACAAGCAGTTATTTCAATGAGGCATTGTAGCAGCTACCAATTATTTCATAAAATATTGCTACAACATAGATGATAATTCAGAAACACACCTCACAGGATAATTACTCAAGGCTGTTCAATAAATGTTTACTCCAAACTGGTAATTATTTCTTTAACAAGGATAATACATTCAGAAAGAGTTTGCAAAACCTGGCATAAATAGATATGCTGAAGGAAACCTATGTGTGTAGCAGAGTCTAAGGTTCAAAGGGTTTTCAGAAGGAAAATGCAAGTGAAAAAATATTTTTTTTGCTGAACAAGCCCTTTCCCCAATACTCATTTATTCTCTACATTTATTTATCAAGTACCTATGTGTCACTTACTTTATTTCCTAAAGTAAAAAATACTTTGAGATAAAGGTAAATCATCCCTGTCCTTGAGAAGGAGTTTGCAATCAGTTTCGGAGTGCTCTGTTCACAAAAGGAACTTAGTATGTTTGGCTGCGCTGTGCTGAAAGGAAGATATGAAGAGCTGGCTCTGCCTCTCTCTCCAACTTCATCAGCGCCACTCCCTCCTGTCCAGCCAACTCCAGACCACTGTTTTTGTCTCAGTTCTCCAAGTTTGTCCCTAATTTTTACTGCTTTCCTCTTCCAGCTTTTCTGTCTATGTATGTACTGCCCAATACAACAGCCAAGGTCGATGTGATTAATAAACACTTAAACATTTTTAACTCCAAGTAGAAATGTGCTGTGTCAAATAATCCCTAAATTTGGATGGCTTTTCACAAAATACAATGCAAAATAGACCACTGATGATTTGTTGGTTTTATTATATGATGGAATACTGTTTTAGGAACATGAGGTTTGATAAATACATTATTAAAATTAATTTTACCGGTTATTTAGTATGGTTGCTAGAAAAATTGAAAATACATGTTGCTCCTATTATATTTCTATAGGACTGATCTACTCTTAACATTCTGATCTATTCATAGCTGTGTCTTCCCATTCTGATGTCAGCGCATTGTCCTCTCTTAAAAGACTTTTTCCTGAGCATCACTCTTAAGACATTTACCCTTACCTATCTAATCGCTCTCGAGAAGTTTACCCCATTATTTGAGTGTGTATGTGAAGAGTAACATGAAATCTACTCTCTTAACAAATTTTCAAGAGTACAATGAAGCATAATTGTTAATTATATAAGAGGTGATTGGAAAATACAATGGATGTTTACACATTAAAATTTTTATTATAGCAAATGATACATTGCCATGAGTTCCCCTCAAAATACTCCTCCTTGCCTCAAACATTCTTACTCCATCATTCTTGACCATTTCTGAAGCAGTTCTGGAAATCCTAATTCATTAGTGTCTTTATGAGATGCGATCAAAAATACAGTGAATGCTACTGTCAAGTGCCATCTCACCAAAAAGAAGGCTCGTAAAAACATTATAGTGCCCTCAACCCACCTCACTCACTGGATCTGGCACTGTGTGTGACTTCTGGCTCTTCCCCAAAGTCAAAATGACCATGAAAGGCACACACTTTGAATTTATTCAGGATGTCTAGTGAGCCTCTTCAGTGCAACTAAAGGCATAGAAGAGGCCTCCCACAACTGCTTCAGAACGCCACACGAATAATGGGAAGAATGTGTTCAAAGTGAGGGTAGTGTTTTGAGGGAGAATTAAAGGCAATATGCTCTTTAATGATTTTTTATTTAAATACATATAATATTTTTCAAGCAATCTTCGTATGTGCATTATTGTTTAGTAGATCTCTACAGCCTTTCATCTCTCATAACTGAAACTTCATACACACTGAGTTTTTGCTTTTCATACTTCTTTCCCCAAACTCCTGGTAACCGCAGTATCCTTTCTGCTTCTATGAGTTTAACTAGTTTTGAGACCTTATATATGCCTGGAACCATACAGAATTTGTCCTTCTGTGACTGACTTATTTCACTCAACATAATGTCCTCAAGGTCCACCATGCTGTGACATATGACAAGATGTTGTTTTTTAATATTGAATATATTCCACTGCACATGTATCTCCACATTTTCTTTATCCATTCATCCAACTGCTAAGTTGGTGCTAAGTTGCTTCCATGCCTTGAATATTATTACTAATATTGCAATGATTAGGCACTATAGAAAACAATATATGTATTCTTCAAAAAACTAAATATAGAACTACTATCTCTTCCATCAAATTCACTTCAGGTATTTATCTAAAAGAGTTGAAATCAGGATCTTGAAGGGATATTCTCATACCCATGTTCATTTAATTTTACTTTAGATATTCATTATTGTTTGAAATTACCTATTAAATTGATTCTTTATTTTTGTATGATCTCTACCAGAATATAAATCTCTTGCCTTAAACATCTTTGAATGGACAGCTGACAATGTAATGCTTGCCACTCACTAGGTGATAAGTAATTGTTGAACAAGTAATTGATGATGCAACATATGCCAAAATAAAGGAATTGCACTGAGTAGAGTAGGGAGCATTTGTGGTTGACAGTAGAGGGCTAGTCTCACACATCACAGGAGAACCTGTCCACCTTATTAACCAGCTCACCACATCTCTACATCCATCCTTCCATCATTAATCCATTTACTCCAAAGGCACATTTCAAGTAGTCTTGTATTCCAGGCATTGTGCTAATTGCCACAAATACAGCAATGAACAAAACTGAACCAACCTCTTCCTTTGTATCATACACAAACTAGATGTAGAAACCAAATAGAACAGTTATTTAATTACATATCCAAGTATTTAATTATAATTTTTCTGAGTGCCAGGAAAGGAAAAGAATCTCAGTAATCATAAAGACTCTCCATGGATAAGAAACAATGATGCTGAGCAAAGGCTTAGCAAATCAAGAGAAAAAGAGAAATTCAGAGAAACCCAAACAATTCAGTTCTTCTGGGACACAAAGTATGTGTATGAGATGGAGAAGCCAGCAGAAATGTAGAGGAGTTTATATATGTTTATAAGCTAACTAAATAAAAGCTCATATAGAAGAAAGAATTAACCAAGATCTAAAACTTCAAAGCCAATGCCACATGACACCGGGCCAGTTGTGGAAATCAGGAGGATCAGATTGAAATGAACATTGACTAAGCTTATATAAAATTGTAATCACATGTTTTAAAACATGATGAAATAAAGCAATATAAGTTTACTCTAGAAGGTTCCAAGACTTGAAAAATGTCATTTTAAAAGGGTAAAATTATTCCAGATCATACTTTCCAAAAATTTTGATTCATGCACTTCAAGAGCTTTTTTCTATATATCGATATACATATTTTTTACAAAAAGACCAAGCGCAGCAATCCTGGTGTTTTTATGGGTACTTCTAAAAGGACAATAATATCAAAGACTAGGAGAATTGTAACTAACTCCCATTTTTCTAGGAGCACAAATAAAGAAAGCTTAGAATATGTTTTTAATTACTGAACTCAGCCCTAAAATGTAGAAAACTAAAATCAGTAGTTTTCATTACATTCTCACAAAACCAGTCATGTTATGGAAAGGTTTTGAATTAAAACCAAAGAGAGATGGGATTCCTAACTCCAAATACATGCCCAGACATTTATTAGAATATTATAAAGTCTCACTATAAATAATTAAACATAAGCTGCCAATGTCCCTAGTAAAATACATGAACCAAATATATTTACGTGATGCTGTACCTAAGCTGATTATCATGTGCTTATTCCCTTACCTAATCAAGACTAGTTTGTAATTCAAAACAAGTGTCACAATCTTTAGAGCAAAGGAAAATTAACGAGCATGAATAGTCTATAATTCTAACTTTTAAAAAAGCAACTTAAACCAGGCCAATCAAACCACTCTCAGTAAAATCATAGTCCCCTCAAAACTGATCATTTTGGAAATGAAAACAATAAAAGCTTTGATAATGTTCTGCATTTTTCCCAACATTTATTTTGCAACTCAAACCTTTGTTGTTTTTTCTTGCATACCATTTCTCGCTGGGGCAACTATAGAGGATGAATGGTGACCATTTTCTACCATCTACATCTACACTTCTACGTATTTACCACTAGAAATTTTCAAAGCATGTCACATACATACATTGCCATATAATTTTTCTGTGTCCTTCTATGTAGAGAAGATGCTCTGCCTCACCCTTTAACACTGGGTTCAGCCATGTCAATGAGCAAATTTGAAACAAGCAGAAGCTTGAAAACATATTTGCATATTTTAGTTTGTTCTGTTACTTCTCTGTGATTGTGTGAACACATGCTTGAGCCAGCTTGCTGGAGCAGAGCTAAATAGCATTAGTCATCCCAGCCAAGACTACCGGAGTTCAGCCAATAGACATATGATGCCCAGGTGGGTGAGTGAGTTCATCCCAGACTCAAAGAATTGCCAAACCAATCCTAGCACAGATTGCCAACTTAAAGGCTTGTGAGTAAAATAAATAATAAAATTATCTTCATCCAGTTTGAGAGAGATTAAATATACACTATTATTGGAGCAATAATAGAAAATTGAATCAAAAATCATATGTTAAGATAATATGTATCTTCACTAGTAGCATTATTTTTACTTCTCAAAAGAAGTCAAAATGTATTGGAAAAGGCAGTAAATAAAAATATTAATTTTCTTTCATCATAAATAAATTTTATAAAAGAATACCTTAGCCATAAATTACAAATAAACTATGATAAAACCTATTCAGAATATTTTGACAAGTTTCAAGCTTTGATGATGAGTGTATAGATGTAGAAAAATGTTTAGACTGATCACTTTATGCTTAATCCTGCTCAAGCCAGTTTTCTTCAAAACTAAAAGCAACACTTCTGGCCCAAGAAAGCTATATTTCTTAAATATATTCAATAGAGAGATGCTTAGAACACTTCTAACATTTAAATATAGACATTATAAAGAGCATTATGAAATTATTGTATAGTTATAATCTATGGGAAAGTAAAGAACTTCAGTAGAACATCGGCTATGAAGGTTCCAACAGAAGAAGTTTTGAGAAATAAATATCAAAGGGGCTGGGGATTTAGCTCAGTGGTTCTGCCACCTGCCCCACAAGTGCAAGGTCCCAAGTTCGATCCCTGGTACCAAAAAAAAGTCAAAGTTTGTGGTTGAGATTAATCACTTATATTTATAAATAGGGTGCAGGAGAGATGAAATTCATTACACCAGTTACTTAACATTAAATTATAGTTAATAAGACAAAAAACATGAGGTAGTAAATGCAATTAAAGGGCATAACATTAGATTCCAACAACCCATCCCATACTTTTCTACTAAAAATTTGTACTTTAGCATAATAGTAGCCAGCTCTTTGTCTCAGTAGCTGTGCCTGGGGGACACAGGAAGCAATCTTTGTATTTACTCACTTGGTATGATGAACAGTAAGATGTGTGCACATGTTCAAAAGTGTCAAACTGGGATTTTTACCCACATAATGCACCATCCATGATTTATGTTTAACTGAGCATCACAGGGGGTAAAATATACCCACACTGTTAGTCTGCTGTGAAAACATGTATTTTATCATAATGGAATGTGAGTTTGACTTACAGTAGCTCCACCTGGGGAAAGCAAAAACCCATAGGTGCATTCATCCACTTTACAGATAAACAGCAGTAGTACAATCTTTGGATTTCAGAAAGATTTACATTGGCCTCATAGATGGCAAAGAAAAACAAACTGGTTTTGCTGATGCCAACATTGCACTATGATGGAAATACTGATAGGGAAATCTCAACAAAACAGAAGTCTGAGATGGAAACTTTCTATAACAAAACCAAAAGCAGAGTAGATATTGTTGATAAGTTATGCAACAACTATGATGTTACTCAAAACAAAAAGCATTGGCCAATGGTTGCATTTTACTCCATCCGAAATATAACAAGTGAAAAATACCACAGAGAAATTTTCTCAGAGGATTTTGACTGGAACTCATAAGAAATCATTTATAGCAGAGGAAAAACAAAATATTTTTGCCCAGGGAACCACACAAAAAAATTGTAGAGCAGAGTGGTGAACTGACAGGTGAACAGGCAAGCACAGAATCACAAAGACTTACTATGACAATAGGAAAACCAAAGAGATGTCAACTGTTCCCTATGAGAAAGGACAGGGAAAAAAATATGTGCTATCAGTGTAAGTGATATTTTTGTATGGAACGTGAAATTTTCATGTGTGAAGACTGCCTTGGGTGTGACAGTTGAAGCAAAGATTAGTTTTGTGGTAGACTTTTATTTGTATTTACATTGTAGTTCACATAGGTTTTTATTTATGATGATATCTTTTAGGTTTTGCAAGCAAGTAACCAGATAATGTGAAAATGTTGATGTCTATTCTAAGCACTTGGTATATATTTGATATTTTATTTTATTGATATCTTACTTTCCTAATAAGTGTATGCTATGCAACATAGTGGGAAACTCCTGAAAAAACAGGAAGAGTTGAAAGGTGACAAGAATGGTCTGCTACATAGGAAAGGAAAGCTAAGCACATGTGCTTTCAGTGTAAGCAAGACATGAGCATGGGGCATGCAATTGCCATGTGCAAAGACTGCCTTGGGTGTGACAACTGAAGCAAAGATTATTTTTGTTGTAGAGCTCTATTGGTATTTTCATTGGAGTTCATATAGGAATTTATTTCTGATGTTATCTTTTAGGTTTGTAAGCAAGAAGACAGCCGATGTGAAAATGTTGATGTTTATTCTAAAAGCACAATACATATTAAGAATTTAATATTTCATTTTATTGATATTTTACATTCCTCTTAACTAAACATTGTATAATATGATAAGACCCTCCTGACAAAACAGCAAGACCAGTGAGGTGTCAAGTATATCGCACAAAAAGGCCAGGAAAGGAAAACACATGGGCTGTCAGTATAAGTGATACATGTGTATGGAACATGCTATTGTCACGTGTAAAGAGTACTTAGGTGTGATAATTGAAATAAAGATTATTTTTTTCTAGAGTGCTATTAGTATTTTCATTATAGCTTATATGGGAATTTATTTCTGTTGTTATTTTTCAGACTTTGTACACCAAAAACAGTTGATGTTGAAAATTTTGATGCTTTTCTTATGAACACTCAATAAATATTACAAATTCAATACTTTATATTTTTTATATTTTTCTTGTTAAATAAACATTGTTTAATATAATAAAATGCATAAAATTAAAATCAATAATCCATCAATGGAAATATTCTAAATAATAAACCTGGGTATTATACACCCAAGTTTCTGCACCTTTATGATAACATTTACATTACACCTCTCTTAAATTGAAGTTTCAGCACTGCATGGGAAAATAAAACAGTATTAATTTATATTTGACTACAAAAAGTCAAGATTCATGTTTCAATGTGTCCACTACAAATCAGTAAAATACTTAGTAACTGATAATTTACTAAAGAAAAAATGGAATTAAAAACATATCTGATTAATATGTAAGAAGGCAGGAAATTAAAGAAAAAATAACTGTTACCACAAAATTAAAAGCAAATATTATATGCTAACATCAAGGCCTAAATATGTTAATGACTATTATATACAATAATCACAAATATTGTAAAACTAGAGGAGGAAAGAAATGATTAATAAGATCATAGTTTTTATATAAATACATAGTAAAGTAAGAAGAAATGTAGAAGAATCTATATCATACACCTGTAGTTAAAAGGTAGCTCATCTGACAAGATTAATAATAAAGTGGATGTTTAGGCAAAAAGAATTTCTGGGGATAAACACAGTGAGGTTAAACAGTGGGAAAGACTATTCACAATGGTAAAAGGATTAGTCAACTTGAAAATTTTTTATTAGAAATTGTGAAAGAAGTAACAGAATAACAGGAACAAAATGCATAAATAAAAATTAAGAGGAAAAAAATGTAATAAGTCTGCAGTCATCGTAAAGAACTACTTTCTCAGTAACTGATTAAAAAGCACACCAAAAATCAATAAGGATATAAAATCTTAACAACATGGTTAACAAACTTGACCTAATCAAACTATATAGATACCACACCAAACTATGGCAAAATACACATTCTTTATCAAGTGCATGTAGAGTATTTGTCAACATGCATGGTCTTAAAAGTGAAATTCAACATATTTGAAAAATCTGTATTATTCAAAGCATATTATCTGATCAATTTGGAATTTAAGCTTGGAAAATTCATAATTATTGGAGAATTATGAAATCTTTTGAGTAATAATGTAACAAAAAGTAAACCACAAAACACACTTCGAAATATTTATAATTTAAGGGCTTTGAGTTCTTTTAAAAAAATGTTTTTAAACTTTATTAATACATATTTGCAATTCATGCAGTTTAGACCCAGCAATTCCCCTGCTGGGAACCTTCACCAAAGAGCTTAAGGCATCATACTACAGCAATACGTGCATGCCAATGTTTATAGCAGCATAACACGTTTGAGTTCTTGAAAGCAGACACCATATATTATTTTGTATTGCTGACTACAAGAAGGCAGGAAAAATGTATCCCTATGAATATTATATGTAGAAACTGATTAAACCTCATAGTTTCCCAATGTGCCTGATATAAATGGAAATATAATGTTTATTCAATAAAGGCTCACTAATTTAGACCTGAGGTCATCTTGCTCACATTTAAATTTCAGTAAGTCAAGCAATATAAAATCAAGAAATAATCATTTAATAGTTAGGTGGCTAGAAGGATCTGAATTGGGAAGAAAAATATAAGCGCTTAAAACAAATGTTACAAAAATTCAGTCAATTGATCATAACTTCAAATGTGATATACAGTCAGGAAAAATTTATTGAGGATAAAAATGTGGTTTTGATTGTCCCTCTATCATTTACATTAGCTCCATAAGTCCAGAAACTGTTCAATTCACCACTATATCCTTACAATCTCATGTAGCTTATCGTACAACATTAGGATTCAACAAATTTTTGAATAAATAAATGTATTGCTTCATGGGTTTGCACTTTAATTTTCATATCTAACACTGAATAGCACTACATTCATAGAATAGATTTAATTTGCAATTTAAATCATGATGCTGTAACATGAAAATATTTAAGTTTCAAATATTTTAACAGTCACGTCTTTGAATATTGCTTATTCCTATACACAAAAACTAAGTACCTGTTCATCTAATGACACTTCAGAAATTTCTAAATTTATTAAATGATCAAATTATCTGGAAACATTGGGAATTGTATTGAGTCTAGGTCTAAGTTCAAGGTTGGATTTTTTTGGTCAATACAGCCACAGAAATATATAGCACTCATGGAGGTGATGAGAGCTCTGAACAAAACTGGAAATTAACTGAATAAACTTTATTTAAACAAGAACTCAAATATTCTAGGGCTAGTGTGTACTTTTAGTGAAATATTTTGCCCTCACCATAAGAAATAATTCAATGGCTGAGTTATTTTGGAATGAATACATAAGCTTAATGTTTGCCACTAGGGAGAAAAATTATAGCTCAATTCTTTCTAAGAAAAATTCTGATAAAATAAGACAATATACATCACACATATTTATAGTGAGAAATAAATCAATACTGCCTTAATTTTAGTCCAGTGTGAAAAATTAATTTATAAAACAGGTCACCAGTAGATTTTTTATATTTCTAAGATTTATCATAGGGTTTAAGTAAAAAGAAATCTCAAGTCACTTAAATATGATTATTATTTCTTCAGATTCCACTCATTAAAAGTACTCTTCCTGGCTGGGGATTTAGCTCAGTGGTTCCACCACCTGCCTCGCAAGCACAAGGTCCCACGTTCAATCCCCCGTACCAAAACAAAAAGAAAAAAAAAAGTACTTTTCCATTGCCAAAGCTGTGTTCCATTACCAAGGACTGTTATTTGGGGTAGGATTTTTGTACTGAGAGAATGAAAAGAATACAACAATTTCCTTAAGATTCTTGGATTCTGTTACCAGTAGCTCCTTTAGTGCAAGATCCGTTCATGTAAGAACATTTCACATGCTTGACACACAATAGGGCCTTAAAAATCACCCAGCATATTTGCAAGCCATATATCTGACAATAGGTTAAAATCCAAGATATATAAGTAATTCAAAAACTCAGTATCAAAAGCAATATTTAATTGTTTAATCGGCTGAAGGCATATCATGGATGACAAAGTGGATGAGCTAAGTGAAATAAGCCAGACACAGAAAGAAAAATATTGCAGGATCTCATTTATATATGGAAAGTAAAAAAGTTAAATACATAGTAATTACCAGGAACTGGGAAATGAAGAGAAATAGGTCAAAGGAAACAAACTTGCAGTTACAGTACGTAGGATGAGTAAGTTCAGAGATCTAACTTACAGTAACAAGAATACAGTTAACTATATTATATACAGAAATTTTTCTAAAAGAGTAGATTTTTGGTACTCTTACAGACACAGCTTTTGAAAAGGTAATTATGCAAGATGATGGATAAGTTAATTTTCTTAAATGTAGTAATCAGTGCACTATGTATATGTGTATCAAAACAGCATGTTGTACAATTTAAATATATATATGCAATAAAAAAGAAAGTAAAAATATTACCTGTCAGAATCAGTGAATTGTATATCTCTTTGAATAGACTTGCAGCTCTGTTGTGAGGAAATGCTTTCAAACCTGTTTCAGTGCTTTTTCATTTTTGTATTGCTATTCAGTGGAGACGTCCATTGCCTCGGGAAGAATTAGGATTGTTAGAGTGGTGAATTAAGATTGTTAGCGGCGGAAAGCACAGAGAAAGAAAATGCCACTATTCAGTATCTGACTTCCAAAATAGTCACTTGAAGCCTGTTTCAAAGACAATGCTCTTGAAAGCCAAAGCATTTAAGTGAGAAATGAAATGTTAAAGAGGTTTAAAAAAATGGAAAAGGATTTTGTGTCAGAAAGAAAAAGCCTAAAGTAACAGAGCATAAAGTTCATTCACAAGCAATCGATCAGAAGAAACGTAGATGAAAAGCTAAATAATCCTAGCTGTAAGAGAAAATTATAGTTGCTCTGACCAGGGTGATAGAGAAAGGACACTTGAGGGGGGATGAGGAGAACTAGGAAGAGGATCACATGGAGAAGCAAAGCAAAAGATTTCCCCATCATGCTTTTTCTGAGTCAGGAGGAAACCAAGGCAATCCCCATTGGACACCCTTTGTCATTTCAGTTGGGTGTTTATGTAGTCTGTGGTAAGATGTATATTAGTTTTCCTTTTGTTTGTTGCCTGCGCATTGGATATCAGTTACCCAGAAGAGGTGGAGGTCAATAATAATGCAAAACATTACTCAGTCCATACAAAATACCCTACAATTATAATGTCCTCTTCCATGGTCCTATCATCAAAAGACCTAAAATGGAGATAAGAACTCTGAGTTCCCTGAAGAACCAGTATGAGAAAGAAAGAATCTAGGATGTATGCTTGGTTGATATTAACCACAAGCAATTAGATAATTAATCATTCTAAATCAAAGCAGGGTGAAACCTAACCACATAGCATTGTGCTTTGTGCAGGGACATCTCCAAGTTTACAAACCTATAATTCCTCAAGACCTATAACTATAGCATGTTTTATTTGTATTACAAGAACAGCAAAAATACTCCTTTCCCTCTTTTTTCTTAAAAGAAATAATTAAAACAATAACATTGACAAAGAAGGGAAAATTCTAAGTAATGAAAAATCTCATAAACTAAAAGAACTTATGCCAGAACTGTTCAGATTATCACAGATCATTGCATGGATCAACCATCTCACTTCACAAATTAGGAAACAGTCTATTAGTGAGGTTAATCAAGTTATCTAATGTCCAGTGGAAGACACAAGACAGACCCAAGAGTCTACTCCTCTTGTCACTTATTAATTGGATTTTGAAACTTCTGCTGTTTTTCCGTATCTTGCTTTATTCTCAGCTATATAAATAGTTGAATTATAGTCTTTGTTACCTTGTTATAAATAAACCTTGTTAGCCCTAATTTGCCACATAAAAATATTGTGTAATTAAGAGTGAGACTTTTGCAAAATAGTCTTTCTTTCCCTCTATTCTTCTCTTTTGGGAGAGGGAGTAAATTTCTCTTGGCTTCCAATAAGCAACATCCCACCTTTAACTTTAGTTCCCACTTCACTTGTATAGTGGTTTGATGTGAGGTCACTCCATTACCTCATCCATCTCTAGTTAACCTCTAGAGTGTTTCCTGTAAATTATTCAGGATGATTTAACAGCTTTAATTTGTAACAGTTTCATGCTAGTATTCCACTGATACACCTTAAAGATCATCAACTTGCAGCATCCATATAAATACAAGTTCATTATTTTAAAATGCATAAAGTAATTCTATGTGCATTGTTTTTTCTTCTTAAATATATAGGTATATTACTATGTTATTTTTAAAATATAGCATCTATAATTCAGAAAGTTAAGTACTTATCGAATACTAATTTAGGGAGTAGGCCCTGAAATGCAAGTCTGGGAATCAAAATTCCATGCTCTTTCTGCTCTGTCAAACCTTCTTCGGAAGAATGACAAAGGTTGGAAAATCAGAATTCACAGAAGCTGAATTAATTCGTGTGTGCACTTCTGGGGAGTGAATAGCCTAATCATAATACTGGCCAACATAGGACAGACAGCAATATCTGGTGGACAACACTGAAAATTTTCCTACCAGAGATAGAAAATAGGCAAGTGCTGTGAGAACTAGGGTCAGGTCAGAAAGAGAGGCGCAGGCGTCACGTTAACCTATTTACACCATCTTACACAGGACAAATTGAATGAACTATTTTAGCAAGAATGGGAGGGGTACATTTTTTTCTCCTATGACCCCACAATTTCTCTCCACGCCACTCTGAAATCTAAACTTTTTATACTTTAGTACTCAAAGGAAAGAAGGTAAAAAAAAAAAATGCTTTTATATTTTTGCATTCGTATTAAACAGTGGGAGACTGCCAGTTTCCCAGTGGAACAACTGTGGGAAAGACACAACATACGCTTAGGGTGTACACGTAGGAAAATTTTCTCGACCTGAACTTTACTTTTTGTAGAACTCTAAAACCAAAGTGGCATTGTTATACATCCTCAATGTACCATTTATACAAACAAATCAAAAAGACAAAACATTTCTTTTCCCTCAAGAAGTTTTTAAGAACTCTATAGTTAAATCTTTCAGAACACGTCTTCAGTCTTTCAATTAGTGACTGAGCTCCCCCAACTGGAAGTTTTAGGTATTACAAGCCATTCTTGATTGTCACAATTAGAATCAATGCTCATTTATTTACAGTGTGGTTTTTTGGAATCTACATAAACAAAAGAAATTCATTAGGGAATTTCACTGCTTCACATTTTCCATTATTTTTCCTTTCTTTACTTATTATATCATTGATCCATCTACCTTTTTATAAATGGGTTTCTGAACACTGCTATGTTCTGGGACTTATGCTAAATTCAGTAAGAACATATATGGGAAATTTTGCAAATTTGAATATGTAACTATGAACAAGACTTTGATAAATTAAATGTGTCCCAAGAGGGGACTCTGGGGACTGCACCTTGAGAACGACCATTGAACTCATTACAGATGTAATTGCAAACTAATTACCACATTACATCTAATTACAAATATTAGGCCGAACAAGAAAAGCGGAAGAGGCTATAAATATCTTCACACCTCACAAGTTCTCTCAAGCAGAAGAGAGCTTAGACTTATTTTGTATTTCTCTAATTTAAGATTTCTCAGCCTTGGCACTATAGATATTTTGACCTCAATAATTCTTTGTTATAGAGGGCTGCTCTGTGCATTATAGGATATTTAGCAGCATTCCTGGCTTCTACCACTAGGAGCCAGCTGGATCCAGTTATGAAATCCAAAAAAGTGTCTATAGATATGGCCAAATATCCCCTTGGGAGCAAAACATTCCAAATGTAAACCACTGCTCCGGAATCTAGAGAAGAATTTTTCAAAACAGTTTCCAAAGGAATTTCCAAGAGAAGTTTTAAATTAGGAGGACATTGCCCTCTTACCAAAGTGACTCTGTTCTTTTATATCTACATGAGATGAAAGGTATTATACAGATGTCATACTCGGGCCAATTTAAGAAAAAGTGTGTTCAAAAATCAGTGTTTCAGCACCAGCACAATTGTGCAGCTCATATTTTAATAAGCTTCTCTTCCCTGGAAGAATTTGACAGAAGTATAGTAATGTCAGTAAGAGAATCGGTAAAAAGAGTCTATAAAATGAGTGGGTGTTGAGAAGTGTTATTTATAAGATCTTCATGATTATAATTTCTTGGTACAATCATATATGTTTTGTAACCCAAACACAGACACTGTAGCCACTTAGACATTAATTAATGAGCTCTGGTTTTGATCAACTGTTCTTTTGAAGAATTTAAAGACATTTATGGCCATACTTAAAGTTGCACCATTTATTTTTTGTTCTGATCATCCAAAATGCCTAATCTTTTTTAGGATCTATGATTAAAACCCCATCTGCCTCCTTTTCATGTTATCCAAAACAGTGGAAACTATTTCACACCTCTTTTTTGTTTGTTTGTATTTTTCTGTCTCAGAATAATATACTGGAATTAAAGAAAGAAAAGACAAAAAGCGATCACTGACCACATAAAAAGGTTGCGCTGGATTATTCGTGTGAGTGTTATCTTGTTTAGACTCTTTTATTATGTGTTGCTAGTTATAAAATTGAGAACCTTGTGAGAAGTGTCTTTATTTATTTGGCAGTGCCCTTGTCTCTTATGCAAAGAATAAATCTATTTTTTAAGCCACCTGTTAGGGTTTAGATCTAAAATGTCCCAAGAAAATCTCATGTGTTCAGAACTTTCAGAAGGTGACTAGATCATGGGGTGCTTTATCAGTGAAGTAATTCATGATGAGTTAATTCATGATGAGTTAATGTGCTGTTAGGAGGTAGGGCTTGGTCTAAAAAATTGGATACCTGGGGCGTGTGACCTAAAAGGATATGTTTTTGTCCCCACTCCTTCCCTCTCCTTTCCCTTCTGCCCTCTTTCCTGGCCACCATGTGTTGAACAGCTTTCCTCTGCTCTGACCTTCTACCATGCTGTTTCTACCTTGAAGCCATGGGTTATACTGTAAACTAAACCTACTAAAACCATGAGCCAAAACTTCCCTCATTACATTGTAGGTGTTGGATATTTTGTCCTAATTACAGAAAACTAACATACCGTACTGCTCCTGGAGAGAAGTTTTCTAGTATTTCCTTCAAAATTACCCAGCTCAGAGAAGTCAGGAAAAAAAAAGTATAGGTCACCTGTGAGTAATGTATTTCTTTGGCTTTTAGACACATTTTAAAAGGCTTTTCAGAATTTTCTAAAATAAGTCACTTAAAAACTGATAACTAGAAGAGTATCTGCATGCTACTATTTTTAAAAAGTAATTTTAAGGCCCAGAGAGCTTTTGAGTGGTTTTTTTAGTGCTTTGGTTATTAGATTATTGTTTAAATAAAAAGACAATGGCAAGTTTCACTGACCAGAGTTATATTAGTTTCCCAAAATATGTTTAGGCTTCAGAGTTTACTGGTTTAGGCTGATTTTCCTCAAGCAAACAGTGACAATTCTCAGAAAGTATGGATAAAATCTATGTGACAACTTTGAAGTCTGCTTATTTCTATCTGTAAACTGTAAGGTATCTGGAGGAGCCACTACCAAAAAGATTTACTTCATTGTTTTGTTTAATAAGGCTTCATTCATTTCTGAGATACTCAATAGTAGGAACTAGGATAATAGACCCTAAGAGAGAGCCCAGCATGGTGGCACATATCTCTAATCCCAGCACTAGGGAAACTGAGACAGGAGGATCACTTCCAGTTTGAGGCCAGCCTGGGCTACATAGTGAGTTCAAGACTCGCTGCATAAGTGCATTCTTGCTACATAGCGAGACTTTATCTCAAAAACATAGAAACAGACAAAAATAGAAAGAGAACTCAAATTAAGTCTAATGTCTCAAAAATGGTTTTTTAATATTAAAAGCACTCGATTGACAAGGATGTACCTTGATTTTACTCTTCCATTATTAATAAGTTGTATAACTTGAACAATACTTGCTTCCTTCTGAGGACGGAACTGTTCCACTCTAATATTATCAGATGAATCTTATTCTTAAATCAAATTACAGAATTTCATATTCTGCCAAAAAACTAGGAAATAGAACAAACTATTCTCTTTAAAAATAAATATTATGTCTCCATTTTGAAAAAGAAATAGGCTGTGCTCAAGTCATTCGCTTACTCATGTGTTCTTCTGTTACTTAAGATTTAAAACTCTCTAGAGTTTAAAAGTCAAGAAAAAGTCTTTCACTAACATTTCAAACTAGTGTGCTGTTGCTTGACTTACACTTTTGTTACAGTTTTAAATGAAGAAGGCTCCACTTACTGGATAGTATCTCTTAAATGCAAGCAACACTCCTTGCCCTCATTTCCAAAGACTTATAACCGAGAGTTACAGTTCATAAAAATTAAATTTTATGTGTGTCCACTATTCTAATAAACACAGCTTTTCTCATACTGGAAAACTCATGAAATCAGGCAAATATAAAATTCCAAATATAGGAATTGCAGAGGGGAATTAACACAAATGCCACTTCTCCAACACTGCTTAAATATCGTTCTAAAACACTTTTGAATGCTCCAGGTAAAAATAAGCTTAACCTCTGATAAAAGCAGATAGAAGCTTGAATAAAATGAAGTGACAGGAAGTTCATCAGAAAAGACATTTTAGTTGCTATTAGAACTTCTCCAGCTTAACAAAATGCTCATAAGCTTCTGTGTCTTCTCTCTAAATGTGGCTATGGGTCTTCACAGGCATGAGGAAGAGCTTCTGCTTAGGAAGATTCCATTTTTAAAAAGCCTTGAGGAGGAAAGATGCATTGATTGTTCTGACTGAGCCTATAGAAGAACCCTGGTTCTTCTCACCTCAGGTCATCTGCAAAGGTTGAGGGTGCCTGACTTCATAATGAATACGGGCTGTGAACTGTGTGCGTTTAACTAAGAGCTTTTTGGACTTTATCTCATTTAATTTCCATGACAACCTTATGAAGTAAGATCCATTACTACCTCCAATTTATAGATAAAAAGTTCAAGTGCATATGGCTTCAGTAATTGGCAACTGGTCCAGAAGGGAATATCCCATACAAAGCAAGGTTTCAAGTTTACAGTCTTATGACAGAGTCCTTATTCCTCATTGTCCACTAACAAAATAACAAAACAACAATGAAAGCAACCAATAATACTTGGAACCATTATTGATATTGGTTAGCAGACACTGTGAGTTATAATTCAGATCTTAAATATCCTGTAAAAGCCCATAAGCTAAAGGCTTAGGTCACCAGTCTGGGGTGGTATGGGAGGTGGTGAAACTCATAAGAGGTGGAGCCTAGTGGGAGGAAGTTAAACCATTGAGGGGGGGTGTCCTTGAAGGGGATATTAGGACATTGGCCACTTCCTCTCTCTCATTGCTGCTCTCACTCTCACTCTTTTCATTTCCCAGTCACTAGAGTTGAGCAGTTTCCTCTGCCAGGTGCTCCTGCCTTGATATTCTACCTCATCACAGCCATGGACTGAAACCTTGGAAACTGTGAGCCAAAATAAACTTGTTCTCCTTATAAGTTTTTTTTTTTTAATCTCTGGTATTTTGTCATAGTGATGGAAAACTAACACCCTGTCTTATGTCTTTTCTCATTCAACCTTCAATTTTTCCTTCTAAACTAAGAGCTAATAGTCCCATCATACAGATTCTGAAAAGTTAACTGCACAATCTACACATGGAACACAATGAGTCCAAGCCCTGCACCATTTCCTGTGGGCATGAGGGGAGCCACATTCTATAGTCAATTTGCAATTACAAAGACACTGAGGAATGCTGGATATAGTTTCAATTGGCTAAAAGCAAATCAGCCAACAACACACGGATATACTCAATATAAACTAATTCTAGGGAGATAAGCTCTAGTAGAAATATAAATGAAAAAATCCTATTAGTGAGACAAATCTGATATCATTTAGACAACTGTAGGACTGTTTTCCAGCTAGAGCCCACTCTACATACGAAGAAGACCTGAGCCACCAGGAGCTGATGTCCTCATAGCAGGCCATGTATTTAACATCCAGGACTTCAGCATTCCCTGACCAAGTGGCCCTGAGCCATGATCCAAGCTTCCCCAGGATCGGCCATACCAAGGATATGAGCTCCCAAAGCCTGGCTGAGGCAATAGTCGGTAGGAGTGGGAAGTTCTGTGGAGCATGGATAACCAAACTGCCTTTGTGTGGAAAGGAGCTAGGAAAAGAAAGATGGCAGAGGTTTGGGTCCAAGGAACGTTTCTCCCCGTACTACCAAATTTCAACATAGAATAAGAATCACGATAAATCCCAGAATGTTAAATTTGAACCTGGCTTCCCAGAATAACAGCAACTTATGTTTGTTAAGGAAGAAAAATAGACATTTTACATAAACATGTTCTGAGCATGATTTATAACTTGGAAAGACTTACGCCTTTTAGATCTACATTTATACTTTCAACAGAGTTTTCTCAGATGAGAAAGAAAAGCCTGGGCCAGGCCATTTTGTATCTGCTGCCAGAAGCCAACATGCTGCTATGAGTACATTTTAGGTATTAAGTTGATTTTGGTTGAAAAAAATTACTGTGTAACTTCACTGAAGATACTTGCAATAGAGTTTCATCAAATCTCAGATAATGATGATATCACATGACCCCACTGCTCAGCCTTTGCTGAGGATAAGGGGGAAAATCACTGGCATTGTATAAGAATTGTCATTTACATGACACTTTCCTGTTTACTTCATTGTAAACAGCTGTTTGATCAATTCATTTCGATGTTCATTAGCTTGACACATAAGATTATGGTGTGCTGTCAACATGATGCCAGAACAACTAGATGATTTAATCAAATTCAGTCAAACAAGCAGACAATTTACTTTGAAATAGAAATTAGTCCATTTTGTTTGGTTGTTTTTTAAAAATTATTTATTTTTTCAACTACCCACTTTATTAAATAAACAGAAAAATCAGCAATCCCCTCCACTCCTACCAATGTAAATCATGTAGCAATGCATAACCAGTTTAACTCAAGCTATTAATCAATATTGGTTCTAATGCTTGCCTTCATCAACTACTTAAGTGGATATTCCACATTATAAGATATCTGCATGAAAATGCTGCATACCATAGGTCAGAATGCCAGAGCCAATGATCAGAAGCTATCAGAATAGAAACACACTCCAAGAAGCAGCCTGTACTACAGATGGCTGGCCCAGATCACTGAGGAAAACACACGGGGACTCTGCTCTCCTCCCATTCCTGCATTGGTACTTTTCACAAAACCCAGAATGCTTCTGTAGCACATTCCTACAAAGTCCTAGCACTCCTCTACTGTTAAAACCTAAGAAGAGATTAATAAAAATCATCTTATAATAATCACCTGCACCATCACTTTGGGTCCAGGGATCATTTGTCTCAATCCATTCCCTGCTTGGAGGGAAGGGACTGGATGCTATACAGCAGGAGATGTCTAAACAGGCTCTGACACTCGGGACCAGGTGCTTCAATACTGTGTGAAAGTCCCATCGCGGACAGCAACACCGTGGAACATTAATAAATTGAGCATCTATTTGAAACATGAGACTCTATCTGATTCATTTGCTTGGGTGGCTGCCAGAAACCATATAGAGCAATAGGAAATCATTAAATGAGTAGCCCCAGCAGCCATAGCAGAGTGTGCCCACAGATTTGGGGAAGCCACTGTGGAGAAATCAGGTATCTCCCTTTAAAGATGGAAATTCCTGCTCTAGCCATAGAGAGACAGCAAGTTACTTTCTCCAGTGTAGCCCACAAGTCACTTGGGTCACAGTACAAATCTGAAAAGCTGGATGCAAAGAGTAAATTTTACTGAGCATTTCCCTTTCCTAAGCAGCATTATCTCCCAGGGCTGCTTTGTTAGAGCACAGTCGATCACAGCTTGTGGTAGGTGAGGCCGCAGCCCAAGCTAAATGATTTCATTAGGCACATGCTGACTTAGGCCAGATTGTCCCTTCGGGTCTCAGATCTTACATGGAACTGAATCATCTTCCATCATAATTACCGGAAGCTTTGGAAGCAGCTGCTGCCTCCTAGCCATTGCTCACACCAGACAGCAGACAGCCTGAGGGTCCCATCACCTGACAATGATATGCCTCATTTCAGTGTGCATGTGTATGCATTCCTCTGCCTGAGCCAGGAACCGTTCATTACCTGCCCACTTCCTGCTGCATACGGTGGGAAATTTCTCTCTACAACAGAGCACAGTGAAGACAAGAAGAGTCTCCCACCAAACACTAACCTTCTGAAGGGCTAGTGTTTATTATTAATTATTCCCACACTGAGCTAGGCACTGGAGTAAGGACTTTCTAAAAATCACTTCATTTCATCCTCCAAAAATAGTCTTTGGATTTAAAAGTGATATCGTCATCCACCAGGGTAAAGAGGAAGGTAAAACAGACCCTGATCTGTGTACAAAACCTAAAATATAAGAAAGAAACATCAGACATGGCATCATCACTGACTCAGAAATTCTAGACAGAGTGGAGATCATGGTAGACAGCCCAGGAGGATTTGTAATCACCTACCCTACGGTAAGTCCTCTGCTAGAGGCTGGGCCACGGTGGAGGACATGAGCTTTGCACTAGAGTGTTACCAAGCAGATGATTTCCAGACTGTTTGAGGCAGTCAAGACACAGCTTGGTAGGGAGTAGCACAACATCCCCAGAGGAGGGCTTCAGTCCAGAGATGAAATTTTATTGTGAGAAGCTAGGGAGAGAGACTGATAAGGAGAGAAAACGAAGGTGGGAGAATTGGCGTTTTATATGTGTCTCTAAAACTACACTGAGAATCGAGAGCCCCTGTCCCTAAAAGACCCATCCCCATATGATGGCTGGAGAATACCAGACACTGAATGCTACCATTATTCTCAGTGTTGTGGAGAGCAAACAACAACTTTATAATCTAATATACAGTGTCATGTCCAATAAAATCATGCACTTACAGACACTAGTACATACACACAAAATTGTTCATAGATTTTCCTATGTCTACCCATTTTCTAATATCACCAAGGCTAGAGAACTGAGCAGGGGAAAATTAAGCTCACAAAGAGGTTAAGAACAGCCCAGTTATCAGAAGGTATCAGAAAGCACACAAGAAAAGTCTATAGCTCCAATAATCTTGGTATTTAGGGGCATTGGCTGCACATTTGGGAAATATTGGCCAGTATGCTGCAGGAATAAAGGAGAGACCCAAATGTGGCCTACTAAGCATGGCCAAAGAGGAGAAAGAGGCTTTGGAACAGCTTATAAGAGGGCAGCCTACATGGTTGCCATAAAGTAATACCTATAGGCTAAGGAAGACCTACATGCCTTCAACTGTGATGTGAGTCCCTGTGAGAGAAAATAATATGTTAGTTCTTATCTATAAACACCTGAGAAAATAGTTAAATTTAAAAGTTATTTTATTATACTCTCCATGTTCTCTGGGAAGAATACAAGAAGACCTAAAGCAACTGGAATCCCAGAGTCTGGGAGGTTGAATCAATTCTATATGCCCCTAAAATGTAATCCCACCCTTGATTTTCCAATGGAAGGTATTGGCCAGCAAAAAAACAACAAAGCACTTTAGTCCTTAAAACAGCCAGAATGAGATTAGGACACCTCTCCCTTTTTGCTTGCTAGAGATTAAATCCAGGGTCTTTGCATTGAACTACATTACCAGCCCTTTTAAGCTTTGTTTTATTTTGTCTTGCTGTGTTCTGATTTTGAGACAAGTCCTCACTAAACTGTTGTTCAAACTGGGCTGAAACTTGGGATCCTCCTGCCTCTGTTTCCCACACAGCTGGGATTATAGGTGTGTGCTACCACACCTGACTTAGTACCTCAATTTTAATGATGAGGAACTAACCTACCTAAGGCTATATAGGTAGAAGATGACAGAACTTGACAGACCCAGTTTTCCATGGCTCCAGACAGAATCTGTTTAAGAACCACCGTGTTCCTGGTCTCCCTGGTAAAGAACACTCCAAGCAGGTGAAATATTACACTGAAAAGGTGAGACACAATTTTTACCCACCAAACATCTGCTCTCCTCAGTGCTTGCTTCTTCTGTTGCATAGACATGCTGGGGCTCCATCCTCACTCCTCCAGTGACTTTCCTCCACATTGCCACCAAGGTGCCCTGTGTTAATACAAATCACGCCAGTGTGCTACCTTCCCAGGATTATTTAATTAGTCTCTGCTGAGTGTTCCTTCTTTTTCTTTACAAGGAATTCTTATCATTAATGCAGAAATGCAACTACCATTTGGATTTATTTATTCATTAGTTTGATGCATGGCACATTCCACTCATTGCTACACTCGTAATGAAATCACCATATCTGACAAAAGGAGACAGCTTACATGTTCAGGCTAGACATAAACTAAGCTGACTGGAGCCCAGTGATCTTGCATTATGGCCTCCAGCAAGCTGTGCTAATCGCATGGCCTGTTCCATATGAGTGTGCTGTAATCGATGATGGCAACATATACTGTGGCTTCAGGAGCAGAGGCGAGAGTGGGAAATGCCCTTTCTGGTGCTGCTTTTCGCACTTGGCAAATGAAACAGTAACAACCTTGTCCAGTGCTTGATGAGAAGGACCCTCAGGAGAAGGTGAGCCCCTGCCCAAGGGGCCTGTGCACAGTGAGTTGTTTCATTTCCAAATAACAAGTTGACACAGTCATGTTATCAAGAGTCAGACCAAAAGAAAGAGAAGGATTCTGATTTTGTCCAGTTGCATGCAAACTGAAACCCAAGTTGTGTACATATTGATGCTGTACACCCAACTTCCTTTGCACTTCCTGCAATGTACAGTGCATTTTGGTACAGTCTGAGCTGGCACAGACAAATGGGAGCATACACTGAGTCATCAACAAGTGTATATAATTAGGTGTCAGACACAGCAGCCTGGAGCAGACAGAAGTGTCACCAAGAATCATTTACATAGAAGTAATACTAGAAGAAGAGGGTAAAAAAGCATAAATATTAAAATCACATGTAATTACTTTCAAATACCTACTCTGCCATTATTTGCTGAGAGATTTGGAGCAAGTCACCTAGTTTTTCTCTCCTAGACACTGGTGATAATACTTTCCCTGGATGGAGTGTATGAGGCTTAGAGACAGGCATGGAGAGAGCCCTTCCTTATTCGTTATGATGGTGATGAGTCCACAAGAAACAAATAAGAGCCAATATAGAAAGGGAACAAGGATCTGAAGTCTGGGGGATAAACCAAAACTATGGACCAAAGACCGTAACTCAATCAGCCAAAGAGTAATAAATAAATCACAATTCAAAAAAGAAAGAGAAGGGCAGATATCCAGAGCTCACTAAATGGTTTATTTTTTAAAAAGTCTATTTACCTTCTGGATCTCTCTCCCAAAATGTCACTTAGGAATTTTGACTCCAGAAAGCTCAGCAGGACCCTAGCAGGGGCAGTATATTCCTTCGCCTTCTCTTGAAAACAGAAGCTCTTTATATCGCTCAAACTCCATAAAGTAAAGAAACACAATCCCTCTATTCACAGAGTTTTCCTGCTTAATTTATGAGAGTCAGAGTGGGTGGCTTGAAACCAAACATGTGCCTCTGTTGGTCAGCCATCTTGGCAGTTACATTTCCCATCATACCATTAACAAATTTCTTATCACATACCAGTGTGATGTGGAAAGGGCAAGATGATGGAGAGGGATGGACCAAAGCTCAGAGTTGCCTCTGCAGCTCTTCCACTTTGAGAGCCTCTTACGTCTGACTAGAAACCAGGAGTGCAGGCACAGAAAACTCCAGGTCCTGTCCTGTCTCCCAAACTTCAGTCCTGCCAATGCCAATCAAGATGTCTACCATACCAGTCTGTGACCTGCCCTATTCGTCCTTTAATATTTGTATTAAAATGGATTTCTTTTTATTAAAATGTTTATTACACACATGCATACCCACACAATGAATAGAAAGTAATGTCGTTGTCTGAGAATACCTAGAAAGTCCAGCAGAGGATGGTAATGATGGGTAAATTTGTTAAATGAGTCCTTTTTTACATATCTTCCTACCAATGCCTTTACAATCGTAGGAGACAGGAGTCCTATTATTTCCCCATCCATTTTGCACCTAGAAAATTGATTGCTCAGAACACACAGCTAGCTAGAGGTGTATGCACAACGAGGACCAGACTGATTTGGCTCCAGCACCAGGATTTTCTGCACAGGACCCTTTCTTCTCCTGTGAAGTTTATAGATCTTGTTGATGCTATGACTTCCTGTTCCCTAGAGTATCTCAGTGCTTCCTAAAAGCACCTCCTGCATCAGGAGTTACAGGCACCCTGCATGGAGATACTCATAAGGCTTTGTCCCTTCTCTTCCAACCCTCCTGTCATGGATCTGACAGACCGCCTTGAGCCTTGGTTCCAGTATGCACTAGAGGAGGCATCCATCCTAACTCAAAACACTTGCCATTGTTCTCTTGCTTCTACAATTCTAGACTTGCTTTCGGTAGTGGACTTTCCAGCTGGGGAGAGAAAGAGCCCATCAGCTGATAATGGGGATCGATCTTTGGTTTACAAACATACGTCAGTGACCAGTAGGGCCCACAGAGTAAGTGAGTAAGTTCTCGGCAGGTACATTTCTCACAATGTCTCTAAAAACATAGATCCATGATGGTGCTCCTGTGCTATGCCTGGCATGGTCCTAGACATTCTCCTTGTGTTATTTCCTCTTAAGTGAATGATGCTGGCCTATGTTGCAGATGAGGCTGGGTTAGAGGTCCAGCTAAGAGGTGAAGGCCTGTGGGTGTACACAACACCTGCTTACTCTGTTTCTACTCACACAGCCAAAGTGTCTCTGGGCTCTGGTGACTTAGGTTACCTTTGGCCCGACTTTATGAGTACCAACTCTAATAACTTCACTGACAAACCAGGTCTGCAGCCTACGATGCTTGCCAAGTGGTGCAGTGGTCACAGGTGCTATCTTGAGTCTTGGATAGGACTGAGTCCATCCAAACTGTTCTCTCCTAGCCATGTGACCTCAGGGCAGCTGACTCATGTCCCTGACCCCCAGGTTCTTTGTCTACAGACAGCATATGACTGAAGACCAGGCATGAAAAGCAGTTTGTGCAGTGCATTTGGTACAGAGCTAGTGTTTGATAGAAGGTTTTTATTATTAGAAGAAGCAAAAAGGGCCTTGGCTGGTAAAGAGAGGTGGTTCAAAGAGGGAAGGAAATGGAGAGAGGAGCAATGTTGTTTCTGTTTCTCGGTAACTTGGGTGAATGTGTCAAACAAGGGCTTCCAGTGAGAGTTTCCTCATTTCTCAGAAACACCCCAGGGTGAAACTCTCCCACCCCAGTGCCCCCAGAATGGGTGTTCAGCACCCCTAGTTGTTGGGACACATTCACCTGAGCCACACAGTCCACCCTCCTGCCCATTTCAGCCCTGGTATTTTAGGTAGTAAAGTCCCTCTCCCAGGGTGGCAGCCAGAGGTGGGAGGACACCCGAGAGGCAGAGGCAGCTGGGTGGTGAGGGGATGTGAGCAGGGTTTGGGGGGCACAGGGAGACCCCAAGGGGAGCCTGGATGTGGGCATGGCGCTGTCCTTCTGTGGTGGTATCCACAGCCTGTCTTGGCATTGGAAGATCCCTTCCACCATGGAGCAACCGACGGTTCTGAGTGTGAGGAAGACTCGCAGTGCGGTGGGGCCTTCATCCTCCTCTGTCCTCCACAGCCCGCTCCTCCTTCCTCCCAATCACTGTATTAGCCCTCACTCTCCTGTTTACTTGGTTTTGTGGTTTTAACTTAGACGTGATTAGAGAGTGGTGG
The DNA here is from genome assembly GCF_053883595.1 of Heterocephalus glaber. NCBI lineage: Eukaryota > Metazoa > Chordata > Mammalia > Rodentia > Bathyergidae > Heterocephalus > Heterocephalus glaber. Next base: position 25,694,611 of record NW_028258151.1, on the reverse strand, counting down.
GGTCAAGGGACCCTTCCCACTCTCCCCCTCCCCAGAAGTGTCCTGTTTGGTCTCAGACACCATCAGCATAGCAGATGGGAGATTCTGGTTCAGCCCCGCTGGGTGGGGGTGCTGTGTGGGTTTTTGTGAAAAGCCCCCAATTAGATGATCGAGCTACTGCTCTAATTATTGAAGGAAGCAGATGACTGCTGGGTCTGGGAAGCCAACCCCACTATGTTAAGAGTCAGCATTGCCTGCTCTTACATGGGCATCAGCTGAGGCACTGTGACCATTCAGAGTCTTTGGTCAAGGTCCTCACGGATGTGGACAGAGATGGATGTGGGTCATCTCTCTCTCTCTCTCACCAATCACAGGTTCTATGCTCTACAAAGCTGAGATCCCTGCAGATCTGTTGTCTGTGTCCAGCCTCCCAGACACCACATTGACTATTCAGTCTAAATTCCTCACTTCTTCCTGCAGAATCTTGCCAAGGCTCTAGGACCGTAATCTCATCAAGAAGCAAGGGTTACCTGTATCCCTCTCTAGGTTGCATTGGTACCCATTCCTCATAGTTTTAAGATGGCCTCTATGTCTGGCAGATGGAAGCAGGGCAGAGACAATATATTTCCATGGGACTTAACCTGCACACTAGGATAAAATACGTCTATATAAAGTATAATTGAAACACATGGTGAATGTTTACATTTTTAAAATTACATTAAAAACACATTGTCATTAATCTCCCTCAAAATATTCACCTCAATTTGAACACACACACATATCCCATCATTCTTGTCATTTTTCTGAAGTCCTCTTTCCTGAGTGTCTTTACAAGTTGTGATCAAAAATACAGTGAATGCTGCTGCTGAGTGTCATCCAATGGAAAGGCGGGCTAGTGAGAACATCACGGTGTGTCCTCCTCCAACTTACTCACTGGTTATGGTGCCACGTGACTTCAAGTTCTTCCCCAAAATCAGAAGGACCATGAAAGGTAAATATTTTGAATTGATCTAGGACATGGAAGTAGCCACAACAGCACAACTAAAAATATTCACAAAGAAAAACTCCAGAACGGCTTCGCAAAGTGGCAAGAACAATGGCATAAGAGTGTTTGAGGTGAAAGAGAATATTTGGAGGATCAATGGTGCTGTTTCTTTTATTTTAATTTATTTTTAAAATTTAATCACATTGTATCTACGAGCTACCACACCTCATAATCATATGTTTATTAATACCTCAGTATTATGAGCCAACACACAGCAATGATCACAGAATGTGATCATATGTTCTGGTTTTCCCTTCAAACTAAATATCTAAAATCCAAGTATACTCTAGACTAAAGATATTAGGCTGAGAATGTTACCAACTCAGTCATTACCCTAAATCAAGCTTGGAGGACTAAAATTGTACTTTCAAAGAGATATAAACTCCAGTTTTTACAAGCAGAGTTCTGCAATATGATTAAAATGAGAAAGTTCATTTACAACCTCCAGAAATACCTAAACACTGTAGCATTTCTAATATTTTTATTTTCCTCTTCTCTCATTAGCACCAATTCAATCTCCAGCTGAATTATAACTCCAGTCTGCTCTGAGACTTCATATTTTATCCTTAAACAAAAGCAATCCATTTGCAATTATATATAAATCAACTACAAAGTAAATTAATAATAGGAATAATAGCTATTTTTTTGTTATTGCTTGTATCTAGATGTTCCCTCAAAGCCTCATGTTAGGTGAGACTTTCCAGAGGTGGCTGGATCTAGGGTATGTGAATGTGGATTAAGTGTGTGATAACTAAATTAGTGCACTGATTGGTTTAACATAGTTCCTGGTGTGGATAATTAGAAGGCCCACCCTGGGTGTCAGGGGAACCACCTGAAAGGTTTGCAGCCTGTATGGGATAGAAGGGGAAAAGCTGCTTGTTGCTTCCTGCTTGCCATGCCATGGACTGTTTCTCCTCTGTGATGCCTCTCTACCATGTCACCCTGTCTTGGAGCCACCTGACTATGAACTGAAACCTCTATAAAGTATGAGCCAAAATAAACCTTTCCTCCTTTAACTTCTGGATGTTGCATATTTGGTCTCAGCAATGAGAAAAGTAACCAAGACACATTTATTATAAATCCATAGCTTGATATGAATGATCATATTTGTACTTCAAAACTACCTTCTGAAAGACCACTACTGATATCCCCATTTTATAAATAAAGAAACTGAAACATAAAACAGTGATGTCACTTATTGCATAGGCAAAAGTGTGCAGGTGGCTTAGTTTAAATGTGTTCTGTAAGTGGGATTAAGAATTCAAGAACACATGTAAGGGACAGTTCCTATCCTGTAGGAACTGCCCAAATTATGTCATTTGTATGATTTCTTTCCTTTGTAAAATTTGTTATTTTGAGACAGTGTTGCTGTGTAGTTCAGACTGGCCTTGAACTTGCTATGTACCTCAAGCTGGCCTTGAATTCACAGCCATCCTCTTGCCTCGGCTTCTTGAGTACTGGGATTACAAGCATGCACCATCATGCCCAACTATAACTTGGCATTACTTCATCATTATAACCTATCTTAGGATTTGCATATATTATCAGGAACTATTCTTAAAATGATGTATTTTGATATAAGACAGTGTGACCTTATATGTTATTATTGCATTAGTCTACGAACACTATAAAGAACAAAACTACATAATTTCCAAAATTCCCAGTAAGGCTGCAAGGGAAATAAACAAGAAAGGAATTTATATTTATATTTACTTACATTTACATTTGTATTTCCCCTGACCATGCAGTTGAAGCACTACTAGTAGACAGACAAAAATATACTTGAAATGGAAAGAAAATTATATCTTATATCTAGTCCATCTGTTTTTATGTTTATTCATTTCATTATATCTTAATTGAGCCACCACAAACATCATAAATCTTATAATAATCTTAGATTTTCACCTAAATGATAATATTTGATTCTCAGGATATTTTGGTACTCTAAAAGTGATGTTGGTTGAACCCAATTGCAGGAATCTTACCTGTTTATGGAAGGGTGATGCTTTTGGTTCACTAAATACCACCTGCACATTCTCTTTCTCTTTATGAGAAGACCTCTTTTTGCTCTATCAACATTCTAAAAAAGTTATACTCTTCTCAGAAACTACCAGGCACCTACAACTAAGTGAAGAAATTTGAACTTAATGACAATGAACCTATAAACACGGTACTATGCACCCAAACTAAAAATCCAGTTTCAGAAGTGATGCGTGTGGCAGAATGAAAGTGAAGAGGAATAAAAATTAAATCAGCTACATAGAAAAAAAATGCTTTGTATAATCAACCCCTAAGGGAGGAAAAATCTCCTTTAGTCTAACGTGCTTTTCTTTAAAAAAAAAAAAAAAAAGACTATCACAGTTAACTTGGAAAAAGTAGTAGAAAAAATGATCCTGAAAATATCTAAACATAAAGTAACTTTAAATTCTCTCCGTATGTTAAAAGCCCACATGGACCTAAACTAGTTCACAGCAGAAAACACTTAAAGCAAATATGTCTGCTTATTTCAGATAAAAACTCATAGGACACTGCCAGTTAGTACCTCACTTCCTGCCTCCTTGTCCTGGTAACCCGAGCTCCCTGCTCTCCCTGACCTTGTAGCCTCTTCTTTCTGGCTTCCTGACATCGTTTCCCATCCATGAATGATTCCTTTGGTCTCGCTTGCTTTCTTTGATCCCATATCTGCTGACAAGGATAAGATATGATGAAATTAAAGCCTTGAACAAGCAAGTAAAAGTAATGCAGATTCCCAGTGTCAATGTCAGCCCAGGAGGCAATCAATGAGTTGTACTGTGTCAGTCATTATTTGGCCATTAAAAGGTCAGATATCAAAAGTTCTGTGGAGTGCATAAGAGAATTGAAAGGCTAAAACAGAGCAAACAAAGCAACAGAAAATGCAAAGCCAAGAATAAGATTCTGGAAACAAAAATTTTGGCAGATGGCGCTAATTAATAACAGTAATAACAAAAATGCTTACATTTATTAACTAACTATTGGGTGCCAGTCAAGCATTCCACATAGGTGAGTTAATCTCTTTATTAGCTCTATTAGAGAGGAATTATCATAGTTTTACAATTGAGGAAAATGAAACTCAGAGATATGAAAAAACTTACCCAAGTTCACATAGCAATTAAGTGAAAAAGAAAGCAAACCCAGTTCTATCAAACCAGAAAGCCCATTATTATTAACACCATACAAAGTCCTTTCCTTACATTTTTACCACTAACTGTAGAGTGTCATTTAAAATTGTATCAATGGATTTTTCAGACAGTGTTATTGTTCATCTTACAGGTTCAAACCCCTTCACTTAGATGGACTCTGGCCCACCTTCATACTAACTTAGATGAACTCTAGCCCACCTTCATACCATTGGCAATGGGGTTTTGTTTTGTTTTGTTTGTTGTTGCTCCATTTAGAGTCTATATCCCAATCCATAACCACATCAGCTAGTGCCATTGCCTCAGTGCAAAGGATCACTCCCGCTTCCTATTTCCTGAGTCCCTTTGAATCTTTTCAATGTGTTATTTCTGGATCAGTAGTTCACTATGACAGTATGGAAAGACTTGAAGCATCTGCCAGCTGCCTGCCAGATGGCAAAACTCTAGTGAATGGCTACTGGCCTGCGGGGTACTTCTGTTACAGCACTTGCAGAATTTCATATGGTGTAGTCCTGGGATTCAATCCCTCCCTAGATGATGCTAAAATTTGAATAATATTAAAAATAATATATAACATTTACCAAGTGCTTCTGAATGCTTCCTGGGTACTGAGCATTACTCCAAGCAGGTTAAATGTGTGTCACTTAATCTTCCCAACTGAAAGAAGTACACAGTACTATAAAACCATGTGAGAGGTGAAGAAAATAAAGCACAAAAATATCAAGTGTCCCATGTCCTTTTAGGTAGAAAACAGGTGAGCACGGATTTGAACTCTGAAAATCTGATTTCAGAATTTTGGATTGTTACCTGTAATATGTTCCAGTAAAGCAGAAGTCTGGGTTTTATTTGTACTGAAAAAGAAAGCTAAGAACTAACAGATCAGAAAAAGCAAAAATCCTCTCCTGGAAGCTTTATTGATAATAGCAGAGTCATGATGAGAAAGAAATTAATAGTAATAACTAGCTGATATTGAGTTTCCTCCTCTGTCCCATCATATGCATCTTGTTACTCAATTTTGACCTTATAGGACAGTCTTTTCATACCGATTAATAGAGAAAGAAATTTATATTTCAAAATAACTGTGTTGCCCAACGACATAACAGAAGACAAAACTGTATCAAATATGTACTATAACCGTAAAACTGCACAACAAACCACATTGAAAATTATGATCTCTAAACACTATCATGTATTTAGCTCCTCCTATTCAGATCAACAACTTGGCTCAGTTTGGCAGGACAGTTCTTTGTTCTTGGGATCTCTCATTCATCTGAGTTCAGCTGTGGGTGGAGGAGGCAATTTGATGATCTTGGCAGCTCTCTCTCTTTTAAAGCTCAACTAGAATAACAGTTAACTCAGCTCATTTTTCTAGGGCAGAGACAAGATCCTGAGGACTATCACTAGACAGTTATGTGCAAGATCTCCTGAGAACTATGCCTAGGAGTGGCACATCATGCCTTCTACTATTTCCACTAGTCAAAATAACCCACAAAGAGCCTGCTTAGGGTTGAAAAATAGATATAAAATCACACTGTAAAGGCTATAGATCTACAAAGGCATGAGCAATTGTGGTCTTCTTTTGAAATCTGGGCAGAAGCCTCCATGATCTTACAACTCTTATATTCTGCATTCCTGAATAACCAACATCATGTAGACAATGACAAGGTCTGATGCCAGCCGCAGTTGTAACTAGGCAACCCTTGGACCCTGGTGGCAGCAGCCTCTGAGTACCTGGATGGCTGAGCACAGTGAAATGAATCCTGGGAAACCAATTCCCTGGGGGGGCCCTTTTTAAGCAGGGGACCCACAGACTCTCTTCTCCAATGAAAATTTCATACTTTTCAGCCTGTCTTAGCTCAGTTCTTATTGACTCTTGCAATACACTCAAGACATCAATCTTCTTGTCCCAATTGAAAGTACTTAGTTTCTTTTTAATGGTGCTAATCTCTTCATTAGTCACTGTTCCTTTAGCCCCAATTTTCATGTGGTGTCTTTTGGTGAAAATTTTAAGTTTTTCAAATATTTCTGCCATGCTTTTCACTCCATATTCTCACTATAAATCTGGCTAAAAGCAATTAGCACTATTCATGCTACAGCCTGAACACTGGGCTGCCTTGAAATTTGTTCTGCCAAATTAATTAGTCTGTTGCCCCTATATTCACCCTAATATAGTCTTAAGGCATGGGTAGAATGGAAACAAATTCTTGGCCAGAATGTAACAAAAATAGTTACTCTGGTAACTATTTAGTAACAAATCATTACTCTAGTCACTATTTAGTAACAAATTGTTACTCTAGCTCACTTCCTTATAGAGGTCTCCTTCTTCCTTTTTGTCTGAACTCTCCTGAGCCTGACTTTTGCTGTCCACATTCCTAGCAGAATTCTAGTCTTCTGAACTTCAACCTTAATCAGCTGTCAAGCTCTGTTCATAATATTAGAGTTCTTCTCTAGCCCACATCTTCAAAACTTTTGAAATTCCTTCTGAAAACCAATTCCAAAGGCTTTTGAGCCACATGGTCAGGTACAGACAGAGAGATGGCCCCATTTATCTGGTATCAATTTTCTTTATTAGTCAGATTTTTCAGTGCTGGTACTAAATACCTGACATCCATAAATTAAAGTAGGAAATAGTTTATTTGGTTCATGGTTTCAATATTTTCAGTCTTCGGTCATCTATTTCCAAGACAGAATTATAATGATAGAAGAACATGGTTGAACAACATTGCTTAGTCACAATGGTCAACAAGCCAAGTAGAAAACATTACCAGGGAGGAAGGGTCAAAGGAATCAGTTATAGACCACAAGTCACACCTCTGTGACTCACTCAGATACACCAAGTATTTGGTTTACCAATCCCCTGGGTGGTGCCCAAGCCATTCAAGTTGGCAATCCAGTTTAACTGTTACATAAACCTTTTGTGATATGATAGTAAGGTATGGGTAGAAAGTGTTTTACAGTTCTATATTATGACTTTCTCTGTAAATAAATCCTATGCCCTTGGGCTGTGAACTACATAAGTACTTCTCAAGTCCACTAACCTGTTTCTCTTGGGTGGAACAGGACGACTAGAGGGGATTAGAGTTAAATATTTCTCTCCCCTCAGGTCAGTTGGGCTATGATAATATGACAGTTAGTTTTCTGAAAAAAGGTCTTCTCTTGAGGGTAGGGCTTATTGAAAATAGAATCCTCTGGCATATTTTAAAATGGTTCTTTTTCTGTGTCCCTGAGGAGATTTTCCTTTGATTATACACTGTGAAACCCTGTTGAGATTCTAGAGGCAAACCTCACAAAAGTGTGGGTACTTGTATCATATGACTCCCTGAAGTTTTTAACTCTCATAATTGCCTAAGCCTTAAGAAATTTATCAGTTATGGTTTAAATTCCCCTACCCCAGTTCTTTGAGGTATCTTCACACAGATTTCCACAGTGGGTGCACCAGTCTACACTCCCACCAGCAGTGGAGAAGGGTTCCTTTCTCTCCACACCCTCACCAGCATTTGTTATTGGTTGATTTCTTGATAGCAGCCATTCTTTCTGGGGTGAGGTGGAATCTCAGTGTTGTTTTCATCTGCATCTCTCAAATGACCAGTGATGTTGAACATTTTTTCATATATTTATTTGCTGTTTTTACTTCTTTGTCTGAGAAATGTCTGTTCATTTCAGATGCCCATTTTTGAATTGGGTCTTTGAGTTTGGGGGCCTGATTTTTTTCAATTCTTTATATATTCTAGATAGTAGTCCTTACTCTGAGGCACAGCTGCTAAACATTTCTTCCCATATTGTAGGTTGCCTCTTAGCTCTGTTGGTAGTTTCTCTGACAGTGCAGAAACTTTTTAATAAGATGAAGTCCCAGTTGTTGATTCTTTGTGCTAGTTCCCGTGCTACTGAAGTTTTGTTCATAAAGTCTTTTCCTATGCCAATGTCATCGAGAGTTCTACCTAACTTATCTTCCAGGAAGTTTACTGTTTCTGTCTTGATATTTAGCTCTTTAATCCACTTTGATCTTAGTTTAGTGCAGGGTGACAGGTATGGGTCTAGTTTTAATCTTTGGCAGGTACAAACTACTTCCTAAAGAGGTTTCTGCTCTTCTGAGTCATGATGATGTACATTTGCCTGTCTTTCTTTTAAGGATAATGTCTTTCCCTGTGACATTTCTCTGACACATCAGAAAAAAGCTGTTGATTTTTAAGTTTCCCCTGTTTTTTTTTTTTTTCCTTATTTCTAGGATGTAGTGGCAACTTCCTTACATGCCAAATGAAGAAACCAGAAATTATCTTTTCTGCGATTCACAAGTATCCTGGTGAGTCAGACTTAGTTTCATTTGGCTTGTCAGAGGACCTAAGGAAAAAATGGAAAATGAAAGTTAGAGAGGTGAAGGTTGCTTGAAAGGGGAAAAACATTAGATTTGTAAGAATGAATCTGAAACCGTTTTCTGTGGCCTTTGCATGCTTTCTGGAAAAATCTCTTGGCTCTTGAGAGGAGAGTGAGTAGTGAGATTCAAGACAACTTTTACTGGTGGATATTTATCCCAAGGTTTTGAAGGGACTAAAAGAATATATTCTACTGTGAACCCAGGAAAGTCACAATTCCTTGAGCCCTAAGCAAAGAATTTCAAAAATAGGGGGGCGGGATATCCAGTTTCCTGCTCTTCCCTCAAGCTCCATGTGTACAAAGCACTGTGCTAACAATATCATATTTGCATTCATCATTTTAACTTATGTTTCATGTTCAACAAGAGCCACAAGACGAGATCATGCCTAAATCCTCTATACTGACCAATATTTGGGTTTCAACAAGGTTAAATTCTCTGATCTCCCTGTGGCTTTGAGGGCTTCAGTTTGGACCATCCATTGTGGGACATCACAAAGAAATATTTCTTTGGCCTTGGTTAAAATGAGAAGTAAAGTAACAGGGTAATTTTCTTTGATTTGTTTCCATTTTATTCTGTCATCATCATTAACACTGTTACCACCACCACCACCACCACCATCACCATCATTATCATTTATGGTTCCTCACAAAAGAAGTCAGGTTATTAGAAATTATTTTTAAAAAGGGAACCAATGAAAAAAGGTACAAAAATCAGCTAGTCAAGAAAATAGCTTTTTCTATATTGAAGTCTGCTTTTCTCTTAGGTTTGTGCATACTCTATTTTACCTGACAAATATCTTCATTCAAGGAAAAGAACATTTGTTTCAGGTAATGTTCTTATACCTGGAGGAATAAAAAAGGTAAATTCTGAAATAAAGGATGTCCTGGGGAAATAGTTTGGCAAATGATATGACATTTTTCTGTTCTTGTTTAATATCATACAGGAATAAATATGGGTGACATGGAACCAAGTAGAAGAAAAGATTCTTAGAATAATAAAATATGAAATCAAAATAGTTCCTCAGAGATCAGCTTGTCCAACTTCCTTATTTTCCTGATGAGATCTGAGGCCTGGAAAGTAAATTTCATTGCACAAAGTAACCCAGACAGTTAGTAGAAGAATTGAAGCTAGAAGCAAAAATTTAAAATCCCTGTACACTGTCCTTTCTAATAAATTTTGTAAGACTTAAAGAATTTTTACCAAAACCCCCTTCTGTCTGTCCACAAATTTTATCTCCTCCATCAAACTAACAAATAAGGGCCAAATTCCATCTGCTAGGCAGAGGATGACACAGAAAACTTAGATAAATATGTGTCACCTAAGGAGGTCCATGATAAAATTCAGGACATGGTGAACTTCAATGGAAAATATTTCCTCTATAACTTCACTAACCTATAAGTGAAATTAAGTATTACTTTACATTATAAATGTAGTCAACCAACCACAGTAGCACTAAGAGTTCCTAAAACTTTATCACTACAGAGATCAGATGTTTTTGTATGCTCTCCATTTTTGTGCATTTTAAAGCATTATTAATCTCCATAATGATTTTATATTTTATCAGGCCTACTCCTAGATAACGCTATTTAATGCCTTCATAAAAAGGTACATATATTGCTATTTCACAAATGTGATTTTTTAATATTGGTCATTGGTTTCCTTAGTAACCATACATAATTTATTTTGTGGGAGTCCTTGTATATGCACTTGCAAGTAGCTATATAACACTTTGTACAAAGATTTTCTGTATCACAAGACAGAACCCTTCTGGGTCTAGTTAACATCTCTGATTTAAAAGAGGCAATGGAGCCTCATGGCAGGGGAGAAAATCTTAAAATGTATCTGCAACTGTGGAATAGACCTAAATGTTATCCCTTAAAACAAGCTTCTTTGAAGAATTTAGAAGTCTGTTTGCATTTACCCATCTCAGCAACAGGCTTGAGTGTTAGAGCGAAAGGTAATGTTCCCAGGTTCAAATGAAGACTGCTTATTGACTCCATCTATACAGCCTTCCTTTCAATGCCTCCTTCTCCCCTCCTATTCTGGGAGGCTGCATCAGGAAAATGATCAAATCCCTGGGACCTGTGTGGCTCTTCTGTGACACACTACAACAAAGAGCTGCATCCATGAGGGATAAGGGGCTCCCCGCTGTAAAGAAGATGCTGGCAGCAGTGTGGACTGAAGTTTGAACAACTCAGGGATGGGAAACAAAATGAACTATGTCCACCAAAGACCACAGTTAGCTGAATATCAGTTAGAAGTTCCACCGAGAGTAAAAAGCAACCCCATCAAATACCACAGCTGAGCCTTTGTGTCACGCATTGTAGAGTCTACTGGGTAAGAATTCAGATGCTGGTCCAGATCGGGTTTGAACTGATCCAACTTCTTCTAAGATGTATGATCCTAGGCAAGTTACTTCACTCCAAAGTTCCTCAATCTTTCTGTTCATAAAATATGAATCATATCTATGCTTAAGTGAGGACAAAAATGAATTAACTTCGGAAATGTGTAAGCACTCCATGAATGTTTGATACTAGTTAAAGCAATCACTCTGAACTATGCTGTCCAACTCTGTGAAACTAGCTCTTTTTGAAGGAATAAATAGCAACTGACATTAGGAACATTCTCAGGTTACAGATGTAAGACCACCCTAAACCTCTGGGACATTTGGGAGATGTATTTCCTTGAAATCACCTGAATCCCCTATTAGTCAGTTTAGTGAGGTCTCAAGGCCTCAAATTTCATGGCATCTTTAGAAAGATGAAATGAGATATAGTTTTTAAGAATTTCCTGCACAATTATTCTGTTGTTTTGGTAACACATTATATGATTAAGAATAATTATATTTATGATCTGTCAATTAAAAATGATATAAATTTTTAAAGTAAAAAAAATGAGTAGTGGCAATTATACACACTACTTTGCAAGCTCCTGTATTACTATGACATTTGAAGTCCAAATTTTAGTATTCTAAGCTATGCTCTTTATCTAGATCACTCATACCTCAAGGAAAGCACCAATGAATGGCCCATTGCAAAGATCTAATAATGCTACTGAATAAATGAAGACCAACTTTATGAAAGAACTCAACTATGAAAACTAAGCTTCATAAAATTCACAAATACATGTGAAGACCATACTATTTTTCATTTTTAATGGCTGCTGATGGCTGGCATAATATGCATTCTAATAACTATGTACAGATTGTGTGAATGTATCTAAGGTGTAAACACAAGTGTCATTTTTAATGAGCTACTCTTTCTTCTTTGCTGCCAGAATCACCTGTGGCACAGTGACTAGGTTGAGTTACTATCTTTGGGTTTTTATTTCAATCCCTTACTGTCACCTAACTTTGGTCACAATATTTTATGCATTAGTTTCTCTAGAAGGAACAGCCGCCTGGCTCTATGCAACAGAGTCTTCTCACACTGTTTCCCCACCAGTTCTCATGATCATTTCTGTTTCTCACCCACATAGGAGTGCCAGGAGTGAATCTAAACCAATTGTTATTCATTGCTTGATGAGCTGTCCAGAGAGAGCCTGGTGTTTACAAATGTCCAAAATTGTAAACTGGATGCTTAATCTCCTCGGGTGCCTGATTGACTGAAAGATTAGTGGGTTTTATATCCAAAACATTTGTGTAGAAAGGCAAAGTGACAACATCCCTGGGAGAGTCGTCGCCTGTAATGTGTACTCGGGAATGGTTCTCCAGTTGACTCTGTGGCACTGTTTCCCCACAGCTATACTCTCCCTCTTCCATGGGCTCCAGCACCCCCAGGCTGCTAAAGATTCCCTGCACACAGATGCTAATGTGCTCAGGCATCAGTAACTCACAATCTCACAGTTCTCACACGTTCCTCTTCTCTCCAGCTTAGGTTTCTGTTATGCCTTCTTTCCCACCCTGAAACACAAAATTTTGATCCCTAGTAAATACTAGAATTTTGAACAATGTTTTATGTCCTCAGTGCCAAGGGGAGTCACCATCTTTCTATAAAAACAGAGAGATAAATGCAAATTTGAATATTGATAATATATTTTTTACAAATAGAAAGATATGAAATATTCTGAAATTAATTTGAGGAAGTATTTCTTAAGAACAAGGCCTCTGGGTGAAGTAGAGACTGTGATGAAAGTATCTGACATCTTTGAGGGCCTTAGTTTGAGTGATATTACTAACACAAATGCAAAGGAAGTTCTTAGGGGTAGATTTGTACTTCATGGTACAAAGCCAAAACAAAAAAAAAGTGTCCATTGAGCTGGTAGTAAATCAGTAAGCATCATAGACATGAACTTGAATTGGACTTTTAAATGTATCATCAAATTTGCCTCTAAATAAAACATAGAGAAAATAACACATTCATGCACAGTAGTTATGTCCTGATAAACTTTATATAACGTTTCCTCAATTGCATTTCTGCTGTTTGATAATCTAACCTTTGACATATTTCCACAATTTTCATAAGGAAAGATTATCCCTAAAATACTATTAAATTCTTGGAACACTCTCTATTTCTCTGTACAAATGTAAAGTGGGATGTCTAGTTGATGGTGATGCTCATTAATCTTTGCACTTCTGGTGCAGTGGTTCCCAACTTTTTGGGTACCAGGAGCCAGGATAATGGAACACAAATTTTCCGTGGACCAGGATTGGGAATGGAGGAGTGGAGGTAGAAATGGTAGGGAATACAGGGGATGGGATATTCGGGATTATTCAAAAGCATTACATTGATTGGACACTTTGTTTCTATTATTACATTAGACCCTCACTGCACAACCTAGATTCCTAAGATGGACAGTTCACAGTGGGGTTTTTTTGTTTTTTTGGTTTTGGTGCCAGGGATCGAACTCGGGTCCTTGCGCTTGTGCAGCAGGCGGTGAAACCACTGAGCTAAATCCCCGGCCCACAGTGGGGTTTGTGATCCTAAGTGAATCTAATGCTACCTCTGATCTGAGAGGAGGCAGAACTCAAGGGTAAATATGAGCAATGGGGAGCAGCTGTAAATACAGATGAAGCTTTCCTCACTGCTGCACTACTCACCCCCAGCTGTGTGACCTGACTCCTAATAGGCCATGGATGGGTACCAGTTTGTGGCCCAGAGACTGGAGACCCCTGCTCTAACCAACCTATTCAACAAATTAAATACCTTCAACATAGTAAATTTAGTCTTTTTCACCTTCATCTGTACCACTGGTTGGCAGTGATCACCATCCAATATTCAATTTTGCTTTAGGTAGACAAATTCAGGTTTCCTCTGAGCAAACAAATGTGGCTCTCAAACTAAGACAAATCCCCAACCTGACCACTAATGAAAATCATAATAGTATTTTGGTGTTCTAAAAAAAAACAAAAAAACAAAAAAAAAAGTATTTTGGTGTTCTATCTTTCTGACTTCTTTGTTTTGTTTTTACATTGGTCCAGAAATTAATCCAGGAGATGCATGCTGTTTTATAATCTATTGCTGTATAACAATTCACCCCAGAACTTGGAAGCTTAAAATAAAAACAATCATGTATTTGTCTCAGAAATTGATCACTGAGGGCAGAGTTTGGCAGAGTGGACTCCCCACAGCCCTATGAGGCATCAGCAGCCCAGCTGGTCTGGAGAATGCAGTTCTTAAATGGCTGCCTGGCATGGCTACGTCACCTGGGAGGGCAGTTGGGGCCAAGTGCTGATGCCTGGTGCTGGTTGGGCTTCCTCACAGCATGATGGCTGAGTTTCAAGAGCAAGTGTTCCAAGAGACACAGATGGGGAAGCTGCTAGAGTCCTTCAGAACCAGCCTCAGCAGTCCCCAAAATATTCCTTTGTTACATTATACAACCAGCCAGACACATAAGCAAAACCAGAGTCAAGAGAAGAGCTGTCATCTTTCAATAACATGAGAAGCAAAAAGGTTGTACTCATAGCTAATCTGCCAGAATATATAGATTGAAGTTCTTCTTAAGGTTCAATGTTCTGAAAATTAAAAATATATAAAGAGTAAATCATGAATCACATAAGAAAACAGAAATAATAGAATTATTCGGGGAAGTTTAAGAACGATATCAAAAATATAAAAGTCTATTCCTAAATTCAAACAATCTTCATTCTTATCATCTTCAGGGATACAAATAGTGACTAGTAATGTAAGAATCTAACACTTAAGAAGAAATAAGCATTCCATATACAAAGAAATCAAAAGAATTAGACCTCAGTCAATAAATGGGCTAGAGGAATGAACAGACACTTCACAGAAGAAAGAATACAAATGGCGAACAGATATATGAAAAAATGTTCAACATCTCTGGCCATTAGAGAAATGCAAATTAAAACAACACTAAGATTTCATCTCACTCCAAAAAGAATAGCAATCACTAGGAAATCAAATAGTAACAAATGCCCGTGATGCTGGTATGGTTCTGACACAAAAGGAACTCTCTGACTTTGCTGGTGGGGATGAAAAGTAGTACAACCATTATGGAAATCATTATGGAGATCTCTCAAAGGACTGAAATTACAAATTCCATATTACCCAGTTATTCTCCTGCTACATCTCTTCCACAAAGAGCTGAAATCATCATACCATAGTGATACTTGCATGTCAGTGTTTATAGCAGCATAATTCATAGTAGTTAAGTTCTGGAAGTGGCCTGTATACCCATCAACAGGTGACTGGATAAATAAAATGTGGTATATCTATATAATGGAATACTACTTACCTATGAATAACGACAACTTTGAGGCATTTGTAGGAAAATAGGTGCACAGTGGACCCTTGAGTTTGGAACTCAATTTTTTCCCAAGGGTTGGTTGTAAGTCCAGTTAGTCAACTGCCTTCAAAGTATTTCTCTTGTATAATTTTAGGCCATACTTTCTTCCAGGCAGATCTCAGTGTCCTGAGAAAGACATTGGCCCAGGATTCCTCAATTAACTCTACACAGAAAAGTTCCTTCCAGAACTCTTTTAAGGTTAAATCTGTATGTGAGACCATCTGGAAGCACAAACATCTGGCATTTGGGTCATAACTAAGACTTCAGTTGTAAGTTAAAACTAAAATTCTGGTCGTAACTCAAGTTGTTTGCATGTCAGGCCAGTTATAACTTGAGCGTTCACTGCACCTGGAAAACATAATGTTCAGTGAAATGAATCAGACAGACAATCATGAGTACCATATGGTATCCCTCATTTAAGTGAGGCAAAGTACAAAGAAAATGAAAAAAGGTGGACAGAAAGGGACCAGGGGACAGATTTCACACTGTAGGGAAATGGTACAAGGGAAGAAGGAGCAGGATAAGGGTGAAGGAAACGGGAAATGAGAGGAATAAATATATACCATGTACAGGGACCTAATAACCCTAATCAGTGTAAATATTATAAGCCATAATGTGCTAAGACAAACAGTATCACCAGGTATGAAGAAAGTGATTGGGGAATCAGAGGAGGAGGAGGGAGGGGGAGGAAAGGGAAAGGGAATTTTTTAAAAAGCCATAATATGTACATGTAACCACTCCCTAAGATGACTTTAAACAGCATGAATTACAAACATATACAAATAAAATAAAATGAACAAGAAAAAAGCTAAAAAACAAAAAGAATTAAACATTCCAAGGTTTCATCAGACATCAATATAAAACTGCTTTTCTATCATTAAGCCAAAGTATTTATTGCCCAATTCCCAATTTCTAAATGTTGCTGAACCAAACTCTCACCAGGAAGATATTTAAAAATGATTTCTCATCTGCATAATATTTTTGCACTCATTTACTGTACTTTCCAAAAATCCATTAAAGGGAAGAAAAAAATAACACCCCTAAAATTGAAAGTGCCATTTCAATTACCTAAATTGAAGAGGTTGAGTCAGGTAATCAAAGGATTCTCTGAACTCCAATTTTGTTACAATTTCAAATAACTGCAGCTTGATTAGCAAAAATTTTAATCAGGTACACACAAAATAAAAATTTGTCATACGCTAAGAAGGGTATGACAGGTAAGCAGCTGCTGAAGGTTACTACTACCATCCGCTTTTTATTAAAGACATTCACTACCACTGGCTATCAACAATTAGAGGTGATTGTGTACATTATAGACTATAAATGTTTGGAGTTTCTTTTAATAAATATGTGAAATCAGTATCCACAAAGTCTCTTCTCACATGAGAAAGAAAATGTATGAATGCTTATTCTTTATAAAGTCCCTGAACACCAGACTCTCCCACATGGAATTCATGTAGCCACTATGCTAAGGAGAAAAGGGTTTAATGCTAGCTCTTTAACAGCAGGGAAATCAGAAAACTTCTATGGAAATCAGAAAACTCCACCTGGGAGAGCTAAAGCTTTCTGGGAAACACCACTCATATCCTGTGCTCCCTAAAACCGTTAAAAGTCAAGGGTCACAGCCCTTTTCCCACAATTATTATGGTTGGAAGTTTTTATCTAAAAGATCTTTAAAGTTTATCAACTTTCAATTATTTTAACAACCAAGAGGGAAACAAAAACTTGTAATATTTTACTGCTTATTTCACTAAAATGTGGAATTAGCAATACAGGGAATGGTGATCTCTGATAGCTAGTCATTTCAAGTCTTCTTCACATCAAGAAAATACGACATAATGAATTGCAGCTATAAATACAGAAAAAAGATGGTAGTTACTTGGCTGCAGCTTCATTCAGCTGCCTATTTACAGGAAATACAGAAAATGCAGACATGAATGTGCAATTAGCGGTGCACCGAGGGTGTGTATTAGGAAAATCCCAACAGTGATAAATACAGAGTGGTCTGCAACAGTAAATGTAAGGAAGAGAAAAGGGAGGATGAAGAGGCTACTGACTAAAAGACTTAAAATATCTATCAAATAAAATAATAAGATAGACAAAACTAGAGCCTAGTAACACAAAATGGATTGGTTGAGCTATAAAGAAATGTAAGGAAATAATTAATTATTTGAGAAAGAGGAAGGGATTTATCAATGAGACAGGGTAGAAGGAGGAACTTCTGGGATGACCAAGTACTGCTTCTGGGACTTGAAGTGTGATTTCAGGTGTGTTTGTCTTAAAATGTTTTATTAAGTTACATATTTGTGTAGCTTTTTGAATTTTGTCTCTTTACAATAAAAATGGATGAAAAGAAAAATTTTAATTTGTTTTCTCTTTTAAAATATAAGTGAGAGCTATTCAGATTTTTTTTAAAGAAAGAAAAATATAAAATTGAATAATAAAAATGCCTTGTGTCAAAAATTCTAAGACAACATTAATGTAAGAAACTTTAAGAAAAACGCATACCCTTACATAATTATTCTAGCAAAGAAGGGGTGAACACTCATGAATTAAATCTCTATACTAGAAGCTATCAGAAAGAAATTCCAAAGAATAAAAGAGATAAAAGTAATTAAATGAAGAATAATTTAAATAAAATAATATCAAGATAGAGAAAAGGCAAACTAGAGAGACTAATCAGCAATAAAAGAAAAATAAGCAACAGAAAAGATTTATAGGGAACCTAATTACAGAAGTAGCAAATATTGAGACATAATGAAATACTATGACATAAAACTGAAAATATATACAAAATGACTATTTCCTAGAAAAGTTATACTAAAATTGAGTAAATAATAAATTAAATATCTGAATTCTCCTAGAAAGATAAAAGAAATTGCTTAGTGGTAATAAAAATAATCTTTCCTTAAAAAACACTAATTCCAAAGATTTTTATGTAGTATTTCTACCAAACATTCTAGAGATGATTCTAGTTTTATAAAAATTGTTGCAGAAAAGGATAGAATTAACAGTATCTGAATCACTTTATAAACTACATATAATTTGAAAAGCAAAAATCAATAATATATTGGAAGAAATGAAATCTTTTGCCAAGTTCACTCAGAAATGTAGATGCAAAAAAAATTATTTAAAAATATCAGCAAGCTAAGTGAAGCAATGTAAGAAAATGATAAAACATCCTGACTCTTGTTATGGCTGGTATCTAGACGTCCTCCCAAAACCTCATATGCTCATACATGAGGCTTTTTGATGCTTGCAGGATCTAAGGCACAGTATACTGGGATTAAGGTGTGTGGTATTCAGTTAGTCCATTGATTGAGATTAGCATAGTTCTGGTGTGGATAATGGGAAGGCCCACCCTGGGCATGAGTGGCACCAATCAATATAGGCTTATAGCTCAGATGGAATATAAAGGGACAGAAAAGAAGGCAAGTTGCTGCCTGCCTGCCCTGCAATGGACTGTTTGTCTTGTGCGATGCCCCTCTGCCATGCTACTCTGCCTTGGAGCCAGCCAACTATGAACTGAAACCTCTACAAACTGTGAGCCAAAATAAACCTTTCCTCCTTTAACTTGTGGGTGTTGAGTATTTTGTCTTGGCAACAAGAAAAGTGACTAAGACAGATTTTGGTACCAGAGTAGGGTCATTGCTGTGATGTTATCTGGCTATGTGGTTCATGAGCCTTTGGAAGCGGCTTGTGGCAAGAGTTTGGGAAGGTTTGGAGCTGCTGGCTGGAGAACCAGCTCTGGAATGCTGTACACATTAATGGGAGATTCTGGCCAGAGCTCAGAAGACCAGAATTCTGATAGAAATGCTGCCAGTAAAGACCAGACTCAGGTTTCTTTTGGGAAAGACAACACTGAAAGTTGGAATCCAGACCATGTATGTTATGTTCTGGCAGAAAATATGTCTACATTTCTTCTGTGACCACTAACATTGTGAAAGACCAAGATTAAACACAGTGGATTAATAAATCTTCAGAAAGAAATTTCAAGGCAGTCTAATGTTGAGGTAGTGGCAGGGCTACTACTGGGGGGCTTTTAGCTAGATTTTTGTTGAGAATCAAGAGCAAATAGTCAAGCAGAATGATTTAAGTAGTTTTGAGTTTGGCCAGAAAGGAAGCTCCAATAAAGTTATGGCCTACAATAGAGCAGAGAACTTGGTAGCTAAAAAGAAATAAGACAATAGAAAAGATGGCCTGAGGCCATCACAAGAACCAGTAGGACTCCACCCTTTACCACCTCAAGATTACAAAGGTGAAAGATTTTGCTTTGAGAAGAGAGCCACAGAGAACCAGATTCCACAATGGCATCGGCCTCAAGAAGCTGTTCCTCATGATTGGGTTCATAGTGTTCAGCAATCCAGACACTCAAACCAAGACAGAAGGGACCCTGGCTACTGCCCCTGCTGGTGGCAGAACTTGGCATCATTTACACCATGCTGATTTTAGGTGCATGTGGAGTACAAGAGTTGTGGGCTCAGGAAGGCTTCCATCCAGATTTCAGAAGACCCAGGAGGTCAAGCAGTGTGCCCCTGAAAGGGCAGTGTGTGAATCTGTGAGTGTAAAGCTGAAGGTGTCTCGGAGACCCCAGAAGATTGGAGAAGCCAGGAAAGTGGATTGTCTGAGGAAAGCACAGGAGTGACCAAAGCGAGCCCAAGAGAGAAGCCATGGGACCTACAATCAACATCAGTGCCGTAGGAGTAGAGCCACCCAAACCTTTTGGAGTTCACATCTTGCCGTATATTATCCCATGTGGGATTTAATATTTTCTATATTGGGAAAAATTCTGAAGGAACTAGGAATAAATTCTATAAAACAAGGTGATTTAAATAAAATGTAATGAAGCATTCCACATTATTTTAAGAAGCGTAAGAGTATCCATTATTACATTTTTTATGTACCCTTGTAATGGAGGTATTTGAGATTAAATGCAAATGTGTACATACCATGAATTCTCCACATTTGTATGTATATAAAGAGAGTAGCAAAATATCATGACCTAGTATTAATATCCAAAAGTTAATTATATTTTTACATATCTGCAAACAAAATAAAACAATCTAGTAATGGTCACCAAATTCAAAACCAAAAATTCCTACAAATGCCTGAGAATCATTCAGGAATTCTGTTCACCAGGAAATACCCAAAGAAAATGAAAAGACAAGCTATATTCTGAAAGAAAATATTTGCAGCAAAATAATTACATTTTTAAAAGATTAGTATTGAGCCCATTTAAAGAATGCCAATAAATCAATAAGATAAAAATCAATAGAAAAAAAGGAACACATAAGCACTTTGTAGATGGAAAAAATAAGCATAGACACTGAGATGTATAAAATGATATAGAGCCTCATCAGCAATTGGTAAAAGAGAAACTAACTATAAAGTACAATATCGCACTTTTAAGACTGGCAAAAGTTGGAAAGTCCAATATTACTGTGTTAGTTACTTTTCTCTTGTTGCAGAAACAAAATACTGGATCCCCAAAGTTAAAGGGGAAAAGGTTTATTTATCTCACAGTTTGTAGAGGTTTCAGTCCATAATTGCCTGGCTCCAAGGCAGAGTGGCACATGGCATAGGAGCATCACAGAGGAGAAACGGTTCATGGCACCCACATGGTAGCAAAAGCAAAAAGGGAACCTTAACAGCATCCTTCTGCTCCTTTTATCTTATCCAGATTACCAGGATTAGGGTGATGCCAAACCAATCAGTGTACTGGTTTAGTAATCACAGGCCCTTAATTCCAGCATCACACACTCTAGATTCAGCCACCTCTGCAAAAGCTACCTATGACCACATAAGGCTTTGGGGGACATCTAGACCCAAACCATAATGATTACCAATGCTATAAAGAATGTGGGGCGGACTGGGGCTTTCATACATTCTGCTGAGAACACAAACAGGCATAATAACCACTACAAAGTAACCTATCATTATCTAATGCACTTATAGATGTTAATCCTTGACTTCTCCATCCCTCATTTTCCTAATCTGTAAAATATATCTAATAATATTTATCTCACAGTTAGTTTTAAAGATTTAAGAGAGATAATACAAATAAATTGCTCTAAGCTCTCCTTAAAAGTCAGATGGCAGTGCTGTTATTAATATTGAATAGACATGTATTTTTTTTTCAGGAGATGTAGGATAATCCAGATATCACACATGTTAGAGTAACACACATAACATTCTGGAAACACGTATCCATGCCTAGAAGAAAAGAGGAAAGTCACTATTTTGGAGAATAGAGAAGTAGAGCACGGGGACATAGGGAGGCAGGAAGATGCCATAGTAGCTTATAACATAGAGTATCAAAGATATGAATAGTGAGTACAATCAGAGAACACATGTGAGCCACCCAGTGGGAAGTGACCAGTTGAAAAATTCCTCTGAGATTTAGGAATATATGAAATGATAAACAATAAAACAAGTCAATTTAATGTGTTATTCTCCAGCAGAAAGTAGACAAAATAAGAAAGGAAGAGGAAAGAAGAAAGCAAACAAACTTTAAGAGCCAAAGAGCTCAAGTGAGGAGCGAGACAGATTAATGACAGCTTCAATTCCTTTGAGCCTCCTCCTCAACTGCGAGGTAGACCGTATGTCGCTTTCCCTAAATCTAAACTGGAATTCAAGTGCTTTGAACAACTGAGTATGAGGGAAGTGATGTTCTGCCAGTTCTGGGCTTGTTTATAAGATGAAATGGAAGTTTCTCACTTATAGCCTCCTGCACCATGAAAAGTCCAGGCTTCTCTGCAAGCAACAGTGGCCACTCGGAGAAGGACCAAGGCGCGTGAATGAGGGAGAAGACGCCATCTTTGATGTCCATCTTGGTCAAGCTTGCAGGCGATTCTAGTCCCAGCCTTTCTCTGACTAAAATCCCATGAGACAGGATGAGCAAGAAATATCTCTCTCAGCCCATTCAAACAACAGAACCATGACAGGTGCTAATAAATTATCGCTTAAACCATTAGATTTTAGAGTAGTCTGTTACATAGCATTAAATAGGCAGAACAAAGTTAATGGTAAGAAGAAGGAGGACATTCTTTTGAGAGAAAACAAAATGTGAAGATGTAGTCTAGCGCTGCCAAGAGGAATATAAAGATCATCTGAAGCCTTTAACTCTTGGGATTTTCTTCCAACTGCAGGATTTTGGACTTAGATGCTTTGGGAAAATATTCTTTCTTGCACAAGCAGAGAAAGGATCTGTCTGAGCAACTTGCCTAAGGGATTGTGACTACCAAGAGTGATTCTCTTTCTCCTGGCCTCGTTAAAAGTAAGGCCAAAATGATTCTAGAGGGTTTTTTTTTCCTGATATTTCCTTCATAAAAGTCTATTGTGCTCCTACAAATACTTTCATTAAAGTCTCAGGATTTGATTTACATAATTGAGGCTGTCCAGCTAATTTTAGGAAAATTACAACTTTGCAAAAAATAACTGTTATACAGTAATTATGGTAAAGATGTTCTGCTTTGTGTCAGGCACAATGGAATCAGTAGGTTTAAAAATTAAGAATAAGTGCCTCTGTGCTCCCGATGTCATGTTAAAAGTGAGAGAGAACTGGTAGGAAACAGCTTTGCATGCTAATCTCAGAGCTTGGGAACATTCTGTGTTAAAATATGTGATTTTCAACCTTGTTAAAAGAAATACTGAAAGAGGGAAATTGATTTTTTTTCCCAGAAAATTTCCCTGTCACACTCCAAGATAAGTTACAGTTATGTCTGTCCATTAAATAAGTATATTATATGAAAAGTCACACTCTAGGAAAAAAAATTGGTCAGCATTGACTTCAACTAGGATTTATACAATCTCTTAATTTAAGGAATCAAGGTTAACTGAGTTGATTGTCTTTAATGTGCAATTGAACTAGTTATGATAATTTATAACAGCAATGGGGAAATTATGCTCATCCCCTCAGAGGGAAATTCTTGGAAATGTTATATTTATAGAGTAAATTAATGTATCAGCATTCCATATTTTAATTTAAATTAATCTATCAGCATTATATATTTTAAATTATCTATAAATTAGTATACAATATTTGGTAGAGGAAATCAGCAAAAGAATGATTTCCTTTATTTGTAAGGGAGAGAATAATTTTAGCCCAGAAGTTTTCAAACTGCTTCCAAAAGGCCTATTTATTTTGTATTGAGATTATGGGGATGTGGAAGAGAGAAAGGAAATCAGAATGGGTGGGTTCTATTCCCTGCTAGCTTTGTCCTAATAATTCATCCCCATCAACAAAGAGTAGTTCTAGTTTCATATGTTTTCAGTACTGATGTAATCATAAAATTTCATTTGAAAAACATAACTAACTCAAACACTAAATAAAATATCCCAACTAGGTTTCCTGAAAAGATGACCTGGAAGTGATTCCTAAAAAGCGACAGCAGTGGAGTGGCAAAGGAAGAGGGTGAAGGGAAAAAAATCAAGGTGGAATTCGAAGGTGAACAAGCTAACATATGGTGGAACTAGACCTCAGTTTTATTTAGAGACCCCCCAGGAAGTGAAGTAGAACACATCTCCATCTCTCAGTGATTTATTTCATAAGGATGAATAAATACTAAAGCATTTATTCACAACTTTCTTTCATCATCGATTTAGGGCTGCTCTCAGAAACATTAATTTCTCATAAATTCTGGCTTGCAGTGTACAAAAGCTAAGATTTTACTTTTCTACTTCCTCCTCCATTATCAAACTCAAATGAATATCCACACAAACAGATGCATTTAAAGAAGAAAGATGTTATCTAAAGCACATGTTCAATACTCTCAAAGATACAACCTTCCATAAGAACAGATATTAAGGATTAAGTGGTTTCAGGGTTTGTGTGTGTGTGTGTGTGTGTGTGTATGTGTGTGTGTGTGTGTGTGTGTGTGAATTCTTATTAAAGAATAAAAAGTAGAGGAAAAAGGAATCAACAGAAAGATGTGTTTAACAGTGCTCTCCTCCATTAAATTTATTGATAGACACAACCAATTAGGAGTTACTAAAGTCCACGCATTGGTAATACCTGAATATTTGGGGCTCCACCCCTGATTAATTTCTATCATATTATAATTAGGATCCTTGGTATGTTATGCAAGCAAATGTTCAGTTTTTAAACTTCGGTGAATATTTGGAGGTCAATCATTGTTTATCTGATTTGCTTTTTCTTTGAGGGAGTAATTACATTTGGTTGATTTTCACAGAAACTAGCATGAATTGCACACCTCTATACTGAAATGCGGTGTATTTTTCTGATAAACTCAACAATAAAGGTGGGACAGAAGAAGCTACTAAGTACCCACATAGTTGCTTTTTTCTTTCACTTTTCAGTTTGCACAGACATAGATACACTATGTGCTGTAAGCGTGGGTGGAAGTGAACTATTTAATTTTGTCCTCAATAAAAATCCTTGAGGAACTGATTCACTGGCGTTACATGACTGCTTTCCAAAAAATGGTGCCAACGGTTTAAATTAGATCCTAAATTTGAAATACACCAAAGTGCAAGGGCATCAAGCATTTTTGGGTTTACTCCCTCATAATGAGAGATAGTCAGTTCCCTGTGTAGTTAAGCTAAACCAGTTAATATTATTATGGAATGCACCATTCATACGAGATGTCCCACATCAGAATTGGAGGAAAAGTATCTAACCACTTAACATGCATATTATCATTTCAACTCAGTCAGTGCCACATTTTAAGTTGTCTGAAATAGAATTTCTCAGAAATTTAAATGGGACAAAGAAAGAATAGACCAAAAAACAGTCACCCAGTCATGTTGCCAAGTAAGGACATACATACATGAAACAAAATAAAATGAACTTACTACCATAGTTGATTATCATCTTGTAAAAGGCCATTTAACAGCAACAAAGTAGTATGAACAATCTCAGAATGATTAATTGCTATATCACAAAAGGATAATTGGAAGAATTTAGCCAGAACTGATAAGCTTCTCCATGCAAATCCTTTAGATGTAAGGAAAACAATTGATTTGAGTTTTCATATCACTTTTTCTTTAGACAGCATGTGGTGTTCCAGTGAAGTTTGCCTAGCATACTCAGAAGCACTCACACCATTTAATACCTGTTTGGTTAAGCCATTCTAAATCAGTTGCTAGTTAAAGACAAAGATCATTCCAAATACTATATAATGCTTTCACTTGACAAGAATGAATTGTAGTTGCATAATGTGCTCATTGAGAAACATAATTAATTACAGAAGCCAAACTTCAAAAGAAACTGAGGACAATATAGGAAATAATACAGGATATGAAATACGAAATATTATATCTCCCAATCTGTTTAGACATCTGATGTGTCAAACTCTTGTTCTCTAAAAATCAAAGAAAAATCATAGGAAAAATGGAGGTTAGGATTAGGAAGATATTTATTGATAGAAAGCTCCTGAGAGGCAGGAGGGGACCCAAGGGGATAACCTGGGGGCCGCACTTTACAGAGGAGTTTTATAGAGTAAAACCCATGTGGTTACTATGTAGGCCACTGCCCTGATCAACCAGTAAGGTTACAACTATAGTCACTTAGGTAATAGTGGTCCAATTGGGAAACAAGTCATGTAATAAGTGTGGATGGAAAGAACAAAGACTTTTTCTAGGAGATGATGGGTCCAGAGGTCTCTGGTCAACTACTGGAGTGGCTGATGTCTATCTAGACTTCATTAGGCCCAATGTTCATCCTTTGAGGGAGTATACAGGTCTGGTCATCTTGTCTTTATCTTGATGCTTCCCGTCTAACAGTTGTATCTCCCACTGCAGTTGTGATGTATTTTACCTTTGTCCTGACTCTATGGAGGACCTAGCACTATCTGACTGCTTATAATATTTCTACCTAACTCAGCTGTCTATAACAAAGAGGCATTTTAAAGCAAAATGTACATATGGTTTTAACTTCTCTGAGCCTCTATTCTTATCTATAAAATGGTGATGATAATACTTCTAGCATCATAGGATTTTTACAAAGATTAGATGATACGCAAAAATTTTTGGCACAGTGCTTATATCTAAATAATTGATATGATCGCTTTGGCCTATACTATTATCATTATTAATCAAAATACAAAAAAGAGAGCCATTGGAGAAAATTGACCACCATATAATAAATATTACCTATTTACCAATGTTCCCTCAATGATAAATAATTAATATTATATTTAATAACAGCTCATAAAGTGCTATCATATAAAAGCAGACATTTAGCATCTATTCAAACACATTAGGTTCATATTTTCCATATTCTTTGACATTTTACCTAACCTATGACCACTGCCACTTCTCATTCACCTATTTTCCTTCCAAAATAAAGAGAAGGTAAAAGTCTAAAACAATTCACATCAAGGAATAATGGACAGAGATGATTAGCCTGGCCCAAATTTCAGAAAGTCCATATTACTGTCAAACTGTAGGAAAAATTTTAAGTGAAGTCATTTAGGTGGGAAAAGAAGGTACATTGTCTGAGGATTAACTACTCTCAATAAAATTAATAACTACTAATTCCATTTCACTGCTTTTTTTTTGAGACATAGTCTCACTGTGTAGTTCAGACTGGCCTTGAACCCACTATGTTGCCCAAGTTGGCCTAGAGCTCATGGTGCTCCTTCTGCCTCAGCCTCCTAAGTGCTTGGATTACAGATGTGCAACACCATGCCCAACTGCCAATTCCCTCTTTGATTTTAAGTTGAAGAACTAGTACAAAAGAAATGAGGCGACATGCTCAAGAGCACACTTGTGGCCAGGAACAGAGCAGTGAATAGAACTATGCTTGCTGCTGGTCCATGAGGACCTTGGCCAAGCTTCTGGTGACCATAAATAGCTGATGTTCAAGGTAAGCAGGGCAGAGCTAGCAGAAACAGACCTGATCAAAGCTTTCAAGGAGCACAATAGTTCCATGTCCATGTCTAGAGTGGTAAACTCCAGCTTATATTTCAGTTCCATCACTTACTTACCAAATTTGGGTATGCCTCAAGTTGCCTCATAAATACTATGGACCCAAGAATTGTTTATGGTCATAGTTTGGTGAGGAATAGATGAAACAAAATGTACAGAATTATTAAGAAAATGTCTATTAAATAATAAATAGAAGGTTTTACTGTGGTTATTTTACCTTCCTTTCCTATGAGATCCCCTTTGTCTCAGCCAACTCAATTTCTCCAAGATATTATTTCTATTCTTTCTCCTCCATTAATATTGACTTCTGAGACAAGTGCTGTGGTATGTCCCATTAGCCTCAGCTACTATAAAGGCTAAGGCAGGATAGTTGCCAGTTGGAGGCCAGCTTGGGCAACAGAAATAAGACAGGAAAACTCTGCCTCAAAAAAAAATCAAAGATATCTAATTTTGAGATGCAATTTAATTAACACTTGAACAATAATGTTTAATGACTCATAACTTTTTCCTCAAAGATCTTCTAATTCATGACTAAAGCTCAAAGACACAGCACAAAGATAGATGGAACTTTGTGTGATGGAGCTTTAACATCAGCAATCATATGAGAGAGAAATTTGTTTGTTTTGCAGTAGAAAGGGGGACTCCAGAAGCTGACCTGCCTGTGATTACATTTGTAGATGTTTGCTTTCTCCTATTACTTTTTATTGGACTGTGCACCCGGTGACAAGAGAGAAGAAACAAAGAGTAATTGCCCAAGGAGCCCTTTCCTGGAATCCCCCAGAAAAGCAGGCAGCCTCTGAACCAGGCTGTGGAAGTCTGTACAGCTGGAGAGGTGACTCATGTACCTGATTCCTCCTTAGCCTCCACAGTTTATGAGTCCAATAATACACCCTTGTCCTCAGCCCACACTGAATTCCAATTGTTTTTTCATTGAAAAATAACACCTCAAAGATATCAGATGACATCTTCCATTTGCTTAACACTTCTCTCCAGTTTGTCTGCAAAACAGAATTTCTGCTGGTTTTAGAATTCCAACTATATATGTTTTAGTATTTTTTAAAAAAACAAACTATATCTGCTTCTTATAATTTAAATATGACTTCTATTATTGGAACAAAACTGGAATAGATTTATTTTTAGCCCCTCCATGGATTCAGTCCATATCTGATGTACAGATATTCTTTACCTAGTAATTCAATTAATATGCAAAACCCACACAAACTATACAGCCATTCCTAAAAATGAGTCAGTAGTACATTATAAACTTCCTTGTACAAAATGCTTGTCATGTTTGCAATGTGTTCAGACTAAGGCTAATCCTTAATTCATGGGGCATAAATGCAACCTTGTTACATGTAGTTTTAGGTCTTTTTCCATAGCTTGCCTTTTGCTGATATTTTTGGAATATAACTAACTACAGCCAGGAGATAAGAAAAGAGACAGGAGATGAGAGTTTCTGAGACCTCATTCTGAATAAAGTATGAACGGAGCTAAAATGCTGTAGTTGAATACAAATCCTCATGTTTACCCCTCTGGCACTGGACTGTTTGATTTCCTCTCTATACAGGGTTGATTAGCATTAGAAGACTTATTCAGAAATAATTCAATTGCCAGTGTCAAATGATCACCTTATCTATGCTAAGACTGTTGCCCTCATGAAAAAATAACTCCATTCTCCTTCTCAGGGCAGAAATATTCAAAATATACTGGGTAAAGCAGACACAGAATTGGTATTTTTCAAGGTGCTTTTCACCTTTAAAAGAGAGGTTATGAGTCTCCTGTTAAGAAAGACTTCAAAATAAATATCTGCTGCTTATTATTTTTAATGAATATATTGTGCTTTTTAAATAACAAGAATATTCACATAGTAATCCATCAGACTGCTAATATACATTTGAACTTTTTCATTAAAGTACCTCCATAAAAAAAGGAAAAGGATATGTTGAACAAAATGTTCTATTTTTTGGTACTCTCTTAACTACACATGATGAGGGATATAGCTCTCCAAGTCATTCAAGTCAACAAATCCTGGTGGAGTACAGTGGACCATTGACTTATGAACTAAATCTGTTCATGAGGGCTGGCTGGGACTCAAGTTGGTCAGTTGAAGACTCAAGTTCCTCTACTCAGCCTTCAAAGTCTCTCTCCTGTAAACAGGCAGATTTTAGTGTCCTTAGACATTGGCCCAGTGCTGGAGACCCCTGCAGTTAGGTTCCAGTACCCACCGCCCCCGTATATGATGCAGGCTTGAAAAAAAATACACTAAGAGACAGAATTAAGAGAGAGAAAGTGGGGTGCCAGGATGACCAATGCCGGTGCAACTGACAAAGGCACTGGCCAGTCCCAGGCACTGACTTTTATTGACAATCAATTGGGGTAAATGTGACATGTGGTTTATGTGGAAATTAATGTAAACAAGACTCATAAAGGACAAGACAAAGCATTCTTGAATTAGGAACAGAATAGACAAAATATATGGTTGTAATTAGAACATTGTCCTTCTGGTCAGAAGGTTTTAGTTGTGGGAATGGAATTTGGGTGCGAGTTACTCTGACCTTGCCATGGAGGCTTCGGCCAGACTCACTTCTATAAACAAGCCAATTGTGGGGTTCACTCTTCACAGCCTGCTTTGGGTATAAACAAAATTACAGTCCTCTACAGCCCAGGATTTCTCAATTAACCTCACACAGGAACGGATGTTGTCATGTTCCTTCTAGAACACTTTAAGGGTTAAATCTGTATCTGAGACCATCTGGAAGCACAAGCAGCTGGCATTTGGGCTGTAACTCAAGACTTTGATCATAAGTTGAAACTAAAATTCCAGTTGTAATCCAAGTTGTTAATATGTCAGGCTGGTCATAACTGGAGGCCCCACTGTAACTCTATTGTAACTAGTACTTTATAAGGGTAACAAGAAAATAAAGTACAGGACTGGAGATTTAGCTCAGTGGCACTGCACCTGCCTTGCAAGTGCAAGGTCCCGAGTTCAATTCCCAGTATCAAAAAAAAAAAAAAAATAAGAAAAAGAAAAAAAAGTATATCTGGTAGGCATTCTCTCAATTCTCTACACTTGACTCAATCTATTAGCAATCTCTTGAAGAAGGTGGTTTCTTATCTCACATCCTGCTAATGCTTCTGAAGCCCTCCTAGGTCACTGTTCTCTAGCATCAAGAGCTCATACTCAATGGATCATCAATGGATGATCCATGGATGAGTTCATGGATAAATGTGCTGTTAGAAGGTGGGGTCCAGTTGGAAGTGTATCACACTGGGGCATCTCTTTGGAGGGCATATCACCCTCCTTGGCACCTTCCTTCACTCTAATTCCTAGCTGCTATGAGGTGAGCTGCTTTTCTCCACAATGCCCTTCTGCCATGATGTTTCTACCTTGGAACCACGCAACCATGGTCTGAAATTGTGAGTTAATAAACTTCTCCTTTAAGTTGAAAATGTTGAGCATTTTTCCCCAGTTATGGCAAAGCATCTAAACAGAAAATTTGTACCAAAAACATGTGGTCTTTGCTGTGACTGTACCTATCATGCAGTTTAGAAGCCTTTGGAACTTATTTGGAGGAAGAGTTTGGAAAAGTTTGGTGATGTAGTCTAGAGAAGCCCAACAACTCTGTAAACAGAGCTTGAAGGATGATTCTAGGTGGAGCTCAGAAGAACAGAATATTGACAGGAATGAAAGTAGTGAAGACCAAACTTAAGATGTTTCACTTGTGAATGAGAGTTCCATTGTCAGTTGAACTAAGAGGTCATGTGTGTTATGTTCTGGTAGAAAGTTTGCCTTCATTTTGTCCATGACCTAGACTTTTCAGGAGACTGAGATTATTAGCAGTGGACTAATAAATCTATCAGATGAAATTTCAAACAGCCCAATATTCAGGCTGTGGCATGAGTACCACTGACTGTTTTCAGCTAGATTTAAAGTTAGAATCAGGGGCAAAAGGCAGAACAGAAACAATAAAACACTTAAATTTTGGCCCAGAAGGAACAACATGTAAATTTGAGGCCAAGGAAAGAATGGTTTATGGAAAGATTAGCCTTAAAAAGAAGCCAAGTATTTTGCATCAGGAAAATCATGAATATGAATTGCTTTTTCTAATTTTCCTTATTCATAGAAATGATGTATACATTATAAATATTTACCCCTTGCCTATTACATATATTGTAAATACTTTACTAGACTGAAAGTTGTCTCCATTTTCTGTTTATCACATTATTCCCCATGAAGAAGAACTTTTTTAGTATTAATCAAATCTATTATTTTTTCCCTGTAGTTCTGAGTTCCCATCTCGTTTGAAATGTCATTTGGAATGTTGTGCTTTAAGATTATTGCATTATCAGCTTTGTGTTACTGTAACATAACTTGAGATAATCAACTTACAAAGAGGAAGTATGCTTCAGCCCACAGTTTTGGTTGCTTCAATTCATCATCACTTGACAATATTGTCTTTGGATTGGCGGTGAGGCAGTAATTTTTGGCAGGAGAGCATGATAGAGCAAGTTTCTCATCCCACAGTGGCCAGGAGAGAGAGAGAGAGAGAGAGAGAGAGAGAGAGAGAGAGAGAGAGAGAGAAGAGGGACTCCCAATATTCCCTTCAAGGGTACACACTCCAAATGACCCACTTCCTTGAACAGGGTCCTACCCCTTAAAGTTTCTGCTGCATCCCAATAGCACCATGAGCTGGGGACCAGACCATTACATGAGCCTTTTGTGGAACACTTATCCAAACCATTTCAGTTATATTAATGTTTCCCTAAAGTGTGGAAATGTTTCATTGTTTTACTTTTTGTACTGGGTTATTTAATTATGTCAGATTTATTTTTAATAAGCTGTGAAATACTTCCATCACTACTCCTCCAGATAAACAGCTGTGCCACTAGGATGTCACCCTTCATTTTATCACTAAAGGGCATCCCTATCACTTAGTGAGGCCTTAACATGCTTAGATCGATTTCCAGATTTTCTGTCCTGTGAAAACAATATATTCTTCTGCTCTTATCACATTCCCATATTATTTTGATTCTAGGAAATTATGCAAATAATTGTCATCATATTTTGACCATTTACTCTTTCATATGATCTTTGACATAATATTTTCCAGTTTGAAAAAATAGATATTCTGATTGAAATTGCATTAACTGTGTGTGATTTGAGAATAATTTTAAATACTATGGTTTTCAAATGTGAGAATACAAATTTGAATATCTACATTCCTATCTAGAAATTTCACTGCAAAATTTCTTTTTTAACAGACAAATATATTTTATATAAAAGACACTGATTTCTAACTTTTTCAGTATGAGAGTTTCAAATCCAAGATCTCACATATAACAAACAAGAGGTTTACAACTGAGCTATATCTCGAGCCCTGTATTGTTTTTTCATTAACTAATATATTGTGAGCTCTTTCATTCCATTCAATACTATTAAGCATTTATGCTGGCTTTTTGTATTAAATATCATGATATGTTCTCACTAAAATAATTTTTATTTTTTAAATTGACAAATCGTATGCACTTATCATGTACAAGTTGTTTGAAAATATGTATATGCTGTAGAATGGCTAAATTAAGATGACTAAAATATGCACAGGCTCACAAAAATAATTTTTGCTGTGAGAACACTTAAAACTTATCTCTTACCCAATTTCAACAACACGTTTTTATCATGGTCGTAGTTTGAAGCATATCTCTTGACCACATTCATCCTAACTGAAATTTTATATCCTTTGGCCAGTATCACCCCAATTATCACCCACACATATACCTAGCATTTGGTAATCAACATTTTATTCTCTACTTCTTTGAAATCAACTTTTTTAGATTTATACTATAAGTGAAATTATGCTGCATTTTCCTTTCTGTGCCTGGATTATTTTATTTAAAATATCGTCCTCCAGTTTCATTCCTGTTGTCATAAGTGACAAGACTTTGTTCTTTTAAAGGTTCAATAGTATTCCTATTCATTCAACTATGATAAACACTTAAGTGGATTCTGTATCATGGCCATTGTCGATAATGCTGCAATGAAGATAAAAGAGTGGATATTTCCTGGACATAGATTTATTTCCTGATGAGGGTATGTCCCAATAAATCCACCATACACTGAAAATATTGTAAGTTGCAAATACATTTAAAATACTTCATCTACCTGACATCATAGCTCAACAACACATTTTGTTTGCTTACCTTCCTGATAAGGTGGATGAGTGGAAGTTTCACAACTGAGAAAGTGTATTTTGTGACATATTGGTAGTATGGGGAAAGATTAAAATTTAAACTTTGAAGTATGATTTCTCCTGAATGTGTATCACTTTTGTGCTACTGTGAAGTCAAAAAACTTTCAAATCAAATTATCCTAAATACAGGTCTGTCACTATATCCAGGAGCAGGACTGCTGAATCAAACAGTAGTTCTATTTTTAATTTTTTGAAGAATCTTCATACAATATTTATAATAGAAGTGATAATTCAAATTCCTATCAATGGTATACAAAGGCTGTGCTTTCTGTACATCCTAACCAACACTTGCTATCTCATTTTACTGATAACCGTCACAACAACAAATGTAAGGTGTTATGTTATTGTGTCCATTTCTCTGGTGATTAGTAATGTTGAACATTTTTCATGCATCCTTTTTCAGTTTATGTGGGGTTTTTTGAGACTATTTCTTCAGATCTTTAGCCCATTTTTTAAACAGATCATTTGTTTTCTTAAAATTGAGTTAAGAACTTTAGATATTTTTAATTTTAACATCTTATCAAGTATATGGTTTACAAATATTTTCTTTCATTATGTAGGTTATGTCTTCACCCTTTCAATTGATTCTTTGGTTGTGCAGTTTTTTAATTTAGCCCCATTTGTCTATTTTTTCTTTTGCTACCCGTATTTTTTGCCTGTGTATTCAAAATATCATTACCTGGATTAAGGTCTTAGGGACTTCCCTCTATGTTTTGTTGTACCAATTTTATAGTTTGGAATCTTTAATCCATTTCAAGTTGGTGTTTGTATAAAGTGTGAGATAATGGTCAATGTTTATTCTTCTGTACGTATCCTATTATATCTGCTTGTTCCAATATTATTTGTTAAAGAGACAGCCTTTTCTTCATTGTGTATTCTCAATGCTTTTGTAAAAATCTATAGATCATAAATGTGTCAATTTATTTCTGGGTTGCCTATTTTCTTCCATTTGTCTATGTATCTGTTTTTATGTGAGTATCATGCTGTTTTGATTACTAGTATTTTACAATATATTTTGAAGTCAAGTAATGTGACCACCTCTAGTTTTTTTTTTTTTCTTAAATGTTTTTCGATGGTTTTTCTTCTTTTGTGATTCATATGAATTTAGGATTTCTTTTTCTATTTCTTTGAGGAGAAAGTCATTAAATTTTGGTAGAGATTCTCATGGGGGCCAACATGTTGTAGGGTCCAAGGCCAGACTCACTTCCCTCTCCTTCCCCAAAGAAGTTATCTCTTTCAATTCTGTTCTGCTTAGTGTGGGGCAAGGTGTGACAGGGGCCTTACCCTCTTCAGTGCTTCTTTCCTTATTTCTATGCTACTCCTAGGTACTGTAATCTCTCGTTTGGCCTCTTTAGTTCTTGTGAAGGTATTTTCAAGTATGAATAGGTGTTCGAATTGGAGTTTCTGTGGGGAACAAGTGCAGGAGAGTACCATTTTGACATCTTGCTCCCTTTCACTCTAAAAGATTCTGTTGAATCACTGAGTTCCCATCTTTGTTATTACCACTAGCATTATGTTTTCTTATTATTATAACTAGCATTGTATATTGAGCTATTCTACAGACAAGTCTCTCCTCACATCTATGTATTACTTTTATAGCAAAAGGCTATTCATGCTCCACATTGAAATCTTGAAAAGAACAAAAAAACTTATTTTAAAAAATCAGCTATAACTACATCATCTAAAGATAATTACCTGATGAGGTTTATTGTATGTCTTTTAATATTTTCTTCTTTCTCTTTCTGTATGTATGTATGGTATAAAAAAGCAGCACCAAATTGCATACACATTTTACTGTCTTGTTTTCCCTCCCATTATACTGTGATTGTGCAAATATTTTTGCCATTTAGTTTTTGTATGTGTTTTAATGGACATGTCTGAAGTGCTTCTCTAAACTCTCTCAGCCTCAGTGTCTCCTGACACATTGTCCTGCTCCCTCTCAGCCACTGCTTTGGTGCATGACTCTCTCTGGAAATCAGTGAGCCCCAAATCCAGAGCCTCTGGCTCCTCTCACTACGTACTACTTGGTTGAAGCCAACTAAATACACCAATCCAACTTCCCTGTGTGTTGAAGAAATAATATAAGGCAAAACTGCGGAATTAAGTCTCTGATGGATGAACTTTGACTCAGGGTAAGGGAAGACACACGGAAGAAATAAGAAACATTCTTTCTCAAGTATTTTCTCAGATGATATTCTCCAATGTGTCTAGAGGCAGACAGTAGCTTGTGAATAACATATTATTGCATTTTCCACTCATCCTTCTTTGCCTCACTCTTACTGGCTTCATACTTGCTATCCTAGGATTGCAGGATTCAAGGAGAATTAACCCTTAAGTCCCATCTCAGGTGCTCTCTTTGTATGGGCCCTGGGATAAGCACCAGTATAGCATTGTATCATAAGGATATTATAACTTAGTAATAATTCTCCTATTGATAATCTTTCAGGTGTTTCCAGATTTTACTTAGTACAGGTAGTTCTAGCATAAATATTCTTACATATATCTCCAATTACATTCTTAGGATAAGTTCATAAATTTAGAATTACTGTAAAGCATGATAAACATTTTAAGAATAAAGAAACATTTGAGCAAATAACATTGAAATTCTTTAACTCCATACTTAAAGAGTCAGCAAAAGTAATTAGTTAGAAATTACTGAATAGACACTCTGAAATGGGAATTCTTTGTGGTTTAATAGAGTAAACTTTAGAAACAATGCTGGAAATGTAATCTGATCTCCAGCTCCTCATTAAACAAGTAATAAATTTTAATGTCTATAAGTGTCTCCAATACATTCAGCATTTCCTTCATTTTACAGATAGCCCATATCCCACTTGTTCAGGAATACTTTCTTTACCCTTAAGGAATTTTTTGTTTTACTTTAATTTCTCAATTATGCACTGTTTAATTAATATCACTGAATCCTTTTGGAAGTGTTTCAGAAAACAGCAACATCAAAGAGGTTTTTCTTCTTTCTCGTGTGTCTGGTAGCCTCCTCTACATTGCTAATGGAACTATCTATGTGATATTGCAGTTCACTACTTCTCCATAACTCCATTCTGAGAGGGCACAGCATGATTACAGGGGTCTAATAATTTGCATATGCTCCCAATGCTGCCTATGATAGACTGAATAAATAACATATATGTGCTATTTGGTTCCATTCTATTACATATTTTCTCATATGAGTGTTACTAAAAGTATCACTATGAAGATTGAGGAGTTAGATGAGCATCCCATAAATAACAACATACAACACTATTGCTCTGATTTGACCCCTGTGTTCTGTCCATGCAAGATATCAAATTCTACCTGTGCCAGCATCCTGCTTGTTGTGGCAATGGAAAAGAAACAATAAAAAAAAATTATTTGATCAGTGTATTTGTTTACTTCTTTAATTCAATACTGAAAAAAGGCATATCGCATTGCACTTCACTAGTGCATCCCTAACTCATGATTCTGTAATCTATCTTTATATCCTGTATCTCAAAAGCAATACCATTTGATGGATAAGATTGGGCTCCAATGTCAAAATTCTTGTGCTCAAATCCTGGTTCCAACACTGAGTGGCTTTGGTAAATTTCACGTTTTCATCTCTTCTTCTATAAAATTAGGACAATAGCCATAAATATTTCACTAGATTATCATGACAATTTATGTTACTATATGTAATTTTGAA
Source organism: Heterocephalus glaber (assembly GCF_053883595.1). NCBI lineage: Eukaryota > Metazoa > Chordata > Mammalia > Rodentia > Bathyergidae > Heterocephalus > Heterocephalus glaber. The sequence goes on along the minus strand of NW_028258151.1, from coordinate 25,657,494 downwards.
GAGTGTCCAGTACATGGTCTGAACAACAAAACAAAATGTAATAAAGATAAAAATAATTTTTAATCGTTTCATGTTCAACATTATGTTGACTACCTGGCTAACATCTGATTTAAACTATTTGATCTTGTACTTCTTGCCAAATTTGATGACTTTCAGGGGGGAGAAATAAAGGAGAAAATGAATTAACACTAATCCAAGACCTAATATATTCTAAATGCTTAACTATTATACTGTCTCCTCCTAAATCTGTTAATTTTCTTTCCCAATACTTGCCATTTAATTCCAAGTAGAATTAAGGACAACAGACATAAATCTGTTAATTATTATGCTCCACGTGATATCATGTAATTATTAAAATGTGCCCACACGGGGCCAGAGATTTAGCTCAGTGGTTCCTTGGCTTGCCACACAAGTGCAAGGACCCAAGTTCGATCCCTGGTACCAAAAAAAAAATATGTGCCCACATTACACATGACATAATTTTTGATATTTAAAGGATTGAAAGGACTTTTCTTTCCTTTTTTTGCTTAAATTCTTTTATTGGTACATTTTAGGTATACAAGAAGTTTACATTTATCATTGGGTGTTTGTACCTGTACATGATGTATCTTGGTTCTTATTTTTTCCCCATTACCTGTGGTCTTAAAATCATTCTTAGATTCAATTTCCTACTTTAGAACTTTAAGATAAAAAATATTTTGTGTCTCAAGCAATTTAAAAGGCTCTTGAAAATCTTACAGACACTCTGCCTATGTAATACAATGTATAATTCATCTGTCTTTACACATCGCACCTTTATCAGCAAAGTTAAATTTTCTGTTCTACCTATGGAGAAACAGACATAGGCAGGTCAGAAATCTTTACCAGTTTCATAGAGGAAAAGCATTATAGAGAGTGGTGGCTAAAATCAGAAATGTTTTATCTACATCATGTGACCTCCAGAGTTCCCATTTTTCTCAGCTCAAAGTGGGGCAAAAGGCATTGTGTGGCCCTTTGAAATAAATACATGGACTACAGTGTTCTTTATCCCCTAGAAGACCCTGCTCCTTCAGAGCTCTCTAGTCCTAAATCCTTTTTGGAAGAAAGCCCAGATTTCTGGAACTTCATTTACTCTCTTGTCACACTGCCCATCAAGAATTAAAGCTCCATGACTTCATGTGGCTGAAGCCCAGAACTCTTTTAACATTTCATTTTATCTTTACTTTAAACACCTTTTTGTTTCTGTTCATATCAGTGAGATGTGTTTTATGTTCTGCCCTTTAAGTTTTAAATCCCCTTTCTTCTTTGGGGTCTTTTTCAGCAATTGGTCAGCATGGCAGCACAAAGTAGCCACTTCTCCGAGTTGTCTGAAACAAATTCTAAAATCAGAGTGTTTGGCCTGGAAACTGAACAAAATAAAAGTTATGTGTCATCAGCATCAAAATATAGGTTCCGCTTGCATTTTGCTTCTTTGCCAACTGTTTCTAATGAGTCAAAATTATTTCCTTTAGTTCCATTAAATATTTAATCTGGAAACAAAATTTATCTGACAAACATGAAGAGGGTATAGGATGAGTCATAAATCCAGAGATGTGGCTTGATCTTATCCACCAGAAAGATCAGACAGATCTAGGCATACAAAGGCTGTTAATATTTATTGAGACTTTAAAATGCCAAATATAATTCAAAGAATTTGGTGTATACGAATGCATTTTTCCTCCCAACAAAGCTACGTAGTCTCATTGTCATGTTAGAGAGGAAACCAAAGCATAGCGGGGTAAAGTAAGTTCCCCAAAGTCACAAAGGTAGTGATCAATAGAGCAGAAATTTGAACACAAGAGGTACAGCAACAGCATCTAAAGCCTTAATCACTTGCAAGAATATCTGTCCCATCCAGGAAAAGGGAATTTTAAGAGAGGAAGAATATAGGCAGAAGAGATATGGATAAGATGATAGAAGGGAAAAGTGAAGTAAAAGCAATTTTGCTGCATCCAAGGCTGCAGACTCTCAAATGGCCCTACAGCAAACACCGTAGGAATATTCTCTGGGGACAAATTATGTTTGAAGACATAGGAAGAGACAGAAACAGAAATAGTGGTAGGAAACAAATATGAGGCTTGGTAATATGTGGACTACTAGAGTAAAGATGTTGATATTTTGACACTTGTCACCAGTAGCAAAGGCAGCATTAAGCACGCTTATGTGTCTTCCCAGAGAGCTTGTCTCAAATTTGAAGGTCAAAGCAAGGGAAGCAAGAATTCTATGCCACTTGGAAACCACAGATGCTAGATTGATGTGATCACAAATTTATAACCTGGGCAGGAAATGCCACGTGGGCATTTGGGGGATTAAGTGGGTGAAATTTAGATTATTATCCCTAAGTACAGATTTAGGAAAACTCAGATTCTTAAAAGATAGCTTTCTAATCCTTTGCAAAACTAAAATTAAATTAACCAGCAAAAGCGGAAAATTATAACTGTGGGCAAAGGATATAAAAGTAATCAAAATGAACATTATTTAGAAATAAGAATAATAGATTGTATTAAAATGTTTCTGTATTTTTGGTTGGCTTTGCCTCTTAATAAGTATTTTTGCCATTACTGAGGCCCTTTAAGAAGACACTAAAATCTTTACAAGAATAAAATGATCAAAGGGAAATATGGACCAATTCATGAAATACTAAGAACATCCTGCGTATTAATCAAAAATCACAACTTTAGAACATCCAAAGATTGGGAAAGGGTGATTTTTGCTAGGTTTCTGGTTTAGGTACTAGAACTTGTTGTATCCAACTGCTAAGATTCCTGCAAGGAATGCATGAGAGTACAGCTAAGAAAGATTATAGAAAAATGTGAGCATTGCACAGATGCTAAGCTTACTGCTATGACATGTCCGAGAAAGGAAAGCAGAGGACAAGACCATCCATGCCTCCCCTTTATTTAGTCCCTTTGAGGAATATGAGTAGGAGAAGCAAGACCAGCAATTAGACCTGTTTTCCCTGGACATATAGCATCAGTACTGCTTGTGTTATTGACAGGCTCATTAACAAAGTGACTCACTAAAGTTTCCAGTCTCACCGCAAGAATTGGAGCAAACAATCTGTCAAGACAAAGATTATCATTTCTTTCATCAAGTGTTTAGAAAGCAGAGATAAATGCTGGTAAAACATTCAATACAAATCAAATTGGCAATGATGGGGAATGAGGAAGTAAATTTGGGACCAAATGATGAATTATCATGAAATTATTAGAAATCTTTCTAAGCAGTATTTAGTGAGATGGAACACATATGATATCATATCAAAGAAACAAGCAAGATATAAAATTTTAGATGTGATTGGTTGTGTATATAAATATAATTTGCATATCTATGTGTATAAATATTTAAAAAACAAAGAAAGAAATTTGTCAAAATGTAAGAAAATTATATTTGGATAGTACAATATAATTTAAAAGATTTTCTTATGTATATTTTTCAATAATTTTCTAACTAATGGGCCAGGGATTTAGCTCAGTGGTTCTGGCGCCTGCCTTGCAAGCACAAGGTCTTGAGTTCAATCCCCAGTACCAAAAAAAAAAAATAATAATAATAATAATAATAATTTTCTATTACCTATATACTTTTTAAATTAAAGGTACTTTGTGGAGATATTAAATATGCATTGTACTGATAAGAATTTCACATTCATTTTAGGAGTCTAAAGTTTCCATCTTACCATTTATTCTACAGAAAGAAAATAATTTTAAGAATTTTATTAACTATTATCTAGAAACTGAGAAATTATCAATTTTTCTCAGTGTAGTTTTAAAAAATAGAACTAAACTCAAAATAAATGAACCATATTTTAATTACATTCCCTCTTAAGTAACCCAAAATCCAATGAATGAAGGAGTTAGACATATACAATGTTGAGTTAGCTGGAACTGAGTCTCACTAAAGAATCTTAGTCTTGTCAAGAAAAAAATAGATTAAGTAAATGATATTAGCTGACTGAACAAATACTGATCTCTGATATTTAAGACCATAATTCCAAATTATGAATGTGGAAAGAATTAGGAAAATAGAGAGTCATAATTAGAATACCATAGTAGTAATGGCTGCTGGCAAAATCGCTGATGGATGAGAAACTTGAAAGACAAATAGAATAATTTCAAGCCCTAAAACTACCTCTCAAAAGTATTTATTAATTACAATGGTGGCTGTAACATATTTCCAAAAATTATGATTATCTTATCTGCAGAATGTGAAGCTTTATTCTCCCTTCACTAGAGTATTAATTTATTGTAGACTTAGTGGCTAGATTCTAATGAATTGAACATAGAAAAGGGAAAATAATCACTTTACAACAGACATATTGGGCATGTACTGCTTTAATCTAGGGGTATCCTAAGCCACACTGGTATCTTGTGTCCTCTGACATAATGGTAGAGAAAAATACATGTTCTGAAGTATTTTTCCAGATTCTGTAACTCCATCCTAATAATGAAAAAACAGCAAACTAACCCATATTGAGGAGGAAACTGCAAAATACCTAACCAGTATTCTTCAGTAGCATCAAGCTCATTAGAAAGAAAAGAATACCACTGTGGAAGAATCACAGCTTAGGAGACCAAGGAGATATAATTTTTGAAAGCAATATATATCATTGTATCCTAGATCAGAAATAGCATTTTCATGCAAAAACTGGTGAAATTTCAATAAAGTCTGTAGTTTGGTTGATGATATTCTTCTTAGGTTAATTTCTTAGTTCTGATAAATGTACTATATGGCTATATAGAAACTTGACATTAGACCAAACTGGATAAAGGGTATGTGGAAATTCTCTGTCCTGCCTTAAAACTCTTCTATAATCTAGAAATTTTAATGAGTATTTACTTAAATTCTCCAGGCAATAGCACAGAATATACTCACTACAAAGGGAAGAAGGGAAAGGAAAAATTATGAGAAAAGAAAAAAAATGGAAACGAAATCTATGTAAATAGGGAAGGGTGGAGGGGGTGAAGAGTACACAGGTAAAGGGGAAAAAAAAGAACTAAGATACACCGTGTACAGGTACAAGCACCCAATGATAAATGTAAACATATTGTATAACTAAAATGTACCAATAAAAGAATTTTTTAAAAAAGAATATCCTTGCTATGGTTTGAATATAGGTTCAGGTGCTGCCCTCAGAAGGGATTAATGCAGTTCTCCTGAAACTCTGGGTTAGTTCTCTTGAAAGCAGAGTATTATAAAGGGCAAGACTGGCCCTTCCACTCTTTGGCTTCCTATTCCACCATGCGACCAATCTGACAGGTGCTTCTGCCATTGTGATCCCACTTACCATGGGCCCTCACCAAAGAATGTGATACCACTGACCAACCTTGGATTTTCAACCTTCAAAACTGACCTAAATAAGCTCTTTCCCTTATAAAGTACTCCACCTCATATATTTTGTTATACGATAGAAAAATGAACTAAGACAACACCCCATATCTAAATAAGTGTAGTTATTCATGTAATTGCTCAGGCTAGGAAGCAGTACTCTGCTTTGTCACTAGGTTCTTACTGGTTCTGCAATCAAAATAAATAGGAAAATAGTGAAATTGTCTCCATTGCTACTATGAGCACCCCGATCTAATTCTTCCTCTTTTCTTGCCATAACTACAGTATCTTCCCATTCTTCCCGTTTCCATTTGTTCTCCTCTTTATCCCATTCTCCATATAGTTTTTGGAGTGGCACAACAAGTCTGTTATGCTTCTAATTTACTTAACCCTTACTAGCCTCTAAGAATGGGGTTTGCTTTCCATAGCATGATGTACAGAATTCTGTTTAAGCCTGTCTTTCTCTTCAGTTTTATGTCAGGCCACAATTTTTTTCCTTTGTAAAGCTGCTGACCACATCTTCCTCCTATTCAGATTGCATAAAAGTCATTCTAAAGTGTAGGTATTTTTATCTGCTGTTCCTTCTTCCTGAATTCTCAGTTGCTGCTTTTACCTTCCTTGTCTGGCTTTTTCATCATCACGCATGGGTCTGCTCAAATGCCCTTCATCAAGAATATGTTTAATGACTCCTCCCCAAGACCTACACCAATTAACATCCACTTTCTACCGTATGCTTTTGCTAATTATGATTTCACAGACAACTGTCTTCAATTTTCTGTTTCAGTTACCTAGTCTTGTAATAGATACTTCAGAATCTTATTCAAACACTAGGAAACATGTATTGATCCCTTAGGGTAGTGATGGTGAACCTCTCAGAGCTTTCAATGATAACAGAGTCAACTGTGGCACACATACCACAGGTTTGCCACCACTGACTTAGGATGTGACAGGTAGTTGATTTGACACTTATAATATCTCTACAAGATAGTCTGTGAGTGAAGCTGGGATCTATACTCTTTCCTTCTTGTGCTGTGAACCATATCTGACTGAGCCCCACAAACTCTTGTCACCTTGAACCTCTGCACCTGAAACTCATAAAGCAAACTTCATACACATGACATTCTGGGTCTCATAGAAATTTGTTAGTTCTTCTGGAGCAGTTGGACATCATGTGTTTATTTTTTTATACTGAGCACAGTGAGTGAACCAATGAGTTATTTCCATGCTCCTTGTATTAAGAAATACTGTATCATTCCTTGTCCCACTGTATTTCTACCCTTATGTCTTTTCTGGGATTTCCTGTCCTATTTCATTGTGAAAGAGTCAACACTGCTTCCTCTTTGGCTTCATTCTTTTCCTATCAGCAGTTTTTCCCAACTACTTATGCTTTCACTAATCTTAGAAGTAATTTACCTAATCCTCCAAAACTTCTTTTAGAATTTTTTTCTTTCTCCCTTTGGTGTACAGTATCTCTGAAAAGACATTTGTGTGCAATTCTATCTCTCCTTGCCCACTTTTACAGCTTTTTAAGGTCTTTGTACTCCTCTGCTATAAATCTCTTTCTTTGTCACCTTACAGCCTTTCCTCCCTTGTTTTCTCTTGATGAATCTTGACATGAAACTGTCTTGGTTCAACAAAACTGTATGGTCCTCTTAAATTTCCAAGGCTCCCTAGCAATCGGGTTCTGGAAATGTGATTAGTTTTGGCCAATGAACTATGTGGAGAGGAGACATACGTTACTTCTGGGATAAGGCCGCAAAGAGTCAGTTTCTCTCTCTCTCTCTCTCTCTCTCTCTCTCTCTCTCTCTCTCTCTCGCTGTATTTTAATTCTAACCTTAGGTCTAGCTCTCTTTTGCAAACCCTAAAAACATTAGAGACCAAGTATTTCAAATCACCTACAGGGTGGAGAAGGGCAACCAGAACCATGTTTGCTTTTAGGTGAAAACTAAATGGATATTGTGTTAAATCAGAGAAATTGTCATGATTTTCTGTTACATAAAAGTTTATTACTTCCATTGGCCAGAATTAAGCCTCTTCTCTGTTATCCTGAAAAACTGTAGCAAAAGTACATTTTTTTAAATTTACCTTGTTTTATGTTTTCCAAAAGGAACCATATGCTTCTACTCACTCTTTGGTACGCTTTCTATTCACCCTAAGCTTCACTGTCCCTTATCTTTAATTTATACCTCCATTATACTTAATGATGTGAGAACAAAGTAACTCTTACCATCTTGTCTTAGCCAGATACTCAACAAAACAAAGCCTAAAGCTATCTGCCAATGCTTTACTGGGAGGGGCAATATTAATTACAAGGTGAAATTTTGCTAAACAGGCCTTCATGAGAAAATTGCAGCAAGTTTCTCAGTCATGCAGGATATCTCTAGAGAAGATAAGTGGAACCATGGTGCATGGAACCAAATTAAAGGGACAGGAAGGGTACAAAATGTATCTGCCAACTCATTTCTGTCTCCTTTTTGTCACTGGTCAATCTTTGCTCCATATTTTTCAGCTTGTATTAACTGATCAATCCAAGAAGTCCTTGGAAAAACCAGTTCCTATGTCCAAAACTTTGTGCTTTACCTAAGACCAGAAGTGGTGAAAGGCACCAAAACTTAGTTGAGTTGCTGAGTAACTGCAGTGTTAAAGGCGATGTTGTCCTTGCAATAGAAGAGACTGTGCTGGAGCCTGGTTCTTATCCTAAAAGTAGATAAGATGGCTAGTATTACTGGGAGGTGAGAATGCACAACCATGGAGAAGAGGGGACTCTGTCTAACAAGTGGGTAGTCCGGGGCCAGGAGATAGATGGGTAGGCTGAACAAATTTCCAGGCAAAAACAGACTGGGCCTGGTATAAATGGTCACAAACAATGTATCTGATACTTTTGCAACTGCTCTTTGGTCTCTAGATTTAAAGACTGCTAAAACTTCCAAAATCTACAGAGATCTGTTGTATAAGCATCTCTGCTTCTTCAAGATAATCAACACTTCACTGTTCACCAAAAAATCCAAAATCCAACCAACAGAAAGATCAAGTTGAAAAGTTACAGTTGTCCAGTGCAAAACAAATGCCATGATATAACTTAGCTCCTTTAAAACAAGTTTGTTTTAGATGCCCATTCATCCTTTATTAGAAACGGAACACAAGAGCAACAAACCCAGCGGGAAAAGCTCTTCTCAAAATCTATATCCTCAATAATAGTCAATTCGGCAGTCTTTTGCATAAATACAAAATCTCCAATGCAAATACAGGATCATTTCAATTACCTCCTGGAGCAGGTTAACAGTTATCAACAACTTAAGACATGACATTTCATCCCGGGCATAAGTGTGGAGGAGCAGAAAAGAACCAGGCAGAGAGTCAAGAAGCCCCAGAGACTTAGAAAACTCAGAATTATACCAACTACACTAGCCCTGCAGCTGAAATGCCCTTAATGACAGTGTATTTTTAAACCATTTCCACCCAGGCAGCAGACACAGACAGAAAAAAGAACAATCAGCCTGAACAGTTCATTTGGCTGCCACCTTTGCCCATGCCACACGCATCTCTGTGGGCCAGGGCTGAGAATTGAGGGAGTCGTGGGGTTTACTGCTCAGGCCCTGATTATAAAATAGAAGAACAGGTCTAAACTCCTGCTAACATTTCACTCTCACCCAGCAGGATGGTGATTAGCTGTGTTTTCTCTAAGCCATTGCTTTTTAATATCCTTACTGACCATTTTCCATATTCATGTTTGGAGCCTGGCTATGAGATAATGTTTGTATGGGGCGTGTGGTGTTTTGCAAGGTCTGTAATCTTAGTAGCTCAGGGGTGTACAGACTGCACAGTATGATGGTAGCTATGAAAGGCATCTAGTGATATTGTAGACAGCAGAAATCACTAGCAGGTTGAGTTGGGGTGTGTCCCATTCCAGCTTTGAGACCTGGGAAACATAAGCTGGATGTGCTTTTTGGGTATTCTGATGCTATGGAGGAAGAGAAGTCCTAATTGGTCCATGCCAGGCTTGGGCTGGGAAGACAGATGCATAGGTCCTTCCCTTTCCTGAGAAGGTTAATTCAAAAACCAGTTACCTGCATGGAACCAAAAGTAAACCATCATCACTCCTTATTTAGTGATGTTGGATCTTCAGGAAAGAAAATGAAAGCAACCTATGTGACATTGGGTAAGTTATTCAATTTGTGTACAATTTAGTTTCCTCATCCATGAAATGTGCATAAAAAGTTCTACCTCATAAGTTTGTTATCAAAGTGAGTTATTTATAAAGTGCTTCACATAAAAAGTTCCATATAAGAGTATAATAAAAAAAGAATGAGAAGATCCACTGTGCCTCCTCCTCATTCTAGCTAGGGAAAATAAACGTGTTTAGTGCCAGCATATCCCACTAGTTCTTCTTGCTACTTACATTGGTTCTAGGTAATGAGGATCTTTCAGTTTTCCCAATGAAAGAATCATCTTTATCCCTACTTGATAGTATTTCTGTCATGACTAGATTATTTAATGATCCACCAAACACTGTATTCCCCTATACACACTTGTTTTTGACTTAAAAACCTGAGCTCACATGATTCTGTCCTTCAGGTTCAAACCCAATTGTTTCCTTGATGGGGAATTTAGGTAGTTCTAATTCACAGTAAAGTATAGACCGGAATATAATTGATAGTCAATAGGCCACAAAAGAATAAGTGAACGTGTTCTCCGATCTTAAGTCTTAATTAAGATGACAAGGATTGTGCTTTAATTAGAATCTGAGTGTCTGTCTTACACCACCTTGTGACAATTAATTATCTCCTTGCCATCCCCTAGCATCTTCTGCCCCACCCCCACCCCAGGTTTTATGGAGTTTGTGCACTCCAGGTTTCATCCTCCATGTCTCTGTAAAATGAGGCCCCTAGACCAAATCACTGTCTTCTAACTCTCCGGTTTTTCCTCACATCATCAAAAAACTCCCCTTCATGTCATTATATAAGGGTGGAGTGCTGGTAACTGAGGGAAAACATTAATTTTTTTTCTTGAAAGAGTAATTTTGGACAGTCCTGTAGCTTAGCACAATGGGTCCCTTGTCTGTGAACCAAAATAAATCACTTCTTTTCTAGTCTCCACAGTACTTTGTTTACACATTTGTCACAACATTTAAATTTCCTTCAGCAATTGTGTCTTTTTCAATATTGTATCCAATGCATCTAACACATTGCTTCACACTCAAAATACTCATTTGATACAGAGTTGCTTGGCTAGAGAAAGTTACGGAACACATTTTCAACATACTATTTTTTCCCTATTTAGGTTGGATTTTTGCCAGAAACAATTAATATTTTAACCTCTAAGATTAAAATCTCTATGTTCATTCTGTTAAACTGTGACAATGTATTAACTTAAGAATTCTATTTTCTAGCAAAGCTCCCCAGAAATCACTTTACTGACAAGCACAAGAGTGGAGGTTCAGAGTGGGAAGGACTTGGGTCCTTGCCCCAGTTTCGCTATTTAATAGTTCAGTAAATTTGGAGAAGTTATTTCATACTTCTTCTGTGTGCTCTGTTTGTGTTTAATGTCAAAATAAGATGATCACTGTTGTCTGGGCATGTGGAAAAGATCAAAAATAGGCAAAAGAGGTATAATCATCTGATAGACAATAAATAGTGGCTGAAAGCATTTTATTTATTAATAATAGTATTATCTTTACAAAGCTCTCAAAATCATTAAATACTTTCAAAATTAAATATTGGGAACCACAGAGACTTGAAATGCTTAAAGACCAACACGCACACACTCATTCCCGCCTGGTAATGCGACATTGGTACTACAGAGGAGTAGAATCCTAATATTACATATCCAGCAATGAAACCTAATCAACATGCAAAAACCCCTGACAGAATTAATAATTATGATTAAAAAAATCCATGAACAACTGATTGTAATGATCAGATAAGGAACTTATTTCCAGCCAACACTGTGAGAAGCTAATCTTCTTCACATCCTAATCTACTGACACACAGACTCTAGGCTGAAATAAGCTCTTAATAATGAATAATCTAGCAATGGATATAATTCTGCTGAGCAGAAAAATGGTGGATTACAGAGCATTTCAGGGAGAATTGGTTTCTCTTTCCCCCCACCTTTCCACCCTTTCAGATACTTTTCCTTAAATATTGTTTTGATTGTTACTGCCACCTTAAGGACGCAAGAGGTTGTGTACACAGTGAAGAAAGGATTCAATATTCTTCCAAAGAAAAGGTACAGAGAAAAAATGTTACAATACAATGAAAGCACAGAGGAATGGCTGAAATTTATATTAATAACTCCTAAGGAAAACAATCTGCTAATTCTGAATTCATCTATTCTGGTGTCCGAGGATCATAATTATAAATTCATAATTTCCACAAATAAATCTGTTTCTCTCTCTCTCTCTCTCTTCTTCAGTGGACAGTCTAATGATTCCAATTTTTCCACACTGATGCAAAGAATGAAAATGCAGCTTTTTTTCCCCATTATTAAGAGCTATCTCAGGCACAGTAGGCAGCTTGATTAGAAACTGAGATAAAATCCAGGAACTGTGATCATGTGCTTATAATGATGCCCATGAGCTAACTGACCTGCTACTCTGATGTGGGACTTCATGGGTTACATCAGAGACTAGATTTAAAAAATTAAGGAAAGCAAAATGGTGCCCTGGAATATTAAATTATAACTGGGCTAGCGTTTGATGGTGGGCCTCAACAGGCAGGAGGGACCACGACAAGGAGGATCATCTTCACTGCCTTCCAGAGCTTCATGCACCCTGAGGAGGCTGTCAGATGAGCAAAGAAAAGGTGTAAAAATGAAAGAAGAGAAATACCATGTAGCTATCTGTTCATTTCTCTATTTATTAAATATTATTGAGCACCTTTTATGCACCAGGAACTCTACAGGTAACAGGATCTGCCTCTAAAATGCCAAAAGCTCGGGAGAATTACAGCCAAGCAAAGAGGCAATGTTTCCTAGCTCAACTGTAAGAAGGTGCCCGTGATTCTTTAACCTTGGTTCTTTAACTTTCTGTTTAAAGTTTCTTATTGGGAAGCACTCAGGGTGGAGGTTTGGAAAGACCTGGATTTCAAAACCTCTCCTTAGCCTTGATCTCTCATCTTAGCATGTCTTTCAATTTTCTTGAGCTGTAGTTTTAACTTCTGTGAAATGGAAATGCTGAAAGCTACTTTAGAGTACTGTCCTGAGGGCTGCTGATATTAGAGAAGCACTTGGGAAACTTCTGGGACAAGCTCCCTGATCGTGAGTGTGTCCAGAAAAACTTGGGAAGCCCCACTAAGCATCCACAACCTCACAAGCATTGCCCTGGAAACCACACAGTGCCAGATAGAGAAGGTTGCATCTCATACCAGACCAAATGCCAGACTTCCCCAAGGAAACCATCAGGGCCAACCCACCGAGAATTTCACCCTGTTTACCCCAATTCCCAATCCAGAAGCTAAAGCCTCTGGGGTCACACGTGATCATCAAATTCTTTTCTCTTCACTGTTCTGTACTGAACCTAGATTTTCGCTCTCCATGCCAATCCTTCAAATGATATTTTCAATTGCCCCAGTTTAAAACTTATGATCCAGAAAGAGAATTGATGGTTGTAGTGTGGTATAAAGATCCTGCATACTGAGGAGAGCACCAGCTTATACACTGTGCATGTTCACATTGTCCTTTTCATAAATTTAACCCATCCCCCCCCCAGTGTCACATGCATAATAGATACCCTGCCCATATTCTGTTTTGAAGATTGCAGCTCCTGCCCAGCCCTTCTTGAAGGTGTTTGCTTAAATGTCTGCATTTCACACCTCAAATCCTTGCTCCCCTTAGTGACAGCTGATTGGTCAAGGCATGAACTTTAAAACAAAAGGATCCAATCTAGAATCTAGGCTAAGCCAATCACAGTGTCTCTTACAAACAAAACAAACAAACAAATGTTGGTGAGTCCATGACTCTGAGAAGTCATAAAGTCAAGGCCAAGGAAATTCAAAGCCATCTCTAAACTTTTCTGTGGCATATAAACGAAAGGAGCAGAAAATGAAGCAGGTGCCTGAAAAGAAAGCAACCATGAGACACACACAGCCATAAGAGAAGGAAGGAATCTCATTTCCCAGTCTCCATAGATGCCAGCTGCTCCTCCTTCCCAAATTTCATTTCTGTATTCGCAAATTTTATTTTTGTGACACTTTTTATTGTAACTTTGCCATAAACCTCATTTTAAAATTTAACTCATCTGAATGGGTTTCTGTTTCTTCATATCAAAAAATCCCTGATTGGCTACTAATACTCCTGCCAAAAGTGAAAAAATGAAGGAATCTTCATTTCTTAAAACTCTTGTTTGAATCATGTAGACGTATCTTTTATCCTTTGAAAGGCAATGTTTCTCTGTCCCTCCTGGGAGATGTTAGGGCTTAGGGGCCCATGGCCAAGTTGTGCCATATCTCAAGACAATAGATTAGGGAAATATAGTGGAATAAATGTGTTCCCCCAAATTTATAGGTTGAAATCCTAACTCCAAAGTAAAAGGATTAAGAAGTGAGACTTTTGATAAGTAATTGAGTCATGAAAATAGAGCTCCCATGAATGGGCTTGGGGCCTTAACAAAGAGGCCAGAATATCAGCCCTGCTCTCTTTCCACCTTGTGAAGATGAAAGAAGTTGACAATCTGCACCCCCTAAGAGAGCCCTTGACAAGAAACCCACTTAATTAAAAAAGAAACTCATACACTGAAACTTAAAGGGTAGAAAACAATAATCTATGTTACAGGAACACGAAAAAAGCAGGAGTAGGTATCCTCTTTGCAGATCAAGTAGATTTCAACCAACACTGATTAAGAGAGACAAAGAAGGTCACTACATCCTTGTGAAGGGAACAATCCAACAGGAAGAGATGGCAATCATTAATATATATGCCCCAAACACTAGTGAGGCCAACTATATAAAACAAATACTAACAGACATGAAAAATCACATAAGCAATAATACAGTAGTAGTGAGGGATCTTAATACTCCACTGTCACAAAAAGATAGAACAACTAGACAAAAAATAAACAACAAAATACTACAACTCAATCAAACTTTTGAACAAATGAACTTAACAGATGTTTACAGAATGTTCCACCCCACAAAATCAGAATACACATTCTTTTCTGTTGCACATGGTTCTTTCTACAAAATAGACAACATACTTACTCATAGAACATATTTAAGTAAGTGCAAAGGAATTGAAGTTATCCCTTGTATATTGTCAGATCATAGTGCGATGAAATTGGTGATCAATAGGAAAAGTAACCACAAGAATTTCATAAATACATGGAAACTGCACAACATATGTCTGAATAACCAATGGGTCACAGAGGAAATTAAAGAAGAAATCAGACAGTTCCTACAACTAAATTACAATCCCAATACAGAATATCAGAATCTATGGGGCCCAATGAAAGCAGTCTTAGAAGGGAAATTCATAGCAGTGAATACTCACATTAGGCAAACAGAGCAAGCTCAATTACACTACCTGATGCTGAACCTCAAGCTTCTAGAAAAAGAAAACCAGGACAAAGCCAAAGCCCATAGAAGGGAGGAAATTATAAAGATCAGAGCAGAAATCAATGCAATGGAGACAAAGAGAATGATACAAAAAATTAATGAAGCCAAGAGTTGGTTCTTCAAAAGAGTCAACAAAATTGGCAAACCCTTAGCCAGCCTTACCAAAAAAATGAAAGAAAAGGGCCAAATCCATGCAATTAATAATGAAAAGGGTGAAATTACACAAGACCCAGCAGAAATCCAGAGCATCATCAATACCTACTTTGAGAACCTATACGCCAATAAGATGGAAAATACAGAAGAAATGGACAGATTCCAGATATGTATGAATTACCAAAGTTGAACGAAGATGACCTAAAAATTCTAAATGAACCAATATCAATCAATGAAATTGGAAATGTAATTTAAAATGTACCAACTAAGAAAAGCCCAGGTCCTGAAGGCTTCACTGCTGAATTCTAGAAGACATTTAGAGAGGAACTGCTGCCATTACTGTTTAAATTCTTTAATGAAATTTAAAATGAAGCAATACTCTCAAATTCATTCCTGGAAGCAAGTATCACCTTGATCCCCAAAGCAGAGAAAGACCATCAAAAAAAGAGAACTATAGGCCAATCTCACTAATGAACATAGATGGAAAAATCCTAAATAAGATACTGGCAAATAGAGTGCAGAAGATCAGCAAGAAGATCATACATCCTGTTCAAGTGGGATTTATCCCAGGGATGCAGGGATGGTTCAACATATGCAAATCAATAAATGTAATACACTATATCAATAGAGCCAAGGACAAAAGCCATATGATCATCTCAATAGATGCAGAAAAAGTGTTCAGCAAAATCCAACACGCATTTATGATAAAATCCTACAAAATTTGGAATAGATGAACTCTACCTCAATCTGGTAAAAGCCATCTATGAAAAACCAACAGCCAATGTCATATTAAATGGTCAAAAACTGAAATCCTTCACACTAAAATCAGGAACAAGACAAGGATGTCCACTATCACCACTCTTGTTCAATACAGACTTTGAAACATTAGCCACAGCAATTAGACAAGAGAAAGAAATAAAATGAATAAAGATAGAAAACAAAGAAGTCAAATTGTCATTATTCGCAGATGACATGATACTCTATATAGAAGATGCTAAGAACTCCATCAAAAGTCTTCTAGACTTAATAACCAAATTCAATAAAATAGCTGGATACAAGGTCAACACACAAAAATCAATAGCTTTTCTGTACACAAAAAATAGACTCACTCCTGTCCACAGTGACCAGCCGTCGCACGGTGAGGACCATGGGGGCATGGAGCCCCCACTCTGTCCCTGTGCCCTGCCCACAGCAACCAGCCAGAGCATGATGAGGACTCCAGCGGTATGGAGCCCCCACTCCATCCCTATGCCCCACCCACAGCGACCCGCTTAGCCCATGGGGGTGCCTGCAGCAGACTCCCCCCACCCTGCCTCTGGCCTCCTGACTGCACTGCTACCTGGTTCCACACTAGAGGCACAAGGGGTCATGAAGGCCATTGTCCTGAGCTCCAGAAGTTAGATCAGAAGTGAATAACAGAAAGAGGGCCTCTCTCAGGCTCCTTGATGAAAACTGAAGCCCACTGGAAAAGTGAAGAGAATCTCTGCAATAAAGGCACACAAGACCACCATACTTGGTAAGTTGGAGGGATCATCACCTCCCATCAGAACCTGGACTATCTTCAGGGGAAGGGCAGCTGGAACCTGCAGTGGAACTTGCAGAGTTCAACCCTGCAGGAGGATAGGGAGCTCAACTTGGGACTAAGAGCCAGAAATCTGCCTGAATCTCACGGGTCTGCTACTGGCTTGCTAAGATGCATTGACTTATATTTGCACAAGGCTGCCCATGTTGTCTATCATGACAGTAGAGACATACCCTTAAGGAGGCCCTTCATTTTTATTTTTTCTAATTTGCAAAATTTTTTCTCTTATTTTTAATTTTTAATTGTTTTCTACTTTTTTCAAATTTTTATTTGCCTCTTTTTTTTCTTTCTCTTCTCTTTTCTTTCACTCTCTCTCTCTCACTTGTTCTCTCACTATCCCACATTGTTCATCTCCCTTTTTGTTCCTCTTCTGCACCTAATTAGGATTGCTTCTTTATTTTTCTTCTCTTCTTCCTTCTCTCGATTATCATTAGTTTTAAAGGAAAGTAAATGCAGTTTCTAGCCTCCCTATTCCTGTTAGGTTGTTCTGTTCTCATCTTTGATCTTGCATTCTGCCTTTTCCTCTTGTCTTCAACAGTTTCTTAGAATTTGCATGATCTTCCTGTGTCCTTGGCCTCACTGCTAACCTTTTCCTATCCTTCTGTCTATCTATCCCTCCCTCCCCAACTCATTTTAACTCCCCATTCCAAAGGGTAAAGTTGCTATATTGAAGAGTTTATTCACTATAAACATATTTTGGTCTGGTCCTCGATTTTGATTTAATTCACACAGTTAAGGGTGATAGATTAATAACTACCACAAATTGTCATTTTCTGAGTTGTGCTAGATGCTATGGTTTTGCTGATCATATCATTTAAGTTAAGGTGTTATGATTGCCTTCCTGGCATAATAGAAATGAGACAGCCTCAGAGTCATTAGAGACTCAAAACCTAAAGACCAGCTATATCTGGAAGACACCTCTGAGAAGCAATCATTCCACAAAGGTTCTAAATACAAGCAACAAAGATACAATAAGCAATTTCAAAGTATCAAACCAGGAATTAAACCAAGGACAGTACCACAAACAAAGATGAGAAGGCATTTAAGCAAGGCACAAACTCAGACTTCCATCCTACCAAAGGCAAATTCTGGGGGAAATGAGGTGGAAAAATATGATAATCAACCACATGGATACCCTGAACTGATAGCACAGGAAGTAACAAAACAGGTGAATGAGTCCCTAGAAAAATTCAAAACAGAAATAATTTCCCAGGTAACTACAGAGATGGTGAGCAGAGTGAAAGACATGATTAGAGGCTCTACAACAGAAACAGATAAAAAAAACTAGATGAGCTCAGAACCATTCTGGAAACCATGAATGCCCACCATAAGAAAGAAAGGGAATCGATGAAACAGATTTAAAGAGATATCCAGGAGATTAAAAACTCCATTGAAAGTATCACAGCAGATTAAGGGAATGTGAAGATAGAGTACCAGATATAGAAGACAGGATTGTGGTTAGTGACCATGAAAACAGAGATTTCTTTAAAATAGTAAGGGACCATGAGAAATCATTCCAGCAGCTGATAGATGATGCAAAAAAGTATAACATAAGACTGATAGGAGTCCACTAAAAAACAGGAGAAAGTAAAATAAACGTCAAAAAACTGTTCATAGAAATAATAGTAGAAAACTTCCCAGACTGAGGTAGAGAAGTGGACATACAGGTAAGTGAGGCATACAGGACTTCAACTAGCCACCATCAAAAAAAATATACACAAGATATATAATAGTCAAGATGCCAGAAACCCAACAGAAGAACAAAATCCTATAAGCAGTTAGAGAAAAAACACAAATCACATACAAAGAAAAGCCCATCAGAATCACAGCAGACTTCTCAACACAAACCCTCAAGTCAAGGAGAGCCTGGAGTGAAGTATTTCAAGCCCTAAAAGAAAATAACTCCAACCTAGACTGCTGTATCCTGTAAAATTATCTTTCAAAATTGATGGGGAAATTTGATACTTCCTCGACAAAGAAGAACTGAGAAAGCAGCACTCCAAACAAACACTACAAACCAGCACTTCAAACCAGCACTCCAAATCAGCACTCCAAACAATTCCAAACAATTCCAAACAATATCCTAGGAAAAGACAATGAAGGTCACAACTCCAGGAGGGCCAACAGAGGGAAGCCACCAGCAAGTCAAGAAACTAAAGGGAAAGGGGGTAAATTAAAGAAAAGAGCCAACAACAGTAAAACATCATGACAAGGATGAGTCAATATCTATCAATTATACCCATCAATGTTAATGGACTCAATTCACCAATCAAAAGAAATAGACTGGCAGAATAGATTAAGAAGCAAAATCCAACAATATGCTGTATACAAGAAACACACCTAACTCAAAAATAAATTCATAGACTGAAAGTAAAAGGATGCAAAACAGTTCTCCATGCCACAGGAACCCAGAAGAAAGCAGAGGTAGCTATCTTATTTGCAGACAAAGCAGATTTCAAACGAAAACTAAGAGAGACAAAGATGGTCACTACATCCTTGTGAAGGGAACAATCCAAGAGGAAGAGATGACAATCATAAATATATAAGCAACAAATATGAATCCTCCCAACTATACAAAACAAATATTAATGGGCATGAAAAACCAAATAAGCACTAATACAATTGTAGTGGGGGAACTCCCCCCACTATCACAAATGCATAGATCATCTAGACAAAAAGTCAACAATCAAATTCTAGAACTGAACCAAGCTATTGAACAAATGGACTTAATAGATGTCTACAGAGTGTTCCACCCCACAAAATTAGAATATACATTCCATTCAGCTGCACACAGGTCATTCTCCAAAATAGACCACATGCTAGCTCATTGGGCATGTTTAACTAAATGCAAGAGAATTGCAGTTACCTCCTGTATATCATCAGACAATAGTGCAATAAAATTGGAGATAAATAGCATAAGAAACCACATAACCCTCACAAACACATGGAAATTGAATAACACTCTCCTGAACAACTAGTGGGTCACAGAGGAAATTAAAGAAGAAATTAGACAATTTATACAAGAAAATGATAGTTCCAGTACAACATATAGGAATCTATGGGACACAATGAAAGCAGTTTTACAAGGGAAACACATAGCAGTAAATGCCCATATTCGGAAAACAGAGAGAGATCAAATAAACAACCTAATGCTGAACCTAAAGCTCCTAGAAAAAGAAGAGCATGACAAACCCAAAGCTCATACAAGAGAGGAAATTATAAAGATCAGAGCAGAAATCAATGCAATGGAGACTAAGAGAACAATACAAAAAAATCAATGAATCAAAGAGTTGGTTTTTTTGAAAGAATAAATAAAATTGATACAACTTATCCAACCTTATTTAAAAAAGGAAAGAAAAGACTTAAACCCTTGCAATTAAGAATGAAAAAGGTGAAGTCACAACAGATCCAGCAGAAATCCAAAGGATCATCAATAGCTACTTCAAGGACCAGTCCTCTAACAAAATGGAAAACACAGAAGAAATGGAAAGATTCCTAGATACATACAAACTGCCAAAGTTAAATGAAGAAGACATAGAAATTCTAAACACCCCAATTACAATGAGTGAAATTGAAAATGTAATTAAAAATTTACCAACATAGAAAAGCCCAGGTCCTGATGGCTTCACTGCTGAATTCTACAAGACATTTAAAGAACAACTATCTCCATTACTCTTTAAACTCATCAACGAAATTGAAAGGGAAGCAAGCCTTCCAAATTCATTCCTGGAAGCAAGTGTTACTTTGATTCCAAAACCAGGGAAAGACCCAACCAAAAAATAGAACTACAGGCCAATCTCCCAAATGAACATAGATTCAAAAGTCCTCAACAAGATACTGGCAAACAGAATACAGAGGGTCATCAAGAAGATTATACACCCTGACCAAGTTGGATCTATCTCAGGGATGCAAGGATGGTTCACCATCCATAAATCAATAAATGTAATGCACTATATTAACAGTGCCAAGGACAAAAACCACATGACCATCTCAATTAATGCAGAGAAAGCATTTGACAAAATCCAGTACCTATTCATGATAAAACCCTACAGAAAATTGGAATAGAAGGTCTTTATCTCAACCCTGATTAAGCCGATCTCTGAAAACCAACAGCCAACATCACACTAAAAGGTCAAAAACTGAAAACATTCATGCTAAAATCAGAAACAAGACAAGGATGCCCACTATCCCTACTCATTCAATATAGTCCTGGAAACATTAGCCACAGGAATTAGAAAAGAGAAAGAAATAAAAGGAATAAAGATAGGAAAGAAAGAAGTTAAATTGTCATTATTTGCTGATGATATGATGCTTTACATAGAAGACACAAAAAACTCTGCCAAAAGACTTCTAGACTTAAGTGACAGATTCAGTAGAGTAGCTGGATACAAGGTCAACACTCAAAAAACAATACCCTTCCTGTATACATATAATAGATACATTGAGAGAGAAATTAGGGAAACAATTTTTTTTACAATAACATTGAAAAAATGAAATATCTAGGAATCAATCTAACAAAGGAAGCAAAAGACCTCTGCAAAGAAAACTACGGCACTCTGAAAAAAGAGATCAAAGAGGATATAAGAAAATGGAAAGACATCCCTTGTTCCTGGGTAGGAAGAACCAATGTAATGAAAGTGGTCATACTCCCAAAACTGCTATGCAGATTTAATGTAATGTCAATTGAAATTCCTACAATAAATTTCACTGAACTAGAGAAAACAATCCAGAAATTCATTTGGAACCAGAAGAGACCTAGAATAGCAAAAGCAATTCTAGGCAACAGAGACATGGCAGGGGTTATCACAATCCCCAACTTGAAACTATACTACAAAGCTACTGTGTTAAAAACAGCATGGTACTGGCAAAGAAACAGACCTCAAGATCATTGGACTAAATTAGAAGATGAAGAAACAACTCCAGACATACTCAGCCACCTCATCTTTGAAGGAGCCAACCACCCTCACTGGAGGAAAGATAGCCTATTTAATAAATGGTGTTGGAAAAACTGGATTTCAACCTGGCAAAGACTAAAACTAGACCTATCTCTATCACCATGCACTGAACTAAGATCAAAATGGATTAAAGATGTAAATATTAAGACAGAAACACTAAACTTCCTGGAAGATAAGTTAGGTAGAACTCTTGAAGATATTGGCATAGGAAAAGACTTTATGAACAAAACCTCAGTAGCATGGGAACTAGCACAAAGAAAGAACAACTGGGATCTCATCTTATTAAAAAGCTTCTGCACTGCAAGAGAAACCACCAACAAAGCTAAGAGACAACCTACAATGTGGGAAAAAAATTTTAGCAGCTGTACCTCAGAGAAAGGTCTACTATCTATATATATAATGAACTGAAAAAAATTAGATCCCCCAAATTTAAAGACCCAATTCAAAAATGGGAAACTGGAATGAACAGACATTTCTCAGACAAAGAAGTAAAAGCAGCAAATAAATACATGAAAAAATGTTCAACATCACAAGCCATTTGAGAGATGCAGATGAAAATAACACTGAGATTCCACCTTACCCCAGAAAGAATGGCTGCTATCAAGAAATCAACCAATAACAAATGCTGGTGGGGGTGTGGGGAGAAAGGAACCCTTCTCCATTGTTGGTAGGAGTGCAGACTAGTGCAACCACAGTGGAAATCAGTACGGAGACACCTCTAAGAACTAGGACTAGAGGTCCCATTTGACCCAGCTATTCCCCTTCTGGGTATCTCCCCAAAAGAATTAAAAGAATCATACCACAGTGACATATGTGCACCACTGTTTATAGTGGCACAGCTTTGTAATAGCAAAAGCTTGGAAATAGCCCAAGTGCCCATCAACTGGAAACTGGATAAAGAAGATGTGGGTTTTTTTATAAAATGGAGTACTACTCATCCATAAAAAATGAGAAACTAGACACATTTATAGCTAAATGGATGAATATTGAGGCCATACTCTTAAGTGAAATAAACAGGACACACATGGGTAAATACCAAATAGTTTCTCTGGTGTGAGAAGCTGAAAGTGTAAATAAGGACTTAAATGATTTAAATGAATAATTGATAATTTGAAATAAGAAGAAATCATTCAAAGGGGAAGGGGAAGTTTGAGGGGAAGGGGAAACTAAGAAGGGCAAGGAAAAATTATGAGAAATGGAAAAAATGGAAATAAAGTGTTTGTAAATAGGGAAGGGTGGAGAGAGTGAAGGGATGACAGGGGATGGGGAAAAAATAAGAACCAAGATAAATCATGTACAGGTACAAGTACCCAATGATAAATGTAAACATATTGTATATCTAAAATGTACCAATAAAAGAATTTAAACAACAACAAAAAAAGTCTCACTGAGAGAAAAATGAGGCAATCAATTCCTTTCACAATAGCATCCAAAAAACTGAAATACCTAGGAATCAATCTAACAAAAGAAATCAAAGACCTCCACTCTGAAAACTATAGCACTCTGGAAAACAATATTGAAGTGGATATAAGAAAATGGAAAGACATTCCTTGCTTCTGGGTAGGAAGAATCAACATAGTGAAAATGGCCATACTTCCAAAACTGCTCTATAGATTCAATGCAATCCCAATTGAAATCCCAGCAGCATACTTCACAGACCTGGAGAAAACAATCCAAAAATTCATTTGGAACAAGAAGAGACCTAGAATAGCAAAAGCAATTCTAGGTAACAGAGACATAGCAGGGGGTATTACAGTCCCCAACTTGAAACTATACTACAAAGCTACTGTGATAAAAACAGCATGTTACTGGCAAAGAAACAGACCCGAGGACCAGTGGAACAGATTAGAAGTTGCAGAAACAACTCCAGACACACTCAGCCACCTCATCTTCGACAAAGGAGCCAAAACCCTCACTGGAGGAAAGATAGCCTCTTTAATAAATGGTGCTGGAGAAATTGGGTTCCAACTTGCCAAAGACTAAAACTAGACCTGTATCTCTCACCATGCACTAAACTAAAATCAAATTGGATTAAAGATCTAAATATTAAAATAGAAACACTAAACCGGCTGGAAGAGAGGTTAGGAAGAATTCTTGAAGACATCGATGTAGGAAAAGATTTTATGAACAAAACCTCAGTTGCCCATGAACTAACACAATCAACAAATGGGATCTCTTCTTACTAAAAAGCTTCTGCATAGCAAGAGAAACCACCAAAGCTGTGAAGAGAACCCACAATTTGGGAAAAAATTTTCACCTGCTCTACCTCAGACAAAGGTCTACTATCTAGAATATATAAAGAAGTTAAAAAAATAAGACCTCCCAAATTTAAAGACCCAATTCAAAAATGAGCATCTGAATTGAACAGAGATTTCCAGACAAAGATGTAGAAATAGCAAAAAAAAAAATACGATAAAACGTTCAACATCACAGGACATTAGAGAGATGCAAATGAAAACAACACTGAGATTCCACCTCACCCCAGAAAGAATGGCTGCCATCATGAAATCAACCAATAAGAAATGCTGGTGGGGCTGTGGGGAAAGAGGAACCCTACTCCACTGGTGGTGGGAGTGTAGACTGGTACAACCACTGTGGAAATCAGGATGGAGATACCTCAAAGAACTAGGACGGGAAGTCCCATATGACCCAGCAATTTCCCTGCTGGGTCTGTTCCCCAAAGAATTAAAAAAATTATACCACAGCGATATATGTGCACCCATGTTCATAATAGCACAATTTGTGATAGCTAAAACTTGAAACAACTCAATTGCCCATCAACTGGGGATTGGATAAAGAAAATGCATTTTTTTAATAAAATGGAGTATTACTCAGCCATAAAGAAGGAGAAACTAGAGACATTTATAGCTAAATGGATGCGCATTGAGGCAAAACTCTTAAGTGAAATAAATAGGACACACATGTGTAAATACCAAACAGTTTCCCTAGTGTGAGAAACTGAAAGTGTAATAAGGACTAAAAGGTATAGTAGATAATGTGAAATAGGAAGAAAAGTACAAAGAGAAAGGGAAAGTGGGAAGGGTAGGGGAAAGGAAAGAAGGGAATGGAATTAATATGAGAAAAAAAAATGGAAACAAAGTCTTTGTAGATAGGGAGGGGTGGAGGGGTTGAAGGAAGGGTAGGGGAATGGGGAAAAAATAAGAACCAAGATGGATTATGTAAAGGTGCAAATTTCCAATGATGAATGTCATTATATTGCATACTTTAAATGTACCAATATAATTAATAAAAATAAGAGAGTCCTTGCCAGAATCTATGCAAGCTCACATAGTGATATCAGACTCTCAACCTCCACAACTGTGAAAAATAAATATCTGGGGTTTTTTCAGTTCTTTTTAATTGACACCTATGTACACATATTTATAAGATACAACAGTATAATTCAATACATGTATATAAAGTGTAATGATCAAATCAAGATAATTAGCATTTCCATAGCCTCAAACATTTATCATCCCTATGTGTTGGAAAACTTTGGAATCATTTAGTTATTTGGAAATACATCCTAAATTGTTGTAGCCTATCGTTACCTTATTGTGTGCAGAGAATTAGAATGAATTTTTCCTATCTAACTATTTTGGTGTTTGTTATCTTACTTCTCCCTACCCCCTTCCTCACAGATAGAAAGACAAACGAAAAATACCGCATATTCTCACGCATCTGTGGAAGATAGAAAACTTGGTCTCATTGAAAAATAGAGTAGAACACTGTTACTAAATATTATTTTTATGAGCCACCCAGTGTGACAGCTGTCTGGACTAAGTGTGGCATGGTAGATCAGCTTGCTGTCCAGGTTACTCTTCTCCTGGTCACTTCCTTTGAGGCCAGCAAGATCCACACACCACACATCAAATAACAAGAAGTACCAACCATGAAAGAAATCACATATATTTGCGGGGGGATTTAGCTCAGTTGTTCCGCTGCCTGCCTCACAAGCATAAGGTCCCGACTTTGATCCCTGGTACCAGAAAAATATATATATACTTGATATTAGTAAGGATGAATCATAGATCTTCAAAATAATTATGTTTCAAAGCTATTCCTTTTCTTTTTAAGTTGACATTGTCATGAAATTACCATATTACGACGCAATAAAAATAATGTGATGTTTTTCTATTCTCACATCAGAAAACATTATAAATTTGTTTGCAAACAAAGTATCAAAATATACATAAAAACATTTTAGAGATATGTGTCAGGTAGATGCATACTACTAATTGCAATAAAATGTATATTTTTGGAATTCATACTGCTGACAGCATTTGTTAGCTTTTTAATTTTTTTCAATTTGTAAGTTATGATTTCTTATTCTAAACAATTATTCACTTTTGTATTTATGTTTATATTTGTTACTTTGTATTAACTTTTCTTAAAATCTTGAAAACCCCTTAAAATCTGATTCTACATGAAGCTGAGTTATAGAGAAGCTAGGAAGGTAGCATGTGTTGGTAGAGCTAAAAGGGGAGTCAGGATATACACTGTGGAAGTTTGGATCCACTATGTTACATCATCTTTTGACCTGCCACAAAATTGAACTCTACTCTAAATGCTGATGCATGTTTTGAGTGACTTTGAAGAGTAAACATACTTGTTTCTCTGATCTGAATCTGAACCCTTTAGGATAGGGAGTGCAGTGTATCCTTACATCCTTAAGAATTACTTACATAAAGTGTAGTAAAATGCTCTCTAGAAGTCTGACCAAAGAATAAGTATATGAATGGCAGTTCGAATAAATAAATGAACCATTTCATTCAGATGATATACTCTGACTCAAAGAAAGGCTAAACAGGAGCTAACAACCTAGAGAAAGACTCAGCTAGTTATCTGGACCTGTGATTCCTAATCCTTAGGCTGAGAGTCCCTGAGGAACAAGATGCTAATTCAGAAGCCAAAATATGTAATAGAATCTGTAAGTAAAACAGTGCATATTGCCTGAGAGTGAGCAGATTCTGGGCAAAACATGAATTCTTTATGTATGGAACAAGTTGGCAACCACTGTCTTACACCGAAATCCAATATTTTTCTTTCCTGTCACTCTGAACTAAAGACTCAGAGTGAAATACAATAGCTTGACCTCAGGGAAAGGAGATGGACATAAAAGATCAAGGATAAACCACCACATCAGGCAAGTTAGACAACCAGAAATCAGTGAGTAGGAGAAGAGAAAACCAGAATCAAGTAAGCAAGAGGAGGTATGGGTACAGCAGATGCTAGTGAACAGAAAGGACAGAAACTACAGAAGAAAATGTGTGGTCAATATGTACAGTGACTGTTTAAATTAGAAAACGTGATACAGTAAAAGACACATTGCCATTAATCCCCTTCAAAATACCTCCCTTGCTTTGAACTCGGGCATTCTTGCCAATGTCTTTTACTGTAACCAGTTGCTTTGTAAATGTATGCATTCACCATATTTTTCAATCACCCTTTGCATGTGATTCTATCTAGAAACATGTTTTAAAATGAGTATAAATGCATCTAATGTTATCACTCTCCTCCAAGCCTGAGCTTCCAAATCTTCCTGTTTCCAGAACTACTTGGGATACAGACAAGGGAATCCATGGCACCATTGCCTTCCTGTGCAGCCACAACTCCTGAGACCTTCCTTTCCCACTCACAGGAAGGCACCTGAGACCTGCAGCTTGAACCAGGCAGAACCAGTCCGGGAGAAGGAAGTGTGGAAGCACAGTGGGGAAGACCCAGATGAGGGAAAAAACAGCCTTCTGGCGCCCAACACCTTGGTCTAACCTACATTCTTTTCTGCATAACCAGCATTAAAGTCAATCAGTGTGAAAAACTGTCAGCCCGGCATGACATTTTAGCTTTATTCCCGAGTTCCTTTTCTGTGCTTATGTGAGGAAAATAGATAGAAATATGGTTAACTTGTGGTGCTTTTTGATCTGGAGTTTGAGGGATTTTTCAAGTAATAAAAAAGCTTGGCCACCTGGGGCAATGATATTCACTCAGTGAGCAGAAAAAATATATATGTTGCTTGGAGAAAAATGAATTGAGAGCTCCCTGAGAAAGGACCTACTATTGAATACAATTTCACTGCTGGAATGACACAAAGCCCAAAGGAGAAAGCCCCAGAGGAGGTGTGCACCAGGTGGCCCTTTGAGGGCGACATGGGCACAGCTACCTGAGAATTATGGGAACAAATTCCCAAGCCTCAAGGGTGCCTTCTACATGCAGGACCAGGAGGGTGGTAGGGGCTGAACTGTGTGCTCCCACAAAAAGTCATTCTGGAGTCCTAAACCCTCAGTTCCCCAGCATGTGACCTTATGTGGAAACAAGAACCTTTTCAACGTAGTCAGTTAAATGAACCTATACTAGAATAAATGGGCCCCTAATCTGGTATGATTAGTATAATCCAGCTCCATTATAATCTAAGGGGACCCTCCTGAACCCAAACATTGTGCAGTACATGACTAGGAGCTTTAGATTTAGCAGATCCAGGATCAAATCCTCACTGAACAATGACTAGTACATAACCTCAGGCAAATTCTAAACTCCCCCCATCAGATATCTTATCAGATATCTCATACATAAATTAATGATGTGTAAACAACTGTCCCTTATTCTTGCTCATGAAGCTTAAGGGTATTTAGGCTGATATAGGCCAGGTAGGACTAGGCTCAGCTTCAAGCTGGGTATTACATTGGGTATTACATTGTCTTCTTGCGCCTTTTGTCTTCCTTGAGACCAGCAAACTAGTAAGAATGGCAGAAGGGCAAATATGCCAGACTTTCTTTAGCCTTTGGCTCAAAACTGGCATGCTGCTGCTTCTATTCACATTCTGCAGGTCACAGCCAAGATCACCATCTGTGAGTCCTGGAAATCTATACTATCTCCAAGTGGAGGAGGTGAAGGAAGATCCTGAATATTTGCTGAATAATTAAAGCAATCATACTTCCTGAATATGGTTTCTTAGCTGAAAAATGGAGATAATATTAGTAAATAGTAGAATTGTTGTATAAATTGTCTCCATTTAAAATTTGGAAGATTTCATGCAGAGACTTAGATTTTCTTCTAAAATTAAAAAAATCTAAAAGCCAAGGTTCACAATTCTACCTGGCAATAACTGGCTGGAGATTGAATGGATTTTGCCAATTTTGGAAGAATTTGTCTGATTCTTCAGGTGGCCCAACAATTCATACAAGTACGTCACTTCTTCGACACCTGTGACATCTGACCTTGCGGCTCCTGCTAGGAACCAGCCCAGGTGGGTACGTAGTACTGCTGTGTGTGCTAAAGCCCTCTAGCGGGTTTCCCCCAAGAAACCTCCTAAATGAACTTAACACTGTGAGGGAAGAGCAAAAGGCAAGAGCCAAGTTCAAAAGCATCTCCTCCATGAAGACTTCCTCCCTCCCACTGGGCTCCCAACTGACATGGCTAGGAAAGGATATTTTATGACACAGATAAAAGGGAGACTTTCTATTCAATAAATCTTTAGTGTTCAATTCTCAAAATTTCTTTTAAGATTTTCAAAAATTCAGAGCTCCCCGGGAACCTACAGTTGACCACTGTGTACTTTGACTTTCTCCTCCCAAGTAAAATTTCTAGCACTGTGATCTGAAACACACACACACAATCTGAAAGTTGTATTCTGGTTGCCAAACTTAGCTGCACATCAAGGAAAATAAAGGGATTTTTAGGACCTTGCCCTTTCTGAATCTCCTAAGATACTAAAATCTGGCTTTTTTCTTCTTGGTAATTCTGATGAACAGGTAAATTTAATAACGTCAAGTAACAACCATCCCAGGGAATGTTGTTTCTCTTGTTTACTGCAGATACCACAGACAGGTGCTCTTTGTTCTACCTTACTAGAGAGGTCACCTTATCACATTTTGAGCTAGGAAAGAGTAGGAAAAGAGAATGTTTTCCCCATTTGCACAGAACACAGGGTAAAACACAATATTTTGTTATAGCTTAGCTGTGACTTCTCAAGGAGTAAATAAAAGCTAAGCAATTAATTTTCAAAGTGTTTTTCCCTGCCTTGTGTATTATCCAAAGAAAGCCACATGGTAAGATTTTCTATCATCCAAGTAGCAGCAAATTACACATGATGTAAGACCACAGGCCATGGCATATGTGTTCTTTGTAAATTCAGCAAAGCTTTATACCATTTGGTAGTCATGAATCCATAAATGATGATTGCCCAAGTGTTCCACTGTCATAGGAATTGCATTTCTCACTGGAAAGCCAGAATCCCAACTTATTTTCATAAACTATAACTACCTAGTGATACAGCAATGACTTCAAATCTGAAAAGTCAATACTACTTTATAAAAGTAGTATCAAAAGTTGTTTAATAATATAGATCCTAGTTTCTTATCTGCAATCCCAAACCTTTTTCTAAAAGTTTCAAAAATCAAGATTCTTTACAATGCATTTGGCAACAAAAACCTGACCTGAATTTCTTTTGTAGCAAAGCCTGACCTGCACTGTGAGGCTATTTATAGGCTTTATACATCCATCTAGGGTAAATATTTACACATTTAACTAAAAGAATTAATTATTATTATTTAATTAAAGAATTAATGTGTTTGATTAGATGCATTTTTGGATTCCATTGAAGCTGTTAAATAGAGTACATGCATTATATTACTTTTTAATAGCTGAAAATTTCTGAACCCCTAATATATCTAACTACAAGGGTTTTGGAGAAGAGATTGAGTGCCTAGTAAAAGTTATGGGCATAACCCTTAATTTGGCTTTTTAAGATTATATTACCTTCTCAGAAATAGAAAGTAAGCATGTTCATTTGACTACTCTTCTAGTCAAGAACATTGTCTAGCATTTACTCTTCAGACATAAAAAGACAAATTTATTTTCAGAATCAATAAACTTTAATTGATGCCTATTATGTGTCAGGAACTTTATTCTATGCTCTCACATCCATTAGCTTATCTGATCTACAGTCATGCTCTAAGTAAGGTATCCTTAAACCACATTGTTAGAAAGGAAGGAACTCAGTGAGGTTTGAAGACTGTGGCTGGAGTCAATCATGCTGACGGCACATAATTAGTCTCAAAACTAGGCCACCTGATGACAATTTTCTAATAATTAAGGAGTTAGGTCCATTATTAGATAATCTTAACAATATCAAAAAAAAGAGAGAGGTAAGGGAATGTGGGCTTGTGTGCTCTGCTTTCACTAAATGTCTGCGCAACCACACGCCCCTTGTCATGCATGATATATGTGGGCATTCTACATCTAAATACCACCACTTGACTTCCAACCAGCTCCTGTCTACATCCCTGGTCTAATATCTCAGATCAAGAAAATAATAATACCTTAATTTTAACTACAGCTCAAGAACTTCATTTAATTCAGCCTCCCATCAGTTGCTTTTGCCCTCTTGCTTTCAGAAAATTTAAAATTCAAATGGCAACCCCACCGATATATTTGGGCATGGCAATCAACCCAGGTCAGCCCATTGAGCTTCAAACTTATTCCCTAAATCCATTGCTCCTGTTATGGTCTGAATTTCTATGGACTGCAAATCTGTATATTGAAATCTTAACCACAAAGTGAATGGTATGTGGGAATGGGATTTTTGGGGAGGTGATTAAGTCATGAAAAAGAAGCCTCCCTGGGACTGGTTATAAAAGAGGCTTCGGTATCACAAGAATAAAACACATTGGGCCGAGGATTTAGCTCAGCAGTTTCCACCGCCTGCTGCACAAGCGCAAGGACCCGAATTCGATCCCCGGTACCAAAAAAATAAAAAATAAATAAAACACATGGGCATGAAAGAAACTAGAGATGATGTACCTTACATACCATGTAATGTCCTTCCCACCATGTAAGGACACAGCTAGAAGGCGCCATCCATGGAAAAGTGCATCCTCAGCACATCCTGACTCTGCTAGTGCCTCAATTTTGGGCTTTCAGGGCAAAAAGAGCTGAAAATTAAGATTAACCTTAATAGAAAACCTTTCATGTTAGCAATTCTACAATAAGACCTTATTTGATACTACGAACTAAATCGTGCTCCCTTCCACAACCATCACATATACATGAACACACATATCCCATGTGGAATCTCTAAGCATACTTTTGGGAGATACTGAAGTTTAGAAGAGTTCGTGAGGGGATGGACCCCCCCACACACACACACACCACTCTCTCTATCCTTCTTTCCCATGAATTCACACAGTAAAAAGAGGGCCAAACCAGGAAGGGAAACCCTCACTAAAATCTGACCAAGCTGATCTCAGCTTCCAAACTCGTGAATTGCTAGGGAAAAAAAATCTGTTGTTCCAGCCACACTATCTATGGTATTGTCTTATGGCAGTTCTTGCAGGCTATGACACTGAGGTTGTCAAAAGACTGAAATACACCACTAAAACTTATGATCTCCAGTTTGAATTTTGTGCCTTTTTATCAACCTGTTCCTTTTCCCCAGTCTTCCAGTTTTCTTAACCTTTCTACTCTTTTTCTATGAGATTGGCTTTCTTAGAATCCACATAGCAGTGAGATCATACAGAATTTGTTTTTCTGTGCCTAGCTTACTTCACTTATAAGTTTTAGTGACCTGTTATATTTCATGGTGACCACAGTTAATACTATAGTATTGTATGGTTCAAAACCTCTAAAAGAACAGATTTGTAACATTTTCACTACACTAAAAACAAAACAAAAAATGATAAATTGTTAAGGTGATAGACATGTAAATTAGCTTGGTTTAATCTTTCTGGAATATATACATATATTAAAATATCATATTGTGCCTTATCAATATAATTACTTATTTGTCAATTTAAAATATAATTTTTTTAATTTGTCAATTTAAAATATCAATAAAATTTTGAAAAGATTGAAATAGATTGGTTTCTTAGAACTCATTAGATACCTACAAACACTAGAAAATATTACAAGAATAGAGTATATGGCTGTCTAAAATAAAAACAGTTGTTAAAATAATAATAGACATTGAGCACTTACAATACACCAACTAAGTCATATTGTTATCCCCAGTTTCCACTTCACCTATGGACTGTATTCTTGTGATTGTGAGTCTAGATGCTTCTGACAGCTGTTCAGAGTTGACCACAGGTTAGTTGCATACTCAAACCCAGGTATGCACAGAAAAATCTGCTCACCTGATATAGTAAAAGATTCTACTCACCCTATGATCTCTTTCATGCATGCCTGAAATTCCACCATTATAAATTCACTCATTTACATTGAGCTGGTTGTTCTTGACATCTTTTCTAACTGGCATAAACTTATGTAGGAATAATGAATAAAGCTCCAAATACTTTGGGTCCGATGTATTTGCTCTGCTCAACTAACAAACATTAAACACCTGTTCAGTACAAGGGACTGCATTACACCTGCCAGGAATGCAAAGATACACAAGGTACTCTTCTGCAGTCCCCCAAAATGTAAAGCTAGCAGCAGCCAAGAGATGACGCTTACCACACTTTCATGACCACAGCATTTCCAAGTGAATCACACTGAAAATAGCTCTGCTACCGACACATGGTTCAGGAAATGGCCCCATCCATCAGGACTCCACGCAAATGTGATCACATGCATGTAAGTTGTCATTATTTAAAATTGTTTCACATGTTCTATATCTTAAAAAATTTAAAGAGGAAATAAAGTTAATTGGATCTGAATTGAAGCCGAATATCTGTTGATTTCGCTGATTTCAACATAAAACAATTCTAATTTTCTTTTAGTTAAGCCAGCACCTTCCAATAAGACAGAACTTTGTTTTTCACTCTCATTGTGCATGTCTTCATTTAATTCCATATTTTACAGATCTGTACGAGGGCCTGGTACATGCAAGGCTCAGTACTAGGCAGGCAGTAGCTTTCAAAGATGATTCAAATAAATAACATATTTACAATGTGCTATGAGCTCACCAAAGAGAAGAAGGGATTCTGTCTTCCCACCATAGAAGCCAGACCTAGCTGGCATCTGGGTGACTCTACCCACACATGTCAGCACATGACGACAGTCACACAGCCCACATACTAACAATAACTCCTGTGTTGCTCAGCGCTTCTGGCTCTCCTCATACAGCCATCTAGGGAAAACAAACTTAGGTGTGCAGTACACTGAACAAGTAAAAATGACAATGGAAGAGATGTTCTGGGCTTAGTGCTAGGATAGTGTCCCCTCTGGGAGCTGAAAGAGGTAGAGATAGTCGTAGACTGATGTAGGCAGGGATGGACTTTTTTCCATCAGGAGCCAGATAGGGGGCTTTACACAGGCATTTTGCTTCCCTAACAGAATCAGGACTGCTAAGCTTAGTTTTCATTTTTCCCCAGTGCTACTCTCATGACACTTATTACAAGTCAAGTAGCAATATAGCACTATCCTCGGGGGAGAATATTCTCTCATTTTGACTGTCATGTGGGAGAGAAGGCAGAGGAAGGAGGTTATTTATTCACTGTGTACATTTTTCTCCCTTCCTCCAAGCCAGAGAAGATCAACACCATGGTACTTGCAAGTGGGCACAGCTGCTAAAAAACTCCCTGCTTTCTGCCCAAGCTGTCCACTGCCTAGCAATTAATTGCTAAATCCATCATTTAATTATTAGCCCAAAAGGACACCAAACACGAACACCACTTCACATTAACATATTTAATTGGATTAGATTTCTGACTTTCAGATCCTGGCAATTAACTGATCTTCCTGGGTATTTTTTAAATGATTTGTCTGTTATATTTATGCCTATGTGTTCACTCCCTGATTTCTTTTTTTGGAAAATTAATTGTCCTATTTCACTATCATCCTATTTCATTATCAAGCAGGCAAACAAATTTACCCTCTTGTTATCCCAAATAATATTGACTTCACGAATAAGCTGTGTAAAGTTCTAACTAATGGGATATGTTTATAACTAAAACCATCCAATTTTCCCTTTAAAAATGAAATCAATTAAATAAAATAAAATGAACCCACTCCCTTTCCCTTTATGTAAAGTCAATAAAAAAGACATTCTTTCAATTGAATGTAATTTTTGCTTATCTGTTAACTAATTAAACCACCATGTCACAGAACCTTCAGATGTGATTCTATATTTCCATGTATGGTTCAAAAATAGCTAAAAGTTTCTACTTATGTTGAATTTGAGATACAGCACACTGACAGTAAAATAAAGCAGACATAATACATTTTTACTGTGAAATACTCCATGCTTTTGGAAAGGACCTTCACAGTCTTCCGCTTTCCAGAAGGGACAGGGAATGTGCATTTAGTAAGTTGTTCCCTTATTAGAGTGATTGAAAAATTATTAAAGACAGAAGGACAATCTAGAATTGTGGTTCAGGAGGACAGTCTCTGGAGTGAGGGCAAGCTGGCTATTTGTGCTACATGCATCATTTAATGTCCATAAGTGTGGCCCCACCACAGTGCCAACTCTCCCTGAGTCACAGGCACCTCACCCTCTTTAACTGGTCTAATAATGGCATCAACCCGAGAGGATGGCCAAGAGGATTAAACAAGGTAACACCAGTAAGGAATTCAGTCCCTCATACACAAGAAGAGCCACAGTTATGCTAGTGCTTATTTTAATACCACATTGTTAAACTATGTGTCCCACTGGCCTGAGGCCTGAAATGATCGCAGCTTGTATTAGGTTTTAAAACTTCCAAACCTTATTAAGACTCAGAAGGCAAGGCTGGTAGCCAAAGTCTCAGTGCCAGCTTCATCCTCAAAAACTGTGTGATCTGGAATTTGGAAGAATTCTATCACGAAATACATGAGATGTTTCTTCCATTCAAAAGAATCAGTTTTGCTGGCTAGGTTATTCCCATTCACTCTTAGCATGGAAGGGGTGAATTTTGAACAATAAAAAAAATTTTGATGGGAGAGGCAAGACCTTGAATTTGCAGGAGTTATCACAATCCTTCAGAGTGCCATAGATTGAGTCCTTGGACCAGGAGCCAACAGAAACTCCAGCTAAGACTGAGTCGTGTGTGAGTTTTCAACTTCATTCACTCCACTTAAGCTTGTGCCGATGGTCTACTGCTGTCAGGAGCTGGAGTTTCTCATCTTTTCCTTGTGAAGTTTAACAGTTCAACCCCTTATTAATCAAGCAGAAGAAATTATATGGATACTTCTCAAATACTCTCTCAAGTGCCAAGTTTTTTGTTGCTTTCAGCAGCAAGTGCCAAGTTTTCTGTTGTATGTTGGCTGGCTCCAAGGGAGGAAGGGCATGGCAGATGAAAGCTGTTAAACTCCTGACAGCCAGGAAGTACAGAGGGGGCTGAGCCAGAGAGAATATATCCTTCCAGTTCACATCCCACCCACCTCCACCCAGGCCCCGCCTCTTAACAGCAGGTTCAGCTGGGGAACCATCAACGGATATATCCACTGATAAATTAAGAGTGCCTGCGTGGTCCAATCACCTTCCAAAGACATGAAACTTTTGGGGGACATGTTAGATCCAAACCATAGCACTACTCTACAGATTTTTCTAAGCAAAGTAATATACATGCTATTATGGTTTATATCTAGATGGAGAGGCTCATGTACTCATAGGCAGGACTTTTGGAAGACTGAATTGATTGTAGGGGTGCTACAGCTGCTTTGCTGTTAGGAGTTAGGGTCTCGTCAGAAGAGGAGGGTCACTGGGGCTGTGACCTGGAAAGGCAAACCTCTCTCCCTGTCTTGTCCCATCTCTTTGTTATCTGGATGCCATGACGTGAGCATCTCTCCTCCACCTAGCCCTTCCACCATGCAATTTCTGTTTGAGCCTGTTGAGCATGGACTGAACTTCTCAAGTATGCAGCAAAATAAACCTCGCCTTTAAATAGTGAGTATGATGTATTTGTCCCAGTGACCAGAATGTGACCAAGATAATATATACATATGTAAATATAAACCACTTGGCAAATGATTTTTTACTATATGTGTAATTACGTCTCTCCATCTCAGTAAAAAAAGATTGAAAAGTCCCTTATCACTTTAATGGCTCCACTGTTTTCCAAGGTATGAAGACACCATGATTACCAAGCCTTCTCACAGTACGTTTCAGTGGTTTTCTTATTTATCCATCCATTTATTTTTTCCACAGCCAAGTACAGAGCACCTACCACGTGCCAGTTTCAGGTAGAGGAGTCACAGCTACAAGCAAAAGAGGCAAAATCTCTGTCTTCATCAACTTTATATTCTAGAGAGCAAGACAAGTAATAAAATAAATCTTTATAAGGGATAGAGAAGGACAAGAGTTGAATTATTGCATTTGATAGAAGACACACACCTGTTTTTATATATGCTTCTTTGTGCATTTGTTGGAAGTTATTAATTTTCTATTATTAAATTATGGTGAATTTCCCACCCCACAATTGATGATCTGAACAAGATGGTCCTGATATTTATACAATGCACCCCAGGTGAGCTCTCATTGTGCAAGCCTTAAAAAAAAACTCTTTGGATGAGATAGCAGGATGAGGAAGTAAATTTTCTTCAACCCCTGGCTCCTTGCCACCCATGCTGAATGTCAATCTTTTAGCCATCAGTCAGAGGTATTCCCATTCATTCTAGGTGGAAATTCATGGTGATTTTACTGATTTTCTCTGCTCAAATTTCTGAAAAGTTGTGTAAGCAGCTAACAAATCACTTCTTATCCAGAACATATGCTACTATTAATAAGTTGCAGTGGTGGTTGATTAATATTTGATGGCTCTTCACCTATTGTCCTTATAAAACATGCGCCTTTCTTTTCATACTAGCAGAGCATGCTGGAAGGCTGCCTCTATTCTTCACCAGGCCAGGAAAGTATCTGAAAAGTATCTGCTCCATACTTTGTGTGTTGTCAGAATCTACAGTGAATTCAAAGATGAGTAGTAATGCTGGAGATCAGCAAGGACATGAAGAAAAATCTTCTCTGTTAGCTTGAATCTAACAGTTCTATACTAAACTGTCACTGCCGCTAGCTTCAAAGGAGCCATCGACCAGAACAAAGGGCAGAAAGACCTTTAAACATCACCCAGAAATCCAAGTGTAAGTGATGCCACCAAACATCAACTAATATTTACTGAGTGTCATCCCTGTGCTAGGCATTGTGACAGGTACCTACTACATGTGACTCATATCCTTTAAAAGTAGGCACTGACGTTACATTTGTTTTAGTAACCTTATAACTAAAGCATGGAGAAGTTAGAAAATTTGCCTATGTGGTGGATCCAAGCATAAATTTAGGAGGTTGGCTGCTACTCACACTCATAAATATTTCAGTATAAGCTCACATTCACACACACAAACACATTATCTATGCATAGATCATATAACACACACATATATCCCATATATACCAAAAAAAATACCAACCACCATACATAGCCACCACATGCCATATTCATGTAACACCTTACATACAGACACATAAAAGGGACAAAGAAATATATAGTGAATGGTTAAATTTTTAAAATAATATTACAGTGAATACTTTTAATTCCCCTTGAAATACTCTCCCTCACCTTGAGCACACTTATCTGATCCATTCTTGCCAGTTTCTGAAGAAATTCTGAAAGTCCTCTTTCATAAGTGTCTTCACTCAGTATGATCAAAAATACAGTGACTGCTGTTACTAAGTGCCATCCAAAGGAAAGGCAAGCTTGTAGAAACATTAGAGTGTGTCCTCATTCACCTTATTCACCAGATCAGGCACCACATAACTTCTTACTCTTCTATAAAGTCAAAATGACCATGAAACATAAACATTTTGAATTAATTCAGGACATCAAGTCACCCAGGGCAGCACAAGTAAAATCACTCATGAAAGGAGACTTCAAGAATTGCTTCAGAAAGTGGCAACAATGATGGGATAAGTGTATTCGGAATGGGGGGAGGGCGAGTATTTTAAAGGCAATGTCTTTCACTGTAACAATTTTTTAAATTAGAAGTTTTATTGTATTTTGGGTCACTTCTCATATAATATACCCATAAAAATAAATACACATGTCACACATTTTATATACTACACACATGACACATGTGCATGTACATACATTCCCTAACCATCCCCAAACTGAGCTCATTATTAAGTGGTAAATGCAAAGAGTAAACTACACATAAAGAATTTCTAAAATATGTTAAATCCGTTCCTTCTCCCAGGAGGTGGAAGCAGTAATATGGATTCTATCTGGGTTGGCTAGGGAAGTATCTGTGACATAAGAGAAAAGGTTTGATGACATTTCAGAGGTGCTCCATGAAGGCTCTGTGTGGAGCCTGTGAGCCTCTGATGAGCTCTGAGCTCAGGAGAGGAAGTCTCAGCCACATTCTTACACTCAGGGATCTGACAGCTCACAGCACATCCATCCACTGGGGTCTCTCTGTGAGACTAGAAATGTGGTTCTTTATCCAGCCTGCCATTCAGAGCTGTGATGGTTTAGATCCAAAAGGCCTACAAAGGTCTTATGTATTCAGAGGTGAGGCTTTTGGAAGGTGAATGAATCATGGGAGTACTATACTTATCAGTGGATGAATCCACTGATGAGTCTACAGTTGAACAAGTTGTTAGGAGGGGGCCTAACTAGAGACAGGTCCAGTTAGGGTGTGAGGCTTATCTTGTTCCCTCCTCCTCCCTTCTCTCTCTGCCTTCTGAAAGCAATGGGATGAATGGCTTTCTTCTGCTGTCCCCTTCTGTCATGCCATTTCTGCCTTGGAGCCAACTAACAGTGGATAGAACCCATTAAAAATGCTGAGCCAAAATAAACCTCTCCTCTTTTGCGTTGCAGGTGTCAGGCATTTTCTTTTCCAGCAATGGGCAAATGACTCACGCAAGAGCTTTCTGCAAGTACACCTTCCTGGGCCTTTCCCACACTGACATTCTCTCTGGCATGATGACAGACTCTTCCCTATGCATTCCTACCCATGCTAGATATGACTCCCCTTCTTATTTTTACCTGCCGAAATCTAAACCCCCCATGCTGGCCTTGCTCAGTCATTAGAGTATAAGGAAGTTTCTTCTGAGTCTTTCATCCCCCACCAGCCTCTCTATACTCTGAACTTCTGCAGTGTGTACCACCTGCTTGGCATTTTGATACATGTGCTACTACATTGTTAGCTATGTCAAAAGATAAAAATGCTGTATTATATTCTGGTTGCCCGGAGACCCTCTACCCATTTATTATTCAGTAGCTGTCATACCTTTAGAGGGATAGCAAAATAGCAATTATCGACTTTGAGGTTCAAAATAGGATTTTGAAACTTGGAAATAAATAGAATCTTAAAAGGCAGATGCTTTTGATTTGTGAGATACTAGCTCTTAGAGAGAGAAAAGGTTTGTTGAGTTCTAAAATTTTGCCTTCAGCTTTTAAGAAGTAAGACCCAGAGGATATATAAAGTTTACTTGATAAGTACGTCTTTAGGGTGAGTTTATAATGACATAAAAGTAAGTTTTCCTATCCAAAAATAAAGTAAATTGCAACAGCTAACAAAGAAGGAGACACCAGAGAGAAGTAACAGCTCCAATAGTGGGTAGTGTTATTATTCCCTGATTCTGTTACCCTCAACCTGATTTTTGACAGGGACCCTAGAGATTTGGGAATAAACAGCGGCTGGGTCTCACTTTGTCCAGTGAGGCAGAGACCTTACAGATATCCCTACAGGAAAAGGGCATGGAAGCATTGAAATAAAAATCATAGCATAGTGTGTCTACCATAAAAATGACAGAGCTCTTCCCCATAAATTTCTCGAAGTACAAAATGGCCCTCTCTCTGAAACAAACATTTCTGACTTTTAAGAGTGTAGTAAACAAAATAATGGCTCCCCAAGTGTAACCCCATTCTAATCTTCAGAACCTGTGAACATTTTACTTTGCAGAGCAAAGGGAACTTGGCAAATGTGATCAAATTAAGGCCCTTGAGAGTATCCTGGATTATCCATTGTGCCCTTATGAGAGAGAGCATTCCAGAGGCAGGGAGGGTAATCTGAAGACAGAAACAGAGAGTCACGCAACAATGGAAGCTTAGCTCAGAGTGGGAGAGCAAAAAGACAGCAAGATGCTGGCTTTGAAGAGGGACCAAAGAATGTAGGCGGTACCTAGAAGCTGGAAAAATAAAGAAATGCATTCAATTCTAGAGGTCTCAGGAGAACCGCCGCCTGATTGCACCAAAATTCTAAGACTTTTGTTGGGGGATGATTCTGGGGATTTAACCCAGGGCTTTCACCCTGACCTATATGGCCATCCTTTTTGTATTTTATTTTATTTATTTTTTTCATTTTTAGGCAAGGTCTCACTAAGTTGCTAAATTGTCTAACCTGGATTCAAATTTATAATCCTCCTGCATCAGTTTTCCAGAGTTGCAAGATTGCAGGTGAGTTCTGCCATGTCTGGCTGATTGTAGGACTTTTAACCTCTAAAACTGTAAGATAATAAAGTTGCATCATTTTAAGCCACTCGATTTATAGTAATTTGCAGCAGAATCAATCAGAAACTGACACATAGAGTTTTCCAATGGTGAGAAGACTCCCCATGGCTAAATTCAAGCTTTGAAAGCAAAGTCATTGAACTTAAGATGGGAAGAGTCCACACAGTCAGCCCTTGTGAGCTGACACAAGTTGGCATTAGCCCACCACTGGCATGGGAGACCATTTGGAATTTCCTATGTCTCAGGAATCCACAAGGAAATGCAAGGGACTGGCAGCATGATGAAACCTTACAGTCATATGGACAAAGCATCAGCCAGTACAGCCTGGAGCCCCAAAGCTTGGGACCATGCATAGAGTTACAGACCCAAAATTTCCAGACAGTTAAGCCGCACCCAACACTGATGGAGAGAATAGGATAGTCACAGCCAGATATATCCTGCTCCCTTCCCCATGCTTCAAGACTGCAAGTTGTCACCAGTACCTGGGGGAAACAGAGAGTGTGAGCAAAATTACTGACATAGCTGATTTTAAATGCTAAACTGACCAAACTTAAGTGCAGATTTGACTGATGATTTCATTGACATTACTCAGTTGCTCCTAGAGGTGACTTTATTTCCTGATCCCAGGTAGAATGGAAGTTGAGCTCAAAGGAAAAACTGAATTCAGTTTTGATCTTAAAAAAAACAAACCTGATACCCACTATTAAAATTAACTCTTGCAAATAACATATAAATACCTTAAGGGAAAAAAGAACACCAGATAGGTATTCTACCTGTCCATGTACCATTGAATTTAAAGAACATTGCCACGTTGGCTGAAAGCAAAACAGAATAAGCAAGGTAGCTCTCTTGAGGATGGCTCTCTGCCTTAGCTGTAAACCAGCCTCACCTGAAAGCTTTAAGTGTACTGATGCCTTGGTTCTACCATCAGAGATTCTGACTGAATTTGTCTAAGGTTGCAGCCTGGGCTTTGGAATTTTTTTGAAGTTCCCTCAAGAATACTATTGTGTACAAACAAAGTTGAAATCTGCTGCCAAAGCCCAAACCTCCTCATGGAGACAGTTTTGCAGTTAAATCAGCCCACATCTTGAGAATACCTCTTCATACTTCCAATGTGACGCCGGCTAGCTGACTTTTCTCTACCTCAGTTTCCTCACCCGTTAGTATCTAGCTAAGTAGAAGTTATTAAGAAAATAATATGCACTGAGAACCTTGCACATAGTACACATTCATATTTACTAGTTAATAGCTATTGTTCTTGTTGCAAGCCTGCAATTCTAGTGCTTTGGGAGACTGAGGCAGGAGGGTCACAACTTCAAACCCAGCTGGGCAACTTAGTGACTAGTGAGACCCTGTCTCAAATTTTTAAAGAATAATCTAAAAAGGGCTGAGGATGTAGCTCAATGTGAAGGCTCTGAGTTCAATACCAGTACTCCTTCCACACACAAAAATGCTATGAAATGACAAAGACTAGCTTTAGATCCTCATTCTCCATAGTCACATGTGGGCAGTGGCTACTCTAATGCATGGGAAAATTTCCAACATCATAGACATGAAAATCCCAAAGTGACAAATGGCAAGCTCTGTAGATTCATTTGGTTTAAGGTGAAAAAGAAGCTAGTTAATGGCCAGTGCTCTATGGTATGCTATGGCCCACCTGTGGGTCACCTTTTTTCAGTCGCTTAGTTCCTCTCCTTTTGTAGAATAAACAGGGGCTTCCCATGCACTGCACCTGAAATGAAAATATAAAGCATAAATCTTTCTTACATAATTATCTTGGAAAATAAAAAGTAAAAATGCAGGCCAGGGGTTTTGCTCAGTGGTGCCACCACCTGCCTTAAAAGCACAAGGTCCTGAGTTTGATCCAGGATACCAAAAAAAAAAAAAGTACAAATGACACTCCGTGGCCTACAATGTATCAAAAAGGAAAGCTCCTCTACATAGAAAACCATGGCAAAAGCCTCCACACGTCACTCTCATTATGGACCAAGTAAGGTTTTCCCATGGTAGAAGCAATAATGTATTCACAGGTTTCTGCATTTCAAATCTATGAGGGGGCTTAGGGACCTGCCAAACATATATTTCAAGGATGAAGATATTTTCATCTTCAAAGAATCCACTTATTATTCAACAAAATGATTACAAAATAAGATAAATGGAATTATTCTGCCTCAAAGGTGTTGTATAAAAAATATACATGTATATATACCAAAATAGTTGAGAAAGATTAGCAGTTTATATAACTGAAAAAAAAGTTACAGCACAGAAAGCATAAATGAGGTCTCTGGAGATGGCCCTTGCTGTTGTTTCTTATTGACAAAAGTAGTGAATCTGTCGTAGACAGACTAAAGGTGTAAGTCTACAACAGGAAGTGTAAGGCTTAAAGGGAAAAGGTCCAGAATCTAATCTTTAAAAATCTTCCCTAAATTTTCCCTTGCTTAATCTCTGTGTGCCTTGATTTCTTCATGGATGAAAATCAAGCTAATGATAGTGTCTAAGTCAAGTGGCTGCTGGGAGGATAAAAAATAATAGAAGGATTCTATTTTGGTCCATTGTACATTTTTAATGAGAATTAGCTACTGTTCTTATTTTAAATATTCATAAACAATAGGCTAGAACTATGCAATGAAGTATCCCATAGCCATGTGTAGCCATTTAAACTTAAATGTAGATTAATAACAATTACAAAGAATTATGTATTCAGTTCCTTAGTTACACTAGCCATATCACAAAGTATTCACATATAGATACAGTGGGCACTGTAATGCAGAGGAATATTTCCATCTTGCAGATACAAAAGTCTCTAAGTGAAAAATATCAAACTATGTAGTCTCTTTCACTGATAGAAGATGAAGGGGAAGTTTATACCTTTCCCCTCCACTGGATAGGAAAATACACAAGGCAGTGACATCTCTCTTTCAATATATCTTCTCTCTAAAACAATTGTTCTCTCCTCAGCTCTTTCACGCTCTCCAGACAGATGCTGGGCTGCTGCTGAACTTGTGTAATAGGTGATCTTTCACTGGACGTGGGATGTAGGATCATTAGCAACTACTACATTATTCCTAGGTTTTAGGACATCAGGGAGGATTCCCTTTTTATCATCTATCCTTTCCTTTTGTATTGCTCTGTACCTTCTTCTAGCCTCTCTAAAATGTCTAGCTTGCTGATTCTAGTTTTACATAAGCTAGAAAAAAAGATAACTAAACATAGGAGTAAGACTAGAAATGGATTTTCATCCTTTGCAAGGTTTTCACTACATAAACACTCATAACTCCCTTTCACTTCCTCCCTGGCCCCTCCTATATTCTGGAGAACTGAGACCACTGTATTCCCAGCCTGTGGAAAATACTTTATTTGCAATATGAAAGAACAATAAGGATGTATGAAGTGATTCTTTATAAAAGACTATAAGAAGTAGAAAATAACAGAATGGTA
This sequence comes from Heterocephalus glaber, assembly GCF_053883595.1. Classification (NCBI taxonomy): domain Eukaryota; kingdom Metazoa; phylum Chordata; class Mammalia; order Rodentia; family Bathyergidae; genus Heterocephalus; species Heterocephalus glaber. The sequence goes on along the minus strand of NW_028258151.1, from coordinate 25,613,114 downwards.
CAAAGAAATACCTCCAACTAGCAAATCTGTGAGGTGCATAAATTTGGACAAATAGCTGATTCTATTCAGTCATGGGTAAATGATACCAAATCACTCGGGGATCAGCAAAAAGCCACTCTTCAACTGTAAAGCACAAAGAATTCACTTTATATACCTGCTTCAGTATATTTAATCATGTCTGTATTGTAATGTGTAACCAAATACCTTTTAGGCTATGTCTATAGACATATGCCAGCTCGAGGGAAGAGAGATGAAATCACCTAAATGAGCATTACTTATGTGAATTTAAAGGCTATATTTCTTGCTAAACTGGTTTATATACAGGAATGCATAAAGAATAATGTAGATCACATAAAATGATCAGTGGTTTGAAAGTGAATATACTGCAGGACTCTCTATACATATTTTAATGGCACAAGGAACCATGATTCCATTAAAGCAAATACTATAGACTATGATTTCCCATAAAGGAGCCATAAAGCATGTTGATGAGGAAAGACCAGGCGTCAGATTACATGGACTCAGATCTGAGTCTCACCACTTAGTATCAGTGAGAATTTTAGACAAGTGACAAAATTAGGTAAGTATCTACATTTTCTAATGCACGACATGGAGTTGCTAATAGTCCTTGCCTCAGAGAGGTTTCTGTTATAACAGCTTTATTGAGATAATTTATATACCCACAACTCATACTCTGGACTTGTAAAATTTAGTGATTTTTAGTATATTCTAAATTCTTAGGATTGTGTAAACATCGCCAACATTAATTTTAGAACATTTTCATGAGATCAAAAAGAAATCCCCTTCTCACTAGAAGACATCTTGCCCCCCAACCTGCAACTGATTGCTAATAATCTGCTTTTTGATATATATGGGTGTGCCTATTCTAGGCATTTCCTATAAATGGAATTATATAAAAATCGTACATTATGTAGTCTTGTGATTGACTTTTCTGACAGTATAAAGGCTCATCTATGCTATATCATACATCAATACTTTATTCCTTGTAGTAGTAAATTCTATTATATGCAAATATTAAATTTTCTCCATCCATTTATAGGTTGATGGACATTTACATTGTTTCTACATGTTTAATGTTATGCATAATGCTACAGTGAACATTTTGAAACAACTTTTATGTGAAAAATATTCATTTGTCTCCACTATTTAGGAGGAGAATTTCTGGGTCATATGATTGATTTATATTTCCCTAATGACTAGCAGTGTTGAACATCTTTTTTATGTACTATTTTATGCAAGCTATTTGTATTTATTCTTTGGAAAAATGTCCATTCAAACCCTTTGTCTATTTTTAATTGGGTTATTTATTTTTTAATTATTGAGTTATGAGATTCTTAAATATATTTTAGATTTTAAAATCCACCTCAGATACATGGTATATCTTCTTCCATTCTGTGAAGTAACTTTTTATTTTTCCAATAGTAACCTTTAAAAGACAAAGTTATTCATTTTGATAATGTCCATTTTATCTATTTTTCCTTTTGTTGCTTGTATTTTTGTGTCATATTTGAGAAACCATTGCCTAATCCAAAGTAACAAACATTGATACTTGTATTTATGTTTTCTTTAGAGAGTTTCATATTTTTTAATTCTTAGGGTTAGGACTATGATCTACTTTAAACTGTATACATGATGTGAGGTAAAGGTCCAGATTTTTTACATGTTAATATTCAATTATCTCAGCACCAGTTATTAGAAAACTCTTCATTTTCCACTATATTTTCTAGGTACTGTTAAAAACTAGTTGGCCAATAAAGAAAGATAAACTTGAGGAATTTGTAGATAAATGGATGCAACTTGAGAACACAATGTTAAGTGAAATGTCAGACACACAAGCTTAAATATCACATGGTTTCTCGCACATGAAAAACTCAAAGTGTACATATATGAAAATAAAGAGCAAAACGGAAGATAGATAAATAGGAAGTGGGGAGAGGTTCAGATGGTGCCCTAAATTGCCTATTCCATTGTTTCAAAAATATTTAATATATACATATATGGTAATTTGTTTCATTAATACAATTAGTTTCTCTTAGTTCATTGAAAAGAAAGTTTTGTGCTAATACCTGGGGTTTTTTTTTCTTTGTAAGTGAGGATATTTTTGTCAATGTCTTGTACTCTGACTACTTTGAAATAATGATACACCATGTATTATCTATTTATCTACACCATCTATTATCTATTATCTATAAAAATAGATAGTATTTTGCTGTGAAATTTTTTATTGGTTCATAATTTTTTTTTAAATGGAATAATAAAAAACCAAACCAATTGGTCACAAATGTAAAGAGTTGATTATTGGTCAGACAAAGGTCTGCTATCTAGAATATATAAATAACTCAAAAAATCAGATCCCCAAATATAAAAACCCGATTCAAAAAGGGGCATCTGAAATGAACAGACATTTCTCAGACAAACAAGTAAAAGCAGCAAATAAATACATGAAAAAATGTTCAACATCACTGGTCATTCGAGAGATGCAGATGAAAACAACACTGAGATTCCACTTCACCCCACAAAGAATGGCTGCTATCAAGAAATCAACCAATAACAAATATTGGTGGGTCTGTGGTGAGAAAGGAACCCTTTGCCATCATTGGTGGGAGTGCAGAATGGTACAACCACTGTGGAAATCAATAGGGAGATACCTCAAAAACTAGGATTAGAGGTTGCATTTGACCCAGCTATCCCTCTGCTGGGTATCTTTCTAAAAGAATTAAAAGAATCATACCTCAGTGAAATATGCTCATCCATGTTTATAGGGGCAGGGTTTGTAATAGCTAAAACTTGGAAACAGCCCAAATGCCCATTAACAGGAGACTGGATAAAGAAGATGTGGTTTTTCTATAAAATGGAGCACTATTCCTAAAGCCATAAAGAATGAGAAACCAGAGACATTCATAGCTAAATGGATGCACATTGAGGCCATACTCTTAAGTGAAATAAATAGGACACATGTGTGTAAATACCAAATAGTTTCTCTGGTGTGAAAAATTAAAAGTGTAAATAAGGTTCAAATGGTATAACTGATAATGTGAAATAGGAAGAAAAAGTGCAAAGGGGAAGGGGAAATGAGAAGGGTAGGGGAAAGGAAAGAAGGGAAAAGAATAAATATGAAAAAAGGAAAAAATGGAAACAAAGCCTCTGTAAATAAGGAAGGGTGGAGGGGGTGAAGGGAGGGTAGGGGAATGGGGAAAAAATAAGAACTAAGATACATCATGTAAAGGTACAAGATCCCAACGATGAATGTAATTGTATTGTATAACTAAAATATAACAATAAACTTAATGAAAAAAATAAAAAGACAAATAAAACGGAGGTTAAAAAAAAGAATTGATTATTGGATTCTCAATTTTCTTCCATTGATGGCTATATCCTTAGAGTAGTGTCACATTGTTCTAATTCTTATACCTTTGCACTAAGATTTGAGATGTAAAAGTACAAATTTACCAACATTGTTCTTTTTCAAGATTGTTTTGGATATTTTGAGTTCCTTGCATTTCCATGTGCATTTTAAGATCAGCTTGTCGGTTTCTACAGAACAGGTGGCATTTCAGCAGAGATTGTGTTGAATCTGCTTGTTAAAGGCTTTGCAAGAAGCTGAATGATATGTGGAAAAGGGCACTGAACTGGAACTTGAGAAATGTGGAGTCTTACTTTTTGAGACCATTTGCATTCCTAGGGTTGTTCATCTGTAAAATACAGAAGTCAGCTCATGTTGATTTCAAAGATACCTTCAAATTCAATATTCTGTGATCGTCTATCTCACCCCTAAGAATCCCAGGCATTTGGTAAAAGCAACCCAGCCATTTTTTATTTGTAAAAGCAGGAGACCCCGACCCATGGGCCACTGACTGGTATCAGCTTGTGGCCAAGAGGTCAGTAGTGGGTGAGCATGGAAAGCTTCATTTGCATTTACACCCTGAGATCCAACAGCAGGGGCATTAGATTTTTTTCATCAATTTTATTGGTACATTTTAGGTATACAATGTGCTGACATTCATCATTGGGAATTTGTATCTTTAAGTAATATATCTTGCTTCTTATTTTTCCCCATTCCCCTGCCCTCCCATCAAACCCTCCACACCTCCCTATTTACAAAGACTTTATTTCCATTTTTTCATTTTCTTATATTAAGTCCATTCCCTTCTTTCCTTTCACTACCCTTCCCACTTGCCCTTCTCCTTTGGACCTTTTCTTCTTATTTTACATTATCTATTATATATTTTGATCTTATTTACACTTTTAGTTTCTCACACTGCAGAAACTATTCAGTATTTACACATGTGTGTCCTATTTATTTCACTTAAGAGTATTGCCTCAATGTGCATTCCTTTAGCCATAAATGTCTCTAGTTTATCATTCTTTATGTCTGAGTAGTACTCCACTTTATTTTTTAAAAAACACACATTTTCTTTATCCAGTCTCCAATTGATGGGCAATTGGGCTGTTGCCAAGATTCAGCTATTACAAATTTACAAACTGTGCTGCTATGAACAGGGGTGCACATATATCATTGTGGTATGATATATCTCCCACCATGTACTAAACTAAAATCGAAATGGATTAAAGATCTAAATATTAAAACAGAAAGAGTAAACTGTCTGGAAGAGAAGTTAGGTAGAATTCCTGAAGATACTGGCATAGGAAAAGATTTCATGAACAAAACCTCAGTCACACATGAACTAGCACAAAGAATCAACAAGTGGGATCTCTTCTTATTAAAAAAGCTTGTGCACTGCAAGAGAAACCACCAACAGAGCTAAGAGACAACCTACAATGTGGGGAAAAAATTTTACCAGTTTTTCCTCAGAGAAAGGTCTACTATGTAGAATCTATAAAGAACTTAAAAAAATCAGACCTCCCAAATTTAAAGACCCTATCCAAAAATGGGCATCTGAAATGAACAGACATTTCTCAGACAAAGAAGTAAAGTAGTAGGGGAAGTGGGAGGGGTAGGGGAAAGGAAAGAAGGGAAAAGAAAAAATATGAGAAAAGGAAAAATGGAAACAAAGTCTTTGTAAATAGGGAAGGATGGAGGGGGTGAAGGGAGGGCAGGGGAATGGGGAAAAAAAATAAGAATTAAGATACATCATGTAAAGATACAAGATCCCAAAGATGAATGTAACTGTATTGTATACCTAAAATGTACCAATAAACTTAATGGGGAAAAAAGAAATAGAAATAGCAAATAAATACATGAAAAAATGTTCAACATCACTTGTCATTCGAGAGGTGCAAATGAAAACAAATGCAATTCCACCTCACTCCAGAAAGAATGGCTGCTATCATGAAATCAACCAATAACAAACGCTGATGGGGTTATGGGGAAAAAGGAACCCTTCTCCACTGTTGGTGGGAATGTAGACTGGTGCAACCACTATGGAAATCAGTATGGAGATACCTCAGAAAACTAAGATTAGAGGTCCCATTTGACCCAGCTATTCCCCTGCTGGGTATTTTCCCAAAAGAATTAAAAGGGGCTTTAGTTTTTGATAGGAACCTGAACCCTACTGTGAACTGCGCATGCGAGGAATCCAGGGTGCCCGCTCTTGTCAGTCATCCGGAAACCACTCCCACTCCACTCTCTGTACCTCGACCTCCATGTCCCACATAACCCTCAGAGCCTCGTCTGTGGGAAATTCTCTTCCACCAAATGGGTCCCTGGCACCAAAAGGTTGAGAACCGCTGTTTTAAATCATCTATCTTAATCTAAGAATATTCCTGGACACCTGACAAACATAACTCTGTAGATCAAGATCCTAATTTGGAGAATTTTTTTTTCTTTTATTATATTAAATGTAAGGCATTTTTGACCAAAAATTGTTAAAAATTTATACTTATTGGGCCTGGGATTTAGCTCAGTGGTTTCGCCGCCTGCTGCTCAAGCGCAAGGACCCGAGTTCGATCCCCGGTACCAAAAAAAATTATAGTTATTAATGGGCTCTTGTGCTGTTGTCTGCATAAATGTAGGTGTTTTTAAAATTATATTTGGTGTAAAAGACCTTTAAAATAAAACCTGGTTAAATGTTAAATATGTATAACTTCACCAAGCAGAACGTAAAAGGCAGAGAATATTTGTCACTTACTGTTTTAAAGAATATAGATTATCTCAAGAGCAAGTATATAAATATTTAAATATGGACCTATACAACCCATTTCCCCTAAATTCTAAGGATGACAGTCACAATAATAAACATAGGTACGAGCCAGGACGCCCCCCCTTTTTCCTCTCCAAATAAACTTTCAGTCATCAGCTGAAAAAAATATATTGGATGTTCAAGTTCAAATTCCTACAATGTGTAAATATCTGTGACGCATATACAATGTGCCAGGCCTTAAAGAATCAAAGGTAAATAATGTATAGTCCTTAGACCCTTATTTTTAAAATAGGGCCTCATGTAATATGAGAATGAGAAGGAGAGGGGAGGAGGAGGGGGAGGGGGAGGGGGAGGGGGGAGGGGGAGAGGGAGAAGGAGAAGGAGAAGGAGAAGGAGAAGGAGAAGGAGAAGGAGAAAGAGAAGAAGAGGAAGAGGAAGAGGAAGAAGAAGAAAGATAAATGCAGGGGCCAGAGATTTAGCTCAGTGGTTTCGCCGCCTACTACACAAGCACAAGGACGCTAGTTCGATCCCCATACTAAAAAAAAAAAGAAAAGAAGATAAATTCATACTGATAAAAGAGTAATTCCATCAGGAAAATATGATAATACATATGCACCTAATTACAGCAATCCAGAGCACGTAAAGCAAACTGATAGAACTGAGGAGACAGAGAATTCAAGCTTAATACCTCATTTTCAGTAACAGATGAGACAATGAGGCAGAAGATGAACAAGGAGAAAGAAGATTGATCCTATAATCATGTTGGATGTTTTGGTAAAATTTGGAAAAAGATTTTTGCTGAAAATGCTTTAGTTAAAATCATTATCTTTTGTCACCCTGATTTCCTCTCTGTCCCACTTCCTATCACACTGGGTGACAAAGGAATAACCATGAGCATTTTGGAAATCCCAATCATTGAGCCTGAGCTTCAGAGGAATATATTTATGTGATTTCCAGTTATCTCTGTTTTCTTGGGCTGGAATGGCTTTTAAGAATGCTTGCCAACCCTCTGTGCCAAGTCACCCATATCAGAAACACAAAGGTACAAAGCCTAGAGGTTGTGCTGAAAGTGAATCTGCCCTAGAAAGCTTGACACCAGAACTATGTAGGTAGCAGAGAACAAACTCGGTTTGAGATGGAGGACTCAGAACTTAGTCTGGAAAAGTCTTCAAATCATCAAAACTGTAAAACTGTAAGCAGAGGAGACATAGAAATTCTCTCCTTTCAAGATAATATATAAGATGTGACCTTTGCAATTATAAAACTATCGTACTATTTTTTCCTTTTTGATAGGAAACATGGAAAATAAATGTATTAGAATTCCTTAAGTTTTAAGGCACAATGCTACCAACACTGAGTGTATCTGTGAGTCACACATTTTATGAATCACATCTATTAATACAATACACATGCCAATGCATCACATTAAGACTAAAAATATTACCAAAATTATAATTTTATCTGAAGAAAAATGCTCAATATATACAACAAAAATATATGTGAAAACTATTTCAAAGCTGTCTTAGTCTTCTTGTGTTGCTATAATGAAATACCAAGAAGTAGGTGGCTTAAGCAACAGAATTTTAACTCTTACAGTTCTAGACTCAAAGGAGTCCAACATCCAGGTACGGCCAGAGTGGCTCTCATTCTGAGGCCTTTTCTCTTGCCTTGAGGGAAGCTGCCATCTTGCTCTACACATTACATGATCTTGCTGTGTGTGCACATGTGAAGAGAAACAATGAGAAAGCCAGAGCTCTCTGATGTCTCTTCCCGTAAAGGCACTGATCCCATCACAAGCTCCCACTCTCATGACTTCAGCTAGCCCTAATTACCTCCTGAGGCACTCATCTCTGAATACCATCACACTGGCTTTTAGGGATTTACCATGTATTTGCAGTGGAGTGTGGACCTGAACTTTCAGTCCATAACAAAAGATGTGTGATTAACTAGTCATCCGTTTAATGACATTTGTGATCTTTGTCATCTCTTTGTCATTGGTTATTTATTATGATTTTTTTCTACATAAGCATTCACTTTCATGCCCAGTTTTGTGTCTGTAATTTTCTATGCTTTCTCCCAGAGGATCTCGGTGATTGTATATGCTTCCAGCCACATAAAATCTGGACCTTTTCCAGCCTAAAATAAGATATCATCTTTTACCCTCGTATCCTCCAATTCTTTCACATCTCAAGCTGCCTCTGTTCAACATAACCCTGAACTTATATCAGATTCTGCCCAAAGTCCTGCTCAATTCTGCTTTCTTATCCATTCTCAGGAATTTAAATCACAAATATCAAGAAAGGGACTAGTAAAAGCACAGGTCTCTCAGAGTATAGAGGAAAGGAAGAGGATGGATAAGCAACAACTATCACTCTTGAGGCATGATAAGGGATATAAGGTTAGGGATATTAGTATGATGATATTACACACAGAATCATGTGTCACTTAAGAACGGGGATAAGTTTGTCAATTTTGTCACTGGACACACATCATAGAGTGCATTCACATGAACTACATGATGAACGTCAATCATTCAGTGTAGCCTCTTCTACAACTGAGAGGGCAGTAAACACCAGGTGTGTGAGGCCACAGGTTGCACTACAGCATACTGCTTTACGGTCAATCTTTTTTATACATACATGCTAAGAGATGATAAAATCATAGCATCATGAGTATATACTAGTAACATAGCCATTTATACTTGCAATCAAGTATGACATTCACACATAATTCTACAAGCTATATTTTATAAGACTGGCAGTGCAAGGGGTTTGTTTACACCAGCAACACCACAAACACATGAGTAATGTGCCGTGTCAAGAAATTACAAGGGCTACAATGTCGCTGAACAGTAGAAACTTTTAGCTCCACTGAAATCTTATGGGACCACCATCACATATGTAGTTCATTATTGACAAAAATGTTATGTGGTGCATTAATATATATATGCATATATATATATTCAATATATATAAAACCTCCTTCCCCACCAAAGCTTCACACATCATTGAGTCACAGCCACCATATTTTACCCAGCACCATGATACTCCTCCACCCTCAGGCACTGTGGCTGAGTTTAGTCTATTTTCATTCCTGCTAGCCTTGTGGTCCACCACATCAATTTGGCCTTCTTCAGGTACAACGCTCATCCCATCATGCCCCTATAAGTCTGCATCCCAGGCACTGACCCTGTGGAAGTGCTTTCTAAGAAAGCGTCTTTGATCCAAAATGAGTAAGTCAATATTAATAAATGCTGGAAGGAGGGACTTTGGAAGGTAAGAAGAAACCAGGCTTGCAGTCCCAGGCTACATACACAGAACATATCACATGAAACACCATACAGCTCATTTGCCCTTCACAGGGACTCACTACTTATCTATGGAGAGAGCCACCATATAAATACAAAGTACATAAAGCTTCATTCTCTCTCTGGGCCTCTGGGGCAGGATGATTTCTTAACAAATGCACCCATGGTGGTGTACAAATGATATCTATCTCTGTAGTTGAACTGAAACCTGGAGCTGGTATATTGCATTTTTTAAATTTTCATCTCTAAATCCAAGGTGGCAATTTAGTGTCAAATACAGCAGAAGCCTTTTCTATCGATATCTTACCTAACTGATGAAAAACAAATGTGATTTACAGGAATTCAGGTAAGCATGGCTTTCAGAGCACTGAAATATTTTGCTCACCTTATTTTAGAGAAAGAATTTTCATAAAAATATGCTCAACATGAGACCAAAAATAAATATTGTGTGAGAAATTACCTCTCCCCTCCAAAAAGGGTTTTAGGGTATTATTCGTCCATCTCAGTATTTTACCCTTTCTATAATTCCATGATGTTCTATAACACTTCACTATCAGATCCATCTATTTTTAACAACATGTATTTGCTTAAGGCAGCAAAATAAATGTGAAAATTGTAAATGAAATTATAGCAAGGGCTGAAATGAAAATGGTTATTTTACTTAATCCTCAGTGGGTCAACTAATACAATTTATATTTCATTGCTTAAATCTTTTCATTAATCAGGCTTTTATTGTATAAAAACAACGCTTTAAAATAAGTTGTTTCTTAGCTTAGATAACTATGTGGAACATTTAGCCATTTAATTAATTTAAATGGAATTGTCTTCAGTGTCTCAAAAAGTCTATTTTGGGTCCATCTTCTTCCCTATCCCCCAGCACCACTATTTTTTTTGTTTTGTTTTGTACTGGGGATCAAACTTTGGACCTTGTGCTTGAGAGGCAGGCACAGTGACACTGAGCTAAGTCCCCAGGCCCCCAGCACAACTGTTAATGCTACTGATAGCACTGGTGACTCTGCAGAGTTCATGCCTCCCTAGAATATTATCATCGTGCTCTAGTGTGTCTCATGCTGACATTTAAATATTAGAATATTCCATTTTATTTATTGGTACATTGTACCTTTAAGGGAAGTTCATGGATCTTGAAGGAAAGGTGATGCGTTGTATTCATTTTCTATTCTGCCTACATATCAGACAGTGCCTGCTGTGGTTTAGATCTAGAATGTCCCCCAAAAGTCTCATGTCTTTAGAGGTGGGGACTTTGGAAGGTGATTGGATCGTGGCAGGTTCTATACTGGTCAGTGGATCAATCCATTGATGAGTCGATGGCTGAATATGCTGAATACACCAGTGGGAGGTGGGTCACAGGAGGTGTGACCTGGAAGGGTGTGTTCCTGTCCCCAGCCCCAACACGCTTCTCTCTGTGTTTCTTGGTGGCCATAGGTTGAGTCACCCTCTTCTGCCATGCCGTGCACCATGCTCTTTCTGTCTTGGAGCTAGCCAACCAGCTTTCCTATGGGACTTTATAAACAAAACCCTGATCACACAGGAAATACCACAAAGAATCAACAACTGGGATCTCATCTTATAAAAGCGTTTTGTAAAACAAAAGAAACAACCAACAGAGTGAAAAGACAACCAACAGTATGGGGAAAAATTTTGCCAGCTGTTCCTCAGACAAAGGGCTACTATCTAGAATCTATAAAGAACTCAAAAAAACTCCCTAAATTTAAAGATGCAATCCAAAAATGGGCATCTGAAATGAATAGACATTTCTCAGATAAAGAAGACAAACACCAAATAAATACATGAAAATAATGTTCAAGATTACTGGTCAATTGATTAAAACAATACTGAGCTTCTATCTCACTCCAGAAGAATGGCTGTTGTCATGAAATCAGTCAGCCAATAACAAATGCTGACAGGGCTGTGAGGAAAATAGAACCCTTCTCCACTATTGCTGGGAGTGCAGACTGGGGCAATCTCTGTGGAAATCAGTGTGGAGATACCTCAGAATACTAAAACTAGAGGTTCCATTTGACCCAGCTATTCCCCTTCTTGGTATCTTCCTGAATGAATTAAAAGCATCATACCACAGTGATATATTCATACTCATTTTTATAGAAGCACAGTTTGTAATAGCTAAATCTTAGAAACAGCCCAAATGCCCATCAACTGATGAATGGATAAAGAAGATGTGGGATTTTAATGTACGATAGAGTACTACTGTTCCATAAAGAAGGATACGCTTGAGATATTTGTAGCTAAATGGAAACACTTTGAGACCATACTCTTAAATGACATAAATTGGACACAAATGTTTAAATACCACATTATTTCTCTGGCATGAGAAATTTGAAGTGGAAATAAGAACCAAAATGTGTAATAGATTTTAAGAAATGGGAAAGAAATGTTCAAATGAGAAGGAGAACAAAGGAGGAGGAAGGGGAAAAGAAAAAAGGGGCAAGAAAAAAAGAAAATAGAAGGAAAAAATAGAAATAAAGCTTTCATAAATAAGGAGGGTAAGAGGGATAGAAGGGAGGGGAGGGGAATGGGAACAAAAGGGAAGCAAGATGTATCATTTACAGGTGCAAATTCCCTATGATGAATGCTATCATTATGTATATCTAAAATATACCAATAAGTGTTTTGCTTCAAAATAAATAAATAAAAATAATTTTTTAAATAAAAAAAAACATGTAAGTGCCACTCCACAGACTAGATCTATATTTGGAATGCTACAGAAATTCAGAGAAGAGGGTAAATAATAAAAGGAGTTAGGTCAGGAGGTCTTTATCAAGCTGAGACTTGACGCTTGAGTAGGACAGAGTAATGACAAAGAAACAGGAAGAGTGTAAGGAGACATTCAAACATACGAAAATATTTATTTTGTTCAGGGATTGGAAGACAGTGACAACCACTTAAGTTGGGCAGATGGGGAGGAAAAAAGTTGGACCAACAGATGCTCAAGGGACAGTAATATAATTCTCACACGTAACATTGTAAAATAAAAGGTTGTGATGTTTTTAACTCCAATTTTTGATAATTAGTTATCCAATAACTGAAAATTGATACATTTTTACACAGATTTAATCTTGAAGAATTATAAACAGAATCTATAAATAGAAACATTGGCATTAGGGAACCACTCCAATTTACTTTTTTTTTTTTTTTCAGAATAATATTTACATTTCAGGGTTGGAGATTTACCTCAATGGTGCCGCCACCTGCCCCACAAGCGCAAAGACCCGAGTTCGATCCCTGGTACCAAAAAAAAATAAAATATATATATATATTTACATTTCAATTTAAATATCAAATAGTATTCTAGGGCATAGCTCTACGGTAGCTCTCTCACCCAGCATGCGCAAGACCATTGGTTTGGTCCCCAGCACTGCAAAGGAAAAAAAACAAATAGTACAGCTGATCTTGTAAAGAATATAAATAGTTCCCTGTCTGATACCCATGCCCCACTCCTGGGCCTACTTTCCAGGGTGAGCAATTTTAATTCTTTACTGTTTTAGTTCTCAGTGAGAATTTTGCTTCTCAAAGATTTGATCACTCTACTTTTTCTTGATTCATTAATGTATCACGTTATCGATTCCTAACATGATAAATGAGGATTTGGCACTTCTAACCCATTTTCCCATGCTCCACTCGATACAGATCAATGCTTCCAGGATTCCTCTCGATTATGTCTCCTGGCTTTAAATAATGCACTCCAATATTCCAACCTTGACTAGTCAACCATAGCCTGCACCTTTTGTCACTACACTTTTTAAGTTGAAGATTCCATGTCCCCCCAGTCTTTTTACCACTCAAACACACTTTTGTCTTTGTGCTGGGTCATCCATAATTCTATTTTACATTTTAAAATTGCTAAGTCTCTTCTGAAAACAAATCAAGGCCTTAGGATTTGCATAATAATAAATAAGGTTCTTATTATCATGCCTGAATAAATATTCCTTATAGTAAAGCCCGGAAGCATTCTCTGCTTATATTTCATTTGCTATGATCTTGATCTTTCTGTTGGCCTTTGTTCTTTTCTTACACTGTTTGCTGTTCCTGGATGTTAAAAATTTTCCCTGTCTCTGGAACGGAATGCTATCAAGTCTCTTAAATGCCTTCCTGGAGTCTTCTGTCCCCTTGTTCTGCACAGGATTCTTGTTTTCAAGGCTTGCTCATGACTGTCAGGTTGAATTTCTTGGAATATCTTCCATACTAGATTCTCTTTCCTAGATCCAACATCTTCATGATTTATGGTTTTCATCCTCAGTTTTCCAGAACATAGTTGTAAGTGGTTTCCTTTAAAATACTATGTGTGAATTTTCTGAAAAATCTTGGTATATTTTAGAAGTTAAATGTCCCTCACAGTCCCATGTGTGAAAGGTTAGCCTGTTCAGCTACTGGAAGATGGTAGAAAGTTTAGGAAGTGGGAACTTGGGGAAAGAAAGAAGATCATTGGGGGTGCACCCTTGTTCTCTCTCTCTCTCTCTCTCTCCCTCTCTCTCTCCCTCTCTCCTTCTCTCTCTCTCTTTTCCACCCTATATAAGGCAAGTGGCTTCCTCTGCCACAGGCTCCTGACATGAGTTACTGTGTACCATAGCCCAGAGCAACAAGGCAACTCAACCATGGACTGAAACCTCTGAAAACATAAGCCACAATAAACCTTTCCTCCTTACAGCTTGATTATTTCAGGTATTTTTTTCAGAGACAAAAAGCTGAGTAACATAAATCTTTATTCTACTTTCATGTTTCATTGATGCTTTAACTTTTTCCTTAATATTGTTTTTTATTTAATTTTCTTTTGAAATAAAATATGCATACATAAATTTATTCAAGTTATAAGAATATGTAATTCAATGAATTAACATAAAGTTATCACACCTGTGCATCTGTCACCTAGATCAAGAGAGAAAACTTCACCAGTGCCTTAGAAACTCCCTTATGTTTCCTCCCCATCACCAACCCTTTTTCCTTCCCCCAAAATAATCACCTTCTACTTATGGCACTATAAGAAAGTAGTTTTGTTGGCTTTTGAAATAGAAATGGACTCATTTATATCTTTTAATAGCTAGCCTCTTTCTTTTTGTACATGGATATTTGGATCTCTGGTTTATTACTATTGATAATGATATTAATATAAATATTCTTATCCATGTCTTTTACATATGGTGCTACAAGTGAGATTTTTGAAAATAGAGTACATGAATATTAAACTTTATTACATACTAAAAAAACAGTTTTAAAAGTTTTGTAGCAATTTACATCCTCGCCAGTGGTACATAAAAGGACAGGTATTTTACTTCTTTGCCAACACTTGTCATAATTAGTATTTTTAAGTTAGATTTCTTAATTAGATTTCTTAAAGTGAAGCTAATCACATAATCTTCTCACTTTGCTTGTATATGCTTTTATATTATAAAAGCATAAAAATATGAGGGTTACATCATGAAAGTAGAATGTCAGTGCAGGTTTATTAATTGAAAGTCATTCTCCTCTCCATTTTTCATTCAATTCTATCTACTCCATGTTAAGTGTTCTGGTAATATTGACCAAATGAGAAACCGGTTGAACTCAAAAGAACCTAAGAGATTTTTGTGGCCATGTAATGTCCAGTGGAACCACATAAAGATAGACTAGATTGTCTTTCAATCTTAACTTTCAGCCAGTTAACCCATGTCCCACCATGAACAGCTTTGGAAAATACTCTTAAGTTAATTTTCCTGGGACTTATGTTCCTTCAAGTTCATTCAGTACCCACCAATGTTCAAATATAAGATTTTTAGAAGTTACTAACCATTCTGTATTTCTCAATAGATTGCATTTGTAATATTGTAAGTCACTGAAATTTTACAAGTCAGAAGTAAAAACAAATTACTGTCAAAAGGTAATAAAACATTCTTGATCAAATAATTAAGTATATGGCAAAATAATTAAATTAGCTAAGAAAAGAGTATTTGAAAAATCCTACCAAATAAACTTGAAATCAGTTAGGAATGTTTTGGACTGAGCAAATGTTAGCTTTCTGATTGAGACAATAAGGAAAGAATAGAAAGCTATGAATAGACTTAAACTTTAAGATTTTCAGGAGTTAATAAAAGACCTACAATATGAAAGTACTATGTGTCTTACAATCATTTCACCTATGAACAAAATGATGGGCTGCCCTTGATGAGAAAGAGAAGACTTTCCCTTCTAATATAATACTGGTGTTTGTTTCTTTCCATAGTGGGCAATATGACTCTAGAGGTGAGACCTAAAATTGGAAGTATACAAAACAAGAAGTCTTCAAAATCAGTACTATAGATAAATTAAAGTGCAAAATAAAAGATAGACAATAAGAAACGGGAAGATAGGTCTTTTGTAGATGGGAAGGGGACGAAGAGGTGGGGGGTGTGAAAAGAATGGAGATGTGTCATGTGCATGTAGCAACTTTCCACAATGAATGGATTCATTATCTACTACAAACATGTACTAATAAAAAAAGAAAAAAAGAGTACTGTGATCCCACAAATAAGTTCATTTGTCCAACACAGTGTTACTTTAGAATATAAATTAGTTATGAATATAAAAGGATATTTCAGATTTTTAAAAAGTGGTATGGGAACTTCCACTCATGATCATAATTCCCACTTTTACAGTATTCTACAAATGTACAAAGCACTTTCATACAACTTATCTCATTTGATTCTAAAGATGACCTGGACAGAATATGCTCACATATTGTTCTTGTTTTATAAAATTACAAGGTGCAAAAAGGCTAATTGAAACTCAGGGCTGTGTGTATTATGATTGGAATTGATGAAAATATTGCCTTGTTTTCGGCTCTCAGCTTAAGTGTTTCATGGAGAAATTTTGGTTTTCTATTGACAAACTAAAGCCAGTGACTATTTGAAAACTTATCAACCTTAGGGTATGAACATCAGTTGCTGCATTTAGTAAGAGATTGATATAATTTTAAAAATATTGGACCAGGGATTTACCTCAGTGGCGCTGCACCTACCTTGATAGCACAAGGTATTGAGTCCAATCCCTGGTACCAGAAAAACACACACACACACACACACACACACACACACACACACACAAAATATTATACCCTGTTCTTTTTTCTATCCTTGTTTTCTATATTCAAGACAGATATATAAATAAAATGGCAGATAACAGAGAAGGTAACTCCACACAAACTGGTGGTTTTTTTCAACTAGTACAGCTAGAGCAGAATAATTTAATGATAAACAAATGAGAGAAACACATGGAGATCTTGGATAGGACTGTGATCTGCAAAATCACCTGGGAAGCAGTGGGCAGCACACCCAAGCAAGGATTGAGGATTAAAGGTAAAAAGTGGAAACCAGGAGCTTTTCTTTAGCTGAACCAAAGTTCTGAGTGGACCAGCTTTTAGAAGTTATATAAGCAGTGGCTGAATTAAATATATTCAGCAATGCTTGTATATCCTGTCATGAAAGCCATTGTTGAAATTTAAACCCTATAGGGAACAGTAGATTTTTTAACATGACAAGGCAATGTACATGAAATATTTTCCTTTGGAAATCTCTATTACATTCCCACAGCTAGTTTGTAGTTCAGTGCAAAGGTTTGTGTAACCTCTACAGGAACTAATGTCCCTTCCAACTCACCTCACATGGTGAATAGTTCCCCTGTGCCAAAACCTTTCTGAAAGATAAAGAAATCATTACAAATAATTTAATGTCTTTCACCTGTCAGAGAGAGAGAGAGAGAGAATAAGGCTTTTGCTTAATGAAAATTTGTCAGATGGAAAGAGAGCAGTAAAAGAAATGGCATATGCTGAAATATAATTATTGATCTTCAATTAAATTTTTAAAAATTAGAGCAGTCTAGCTGGACATACAATTTTAAAAGGCTGATTTACCTCCAAAGATTTATCCACATAAATTGTCAAGCTTGTTGGACATAATCAACTTTCCAATTTCAATAAAAATAAACAGCGCTGATTGTGTCTTGACAACTTATCAATAAATAATGTTCTTATAAAAACTTCTGCAGTTGGTAAACCTGATCCAAGAGGTCAGATTCCTGAAATATTTGGTCTCTTCTTAACCCTTCTGTCATTTTTTCATAGCTGGGATGGCTGCGACCATATCAATCTTGTTCAGACTCTTAATCCCTGTGCCTAGCATTTTGTAAATATTCATAAGGAAAGAATAAGAGAAAGAGAAGGAAAGGGGAGAAATATAGAGAACAAGCAGTACTATGCTTATGAAGTACTATCGTGAGTTTGCTAGTTAATGACATCAAGGCAAAGACTCAATTCAATTGTTTTAATTTAATCATAGCTCTTTGAAAATCACAATGACACATCAGACAATAGACCTGTGCTTATAAAACATGTGTGTAGTATGCTTCAAGAATTTGAAATATTCTTTACTACATTTTGTATCTCTCTATGCTGTTTGTAATCAATCAACTACAAAAAGCTATTAGCAACAGCCTCTTTATGAAAGCAACATCTCGTAATCTTATGAAAAAAATGTATAACATGTTGTTATGTGTCAAATTATTGCTGATCTTTTCACTGTATGAAGGTCATCTTAGCCATTTAATACCAATTTCCTTTACTTTGTTGCTGTTCACATGAACATATCTCAGTACATTTTTTACTTGTTATCTTTCTTTCAAAGGAAACCATGTAAATTTCACCCAAGGCGAATCCTTCTACTTCATCTCCTTGAGTTCCTTCTGAGACTTGATTTCATCAATAGACTTTTCTTTTGCCATGATTTCAGTCTCTTACTCTTCAATCTTGCCTTTCCTTTTGAATACTTTGTATCAGTCAGTGCTCACTAAAGAAACAGATTTAATGCAAGAGATATAAATGTATAAGAATTTACAAGGTAGACTTACAATAGCTGCCCACAGAGTCAACTATAGAAGAATGCAAAAGGGCCGTCTGCGTGCTGGAGATCTGAAGAATCCAGGTGAAGATCAAAGGCCTGGACCTCGTGCTAGTGTCCCATGTGAGTCCATATCAGGAGCCTGAAGGGTTTGTGATGGAAGCCAGGAGGCAATGTCCAAAGTGAAAGTGAAGACTGGAGCTCCACTGAACAAACATAAAGGAAACTTCCTTCTTCATTTCCCTTTTATTCTATTCAGGCAGAAAGCCTGTTGATTGATGCCATCTACACCCAGAGTGGGGCTTCCATTATCCATACCCAGAACCGTGCTAAGCCAATTTAGGTATCACACACTCTAACCCAGCATCACACACTCGTGATCCAGCTACCTTCCAAAAGCCCCACAAATGAGTGCATGAGGCTTTGGGACAACATCTAGATACAAACTGTAACACCGTTTTACTATCACTGATTTAAATTCAGAGTTACATTTCAGTCCGATCCAGAATTTCAGTTACCTCAACAGTTACACACACACACACACACACATTCTCTCTCTGTTTCTCTCTCTGTCTCTCCTTCTCTCTCTCCTTATATGTTTGTCTTCACTGCTTCTCAGTCCTTCATTGTTAGACAGGCTCCTATAAATTGATGTTGCTCTTCATCCTATCAATACCAAAAAAAAAAAGAAGGCCTCTTCTCTACTGACTCTGGAAAATTCCAGAGAGAGCTCTTCACTCTCAGGTGGAAGCCATGTGCTTTTCCCTGAACCAATTCCTTTAGCCACAAGAGACTTGCCTTATTGACTATGTCTGAGTTACAGGGAATTCTGAGCAAAAGGAAAGAGAAAAAAGAAAATTATCTACAGTCCAATACATGGATAGCAGTTAATAAAGAGGCAATTCTGCAAAGGAAAAAGATACAGCACAGAAAAAAAACAGGAACAGTCAGTATGTGTACAAATATAATTAGCTTTTTCTAATCATAAAACTTTCTTTTCCTCAACAGTATTGTTCTCTTGAGACAACAGTTTCTTTTATAACCCTTAAGTTTTCAGCTGAGGAATGTGGTCATGACTGCTCACGAATCATCCCTTATTTCCTTTACTCCTGAAAACTAGCTTCTAAGCAACTCCAACATTGAAGTTACTCTCTCAAAAGTCACCAATGCTGTATTCTGCCTTTTCTTTATCTACTGCCTCTGGATGGAATTCAGTACAATTTGTCAGTCCTTTCTTGAAACAGTTTTCTCCTAAAATTCCCATGACATTCCAATAGCCTCTATGCTTACCTCTATTCTTTTTTTCTCATTCCCTAATGATGTACATATCCAAGACCTGTGTTTGTCCTCCTCATTTCACTCTGTCTTGGTAACAGGATATGAACTATTCACACATCTTCAATTATCACTTCTACTGAATGGCTCTCATCATCTAAATCTCTAGCTCAAAACCCCTGCACACTTTTTCATGATTCCAGCTACACAGCTTACCAATAAAGCTCCCGTTTATCTATTGGTAGGACTAACCTTATAAATGCTGGCATGTCTACTTCTTTGCTTCAATCTCAACATCTAATTAATGTACAGCAACAAACCAGAAAAAAATTATATCTGCTTTGTGGATATAGATTTTTTTTCCTTAGATGGCAGATCCCAAATTAAAACCTGCAGGTTGGAGAGAGGTACGGAGTGGAAAAAGTTCTACCAAGATTTTTTTTTTTTTTTGGTACCAGGGATCGAATTAGGGTCCTTGAGCTTGCAAGGTAGGCAGCAGAACCAGTGAGCTAAATCCTTGGCCCATCTACCAAGATTTTTAAGGCACAGATCTAGAATCTTATTTTGCAGTTAGCTCATAGAAAAAAAATATTTTACAAATCAAAAAATAACTAGTATTTTTCTCTTCATTCATCAGTCTTCTGTGTCTGTCTCATTTGCTTCTCAACTTGGAAAGCAGAAAAGGAGTGATACTTATTCTCCTGTGGAATCCCAATACAACACACTCAGATTCTTATCAGTTTTTTCACAATAGAATCTATAGATCATGCCAAAAAATATGAATATGGTTTGAAAATAGAGAGGACATAAAATTTCCCTTTCTTAAATTCAGAGTTCTATAAGTAGAAATATTCAAGGTAAGATTATTTAATCCAACTCCATCCTTTTACAAATTAAAGTGAATTTCTCAGCCTCATCCAATCATTCACAACTAAATAGTGGGTAAGACCTCTATTTTCCTATCTGAAGTTCAATACTTCACTTTCTGCCACATGTTTTTCAAAAAGGCAGCAAGTTCACCTTATGATCCCTATGTCCGCCATGAAGGAATCAACTGTACAGCAATATGGATTCACCACAGCAGGACTACAGCTCCTGAGGAGCTGCAAGTGCATGGAAAAGATGTCTTTGAATCTTCCCAAATTATCCTTTTAGGGTATGAAAAAATACATTCAAGAATTAGTTTCTGTGTCAAGAATTTGTCATTTTGGCAGCCCAAACCATTACCTAAAGCAAGCCTAATCTTATAGACACTGTTTTAAAATTATTGAAGTCTTCAAAGAATTTTTAACCCAGAGCCATATTATATAATTTCTACGTTATGTGTTAAGAGTTCAATCCATTTTATGTTCAATTGTGCAACACTTAAGTAATGTTTCTCTTGGTGTTAATTGGTATTTGGTAATTGATTGACCCATCAAAAATCATCATCCATACTCTTTAAAAGAATGAGAAAAAAGATGGAAAAGTCTATTATATTAGGATGAGATATATGTGTAACTATTTGTTAAAAATTTAATCAAGCTAAAAATTAGCCTATTAATGGTCTAGTATTTGTTTCCATGGAAACTGGTTGAGGAGTGGTCCCAAAAAGGTTTTTATTAAATGTGACTTGACCTGTATATCCATATTCACTCAGGTGTGAAAAGAAGATAATGCCTGGGAGAGAGCAAAAGAAAAGAATGGAATAGAATCAGTATTTCCTCTGAAGACACACAAAAAGTTAGAACTCTAAAAGTATCAGTGAATAGTTTTAGGAACAACTGGAAGATGATCTGACCTCAGCTATAGTTCAGGAACTTCTTAGCATGTGAACTCACCAACTGGACTTGGAGTTAACAGGGCCTGGATACAGGTTCCAGGTATGATGCGGAACAGTTTACATTATTGTGTAATTTGAACTGTCAGCACCTCTCCATTTCCTCCTCTGCAAAAAAAAGTGTTAATAATAGTACTGAAAAGTTCATTGATACAGTGCTTGGTAAGCCTGTATTGCCTCTAGGCTGTATTGACATAATATAACAAAACATCTGGTGTGTGTGTGTGTGTGTGTGTATGCATATGCCTTCATAGATAATTATATATTCAGTTCAAATCGATGTAATTCCTTTCAACTCCACTTTTTTTTATATATATTCTCTTAATGGGGGTTTAGGTGTGTCCAGACCTATGGTTGGATAAGGGCATCACCATCCTGTTAATATGCCATATGCCTCCTGTTTTACAATATCCTATCCCATTCCTGGATTAGTAATAATTAACTATATAAGCCGAGTTATATTTAAATTATTAAATGTTTAAACTGAAGATGAATTATGCCATCTAATGAAAACATTACACGTAGGGGAAAGCAGACATGCAGAAAAATAGCAGGAAAATAGAACCCTGTCTAGCAGAGTGTGGACATTCTACTATGACTTCTAGAAAATGCATTGACTACTGCAGGGAACAGCAGTAGCAACAGCAATAATAGCTAACATCATAGAGCCCCAGAAGTTTCTACTGGGCCACTCCTGAGGAATAAATGCTTTTTCTCTATCAGGGGCATGTCCTCATTTAGCTTCTCAGTTATATAAGGGACCATTCCAGCCTCTTAAAAGATATGTAAAAAAGTGTAGACTGTGATCTTTCCTGCCATAATTTCCCTGTGTCATGAAAATATGAAACGTCGCATTATGTATGTCAATTTGACTGGGTTACAGAGTGCCCAGATCCTTGCACAAAGTTTATTCTGAGTGTGCCTGTGAGTGTGGATGAGATTTATATTTGAACTACTGGACTAAGTAGAACACCTTCTGTAACGTAGTGAATCCCATCTAATCAGTTCAAAGTCTAAAACTAAATTTCCTATGAGATTTCTTCTGCTTGACTGTCTTTAAATAGGACGCACAGTATTTTCCTGCCTAAACTAAAACATGAGCTCTTTCTGGGCCTGTCAGGATTCAGTTTAAATTATTACCATGGTGCTCCTGGGTCTGCAGCTTAGCTAGCTGACCACAGATCTTGGGATTTATTGGCCTCCATAATTCAGTTTCCCTGGAGGACCATCACTAATACATACAGGTTTAGCAGAGGTTGGATGAAACACATTACATAACAGTACTGATAAAATCAAATTAAAGTACAAGAGAAAAAAATTTTAAAATACCAAAAATAACCATAGAACCCTAAAATAGATGTTAATAATACAACTCAGCAGTCACTGAAAATTTAAGAAATCATTCAAAGTGACTCTGCCATGGAGGTTGTAGGCTCCGTCCTAGCCTGTTGAGTTTCTCCCACAGGAAGGTCTGGGCTGGTGAACTAGGTAAGTCCTCGAGAGGGACACATTGCTCACAACTCTGTAGAATTCCCCACCTGCCACACAGTGGCAGGTGCTCCAAAAGCTGCAGCTTGTTTCCTCATTTACATCACCCAGCTCACTTTAGAGTAGATGAATTTGCAAAAGCAATGATAATGGGTGCTATGAGAACAACACTGAGATGAGCTTTCCACAGTGAGAGGAATAAACAGCGATGCAAAAGGCTGAGGAAGCTCAAGTTACTCTAAGCAAATGGTACTTTGGGAACCAAACTTTTCAACCTACTATGACTTTTTGGGCGCCCACATTTCATAATTCAATGTCTTCCAGTTACTCCCTCAGAAATAGAGTGAATATTCTCTGAATAAAGGCAAGTGTGGGTTTGAGTACTTCATGGGATAATGTCAACAAGGAGAAATTGTGTCATTCTTGCCCACCACTCAAACTCTACCCACAAACGTTGTTTCTGAAAGTAACATGTGCCTAAGGGACACACAATAATGTAATAAGCAAAGAGACTTTTGAGGTTATAAATAAAAAGATAAATGGACATTATTTTTCAGGGATCAAGAACATGTTGCACAACTCTCAGCTCCATGCCTTGTTGTGAAGAGCCCCACTCCAGTGAAGATGTGCTGCTGAGCACATGGACTCTGCACACTTCCTCATATGTTGGCCCCTTCTCCAGAACCCTTCAAGGCATAGCAGTTACTCTTTCAAAGACATGGGATGAGTTCTTTGAAGGTTTCAGGGAATATCTTCTTTGAAAGGAAAGGGGTCTTTTCATTGCTCACAGACATTAAAAAGGGATAGATGTATAGATGACCTTCTGTCCCACTTTTCTTAAGAGAGAATGGGAGAGAAAGAAGGGGGGTGGTATTGTTGAAGGACCAAGCACTTTTGTGTTAAGACACCTTGGCTTGAGTCATAACCCTGCTTCTTTCTCACTAAATATTGAGGAAATTCTATAACATTCTTAACCTCCATTTTCATATCTACAATATGAGTATATTAATAATACTTTCTTCAGAGAGGCATTGTGAAGATCAAGTAAAATCCCATTTGTAGAAGGGCAATAATAGGTGTTCAATAAATATTAGTGTCCTCTCTTCTGATTAAAGTTCCCCTTAATGAAGAGCTACAAAAGCAGGGGACTGTTTGACACAAAATATTTCTGGGATAGACATTTTGGGAGATAAAGCTCTAAGATAATCAAGAAATACAAAATTGTGCTAATAATCCTACCTTAAATTTCAGTTGAGGACAGAATGACACATTATATGGTAAAGTATAGGATGAACTGTAAAGTCCTTTGTAAATGGAAATACTGGTGCCATTTTAGTAGTGACATAATCTGCCAAAGATAGAAATATGCTTTGGGAGACGTTCTGGCCACCTTGTGTGGAGTGATTATCATGTTACAGAAATTTCTCTGTTCTATCTACAGTATTTCACATCTTTTTACAACCACATTCAGAAGTGAGCACCTCGAATCCACTTCATAGTAGGAAAAAAGTCCCGATGTGCTGAAATCCCAACAGCTAATAAATGGCAGAGTCTGAATTTTAATCCAAGATTCTCTGAGGTTCCATTGTCTCCACACAGTGTCCCGGACACAGAAAGGACAAGGAATTAGAAGGTAGCTGTGAAATTTGGAAGGAGTTTTAAATAATGCCTTGACCCCAGAGCAGTGTTTATATACCACGATCCTCACCATTCTAGTGGGACCAGTGGCCGAGAAAATGTAGAGGCTGCACGAAATGTGTGTTGTGCACAGGACGAGGCTGAGATTCTGTCTCAGTGTTGTGATTATCAATAGAATTCTGCCTATGGAGCTAACTGGCTGCACTTGGTCGTTTTGACCCAGAAGGTCATTGCTCTTTCTCTTTAGAGGCTCCAGAGAGAAGAAAAAGTTCAGAGGCTTACCTTGTCCCCAGCCCTTATCTGTCTCAGGTCCACCCACAGAGTAATCCTAGGCATCTCTTCTTTCCTCAGAGTACCTCATGGCAGTGAAATTATTGTGTCCAAGAGTTGACCCAAGGAAAATTTGGGGAAGGATGAAACTCACGCATCTCAGGGAAACCTCAGAGTCCCACTGACTGCAAAATGCACAATGAACAGAATAAATGACTGAAATCACAAGCAACTTAATTGCTTTTCTGCTGCATCAAGAGACTGTGGAAAGAAAGCAGCTCTTTGTGAGACCTTCCAGGAGTGCAAAACCACATTCCTTCTTACTATATATATATATTATATATAATTTTTCTTTCTGTATGTATATATATATATATATATATACTATTTTTTTTTTGCTAGTCTACATTAACTGTAGTATCCTCAATCTCTCCTTTCAATTTCCCTTCCTATCAACCCCTTTTTTCTTTCTGCAAAGGGCAAGTAAATGTCTCTGAGGATGCAGCTTCAGGACACAGCTGCAATATGATGATGGCTTTGCTCCCGAGTGCTTCTGCCAGGCTGGCCTAGTGAACATGAGATGGGAAAGGAGAAACAAAAACCTCTATTGTTCTGCACAAGAACAAACCAGTGTTTAATCTAATGCAAACATAATTACTTTTAGTTAAACAAAAGGGGGAAAACAAATAAAAAGAAAAAAACTTGATGTTTACAGCGTAGGCTGTGTGCTCAGAAATGAACAATTGTGCGGGCATCAGATAGACACCGCATCCCTCCTCTCCACTGCTGTTCTTTGAAAACAAATTTGAAAAGCACAGAAATAGGAGTTTCTGGGTCCTAGCTATTCTATTATCTTCAACAGTTTCCACTTTAGGTTCACATTGTTGCTCATCTCTTTAGTCTGAATATTAATAGAAGATTGACACTTCAAGAGGTGATATTAAAGTCAGGTGTCATGAACTAAAATATTTTTAAAACTTTCCCATTGACCTTTGCATGGGATTGATCATTTTGATATCCTCAAATAGAGAACAGGATGAAAGGAATTTTCATTTGTCCATTCAACAAATATTTATTATCAACCTTATCTATGATAGATGGTGTACTGAGGTGAATAATATAGAAATGAGGATTTTTCTCCTAAAGTTTAGACTGTCTAGTAGAAAGATAAAACATTATTCAAATAAGTACAGAAATGTACATATTGCTATGAGAATATATAACTGAGAAGCCCAAATTTCTAGCACAGTGATGAAGGAGAGTAGTCAGGAATAGTCTTTCTAAGAAACTTTCAAAGCTTAAAGGATACAAAGGAATAGCTAGCCAATGAATTTTAAAAGGAAGAAAAAGAGCTAGAGGAGGAGGCACTCAAATTCGCAAGCATGCAGAATGCCCAGAAAAAGGAAGGACTATGGCAGACTTAACCTGAGAGGCCAGCCTCAGTGTGTTAGGGATGTTCTAACAATTACTACAATCTTAATGGCTTAAAACAATTGACATTTACTCTCTCACATTTTGGAAGCAAGAAAGTGTTGCAGGTCCACACTCCCTTACAAGGATGAAGGTCAGAATCCTTCCCTGACTACTCCAGCTTTGAGAGGATCTAGGTGTTCCATGGCTTGACACTATCTAACTCCAATTTTTGCCAGTCTTTAAGGTCTTCTTGAGATCATTAATTACATCTGTAATGACTACTTTTCCAAACAAGGTCACTTCTGCAGGTAGCTGTGAAGTAGGACATGAACATATCTTTCTGGAGAGCAAAATTCAGCACTCCATTGTCAGTGCTGTTGGAAAGTAGAGAATGTGGTAGTGAGAAAGGCAGTTATAAGATGTGACTGGAGAGATCATCAAGGGCAGATTGTGCAAGCCAGGTTTCACTTAGCATTTTTTGGAGTTTTTTTGTTTATTTTGTTTTGGGTTTTTTGCTGAATTAACAAATTATCAGAATTTCATAGCATAAAACAATATCTCATTATTTCAAACTTCTCTGGATCAGAAGTCTGGACACAGGACAGTCCAGGAGAGGAAAATCTGCTCAACCTATAGGGGCAGGAACCAAAGAGAAAAAGGAGGTCACACTCAGTGATGCTGCTTCTACCCAAGTCTCACCTCCTAACAGCCCATCCAGCTGTGGACTCATTAATGGATTTCACTGATGAGTATGGCAGCCCCCATGATCCAATAACCTTCTAAAAGCCCTATCTCTAAACACATGAGACTTTGGGAGGACTTTCTAGACTTAAATCATAGAACCCACACTGGGTACATCCTTGCAACATTGCAACATCTTCCTGAAAATGTCAATCCTATCCAAAGATACTCTAAAACAATTTGAATTTCCAAGAACAATCTCAGCAGGGAGGTAAAAAACTAGGAACTTTCAGGA
The DNA here is from genome assembly GCF_053883595.1 of Heterocephalus glaber. NCBI lineage: Eukaryota > Metazoa > Chordata > Mammalia > Rodentia > Bathyergidae > Heterocephalus > Heterocephalus glaber. Next base: position 25,585,927 of record NW_028258151.1, on the reverse strand, counting down.
AATTGCAAGAGAATTTCTCTAAACAGGTAAACGTAGATAAAATAGTCAATGCAAACCAGGAATAACTATCTCCAAACCGAAAACAACAACCTGTAAGCTATCTTTCCATGTTAGAGTAATCAAAAGAAGGAAGTGAGCCTGCATCTGGTTTGTCTTCAATCACATGACCCAGTGGAGGGTTTGCTTGGCTCAGGCCAATGTACTATTGCTCTCCAGAATCCTGGAAACCCTAATATCTACTGCAGGCATTGACTCTCTCTATTAAAATGTAGACCATTTCCTGGGTGGGGGAAAGGAAAGAAGGGAAAAGGAAAAATATGAGAAAAGGAAAACATGGAAACAAAGTCTTTGTAAATAGGAAAGGGTGGAGGGAGTGAAGGGAGGGTAGGGGAATGGGGAAAAAATAAGAACCAAGAAACAGCACATAAAAGTACAAGATCCCAATGATGAATGTAACTGTATTATATACCTAAAATGTACCAATAAACTAAATGGAAAAAATGCAGATCATCCTGTGGAAGGCTGGGTTTAAAACATCACAGATTGGTGAATTGTCACTGTAGAAATTTAGCCAGGGATTAGCCTGTTTGTGTAAAAATGGATTTGAATGTTTCTCTCAAAAGGAATTAGAAGTAAAGTCTCCATTCAGCCGCATCCACGTCATTGAGATAGATGCATGGGCTCTGCCATTTTCTCTTGTGCAGTCAATACCTAAAGTCAGGTAAGAAAATAGATTCTTTGGAAAGGATCAGTACAGTATAAGATAGCTCTGTGCTGAGGCACTTCCATTTTTGGCCTTACCAAAGTCAAGGTAGATCTAAGGCAAGAAATTCTACTTCAAAGGACTTTGTGCTTTATCTTACTCTGGCCAGTCTCATTCGAATGAGTACACCAATTATGTAGCTCTTCTGGTTTGCACAGCACTCTTGTTTCTCTCATAAAGGAAACATAAAATTCACTTTCTTAAAACTCTTCTCAAGCCATCAAAGTAATTGGTGAGTTTCTATGGTCCATTGGAGCTATAACTAAGTAGCATTGAATTCCTATGGTACTGGGGGACTCATGGTCTCCTGCAACTATTTACCAATTCCTCTGGATCCTTCAGGACAGCAATTCTGCAGAAGTTGGCATGAAATTGCCTATGTATCCACTCTGCTCAACACCTTCCTTTGCTAGCTGCACCACTGATGTTGCACGTCTTGTGTGGAAAAAGGATCCTAGGTTCAAAATGTTTCTCTCTTTGTCATTTGCTAAAATTCATGCAAAGTACTGAGGTTGCATGGAGGGAAAAGATCCAGAAATTCAAGACTTGCCCATTCAAAGGTACTGGGCATAATTAATTTCACCAATGATTAAGGTGATGACAGGGCTCTTTACAGAGATAAAAACTGAAAAGGCTGAGATATTTTACTTTACAAAAGATGAAAGCCAACTAAAAGCTCATTGGAATGCTTAAATATCTTGGAAGTCTCAAAGTGAGATCAATAAAACTGGAAAAACAAAATACAGGGACAGGGATACATGATTCTTACATTGCTTTTTGTTGATATCACTAATATTATTATATTTATAAATGTTAAATGTAAGTTAATAGTAGCAATGTAAAAACAAAAAGGGAAAAACATGATAGCAATACTCCTTAATTCTCTACAGAACCAAAAGAAACATTTATCTTATAATAATTAATTTTTCTTCCTTCTATTTTAAAATACTTATGATTCTTGAGAAAAACTAGGATTTCATTTTATATTTAAATGATGCTCTGTTGAACACCTTAATTGTAATATTTCACTATTTAAAGCATATTATAAATGAAGACCAATTCACTAGGCTTGAAAGAAAATTTATTTTCAAGTGAATAATTTTACTTATTTCAAGTGAAAAAACTCTATATCCCTTCTGATTATTGTGAAAGTTTTTCTACCCAGACATTGTAGAAATTTTCCAAAGAGTCCTCAAAATTTACTTTTTTACCTTAGAAAAGTTTTAGATTTACAGAATTATTACAAATATGAGAGTTCCCATACACTCCATACCAAGTTATTTCTATTATTAACATTATATGGTATATTTGACATAATAATGAACCAATATTAATACATTATTATTTTTAAAAGCTTGACACTCTTTCAAGCTTCTTCATTTTTTTCTTTATTCTCTTTTTTTTCTCTCCTAGTACCATATGTAGGGAAGCACTTTACATTTAGTTACCATGTCTCCTTGTATTGCTGAAGAATTGCTGACAGTTTCTTGGGTTTTCTCTTTTTTTGACAACCTTGACAGTTTTTTAAATTAATTTTATTGGTACATTTTTGACATACATAATGTTCACATTCATCATAGGAAATTTGTACCTAATATATCTTTATTTTTCCTATTCCTCTCTTCCCTTCAATCTTTCTTCTCTTTTCAATTTATAAAACTTTGTTTCTATTGATTTCCTTCCATTCTTTTTCATTGTTTATCTACCCTTCTTCTTCCTCCCTCCCTTGTTTGCCTTTCCATTTGAACACTTTCTTCCTGCTTCCCAATATCTATCTTCCATTTTAGTGCTTATTCCCTTTAGGTTCCTCAAACAGAGAAACAATGTGATATTTAAACATATCCAATTTATTTTACTTAAAATATGTTCTCAAGGTGCATCCATTGACCTAAAAATGTCTCAAGTTTATCCTTCCTTATTGCAAAGTAGTACTCCATTGTATATATTTAAAAACCCACATTTTCTTTATCCATTCATCAATTGATGGACATATGGGCTATTTTCAAGATTTAGCTATTATAAATTGCGCTGCTATAAATACAAGTGTGTAAATATTGCTGTGGTATGATGCTTGCAACTCTTTCGGGAAGATGCCTAGAAGGGAAACTGCTCGGTCAAATGGAACCTCCAGTTTTAGTTTTTTGAGGAATCTTCACACTGCTTTCCATAGCAATTGTATCAATTTATACTCTTACCAACAGTGAATAAAAGTTCCTTTTTCCTCACAACCCTGCCAGCATTTGTTATCAGTTGATTTCTCCACTTGATCTTAGCCAAAAGGTTGAGAAGCAATCTGTTGATTTCTTGATGATAGGCATATTTTCTGGAGTGAGATGGAATCTCAGTGTTGCTTTAATTTGCATTTCTTGAATGACTGGTGATGTTAAACAATTTTTCATATATTTATGTGCTGTTTCTACTTCATCTGAGAAGGGTCTATTCATTTAGGTTTCCTATTTTTAGATTTGGTCTTTAAATTTAGGGGGTCTGATTTCTTTGAGTTCTTCATATATTTTAGATATTAGTCTTTTGTTTGAGGAATAGCTGGTAAAAAATTTTTCCCATTCTGTGGGTCGTCTCTTCACTCTCTTGGTGGTTTCTTTTGCTGTGCAAAAGCTTTTTGATAAAATGAGATCCTAGTTGTTGATTCATTGTAATATTTCCTGTCCAGTCAGAAAGCCCTTGTTCTTAGATAGGCAGAAACAATACAAAGAAAGTGGCCATACTTTCTAAACTGTTGTCCAGATTTAGTGCAATCCTGGTGAAATACCAATTAGCATACCTCACAAAACTAGAGAAAATGATCCTGAAGTTTATTTGGAACCAGAAGAGACTTAGAATAGCTTAGAATAACAAAAGCAATTCTAAATTAAAGAAACAAAGCAGAGGGCACCACAATCACCAACTTGAAGTTACACTACAAAGCTACTGTGATGAAAAAAAGAGCAGCATAATTAATCTTGGCAATAAACAGAACTCAGGATCAATGCAACAGATAGAAGATGCATAAAAAACTCCAAACACACTCAGCTACCTCATCTTTGACAAAGGGACTAAACACCTTCACTGGAAGAAAGATAGCCTCTTTAAAATTGTGCTGAGAAAACTGGCTTTCCACATGTAGATTAAACCTAGACACATATATCTCCCCATGTCCTAAACGGAAATCAAAATGAATCAAAGATCTAAATATTGAAACAGAAACAATCTACTTGAAGGTAGAATAGGAAAAACTGTTGAAGACATAGGTGTAGGCAAAGACTATGGACCTTGACAGTTTTAAGGAGAGGTATTTAGATCCACACTGTAGATTGTCCTCAAACTGAGATTTGTGTAGTGTTTGCTCACGATCAGGGCGGGTTAGTGTGCTCGGGGAAGAAGATCAGAGGTCAGTTACCATTCTCATCACATTACATTGCCAATGGGATGCTCTCCTTGGTCACCTGGCTTGGAGGAGTAGTTCTCATGTTCCTCTACTAAAAAATTGCTCCTTTCTCTCTCCTTGGACACCATGCTGTTTGGAAAAAGATCACTATGTACAGCCCATACTTAGAAGGAGGAAAGTATCGTTCAATAGTGGAGCTCCATAAATCACTTGAAAGTCATCTGCATAACAATTTGTTTATGGGAGACCCCTGGTCTTGTGGATACGGTGCCCCACCGGAGACCACACAGAGCGGCCATGTGCGGCACACTGAATCCTCACAGCAGAGGCGCCGGGGGAACATAAAGGCCATGGTTATGAGCCCCAGAAGATAGAGCAGAAGTGAAGAACAGAAAGGGCCTTTCTGACGCTCCTCAATGAAAACTGAAGCCCACTGGGAAAGTGAAGAAAAACTCCTCAATACAAGCACACTGGACCATCATGGTTGGTAAGTTGGTGGCATCAGCACCACCCATATAACCCCGGACTCGAATAGCGGGGAGGACAGCTGGAACCTGCAGTAGAAACTTGCAGAGTTTAATCCTACAGGAGGTCAGGGACCTCAACTTGGACCTTGCAGTCAGAAATCAGTCTGAATCTCAGTAGACTACAACTGGCTTGCTGAGTCTACTCGACTTAGACCCGCACATTGCTGCCCACATTTCCTATCAGGACAGCAGAGACATATTCTGAGGGAGACCTTTTTATGTCTGTTTGTTTCTTTGTTTTGTTTTATATATTTTTTTCTTTTCTTTTTTTTCCTCTCTCTATCCCTTCTGGCTCTATATTTCTCTCCATCTTTGTTCCTTTTCCTGTCCCATTCCGAATTTTTTCTCTCTGTCCTCTCAACTGTCACTTTTATAGGAAGGTGAATACAATTTCTAGCTTCCCTATTATTGTCAATTTGTTCTGTACTTGTCTCTTCTTTCACTCTGTTTTCTCCCCTTGTCTTCAAAAGATCCCCACAATTTCGGTAATCTTCTCATGTCCTCTAGCCTCATCTCTAACTTTTCCCTCTCCCTCTATCTCTCTACCCCTCCCGCCCCTACCCCTGCTAAATCCTTATCCTAAAGGGTTAATTTGCCATATTGACTGGTCTACTTACTACAAACATATTGGGCTGACCCTAGATTTTGATCTAGCTCATGCAGTTAAAGGTGACAGATTAACTGCTACCACAAATTGTCATTTTCTAAGCTGTGTTTGATGCTGATTGTGTCAATTGGGCTAAGGTTTTGTGATTGATCTAATCAATTGTCCTCCCTGGTATACTGAAAACGAGATTGCCTAAGAGTCATTAGAGACTCAAAGCCAAAAAAGTCCAGCTATACCTGGAAGATATCTCTAAGAAGCAATCACTCAATAGGGGCTCTAAACGCCCATAATAAAAATACTCAAAATAAGAAATATTGGGATATCAGCCCAGGAATTAAAGCAAAAAACAGCACCAGCAACAGGGGTTCCCACACTTATCTTCCCATACAGATAAGTGAGGCATTTAGAACTCCAACTAGACACAATAAAAAAAAAAAGCTACACCTAGGCATACAATAGTCAAGATCCCAGGAACGCAACAAAAGAACAAAATCCTACAAGCATTTAGAGAAAAGAAACTCACAGCAGATTTCTCAACACAAACCATCAAGTTAAGGAGAGCATGGAGTGAAGTATTTCAAGCCCTAAAAGAAAATAACTTCCAACCTAGATTGTTATATCCTGCAAAATTATCATTCAAAATTGATGGGGAAATTAGATACTTCCAGGACAAAGAACACCTGAGAAATTTCATGAACACCAAACCAGCAATCCAAACAACTCTAAAATTATCCTAGAAAAAGACAATGAAGGTCACAATTCCATGAGGCCCAATAGAGCAAAGCCAACCGACAATTCAAGAAACTAAAGAGAAAGGGGAAAAAATAAAAAATAAAAGAGCCAACAACAGTAAAGCATCATGACAAGGATGAGTTGATATTTATCAATTATAACCATCAATGTTAATGGCCTCAATTCACAAATCAAAAGAAAAAGACTGGCAGAATGGATTAAGAAGCAAAATCCAACAATATGCTGTATGCAAGAAACATATCTAACTCAAAAAAAAATTCATAGACTGAAAGTAAAAGGATGGAAAACAGTTCTCCATATGACAGGAATCCGGAAAACAGCAGGGGTAGCAATCTCATTTGCAGACAAAGTAGATTTCAAAACTAACTAAGAGAGACAAAGATGGTCACTACATCCTTGTGAAGGGAACAATCCAAGAGGAAGAGATGACAGTCATAAATACATATGCACCAAATATGAATGCCGACAACTATACAAAACAAATATTAATGGACATCAAAAACCTAATAAGCACTAATACAATTGTAGTGGGGGACCTCAATACACCACTAGCACAAATGGATAGATTATCTAGACAAAAAATCAACAACAAAATTCTAAAACTGAACCAAGCTTTTGAACAAATGGATTTAATAGATATCTACAGAGTGTTCCACCACACAAAATCAGAATATACATTCTGTTTTACCGCACACAGGTTATTCTCCAAAATAGACCAAATGCTACCTCACAGGGCATGTTTAAGTAAATGCAAAAGAATTGAAGTTACCCCCTGTATATTACCACACAATAGTGCAATAAAATTGGACATCAATAGCATAAGAAACTGCAAAGCCCACACAAACACATGGAAATTGAATAACAGTCTCCTGAACAACCAGTGGGTCACAAAGGAAATTAAAGAAGAAATTAGACAGGTTATACAAGTAAATGATAATGCCAGCACAACATACAGGACTCTATGGGACACAATGAAAGCAGTCTTACAAGGGAAATTCATAGCAGTGAATGCCCATATTAGGAAAATGGAGAGAGCTCAAATAAACAACCTAATGCTGAACCTAAAGCTCCTAGCAAAAGAAGACCATGACAAACCCAATGCTCATACAAGAGAGGAAATTATAAAGCTCAGAGCAGACTTCAATGCAATGGAGACTAAGAGAATGATATAAAAAATAAATGAATCAAAGAGTTGGTTTTTTGAAAGAATAAATAAAATCGAGAAACCCATAGCCAAACTAATCAAAAAAAGGAAAGAAAAGGCTCAAATCCATGCAATTAAGAATGAAAAAGGTGAAGTCACAACAGATCCAGCAGAAATCCAGAAGATCATCAATACCTACTTTGAGAACCTGCACTCTAACAAAATGGAAAACACTGAAGAAATGGACAGATTCCTAGATACATACAAACTGCCAAAGTTAAATGAAGAAGATATAAAAATTCTAAACACTCCAATTACAATCAGTGAAATTGAAAATATAATTTAAAAATTTACCAACAAAGAAAAGCCCGGGTCCTGATGGCTTCACTGCTGAATTCTATAAGACATTTAAAGAACTATTGCCATTACTCATTAAACTCATCAAGGAAATGAAAAGGAAAGCAATATTTCCAAATTCATTCCTGGAAGCAAGTGTTACTTTGATTCCAAAACCAGGGAAAGACCCAACCCAAAAGGAGAACTACAGGCCAATCTCCCTAATGAACATAGATGTAAAAATCCTCAACAAGATACTGGTAAATAGAATACAGAGGGTCATCAAGAAGGTCATACACCCTGACCAAGTCGGATTTATCCCAGGGATGCAAGGATGGTTCAACATATATAAATCAATAAATGTAATACACTATATTAATAGAACCAAAGACTAAACCCATATGGTCATCTCAATTAATGCAGAAAAAGCATTCAACAAAATCCAACACCCAATCATGATAAAAACCCTATAGAAAGTTGGAATAGAAGGTCTTTAGCTCAACCTGATTAAGGCTATCTATGAAAAACCAACAGCCAACATCATACCAAATGGTCAAAAACACTTTCATGGTAAAATCAGGAACAAGACAAGGATGTCCACTATCATCACTCCTATTCAATATAGTTCTGGAAGCATTAACCACAGCAATTAGAAAAGAGAAAGAAATAAAAGGAGCAAAGATAGGAAAGGACGAAGTTAAAATGTCATTATTTGCTGATGATATGATATTCTAGATAGAAGACCCAAAAATCTCTGTCAAAAGACTTCTAGATTTAATTGACAGATTCAGTAGAGTAGCTGGATACAAGGTCAACACTCAAAAAACAATAGCCTTTTTGTACACAAATAACAGACTCACTGAGAGAGAAATTAGGGAAACAATTCCTTGTATAATAGCATCCAAAAAGATGAAATATCTAGGAATCAATCTAACAAAGGAAGCAAAAGACCTCTACACTGAAAACTACAGCACTCTGAAAAAAGAGATCAAAGAAGACATAAGAAAATGGAAAGACATCCTTTGTTCCTGGGTAGGAAGAATCAATATAGTGAAAATGGCCATACTTCCAAAACTGCTATATAGATTTAATGCAATGCCAATAGAAATTCCAATAATATATTTCACAGAACTAGAGAAAACAATCCAAAAATTCATTTGGAACCAGAAGAGACCTAGAATAGCAAAAGCAATTCTAGGCAACAGAGACATGGCAGGGGATATCACAATCTCCAACTTGAAACTATACTACAAAGCTCCTGTGACAAAACCAGCATGGTACTGGCAAAGAAACAGACTTGAAGATCAGTGGAATAGATTAGAAGATGCAGAAACAACTTCAGACATACTCAGCCACCTCATCTTTGACAAAGGAGCCAAACACCCTCACTGGAGGAAAGATAGACTCTTTAATAAATGGTGTTGGAAAAACTGGATTTCAACCTGCCAAAGATTAAAACTAGACCTAAATCTATCACCATGTAGTAAACTAAGATCAAAGATGATTAAAAGTGTAAATATTAAGACAGAAACACTAAACTTGCTGGAAGATAAGTTAGGTAGAACTCTTGAAGACATTGGCATAGGAAAAGTCTTTATGAACAAAACCTCAGTAGCACAGGAATTAGCAGAAAGAATCAACACCTGGGATCTCATCTTATTAAAAAGCTTCTGCACTGCAAAAGAAACCACCAACAGAGGTAAGAGACAACCTACAATGTGGGAAAAAGATTTTAGCAGCTGTACCTCAGAGAAAGGACTACTATCTAGAATATATAAAGAACTGAAAAAATCAGACCCCCCAAACTCAAAGACCCAATTCAAAAATGGGCATATGAAATGAACAGATATTTCTCAGACAAAGAAATAAAAGTACCAAATAAATATGAAAAAAGTTCAACATCACTGGTCATTTGAGAGATGCAGATGAAAACAACACTGAGATTCCACCTCACCCCAGAAAGAATGGCTGCTATCAAGAAATCAACCAATAACAAATGCTGGCGGGAGTGTGGGGAGAAAGGAACTCTTCTCCATTGTTGGTGGGAGTGCAGACTGGTGCAACCACTGTGGAAATCAGTATGGAGATACCTCAAAGAACTAGGACTAGAGGTCCCATGGGACCCAGCTATTCCCCTGCTGGGTATCTTCCCAAAAGAATTTAAAGAATCATACCACAGCAACATATTTGCACCCATGTTCATAGCGGCACAGTTTGTAATAGCTAAAGCTTGGAAACAACCCAAGTGTCCATCAACTGGAAACTGGATAAAGAAGATGTGGGGGTTTTTTAATAAAATGGAGTACTACTCAGCCATAAAGAATGAGAAACTAGAGATATTTATAGCCAAATGGATGCATATTGAGGCCATAGTCTTAAGTGAAATAAATAGGACACACCTGTATAAATACCGAATAGTTTCTCTAATGTGAGAAACTGAAAGTGTAAATGATGATTAAAATGAATTGATAGTGGGAAATAGGAAGAAAATTTCCAAAGGGGTAGGGGCAGTGGGAGCAGTAGGGGAAAGGAAAGAAGGGAAAGGAAAAATCATGAGAAAAGAAAAAAATGGAAACAAAGTCTTTGTAAATAGGGTAGAGTGGGTGAAGGGAGGATAGGAAGTGAGGAAAAATTAAGAACCAAGTTATATCATGTAAAGATACAAATATCCGGTGATAAATGTACCTAAAATGTACCAATAAAAGAATCTAAGGGAAAATAATTTATCTCTTCATTTTATGTATTTTATTCAATTATTTATATATATTAATGTAGACTCATGGATAATTCTTTTATACTTCAAGTTATAATTTGATCCTCATTTCATTTGTTGGTTAAATTGTTCCATCTCTGCCCATGAAGAGCTTTTCAGTATGTTCCTGTTTCTCTTTCCCAAATCACTGTGGAATTGTCCTTCCTTCCTTTCTTCCTTCTTTCCTTCCTTCTTTTGCTAGCCCCCTTCTCTCCTTCTCTTTTCAGTCAGTACATTCCTTACTTTCTGGCACTGTAAAATATCTTGCACTTAAACTATATGTTTTCTCACTAGCCAAGGCTTAACCACTTCTCAAAGAAGTTCTAGTTCATATTAAGAGTACTATACATTTCTATACTTATCCCTAAGGATGAATAAATTAAACTACAACACAATCAATGGGAATTAATGGGGAACAAAATATTGTACATTTGCAAAATAACTTACAATTTTCAAGCACATATGGATTCATTTGATTCTCATCCTCCCCTCACAGGGAAGCAGGATTAGTAGCTCTACTCCACTTTGCAAAAACAGAGGCCTTGAGACCTCTGTGATTACACCAGGTCACAGAGTAAGTGACCAACAAATCCAGTAGAAAGGTCTCAATTTTCTAATTTATAATTCAGTGCTATGGGTGTCATTCCAGAATACACAAGTGCTATCATGTGGATCTGAAGGGTCTTTCAAAGACCAGTGAAGATGTGGTACTTGATTTGGCACCTTTGGAAGGTGGTGGTTCCCTTAGGAGGTGAGGCTTAGTGGAAGGAAGTTAGGTCACTGAGAGTGGCATTGAAGGAAATATTGGGACCCTAGCTCTTCCTTTTCCTGGCTTTGCTTTCTGGCTGCCATGAGACGAACAGCTTGGGCCATGATGTTCTTCCTCACCACAAACCCAAAACCAATGAGGCCAGGAGACCATAGCCTGAATCCTCCCAAAATGGAAACCAAAATAAAAATTTCTTCTTTATGAATTGATTATCACAGGGACAGAAAGCTAACTCGCACAGCAAGAGGCCTTAGCTGCAGGTTCCCACAGGATATAATACAACTTCTTTTGCTATTGTGATCAACAGGTTTTTAAGGACATTGGGAAATCAAAAGAAAACTATTCAGCTTTGATGACAGAAGAAACAAGTAGACTTGCCTCAGTACACTCCTTGGTCAAAACAAAATGTTGGACCATCTGGAACCTTGGGGTGATTTATTGTGTCATTTCAATGAATAATTTCAAAAGATTTCTCTTCTAATAAAGCAGTGGAATGCTTTTCGCCATACTTTGAGCTATGAATCACAAGTGTTCACACTCAACAGGCAAAGAAATTCAGCTTCTAAGTCAAAATTCAAATAGTAGTCAATTTTAGTCTATATTTTTTGTCAATGCTAAAACACCCACATGAAAAAACCAAGAGAATTAATGTGGGAATGAATATGAAATCTTGAATACAGTGATATTAAAAACCAAAAAATTATAACTTTCCAACTTTCTTGGATCCTGGGAAATGAAATAGATTATTTCTATCCAATGTCAGAAAAGGAGTAAAACTTTAGGGGAAGAGAAACATAAAAAAATAAACCACTTCATTTCTTATGAATCCTATGAAGTGCATACACTTATTACCAGTGTGAAGAAAAGGGTCAAAATGACCTAAATAAATTGTCTCAAAGGGCTCTGTTCAACATGTCATATCTATAAAATTCCCCTTTATTTAAAACTTAGACCAGATTATATAGTCACTTTCCCCCTGATGTTTCCAGACTTCTTCATCTGTGTCTATACAACACAAAATTTTACAGTAGATATGCTTGCCTACTTACATCTCATTCCCTGTCCCCTGGAATGAGTTCCTAGAAAAGTCTCAAGGTGGACACTCCAAAAGTGCTCATGGAAGGAATGGATTCCCTACCCTTATGCCTCCACAGCAACAAAGACTTTCCTAATTAGCTCAATCTATAGTGAAGTTCAGTGGTTATATTGGATATCTAATTTATTATTCATTTTGGGGCAGTTTTTATCTTATGTATCTTATTTGTTCATGAATTATACATTTCTTCAGGGCCAGAATTCTAATCTGTAGACTTCTTACCCTAAAATAAGAATGGTCATATCTTGCAAGACTATCGTAGGATAATACATGTGAGATCATATAGTACAGTGGAATGGAGAAAATGGCTATTAGCTTTTATTTCTCTTCCAGATTTACTATTTTGTATTCCTATTACAGTGTCTTGTACACAGTAAGTTCTCATAAATGCCTGATGATTCATTGTGAGTGGTGAAATTCCAATAAAGAGTTGATATGGACCAAAGGTTAAGATTGAAAGGTAAGGTCTAGGAGTCAATATCTAACTCACAGGAACAGGAGCCTATTTTTCACCCTGGATCTGATAAATGCATTGAATATTGTGTTATTAGCACCACTCAAAAAGTTTCATAATGAGCTAGGCATGGAGGCACACACATATAAGCCCAGAATTCTGAAACCTAAAGTAGAAGGATGTCATGTTCAAGCCCACCCTATGAAACTCAGTGACTTAATGAGACTCTGTCTCAAAATTTTAAAACTACCTTTAAAACCCTAGGTTTGTAGCTCAGTGTGAAAGCCCTGGGTCAAATCCCTAGTATGGGAAAAGAAAAACACAAAACAAAGTTTCATAACAAACTGTCAACAGACTACTAATCTGGTGACTTAAAGATCACCAGAATGATGATGATGATGATGATGATGATGATGATGATGATGATGATGATGATGATGATGATGATGATGACGATGATAGACACCAGATAGATAGATAGATAGATAGATAGATAGATAGATAGATAGATAGATAGATGATAGATAGAGTGTACTCTCCATAATAGTTGTTAAGAGGAAAAAGCTGGAATTCTGCCCAAACAGAAGTGAAAATTCTGCTTCTACTAAAGGCAAGAATGGTTGGGGTCATTAAGTAGAGTTTGGATTTTATTCAATAAACAAGGATTGCAAGAGACACTTTCAGAACCATCTACTGATCTATAAGCTATAAAATGCTGACATATACTACAGCATATAACATAGCTGGTTTTCCTCATTTTCTCTCCATATTTCTACCTCATTAGGTCTTCCATTCAGTGATTTTTTGACAGGTGACTCTACCATTGGAGTAAGTAATGGGTCTGAATGGAGCATTCAATTTCTTTAGCAATAACTAAAGACTCACAACTAAATTTACTCAATCAGTATATTACAACTCTTTCTTCACCTAATCCTTCTGCAAATGAATGATATGAAAAACAAACTCTCATAAATGAAAATTTTAGAAAACAATGTTTGTTTCTACAAGAACCCTTCTTTGAAAAAGTGATGAAGCTTAAGATACGACAGACTGATACCTGATAGAGGAATTATGTGGAGATGAATTGTTCTAGAAGACACAAACAGAAGAGAAATAATGAAGAGGAAAGTTGATATCAGGAGGAGAAAAGTTAAAATGAAAGCCAACACACAGAGTGTGTGAGATGTATTTAAATCTCAGAACCAAACTAGCTATCCAGGGGAAGCTGCATTTCATCTTCTGAGTTGACACGAGCCTTTTGAAAGCTCAGTGGCTTTGACCTTTCATTATTGCCGAACACAGCCACCTGCCTTCACCCCTCACCCCAGCCTCTCAGCTGAGGTGCCCGAGAAGATGCCCTCAGCCGCCCTGCAATAGCATGGGGCTTCAGCTGCTTCCACTTCAAAAGTAGCCAGATTGTGAGATTTGAGTCTTGCAAGAAAAGGTTTTTCTCTCAGCGCCGGCACTTTTGGAGAGAGATGTAATACATCAAAGCAGAGAAGAGAGGCAATCATGCAGGGAATGATTTCAAAAACTTTAATGAACCGTTTAAAATAAACTCATTTGAAGGTAATTTAACAACACCACTTTTACAATTAAAAATACTATTTTTGCATGCAAATGGAGAACATCAGTCCCATGTCAGGATGGAAAATGAAGTGAAACTGAGGGGCTTTTGAAACATGAATGCCATCTCAGTAATTTCTCATCACTCCATGGCGCTCTTAGGCAGCCTAATGAAAGAATGAATTGATTTAAACAACATTTTGTTGAAGCAGTGGGGTTTGAGGAATTAAATTAACTTGATCGTTGGTTTGTAAGAGCCAGACCTAGAATTGGCATTATATTGTTACTAAAAGTAATTTGTATCTTCTCCTACATTTTATTTGGATATTTTTTCTATTTATTCCTAAAATACCAACCAAGGGTTTCAACAATTAGCAGAATAATTCACCGGGCCTCTTCTATGGATGAACATTTGCTTGAAGATGTATACATTAAAGCAAAATTATCCTCCTTCGGAAAACAAATTGAACTCTGACTGCTGCCCCCAGAAACTGCAGTAGCAGCTGAGACTTCCTTGGAAGGGAAATAGGAATAACAAGCTGCCATGCAGACTAAGCCAAGACAGCAATTCTCAATCTTTCTCTTCATCACAAAGCAGTTGACAAATCACATCCACCAAACACCTCCATGGCTCTACCGGGTTGCAGATTTCAGCATTGCTAATACAGGCTATTGGCTGTGGACAATTCCCAATGCACTGGCTGAAATGCACAAGTTTCTTTCCCACTCCAGAAAATATATCAGAATGTTAGTAAGTGAAAGTGACATTATTATAGAGATAATCTTATTTATATAAGCTTCGATTTTTTAAAAGTAGGCCATACATTTTGTACCTTAACTATTACCAAAAAATAGATTTAAAATGATACATGTAACACATATATTACAATGTCTTTACAGTTGCCCCTCTGTATCCCCTGGTCCTATATCCTCAGACTCAACCAACCATGAATCAAAAATATTTTTAAAATAGTATTTTTGTACCAAACATGTAGACTTTCTTTTTCTTGTCATTATTCCCTAAACAATACAGTATGACAATTGCTATTAGGGATTATAATAAGTAACATAATTAATCAGTAATATAAGTAATCTAGAGATGATTTAAAGTATAGGAGGATATGTATAGATTATATGCAAATACTATGTCGTTGTATACAATGGACTTGAGCCATGGATTTGGTGTACGTGGAGGTGTCCTGGGATCAATCTCCTGCTGATACCAAAGGATGACTGTATATGCTAATAAGGTGATACCTTACTGACATGCACCTCTTCTGCTACAAAGTATTGCAGTTTTAATAAACTTATCTCTAGTTTTGAATGCTAGTTGCAAAAGAAAATTCTAAAATCAGATGCTCTCTTAATACAATACAGGGATAGGGGTTTGTGGCTCAGTGGCAAGGTACCTGCCTAGTGTGTACAAGGCCTTGAATTTGATTCCCCTGAAAAAATAATAACAGCAATAGCAATATAATTGGTAGTAATTTTACTAGGTCTGAATAGTATGGAGTAGTATGTTCTAGGCACATAGTCCACATTATCTGTCTTAATTCCCACATAAAATCTGCAAGATAATATTATTGTATTGTCTGCATTTCAAGGAAAAAAAAAACAAGGATCTACACTTGCCCAAGATTCTATACCTGGTAAAGGACAGAATTAGAATTTGATCAAAGATTTCTGCTTAAACGATGACTTGACAGTCACTTGTTGCCAATGTCTATGGCCTCATGAAAGGAAAAACATAAGTTGTAAATGTGATGCTTTCATTTTATTTCCTTCCTCTCATACAAGACCGCATTCTTCTCAGTGAGCACTATTCTCTTAAAGAGTTCTCTTGGGAGGCCACATAAATATTCCTGCTGGGATGTACTTGCTAAGGCCTTGCCTCAGTGGAGAAGACCTTCAAATCCAGTCTATGAGGCACGTGGGAAAACGTGTCTGGTTTCCTCCCAATCTTTTGATGATCATCCAAATGTAATTTAAAATGTTATCTTTATCTTCCCAGCCACCTAATCTCTGTAGAAAAATTTTTAAAGAGGACGTGCAACATGTTTTCAGCAGAGACAGTATCTTAAAACAAGCACATAACATTCTGAAGAGACTATTTTGAAGGGTACAACAGATGTTCAAAATTTTAAATTCTAATATGTCTATTTTTTATAGTTTTTACTTTTAGAGCGGTTTTGAGTTTGCAGAAATATTGAGCAGAAGGTACAGAAAACTGAGCAGAAGGTACAGAATTTCTCACAGAGTACTGTCTTTCTCCAACACAGTTTCCCCTATTAACATCTGCATTTGAGTAGTTCTTATGGTACAGTCGACGAACCAATATTGACACATTATTAACATTTTTAGTTAACATTAGCACTTGCTCATTCCATGTATTTTGATAAATACATAGTGCCATGTATGGATTACTAGAGTATCCTACAGAATAATTTCACTGCCCCAAAATATCCTCTATATTCTAATTATTCACCCCTCCTTCTCTCCCCCTAAGTCCTGGCAATCGCTGCTCATTTTACCTTATTGTCTGTAGTTATTTCTCTTACAGAATCTCATATACTTGGACTTACTGCATGTAACCCTTTCACCCTGGCTTCTTGCACTTAGTAATACAAATTTAAGCTTCCTCCATGACTTTTTGAGGAATTAGTAGCTCTAATTGCAACTTAGTAACATGTTAAAAGATGAAGCACTAACACATCTCTCCTCTATATTATGTTCCACATTTTTAAAAGTGCGTTGGGGAGAAAGATCAAAAAATATTGGTGAAAAGGCATTAAAATGGTGAGGATTACAGGGTGTGGTATCTTTTCTCTAATTTTCAGATTTTGAATATGGTTCAACAGGCAAAGAAGAAATCAATCCTATCTCTTTATTCTTCCTTTCCACTTCTTCAGCATTGCAGCTAAATGCCCCACTGACACCACCTACCACTTTCCCATGCCTGGTCTTTTTGAGCTTATTTAAAATTTTGTAAAATTTTGTATAATCTTGTAACAAAGAAAGTGAGAAAGATGAATAAAGGAAGAAAAAAGTTAAATGAAAGGAATACACTTAAGAGGTCAAGATAGGCCTAAGAGCACTCATAACCCCTTACAGATTCATTGCCAAAGAATACAAACTTCATGGCACTGGAATAAATGCAAGCATGTTCTCCTGCATACCTTCTCTTGTTCCAGGACAATAACACTTCTCAGTACAAATCAAGTAGAGCCTCGATCTCGTGAGAGCTGTGGTCACACCGAAATCTGTGCTAAGCATTCTGCATACCTTCTTTTATTGGATCCCTACAGAAGTCTTAAAAGACAATTTAGTAAATGAAGAAACAACCTTAGACATATGATCCAGCCTATGAGTTTGTCTTGATTGGAGGCAAAGGAGGATTAAAGACACAAGATGCAAAGATAATTTGAAAAGGGGGACCAGGGGACTTCTGCCTCTACTGGATAAAGAGCCTTGAATGGGCGGTGCTCCTCCTCCTTGTATTAGGCTCACACAAAGAAGCAAGCAAACCAATAATGGGGAAAGTTTATCAGGTTCTCATCATTTGTAGACTGTACTCAAATCTATTCGAGTATAATCAGACTTCAGCACTAGTTGACTTTTCCCTGGAACTGACTGGCACCAGAATGTTGGTGCATAGCCCGAGGGAGGGATAGCTTATCTCCTCCCTCATGTCCCAAGGAGAGGTCAAACCAGGGCTTGGTCATACACATAGTTTTCCACAGGTAGAGAGGTTGACCAAGTAAGAAAAGTACATTCAAACCCCTGACTGAGTCAAAATTCTGCTCATACGTAAATATTACCACCAGGTACACTATAAAATTAACATACATTCCTGTCCTCAATTATTTTTATATTTTTTTAGGACCAAGAGATCATGAAGAAAAGGACTAAATGTATCTGGGCCAAAGACCACTATTGAGACTCTGACTAGAGACTTCCCAGGCTGAATGTGAGAAGTAAGCAATAAATATGTTTTAGAAATCACTGGATAAATACCCTTTACACACAAGGTTCCCTGACTGGTGCAGAAAGTAGGATTTTGAGGACAAACCCTGATTCAAATTTTACCTCCAACTTTCATTCTCATGTGACTGTTCTTATCTTCAATTACTTTGTTTATAAACTGCAGGTAAATTAGGAAACTATTGAGTAAAAACTTACTTGAAGCAAGGAAGAGTGCATAACTATAATCCCATCTAGGCTGATGCAGGAAGATCACACATCCAAGGCCAACCTGGGCAATTTAGCAAGACCCTGTTTCAAAATTTTAAAAGGTGGGTGGTGGCTGGAAATGTAGCTCAGTCATAGAGCACTTTCCCAGCATGAGTGAGGCCCTCGTTTCAATATTCAGTATGAGAAAAAATGAAAACTCCTACTCAATCAGTTGTTCAATATATGATGAAGTTGTTACCAGGCAGAGATATAAATGTAAGGATATACATATTTATATATATTTATATTTTTTTACAAGTTAGGCTTACAATAGCCACCTTCAGAGTCAGCAGAGTCAGGCCTGTATGGAAGAATGCACAAGGGCCTTCTGCATGCTAGAGAGCAAGAGGGTCCAGTCAAAAGTAAAAGGTTTGGAGCTCATGCAGAGTCTGGTGTGAGTCCATATCAGGAAGCTGAAGGATCTGCATGGGAAAGCTGAAGAGTCTGTTCTGGAAGCCTGGACATGGATGTGCAAAGGCAATGCTGAAGACTGAAGCTCCTCTGAAGAAGCAGAAGTGAGACTTCCTTTTTCTTTCCCTTTTTACTCCACTGAGGCTATGAGCCAATTGGTTGGTGCCACCCACACCCAAGGTGCATCTTTTCTTTTCACTAAGTCCATCATCCTGCCATGCATATGCAGGGTGGGTCTTCCTTCTTCTATAAGTGAGTCATTCAGATACATGCAGAACTGGGCTAAACCAATCCACCCGGCATTTCATATTCAAGTTGACAGCACAGCTATTGCAGAGGCTCAAAACTTTTGGCATGGAGTGGCATTCCTGCCTTGGTTCCTGATTTCCCTACTCAGTGGAGGGACCCAGTCAAATTCCTTAGCCTCTGCATCTCTATTTGCTTCATCTATAAAATTAAGATAATAATAGTGCCTGGTCTTGAAAATATTTTTGTAGGATTAAAATGGGTAACTTTATATAAAATACATAAGATAATGCCTATCTCATGGTAACACTATTAAGTGATGATTACCTACAGTAAAAATATTAAGTGATTATTACTCAGGTTTTATATTATTATAATTATTATTTTAATTGTACATATTTGTGGGATGTAGTTTTATTGTTACAAACATACAGTGATCAAATAAGCATAGTTAGCATTTCCATCACATTAAACACTTTTAACAATTTGATGAACTTACATTTTTTACCAATTGTTACATAATATCTACATATACATTCGATGTTAATAAACTTATTTCTTCAAGGATTGGAGTGCAGTGATACACATGGAGAGATAATAATCAACATGAAAATAACTCAGAGGTGACTTGTATGATGAAAGTGACTCCATTGAATCCTTTGCACAATAGAAAGAAAAATAGTTGCAGATAATAACCAGGCACGCAAGAGTGAGGAAGATCAAGGTTGCAGTGAATCACATGTGTAAATCCCATATGTGAGTGACAGTGCATCCCTAGTAGATGTGCTAAGCAGCACTGTTAGAGGTGACAGATTGCAGAAAATGAAACCCAAAGTTTGGCATTAGATAACCCTTGGATCAAATCCTAGTCTCACCACTTATTAGCTGTAAATTCCTGTGAGATTTATTGAAACTTTCTAGGTCTCTGATTCTTTATCTATAAGACAAAAATAAGACACTCCTGGTGGAATTGCAAGGATTAAGTCTTATAAGCTCATGTAGATTTCCGAGGAAATCGCTGGGTGACCTAAAATAGGCATTTCTTATTTACTTGCCTCTCTCGGGGACTAATTTGCCAAAAGGAGAAGAAAAACCTCTTTACCTACACATCATCTCAGTCAGGAAAAATTGTATGAAAACTTTCTGTTTTCCCAGACTGAGTCCTCCTTAGCAAGTAAGAAAATTATGGGTAACTTTAAATCACGGATCTAAGAAAGACACAGCAAGGAATTGGACTATTCATTTATTTTGATCCAGTATGATCTCTCTTAAATCATTTATAGTGAGTCTTCTTTCAGCTTATCTTTTCTAACTGGGACTTGGTTTTTTTTTTAACAAGTTTCATTCTTCCAGTTTTTCCAAATCTATCAGACAGAGGGACCTAGAAGTGCAAAAGCACTATATTTTGCCTTTAATAAGTGAAACCAACACGAATGACAGCAAACCTGGGGAAAATTCTCATCTTGGCTTCAGAGACTCAACTCACCTTCTGCCAAACTAATTTATTTTCTTTGGACCCAGTTTTTCGATATTAACTTTGAAGTTTGAAGACCCTGGGGATGAAAGCAGCCCCCTGTGTCTTACAGATCCGCTGGTGGCAGCTTCCTTTCCAAAGTCCCTGCCTGTCTGCCTGGGTTTCTGAGTGGGCCACCTGGGTCTGGGTAATGGGATCTAATTGTGATCCCCAGCCCATGGTTGAGTGAGAATGACCCTCTCACAGATCTCTCGGCTCATTCTTTGAACAGTGAGTCCTGAATTTATCACATTCCCTTGATTCAAGGCTCATTTCCCTTCCTAATGCCAGGACCTACTACTGTTCACGATCATATTCTGTCTTCCCACACCACAGAATCAAACCTTAGAGGAAAACTCGTGTAACAGACTAAACATAAACTTTCCCAAAACTCCTTTAAAGGAGCCACTCAACCTCACACTTATTAGACTGACTATTATCAAACAACAAACAGAAAATAAGAGTTGTTGGTGAGAAAGTTGAAAAATTGGAACTCTATACTACTGGTAGGAATGCAACATAATGTACTCATTATGCAAAGTAGTATGGTGATTCTTAAAAAAAAATTAAGAACAGAATTAATGTATGACCCAACAATTGTGTTTATGTAGTCAAAAACCAATCTAAAACAAAGTGTGGAAGAGATGAGGAATCCTGGCTAGACGATGGTACACCAAGAAGAAAGTGTTAAATGCCACTGAACTGTGTACCTTAAAATGGTCAAGATAGCACATTTTATGCTGTATGTACTTTACTGCAATTAATTTTTTTTGAAGATTGAGATATCCAACTCTCCAAGTGTTTCTCCCATGTACTAATCATAGGGATTGCTGTCCCTTAAAGAATAATTTAATCTATCTCTTATTCTGTGGGTATTCCAACTAAACCAGGAACCTGGAACAACAGGGAGTTTGACCTATAGCCCTCATCAGGAAAAAGTAATTGCTGCTGAAGATAGAATACAGACTTTGAAGAAAATGTATGCCGTTTGTGAGGGTGAAGAACATAGAAGAATGAGGCAGAGTCAGAAAGCTGAAACAGAAAAAGACAAGTGAATTGTCACCCACGAAAGGCTTTGTAGACATATGAAGAAAAAGACTCAAGAGAAGATGTGCTTCCTAATGAAGGAGGCAGCCTGCTAAATTAATTATGCCTTTGAAATATTGGCCTCATTCCTTAAAGTTATCACAACCCTGAAAGGAAAGAAGAGACATTTGTACAAGTTAGAAGTAATGGCGCCTGTAAGGAATTAGCTGTCCATCAAGACCAATAAAAAGGATGTTTAGAGAACTGGAACAAATGCACATCAACAGGTCCCAGTGCTTTACTTATAGGCAATTTATTGAATTAGCACTAAGAATTTCTTGTTCTAAAAAGAAATATACGTACCTTCTGAAAGATCAAGGAAATGCAAATATGGAAACACAATGCAAAATAGAAAGGCCCTTGAAATTGCTGACTTCTAAGTATGATGACCAGAATAATAGAAACAAAATATATTTGTATCAAGGTTTTTATTAAAGTAAACACTGCTTCGAGGCTCAGGATTTTATGTACATATGTGTGTGCATGGACACGTGTGTCTTTGTAATCACACTGATAAGAGCATTGGTTGCTGGAATGTTCATAAAACCCCCTCTATTTTTTATTAGCTGAAAAACAGGCAAGCCGCTTTCTGAGCTCAATTTTCTTTTCATATTCTATGTAGAATTTTTTGAATATTGACTATAAAACAAGAAAAGTGCTGAGCAGAGTGCCCGTGTGTCAGGAGACATAATTGCTACTGATGATTATCATTCTTCCATTTACAATGGGTAGATTGACTCATCTCCTTCTCGAGTCCTCTCCTTCTTTGTTCTTTCAATCTACTTCTCTTGAAGTCACCAATCTCACCTGGCAAGGCAGCTAAATGTGTGCAGAAGTTTAGCGGCTTCTAAAGATGTGGATTCTGATCCCAGTTCCTTCATAACTGTGTGATGAGGGGCAAGTCATTTGACTTCTCAATTAATTTCTCTTTTTCTTCAACTACAAAATGGGAAAAATGAGAGCTATCTTTCACGGCTATTTTGAGAACTAAATAAACTCATGTGAATAAGAGACTTAACATCACAGTTGATGTAATAAGCACACAAGAAAGGATAGTTACTACTACTGCTACTAAAACAATATTACCTCTTGATTTTATAAAATTGGAGCCCTCTACTGTGAAACTAGACTGGCCTATGTGTACTCAAAGTAAGTGCTTAATTTTAAAGAGGAAAATTATCTCTTGCCTAATATCTTCATCGATTTCCCACCTAGCAATTTAGGCCTTTTTTCTAAAAGTGGCAGTAGAAATAAAAGTTATTTTTTAAAAAAAACAGAAAATGTGGGAATGGTGAGTCATTCACAACTTATAGTGTGATGGCTAAAATTCAAATGTGTGGCTTAACTCCTGTGAACATCTGTACAGAGAAAAGAGGAATTTTGATGCTGCAGGAGCGAGTTGTGGAGAACTTTTGGCTGCCTTTGAAAATAGGCCCAGACTCTAATGACGGCTTCTGTGGAACTATGGACAGCACGGAATCACAACTGAGGGAAAGATGCCAGAGGAAAACAGCAGGAGCACCCACCCATCCATCCATCCACAAATCCATGCATCCAATTACTCAACTATGTCCCAGGTAGCATCTGTCATGTGCAATATTTCACTGCCTAGCAACAAACAGAGACTCCATCCTATGTACAGAGTCCACAAATGAGTGGGAGGGAAATAAACTTGTGATCAGTATATCAGTGCTACAAAGTCAGAATATGTCCTTTGTTTTGGAAGCAGAATCTTGAGGCGGAGAAAGGTGGAAAGATATGGATAAAATTACTAAATGGATTCTGATTAAAAAGTGTCCTATGCACAATTCTGTTCAGTTTTCAATAGGTGATAAGCTGTAAGGGGCATATTTCAGGACAAGGGCGCGCGGGGAAGAAAAATCATGATCTGTTGGAGACCTATGGCATGATTCAAGCATAGGTCAACTAAGAGAAAGAGGGAAATGAGAAGGAAATAGCCAAAGTATACAGGTGCTAGATGGCTTTAAAGCAAAGAAATGGCACAATTATATTTGCCTTTTAGAAAGAAGATTTGAAATATCTTGCACATTATTGACTAAAGGGGTGAAGATGGAAGAGACAGAGGCCAGCCTGGAGAATGTTGAACTGTATCAAGATGCTGTTGATCTGACCTAAGGCAGTGGATGCAGTGATAGAAGACAGATGTAATTTAGGAAGTAGAATAGGTAGGACTTGATGACTATTTATTTTTAAGTAAGCAAGTAGAATGACATTAAGGTTTCTGATTTGGTAATAAAATGTAAGACAGTGACATTAAACTCAGAAAGACTGAAAAAAGATTGTGGTCAGAATGTGCAAAGGACCAGCTTCTTACAAGAAAAACAACTGGACTCCTCTCATTTGAAAGAACACTGGGTGTAAAAGGACAATAATAACTGCAAAGAGTTGTGTCATTCTAATTTGAAACACTAATGATCTGAAAGTCGCCATCTTTCAACATTCCAGCTACTTCTTTTAACTGAATATTGATGGTACAGCACTGACACAGCATCAGTAGACAATGACATTGCCATAAACTTTAATGAGCTTTAAAAATAGCTAAATAAGTGTTATTTCCTCTCAATGGCTGGGACATCCATTCCTAGGGTTGCTAAGTATTAATATTTCTTTCTGTGACTAAATGTAGGGAAATTGAGCTGGGAAGAGCTCCTTCTCAGGTTATCCTAGAGAGTTCTCACTGCTACACACATAAACATACACACACACACACACACACACACACACACACAAAGCCACATAGAATCTAAAGAGAAGAATAGATGATATCATCATCTTATCCCAGAACAAGAAATTCTGCACAGTCAGTAATGAGGTTCCCATAACCAATGTTACTACATAATTCCAATTAAAAGATCCTAAACACTGAGAGATCTATAAGAAGTGGACAGAGTATGGACACACCGTAAGATGTCACTGGGCTGGAGTTCCAAGTCTGTAACTATCCAAGCTCTGTTTTCCTAAAATGAATATTTTCCATTCCCATTTCACAAATGAAAACATCAAAGCTCAAAGAAGAGAAGTAATTTCTTTGAAGCTTCGTGGTAAGTGGGCAGGGATCTCTCTGCCACCAGAACCAACTCTCTCAACCACTATGCTATCATGTTTTTGTACTTGTTTCAAGTCCAATTTTTAAGATGTTGTCAGAAAAGTCATAAAATATGTGTCAACTTTGCTCAGAAACTGTAATAAAACTAGTTCAACTTTTCTCTGGGGGCCAAAGACCTGACCATTTATTAAGCCTACACAGAAATGACCTTCCAGTAAACAGGTAATCTCAGGTACACATTCGGGCAGAGTTATCTGAACAAGTAAAACAGATTGATAAATATTATTACTTGAAATTCTACAACTCCCAAATATTAAATATTTCTGTAATATTTCCTCTAAGCTTTTCTTGGCAGTGATTTTTTTTTTAGCACTCTTCCACTTTTTGCTACTTTAATCTGTTCTGAATAGAACAATATTCTCAGTCGGTCAAAAATGCCATTTGCTTTAACAACCAAGGTTTTGCACAATGATACTAAATAATATGAATAATGTTATATTTGATGACTGTTTTATGCTTTCTGCAGCCTCCAGTGGGATAAGACACTTGGGCTTCCCCTGTAAATTTCACCAGCTCCCCAATCTGGAGCAGCTATCAAGATCTCCCCTGGAAAATTTAAATCTCTGCTTAAAACATTAACTCCTTCTCCATTTAATTTTTTATTGCTAAGCATTTACAGCTGACTTTAATGGCCGTGGGATGATTAATTTTTAATGCCTCTCTTTCTTTATTCTTTGATCAACTTCCTCCATTTTCAATTTGAATGCAATTGTACCTTTCTAAAAAGCATTTGTCACTTGCTGGTTTGCATATTGCAGGCAGTCAGAGGTGGCTGGGGCAGAGTGGAGTGCTGGTCTTCCCACAGAGAGGAGCTGATAGACAGTTGCTCTGTGCCTTTCATGTGACTCCTGTTGATAGCAAACTCTTCAGCATTGGTAAATCTTTCAGCTCTAGGTCTTGGCAGGCAATGAATTCCCTGAGAGGGTTATCCTACAAAATCCTGTCATTGACATGCATAAGGTATGGATTGAGTCCCATCTTTCAAACTGCTAAACCATCATTAGGGAAAACAAACGGGAAAAACATATCTTTAAAAAAAATTACTATATTCTCCTACCCAAAAGGCAAAGGCAAAAGAAAATGGAGATTAGTTTTGCAAGTCAAATAATCCCCAGCTTTTTATATTCATACAGCATACAGCCATTTACAATGATGTAGAACATTTAATAACATAGGAAAATATTCATATATATTCAGTCAAAAACAGCAGTTTGCAAAACAGTGAGTATAACACAAATAATTTTAAAGGTATCTCTATGCATTAAAGAAGTGAGAAAGTTTATGATAGTTATCTCTGAAAACAAAGTAAATAAATGGTTAGTTTTAATCTTTGCTATCCTAAGTTTTCTGCATAACCATATATGGCTTTTGTAATTTTAAAAAAATACGACTTATTTAAAGGAGAAGTTTCCTGCATTTAGGAATTGTTGCATTCATTGCAATAATTGAAACTAAATAGATAATCATGCACCATATTCTCAATAATGCAGTGAAGGTAGAAGTTAAAATAAATTAATGATATTTATTAGTATATTAAGGGCACTGACAGAAGTATTATACTGCTCACTCTAAAAGTATACATTGTTATCCACATTTTACAAGAACAAATACCAGGGCTCAGAAAGCATACATAAGTTGCATAAATCAAATCAGAATCACGGTAGATAAATCCTAAATCTATGTGACTTCAAAATATCCATGAACGTCATTGTGTCATACTGCCTTAATTGAATTGTATTTCTACATACAATGGAGCTACCACATAGATTCAATTATTTTATAGAGAAAAGTAATGACCCAAGCCCTAATGCTAAATCAAGAGCATACTTCTAGACCATTATTCATGTTTCCTAAAAAATATATGGATATGTGTAAAATAAT
This sequence comes from Heterocephalus glaber, assembly GCF_053883595.1. Classification (NCBI taxonomy): domain Eukaryota; kingdom Metazoa; phylum Chordata; class Mammalia; order Rodentia; family Bathyergidae; genus Heterocephalus; species Heterocephalus glaber. The sequence continues at coordinate 25,559,281 of NW_028258151.1, read as the reverse complement.
ATATTAATTCTTTCCATTACAATTTATGACCTTGTCACAGTTTATGGTGCATTTTTCATATCTACTAGTCTCCTTAACTATTTGATTTACTTACTGTGTAACTATAATATCACCAGAAATTATATTTAAAATATTTCACAACCTGCATAGAAAAATAATTAGTATATAAATAAAAATTAAAATTTCTGTTCCTATTTTCATCTCTAAATAAATCAAACTATTTGCAGCTATAGAATTGGGTACCAGGAGATAAAGGGCATAACAAAAATAGCTCATCTAATGAAATAACTTTTGTCGATATTATAAATTACTGGTGTCATCTCTGGATTTTCAGGCTGTGAGCTGACCGTTCACCCTTGTCAGGGCCAAAATTTGAAAGAAAGCCATAATCAAAGTCTTCTAAATTAATGATTAGTAGGTCATTCATATCCTTAAATTGTGAACTTCTCTTACCATCAGCAATGCTCAATCCTCTTTCTGTTTCGGCTGAAGTAATAGCTATTACATTCCAACTTTTTGCTAGTTCTTATAATGTTGTCTAAATATTTCATATATTCGAAAGGCCATGTAATCGACTCAGTCACATAAATCATTTGTTGCCATTAGATCATATCTCAGCTTTTCAAGAGAGACTGGAGACTCAGCCTTCTGTATTTGAATTCTGACTATGCTCTTTTTGTTTATTTAATAACCTTGATTGACTCATCTGTAAAATGGGGATATGATGGTTATTACAGTTCTCAGATAAATCATTAGATATGGTGCCCAGCATAGAAGCCATGGAAATATTTCTTCTCACTTTTATTAAAATACATAAGTTATTGGTGATGCCCATCATGGGGGAATGTTCTATGGATTTTCAGAGATTTCACGAAACAGAAATATAATTCATCCCCCCTGGCTCCATTCACCTCCACATCCTCCCTCCTGTCTTAGTAGCATCCAGCGGGCAGGAACCACACGGTAGCTAGAAACTGTTGTGATGTCAACTATTTTTGTCACACATACCACCTTGTATCTCCATTGATCTCACACTCCACAGATAGTACATTTCATATGAGCAAATCACATAGGTAAGTCCAGACCTGAGGACCCTCTGCTGCAGTGGACCACACATTCACGTGGGAGCTGCACAGGTGGCATTTATTTGTCAGAGAGTTGGCACTGCTGCCAATGCTCCTGCCCTTACTAAGGTCTGGAATGGAGAAAATGCAGGGACGAGACTAGGTAGGCTGAGCTATAGACACATGGAGTGCTTCCCAGTGATGCCCACTACCCCAGAGCTGGGGCAAAGTCTGGGAGAGAGACATTAATTACTAACTAAAATGAAAGTACTGCCTGTTCTACCTACTATGTTACTCTATGGGTGTATGGTGTATTAAAGCTAAAGCTGAGCTTCCTTCTTGAAATTCATACCCCAATTTTACAGGCTTATAGTCACAACTTCAGAGAAACTGTCTACCATGCAGATATGATGTATGTGAACATCAGATTTGGTGGTAATGTGAAAAACAAGATGCAAAGATATCCCAATAAAGAGGGGAAAAACAGTCCAATATGAGTCTGCCAATCATATTCAAAAATACTGAAAAGTACTTTTAATGATACTCATTAAAAGTTTAGCTGAACTTCTTCAGTTTCTTTTTCCTTCCTTCCTTCCTTCCTTCCTTCCTTCCTTCCTTTCTTTCTTTCTTTCTTGGACAGGGGTTATGATTTGGCTATATGTTGAATACGCAAAGTTTCATGTGTTGGAAGCTTGCTCTTCAGTGTGGCAATGTTGACAGGTGGGGGTGGAAGAACTTTTCCAAGTTGGGCCCTTAATGCAAGATGATTAGATTATGGGAGCCCTGACCTCAGAAGAGATCAGTGCTAATCTCATGGAGTTAGTTTCTTGAGAGAGTTAGTAATTATTGTGACAGTTAATCTTCACAATCATCTTGATTGACTTGAGAATTGCCTAGGATATTAGTAAAGCACACTTCTGTGTGTGTCTGGGAGGATCAACCTTCTGGGCTCTATCTGGTCCCCAGCCACTTCCTGTTTGGGACACTTCCCTGAGCTCTGCTTCCTGGCTGCCATGAGATGAGAAGCTCTGCTCCACCATGCCTTTCTGCCATGATGTTTCTGTCATGGATCTAGCTGACCAAGGACTGAAACTCTGAGCCAAACTGAATCTCTCCTCCTTTAACTATATTGTGGGTTTCAAGTATTTTGTTACAGCAACAGAAAGCTAAACACTCTTCTTCCCCAAAACAGAAGGACAAGATTGGCCTCTGAATCTTTTGGTTTCCTGTCCTACTGTGGGAGCGGACTTCTTGCATATATGCCAGCCATAATGCGATCTGACATGTTCTGATGTGGGAAGAAGGCCCTGATCAGAGCTGAGCAGATGTCAACATCATGCTCTTGAACTTCCAGAACTGTGAGCTAAATGAGTCTCTTTTCTTTATAAGGTGATAGTCTTCAGGTCTTTTGTTATAGCAACAAAAAATAGACTAAGACAGTCAGAACACTATCAAAGGAGAGAAGTAATAATGAGTGAATTTCTAAACTTCTCTTGATCCTCTCCCAGTGGATGACAAATACCCTTAGGGGAATATGCAACACTGTCTCGAAACTCCCACTTCACCCTCTTTGTCTCCCCAGTCCAGCAACACAGTATTCAGATACATTACACCATTCTTCCACTCATCAAACATAAATCTATTACCTACTGTGTGCCAGGCATTGAGGTTGGCAAGGCATAAGTAATCATAATCAAAGCAAAATAAATGAAATTTAAAATAGGAATGTATGCAATATGCCTTGGGAATAAAGGGGAGAACTTCATGGAAAAGGTTTCTTGACTGTGACTCTATTTCAATAAAACCTCTCATTAAATAGTGCTTGACAGGCTCTGTGGCACACACCTGTGGTCCCAGCTGCCTGAGGAGCTGTGGCACAAAGATTGCTAGACACCAGAAGTCCAAGGCCAGCCTAGGCAACATAAGGAGACTTCATCTCAAAAACTCAATAAAAAATAAATAAAAATAATGCTTGAGTCCTCATGCTTTAAATGCAAGTAAGTGTGGTACATTAGTAAGGGTTCTATAGAGAAACCAACTTTATAAATGTACATACATATATACACATATATATACATGCATATATATTCTTCTATGCAAATATATAGAGAATAAGAAAATGGTTAACATGATTATGTAGGCTAAGTCCTACAATCATGTGTCATCTACAAACTACAGACCCAAGAAAATTTGTGGTATATTTCTGAAAACCGAAGTGGTGACAATAGAAGTCCCAGCTGAGAGAAGGTGAGGTCTAATGTTCCAGCTCAAGCAGAGAGAACTAGTGAACTCCTCTTCCCCCTCCTTTTTGTTCTATTCATGCCCTCAAAGCAGAGGACGATGCTCCACAATGGAAGGAAAGGCCATCTGCTTGCTCAGTCTGCTGATTCACATACTAATCTCATCTGAAAATACTCTCACAGACACATCCAGAAATAACATTTTTACTGGCCACCCTATAACCCCTTCAAGTTGACATGCAAAATTAACTGTCATACCCACGATGGGAGTATTTACAGCCAGAACAGAGTATCAGTGTAACGGAGATAGAGATAATGTTTTTGAAGGAAGAAACTGGTCTGCAGGTGGACAAGAGAGAATGTAAATGTTTTAAGTCTGCCTTTTTATATCTCCCTGGCGCTAGTCTTTCTCCCTTCCAATGGAAGTGGAAATTGGAATCTTTGGAAATAGATCCAATAAGGTCACTTCTCTGCTGAAATCTCTCCCCTTCTCTTCAGAGTCCAGTGACGGCCCATGTGACTACAAGACTCTCCTGTCCCAGCCACACATGCTGATTACCTGGAGCTTTTGTTCAGGTTCCTCCCCACCTACATTCCAGCCACTTTGAATTTTCCACAAAACTATGATCATTTCTATTTTTACACACTTATTTCCACTCCCTGCCTTGTTCTCCTTCCACTCCTCTATATTCCCACTTGTTGAAAGCAGAGTCTCAATTCAAGACACAAGTTAAGTGTGTCCTCCTTGTCCTGCTTTTCTCAGTCTCCCAGGCAGAGCCAACACCCTCTTTCTCCATTACCAGCACTAGGGGTGCTTAGCTCCACCACAGCTCTTAGGGCTTTGTCTCCCCCTGGAGGATAACAAAAGTGTTTTTTTCATTTCTCAATGCCCAGTTCCTAACATAAAGAAGCACAAATTGTTTCCTGTAAAAGGCCAGATAGTAAATACTTTAGGCTTTGCAAGTCATACAGGTTCTGTGGAAATAAAGAACTCTGCCACTATCGTACAAGCAGCAATAAATAGCGAGTGGCCATGGTTATGTTCCAATAAAAAGTCAGTGTTCCAAGCCTAAGGCCCTAACACAAGGTCCAGCACACAATAGATAGAAGTAGTTTCCTAGCAAGCCAGGATTCCTCTGCCCCTTATTTTGAAAGGGGGGGGGGGGAGTGAGATCGTTTTGTTGATGGATAAATCTTTCACATTTCCTCCACATTAAGTGATATATAAAGTCTAAAAATAGTGAGGTCCAAATCTGCATAAGAACGGAGAAGCCCTCTGAGAAGAAAAGTATCAAGTCTTGCACTTCTTTTCTGTGAAGTTCAAAGGTATGGAAACATCAAATGATGTAAGGGAAGACCTGAGTTGTCCTAGATAAAAGCCTAATGGCAGGAAACTCTATTAATAAAGTCCCTTAAGATTAAAAAAAAACACACCACAGCGTGAGGGGAATTATTACTCCTACATTTGCCAAAAGGCTAACTCTAAGCCCTCTCCAAACCAGATATTCTAGTAATATGTGTTTATAAGCATAAGGCAATTGAGCTAATTGGGAAATTTGACTAAGGAAGCTGTTGTTTTGTTGGATTAACTTCGGCATCAGATATCTACATCTAAACATTACTCAGAACAGATTGTTTTTCTAATCCCTTCCATAGCGTATCACAGGTCAATCTCTCCTCAATCTCTATGGAATGGGCTGCACAAGAACTAGACTTTTGTAAAGCCCTGGGCATAATTTGCATGCACAGTAGAAAACAGGTCTTTGGACAGAAAGGCAGAGCCTGGACTGATCACCTGGCTTCTGTTAGCATCCCAGTGTCCTTGTCACCATCATGAAGAGAGAATCTTCAGAAGAAAAAGAAAATTCCTACCACTCAGAGCATGTAGGATACTGATTATTGCACATTGATGCATCTCCTCCAAATGACTTTTATTTGCCCCAACAAACTAATAATGCACACTCTCCTGAATTACCAAGTTATCAGTATATTTTTATATGAACAGATGAATGCATGATGAAGCACACAGTGCAAGAAACCTATGTCTAAAACAGAACTCCAAAATTTTGGCTTGAAAAGGCTCTGAATCCAATATCCTTAGGAGCTAACCCTAGCCTGACTTCCTACATATGCCTTGCATGATTTTGTGCACTCTGACATGAAATACACGGTGACCTGGCTGCATGAGCGTTGACACAGCTAACAGCTTTTAGAAATTTCTTTTTCGCCCTTGATGAACACAAGTTCACAGTCCATGGGCTCCTGCAACCCACATATCACCACAGTAATGCTTTTGGCATAGCATTCAATATCTTTCTCCAAAACTGTCAAGACCGAAGTGGTGACAGCACTACATTTCATTGTAGTGCATCTGTCAAGTATAACCCAATTGTTTTGCTCAGTGGCCATTAAATCTGCCAGTCAGTCTTCACAGATTTCTCTAAACTACCCTAAACCCCTTCCCTCCTTCAGCCTCCAGCGCCAGGAAAAAATCTCCACCAAGCTCTGTCAAAGGAAATCATATAAATATTAAAAAGACTGAAGGGATGATCAGAATAGACATTTAATATTATGGAATTTGTAAATCAATTTATGAACTGTGTGATATATGATACAGGAATCAAGAGGCAGTAACTGTTTTATAGGGGAAGACCATAAACCTGTCAAACGCTCTCCCTCATGTGCATATGAGACTCTTCTGATGCCAAAAAGTAATGTTATCACAGGCCTTGTACCAAAAAGCTAATGCATTTATAATTTCACTATTAGTGCTGTCTTTTTAATAGCCCCCTCCAAAAAAGAATTTCATTTTTTCTGACATTTCCAATATGGTCGTTTACACAGCTGGGCAGAAGTAACTTTCCCTCAGGGGGCCAGTAGGGATTTGTGCTGCAGTTTGACACTCATTTTGTACCCCAGAATTCCTAGCACCAACATTTCCAAATTCCTCAGCATGTGTTTTTAATCGCTTGTCTCTGTATCCCCATCTGATGACTCTTTTGTGTCAGAACACTTGTTTTTCCAGAAAGCCATGGGAAATGCATTCTGTGACACAGCACTATGAGAGCTCTGGGGTCTTCATAAAAACATATAGGATAAATGTGTCATTATATAAAGAGTCCTGGCTAGACAAGATTCTCCGCTGTGTTAGGAATCGATTCCAGCCATCCTTCTCATGGATATTGGGGTTTTGACAATTTCTGTGTCTTCCAGGGTGAGTGTAAACATGAGACTCAGACATTCACATAGGCTGTTTGACCTGAGACAAGTCATTGCCTCACTCAGGAGATTCACTCAAGCAGCAGGGATACTCGTATTTGCCACTCTATCTAACAGGATATGGGCGGCAATAAGGGAGAAAATAGATCGAAATCCATTTTAACTGTACAAATAAAGAAGACTGCAATACAAGGGCCCTAATTTTTTAAAAATTTTGTTTCAATCCTGTCTCCTTTTTGTATAACCAGAGAATTTTTTTTCTTTCTCTGAGCCTGTTTCTTCACCTGTACAAAGGGATCATAAGCCATTATGCTGCTTGGAAAATACATGAATATATTTTTAATGGACTTTAAGAAGAAAGTGGATTTTTAAAACTTATTTGTGCAAACCTTCATATTTAACCAAAATTCTTTTTACCCTCTTTTACTATGATTTTTCATCATTTATCCATTTCTGGTATGTTAGAAAAATAGGTTAACATTAGTCTGTCCATTCTTTTTTTGAGATTATATTCTCCCAAAGGCTCCACTATTTCATAAAATGCCAATGCATAAAATTGAAAACACCACCCCTTCTGAGTAGATGCAGCCCTGTGGGAGAAGAGATAGATTTCAGTTCCCAGTGGCTACCTTTTGCAAAGCAATCACACATAGGGAAACCATGCACCATGCTTTTAAGGACCCTCGTGTTATGCAGTAACCTATGCCATCTCAGGGTAAGAAGCAATCCAAGACTTTCAAAAATAAATTCTACTTGTTTCTTCTGCATAAGGCATTGAGTTAAGAAGTATTTTTCATGTCCATTTCCCATACAATTCTTGCAATAACTCTCTGGGAAAGGAGGAGCAGGGATATTATCTTCCACACTGATACAGAGATGGAAGCTAAGAGAAGAATGACTTGTCCATCACTATCAGTTTCTCATTAGTAGATTGAACCAAAGACATCAGGTTCTAAATTCACACTCCTTGGTCGATGTCATGGGAGTTCTCTATATTCTAGATCCTTTAAATTATGCTAATGAATTTCCCAAATGCCCATTTACATTTCTTTAATAAAGAAACAACAATAAGAGTGCTTGGAGTTCATAACCAGAATACCCTCATTATTGTTCCCCTGCCTGTAGACATTGTCCCTTCCCTCTTCTTCGCACATTCACCAAAAAGAAGTCAAGTCCAAACCACTGATCAAACACTGGCTTTGTGCATCCTCTTTCATGCACTACACACATATTTCAAAGCATTTTCCCAGAGCAATGTATCCACCACTGAACTGAGAGGCTATTTCACAGAGGGAAGTGATGTTGAACCTGATGCTCTTTCTTTTGAAGAGGGCCACGGCACCAGCCACACCAGGCCAAATGGACAGACCAGGACAAGGTTTGCCATTTCCTTTGAAGGTGTGAAATAGATCTGAAGTGCTGCACACAGCATCACTTTCCTGCTCTTCAAAGCTTCCGAAGTGCTAGGCATTTTACACCACTATCCCAGATGGGAAGCATCTCATTTGAGGGACCTACAGTCAACCTCATAACAAAACAGAATGTGTAATTCATCTTTAGACTCAATTATGCTGACAGCTATTTTGACTCAGCTTCTTTTTGAATCAGTTTCCCTATCACATTCATAATGAATTACACTAAGGTGTCCTTAGCATGCTAGCAAACCCAGTGTTACCAGTTAAGGACATGGGTAATCCTTACTCAGCAGCCAGCATGTGCATATGCTAAAAGGCTACCTCCATGCCATTCTATGTTGTGATTGTTCTCACTTTACAGATGGACTGTTTGATATCAAGCAATTAATTTAGGTTACTTAGCTAATTTGAGTACTCATTCTGGCTAAATTTGTCTGAGATTTAGCCACGGGATATTAGAGTCCACTAATCTCTTTCAACCTACTTATTATACAAATAACCTACCAATTATGTAAAGAGATTGCATTAGATAATTTCTAGTTTCTGAAGACATTGTTTTTAATTTTATGATCCTTCCTAGGTCATAACTCTGAGAATTGTCAGATACAAATTCAAGGGAATAAAATGACTGAAACACAATCTAGACCAGAGCTAGCAAATAAAACCTTCCTATACTATTCTATAATTCACTGTCTAGTGCAGTGGCCACTAGATCCATAAGTAGTGATACCAACACATTGAATTTTCAATTTTATTTAATTTCAATTAATGCAAATTTAAATTTTAAAAGTTACATGTTTCTATCAGCTACACAGTACTAGATAGCAAGCAAGTCTATCAGAAGACTGATAAGGAGAACGTAGCAACTGGGCTTTCTAGAATGTGAGTGCCTGCTTTTTTATAGCCTGCCTATAGTTCAAAACCTTGCGTGACAGAATACCTGGAGTCAGTGGGCAGATTCCTACTTCATCCCTTTCAGATGAGACTACCTGTTTATCCCCATGAAGAAGACACATTTTAATAGCCTCCTAGGCAATAGGGTTACCATATATCTTGCCATCCATATTGTGACTCTTTTGACAGAGAAAGAGGTCAATATTCCTAATTAGGACAGAGAAAGAAACATATGCTGGAATCATCCCAGGCAAGCATGGACACAGAATCACCAAATCCAAGAAGTCTCACAATTGCAGATTCTCTGGCACCCAACATCCTAAAAGGCAAATTCAGAGATTATAATGTTTGCTTATACTCTACAAAGTACTTTACAGATTGCAGTCCAGAACTGACAGAATAATCTAGAGTGTCTCTTTAAAATGCAGATTCCTGGATATCACCTTAAAGCTAATAATTACAATCTCTAGAGGCAGAACATTAAAGTCTGAGTTACTGAGCAATTCATATGTTCAAACAAAATAGAAAGAAAGATACTGTCTAGTGTTTGTATCCAGTAAAGCAAAACTTAATACCCCAAGAGATAGTGAAGTTTGGGCACAGTTGTTTCCAATTGTGTCCAATTGTCTTTCACAATTTGATTTTTAAACTTTATGAATGAGTTTCCATGCTCAAAATGTGTTCTAAACAAATGACCAATGACAAAGAACAAGAAAGAGTGCCCACTCTGACCCTTGAAGTCTCCAGATCCTTCTAACTCCCGTCTCACTGTGAAGATGCTGAAAACTCAAACCTGACTTTTTTCCCAGTCTTTCTCAGGTTAGGGTAGAGTGAAAGACCGAAACAAGCAAATGGTAAGTAGAGAGAGGTGACTGCTATATGAAATTTAAACAGCCTGGTGAGACCCAGAATGTAAGACACATGAAGGCAAGAATTGTTGTTTTGCCCCGGATTTAGCTCAGTGGTACAGCGCCTGCCTTGCATGCACAAGATCCTGAGTTTGATCCTCAGTACCAGGAAAAAAAAAGAAAGAAAGAATTGCTGCTTTGTCTTGTTTGCTGATTTATTCTCAGTATATTCATCAGCCCCTGAAACATACTAAACACTCGATGAGTATTTTTCTATGAACAGATATGATGGAGAAGTATGAAAGAACTAGTTAGAGTAGGTAGGCCTGTCTGAGAAAGGAAACTTCTAAGCATTTCATGCAAAAGAGCTAAGCCAGGAAGACCATGAAAAAGAACTTTTGGCAGGAGAAACAACAGGTACCAAAGCCATTAGGTTAGGAAAGCTTTACCCATTCAAAAACAGAGCAAAGGCCTATAATTCAACATGGTGACCAAAGGGAGAAGGGTTCTAGGCAGGGCACTTAGACAAGCTGAGACTAGATCAGAAAGGATGGACCTTGGGAGAAGCAAGTACTTAGAAAAGAAGGGAGACACACATCTACTTTATGATTTACAGTTCAGTTTAATTGCCCTGCAAATAATATACTGTGGGAGCACAAGAGTGAAATGCCTTTGGGGAGGTCACTACAGGGCTTCAGGGGAGAGCTTATGGAGACAGACTTAGGAATCTGGCAGAAGAGATGGAGGAAATGGGAAGACATTAGAGAAAGATTTGGTAGGATTGGCTGATGCTTTGGATGTGGGTCATAAGGCAAAGAAAGGTTTACAGTTAGATGAGGTCTAGGTTTCTGGCTTGGACAGTGATTATTTCTCTTGCTATATTTTGGTAAAATCTGGTCTTTATTTGTTCATGTGCTCTCAGGACAAGACTGCATACATGCTTAGGATAAAGGAGCTACTTTCATTATCACCTCCCAGGAAAATAAAAGGTTGACCCTTTGTTTCCGCACTTGGTGAATTACAAGAAAACTTGCCAGACTTGGAAATCAGACTATGGCAACAAGGTCTGACAAACCTCACTCAAGGGCACATTCTCCTTCCCCAGCAATTTGGTCATTAAAGTACTAGTTGCCAGGTAAGTAACAGAAGGTAGCAAATAAAGACCTGGTTCTGGTCGTAATCTCCAGCATAAAGATATCGAGATGGTCTAGACAGGATCCAGGAAGCAACTCTGAGATCAAATGAAGACGGTGCCCAAGGCCATGGTCAAGATTGAGAATCAAGAACCAGTAACCAAGGTAATGGCCAGAAGGAAAAGTTTCCAAAAAAGGAGGAAGAATTTCCCTATGGATTCTCCCAGATGGATTAAATACTCCCTGGGACATCTCAGCTTTTGGCCCATGGTGCAAGATGACTGAAATTGCCTGGCCTCGCATCGCCTTAGCAACAAGAAGAATTGGGAGGGTTGGGGAGTCAAAGTGTGTTCTATCAATAGTAAATTAATTACAGAAAATGGGCTCTCTGTTTCTCCATTGTTCATTTCATAACATAATAGTGTTGAAAGCAAGCCTTCATCCAACAGAAATAAATTGGATACTGCCAATATGTCACTTTTGTGAATGAAAAGGACTCAGCAAATATTGGAAGCATGTTCCTACTGACTGCCTATTGTCATAGGGTGAGATTAGAGGGGAGAGAAAGTGTGGCTTCTGATTGTTACAGTCATGACAAGAAAGGCCTTCCGTCACATCTTATTAATTTACTGCGGAACAGAATGTCACATTGACATTTCAAATTATCCTGTAGCTTTGTACACAGGATTATTTTAAGCTTAAACTCATTGAGTTTCTCGCTTGGCTATTTATATGAACTACGACTCTAATCTTCTGATGTCTTGACCTGCACACAAGACCAGAATTTACTATTTATAAAAATAGTTAACTGTTTTGTCTCTGAGATCAAGTAGACCTAGGCTTGAATATTCCTGGCTCATTTTCCAACTGGGCCTCCTTGGGCAAGTGATTTGTCCTCTCTCGGCCTTAGATTCTTCATTTGTAACAAGAAAAATGCCTACCTTATGCATTTCTGATGAAGATGAAGTGAAATAATAGACAATATCTGAAAAAGCATTTAAAACTATACCAAAAAGATCACTTGTAATAAAATAACAACTAATGCTTTCAGCACTCCCTAGGTGCTAGTCATTTGTCTTCATAAGTTAAATATGTATTTACTAACTTAATCATTATAGCAACCCTCAAATTGAGCACTAATTATTTTCTCCATTTTACAGATAAGGAAACTGAGTGACTGAAGCTGAGATTTGCTGGAGCACAGCCCAGACAATCCAACTTCAAAGCTATGCTCATGCATTTGGCCATTCGACTTTAGACTCCTTCTTCTTCTTCTTTTTTTTTTTTTTCTCAGTGCTGGGGATCGAACTTGGGACCTTGCACTTGCAAGGCAGGCACAGTGCCACTGAGCTAAATCCCAGCCCTAGACTTCTTGATCTAAGTAGTTATCATATTGAGGTAGCCAGCCCAGATATCATCCTGAAATCTAGAATCACATACCTAATATTCAGCTGCTTCTTCATCATGTTCCCTCTGATATCTAACAGACCCACATTTAATAGGTGCAAACTGGACTCAGCATTAGAGCTCCTTATTCTTCTCCTGGAGCCCACACCAGCCATCAGCCCCAGCACAGTTTACATCAAGTCCATCTCGCCAGATGCACCATGCATCCTCCATGCCTTTTTCCCTTGAACCCCACACCTATCCCACCAGTGAGTATTTGTTGGCTCTACCTTTAAAACACATGCAAAACTCAATCACTTCTTGCTACCTCCACCAAACCACCAAACCAGCAAACCACCCTCACACAAGCAACACCATCCCTTGCAGGATCGGTGTGACAGCCGCCTGATAGGTCACCTCAAGTCTGATCTCATTCCCACTCAATCAACACCAACATCTCGACACCCTCCAATAACACCTTCTCCCATTGAGGGTAGCAGCTGAAATATATCCAATGGCTTACCCGGCCTTGCTGTCATCTCCGACATTATCTCCTACTCCTTTCACGCTCTTGCTCTATTCCAGCAACACTGGCACCTGCATTTGCTGGACACCCTGGGAAAACAGCCACCTTGAGGCCTTTGCACTTGCAGTTCCCTTGTTCTAGAAGACCACCTTGGCAGAGACTGAGCTCGGCCCTCTCTTACCTCCTGGGCTCTACTCACTGAGGTTATCACAGCTAACCACTACTGAACCTATTTCTACCCATGATTTTATTTTTCTCCATAACTTTTATCACTGACATGCCACATATTTTATTTGTTTTGTCTTATTATCTGTCTTCCGTTCTAGAATGTAAACTCCACAGGGACAAGGACTTCTATTTATTTATTTCTGTATTCCTCATGCCCAGGCTATGCTCCAAATAGATGATGTTCATCATAAATGACTGAATAAAGGAGTCAAAGAAGAAATGTAAAAAGCTATGTATAATATAATGAATATCAGAATGCGCTTTGTCTAAAATCTCCCTGAATGTTTCCACCTTAGTTGAGCTTTCTTTCTTTTTTTAAATTTTATTTTATTGGTACATTTTAGGTATACAATATAATGACATTCATCATTGGAAATTTGCACCTTTACATAATCTCTCTTGGTTCTTATTTTTTCCCCCTTCCCCTGCCCTCCCTTCAACCCCTCCAGTCCTCCCTATTTACAAAGACTTTGTTTCCATTTTTTCATTTTCTCATATTAATTCCATTCCCTTCTTTCCTTTCCCCTACCCCTCCCACTTCCCCTTAAGCTTTCCTAATCTTCAGATACTTGTGGGAAAGAAGATAGTGATAAGCTACCACCAGTTAATAGGAATTGGTTTGTGAAATCCACCCCCCCAACCTTACAGATGATTAAGAACAAATTCTCATAGAAGTAAAGCAGATGACTAAGCAGAGACAAAAATGTGAAAGGATTCCCTGTGGAGCATGGCTGAGGAGAGAGGTGGTGGCAGCAAGAGTGGGGAGGAGGATATTTGAAGGAGACAGGAATTTCTCTTTCCTACAGATGTGGCTTGGGATGGTCCATAACCTTCCAGAAGAGATGTTAAGCTGTTAACACCACTTCTCAGGCCTAAGTGAGCACCTCAGAATTTTTTGCTACTAATACCTCCCTCACCTCTCAAGCTTTCCTCACCATTCCCAGCCGGCAGTGTTGCAGAGAAGCTTACCCTCATCCCCCACAACACAGGTCACTGTGGGTTCAGTACCTTTGGCAACCTGACACAGAACAGGTAGTGTTAGGCTGACTGCATATTAAATCTCTTACAGTTTTTTGTTTTTGTTTCTGTTTTGTTTTGTTTTTTTCAGTACTGGACATTGAATCCAGGACTTCACAGTGAGATATAGTACATTCCCAACCTTTAAAATTTGTTTTATGATTTGGAGACGGGGTCTCTCTAAGTAGCTGAGCTGCCCAAGGGATTTGTGAATTTCCCTAGTGACTAGGAGCTGCTGACAGAGTTGAGATCAACTAGATTGGAACAAACTGAATCCGCACACAGAGCACACAGAGAAGACCTGGAATCAAGGCATGGCCCCAGCTCCCAAGGGACCTGACACTCGCAAAGTCACTTCATCTTCTGAATATGACACATCATTAGTAAACTTACCACTTTTATTTTAGATAAGACAATTCTGTGAAAATATTTTATAAGGACCTATGGTACTGTTGGACACAGAGAGAGAATTTGTAGAGCACTTGTATAAACAAAACACAGAGCAACTCTGCTATTTCTCCAACAGCCTCTCAGGAAAAGGGACTCCACAGTGGATCATGGGATACAGAACCTTGCAAATAGGTTATTCCACAGGTATCAACAACATTGACTTTTTAATCACCACAATAATCTATATAAATAATATAAAACATGGCCAATACTAATAATGTCCTCTCAATACAAATGAAGTAATAACAGAAAAACAGAAAGGAAATAAAAATTACATTACAATACAATCATCCATGGATTATCATTATTGGTGTTCTTCCAAAATTCAATGCATAACACAAATGTGTGAGGTAAAGTTCATAACATACATATTGTCCCATAATCTCCTTTGCTCACTTAATATAATATACACATCTTTTAATACCAGCTCTTTACATTATTGTCCTAAAGACTACAGAGTAACCAATCCCTAAGAATTTGCCACTATGCTTTTTCCAGTTTTTCCTTCCTTATAAACAGTCCTGTAGTACATCCTTATATATAGGTCAATATTCACTTTTCCAATCATTTTCCTATAATAAATTCCACATAGCAAAACTTTGAAACAGAATACAATAAAAAAATTTATTACAATTTTTTAAATTTTTTTAAATAATATATGTGGCTGCTCACTAAAATTTACATACTTTTTTTCTACCCAGACATAATGTCAAACTAAACCCTCCCTGGAAGTTTTGTGAGACCATCGGCTAAGTTTTAGCCAATGGAATGTGAGCTATAAGATGAATGCTATGTGCCAGCCTGGTCTATTACACCTCTCATGGAATGCTCCTTGCTGCCTCTTGCTTCCTTTGCTGTAGGATGACATGTCTAGGATCACTTTGGAAACTATGGGTCAAAGATGGCAGAGTCTCCATCAGCTTACATCCCTGGCAACCATGACAAACGGTCTATACTCTGCTATAGGAGAATAAGCTTATTTACCTAAGCAACAAAAAAGTTGCCAATTTGTTTGTATATAACACAATGCATGACTCAAGGATTGTGTGTAACATGAATTAGCCCGCTTTAATTATAATCTCCCTCAAAGTGATATATTGCTATTACAATACTCAAATATATATAGCACTGTCTTATTAGTCCAGTAGCATGTAATGAGGAAACTGTAAACAGAGGTTCCAAAGATGGAGACCCATGGTACATGCTGCCTAAATATTTGGTAAAATTTCTGTCTTGAAAGACAGACCAAGTGCCTTGCACGCTTGTAGCTGTGGTGGAAGGAATCAGAAAAGATACACTGGCAGAATAAATTGATTGGGTGGAGCCACGTGGGTAGAGCCGTGCGGGGAGGGAGCAGAACGCCCAGGACTGACTGAGCCCAACGCCCAGCTCTGTCTGTCTGGCTACTCCCACTTGCGACCAAGGGCTTGTAAGGACCCCGCCCCCGACACACCCACCAGCTGCCTGTGGAGCCGGTGCCTACAACAACAGTGCCAGCCAGCACCATCACCACCCCCCCACCCCACCCCCACCCCCACCCCCTGCCCTCTGACCTCTTGTCTGTGCAGCTACCTGGTTCCACACTACAGAGGCACAGGGGGACATAAAGACCATTGTCTTGAACTGTAGAAGTGAACAAGAAAGAGAAGGCCTCTCTCCTCAGGCTCCCTGATGATAACTGAAGCCCACTGGAAAAGTGAAGAGAATCTCTGCAATAAAGGCTCACCAGACCACCCTGCTTAGTAAGTTAGAAGGATCATCACCTCCCATAAGAACCTGACCTATCTCCTGGGGAAAGGCACCTGGAACCTGCAATAGAACCTTGCACAGTTCAACCCTGCAGGAGGACAGGGAGCTCAACTTGGGACTTGCAACCAGAAAGCTGCCTGAATCTCACGGGTCTGTAACTGGCTTACTGAGACTCATTGACTTATACCTGCACACTTCTGCCCACGTTTGTCTATTGTGACAGAAGAGACATACCTTGAAGTAGTCCCTTCATTTTTATCTTTTATTTGTTATTTTCAAAATTACCAATTTTTTTGCTCTTATTTTTAATTTTTTTCCTTCTTTTTCTATTCTTTTTTTAAAATTTTCTTTTTTCTTTCTTTTCTCTCTCTCTCCCCCTCATCTTACTGTCTCACATTGTTCTTCATCTCCCTTTGTGTTTCTATTCTGGCCCTAATTCATATTTCTTCTTTATTCTTCTTTTCTTCTCTTTCCTTCTCTCACCTGTGTCCTCTGGGCTCACTGCTAACATTCCCCTATCCTTCTACCTACCTATCCCTCTCTCCTCAATTCCTTCTAACTCCCCATTCTAAAGGTTAAAGTTGAAGAGTTTATTCACTATAAACATACGTTGGGTTGGTCCTCGATTTTGATTTAATTCACACAGTTAAGAGGTGATAGATTAATAACTACCACAAATTGTCATTTTCTACGAGGTACTCAATGCTATTGTGTTGCTAACTGTATCACTTGGGCTAGGGTATTGTGATTGATCTAATCAGTTGTCCTTCCTGGTACAATGAAAATGAGACAGCCTCAGAGCCATTAGAGACTCAAAACCTAAAGGCTAGTTATATCTGGAAGATACCTCTGACAAGCAATCATTCCATAAGGGTTCTAAATACATCAACAAAGATATTTACGATAAGCAACTTCAGAGTATCAACCCAGGAACTAAACCAAGACAGTACCAAAAACAAGAATGAGGAGACATTTAAGTAAGGCAACTTCCACCCCACAAAAGGCAAATTCTGGGGGAAATGAGGTGAAAAAGTCCCATAATCAACCACCTGGACACCCTGAACTGATAACACAGGAAGTAACAAAATAGATGAATGAGGCTTTAGAAAAATTCAAAACAGAAATAATTTCACAGATAACAACAGAGATGCTGAGCAGAGTGAAAGACATGATTAGAGGCTCTAGAACAGAAACCGATAAAAAAAAATAGGTGAGCTCCGAAATATGCTGGAAGCCATGAATGCCCAGTATAAGAAATGGAAACCATGATCGCCCAATGTAAGAAAGAAATGGAATCCATGAAACAGATTCAAACAGATATTCAGGAAGTTAAAAACTCCACTGAAAGCATACAGAACAGATTAAGGGAATCTAAAGATAGAATATCAGATATAGAAGACAGATATAGATTGCAGTGAAGGACCATGAAAACAGAGATTTCTTAAAAATAGTAAGGGACCACAAGAAATCAATCCAGAAGCTGCTAGATGATACAAATAAGAACAACATAAGACTGATAAGAGTCCATGAAAAAACAGGAGAAAATACAATTGACATAAAAAAAACTGTTCACAGAAGTAATAAAAGAAAACTTCCCAGACAGAGGTGAAGAATTGGACATACAGATAAATGAGGCATACAGAACTCCAACTAGCCATGACCAAAAATATCTACACCTAGACATATAATAGTCAAGATCCCAGAAACCCAACAGAAGAACAAAATCCTACAGGCAGTTAGAGAAAAGAAACAAACCACCTACAAGGGAAAGCCCATCAGAAACACAGCAGACTTCTCAACACAAACCCTTAAATCAAAGAGAGCCTGGAGTGAAGTATTTCAAGCCCTAAAAGAAAATAACTTGCAACCTAGACTGTTGTATCCTGCAAAATTATCTTTCAAAATCAATGGGGAAATTTAATACTTCCATGACAAAGAACACCTGAGAAATTTCATGAACACCAAACCAGCACTCCAAACAATTCTAAGCAATATCCTAGAAAAAGATAATGAAGGTCACAACTCCATGAGACCCAACAGAGCAAACCCACCAGGCACGGTAAGACACTAAAGGGAAAGGGGAGAAAAATTTTTAAAAAATTAAAAATACAGAATAAATTGACTGTTACATGTGGCATTCAGAAAGTATTTACAAGAAAGAAATTAGCTCAAGGAAAAATTGATTCACAAATAAAAATGAAAGAGAATGAAGGTTCTGCAGAACTGAAAAAATTAATTGCTAATAACTATAAATAATAGGAAATGAGACCAAAAACGTACCTTCATGCTGCCATCTGCTTTTATTAGTTAAACATATGTATTTTACAGTATGGTGAATATCATAGTATTAAGGAAATTTCTTTCACTGTAGACTTTGCTTTCAAATGGTTCACAGAGATCCACTGTCAAGGGAGGGAGAGAGGCACCGAAGAAGTAGGTAGGGCTTAAGCATTATGTCTTGGGAAAGAATTTGGGTTCCACATGGAATTCACTGGAAGCAAATGTTTTCTGAAACAGTTAAATATTTGAGAAAATCATCTTGCCAAAGAAACATATACCTAACCTCAGAAAGCTTTGAGTACTCACACCTTGAAAGAACTTTTAGGCCACATATTGCAGAAAACAAGCTGAGGAATATGCAGCCTCTCATTCTCACTTTAATTTTGAACAAGTAAGTAGCCTCCAAATCAGGGATGTGTGGTCATCAGTGAGCAAGTTTGTTCCTCCAAGATAGCAAAATCAGGACTCATTTAGGGAACTTCCTCTGCTGCCAAAGAAGAGGGCCTTCATGGTGTCCACCCAGCAAGTTCCACCATTGCCATGAACCAGGGATGGCTGTGTGTTGTGTGACTCCTGCTTCCCCTTCCTGAATGGGAGTTTTATTGTAGTTATCTTGCCCTGCTTATCCACCTGTGTGCGTGTGTATGTGTGTGTGTGTGTGTGTGTGTGTGTGTGTGTGTTGCCAGTGGAGGAGGGAGACAACATTTTTTAACACACAGGTCCTTCCACTATAGGGACCCACATCTGGATGTGATTTAGAGTCTGTGCATCATCAAGGGTCTTTCATGTTTGAACTCAAGATCCATGAAAAAGCCTAACTATGGTAGAAACTGCTATCTGATCACCAAAATCTTCATTACCCCTTTCTTTCAGAAATATAGCTAAATTCTACTTCCCACACTCCCCGAAATTAGATGTGGGCATATGACAAAGACATGCCTGGACCACTAAACACACAAACACATATATCCACCACCACACACCTGTAGTGAATAACCTTCTATGTTCATTTCCCTTTAGCCACCTTGATGTCCATGTCTAGGGACTGGATGTGATATCACTGCCCAAGGCAACCTTATAAGTTGCATGTTGAAAGACTGACCCCTGAATGACTGTGTGTGAAATCGAGCTCCTTTCTTCTTTTCATTGCCCAGTGCCCAAGACATCCATTTAACAAATTACTTGAAGGACAAATAGGCTTTTATGTTTCTTAAAACATAAACTCTATGTAGGTTTATTTGTTATAGCAAATAATCTACCCTGGCTAATGTAATTCAAAGGCATATAAATTATGAAAATGAATCAGTCTTTGGGGTGATCATCTACTTACACTTTGAGCATTCTTCTGAACCTTTTTCTCCATGTGTATGAGTGCATATATGTAATAAAAACTGAGGTCACACTATGAGTATACACATTATTTGAGGTACTTTTAAGGACTTTGAGTATCAATTTTTATAGGACATGTATTATTATGGCCACATAGTGCTCTCCAGCTTATAGTACTCTACTAAAATAACAATTACCCATTTGGAGCTAACAAAAGCTATGTGAAAAATTTATAAAAATATTCAATTTTTTTCAAAAGGCATATTGCTTGAAACTCAGCAAATAAGGTATACAGAAGTGATAGCATTTAACATAACCCAGAAATATGTAGAAATAGCATCTATCCTGGTGATTGAAAACAAAAGCAACAGCAAAACTCTATATGTTATTATAGAAAAGAGAATGGGCTCCATCCGGCCCTCTAGCATTTGTCTTCTAACTGTATTTTTTACCAATAAGCTGAGGGTCTCAGTATAGACAAAAACAGCCAGACTGCATTTAATACTGCATTTAATACAGTTCTGGTGCTGGTGAGCAATTGATATGTTACCCAGTGTTTTTCTTGGTTGTTCAACCTTCTTATTTATAAGTATTTTCAAAATTCCTTTACAAACTTTCTGAACACAGGGCTAGTGCATGGTGAACTATTTCTATCATTACTGTCTTGGAAGGTACCACTTGCCCTGGAAATCTTAGAATAATGCTACATTATTGACGACATCTGTAGCTGAGGTTCAGAGAAGTTGTACCTTCTTCCAGCTTTTAAAGGTCAAATCCAGTTTGTGGTCAATCACTGTTGCACATTTCCCTGTAAGAACACCATCCTGGCTGTCCAGAGGGTTGCCCTTTATATGCCTCTTCCCTGCTGGTCCACCTCACACCCATGGGCATTGGCCTGAGCAAAATGCCCCTCTCCTGGGTTTCCACAGCATTTTGCACATGCCTCTATCTGACAAATCAAATCCATTCTTGTCATCATCATTACATGTATTGGGAGCCTAAGTTCCAGACACGGTGCTAAATCATTTCTATGCATCATCTCATTCAAATCTAAAAGTCAGTTTTATAGTCAGGAAACTGCAGCATCGTTTCATATGTACCTACTGTCAGAGCCACGTTTCAAAGCAAGGCAATCTAATCTGAAAGACCATAATCTAAAAATCTCAGTTAAAAGAGTTGATGTTCTTGACTCTCTCCCTTTCTCTAAGAAATATTTATTGGTCATTTATCATGAACCAAGCTCACTTTCACAGTGCATTTTGAGCACAATCAAATAAAAGATCATGTGTTTTCACCTCAGCATTTCCAGTGCTTAGTTCCATATCTAAAAGATAGCTGCTACTCAGTAAATTTGTGATACATCACCAAATACAAAGACACACAAACCTGTGTTCTGTACTGCCCTTACAGACAAAAAGGAAGACAAGAAAAGCCCTCTGAAATAAAAGCAAATGGGCAAACATTTCCCTGCTATCAAAGGGAGGTTGGACATCTGCAGGTTAATATCCCTGAACTTTTAAAAAACAGAGCTAGAAGTACAACTATAAAGACTATAATGCATGCTTTTTTATCGTTGTCAATATTTTAGTATGTTCATCCTTTATAATTCTCTGTTCTACATTTTTCAAGTCCTTTACTGGTCTACAAAAAATAAAGATTATTCAAAATTCATATTAACATAGGAAAATTGATCTTAAAAGTGGGGCCCTCGGTGAATTTTGAAGAATGGGTGGAATTTAAATCAAAGTCAAAAATTGGGCACTTTCCAAACTAATAATTCAGTCCATGGAAACAGGAATGCTTATGGCATGTTAGAAATTAGTTTAGAGATTAGCCCAAGTGAATTGGAAAATAAAAATTTATAACAGCAGGATTTAAAGAAATGACAAATGATGATGATGAAGATAGGTGATTAGATGGATGATAGAATAGATGATTGATGATAGATAGATAGATAGATAGATAGATAGATAGATAGACAGACAGACAAATTCTGGCCTTCAAAGAGACTTGCAAATTAGTGAATAATTTTTGTGTGTGAACAAAAAAGAATTACCTAAGAAGAAAGGTACTTTAAAAACATTGACTTGGCAACTGTTTGCAAAATAGATTTCCAAGAAGAGCTCTATTCTTACCTCTTCCTGTATCTTTTATCTCTCTTGAGCTGGGCATAGGTAATGTCAAAATTATTGCAACTCAGAACAAAAGAGCCCATGGAGAAATTGGGCACCTGAATTAGGTTGCAACCAGAAGAACACCCTCATACAATTGAGCCTTTATATTGTGTTC
The DNA here is from genome assembly GCF_053883595.1 of Heterocephalus glaber. Lineage (NCBI taxonomy): Eukaryota > Metazoa > Chordata > Mammalia > Rodentia > Bathyergidae > Heterocephalus > Heterocephalus glaber. Next base: position 25,537,214 of record NW_028258151.1, on the reverse strand, counting down.
CTTGGCAAAGAAACAAAGCCCTCTATGGAGGCTTCCCTTTACCTCAGACAGTCACTCCACTGTGGGTAAAACACTGACTGTTTTTTCCCAACCACCACCATCTTCACTCCTATGCTTCAGAGAGTATTTTCCAAGAATTTTCTCCCTAATAGTGCTCTGGGATGGAATACTACATCCCTCATCCCTAAGTGAAGAGCTTGAACAGCACTATGCACACACATCCCTGCTGATACATGTCTTGGAAACACCGTAGCTATCTTCACAGCTACACACCTTCTGTAGTGGTTCAGATGGAAGCCAGACCCCAAAGTCCAACTTTCAAGGCCTTGATGAAGTTAACACCCACTGCCTGGCTCAGTCTTACCTTCCAATCAGAATCCTACCTCAGAGACACTCTTCAACCGCCAATCAAATTAGCTTATTGTGGCCCTGGGTCTGCTGCCTACTTTTTGTGTCCTTCCCCTTCCCTGAATTTACTCTCTTATTCATCCTCCACAATTCCATTTTCTTCGATTTCCTAGACCCACAACAATCTCCACTTCCATTGAACTCTGAAGAAATTAGTGTCTACCAAATTCTTGAACACTTCAAACTCCCATACATTCTTTAACTCTACTTGTGACTATGTCCTATCAATTACACTCCATGTGGCAAAGACCTTGCTGAAAGCTTTTGTATTTTTCAGAGTTCCAAGTATCTAATAGATGCCTAACAAATACTCTGGGGTGAATTTATGATTACTAATTAGTCAATTATGGTATTTGATGGAATGACAATGGGAGAGCAGATGTGAAGTAGGTAATTCATCATTTTCCCCACTGTGTTATGTTGCAGAATTTTACAGTGACTTTGCCATTACATGTGGCTCTTCAGAAAACTAGGAGGAAGTTTTAGCTCAAGGGTTTGATATGCCTGAGACTGACCGAATAAAGATGACTGCAGTACTGTAAAAGAATTATGCATTGCATCTCGAAGTAATTTTATTTTTTGTACCCTGCTCATTAATACTTAGTACAAATAGCTGAAAAGGTATATCAGACAAGCATAAATATGACAGTCCATTTTTCACTACCATTTTCTTTTTTCATTTGTCAAAAAAAAAACAGATTTACTAAACTGAGTTTTCTCTCCAGTGAAACAATGTTGGCAATAATAGAATTTCTCTAAAAACAGTCATGTTTCCTCAAATTGCTAAGAAAAATCCACACTGAACCAGGGAAAGGGCAAATAAAAGAGGAAAACATTTTTAAAAGAAAATTGAAAAGCAGCAAACTATTTAAACCAAAAAAATTTAAAACATCAAGGAGGGTCTATCAGAATTGCAGAAGAATGTCTTGCTTTACAAAAGAATATGTTCAGGATCCTGTTAATACGTCAAATTCTTGGCATTCCTATATTTAACAATCATTGTTTCCATCACTGTTTTCATGATCAAATACAAATAATAGTAACTTGTTATGTTGTTGAGGTATAAGTTTTAGTCATATATGCTGAAGTGACTCTTCTTTGCCACGTGGTTTCACTCAGTGTCAGAGACAACTCTGTCAGGCAAGTATGAAAATCCTCCTACATAATAGACAAGAAAAACATGCAAAGCTTACGTATTGGTAGTCTAAGGGGATTTGGGGATTCCTGGCCCTGCCTGCTATTTCTCATGCCAATCTAATTCCTAAGGGTGGAGCATCCCAGTCACAAGATCCTGGACTGATCTTTTCTTTGGCCTTTGTATCTGCAATAATTCAAGTTTTCTTCTTCTCCACTTCAGCTGAGATTGACACAAACACAGTAGGGGTTTCATGTTATTTTGCTTATTAACAAAGTCCCCTCTATTTTTGTGAAGCTGTCCTCTGATTATTTAAGATTCAAACACAAGGCCAGAGGCCCGCCATTCCATTGGTGAGTGCATACAGATCCCAGGGAGCAGCTGTGTGGTCCAGGCCTGAACAGCTGCAGGAAGATCGAAGCTGAGGGTCAGCCCCTACACCAGAGGCTCAGGCAACATCCACCCAAGTCAAAGGCCTGCTGAGAAAGGGCCTGCATGAGCACATAGGCTTCAGCCAGAGGCTTGCCATATCATCAGCCAGGGACTCACCTGCAGAAGAGCTGTACAGGCACACAAGCAATACACAGAGTCTCACCCTAACACCATTGATAAGTGTGAGGAGATCCTAGCCAAAGCCTATGAAGACAACAGAAACTAGGGTGCATAGCTCCCAACCAAAGGCCCTCCCAGACAATAGCTACATAGGGACCCCAGTGAGAGGCGTGCCTGCATACCATGCCAAGTATGCTCAGGCCCCAACCAGAAGCCCACCCAGACAGCAGGTCAGCTCAGGGATCTAAAAGGCCACCACTCTGAATTTAGGAATTGGTGTACTGGTGAGCACCAGAGTAAAGGCTGCTTGGTAGCTGCTGAGAATTCAAGACCACTGGGTGAGCAAAAAGTCACCTTAACAAAGACACAGCAGGCTGCATCTATTGAAATGAGAAGACAAGTAAATAAGTCCCAAAACCAGACTTCCTGATCACCTAAGGGAACCCCAAAGAGCAAGGAGATGGAACAATCTGATACTCAACAACCTGGACTCCCTGAACTGGCAATGAAAAGGGGCCTGGAAAAAATGAAGTCAGAAATAATTTCTCAGATAACAACAGAGATTGTACAAGTACAAGACATGATTGATAAATCTAGAGTGGACACAGATTTAAAAAAAGACAGGAGCTGAGGAATATGATGGAATCCCAACATAGGAAACAAATGGAATCCATAAAAAAGATGCAAACAGATTTCCAGGAGATTAAAACTCCATTGAAAGTTTACACAGCAGAATGAGCTGATATGAGGATAGAACTTCAGATATAGAAATTAGGATTGCAATTAGTGATCAGGAAAAGAAAAATTTCTTAAAAATAGTAAGGTTTCATGAGAAATCAATACAGAAGCTGCTAGATGATGCAAAGAAGAATAAGATCAGAGTGATGGGAGTCAAGGAAGAAACAAGAGAGAGTGCAGATGACACAAAGAAACTGTTCAAAGAAGTAATGGCAGAAAACTTCCCAGATAGGAGAAAAGAACTTGACATAGAGATAAGTGAGGCATATAGGACTCCAAATAGCCTTGATCAAAAAAATCTACACATAGGCATATAGTAGTTAAGATTCTAGAAACCCAAAAGAAGAACAAAATTCTACAAGCACTTAGAGAAAATACACAAATCACATACAACAGAAACTCCATCAGAATCACAGCAGATTTCTCAACATAAATGCACAAGGCAAGAAGAGCATATAGTGATGTATTTCAAGCCCAAAAGGAAAACAACCTCCAACCCAGATTGATGTAGCTTGCAAAACTCTTTCAAAATTGATAGAGACATAAGATACTTTCATGACAAAGAGCACCTTAGGAACTTCATGAATACAAAACCAGCAATCCAAAAAATTTTAAACAATATCTTAGGAAAAGATGAGGATCACAACCCCAGGAAGCCCTGTAGAATGAATCCATCAGGCACAACAAGAAATTAAACACAAAGGTGGAGAATCCAACAAACAGAAAACTCATGACAATGATAATTCAATATGTATGAGTTATAACCATCAATTTTAATGGTCTCAACTCACCAATCAAAAGAAATAGACTGGCAGAATGAGTCAAGAAGCAAAATGAAACAATATACTGCATACAAATAACACACTTAATTCAAAAAGAAACTCACAGACTGAAAGTTAAAGGGTGGAAAAGACTACCCCATGTGACAGGAACCTGAAAAAAAAAAAGCAGGAAGAGCTATCCTCTTTGCAGATCAAGTGGATTTCAAACCAACACTGATTAAGACAAACAAAGAAGGACACTACAACCTTGTAAAGGGAACAATCCCAGAGGAAGAGATGACAATCATAAATATATATGCACCAAACACTAGTGCACCCAACTATATAAAACAAGTATGAATGGACATAAAAATCACATAAGGACTAATATAATAGTAGTGGGGGACATTAATACCCCACTGTCACAACTACATAGATCAACTAGACAAAAAATAAACAACAAAATACTAGAACTCAGTCAAACTCTTGAAAAAATGAACTTCACAGATGTTTACAGAGTGTCCCACACCACAAAGTGAGAATACACATTCTTTTCAGCTGCACATGGGTCATTCTCTAAAATAGACCACATACCTGTTAATAGAACATGTTTAAGTAAGTGCAAAGTAATTAAAGTTATCCTGTGTATATTGTCAGACCATAGAGCAATGAAATTAAAGATCAAAAGCAAAAGAAACCACAAGAATTTCATAAACACATGGAAACTGCACAACATACGTCTGAATAACCAATGGGTAACAGGGAAATTAAAGAAGAAATCACACAGTTCCTACAACTAAATGACAATTCCATTACAACATATTAGAATCTATGGGATCCAGTGAATGCAGTCTTACAAGGGTAATTCATATCATTGAATACTCACATTAGGAAAACAGAGCATCACAGCCTGATGCTGAACCTCAAGCTTGCAGAAAAAGAAAAGCAGGACAAATCCAAAGCCAAGAGAAGGGAGGAAATTATAAAGATCAAAGCAGAAATCAATGCAATTGAGACTAGGGTAACAATACAAAAAAAAAAAAATCAATGAAGCCAAGAGTTGATTCTTCGAAAGAATAAACAAAATTGACAAACCCTTAGCCACCCTTATCAAAAAAAGGAAAGAAAAGGCCCAAATCCATGCAATTAGGAATGAAAAGGAGGAAATTACAACAGACCCAGCAGAAATCCAGAGAATCATCAATATCTACTTTGAGAACCCATACGCCAATAAGATGAAAATACAGAAGAAATGGACAGATTCCTAGATATGTGTGAATTATGAAAGCTGAATGAAGATGAACTAAAAAGTCTAAATGACCCAATATCAACCAATGAAATTGAAAATGTAATTAAAAACTTACCAATTAAGAAAAGCCTGGGTCCTGATGGCTTCACTGCTGAATTCTACAAGACATTTAGGGAGGAACTACTGCCACTACTGTTTAAACTCTTCAATGAAATTGAAAGGGAAGCAATACTTCCAAATTCATTCCTGGAGGCAAGCATCATCTTGATCCCCAAAGCAGAGAAAGATCCAACAAAAAAAGAGAACTATAGGCCAATCTCACTAATGAACAGATGCAAAAATTCTTAATAAGATACTGGCAAATAGAATGCAGAAAATCATCAACATCACACACCCTGGCCAAGTGGGATTCATCCCAGGGATGCAGGGATGGTTCAACATACGCAAATCAGTCCATGTAATACACTATATCAAGAGAGCCAGGGACAAAAACCATATGATCATTTCAATAGATGCAGAAAAAGCATTTGACAAAATCCAACATGCATTTATGATAAAAATCCTACAAAAAATTGGAATAGATGGATTTTACCTCAAGCTGATAAAAACCATCTATGAAAAACCAATAGCCAATATCATACTAAATGGTCAAAAACTGAAATCCTTCACACTAAAATCAGGAACAAGACAAGGATGTCCACTATCACCACTCTTGTTCAATATAGTTTTGGAAACATTAGCCACAGCAATTAGACAAGAGAAAGAAATAAAAGCAATAAAGATAGGAAATGAAGAAGTCAAATTGTCATTATTTGCAGATGACATGATACTCTATATAGAAGACCCAAAGAACCCCACCAAAAGTCTTCTAGACTTAATAACCAAATTCAGTAAAGCAGCTGGATACAAGGTCAATGCACAAAAATCAATAGCTTTTCTATACACAAAAAAACTGACTGAGAGAGAAATGGGGCAATCAATTCCTTTCACAATAGCATCCAAAACACTGAAAAACCTAGGAATCAGTCTAACAAAAGAAATCTAAGATCTCTTATCTGAAAACTATAGCCCTCTGAAAAAACCGATTGAAGAGGATATCAGAAAATGGAAAGACATCCCTTGCTTCTTGGTAGGAAGAATCAACATAGTGAAAATGACCATACGTCCAAAACTACTATATAGATTCAATCCAATTCCAATTGAAATCCCAGTAGCATACTTCACAGACCTGGAGAAAACAATCCAAAAATTCATTTGGAACCAGAAAAGACCTAGAATAGCAAAAGCAATTCTAGGCAACAGAGACATAGCAGGGGGTATTACAATCCCCAACTTGAAACTATACTACAAAGCTACTGTGATAAAACAGCATGGTACTGGCAAAGAAACAGACCTGAGGACCAGTGGAACAGATTAGAAGATGCAGAAACAACTCCACACACTCAACCACCTCATTTTTGATAAAGGAGCCAAACACCCTCACTGGAGGAAAGATAGCCTCTTTAATAAATGGTGCTGGAGAAATTGGGTTCCAACTTATCAAAGATTAAAACTAGACCTATATCTCTCACCATGCATGAAACTAATATCGAATTGGATTAAAGATCTAAATATTACAACAAACACTAAACCAGCTTGAAAAGAGGTTAGGAAGAACTCTTGAAGACATTGGTGTAGGAAAAGATTTTAGGAACAAAACCTCATTGCCTGTGAGCTAGCACAAACAATCAACAAGTGGGATCTCTTCTTACTAAAAAGTTTCTGCATAGCAAGAGAAACCACCAACAGTGTGAATAGACAACCCACAATGTGGGAAAAAATTTTCACCAGCTGTCCCTCAGACAAAGGTCTACTATCTTGAATGTATAAAGAACTTAAAAAAATCAGACCTCCCAAATTTAAAGACCCAATCCAAAAATGGGCATCTGAAATGAACAGACATTTCTCAGACAAAGAAGTAGAAATAGCAAATAAATACATGAAAAAATGTTCAACATCACTGGTCATTCCAGAGGTGCAAATGAAAACAACACTGAGTTTCCACCTCACCCCAGAAAGAATGGCTGCTATCAAGAAATCAACCAATAACCAATGCTGCCCAGGCTGTGGGGAAAGACGAACCCTGCTCCACTGCTGGTGAGTGTGCAGACAGGTGCAACCACTGTGGAAATCAGTATGGAGATAACTCAAAAAACTAGGACTGGAAGTCCCATTTAACCCAGCTATGTCCCTGCTGGGTATCTTCCCCAAAGAATTAAAAGAATCATACCACAGTGATATATGTGCACCCATGTTCATAGCAGCACAATTCGTGATAGCTAAAACTTGGAAACAACCCAATTGCCCCTCAACTGGAGACTGGATAAAGAAAATGTGGGGGTTTTTTAAATGGAGTATTATTCAGCCACAAAGAAGGAGAAACTAGAGACATTTATAGCTAACTGGGTGCACATTGAGGCCATACTCTTAAGTGAAATAAATAGGACACACATGTGTAAATACCAAATAGTTTCTTTAGTGTGAGAAACTGAAAGTGTAAATAAGGACTAAAAGGTATAATAGATAATGTGAAATAGGAAGAAAAGGTGCAAAGGGGCAAAGAGGAAGGGAAAATGGGAGGGACTGGAAAGGAAAGAAGGAATGGAATTAATATGAGATAAAGAAAAAAATGGAAACAAAGTCTTTGTAGATAGGAAGTGGTGGAGGGGTTGACAGGAGGACAGGGGAATGGGGAAAAATTAAGAACCATGATGGATTATGTAAAGATGCAAATTTCCAATGATGAATGTCATTATATTGTATACCTTAAATGTACCAATATACTTAATTAAAAAAAGAAAAAAAATTCAAAAACAAACCCTCCATGTGCTGGCAAGCAGAAATTGAGAGAGAGGTCTACAAGAATGCACAGGGAGATAAGTACTACATTTCTAGATCAGTCCTGAGAAAGTCAACGCTTGCCATCTCCAAGCTTCCTTGTGACTCTAAAATTTGGCTTAGAAACACACTGGGGGAACACAGATCTTCCATCAGTCAAATCCTGTTGAACAGGCTAAACCAGGCCTTAACTGCACCTTTAAAAAAGAGAAGAGGAGGGAAAGGAGGGAGTGGAGAAGGAGGAAAAAGAAAAAAAGGAGAAGGAGGAGGATGAGAAAGAGAAGGAAAGAAAGTATTAAAGTATAAAGCTAAGGTGAAAATGAACAGTGATCTTTCTGGCTCCTCAGTCTCTGAGTATATAAAATCTATTTTTTATTTCCTTGTGCTCTTTACAAAGACATTTACTAGAGTATTAGAAATGTTTGAGTGCCATCCCTCTTCCTAACCCCACGCACCAATCTTGGATCTAGTTTGAGAAATACACCAAAAGAACAGAAATGGAGACCAGAGAGCCACATGTAGTATCAAATATGCAGCTCTGTGTGAGAGCAGATGGGCCAATAGCTCCCTATCCCACCCCATGCTATGAGTGCAAGGTGCCTTTGCCAAGCTGACCCGCTGCTCCAGGCCTTGCCTTTCATGAGAGCAAAGACAGGAAGGCCTCTCAGCATCCTGAGCATCTTATCTCCAAACAAGCACAAAACCTGTTGCCTACTAACCAGGTACCTCTGTTGGAGAAGGTCAAGGAGCTAGAACAAGAGCCACAGGAGGATAGCTTGGAAAAAATCAAGGATACCGTGGAAACCATGTGCAGAGAGGGGCATTCTCTTCTAATAATTAGGACCTGTCAGTCAGCAGCATACTCACAGCCCAGAGAGCACCACAGCACCTTGTGAAGCACCCTACAACTATCACCCCATGGGAGGGTGTTGTCATCAGGGTTTGCAAGGGAATAGATTCAATACAGGTCACATAACTTATAGGTTTATTTTATAATAATCACCCAAAAAGTCAAATGCAGAGGAGTAAAAGAGAACTGTCCAGAAGCTAGAGACCTGAAGAATGCAGCCGAGGGCCTGGATCCCATGGCAGTGTCCCACACAAGTCCAGCTGGAGGCCTACAGCCCACCACAGTGTCTCATGAAGTCCACATCAAGAATCTGCACTGACGAATCTGCCTGCTGCAGACTGGCAGGTCTGTGCACGCCCTACCGAGGTCCTGAGTCTCTCGGAAGACACTGAATCACCTCACTGCAGACAGGCAGGTCTGCCCACACCCTACAGAGGTCCCCAGTCCCACAGAACACATGCCGAATCAGCCCGCTGCAGACAGGCAGGTCTGTGCATGCCCTACTGAGGTCCTGAGTCACGCAGAAGACACCGAATCACCCCGTTGCAGACAGGCAGCCACCTGATTCCACACTACAAAGACGCAGAGGACACCAGACCACCAGACCAAGGTACTGAGTCCCACTGTTCCCGGCCCAGAGGTAGCGGCTTCTGGGCGGTTGTCCCACTGCTCCTGGTCCAGAGGAAGGGGCTTCCCAGTCACCATCCCTCCCGGTGCTCCCAGCCCAGAGGAAAGGGCTTTTGGGCCACCTTCTGTCCCACTGCTCCTGGCCCAGAGGAAGGGGCTTCTGAGCCACTATACCACTGCTCCTGGCCCAGAGGAAGGGGTTTCCCGACCACCATCCCGCCGGCTGCTCGCAGCCCACAGGAAAGGGCTTTTGGGTCACCATCCCTACCGCTGTTCCTGGCCTCTGTCCCACCTCATCCAGCTCAGAGGAGGCAATCCGTGCAGGCGCTAACAGCCCCCCGCCCCAGTGGAAATGAGAAAACATGTAAATAACTCTCAAATCCAGACTTCCAGATCACCTACAGCAACTCCAAAGGGAAATGAGAGGGAACACTCTGATACTCAACCACCTGGAACCACTGAACTGGCAACAAAAGGGGATCTGGAAAAAATGAAATCAGAAATAATTTCTCAGATAACAGGAGAAATTGTGCCCCTAGTGCAAGACATGATTAATAATAGAGAGGAGCTGAGGAACATGATGGAATCCCAACATAAGAAACAAATGGAATCCATAAAACAGATGCAAATAGATTTCCAGGAGATGAAAAACTCCATTGAAAGACTATATAGCAGAATGAGCCAATGTGAGGACAGAATTTCAGATATAGAAGATAAGATTGCAATTAGTGACCAGGAAAAGAAAAATTGCTTCAAAATTATAAGGGAACATGAGAAATCAATCCAGCAGCTGCTAGATGATGCAAAGAAGAATAACATAAGACTGATTGGGCTCAATGAAGAAACAGGAGAGAGTGGAGATGACATAAAAAACCTCTTCACAGAAATAATGGCAGAAAACTTCCCAAGCAGGGGAAAAGAGCTTGACATACAGATTAGTGAGGCATATAGGACTCCAAATAGCCTTGATCAAAAAAAATCTACACACAGGCATATAATTGTTAAGATTCCAGAAACACAACAGAAGAACAAAGTTCTCCAAGCAGTCAGAGAAAAGAAACAAATCACATACAAAGGAAAGCTCATCAGAATCAGAGCAGACTTCTCAACACAAACCATCAGGACAAGAAGAGCTTGGAGTGACATATTCCAAGCCCTAAAAGAAAACAGCCTCCAACCCAGATTGATGGACCCTGCAAAACTATCTTTCAAAATTGATAGAGAAATAAGATACTTTCATGACAAAGAGCACCTTAGGAACTTCGTGGATACCAAATCAGCACTCCAAAGAATTTTACACAATATCCTAGGAACAGATATTGAAGATAACAACCCCAGGAAGCAAAGCAGAATGAACCCATCTGGCATGACAAGAAATTAAGTGTAAAGGAGGAAAACCCAACAAAAAGAAAAAGTCATGGAAATGACAAGTCAATACGTTTCAGTTATAACCATCAACGTTAATGGTCTCAATTCACCAATCAAAAGAAATAGACTGGCAGAATGGGTCAAGAAGCAAAATCCAACAATATGCTGCATACAAGAAACACACTTACTTCAAAAGGAAACTCATAGACTGAAAGTTAAAGGGTGGAAAACAATACTCCATGTGACAGGAACCCGAAAAAAAGCAGCAGTAGCTATCCTCTTGGCAGATCAAGTAGATTTCAAACCAACACTGATTAAGAGAGACGAAGAAGGGCACTACATCCTTGTAAAGGGAAGAATCCAAGAGGAAGAGATGACAATCATAAATATCTATGCACCAAACACTAGTGCACCCAACTATATAAAACAAATACTAACAGACATGAAAAGTCATATATGCACTAGTACAATTGTAGTGGGGGACCTCAACATCCCACTGTCACAAATAGATAGATCAACTAGACTAAAAATAAGTAATGAAATACTAGAACTCAATCGAACTCTTGAACAAATGAACTTAACAGATGTTTACAGAGTCTTCCACCCCACAAAACAGAATACACATTCTTCTCAGCTGCACATGGGTCATTCTCCAAAATAGACCACATACTCACACATAGAACATGTTTAAGTAAGTGCAAAGGAATTAAAGTTATCCCCTGTACATTATCAGACCATAGTGTGATGAAATTGGAGATCCATACCAAAAGAAACTCAAAAAATTTCATAAACATGTGGAAATTGAACAACACACTTCTGAATAACCAATGGGTCACAGAGGAAATTAAAGAAGAAATCAGAGAGTTCCTTCAATTAAATGACAATGACAATACAACATATTGAAATCTATGGGACACAATAAAAGCTGTCTTACGAGGGAAATTCATAGCAGTGAATATGGATATTAGGAAAACAGAACGATCCCAATTAAATAACCTGATGCTGAACCTCAAGCTTCTAGAAAAAGAAGAGCAGGACAACCCCAAAGCTCATACAAGGGAGGAAATTATAAAGATCAGAGGAGAAATCAATGCAATGGAGACTAAGAGAATGATACAAAAACATCAATGAAGCCAAGAGTTGGTTCTTTGAAAGAATCAATAAAATTGACAAACCCTTTGCCAACCTTATCAGAAAAAGGAAAGAAAAGGCCCAAATCCATGCAATTAGGAATGAAAAGGGTGAAATTACAACAGACCCAGCAGAAATCCAGAGGATCATCAATACCTACTTCCAGAACCTATACACAAATAAGATGGACAACACAGAAGAAATAGACAGATTCCTAGATACATATGAACTACCAAAGTTGAACGAAGAAGACCTAAAAATTCTGAACAACCCAATATCAACTAATGAAATTCAAAATGTAATTAAAAACTTATCAACTAAGAAAAGCCCATGCCCTGATGGCTTCATGGCTGAATTCTACAAGACACTTAGAGAAAACTGCTGCCACTACTGTTTAAACTCTTCAATTAAATTGAAAGAGAAGCAATATTCCCAAATTCATTCCTGGAAGCAAGCATCACCTTGATCCCCAAAGCAGAGAAAGACCCAACTGCAAAAGAGAACTATAGGCCAATCTCACTAATGAACATAGATGCAAAAATCCTTAAGAAGATACTGGCAAACAGAATGCAGAAGATCATCAAGAAGATCATACACCCTGATCAAGTGGGATTCATTCCAGGGATGCAGGGATGGTTCAATATTCGCAAATCAATAAATGTAATACACTATATCAATAGAGCCAAGGACAAAAACCATATGATTATCTCCATAGATGCAGAAAAGGCATTTGACAAAATCCAACATGCATTTATGATAAAAACCCTAGAAAAAATTGGAAGAGATGGTCTCTACCTCAAACTAATAGAAGCCATCTATGAAAAACCAACAGCCAATATCATACTAAATGGTCAAAAACTGAAAATCCTTCACACTAAAATCAGGAACAAGACAAGGATGTCCACTATCACCACTCTTGTTCAATATATTTCTGGAAACATTAGCCACAACAATTAGACAAGAGAAAGAAATAAAAGGAATAAAGGTAGAAAATGAAGAAGTCAAATTATCATTATTTTCAGATGACATGAAACTCTATATAGAAGACCCCAAGAACTCCACCAAAAGTCTTCTAGACTTAATAACCAAATTCAGTCAAGTAGCTGGTTACAAGGTCAACACACAAAAATCAATAGCTTTCCTCTACACAAATGACAGACTCACTGAGAGAGAAATAGGGCAAATAATTCCTTTCACAATAGCATCCAAAAAACTGAAATATCTAGGAATCATCCTAACGAAAGAAATCAAAGACCTCTTCTCTGAAAACTATACCACTCTGAAAAGAGAGATTGAAGATGATATCAGAAAATGGACAAACATCCCCTGCTCCTGGGTAGGAAGGATTAATATAGTGAAAATGGCCATACTTCCAAAACTGCTATATAGATTTAATGCAATTCCAATTGAGATCCCAGCAGCATACTTCATAGACCTTGAGAAAACAATCCAAAAAATCATTTGGAGCAAGAAGAGACCCAGAATAGCAAAAGTAGTTCTAGGTAACAGAGACATGGCAGGGGGTATCACAATCCCCAACCTGCAAATATACTACAAAGCTACTGTGATAAAAAAAAAAAAAAAAGCATGGTACTGGCAAAGAAACAGACTTGAGGACCAATGGAACAGATTAGAAGATGCAGAAACAACGCCAGACACACTCAGCCATCTCATCTTCGACAAAGGAGCCAAACACCCTCACTGGAGGAAAGATAGCCTCTTTAATAAATGGTGCTGGAAAAATTGGGCTTCAACTTGCTAAAGATTAAAAGTAGACCTGTATCTCTCACCATGCACTGAACTAAAATCAAAATGGATTAAAGATCTAAATATTAAAATAGAAACTCTGAACCAGTTGGAACAGAGGTTAGGGAGAACCCTTGAAGACATCAGTGTAGGAAAAGATTTTATGAACAAAATCTCAGTTGCCCGTGAACTAGCACAAACAATCAACAAATGGGATCTCTTCTTATTAAAAGGCTTCTGCACAGCAAGAGAAACCACCAGCAGTGTGAAGAGACAACCCACAATGTGGGAAAAAATCGTCACCTGCTCTTCCTCAGACAAAGGTCTACTATCTCGAATCTATAAAGAACTTCAAAAAATCAGACCTCCCAAATTTAACGACCCAATCCAAAAATGGGCATCTGAAATGAACAGACATTTCTCAGACAAAGAAGTAGAAACAGCAAATAAATACATGAAAAAATGTTCAACATCACTGGTCATTCGAGAGACTCAAATGAAAACAACGCTGAGATTCCACCTCACTCCAGAAAGAATGGCTGCTATCATGAAATCAACCAATAACCAATGCTGGCGGGGCTGTGGGGAAAGAGGAACCCTGCTCCACTGCTGGTGGGAGTGTAGACTGGTGCAACCACTGTGGAAATCAGTATGGAGATACCTCAAAGAACTGGGACTGGAAGTCCCATTTGACCCCGCTATTCCACTGCTGGGGATCTTCCCCAAAGAATTAAAAGAATCATACCACAGTGATATATGTGTGCCCATGTTCATAGCAGCACAGTTTGTAATAGCTAAAACTTGGAAACAGCCCAAATGCCCATCAACTGGAGACTGGATAAAGAAAATGTGGGGTTTTTATAAAATGGAGTACTACTCAGCCATAAAAATGAGAAATTAGAGACATTTATAGCTAAGTGGATGCACATTGAGGCCATACTCTTAAGTGAAATAAATAGGACACACATGTGTAAATACTGAATAGTTTCTCTGGTGTGAGAAACTGAAAGTGTAAATAAGGACTAAATGTATAATAGGTCATGTGAAATAGGAAGAAAAGGGGCAAAGGGGAAGGAAGTGGGAGGGCTAGGGGAAAGGATAGAAGGGAATGGGATTAATATGAGAAAATGGAAAAATAGGAACAAAATCTTTGTAAATAGGGAGGAGTGGATGGGTTGAAGGGAGGGCTGGGCAAGGGTGAAAAATAAGAACCAAGAGAGACTATGTAAAGGTGCAGATTTCCAATGATGAATGTCATTATTTTGTATACCTAAAATGTACCAATGATTAGAATGAATAATCGATAATGTAAAATAGGAAGAAAAGGTCCAAAGAGGTAGGGGTAGTGGGAGGGGCAGGAGAAAGGAAAGAAGGGAAAGGAAAAATGATGAGAAATGGAAAAAATGGAAGTAAAGTCTTTGTAAATAGGGAAGGGTGGAGGGCATGAAGGGAGGGCTAGGAATGGGGAAAAAATAAGAACCAAGATGCATCATGTAAAGGTACAATTCCCACTGAGAAATATAATTGTGTTGTATACCTACAATGTACCAATAAAAGAATTTAATACAAAAAAAAAGAATCTGCACTGAGAAGGCCCAAAGGCCAATGGTGGAAGCATAAAGTCTGTGCTGGTGGGGTGAAGGATCTGTGCCACCAGGCGAGGGATCTGCACTGGGGCCAGGAAGCAACGCTTAAGGTGAAGACCAGAGGCCCCCTGAAAAAAAAAGCAGCCATCCCCAGCAACAGCCAGGCCCCAAGCTCCTCTGATGAGAACAGCTGAGTTATTATCAGGAAAACCAGCCGCAGCAAGCTTCTCTGGAAAAATCAACAGCACACACTCTTCCCCTCCAGTTCTCCTTTTATGCCACTGGCAACAATTCTCAGGTGGGTCTTCCATGCCAAGAGCCACACTGACCCAGTTCAGCTGGGCATTTCAAGTTGATCAGTAGTTAATCCACCACAGAGGGGTACATTCAACTCCATCACATGACTTCACAACCATCACATTCCTTGAAACCATGCTAACAATTCTCAGTGCACATTTGGTAGGTACTGGGAAGACAGAAAAATACAGAAGACAGGAAACTAGAAAATAGGAGGAAATCAGAACCTGCTTTACCAAATTGCACTATTCAATTTTTTGAATTAAACTAAATAAGTTTATTTTATCCTACCCAAAATGTGAGACTCACATGAGATATTACTCACTTATAAAAACAGAAAAGAAATACACTTTCTCTGTATATCTGAGTGTGGACAGGGGAAATTTACTACTGGATAGGATAAAGCTTACAAAACTGAACACATTATAAACCAGGGTAATAAAAAATAAAACAGACGAATGAATTTAAAATGAACAAAGAAGTATATATATCTATACTCCCAAGATAGTTAATTACTAAAACTGATCACAAAACTTTGCTTCAAGTTTCCTAGAAACTGAGTAAAATATAATTATTAACAGCAGGAAAAAGCTTCACAAGTATGCAGTTCAGTCAATTCATGTATGACTCTTCTTCCATGTATTAATTTGCAGTTTCAATTTGAAAGCTATGATTTCTGAATCTAGAGGTTTAAGGAAGTAAAATTTGTGGATCACGATTTAATAGCGTTGAACCTACTCTTTGACTTTAAACTAGAAATCTCTGGGAGCCAAATTAACATTAAGGACCCTAGGGTGCAATTTAGAAAATTATTACTTCATTGACTCAAATAGTACCCCAATGGAACAAAAAATACACTAAGTCTATGCTTTATTAAATCACACCTTGGAGTCCTGTATCACAGGCTAGTACCCTTCAGGTTCTGGAATTTACCTGTTTGTTATTGGTCTCTATAGAACTGAAAACAATTATCTACTAGCATGAACTTAGAAGCCAAATACTTTTAAACCAATCCTGAAGGAGAAAAAAGGTTAATTCTATTTGAATGTACACAAATATTGCTTCTCTAATTTGGTCCTTCCTATGCAGCATTTATTGAAGCTAAATACAATTGATTAATTTCCAAATATAATTAAAATTTCATATATATAAAAATGATTAATTGGTAAATCTAGATAGATTGATAGATTGTGTTTGGTGTTCCAGGTGGCTCAGGTTAATGGGGTCAGTTTACTTTCTGAATCCAAGACTCTCTGTAATAAATTTGAACCTACAAAAGAACACTTCTGTAAGTGTTATAGACCCTCACTGCCTGATACGGCAGGCTCTAACCAATATGCTCACTCAAACTTAAATATAAATTAAGCAGAAGTAAGATTTTACAAATTCAGCTCCTTAATCAAGCTATTCACAAGTCAAATACTTGACAGTCTCGTGTGACTAATGGCTATCATATTGGACATTACAGAGATTACCACCTCTACATAACATTCTTTTCTTTATTCATTAAGTTTATTGGTACATTTTAGGTATACAATATGATGACATTCATCATTGGGAATTTGTACCTTTATATGATATATCTTGGTTCTTATTTTTTCCCCATTCCCCTGCCCTCCCTTCAACCCCTTCACCCTTCCCCATATACAAAGACTTGTTCTGCTAACATACTGTTAGAGTCTAAAAGATTTTTAAAGTAAATGCTGAAATATTTACTTAACAATAAGGTGAAAGTGAATTCTATCTACTTATTACCTGTTGAAGACAGGAGGGATTCTTTGGGGGTTTTTTTGTGATGTAAACATTATGTTCAGCATTCTACGCTTATACATTCATTCCAATGCTCAGCAGAAACACACCTGGAAACATGCTCCCAGCTCTGTTTTAAGAATTGTGGAGACACATGAGTTCAATCTAGTGGAGGAACTATTTCAATACCAAACGATTACAATTTGATGAAACAGGAATTGTAATAAGGGTACAGAAATAAGAGTCCCTAGGGGATGGGAGTTCATGAGAAAAGGAGGGACATGTAACTGGATATCAAATAGGATTAGTGTTTCCCAAACCCAGAAAGGAAAGGACAGAGTATTCAGGATGGAGGAAACACTTCTTGAAAATGCATGAACATATTAAAGAGTGAGATATGCTTGAGGACTAAATAATACTAACTTATGGCATGAGAAATGAGGAAGACGCCTAGAGGGAAGATGAGGAGATTAGGATTTTGAGTTGAGGCCAAACAGGAAGCAGCCCACACTATGGGGATAGGGCTTTCTTTGCAGGGGATATGGAAAGGCTCAAAATTTGGGCATGTAACACATTTATGCTCTGAAAAACAAATAAAGTTTGTTGTTGGGAAAATAAAAATGATTAAGTGCATATAGGACATATTTTTAAATGTTGAGAATTTATACCACATGGCAACTTACTACCCATTGCTGAAAGAAATAATGTTCCTGTATGCATAGTCACACTTATATAAATATACATATAAACATGTGAATGGATTATTGAAAGTAAATATAACAATAAAAAGTTAAGGAGCCTCCATGGGAATATATATGTGTATCTATCCCAGGATCCAATTTATTTTCACATCTATGTTCTAGAGGAACACACATATGCCCATAATAATTTATTAAGTCCTTACTCTACATTTATTCTCTGTTAACTTCTACTCCTACAATATTTGCCAGCTTTCAAATTGCTGGAACCAAATACCCGACACCTATAACCTAAAAGAGGAGAAATTTACTCTGACTCAGAGTTTCAGAGGTTTCAGACCATGGTCAGCTTGTTCCACTGTGGTGGGTCTGAGGTAAGGCAGAACATTACAGCAGAAGAGCAGAGTATGGTGGAGCAAAGCTGCTCTCTTTGTGGTGGCCCAGAAGAACAGCACAGAGGAAGAGCTCCATTGGCAGGTACACCCTCCATAGGCACAACCCCAATGACCCACTTCTGCCAACTGGGCCCCATCTCTTTACAGTACGTTTAACTATGAACGTCACTGAATTAATCCACTAATGAATATAGTACTCCTATGATCCAATCACCTCTCCAGGAGTCTCTTAATCCAGTTAAGTTGACAATGAAGATGAACTGGCGCCCTTATTTTAACCCTGAGCAACTACCCAGAGTACAAGGTCTATATTCTGCATTTTTTAAAAATTTCAAAAGGAGTCTTTTCTGTATTTTGAAAAAATTAAAAGCAGGTCCTACATAGTTAGTGTATCTTACTCAAAACCAGACAACTAAAAAGAAGCAGAACCAGAAATCAAAGTCAGACATATATGATTTTCTAACCCTGTGCTTTTTATGGTATAGTCATATTGCCTTCTACTAATATATACATGTTTCATAGAAGCCCACACCGAACATTCCTTAGTGTGTTTAGTAGGATGACATAAAATACAAAGGAAACATTAAAAATTTTTTAAGTGGATGAAGTTTGATGATCTAACACACTCATTGTACCTCAGTAATGACTTAGTTTTAGAGCTGTTTACCTTTGACAAAACATTTAAACTCATTTAAATAAAGATGGGTCATAGGGAATGTGGGGGGAGACGAAGTTAATGACCTGAATTCTAAGCTTCCTGCTAAGGTACTGCCTAGAATTATAATAGTGTAAGGGAATATTTTTCAGATTCTTCTGTGCACACATTTACCTCCCTCCCATCTCTGCAAGACAGCAAAGAGGCCTCTAAAGTAATTACCGACTTCCCCCATTCCCTTGAGGTCCTGCCTGCAAGAGGAAAAAGTTCCCCCCTGCCACTCAGAAGAAGAAATCATAGGCAACTAAACAATGGGCTTTGCTGGACTGCTGCCAGTTCCTGGTGGGGGAGGGAGCTCCTCCAGGAAAAATATCACCATTAAGTAGGTGTGAGAGTTGGAGTGTGAGGCAGGGGTAAAGAAAGAGGCTTGGTAGGACTATGAGACTGAAATTATCTCTGTCATTTTATTTCTCAGTTTGACCAATGCCTTAGTCACTTTCCTTGTCATTGGAACGTGATACCTGATGCCCACAACTTAAAGGAAGCAACATTTATTTTGGCTCAGAGCTACAGCCCCTCACTGGGTGGCTCCAGGGCATAAACAGCACAGGATAAGGGACTGAGTGGAAGAAAGCTACTCCCATCATGGCAGCCAGGAAGCAGAGAGAAAAGAGGAGACACAGGGAGGGAGCTATACCCTTTCACATCATGCCAGGGAGACCCCTCTTCGGATCAGACCCCACCTCCTAGTAGCACTTTCAGCTTTGAAGACGTAAGTAGATTAATTCACTAATGAGTATAGTACCCTGCAATTCAATCACCTTCCAATAGCCCCACGTCTGAACATATGGGGCTTTTCAGGAACATTCTAGGTTTAAACCTAAAAAGGGACCATGGTAGTAAACACTTTTTTCATTTTTTATGAAACAGCTACACTAACAAATATGGTCAAAGGTGCTCAGCTATCAGCAGGATGTGGATCATTCTCTTGAGTGGCAGCTTGGTTTTTACAGTAATCTGTCAATATTGAGGAATGTTATCCCTTTTGAAATTTCCCTCCAGTAAGAGACAATTTATACTGTATAGAAGCCTGGCCTAGACAGCAGCAAGATCATCCCTGATGTGAATGGATTTGTCCCAAGACCTGCTTCCCTCTGTGTCTAGGTCACAGAAGTGATGAGACAAATCAAAGCCCAGACATTTCAGTCCACTACATTTCAGCTCCAGGGTGCTACAGGACATGAAAATGGAGGTACAGGGTCCTATCACTGGTGCAGTTTAAGGAAAACAAAAAGGGAATGGATTTTGTTATTGATGTATCTGTCTTGGTCACAAAAGCATGGCCCCTCCTTCCTTATGTTTTAATAATCCCAGATCTCCATGAAGCTCAAGGTAATTCATCAACATTAATCAATTTCAGCATAGGCCTTGGGTAGAAGGGCAGAATGCATAATAGAGCTACTGTAGCTGAACTAAATGCAGCCCAAAAAGAGAAGTCTTTGCCAGAAAAACACAATAAGAAACATCAGGTAAATAAGGTCAACTTTAGCCCAAAATATCTTCGTTATTTTGTTTCTCTGTCACAGGCTGAGATGCAAGGTAGTTAGTGCTAAAACTGGGTAAATCCAAGGCAAAGTGGAATGTGTCCATGGCTCTACCATTCCACATGGAACATGGTGCCCTAACCTGATCCCATTCCTACCTCTCCATTTCTCTTAGTGGAGTAGGAATTAAGGTCGGTTTCTGTAGTATAATGAGACACAATGACCAACACGAATTTCTAATTCTTCAAAACATCTTTCTATGTGTTCAAAATTTTCATTATCATTTATTATGGGACATCTGTTTCTGAAGGGAAAATTTAGAAACGTAGCTCATAAGATGCACTTTGCTTAAAATTTTCCTTCCATTTTACCACATGCTTCTGGTAGCAAACTACATTTAGACGGGCTCGATTCCCCTTTCCACGGTTGTATCCAGTGGAAGACAGATATGGCCAATGCATTTGATTTGTTTTGGCATTTGGGGAACAAACTTAATTATGATAAACTGGTCCCGGTTTTTTTTTTTAACCTACCTGGCTTCTCAGAGTGAATCACACTGATAACGTGTGATTTAAGTTCGTTTTTCAGTAATTCTAATAATTGACCCAGGGAAATTAAAATAATATTTTCCTGTTCTACTTGTCATAACCTGTTGAGATATCTTTCAAAACGTGCTACTGTGGGAGAAAAAGAAATTTTATATACATATTATTGCTGAAATTGCCTGGCCCTTCACCTCCCAGAAGAGCAATGCATGAAATATTTATTCAGAAATGGAAATATTAAGAATTAAATGAGTTTAAACCGTCCTAATTACTTTATGGTCATTTCTCCACTGCTTAAAGAAATTCCAAATAATCTTCAGCTCTCCATAGGCTGTGTTGCTTAGACTAACTCCTTGAAAAAAATTAAAAACTCTTCTCAAATAGCCAACTTGACTGATTAATTCTAAATTCTTATTCTCATGATGAAGGAATTGATTTGGTGTTGGAAGAATAAAGTCAGAGCACTTAAAGAACTTAAAATCATTCCATCTTTCATTGAGCAAGTTTCCTGAGCATCAACTATGTACTAAGCATTTGTCTAAGTGCTGTAAGCAAAGACAGAGTGTGTCTACCCTCATGCAACTTATTTTCAAGCAGGAAGTACAAGTGACCAGTTTCTTGATGGGTATAATAATATGAAGAAAATAGGAGAATAAAAACAGAAAATTTCCTATCTTAAAGGAGGAAGGTCTCTCTGAAAAAGTGACATTTAACTTGTGACCAATTTAATTTGAGAGAAGAAAGAGCTTATGCCCTCTACCTCCATCATGTCATATGTAGAATAGCAGTTCTCAATGTATGGTGCCCAGACCAGCAACACCAGCAACACCCGGGAATGTGTTAAAATGCACACACCCAGGCCCTACGTTAGACCACCTGAATCTGAATCTCTCGAGGCAGGGCCCAGAAATCTGTTTTAGAGGCCTCCCAGGTAATCCTGATGCATGCTTCAGTTTGAGATTGACTGTTCAAGGCATCCCCAGCCTTTAAGGTCCCATTTAAATGCTTTGCTTCCGTGAGGCCTTCCCAGAACTTCACAGTTGAAAATGGTTTCTTCCTTCCTCTAAAATCCTGTACCACCCTACTGATAACTATCCTTAGCTGCTTTTATGCTCCTCTTTGTCTTATACGGATGGCACTCCTGTCCCTGAAGTCTCTCCACTTGGTACTAGCCGTCCCCCCAAAGGCAAGTGTTTGACAATACCTTCTTTGTATTTCTCCACTTTGGCAAAGTTCCTGGCAAAAGGAAGCCTCCGAGAAAATATCTATCTGAAGAGACGGTACATAGTGTGAATAATGATTCTCCAAGATATTGCAAAGTGTAAATGTTGCCTTGTATGGAAAAACAGCTTTTGTATATGTGACTTAATTAACAGTCGTGAGTTGAGAAAATTATCCAGGATTATCTGGGTGAACCCTAAATGTAATTACAAATACTCTTATCAGAAAGAAGCAGAGAGAAATTTGACACACATACAGGAGAAGAAGTCATGTGGCCACGAGGGTGGAGACTGGAATGATGTGGCCCCAAACTAAGGAATGCTGGTAGTCACCAAAAGCTAGAAGAAACAAAAGCAGACACTCCTCTACAGCCCACCAGAGGACAAGTAGCTCTCCTAACACAGTGATTCCTCCCAGTGCTCCTGATTTCAGACTTCTGCCCTCCAGAGCTGTGAAAGAATAAGTTTCTATTCTTAAAGCAGAACTGAAGATTTTGGAGGGAGAGGCGACGGGGGGCGGAGGGGGGGGTGATTCTGCCTGTAGACCATAGCTTCAGCTCAAGCTGCCTCATGATCTCTGCCCACCCAAATTAAATCCTAGCTGATGCTGGGATATCAAGCATTTACTTTTCAGTAGGTATTATTTAATCCTCACAACAATCCTATGAAGTAGGTATGATTATTACCCCATTTTACAGATAAGAACATTTACATTTAGAGGGGTGAAGCAAGTTACTCAAGGTCACATAGCTAAAAGAAGACAGAACTGTCATTCAAACCCAGGTAGTCTGATTCCTGGGCCTCCATACCAAAGTGCCTCTTACCAAACCAGGACCATGAATGTGTGCTAGTTAGAGTGGGAGAATCATTGCAGGATTTCCAATCCTCTTAAACACATTAGGCTTATTAAGGGAAAACTACGAAAAGAACCATTTGCTTTAAAATGAACCTGTGTCCCAATATTTGGAACACTTGAGGCAGACCTGGATGTAGAGAAGAGAGTTGTTTTCTAATGAATTTTGGGAACCCCAGCCTTGCTGAGCTCAAAGCCTTCCCTGCCACTCCCCTGATGGTGAGGTCTCTTGGCAGGCTCCCCTTAGTACATGTGCTCTCAGAGGGGAGGGAGCAAGTGGAACTGGACAGGTGCTCAGGACATTTGGGATGGACAACCCTGGTGGTAAAATAGAGAACTCTCTGAGGCCTCCAGTGGGCTCTGCCACACTCTCCCATATTCATGAGAAGTAGAACTTTATTGGCATATTCTAAAAGTAAGATATTCATATAAGACAGCTGAAAAATATTTGCTCACCACAGAAGAGACTATTTGGCCCAGTTGAGAAGCTACTAAAGAAAATTTACTCTAATTCTTCATTATTGACAATTCAGCATAGAATAGTTCTGGGGAGTCAAAGGGAAGGATGGAAACTTCCCAAAGAGCCAGAGTGGTCTTAAATAAGAGTTACTTTCTAAGCAAGTCTGGCCTTGTGGTGGTGAAGAACATGGACTTGGGAATTAATTGGAGCAAGGTTCCAGATTCAGCTCATTAAACATAGGACTTCAGTAAATTACTTATTTCCACAGAAGAAAAATAGGTTAATTTTTTAGACATTATTGCATAATACATGCTCATTTAGTGAATTCAAACACTATATGGAATACAAAAAAACAGTAATGTTCACTTGGAATGTCACTACCTAAAGATAACTAATATTCACCTTTGGGGGGGCCAAGTATACTAACTAAGCCTGGCCAACTTCATCCATAAAATGGAAACAAATGTAAACAGTCTTCTGATGAAGTGGTAGTGTAGGTATATGAGATAAATCAGGTAAAGCACTTAGCACGGGGCATACCTAATACAGTTGTACCTTCATTTATGAATTTAATTTGTTATACAATTTTCAAGAAGATGGCTGTGGTCATGTTTGTCACTCAGTACAGAGTTTGCAAATGGAAGCAAACTTTTACCAAACACTTGTTAGTGAACTAAATTGTTTGCGAACAGAAGCATTCGTGAACTGAGGTATTATGTTCTTTTACAGGAACATGAGGAACCATCCCAGTTTGCCAGAATCTGTTTTGGTTTTAACAATGAAGGTCACACATCTTAGGAAACCCTTCAGGGCTGGGAAATTGGGGTGGTTGGTCACAATACCCATGGCATTAACCCCACGTGAAGGATTACAGTGAAGGATCATGCTCATTAGAAAGCAGACAGTGCCAAGGGTACATGACAGCTACTTTACCAGCAGGGAGTCATCCTGTGGTTTGCTTTAGCTTGGTTTTCATTATCTGACAAAGGTCTGCTTGGTCCAGCTTGGACTGAATGGGAAAGTCTCAAAACCAGTTATCCAACTGTAGAAAGGCACTGACCTGGTATAGAACTGTCACTCATCCAGGAGCAGTTTTTGAGTTTCCAGCAAATTGCATTTCCTTTCTGTCTGCCTACATCTTCAAGCTGAAGGAATGAGCAAGAGCAAGTTTTTGGACTCCTCTGAACTGCTTGCCACACTTGACAAGCATGTGAAGCTGGGCACTCAGCACAGAGCCACCTGTAACACACCAGTCCTCGACTGCCTAACCAGGCCAAAGAATATTGATCTCCTGGCTCCATTTCATTTAGGTATTTTAACCACTCTCATCTCTGGATGCCAATGGCACAGCAGGACACATGTCCTGTCATCATGATGTCGATTCTGCCTTCAAAAGCTCAGTCTTGTTCTGAGTCTGTCAGGATTAGAAGCATCAGAGACTAGAAAGGTGTTTTCTCAACCACCCCCTGAGCCTGCTGATCTTTGTTCACCTGAGGGATGCTCTTTCTTAACGAGCCATATGACTCCCTTTCTGTGCCCTTCGTTGAATAGATCGCTCTGCTTGGATATCCTGACAAATGTTCAAATGAAATTTCCTTTGGCTACAACTCACTCTGTCCCTTCTAGTTATCAGTCCAGCCCTTCTATCATCTGAACAAGGCCCAGCCAACTTCTTGTGAGTTATGGCCCTTCATCTCCCTTCCTTCCCCCATTGTTTTCTTACTTGGCTTCTCTCAATTACTCTTCTCCTTGCCCACCTGGAGATCCTTAATTATCTTGTCTCTTCAGCATTCAAACCTTTGGACTAATAAGTGCTCTGAGCTGTTTCCTTCCTCTGGGATCCCCACTGGAAAAGTCATACTGATGTGTTGTCCTCGCCGTATTTCCAATAAGCACCAAAGCAGCTGAGAAAGAGCCTCCAATCTCTAAGGCTCTCCAGAGTTCCAACTGCTTATCTTTGAATTTGGGTACTACGCACACACGAAAGTCCTGAACAGTCTGAAGGCCTAAGTGACATTTCTTATTTTCTCATTAACAATAATAAAATAATAATAAAACAATTTATCTTTCCTTGTTCAAACCTAATCATGTAAAATACCACCTCCATCAGCATTTCTGAGGGTCCATTTAGATGTACACATGCAAATTCCAGAGTTATTGTGTGGCCTTTATGGGCACACTGCAACTCCACTGCCTGTACTGTCTCCCTGAAGGCAATATTGCCTCCCAGCTGCTGCCACCTCTCACAGCCTGGAACAGCCAGCACTGAGAACAGCCAGTGCTCCAAGGGACAAGATTGGCAGCCTGGTACTACCAGGACCCTGCATCTGAGTGTAGTCAAAAGTGGAGAGAGAAATGATGAAATTGCAGGTTTTCCTCTCTCTCCCTGAACTCAGCTACATATCCTTGGAACTAAGCTGGGCATAGATCAGAGTTGGGACAGGTACCACATTCTATTCTGAATCACATCACTCCCATGGCTTCTCCATCCTAAATGTTCAAAACCTTATAAATAGGTCAGGAATTTCATGCACAAATATTCCCTTAAGATGCATTCTAACACTAGGTGACACCTTGCCCAGATAGACCTCCATAATCCACCTTGACTTTCCATTCTCTCACACTCACCTCACATGAGCATGCTCACAGATCCCCTGGGCATGCCCAAATCCAAAAGCAAGAAAAACAAGCTCAGCATGAGTTCTTCTGTATTTCTACACTTCTATATTATTTTTTAATGATTCATTTTGAACACTGAGTGGTGCAGCCCTGGACACTAAGTATTCAAATATGAAAGAGATGTAGCACTGCTCAAATGGATGTATTCTCCTGATTGCTTTCCATCATCTGAGATTTGCAAGTTCCCTAAGTGTAGCATGGGGTACTAAAAGCTAGCATACAAACTCCCAGGAGCTGAGGCAGGTTTCAGTACCCTGACCACTGTGGTTTCTTCGGTGAGTTTTCCCAGGAACAAGAGTCTGTATCCTAAGATCCATGGATCCTAGAATAAATTGATTCTAATGGTATGCAGAATTAATATAATAAGGAAAAGAGCTGAAATAAATGGATCTTGACACCACACTAATGGCTTTTTCATAGGAGAAAATGAATTCAGGAGCAAATAATGGAAATAAATGAAGGTACCCTAGGCAAAATCCTCCTCCTGTTCCTAAATGATGGTTTTAGGAGAAAGTCTGTCCTCCCTTTGGAGATGATGGAGGATACTACTGAGAAACTGGGAGATAATATGCAATTTAAACAGGAGGCGCAGGCTCAGAAGACTCCACAAGCTCAGAGCACAGCCAGTTCCCAAGGGAACTGGTTAATTTCTATAGCCTCTCTAGGTAACTTGGCTTGTATTTCAGCATCAACAGTCTATGTCTTTAAAGGGTATTTATTGCTTTAATGGCATTAAGGTGACTGAATTCCCTGGGACTACTGAACTTTTATCTGTTAGTGAAAAGTATTAATCATCTTGACACCAGGTTAGCCTGGAAGGTGTTTTCCCTAGAAGCTAATATCTCATCCTCAGTTATCTCCAGTTCTGAAGCTTCAGCCCAAGCAAGGCCAGATCAGCCCAGGTGGAAGTGAGCACCCCTCCAGGGAGTAGAAAATGTGTGTGGGGTGCATAGAGGATGTGGTAGTAGGATTTTCATCCTTCCCTGGTCTAGGATATTCCTGGAGCAAAATCTTGATCACCCATATGTGATTTTTCCATCTAAGACCAGCAGAAAATGTAAAGTTATAAATGTATATAAAGTTATAAAATTAAAATTAAAACAAAATTAATAAAATTAATAAAATAATAAAATAAATAAAATTAAAACACCTTATTTCTCCAGAACCCTCTCCCTTGCCCCACTGCATTTCCTCAAGTACATAGCACTCTCTGAGTTACGTAGATGCATATTCCAGGTGTCCTCTCTACAACATAAGCTCTGTGAGGCAAGGTTTTATACCTGTGTTTTGTTCACCAGTGTTTCTTCAGCACCTAATACAGCGCCTAGAACATGGTAGAGTTTTGATATACATTTGTAGAATGAATGAGTCAATGGTGAGATAGAACCCCAAGGTTGAAAGGGAGCTGTAAAGTCAACTCATGACCCAGCTTCATTTCCTCCTTGCTAGCTCTGATAATGATAATGAACAAGGAAGATAGCATTGGAAATAATGTGGGGACCCAATTGGGAATGTCTCTAAGAAAATTTGGATTTTGTTTCCCCAGAAGAAGAGTGGGAACCTGAAAGGGCTGGAGGACATATACACCCAGCTCCAGGGTCTGGCCTTCCTGATGGGTCCAGTTAAAGAAGCAGCAGAAGGATTTGCAACACGGTGTATACTTTTCCAGTGGCCAGTCTCTCCAGTACTGAGGGTCGAACCTTTAGTCCGACAAGATGAGTGCATTCTGGAAATCCAGTGCTCAGCATGGAGACTATAGTTAGCAACACTGTATTGAAATCTGCCAAGAGGGTAAATCTGAAGGGTCTTCATCGCACATGTACATGTGCGCCCCCCACACACACACACACGCAGTGGTAACTATGAGAGGAATGATGGATGTGTTAACTTGTTTTGCTTAACAGTAGTGATTATTTCAAAAATATATACATACATCAAAACATCATCGTTATATATCTTAACTATATACAATTTTTATTTGTCAATTATAAAGCTGAAAAAAGAAATGAAGATATCTAGAAATGATGTCTTTAAAAATTCTTTTTTTCTTTTCTTTTTTCCCTCACACTGGAGATGGAACACAAGAGCTCTGCCTCTGATCCATACCCACAGTCCAGTCCTCTTTTTTTTTTTTTTTTGGAAAGACAGTGTCATGCTAAGTTACTCAAGCTGCTCTGGAATTTTCCATCCTCCTCCTTCAACTTCCTGAGTAGCCAGGATTACAAGTGTGCACCACCATACCTGGTAATAAAACACTTTTCAAAAAGACAGAAAAAAGAAACCTTTAGGGCTGGGGATTTAGCTCAGTTGCGCCATGCTTGCCTGGCAAGCACAAGGTCCTGAGTTCGATCCCTGGTTCCAGGGAGAAAAAAAAAATACCTTCCTTCAAGGAATGCACAGAATGGTTTAGCATAACAGACAAGGACACAAATCTATCCACTATGAATCCTCCCTCTATGGTTCACCAAATTTTCTAAACCTAGAGCAAGGTTTCTTAAACTTTCTGTGCCTTTATTTTTAATCAATAAAATGGGAATGATCACAGTATCTACTGCACAAATGCCCAGGGTCCAAGTGAGATAGTACAGTCCCCCACTCAAGAAAAAAGCTCAGTAAATGTGAAGTCTTATTATTGTGATGTAAAATATGTTTTAAAGGATATATAGAAGTTTGCGCAGGAAACAGACAAGATAGGACAAGACCAAAAAATTATTACATTATTTATAATATAAATATATTATAATATAAATAAATATATTATTTATAAAGCATCAGAGCATGAGAATGCTTGGAACATTCTAGAGACTAGAAACTGGAGCTTAAAGTGCACATTTGGCACCAGTGGGAGATAAAGCCATGAAAGGTATGCAAGGCCTAGTACTTAAAGAACCTTTAAACAAAGGAGTTTGGATTTTATCCAAGGGATATCTTAAGCAAGAAAATAACATGATCCAATTTGTATTTTATAAATACATTATTGTCTTATAAACAGGGAGAGTTTCCCAAGAAGCAACGCCAAGTTGGTAATTAGCTTGCAGGATGTTTATTAAGGAGAAGTCAGGATATCAACCCCTGGGAAACAGGGAGGAAGAAACTGGAACCGGGCAGAGGGATGCGTAATGTTGTAATACCATCGCAAAGATGCAGTCCCAACCCACAGAACGATCGGGAAGCATAATGTCTTCCAGACTTGTCCCAATGTGGGTTAAGAAGTTCAGAACATTATGCCCCACTTTACCCATTCTTTGGATGAGAACCACCTGGGTAAGGGTATTGGCTTTAGGTAAGCCAAACCAAACATCTGGGCTATACATCCTCATTGATGGGGGTTCAGGGCAGAGCATGTTCATATCCACCACGTCTTCTCTATTAAAGACAAAAAATAGCAATAACCCACCAAGAATGTAGGAAACTAAGCTGAATGTAGGAAACTAAGCTAGTCCTTCCAGGAATACACAGCTAGGTAAAGCAATGTATATAAGTGAGAGAGAGAGAGAGAGAGAGAGAGAGAGAGAGAGAGAGAGAGAGAGAGAGAGAGAGAGAGAGAGATAGAGAGAGAGAGAGAGAGAGAGGCAGGCAATGTCTAAAAATAAAGAATTCCTAAGAGAAAGCTCCATCCTTTTATTCTGACTAGGTATATCCAGCAGCTTCCTCATTTCTCCGTGGACTTTACAGCAGAGACAATTTTATTTATGATAACTAACCATACATGTAAAGAAAAACAGCCCAACCTGGGAAAAATGAGATACTCGGCTAGGAATCTTCAAGGCTCTTCAATATATTTCTTACTTATTTTTCCAGGCAGAAATTTCTATTTACAAAACTCTTTACAGCTCAATTTGTCTTATGTTAGCTTTTCATTATCCCTGTCTTTTTTAGGCACACACATAGCCACAACAAATCATCATTTTGTCTGATTCATGTGTTCAATTAGTGTAGATATTAACTTGGGCCGCCTAACCGATGACAGTGAGTAAATGGGCACCTTCGTCTGAAGTTACCCAGACTTTCCAGAATTGAATTAGTCTTTCACAAGAATCTGATAGCCAGCATGGAAGAAGACTTCTTAATATTTCTATGTGCGCGATATAGGAGCATCAATGTGGCTGTTCCTTCAACCTTGTAAATTTTAGGGAATGAGCTAAATCACAAGTAACAGTACAGGAAAGATAGAACATGGCATCAACATCAGATCTGAAATGCCAAAGACAGGAGTTTAATAAGACTAAAGGCATAAGAAGCCTGGAATGGATGTTGAAGAGTCAGAAGCCATTTGGAACTCCATACCCTATTCCTTCATTTCTCAAACTGGAAAAATAAATCTGAGAAAGCTTCAGTGGACTGCTCAGATGTCTGAGTCCATTAGTGGAACAGCTGAGGTACAGTTTCTTCACATTCAGAATGAGGACCTTCCTGGGCTGGGGGTTTAGCTCAGTGGTTCCGGTGCCTGCCTCAGAAGTGCAAGGTCCTGAGTTCGATCTCCGGTACAAAAAAAAAAAAGAATGAGGACCTTCCTTTCTCTACTCCACCACCTACAGAACAGTAGTAGTGAAGTATCAGGACTTTTTCTGGACCTGGGAATACTTCAGAGTCTATATCTCATCAGGAAGTTATCATAATTATACTATAATCATTTTCATTTTATGATTTGCCAATGAAACACTGGCTAATTTTAAAATCATAATAGGAAGTCCCATAATGAGAAGGCCACCAATAGGGGTAGAAATCAATCATCCCATCCATTAAAGAGACCAATAGGAAGCTTACTCCATTCTGGGTCTTCCAAGAGCACATCCCTACTACTTATGAAACTGGAATTAATTCCATTATATGCCATCACTTCACCCAGTTCACTTATTTCCACTTTGCACAGTTGGTTACCATTAGTTTGACTCCTTATCTATTTTTCTGTATCTCCAGATCAAAGGGTAGAAAAATTTGCCTTACTTGTCCTTCTGTCCTCAGCACAGAGTGAAAGTAGAAAAGAATCGTTGTTGAATGCATGAATGATGATAAGCTAATGAACAAGTTAGACATAATAATGTGTATTGGTTAATACTCTTCATACTATATGCCCCTTTCTAACCATCAATACATTTTTCTTACTCTTTCCCATCCTCTTTCCCCACTTTCATCACTCCATTCCATTCTAATTTTTAGACAAAGAAACTAAGATAAGGAATGTCCATGTTTCTGTTCACTCTTTTTTTTTTTTTTTTTTTTTTTTTTGGTACTGGGGATCAAACTCAGGACCTTGCGCTTGGGAGGCAGGTGCCAGAACCACTAAGCTAAATCACCGACCCTACGTTTCTGTTCACTCTTACACAACTAATTAGCAACAGAACTAGAATAAAATGCTAAGTTTTTAGAACTCACTCTTTTCCACTTTCCATACTGCCTTATGTGCTCTTTGAGTTCCCTTTTGTCTTCTACATACATGTGTGTTTAGACTATATTTCTTTATAAAAATATGAACATATATTCATTTCTATAATGTAGAAAGAAGAGCATGTTTTAAAAATGTGTTTGTTATGTAAGCCAGTAAGTCTCATAACTTTCTCTAGGAAAAATTTTAAAAGCTATTCATTAGTTTGAGAATTGCTCCCTACTTTATGATCCTTGTGAATATTCACAATACAGTATATCTTTAACCCTGGGCACTGGGTCATGAAAGTATTTTATTTTGTTAGATTCACTGTTCCTCAATTAATTTCATCAAGGATTCTTTCTTTCAACCTTGTACCCATTCACATCTCATAACTATTGTCCCATAGCATAGCTTGAAAAAAGCTAAAACAGAAATTTCTAAAAATAATGTATACATTATGGTAGAAGTGTTACTCTCTCATAAACACTGAGACTGCACTTAGGAGGAAGTTCAATCTCATGAAAAAAATCTACCTGTCCTTTTTAGATAAGTGAAGGTCCAACCTGAATGTCTTTGTACAAGTGTCAAAACCAGGGAAGAAAGAAGTCATTCTGCAGAGAAGAGAAGGTAATGAAGAATGCCGTCTCTTGGCTTTGACCATATTTGTACTGGGCTGAATGGGATGCTTGTCTGGAGTGTTAGCCCTTTTCACGTCCTGCCCAATGCCCACTAAGCCTTGAAGGATCAGTCTAATTTCACAGTCAAGTCTTAGGAAATCCATAATCAAGTGGGCTGCCATCTTGAAGTTCAGACAATGCATACAATCTTGTATTTTATAAAAAGGGAAAAAAGAATTCCCCAGGTCTACACCCCTGGCTCTCTTTCTTGAAACTGCAACCCAAATGATTTGCTTTATAATTCATAACACAATTATAGTTTTGCACTGTCTCCATATCTACTCCTCCTACTTCTACCTCTATACACGAGCTTAGTCTAGTTAATTAACTACTGTGTGCCTCTCCACCTGCAGCATAGGCTGTGCAAGGTCTAAACAGCAAATACATGTAAATGGTACATGTAAATACATGTAAAAAGTTTTCTAATAGTATATAACATGTTTATCTCTCAATAAGATAGCTACAATTTTAGCTATCATCATCATCACATTGCTCTATCTCCTTGGATGCCTAGTTTCTAATTTATCATTTCAGTATTCTATTAGCCCTTTGAGTTATTATCATTCCCATTTTAAAGACTAGAATCCAGAAATCAATGGAAAATGAAAGTAATATGAAACTCACGTATACATTATTATGTGTCAACAAGCAATTAAGATGCTAATTAGTAAGAGAAAGGCCAAGTGAATAATTATTTGAAATGACTGTAGAAGCATTATGATCCAAATTAATAAATTTATTTCCCTATTTTTCTTTTAAATTGCCAATCACAGCCCCTATGAAAACAAATATTCATTCCTGATTATTAGGATCAACATTAAAGAGAGAATCACAATGGCAACAAGATGGTTGTGACCATAAATATTGTTTAAACTAATCAATCAACAACTGTCAGCAAGTCTTCAAAGTTGAGAGACCACTTAAGTCCAAAGGTCTGCCACATGCCATCCAGTAAGAGCCATGGGTTTGCAGAACCTTCCTGGGTGTGCTATCTGCAAACACACTCAGGCACATATTTTGCATCTACGTTGATCATCACTGACCACAAACCAGGACCGAGTCAGGCATTCCAGAGGGCCATAATCCAGACCAGCACAACACTGGCCTCATGAAGCTGAGAACCTAGTGAGGAGAGTGATTTAGACCAAGATATTTCAACAGTGTTGCAGCAAGTGCCACAGGGCCATAGCAGTCATACTGAAATATATTTGTTTCTGACCACTCAGTTAATAAGAATAATTATTCTGTCCCTCAGAACCATAGAAACCAAATGCAAATGCTTTTGAGGAGAGGTAGAATTGTTTGCATGTCCTTAGAGCACCACAGCACTCTTAATTCAGCTTCCTCCTCCCATCTGTTACTCCTTGGTATGGGGTAAGGGAATCACTTGCTCTATGAGACTGATGCCCATGTTTTAACTTCTTCAACAAGGACTCCATTGCATGAGCTAATTCTCAGAAATAAATGTCCCAATAAAGGTAGCAGAAAATTAATAAATCCTGATACATGTCATATTTCATGTAATACAGCACTTCAGCGGTAAAAGTTGCATAGGATGTACTTGCTAAAGGAAAAGTAGTGACAACTTACAAATTTCAAGACCTGAAAGAATAATGGAATAAGGCTATGATGACCTTATTTTCCAAACCAAACATCAGGATACAGAATCTAATAAGGGACTTTTTTTCCACTTCTGAGATTAAACTGTCTCAGAGATATAGTTTAAATGCCAAAATATTGGCATTTCTGGGACATTGAGAGTATATGAAAAGGATAGTTGAAATCAGGAGTGTCCTGGAAAACTCAAGCAATAGCAGCCTAAAAGAATTTGCATAGGAGAGAGAGCTTTGAGACCTGTGGAGACTAAAAACAGAAGAGGAGGTAGAAAGGGCAGTTTTTAAGAGTTCAAGGAGAGAGTAAATGAATCTTGAAAATCTCAAAGTACAGAATGAAAGACAGGAAAGAAACAGATGCTTTTCTCACTTTATAAAATAATTATCTTCACTAAATTGACTCCTTTTAATCATCTGAGGTGTGTATGTGTGTTTCTGTGTCATATATAAATGTCAAACATTTCAAGTCAAAGGAATCAATATATCACCATGATCAACTATTCAAATGGAACGTGAATCCACATCAAAGTTTTCTGTTAGACTCTAAGTTACAAGCATCAGGTTAACCCACTCAAATTAACTTACCAGTGGATCATTTCATTTATTGAGATTGAGATATATGGATTATTAGGCCTCTCCTTCTGCTTTAGCTTCAATGCCAACTAAAACTGACTAATACTAGCAGCCTTTTCAAGTTTCAAGTTTACATTTCCAGGAAAGCATGTGATCATTCTTCATATTGTCCCAAACTAGTTTGTATCATGGGCAGCTGACCCAATTGTGGGTTTTCACCCACCGCTGATTGTGTAAGTCATGTCATGAGCAGGACTCCCAGCCACCTGGCTTCACTGAGAGAGGACTGTGGACAGGCTAACAGTGCAAAAGTGCAAGTGCTACTCCTAAGAAAACAGTATGGATGCCTACACTACAAGCAGAGCTTTTCAGCTCTTGTTCTATTTCCAGTCCACCTTGCTACTTTAGATGTGTCCACAGGTGTCTGCAGACAGCAGCATCTACTGAGTGTCATTCAAAAGATAGTAATTGATTATACTTCCCTCCATCCTCTGGGTGGGTGTTAAACTATTTGCTCTGTGCCTCCAATAGACAAGATATTGTACTTTCTTTCTTATTTCCTTTTAGTTTAGCAAAAGATGCTACCTCTATCAGATTTTGGGTGCTATGCTCATATTATCTCACCTACTCTCAATGTCACCAATGTATAATTTCCATACTTGCCAGTGATGTCTTGTGATTCACTGCTCAGTCTACCCCTAGACTACAGTAAGACAGGTCATAAGTGCAAGGGTCATAATGCCCATAAGACTGACTCTCACTGAAGATGGGGAAATTGGTGCATAGATACAGTGTTTCACTGACCTTGTCTCATTGGGGAGCTGCTTCTGGAGTATGTCCTACACAAACATTCAGAGACCACAGTGAGACTCAGCCCCAGTTCACAACGTAATATGCTCATAAATATACCTGTTATTTTTCCCATCCCTATCTCATTTTCTCACTTCTTTGAGAGACAATTTCTCAGTCAACTTTTGTTAAAATAAAACAAAGATGATTCTCAAGGGAACATTTCATCCACCCTTCCCAGTCCACTTATACCATCCCAAACCTCACCTCCAGGAGCAACTGCTCTCATCCTTACTTCTTACTACAATTGATTCTGAACGTCATCCAAGCTCCCAAACTCATACCAACACCCTGCCTTCACAGCCCTCCCACAACCATTATTCTCTCTCTCTTCAAATGTTGCATTCCCCAATTTAGGTTAGTTCTGTTGCACATGTTTTTTCATTTAAACTTCTAATTCTTCCTCTTTGCCACATGTTCCACTCCCAGAAGCTCACCAGTTTCTCCCTATGAGCCATTCCTCAATGTGTGGTGATGTCAGTAGCACTAATTTATGTCACTCCATGCTAAGGACGTATATAGGACACTGCCATTGAGCTACTTACCAATCACTGCCAGGACTCTTACCCCATGCCCTTCTCCTCTTATAGAAACTGAAAAATAAAGCAGATACTTAATTGCATTTCTAGCATCTCTTACAGCAAAGGATTCCATAAGGCATGGAGAACAGTTCCTGTCAACAAACATAAAAGGACTTCTGAGATAGCTTTTCCCCCTCCTTGACAAAGGAAAAAAAAATGACCCTCTCCCTTCATGTCTCCTTCCTTTTCTCCCTCCCTTTCTCTGTGATGGCATAGCACATGCCTGTTATGCACATACAGGTACCTTCCTGTCTTGACCTCTAAACACAGTTGTATAAGAAAGAGATTTCTTCTGCAGAAGCAATCTTGTAAATGTGAGAAGGATGGGAAACCCAGAGAATCACAGAGATGTCAAGGAACATATCGACATCACAGAGCCAAGGAATGAACACAAGGACTCCAGGCTTTTTCAGAAGGCAAGTGTCGACAGAAGAGGTGAGCTGATCCCAGGGCACAGGAGGAGGCTTCTGGGCCACCATACCATCCCCCAGCACAGAGGAGGTTAGCCTCACGGATGCCAGCAGCCCCCCCCGCCCCCCCCCCCGAAATGAGAAGACAAGTAAACAAGTTTCAAAACCAGACTTCCAGATCACCTAAAGCAACCCCAAAGGGAAATGAGATGGAACACTCTGATACTCAAACACCTGGACTCCCTGAACTGGCAACAAAAGAGGATCTGGAAAAAATGAAATCAGAAATAATTTCTCAGATAACAGCATAGATTTTGCTCATAGTGCAAGACATGATTAATAAATCTAGAAAGGACACTGATAAAAAAAAATAGAGGAGCTGAGGAACATGTTGGAATCCCAACGTAGGAAACAAATGGAATCCATAAAACAGATGCAAACAGATTTCCAGGAGATTAAAAATTCCATTGAAAGTCTACACAGCAAAATGAACCAATGTGAGGACAGAATTTCAGATATAGAAAAAAAGATTGCAATTAGTGACCAGGAAAAGAAAAATTTCTTTAAAATTGTAAGGGACCATGAAAAATCAATCCAGCAGCTGCTAGACGATGCAAAGAAGAATAACATCAGAGTGATTTGAGTCAATGAAGAAACAGGAGAGAGTTCAGATGATGTAAAAAAAACTGTTCACAGAAGTGATGGCAGAAAACTTCCCAAACAGGAGAAAAGAACTTGACATTACAGATAAGTGAGGCATGTAGGATTCCAACTAGCCTTGATCAAATAAAATCTACACATAGGCATATAACTGTTAAGATTCCAGAAACTAAACAGAAGAACAAAATTCTACAAGCAGTCAGAGAAAAGAAACAAGTCACATATAAAGGAAAGTCCATCAGAATCACAGCAGACTTCTCAATGCAAACCCTCAAGGCAAGAAGAGCTTGCAGTGATGTATTTCAAGCCCTAAAGGAAAACAGCCTCCAACCCAGATTGATGTACCCTGCAAAATTATCTTTTAAAATTGATGGAGAAATAAGATACTTTCATGAGAAAGAGCACCTTAGGAACTTCATGAAACCAGGACTTCAAACAATTTTAGACAATATCCTAGGAAAAGTCAATGAGGATCACAACCCCAGGAAGCCCAGCAGAGTGAATCTGTTGGGCACGACAAGAAATTAAATGGCAAAGGGGGAGAATCCAACAAACAGAAAACTAATGACAATGATAAGTCAATATGTATGAGTTATAACCATCAATGTTAACGATCTCAATTCACCAATCAAAAGAAATAGACTGGCAGAATGGGTCAAGAAGCAAGATCCAACAATATGCTGCATACAAGAAACACATTTAATTCAAAAAGAAACTCACAGACTGAAAGTTAAAGGGTGGAAAACACTACTCCATGTGACAGGAACACCTCCCTCCCCCCCAAAAAAAAGCAGGAGTAGCTATCCTCTTTACAGATCAAGTGGATTTCAAATGAAAATCTGAAACACTCTGGTCCCAAGAATTTCAGATAAGGGATAGTCAACTTGTATGTTCAAATCTATTGTGAATATGTGTTTTCATTCCTCCTAAGTAAAAACTTAAGAACAGAACTGTTGGTTCTTAACAGTAATACAAGAAATTTCTATATTGTTTTCCAAAAATCGTTTTGTCATTTTACATTCATATTAGCAGTATTAGAAAGTTCTAACTGGTTCACACCTAAGCTGACATTTGTTCTTTTAAAACTTTTAACTTAATCTCCCTAATGAGTGTATAATTTAATCTTGTTATTGTACTGATTAGTATTTTCTAATTATAGTGTTGCACACCTTTCCTTGTGCTGTACTGGCTATTTATTATCTTCTAGTGTCTACTTTTTAATTGGGTTGTCTATTAATGAGCTGTAAGAGTTCCTTATATATTCTGGTCATAGGTTATATGCATTATAAATACGGTCTGCTTAAGGACTACTTTTCATTTCCTTAACAATGTCATTTCAAGTTCTAAATTTTGATGGAATCTCATCTATCAATTTTTTTCTTTTATACATCATGTTTTTTATATCCTAGGAAATTCTTGTCTACCCTAAATTCATAAACATTTTCCCTTATAATTTCTTCTCAAAGTTTTATAGTTTTAGTCTTTCACATTTAGGTTCATAGATCCTTTCAAGTTATTTTTATGTATGGAAATAAGGGGTTGAGGTTAATTTTTTACATATGGATACCAGGTATTCTAGTGCCATTTGCTGAAAACACTATCTTTTCCTCTGCTCTTGAATTGAGTTTATGTTCTATAAAATGTTAATGTTAAATAATCTTTCAAAACTCAGTGAACCATATATGCGTGGTCTATTTCTAGATTCTCTGTTTTATTCCAATGATCTATATGTCTTTCCTTACACCAGCACTGCCTTGATTACTGTAGCTTTAGAGGAAGTCTTAAAATTAGGTACTAAATGTCTTCCAGCACTGCTTTCTTTTACTTTTTACTTTTCTAGGTCCTTTGTACTCGTACATAACTTTTAAATTTCAATATCCAATTCTTCATTTATAGCAAGTATACATAGACCTGAATTTTTATACATACCTTGTATTTTCTAATCCTGCTAAAATTCAGATACAAGTTCTAGGAGCTCCTAGAGATTTATTAGTATTTTCTGTGTAGATGAGCATTTCATCTACATATAAAGATTTTACTTCTACCTTGCCAATCCTATCCTAATTGTGTCATTTTATTGCCAGACTATTTTGGTTTGGGCCTATATTTCAAAGTTTAATGGACAGATGAAGAGTAGGCCTACCTGCCCTTGTTCCCCACCTTAGGGAGAAATCATTGTATCTTTTCCATTCATATAGGGCATTTTTGCTGGAAGTATAGAGTACATGGATTATATGTTGAGAAGGTTCTGTTCTACTTCTAGTCTCCTGATAGCTTTTACCATGAACAGCTGTAGAATTTAGTCCAATACTTCTCCAACTACTGACAGGATCATATGGCTTTTTCATTTCCTCTGTTAAAATGATGACTTTGGGGGGTGGATCTTCCAATGCTGAACCAACACTGCCATCCCTATAATAAAACCACTTTCTACATACTGCTAGATCTGACTTCTAATAATTTGTTTTGTTAAACAAATTTTTATCCATGTTCATGTTTCTTTCTTCTATTATCTTTATCCAGTTTTATTATTAGCATAATGTTGATTTCCTAAAATGAGGGGAGAAGTGTTCCTTCTTTTTTCTGTTTTAAAAGTTTGATATAATTTATCAGTTAAAATGTATATGAGCCTGTTGTTGTCATACAGGTAGGTTTTCAAGCTAGGAATATACTTTCTTTAATAGGTGCTATTCAAATTTTATATTTCCTCCAGAGTTAGTTTCATTAATTTGTCTTCCGAGGTACTTCTTAGAAGTTGTCAAATTTATTTCAAAAAAGATTTTTGTAATATGCTTTCCATATCCTTTTAAATTCTGTAAAATCTGTGGTAATGTCTCCTAGATTTTGATATTATAATTTTTTAAATGTATAATTGATATTGTGTAATAGGAAGAAAAGGTCTAAAGGAGCAGGGGAAGTGAGAGGGGTAGGGGAAAGGAAAGAAGGGAAAAGAAAAATATGAGAAAAGGAAAAAAAATGGAAACAAAGTCTTTGCAAATAGGGAAGGGTGGAAGGGGTGAAGGGAGGGCAGGGGAAGGGGAAAAAAATAAGAACCAAGATACTCATGTAAAGGTTCAAGACCCCAAGGATGAATATAACTGTATTTTATACCTAAAATGGACCAATAAACTTAATGAAAAAAAATAAAAAAGAAGGCAAATGTCCTTTGGCTTATGTAACTATTGGTTGAATTTTCTTTTACTTTTAGGCAAAATAATGCTGAGAGTGGGAAAAACATGGTAGAATTCATTAATTTTACCTCTCAAGCAACACCTGTGTGTTAACCACTTAGCCATTGCAAAGCATGATAGAAATGTAGAACATGTACAGAGCAAAATCCCTTCACTGTGTTGGAGTATAGCGGAAAACTGATAATGAAGCCACCAAGTCTAGAAGGGGGGATACCACTGAATGTGCTGGTCAGGGATGCTATGGCAGCTTCCAGAAGGCAGAAGGTGCTGTGGACTATGGTGAGAGTGAGTCACTATAGTCATAAAAAATTTAAATAGATTTTTAAAAGATTGTGAAGGGAATTCCAAAAAAGGAAAGTTACATGAGCAACAATATTCAGCATAATTGTATAAGACATGTGGGGAAAAGCAAGTCAGCCAAACATGGCTTCAAAAATGGGTTGATGTCCTGGATATTGTGGAGCTTTAGTCACTATTCTTTGGAATGTGAAGTTCATAGTTGTTAATATATGCTAGGAAGGAAGAGGAGAGAGATTGTGTTGGAAGGCAGAAATCACAAATATGATCAATCTAAGGAAATAATAATAATAGTAACAATTGGTTGAACATTGAAGTAGTCACTATGATAAACATATTGGGAAAATTATCCCTTTAATTCTCTGGGCTGATGCTCTGCCTGTGGATTCTCTAGTCCTCTGTACTCCCCTTTCTCAGAACACCCACCATATTGACTGTCTAGTGCTCTCCTCTATCACAGCTCCCACCACACTGATTGGCCAGTCCTTTCCTCTATCACAGCACTCCTATTCTCAACCTGTCTTCTCCACTAGACATCAGACAGCCATCTGGTAGGAACAAGGACTCATCCACCTTGGAATCCCCACATCATCCCAGGACTTAGCAGAATTTATGGACCATAGTCACACTGCAAAGTGTTTGCTGAATGAATGAAAGTCTTTGTGCTCAAACATTAGGTTGGCTGACAAATGAAGATTATTTCCTTAAGTTTAAGGCACAACATTCCATAATGGGGAATGTAAAATTAAGGGAAGCATGGCTAGTTTGAGCCAACTCAGCTGAGTAGGCCCCTTATACCACAGCCTTTATGCTAACCACATCTACTAAGTCCAAGAATGCAGGAAATAGAGATTTTATACAACAGCAGAGAGCAAGACTGGTCAACACTCCCAGGATTCATCCCAAAGTACTGTACACTACTGAAAGGGACAAAAATGAGCCCAAGGGAGTTCATGGGGAAGTGATTGTTATGTAAGGGCTGAACACTTGCTTGTGAACTGAATTATTTGCAAAGAAAAGCATTCATGAGGTATTACAAAGAATTATTATGAATATATGTAATTTTTATTTCCAAACATGTTGAAACCAGAATACAAAACTAGAAGCAGGTATTAATTATCATTAGCCCAGAGTATTAATTTTGGATTCATTTTAATTGTACAAAAATATTCAAGGATTAAAAAAAAAACTTTCTGTATGTATGAATTTTTTATCATTGTTTTAAATTAATACTTTGGTTATTCCTATATTCCCTACATTAATCACTTTCCTGCTGCTGGGACAAAATACCCAAAACTTACAACTTAGAGGAAGAAAGATATAATTGGTCTCATAGTTTCAATGGATTCAGCCCATGGTCAACTGGCTCCAAGGCAGAAATGATATGGCAGAATGACATAGCGCAGAAAAGCTGTTCATCACATGGCATCCAGAAGCAGAGAGACAGAGAAGGGAAGAATATACCCTTCTAGGTCACACCCCTGGTGACCTGCCACCCTCCAACTAGGCCTCACCCCTAAACATGGGACTTTTAGGGGACATTTTATATCTGAATCATAACATTCTGTTTAATTGGTATCACACCTGCAAGAGAGTTTTCTGGTTTGGGTGGTGCCTGTGTAATGTGGACCTTTCTTCTTTTTTTTAATATTATTTTATTGGTACATTTTAGGTATACAATATAATGACATTCACCATTGGAAATTTGCACCTTTACATAATCTCTCTTGGTTCTTATTTTCCCCCCTTCCCCTGGCCTCCCTTCAACCACTCCATCCCTCCCTATTTACAAAGACTTTGTTTAAATTTTTCCATTTTCTGATATTAATTCCATTCCATTCTTTCCTTTCCCCTACCCCTCCCACTTCCCCTTCCCCTTTGCCCCTTTTCTTCCTATTTCACATTATCTGTTATATCTTTAAGTCCTTATTTACACTTTCAGTTGCTCACACTAGAGAAACTTCAGTATTTACACATGTGTGTCCTATTTATTTCACTTTAAGAGTATCTCCTCAATGTGCATACATTTAGCTATAAATGTCTCTAATTTCTCATGTTTTATGGCTGAGTAGTATTCCATTTTATGAAGAAAAAAAAAAAACATTTTCTTTATCCAGTCTCCAATTGATGGGCAATTGGGCTGCTTCCAAGTTTTAGCTACTACAAATTGTGCTGCTATGAACATGGGTGCACATATATCACTGTGGTGTGAATCTTTTAATTCTTTGGGGAAGATACCCAGCAGGGGAATAGCTGAGCCAAATGGGACTTCCAGTCCTAGTTTTTTGTGATATCTCCATACTTATTTCCACAGGGGTTGCACCAGTCTACGCTCACACCCACAGGGGAACAGTGTTCCTCTTTCCCCACAGCCCCACTAGCGTTTGTTATTGGTTGATTTCATGATAGCAGCCATTCTTTCTGAAGTCAGATGGAATCTCAGAATTGTTTTCATTTGCATCGCAAGAATGATCAGTGAGGTTGAACATTTTTCATATGTTTGTTTGCTATTTCTACTTCTTTGTCTGAGAAATGTCTGTTCATTTCAGATGCCCATTTTTGGATTAGGTCTTTAAATTTGGGAGGTCTGATTTTTTTAAGTTCTTTATAGATTCTAGATAGTAGACCTTTGTTTGAGGAACAGCAGGTGAAGATTTTTTTCCCACATTGTGGGTTGCCTCTTCACACTGCTGGTGGTTTCTCTTGCTGTGCAGAAGCTTTTTAATAAGAAGAGATCCCACTTGTTGATTGTTTGTGCTACATCATAGGCAACGGAGGTCTGGTTCATAAAATCTTTTCCTATACAAATTTCTTCAAGAGTTCTACCTAACCTCATTTCCAGCTGACTCAGTGTTTCTATTTCAATATTTAGATCTTTAATCCATTTCGATTTTAGTTTAGTGCATGGTGAGAGATAAAGGTCTAGTTTTAATCTTTGACAAGTTGCAACCCAATTTTTCCAGCACTATTTACTAAAGAGGCTATCTGTCCTCCAGTGAGGGTGTTTGGCTCCTTTATCGAATATGAGATGGCTGAGTGTGTCTGGAGTTGTTTCAGCATCCTCTAATCTGTTCCACTGGTCCTCAGATCTGTTTCTTTGCCAGTACCATGCTGGTTTATGACAGTAGCTTTGTAGTATAGTTTCAAGTTGGGGATTGTAATACCCACTGCCATGTCTCTGTTACCTAGAATTGCTTTTGCTATTCTGGGTCTCTTCTTGTTCCAAATGAATACTTCAATTGTTTTCTCAAGGTCCATGAAGTATGCTGCTGGGATTTCAATTGGGATTGCATTGAATCTATATAGCAATTTTGGAAGGATGGCCATTTCCACTATATTGAGCCTTCCCACCCAGGAGCAAGGGATGTCTTTCCATTTTCTGACATTGTCTTCATCTCTCTTTTCAGAGTGCTATAGTTTTCAGAGAAGAGGTCTTTGATTTCTTTTGTTAGGTTGATTCCTAGGTATTTCAGTTTTTTGGATGCTATTGTGAAAGGAGTTGTTTGCCCTATTTCTGTCTCAGTCAGTCTGTTGTTCATGTAGAGGAAAGCTATTGATTTTTTTGTGTTGACCTTGTAACCAGTTACTCTACTGAATTTGGTTATTAAGTTTAGAAGACTTTTGGTGGAGTTCTTGGGGTCTTCTATATAGAGTATCATGTCATCTGCAAATAACAACAATTTGACTTCTTCATTCCTTTATTCCTTTTATTTCTTTCTCTTGTCTAATTGCCATGGCTAAAGTTTCCAAAACTATGTTGAACAGGAGTGGTGATAGTGGACATCCTTGTCTTGTTCCTGATTTTAGTGTGAAGGGTTTCAATTTTTGACCATTTAGTAGGATACTGGCTTTTGGTTTTTCATAGATAGCTTTTATCAAATTGATGTAGAGACTGTC
The DNA here is from genome assembly GCF_053883595.1 of Heterocephalus glaber. NCBI lineage: Eukaryota > Metazoa > Chordata > Mammalia > Rodentia > Bathyergidae > Heterocephalus > Heterocephalus glaber. Next base: position 25,492,975 of record NW_028258151.1, on the reverse strand, counting down.
TATTCCAATTTTTTCTAGGGTTTTTATCATAAATATGTGTGGGATTTTGTCGAATGCTTTTTCTGCATCTATTGAGATGATCATATGATTTTTGTCCTTGGCTCTATTGATATAGTGTATTACATTGATTGATTTGCGTGTGTTGAACCATCCCTGCATCCCTAGGATGAATCCCACTTGGTAAGGGTGTATGATCTTCTGATGATCTTCTGCATTCTATTTGCCGGTATCTTAAGGATTTTCACATCTATGTTCATTAGTGAGATTGGCCTATAGTTCTCCTTTTCGGTTGGGTCTTTCTCTGCTTTGGGGATCAAGGTGATGCTTCCTTCCAGGAATGAATTTGGAAGTATTGCTTCCCTTTCAATTTCATTGAAGAGTTTAAACAGCAGTGGCAGTAGTTCCTCTCTAAATGTCTTGTAGAATTCAGAAGTGAAACAATCAGGACCCGGGCTTTTCTTAGTTGGTAAGTTTTAAATTGTGTTTTCAACTTCATTGATTGATATTCAGTTGTTTAGAATTTTTAGGTCTTCTTCATTCAACTTTGGTAAATCATATGTGTCTAGGAATCTGTCCAATTCTTCTGTGTTTTCCATCTCATTGGCGTATAGGTTCTCAAAGTAGGTATTGATGATCTCTGGACTTCTGCTGGGTCCATTGTAATTTCATTCTTTTCATTCCTAATTTCATGGTTTGGGGCCTTTTCTTTCCTTTTTCTGATAAGGCTGGCTAAGGATTTGTCAATTTTGTTTATTCTTTCAAAGAACCAACTCTTGGCTCCATTAATTTTTTGTATCACTCTCTTCATCTCCATTGAATTGATTTCTACTCTGATCTTTATAATTTCCTCCATTCTATGGGCTTTGGGTTTGTCCTGCTCTTCTTTTTCTAGAAGCTTGAGGTTCAGCATCAGGTAATTTAATTGGGATCGTTCTGTTTTCCTAATATCCATATTCACTGCTATGAATTTCCCTTGAAAGATTACTTTCATTGTGTCCCATAGATTCCTATATGCTGTATTGTCATTGTCATTTAATTAAAGGAACTGTCTGATTTCTTCTTTAATTTCCTCTGTGACCCATTGGTTATGCAGAAGTATGTTGTTCAGTTTCTATGTGTTTATGAAATTCTTGGGATTTCTTTTGCTATTCCCCTCCAACTTCATTGCATTATGGCCTGGTAATATACAGGGGATAAATTCAATTCCTTTGCACTTACTTAAACGTGTTCTATGAGCGAGTATGTGGTCTATTTTGGAGAATGACACGTGTGCATCTGAAAAGAATATGTATTCTGATTTTGTGGGGTGGAACACTCTGTAAACATCTGTTAAGTTCATTTGTTCAAGAGTTTGATTGAGTTCTAGTATTTCATTACTTATTTTTTGTCTAGTTGATCTATCTATTTGTGACAGTGGTGTATTGAGGTCCCCCACTACTATTGTATTAGTGCATATATGACTTTTCATGTCTGTTAGTATTTGTTTTATATAGTTGGGTGCACTATCATTTGGTGCATATATATTTATGATTGTCATCTCTTCCTGTTGGATTGTTCCCTTTACAAGGATATAGTGTCCTTCTTTGTCTCTCTTAATCAGAGTTGGTTTGAAATCCACTCGATCTGCAAAGAGGATAGCTACTCCTGCTTTTTTTCAGGTTCCCATTGCTTGGAGTATTGTTTTCCACCCTTTAACTTTCAAACTATGAGTTTCTTTTTGAATTTAGTGTGTTTCTTGTATGCAACATATTGTTGGATCTTGTTTGTTGACCCATTCTGCCAGTCTATTTCTTTTGATTGGTGAATTGAGACCATTAACATTGATGGTTATAACTCTTACATATTGACTTATCATTGTCATGACTGTTTCTTTTTGTTGAATTTTCCCTCTTTACATTTAATTTTTTGTCATGCCCAATGGATTCATTCTGGTGTTGTGATCCTCGTTTTCTTTTCCTAGGATATTTTTAAAATTTTTTGGAGTACTGATTTGGTATTCATGAAGTTCCTAAGGTGCTCTTTCTCATGAAAGTATCTTATTTCTCCATCAATTTTGAAAGATAGTTTTGCAGGGTACATCAATCTGGGTTGGAGGCTGTTTTCTTTTAGGGCTTGAAATACATCACTCCAAGCTCTCCTTGCCTTGAAAGTTTGCATTGAGAAGTCTTCTGTGATTCTGATGGACTTTCCTTTGTATGTGACTTGTTTCTTTTCTCTAATTGCTTGTAGAACTTGGTTCTTCTGTTGGGTTACTAGAATCTTAACAATTATATGCCTATGTGTAGATTTTATTTGATCAAGGCTAGTTGGAGTCCTATACGCCTCACTTATCTGTATGTCAAGTTCTTTTCCCCTGCTTGGGAAGTTTTCTGCCATTACTTCTGTGAACAGTATTTTTTAATGTCAACTGCACTCTCTCCTGTTTCTTCATTGACTCCAATAATTCTAATGTTTTTCTTCTTTGCATTGTCTAACAGCTGCTGGATTGATTTCTCATGGTCCATTACAATTTTGAAGCAATTTTTCTTTTCCTGGTCACTAATTGCAATCTTTTTTTCTATATCTGAAATTCTGTCCTCACATTGTCTCATTCTGCAGTGTAGATTTTCAATGGAATTTTTAATCTCCTGGAAATCTGTTTGCATCTGTCTTATGGATGCCATTTGTTTCCTACATTGGGACTACATCATGTTCCTCAACTCCTCTCTAAATTTATTAATCATGTCTTGCACTATGAACACAATTTCTGCTGTTATCTGAGAAATTATTTCTGATTTCATTTTTTCCAGATCCTCTTTTGTTGCCACTTCAGGGAGTCCAGGTGGTTGAGTATTGGAGTTTTCCATCTCATTCCCCTTTGGGGTTGCTGTAGGTGATCTGGAAATCTGGTTTTGAGACTTGTTTATGTGTCTTCTCATTTCAAAGGGGCGGGGGGGGTGCTGTTGGCTCCAACACGGCTCACCTCCTCTGCACTAAGAGTGGTGGTACGGCAGCCTGGAAGCCCTTTCCTCTGCACTGTGAGTGGTGGTACCTGGACCTTTCAACTAACAATTATTTAGCAGTTACCATGTGGCTTTCCCTTCTCTAATGTATAAACATTTCCTAATTTAAACTTCTCAGCCACTATGAAGAATAGGTATTGTTGTACCCCTTCTCTGATGAAGACAATGAGGCTTGGAGAGTTGAAATGATTGATGCAGGGTTCCATATTAAGCAGCAAGAAGGTTAGAGCTTAAAACCACTCCTACTGAATCCAAAGCTCACAGTTCTAACTGTTGCACTCTCCCCATTTCAATGGTAGGAAAACTCTGCCTGCAAGTGCCCTTTAGAAAGAGGGAAACTGGGGAACAGAGTGGGGGGGGACATCTTTCCATTTTTGAATTGACACCTAGGAGGCTCGTGAACAAATTCAGTACACAATGTCATTAATTTTAGCTTTCCTTAGATGGTTTCCAACTTGTCTTTTTATTTCTATGATCTCTCCCATATGTAATGCTTATATTGATACTGATAATTATTATTACATATCATTTTTTATCACCAATCTATTTCAAGTCACCATTTATAACAATAGGAGACCATTGTATATGTCAAGTTGGAAGAATTTCTTTTAATTTCACAACAAATTTAATAGTTTCCTTTATAAATTATTAATTTTCTAATTATTATGCATATTATCCATATGCATACCTAGAGTGTTGCTTTTTAAAAAGTATCTCAAGAGAAGACATACACATAGGCAATTCTGTGATAAATAATATACACTGATCATATGTACCTATTCTAAAAACCCATTAAACATATTGATCTGAAAAAGAAAATCTGATTTTAAAAGAAAATCTGACACTGTAGAGCAAAGTGACTTACAACTTGCAAGAATAATGAAAACAGATGCAAACTAAATGAGTCTCCAGGCATCCCAAGGACCAATGCAAAAGATTAAAGAGTGAATGGTATAGTAAAATTTAAATTATATCTACTTATTTTACTGAGTTGGTGACTTGAGAATCATTTGATGAGCCAATTAGATGGAACTGGTTATTTGCTAGGAGGTCCAGCCCTCCATCAATAGTAAGTATATCTACAGAAATAGTGTTCAAAGAGTGCCTGAGTATGTATAAAGTAGATGCCCAGTAGTCTTGGAAATGATTATGTCTGCACCATACAACCATAATTAGTTTCTTAGCTGGATTCCAGCCTCGAATTTTTGTGTGGTGTCCTTGTATTCAAAACTTGTGTGGTGTCCCCAGAGAACTGTTCCTGCCTCTGCCCTCTGGTGTACAATCTTGGATGGTGAAACTGCCTTTCTTGGCTTCCAAGGAACACCTAATCTTAAACTCATCTTCTCTTGGGTCCATACTCCTTCCTGTGAAGCCCTCATTAATTTTCCTTGGATCCCCTGCTATCTCTTTCTGCCAATGTTTGCTATTTCCCTAGACAATAAACCCTCACTGGAGCCCCTTTGGACAGATACTTTTTGCCCAGCTGGGACCTCTGCTGTTAGGACCTGTAAATGGGCCAGGTCCTCTAGGCGAGATGCTGACTGCGAATCAGCACTGGGAATAGACCATACTTCTCGGTCTCCTTTGGTCATCCATAATCACAGATTTCTTAAATAGTACTCTAAGTGGTCCTGTAGCTGACTATTTGCATTTCACTTTAGATATGTATGTGGTCTATTTCTTTATCTTTTTATGCAACTTGTATCATGTTCACTTTCTAGATGAACATTTAACTTTTTAACCACTATATAGTTCTCCTGTGAGATTTTTTCCACTCTAAATGGAAATGTGTCTTTCCTAATGATTGAAATATCCATCTGTGCCCTGGACTAATAGGCCACATTAGTTAGAGTAAATACATTCGAATTGACTCGTCAAACCTGCCAGGGGTATTAAACCATCTCTCCCTCTGAGAGCTATAGGAACATTTCAAGTTTACTTGGATCCTGCACACACAGAATTCGATTCTTTTTCTCTCTACAGGATTCCATCATAAATATGTCTCCCAAACCTGATCCTCATTAAATCTATTTCAACTACTATTTTATCAATCCTCTCTGAAATGTGAATGTTTGTGTGTGTCTGTCTTACTAAAAGTTCAAAAGAGGCAGCATGTCAATGTAATGTAAAATTGAGAAGAGGTTTTAAAAAACTATTTTGGAGTGACTACGCTGATCTCTCGTGTATATTAGGAATGACTTCATATAGAATTGTGGTCATCTATTTTATTCCTCCTCCAAGAAGGGTCATAGTACAGCCTACCATGTAAAGCACACATATCACTCACTATGTAAGGCTACTGTGCCTGGCTTTTAGTGTTACCCTTCATGTATTGCAGATTGCAGTGCTTTCAAAATCTTCTTTCATTTCATTTTTAGGCCAAGCCAGTGAAATTCCATGCTGGTAGGGGTCCTTTAAATAATTCCTTTGAGATACGGCCCCCAAAACAAATATACTATATATAAAACTTTGCCACAGTAAACTCCACAGCATCTCTTAACTTAGTTGCAGCTGTTGGCCTTAAACTGTAAAACTGGATGATACACCATGATTGTGATACAGGAGCTTTAATATGGGCACAGGTGTCATGTCAGAAACATCAGAGAGTGAGTAACTATTAGCAATAGAAGAAAGCATTATTGGCTTACTTATGTATGAAAAGAGGCTACCCTGAAATCCTGGCAGATCTTCAGAAAAGCCATGATTGCAATAAAGTGAGCACCATTAAAGGAGAGCCTAGAGCTTGCACTCCAAAGTATGCACTGAGGGTAAAGCCATTGCTGCTACACCTGCTGCAACCAGCTGGCAAAGCTGAAGTGTGTCCCTTAGCTGGGCAAAGACTACCCAATGTGCAAGCCATTTGCAAGCTACCAGGGTATTGCTATTGTGTCAGGTAAATTTTGTTAATGGAGCTACATTTTCTCATAACCATAATAGTATATGCCAAACACAACTCTTCTAAAGAAGCTTTCAGATAGATTTAGGGCCTTAGTGAGTCACATCAGGCTACAAGTCAGCAGCACATCCATCTCGTGCATCCTTGTGGTAGACATTTTTACCAAAGGAGCTTGAAACAAATATTAACACTCTCAAATCTGGCACAAACTCAAAGATTCATTGTTAGGATACAGAATGGATGTTTACTGCCTATGGGTTTTTTAATTGGAATATATAATTCTGTAGTAAAAATGTCAAGTCAAATGGATCTGTAGAATGGTGGTTCATTTGAGGGAACCTAAGCATGATGAAATGAAAGTGTAGCTCTCCTCTATCTGAAGAAGTGGCTGTCTCTAAAGGAGAATGTGACTTGGGTGTGACACATACGCACTAGTGCGAGAAGAAGAGAAACTGTCTGTAACCAATCTGGTCACCCATAGTAATCCTGAAGGTTACAACAGTGACCTTTGTGAAAAATCATACCATCTTAAACCCAAGGTCTTATTGAATAAGCTTTTCAAGTACTATTGTTCATTTCAATAAAGAGTTATTAGGCACTGCAGATGGTACAGCCATCAGTGGAAAGGTTTGCAAAAAAATAATTCTTGGCTCCAAATGTTGCAGGTAGGATTTCTCTAGAAATAGAATATAAGATGGAGATTTGTAGGCAAGGAGTTTGTTAAAGCATTTTACTAGCATCATCATCTGGGAGGAAGGCAGGAAGGCAAAGATCCACCGGGGAGAAGTGAAGCCACTATGCAGTCTAGCAAATGCTTCAGGTGGCTGCTCAGAGGGCACAGAGCTAGGATGACTCCCTGAAGTTGTTTCAAATGAAGCCTAGGCAGCCAGGCCTTTACAAAGCACATTGAGCAGCTGCTGCATGTGATGAAATGGTTTTCTTCAACCAAAGGCAGTTCTCAGAGAGAAAACCACTGGAAGCTGTCAACTGTCAACACTTTCAAAGGCTGGGGAAATAGATGTCTCATCCTGAGGGAGACAGGGGGACCTAGGCAGCACATCACAGCATCTACTACATCAAAGAAGAGTATGTGTGCAGCAGTTTTATTTCTGAATTAAATGAAAGGACCAGTTATTTTTCTGCCACCCAATCAAATCATTGAAGGTTTAAGCAGCTGTGAGACCCTAAAATGAATCATTTAAAACTGGACAATAAAAATAGTGCTGTAGTTGTGACTTTTCTTTTCATGGAGAGGAATTTTTTTAAAATCATTCTCACAAGAAGATGGAAGGAAACAAAATAACCTAAGTGAAATAAACTAAGTGTGAAATAAGTGATACTACATGATAGTTCACTCAATTCTCCTTACATTCAGGATTTCCCTAGCAAGGCATCTTCTTCCATATGAATAGCAACTGTTTCTTTTTGGCATCCTGAAATTACAGTCCTTGCTACCTGTCCTGGTAGAAACAAAATGACCAGCAAAATTCACCTAATATATTCACTAGCTCTACATGCACTGGCAGACAGGCAGGTCTGCCCATGCCCTACCGAGGTCCTGAGTGGCACAGAACACGCCGAATCAGCCCACTGCAGACAGGCAGGTTTGCCCACGCCCTACCGAGGTCCCGAGTCATGAGGAATATGACGAATCAACCCCCTGCACACAGGAAGGTCTGTGCACGCCCTACCAAGGTCCTGAGTCACACGGAAGACACCGAATAACCCCGCTGCAGACAGGCAGCCACCTGGTTCCACACTACAAAGATGCATAGAACACCAGACCACCAGACCAAGGTACTGAGTCCCGCTGTTCCCGGCCCAGAGGTAGGGGCTTCTGAGCCGTTGTCCCACTGCTCCTGGTCCAGAGGAAGGGGCTTCCCGGCCACCATCCCTCCCACTGCTCCCAGCGCACAGAAAAGGGGTTTTGGGTCACCATTCCTACCGCTGCTCCCGGCCCCTGTCCCACCTCACCCAGCTCAGAGGAGGTAATCTGTGCAGGCGCTAACAGCCCCCTGCCCCAGTCAAAATGAGAAAACATGTAAATAAGTATCAAAACCAGACTCCCAGATCACCTACAGCAACCCCAAAGGGAAATGAGATGGAACACTCTGATACTCAACCACCTGGACCCACTGAACTGGCAACAAAAGAAGATCTGGAAAAAATGAAATCAGAAATGATTTCTCAGATAACAGGAGAAATTGTGCCTCTAGTGCAAGACATGATTAATAAATCTAGAGAGGTGCTGAGGAACATGATGGAATCCCAACATAAGAAACAAATGGAATCCATAAAACAGAAGCAAATAGATTTCCAGGACATGAAAAACTCCACTGGAAGTCTACACAGCAGAATGAGCCAAGGTGAGGACAGAATTTCAGATATAGAAGATAAGATTGCAATTAGTGACCAGGAAAAGAAAAATTGCTTCAAAATTATAAGGGAACATAAGAGATCATTCCAGCAGCTGCTAGATGATGCAAAGAAGAATAACATAAGACTGATTGGGCTCAATGAAGAAACAGGAGACAGTGCAGATGACATAAAAAATCTCTTCACAGAAATAATGGCAGAAAACTTCCCAAGCAGGGGAAAAGAGCTTGACATACAGATTAGTGAGGCATATAGGACTCCAAATAGCCTTGATCAAAAAAAATCTACACATAGGCATATAATTGTTAAGATTCCAGAAACACAACAGAAGAACAAAGTTCTGCAAGCAGTCAGAGAAAAGAAACAAATCACATACAAAGGAAAGCCCATCAGAATCACAGCAGACTTCTCAACACAAACCATCAAGGCAAGAAGAGCTTGGAGTGACATATTCCAAGCCCTAAAAGAAAACAGCCTCCAACCCAGATTGATGTACCCTGCAAAACTATCTTTCAAAATTGATAGAGAAATAAGATACTTTCATGACAAAGAGCACCTTAGGAACTTCGTGGATACCAAACCAGCACTCCAAAGAATTTTACATGATATCCTAGGAACAGACATTGAGGATCACAACCCCAGGAAGCAAAGCAGAATGAACCCATCTGGCATGACAAGAAATTAAGTGTAAAGGGGGAAAACCCAACAAAAAAGAAAAAGTCATGGCAATGACAAGTCAATACATTTCAGTTATAACCATCAATGTTAATGATCTCAATTCACCAATCAAAAGAAATAGACTGGCAGAATGGGTCAAGAAGCAAAATCCAACAACATGCTGCATACAAGAAACACATTTCATTCAAAAGGAAACTCATAGACTGAAAGTTAAAGGGTGGAAAACAATACTCCATGTGACAGGAACCCAAAAACAAGCAGGAGTAGCTATCCTCTTGGTAGATCAAGTAGATTTCAAACCAACACTGATTAAGAGAGATGAAGAAGGACACTACATCCTTGTAAAGGGAACAATCCAAGAGGAAGAGATGACAATCATAAATATCTATGCACCAAACACTAGTGCACCCAACTATATAAAACAAATACTAACAGACATGAAAAGTCATATATGCACTAGTACAATTGTAGTGGGGGACCTCAACACCCCACTGTCACAAATAGATAGATCAACTAGACTAAAAATAAGTAATGAAATACTAGAACTCAATCAAACTCTTGAAAAAATGAACTTCACAGATGTTTACAGAGTTTTCCACCCCACAAAAGCAGAACACACATTCTTCTCAGCTGCACATAGGTCATTCTCCAAAATAGACCACATACTCACTCATAGAACATGTTTAAGTAAGTGTAAAGGAATTGAAGTTATCCCCTGTATATTATCAGACCATAGTGCGATGAAATTGGAGATCCATAGAAAAAGACACTCAAAAAATTTCATAAACACGTGGAAATTGAACAACACATTTCTGAATAACCAATGGGTCACAGAGGAAATTAAAGAAGAAATCAGACAGTTCCTTCAATTAAATGACAATGACAATACAACATATCGGAATCTATGGGACACAATAGAAGCAGTTTTACGAGGGAAATTCACAGTAGTGAATACGCATTTTAGGAAAACAGAACGAGCCCAATTAAATAACCTGATGCTGAACCTCAAGCTTCTAGAAAAAGAAGAGCAGGACAACCCCAAAGCTCATACAAGGGAGGAAATTATAAAGATCAGAGCAGAAATCAATGCAATGGAGACTAAGAGAACGATACAAAAAAAATCAATGAAGCCAAGAGTTGGTTCTTTGAAAGAATCAACAAAATTGACAAACTCTTAGCCAACCTTGTCAGGAAAGGGAAAGAAAAGGCCCAAATCCATGCAATTAGGAATGAAAAGGGTGAAGCTACAACAGACCCAGCAGAAATCCAGAAGATCATCAATACTTACTTTCAGAACCTATACACCAATAAGATGGACAACACAGAAGAAATGGACAGATTCCTACATACATATGAATTACCAAAGTTGAATGAAGAAGACCTAAAAATTCTGAACAACCCAATATCAACCAATGAAATTGAAAATGTAATTAAAAACGTATCAACTAAGAAAAGCCTGGGCCCTGATGGCTTCACGGCTGAATTCTACAAGACACTTAGAGAGAAACTGCTGCCACTACTGTTTAAACTCTTCAATTAAATTGAAAGAGAAGCAATACTCCCAAATTCATTCCTGGAAGGAAGCATCACCTTGATCCCCAAAGCAGAGAAAGACTCAACTGAAAAAGAGAACTATAGGCCAATCTCACTAATGAACTTAGATGCAAAAATCCTTAATAAGATACTGGCAAACAGAATGCAGAAGATCATCAAGAAGATCATACACCCTGACCAAGTGGGATTCATTCCAGGGATGCAGGGATGGTTCAATATATGCAAATCAATCAGTGTAATACACTATATCAATAGAGCCAAGGACAAAAACCATATGATTATCTCCATAGATGCAGAAAAAGCATTTGACAAAATCCAACATGCATTTATGATAAAAACTCTACAAAAAATTGGAATAGATGGTCTCTACCTCAAACTGATAGAAGCCATCTATGAAAAACCAACAGCCAATATCATACTAAATGGTCAAAAACTGAAAATCCTTCACACTAAAATCAGGAACAAGACAAGGATGTCCACTGTCACCACTCTTGTTCAATATAGTTCTGGAAACATTAGCCACGGCAATTAGATAAGAGAAAGAAATAAAAGGAATAAAGATAGGTAATGAAGAAGTGAAATTGTCTTTATTTGCAGATGACATGATACTCTATATAGAAGACCCCAAGAACTCCACCAAAAGTCTTCTAGACTTAATAACCAAATTCAGTAGAGTAGCTGGTTACAAGGTCAACACACAAAAATCAATAGCTTTCCTCTACACTAATGACAGACTCATTGAGAGAGAAATAAGGCAAATAATTCCTTTCACAATAGCATCCAAAAAACTGAAATACCTAGGAATCATCCTAATGAAAGAAATCAAAGACCTCCACTCTGAAAACTATAGCACTCTGGAAAACGATATTGAAGAGGATATAAGAAAATGGAAAGTCATTCCTTGCTTCTGGGTAGGAAGAATAAACATAGTGAAAATGGCCATACTTCCAAAACTGTTCTACAGATTCAATGCAATCCCAATTGAAATCCCAGCAGCATACTTCACAGACCTGGAGAAAACAATCCAAAAATTCATTTGGAACAAGAAGAGACCTAGAATAGCAAAAGCAATACTAGGCAATAAAGACAAGGTAGCAGATATCACAGTGCCCAACTTGAAACTATACTACAAAGCTACTGTGATAAAAACAGCATGGTACTGGCAAAGAAACAGATCTGAGGACCAGTGGAACAGATTAGAAGATGCTGAAACAAAGTCAGACACACTCAGCCAACTCATCTTCGACAAAGGAGCTAAGCACCCTCACTGGAGGAAAGATAGCCTCTTCAGTAAATGGTGCTGGAAAAATGGGCTTCAACTTCCCAAAGATTAAAACTAGACCTGTATCTCTCACCATGCACTAAACTAAAATCAAAATGGATTAAAGATCTAAATATTAAAATAGAAACTCTGAACCAGTTGGAACAGAGGTTAGGTAGAACCCTTGAAGACATCAGTGTAGGAAAAGATTTTATGAACAAAACCTCAGTTGCCCATGAACTAGCACAAACAATCAACAAGTGGGATCTCTTCTTATTAAAAGGCTTCTGCACAGCAAGAGAAACCACCAGCAGTGTGAAGAGACAACCCACAATGTGGGAAAATATCTTCACCTGCTCTTCCTCAGACAAAGGTCTACTATCTCGAATCTATAAAGAACTTAAAAAGATCAGACCTCCCAAATTTAAAGACCCAATCCAAAAATGGGCATCTGAAATGAACAGACATTTCTCAGACAAAGAAGTAGAAATAGCAAATAAATACATGAAAAAATGTTCAATATCACTGGTCATTGGAGAGATGCAAATGAAAACAACACTGAGATTCCACTTCACTCCAGAAAGAATGGCTGCTATCATGAAATCAACCAATAACAAATGCTGGTGGGTGTGGGGAAAGAGGAACCATGCTCCACTACTGGTGCGAGTGTAGACTGGTGCAAGCACTGTGGAAATCAGTATGGAGATACCTCAAAGAACTAGGACTGGAAGTCCCATTTGACCCCACTATTCCACTGCTGGGAATCTTCCTCAAAGAATTAAAAGAATCATACCACAGTGATATATGTGTGCCCATGTTCATAGCAGCACAGTTTGTAATAGCTAAAACTTGGAAACAGCCCAAATGCCCATCAACTGGAGACTGGATAAAGAAAATGTGGTTTCTTTATAAAATGGAGTACTACTCAGCCATAAAAATGAGAAATTAGAGACATATATAGCTAAGTGGATGCACATTGAGGCGATATTCTTAAGTGAAATAAATAGGACACACATGTGTAAATACTGAATAATTTCTCTGGTGTGAGAAACTGAAAGTGTAAATAAGGACTAAAGTGTATAATAGGTAATGTGAAATAGGAAGAAAAGGGGCAAAGGGGAAGGAAGTGGGAGGGCTAGGGGAAAGGATAGAAGGGAATGGGATTAATATGAGAAAATGGAAAAATAGGAACAAAATCTTTGTAAATAGGGAGGAATGGAGGGGTTGAAGGGAGGGCTGGCCAAGGGTGAAAAATAAGAACCAAGAGAGACTATGTAAAGGTGCAAATTTCCAATGATGAATGTCATTATATTGTATACCTAAAATGTACAAATGATTAGAATGAATAACCGATAATGCAAAATAGGAAGAAAAGGTCCAAAGAGGTAGGGGTAGTGGGAGGGGCAGGGGAAAGGAAAGAAGGGAAAGGAAAAATGATGAGAAATGGAAAAAATGGAAATAAAGTCTTTGTAAATAGGGAAGGATGGAGCGGGTGAAGGGAGGGCTAGGAATGGGGAAAAAATAAGAACCAAGATGCATTATATAAAGGTACAGTTCCCAATGAGAAATGTAATTGTGTTGTATACCTACAATGTACCAATAAAAGAATTTAATACCAAAAAAAAAAAACTCTACATGCATTATCACTTATTAATTGTCAAAACAACTCAAGGAGATATATATTGTTATTATTACCATTCTTCTACACAAGAAAAAATTATTTTACAGAAAAAACAAGTAACCTGCTCAAGGTCACATAGACTGCATAGCAGAGCCCAAATTCCAAATGATCAGACCCAAGATACACTAACAGTTGTTCTGAGTACTCTCCATTTGTCCCTAAAGAATCCCTTTCCACCCCTCTCTACCTGCTGTGTCCCAACAGGCTGATGCCTACAGACTCCTTCAATTATGTTCTCTGGTTTTCTCATTTCCAGTTCATTTGAACAAAAAAAATTAACAGCAAGAAGTGAGACCAACAGCAAGGTATTTATTTATTACCTGTTTTACTTCCTTCTAGGCCATAGGTTGGCTTTTACCCCATTCCTCTACTAAAGTTTCTTCCTACAATTAGAGACAGGGAGAGAGAGATGGACAGAGACCACATTCACATAATTTTTATTACAGTATTATGGTGGTTAAAGTGAAGTGTCAATTTGTCCTTGGGGTCCTCCAAGAGATGGGTAAAGCACATGTCTGGACTGGCCTGGGTGAGCCATTGAGGCATGGTTTTAGAGTTGATGTCTGGTCCCTAGCATCTTCCTCTCTGACACTGTTCCCCTTCTCTGAATCCCAGCTGTATAACCTAAGCAGCTTTGCTGAGCCATGCTCTTCCACCATGAGTTTTCTGTCTTGGAGCTAGCTGATCATGGCTTAACTACTTTTAAAACATGGGCCAAATTAAACCTCTTTTCCTTTAAGTTGTGGGTGTCAGGTATTACATCCAACAACAGGAAAGCTGACTAATAAAAGTATATTAGTATAATTGTTCTGCTGTAATATATTGTTTTTGTCAATTCCTAATTATGTATAGGAAAAAATATAGTTGATCCAGGTTTTGGTACTATCTACATTTTGAGGAATTCACTGGAGTCTTAGAATGTATCCCTAAGTAGATAAAGAGGATAGCTTATTCCCCGGCCTCTTCCCTTTGATAATATGAACTTACCTAAATAAGGTTTTCACACTCAACACTTTCGATATTTTGAACCAAAAAATCCTTTGTTGTGTACATAAGGAGTATAGGATAGTAGGATATTTGCCAGCACCCTTGAGCAGCCCACTAGATGTCAAAAGTAATTCACTAGTTGTGACAAATAAAAATGTCTCCAGAAAACAAAAATTACCTTCAGTTGAAAACCATGCTCTAGAGTTAATGGGAAAAGAACTACAAGGCAAATACAAGATTCACCCTGAGAGGATAAGGCAGAAGGATTGTGAGTTTGAGCCTAGGCTGGACAACTTAGCAATTTAAGAGACCTTGTCTCAAAAAAATAAAAAGAGACTTATGGAAAGATGGCAGAGCAGTGAGCAGCAGCATGTCAGCCTCTCTGAGACTGGGAGTCCATATGAGGGAGTGTGGCAAACTGAGGAAGAGAAGAAGGAGGCAGGTAGATCCCCAAAATCCAGAAAAGTTCTGAACAGTGAATTGGAGTCCATGAGGAGAATGAGGTGATGGACCTCAATGCAGAAGAGAGGAGGCAAACTGCACTTTTTCCGTGACTCCCAGCTCATGGTGTGAGAGAAGACTTGAGCTACAGAGGTGCAGTGTTGGTGGGGGCCCCTGGAGGTCTCCAGGGAGAAATACTTCAGTGGAGTGGAGCAGTAGATTCTGCGGTCTGTGGTGGCTGGTAAGTGACTCTATTCCACATATCCCCAGGAGAGCCGTGGGTTTGCTCCATCTTGGGGCTACTAGTGTCTGGGTGTGGCACAGCCCTGGGAGATGCCCAGGGTCAGGGAGCTGAGATCAACCCAGCAAGAAATACCCATAGTGTTGTGGGCTGAACTCAGGTCGCAGTTCCAAAGCCAGAGACCAGGATCAGCTTGTACTTCTGCACAGTTGAACCAGCACCCCACCCTATTGCTGCTGCGGGCTTGTTGGGATTATATAGAACCTCAACCTAATCCTACTGCAGGCTTCCTGGGATCATGCAATATGGATCTGGGCTCTGCCTGCCTCCTTTGTCTACCAGTGACAGCAACAAACTGTAGACCTCAGGAGATAACCACAGGCTTGAAATCAGAGAGAAATATCTCTCTTGATCCCTTTCTTTTTGTTTGTTTGTTTTAGTTGTTGTTGTTGTTCAATTGTATATTCTTGTTTTATCACAGGTGTGAACATTGTTTTTAGTTTTTTGGTTTTGTTAGGTTCTTGTATTTGTTTCTTTCTTCTTGGTTTCCCTCCTGTCATCTTCAGGAGTCTCCAAAAGGTTAGGCAGCCTTCATCTGTCCTTCAACCTTGCTTCTACTCTCTCTCTCTTCTTTTATTTCTCTATTCTTTTCCTCCTATCCCTTTTAAATTTTCTCATGAGAGGGTAAAATTGCTCAATTGAGGGGATATTTAATGTATATAAATTTCTGGTTTGTTTTCTGTTTTGTTATATAACAATGGGTCTTGTTCATATGGTTAAAGGTGCCAAATCAATACTTACCATAGTCATTTTCTAGGCTGTGTTAAATCCTGTTGATATTATTGATTGTACTACTTTAGCCAAAGTGGCATACTTGTTTCAATCAATTATTCTTCCTTGTATGCCAAGACTGAGATTGCCTGAGAGTCATAAACAACACTTTAGTCCAGTACCAAAGAACCAGAGGATAGGGCAAAAAGGCAGCAACTTCTCATTCCTAATAAACTGAAGAGATAGGATCTTTTGACAGACTCAAAAGCCAAAATCCAACTATACCTAGATGACATCTCTGAAAAGTAGTTACTTCCTATGGAGTCCTCAATACTAGAAATCAAACTACTTACCATAAGCAATTTACAAGCATGAATACAGAAAATAAATTTTATAAAAATAGAAAATGAGAAGATATGTACGCAAGATGCAACCCCAGACCTCCAGCTCCCTCAAACCCAGGGGCCAGTGAGGTAGAACAAATCAAAAGCCATCCAACTGAAGTCTCTGAAATGATGACAGCAGAAATAACAAAGCAGATGAATGAGGCTCTAGAAAAAAATCAGAAATAATCCCTCACATGACTAAAGAGATGATGATTATAATTAAGGTTAAGGAATCTGGAATAGATACAGATAAAAAAGTAAAGGATCTTAGGAAAATGATGGAAAGTATGAATGCCCAACATAGGAAAGAAATGGAATCTGTGAAATAGATTCAAACAGATATCTAGGAGATTAAAAATTCTGTCAAAAGTATAAGCATCAGAATCCACCAATGTGAGTACAGAATACCAGATCTATACGACAGGTTTGTAGTTAGCAATCATAAGAAGAAATAATTCTTAAAAATACCAAGGGACCATGAAAAATCAACCCAACAGCTGCTAGATGATCCAAAGAAGAATAACATAAGATTTATCAAAATAAATGAAAAATCAGGAGATAGGACAAAGGACATAAAAAAATCTTGTTGACAGAAGTAATGGCATAAAACTTCGCAAGCATGGAAAAAGAATTTGACCTACAGATAATGGGCATATAGAATTCCACTTAGCCATGATAAAAAAAACTACAATAATACATATAATAGTCAAGATTCCAGAAATTCAACACAAGAACAGAATATTAAAAGCTATTAGAAAAAAATAAACAAAATCACCTTTAAAGGAAAGCTCATCAGAATCACAGCAGACTTTTCAATATAATCCTTCAGTCAAGGAGAGCTTGCAGTGAGGTACTTCAAGCCCTAAAAGAAAACAGCCTCCAACCCAGATTGACGTACCCCACAAAACTATTTTTTTTAATTGGTGGAAAAATAAGATACTTCCATGATAGAGAATACCTGAAGAAATTCATGACCACCAACCCAGCACCTCAAAACATTCTGAAAGGCATTCTAAAAAGAGATAATGAAGACTATGATTCCATGAACCCCAATAGAATGAATCCACCAGACAAGACAAGCAGTTAAACAATGGAAAGGGAACCAATAACAAGAAAATAATAAGACAAGTTTAAATCAATACATGTCAATTATAACCATCAATGTAAATGGTCTCATATGATACAAGGAAAATTTATAGCAGTGAATTCCCACATCAGAAAAAGAGTGAGCTCAAATAAACAAGCTAATGCTTCTTGAAAAAGAAGAGCAAGTCAAGCCCAAAGCAGATGCAAGAGAGGAAATTATAAAGATCAGAACAGAAATGATGCAATTGAGACTAAGAAAATAATACTGATAATCAATGAATTGAAGAGGTGGTTCTTTGAAAGATTAAATAAAATTGACAAACCCTTAGTCAACCTTATCTGGAAAAAGGAAAGAGACTCAAATACATGCAAATGGAAATGAAAATTGTGAAATTACAACCCTGAAGAAATCCAGAAGATCATCAATACCTATCTGTACTTTTTTTGTACTGGGAATTGAACCCAGGACCTTGTGTTTGCCAGGTAGGCATGGCGCCACTGAGCTACATCCCTGAATACCTATCTGTATTCTAATAACATGGAAAATATAGATGAAATTGACAGGTTCCTAGATACATATGAATTACCAAAGCTGAATCAAGAAAAAATAAAAATTCTAAATAACCCAATATGTCAATAAAATTCAAGATGCAATTAAAAATCTACCAACAAAGAAAACCCCAAGTTCTGAGGGATTCACTGCTGAATTCTGCAAAAAATTTAGAGAAGATCTAATGCCACTACTCCTCAAACTCTTTAATGAAATTGAAAGAGAAACAATACTTCTTAACTCATTCCTGGAACCATTACCCTGATACCAAAACCAGAGAAGGATCCAACCAAAAAGGAGAACTACAGGCCAATATCCCTAATAAACATAAAAATCCTCAATAAGATATGCAGCAAATCAAGATTATACACCATGACCAAGTAGGATTCATCCTAGGGATGCAGGGATGGTTCAACATACACAAATCAATATATGTAATACATCATATTAACCAAACCAAGGACGAGAACTATATGATCATCAGACACAAAAAAAGCATCTGACAAAATGCAACACTCATTCATGATAAAAAAAAAAAACCTACAGAAAATTAGAAGAGATGGTCTTTATCTCAATCTGATAACAACCATCTATGACAAACCAACAGCCAATGTCATACTAAATGGTCAAAAAATAAAAGTTGTTTTCATCACCTGCTGCGCAAGCACAAAGACCTGAGTTCGATCTCTGGTACCAAAAAATAAATAAATAAAAAATAAAAAATAAAAAAATAAAAGCTATGATTCTAAAATCAGGAACAAGACAAGGATGTGCACTATCACCACTTCTATTCAATATAGTTCTGGAGACATTAGCCAGAGCAATTAGACAAGAGAAAGAAATAAAAGGAATGAGGATAGGAAAAGAAGAAGTTAAATTGTCATTATTTGCAGATGACATGACACCCTACAGAGAAGATCCAAAAACTCCAGATTTAATAACCAAATTCAGTATCATATCTGGATAGAAAGTCATTATTCAAAAATCAATAGCATTTCTGAACACAAATAAACTCACTGAGAGAGAAATTGGAGAAACCACACCTTTTACAACAGTACCCCAAAAAAGTGAAATACTTGGGAATCAATCAAATGAACAAAGTAAAAGACTTTGAAAACTACAGTACTCTGAAAAAGGAGATCAAAGAGATTATCAGAAAATAGAAAGATATCCCTTGTTCTTGGGTAGGAAGAACCGATGTACTGAAAATGGCCATAATTCCAAAATTGTTATACAGATTTAATGCAACCCCAATGAAAATAACAACAGCATACCACATAGATTTAGAGAAAACAATCCTAAAATTCATGTGGAACCAGAAGAGACCTAGAATAGCAAAAGCAATTCCGGGCGACAAAGGCAAGACAGGGGGCAACACAACCTCTGACTTGAAATTATGCTACAAAGATACCATGATAAAAATAGCATGGTACTAGCAAACAACATATCTGAGAAACAATGCAACAGAAGAGAAGATGCAGACACAATTCCGAACAGACTCAGTCACCTTATCTTTGACAAGGGAGCCAAACATCTTCACTGGACGAAGGATGGCCTCTACAATAAATGGTGCTGGAAAAACACACTTTCCATCTGCCAAAGATTAAACCTAGGTCCATATCTCTCACCATGTTCTACACTAAAACAGAAAAGAATCAAATATCTAAATATTAAAACAAACACTAAATCTACTGGCAGATAAAAATAGGTAGAACTCTTGAAGACAGTGGTGTAGACCAATGCTTAATGAACAAAACCCCTAGCACACAGGAAATATTATAAAGAACCAACAACTGAGATCGTGTCTTATTAAAAAGCTTTTGCACAGTGAAGGAAACCTCCAACAGAGTGAGGAGACAACACACAGAAGGGGAAAAAAATTTGCCAACTGTTCCTCAAAGAATTAATATTTAGAATATATAAACAACTCAAAAAAATCAGACTCCTCAAATTTAAAGACACAATCCAAAAATGGGCATCTGAAGAGAAGAGACAATTCTTGGATGAGGAAATACAAACAGCAAATAAATATATGAAAAAAAAATGTTTAACATCACTGGTCATTCAAGAGATGCATATTAAAACAATGCTGAGATTCCATCTCACTCCAGAAAGAATGGCTATTATCAAGAAATCAACCAATAACAAATTCTGACAGGGCTTTTGGGAAAAGGAAATCCTTCTCTACTGTTGGTGGGAGTGTAGATTGGTGGAAATCAGTGTGGAGATTCCTCAAAAAATTAAAACTAGAGGTTCCATTTGATCCTGCTGTTCTCCTTCTTGGTATCTTCCCAAAAGAATTAAAAGCACCATACCACAACAATGCATTCTCAGCCATGTTTATAGCAGCACAATCTATAATAGCTAAATCTTGGAAATAGCCCAAATGTCCATCAGTGGATGAATGAATAAAGATGATGTGGGGATTTTTAATACAATGGAGTATTACTCTGCCATAAAGAAGGATAAACTTGAGACATTTTTAGGTAAATGGATGCACCTTAAGACCATACTGTTAAGTGAAATAAATTGGTCACAGATATCACATTGTTTCTCTGTTGTGAAAAACTGAAAGGGTAAGGACCAAAATGTATAATAGATATTGGGAAATAGGAAGAAAATGTTCAAGTGGGAAGGGGAATGAGGGAGGGAGGAGGGGAAAAGGAAGGAAGGGAAAGGAAAAAAAAGAGAATAGAAGGGAAAAACTGAAGGCAAGTCTTTGCCTTCATAATAAGGGGTGGGGTAAGCAGAGAGGAGGGGATTGGGGGAAAAAAAGAACCAAGATGAACCAATTTTTTTAAAGTAAAACAATTAAAGGGTGGGGCTGGGGATTTAGCACAGTGGCACCATGCCTGCCTTGCAAGCACAGGGTCCTGAGTTCAATCCCCTGTACCAAAAAAAAAAAAAAAAAAAAAAAAAAAATTAAAGGGCAAGGCACATAGTTTAATCTGAAAGCCCTGGGTTCAAACTTTAGAACTACAAAAGGCAAGGGGATGAGGAAAGGAGTGAAGGAGAGTAAGAAGAAGGAAGATAAAGAGATATTTCAAAAAATATTATTCTGCTACCTTTCTACCATTGTTAATTCATATCCTCCACTAAGGCCACTTACTCTCACCTTTGTTAGTCCTAAGACAATAAAAGCTACGTTTTCATGGAGAATCTATTTCTGTCACTTTCCTCCTTCCTTAGTCCCACACCTTATCCAGGCAAGTGACTTCGATCTTTAAATCACTTTGCCATCTCTGCATATCAATGGGCTTGGAGAGGATCATCTCTGAGGTTTCCCTCAGCCCTGCTCATCTACAACTCCAAAGTTGCACTTTTCCTATTGAAAAATAGTACCTCCGATGATCATCTCTCCCCTGTATCTGTGAAGCATATAAAACTAGGATAAATTTTTATATACACAATCACTACCATTTCCTTTTATTTCTATATTCTCTAATCATTCTTTTCCTTTTTTTAAGATTCCAGGACATGTGTCTACAAGAAATACACTTTTGTCATCCTAAAAAGAAACTGGAGGCATGACTACAGTTGAAGAATAAAACAATACCAACAAATCTGATGGTTCATGCCTGGTGGTGACTATTTGGACCATATTCAAGGACCCGCAGTAGAAATCCTTCATTAACATCATGACATTTCCATTATTGTTGGTGTCAGGAAGGAAAGTACTGAGTGTTTGGGGGCTGAGGTTGTAAATTTGTCAAATGCAATTATCCACAAAGTTTAGCTCCACAGTAACTGGAATGCTATCTTCTACTTCTCATGAGCCCAGTGAGTAGAAAAGGAAGCAGAGGGGTAGTTTGCAAAATGTATACTATGATAACAGCAACCTCCTGTTTAAATGAGAATGACGTGAATGAATTTGTAAAGCTTTGAATCACATACGAGAGCTAAAAGGTCAATTAGAGCTAATGAGGCCAAGGGACACGGTGTTTTGAAGGGAAAGAATGAGGCAATATATACACGAATCACAAAATAGAATGCAACTCAAATATAGTTTTCAAACCACAGATAAAATGCGGGCTTAAAGCAGTATCTCTCTGGATGCAAGAACTGGGTGCTGAATCTCACTCTTTAAAAGACTGAAGCTAACCAACTCTCAGGAGGAAATAGACAAGTTCCCCCTGAGCAGCATCCCAGACACCTGCCATTCTGAAAACTGGCCAAGAGGCCTCATGATCACTCCTTCAGATGCAATTTCAGGCACATCACTCACAGCAGAACACTTGATTCTGCTGTATCCGAGGACTAGAAAATATTAGCTAGGTTTCTGGTTTGGATGTTGCTTTAAAAATTGTCACAGACTGGGAACAGTTTGGGAAATTAAAATACACCAGAATACAGAGTTTCCCTTGGAATTCACTGCCTACAACATAGGGACAAAAACTTGCAGGAGAAGAACATTGCTCCTATTGGTCAACAGCACCCAGAACTAATCCTTTCTTCTTATTTGGGATCTTGATTGGTCTCACCATAAGTTTTCAGTACAAGCAAATCTCAGAAACTCCAGGGCATCCACAGAATCACTCTCCATGTTGCAAGGGGGCAAAATGTGTAAGTGGAAGATTCAAACTTTTTAAAAAGACAAAAAGTTCTCTTAATTTAGTCAAGTGTTAAAAAAAAACAAAAACCAGATAATTATAACTCAAATTCACTAAATTTAAGTGCCAAGGACACGAAGTGGCAGCTCCATAAGCAAAATTCAGAGAGCAAATGCAGTATTAGTTGTGGTAAGGAGAACGTTTTGGAAGAGCTGAATCTGAATGCCATTAGGAGGGAGATAAATTTCCCTTCTCCATTCTCTTACTGTACATGATATACTGGCCTGCATCTGTCTCATGTGCTATTTGTCTAGGCCCTAAAAGCATGTGTCTTGTAAGCTCTTATTATTCAGGATCCTTAGTTGCATATGATCAAATCTGTTGTAACCGAGTTCAGCAGAAAAAAATCATTTGTTAAAGGATGTGAAATAGCTCACAGAATCAATAAAAGGACTAGGGACATAGACTAAGGAGCTACCCGAGCAGAAGAAATCAAGAAGGCTCCCAACTGGGCACAGTAGGCACCATCACACTCCTCTCCAGACCTGACTACTGCCACCACCACCCTGCCCAGAAGTGTGACCCTCACCCTGCCTCTACCTCACTTCGCTCAGTCCCAACTCCAACTCTTTGAGGTAGAACCAGAATTTTGTACCTTCACCTTGGTTTCAAATTTTTCTTCAACACAGAGGACAGGTAAGGTATAACTAACTACCTATTAAATTGTAAAATTACAAAAGGAAAGTTTTTCAAACCACTACAATCAATTTCTTACTCTACAAGTGAAAGAAAATAATAAATATTCTTAGTTTGATGTAATAACACCTTTTCTCAAATGTTGAAGAGGGTGCATTTCACCACATACTTGCTAAAATGTAATTGTTTAAAATATAAAGGCCTCAAACAATATAAAACCACAAAAAATAACTAAAAGAAAATTAATTAAACAAGTACCAATTAATAAAAATATGGAACCAAAAATAAATATGGTAACAACTTAAGGTAAGGCTAACTACTATATTGGCCATGAAGTAATTGTGTACCCCAGAAGCCAAGGCAAAATGAGAAAGTCAACACTTTACACACTTTTTATTGTTTACCAGGGAACTGTAGCTATTTTCTTGCTCTGAAGTGAGATGATCATATCATAATGAATATACAAGGATGCTATCATAATGAAAGTAAAATGATGCTGTCATTAATAACAATTTCACAAAAGCTTGAAGACATACAGTAGTTCTATTTATCATCATTTTTATCTCAAACTTTAAAGAATAATTATAAATTATAGTTCTGTGATAGTGTTTCTACAGAAAATCAGATAATACATTTTAGTAGATGGCTAGCTCATGGTGTGCTTTGGTATTATGATAAAGCCTCAAGAATTTGATAAAAATAAATGATTCAACCCTCTCCAATACTGGAAACCTAATTTTCTCTGCAGAACCTCTGATGAGCAGTATGTAACAGTCAAGTGCAGACAGAAGTCCTTCATACGAGCTCCCTGTGCTGCAGGGCTGTGGGACATGATTAAGTTCTCAAATGTAGGCAGCATCACCAGGATTGCTCTATGGAAATTAAAAACCTCAAGCTGTCCTCTTACTTGGATACTGGAGGTACACTGTAGAAAGAGAAAGGATAAAGTTTATTTTTTTTCCCAAGCAGTAGTTCTGAATTAGTTCAAATAATTGAACAAGAGTTTAACAGAACTCCCAGAGTTCTGCATATAAATAACGGGATTAAAAGGCAAAACTGGACCTAAAATTAAAAAGTCAAAATTCTAGTCTTAGTTTTCTTAAATAATATAACATTGGAGACTTGATCATTTACCTCAGGCCAAAAGAAAAGGAGCCAAAGCTATGGCTGAAATTGATATTTGTGCAACAAATTTCCTCAATGCTTAGTGACTTTGAACAACAGTTTCTGAGTAATAAATGTGGGCACAGATGAGATGGGATCTCTGGTTTTGGATTTCTCAAGGCCAAAACCATTTGAAGCCAAAACAGGATAGGCCCACTTGTAAATTCACTCTTATTATTGTTGTTTGCAAGTTCAGTTCTCCATGAGTTGTTGGCCAAAGTCTTCCTGCAGTTCCATGTCATGATGGTTTCTCCATACATTGCTTGTGATATAGGAACTGGCTTCATTGGAGCAAGTAAAAGGGAAGCATGGTGCCAGAAAGACTGAATTAAAATCCTTTTGCAAATTACTCTCGGGTTGACATCCTATCACATTTGCTGCAGTATTCTATTTGTTTAAAGCAAGCAACCAGGTCTGGCCCATGCTCAAAGAGAGGGTGTTAGGGCTCATGTCTATATCCCCTCAAACCCTCACACAGTCACAGGTAGGGCTTTTTAGAGGTGGCTGGATCTAGACTGTGTGATGCTAGGATTAAGTGTGTGATGCTGACATCAAGGATGTGTGATGACTAAATTAGTTCCCTGATTGGTTTGGCATAATTATGGGTATGGATAAGAGGTGTGAGCGCTACCCACTCTAAGGGCATGTAGCCTGGATAGAATATAAGGGACAAAAAGAAGACTGCTGTCATTTGCTGCTGTTTTGCTGCCTTCTGCCTGTCATGAACTGTTTCTCCTCTGTGATGCCCCTCTGCCATGCCATCTGCCTTAGAGCCAGCCAAATATGAACTGAAATCTCTACAAACTGTGAGCCAAAATGAACCTTTCCTCCTTTAATGTTGGGTGTCAGGTATTTTGTCTTAGCCATGAGAAAAGTAAGTAAGGCAGAGGGAATACATAAGACTGTGAATACTTGTAGGTAAGATCATCACAAGCCATGTCAGAAGCCTCCAACCACAAAAAGAGAAATAATAGCCTGGGTGTTGAAGCAAAAAGAAGTCAATTACTGAGACTTGAACTAAAGTCATAGTTTTCAGTCAAATTTAATGTCTTTTCAAACAATATATTAAAATAAAATATTAAAAATAGGTCAAAGTATGGTTAGCCTCCCTGAAGCATTAACTAAGATGAAAGGGATAGTGGACTCTTATTCTTATACCCTAATACACTTGCACCATAATCCCAAAGTAAGGCTCTTTTTCTCCTAGCATCAGGAGTTTAGGTATAGTCTGAGTTGTCCATCAGCTGCCTAATAGGGCGTTGTGCCAGAGGAAGAAGTGAGGAGCTGCTCCAACTGAAGATGGAAGCAAGCCAGAGCATCTCTCACCCACCTTTCCAAAACCCTCATGGAAGCCAAAATAATTAGGACTTGACAATATATTTTCAGATATTTAATGGAAAAATCAAGCACTTATTGAATATCTGAAACCCGAAACTCCACCAAGAATAATTTGAAAAGCAATCATTGGAGTCAGAAACCACATAAAATTCCAGCCTATTGCAACCAAAAAGCAAAATCTGAGGAAGCTAATTCTTCCCGATGGGAACAGCAAGGCAAATGGGAACCTGAGTGAGTGGCAATTGGGTTGACATAGAGAATCCAGATAAGACTGGGGCTGGAAGAGGTAGAAAACTGGAACAGAAGCTCATCTGACCATCTTAGCCCAATTTCTGGGCTTTGTCTAGAACATTCTTGGTGCAATGAAACTATAAATGGACACAGGTGAGCTTTATTTGCAGTAGCTGTATGCCCTGATTTTGGGGGGGGTTATATTTGTGCTATTATTAATGGCCCTCTTTTCCACGCTCAAGACTGTTCCAATTTGAATAGTAAATTATTTCTAACACTTATGGACTCAAAGGTTAAGTGACATATGCCTGTAAGGGCTAGGTGTTTTGCCTTACTCATTATTCTTCTCCACATCTTTAATTTCCTTTTTAATGATAAATTCTCTACTCACTGTCATCTCTTTTTTTTTGGTACCGGAGATCGAACTCGGGTCCTTGCACTTGCGCAGCAGGCGGTGAAACCACTGAGCTAAATCCCTGGCCCTCACTGTCATCTTTTACTCCTTTCTACTGAAGCATTTTATAGCTTTCTGTTTAGGATTAGGACACAAAGTCAAAATCCTTCAGCCTGAAATAACCTGGAGGTTACCTGGTAGACATCAGCAGGGTTTTGATCTACATGTAGACATTCATGTGCTGATGGGCTATATCTTAAAAGGATCCCAGCTTCCATAAAAAGAGATGACTGCTGGTTGAGAGGCTGAACAGAAGTATCAAGCAGTATCCTTCAGTTGTGGCCTGTGATAAATAACTATTGTGGGGCCTAGGGGAAAGAATGCTTATCAGTAACTAGGGAAAAACCTTATTGAACAGACCTTGACCTATATTCATTTTTGGACTCTGAGCTTGGGCATATATTCCAATAACCATACTCATAATGGCAACTTATCTCTTCTCCAATAAACCAATTCTCTTGTGAATTTGTAAGCCAGATCCTCTTAAATTTGGGAACCCCAGGCAAGAGGGATAAGGATGAGATACAGCACAGGCAAATTGCAGCTTCCAGGGCTAGTAACACCCATTGGGCAAAATCGTGAACTTCTCTGGGCCTCAGTTTCTTCATGTGTAAATGAAGGTCCTAGGTAGACAGTCTAGATGCTTCTTTTCATCTCCAGTTATAAATATCTGTGTTTGTAGCAGTGCAGTTGATAAAATGTTTTTGAATGAGTTCCTCATGTTGGAAGTATACCTCCATCTTTTCCAGATACTGGGACAAACATGAATAGATACAGTCCTTTTCTTCAAGGACAGTTCATCTTAGTGGAAGAGACAATCAGACATTAAAATGTTGGAGGTAAACTTAGATCTCTAAGGAGGACATGGAAGAAGTTTCTGGTTTGGGATAATCAGGTAAGACTTCTTGAAGAAGACAGCAACAGCCCTGAGCTTTTATGGACGCAGAGGAGTTAACTAAGAAAAAAGAGATGAAAAGCATTCTAAATAGAGGACACAGCATGAGTGAAGCCATGGGAGAATAACACTTTGATCTGGGGTAAAATCAAGCTAGTTCAGCAACACAAGTGCAAAGATTCAGGCTAGAATGATCTGTAGAGGCATAAGCCCAAATACATATTAAGAAATGTTTATGATGCCCTGTATTTGATGGTGGACTATGGGTATTTCCTAAGCAAGAAAGTAACATGCTCTGAACTCAATCTGGGTTTCTCTTCCAGACATGTGTCTATTGAATAGTAAACAAGAAACCAGGATAAACTCAAATAAATATTCTAGGACCAGTGCAACGTTCAATTATTATAGCTGATAGATGCAGGGGGCTTCAGAGCTATCAAATAACAGGGTAAAAAGGTCATCACTTTTGCAAATTTGAAATGAACAAATACAAAATGTGAGGATTAGAAAAGATACAGAGATTGATTAGATCCAATCATTTCATTTCAGAGGGTAAAAGGAGCAAGCCTTCAGAAGTCACTCTGTCCTGAACAATTCCTCTCTCTTAGTCACACTCTAGCTTAGCTGATAACTGCAGAGAGTCAATTATTTGAAAGCATCGGATAAAGTAAACTCCCCAAATTACACATACACAACTTGATGTTTTATTTAAAAACATATAAATATACATTCATTTGCCAATCTTTCTGTCCACAGCCAAAGTATTTCTTTGAATACATAAATACATAGATTATTTAGTTTTCTTTCCTGAACAAAATATAAACACAACACATCATCTAAGATTTACAGTTTTGATTTCTTTAAAGTAAGGCAAAAGGCTATGTGCTAAAGAATCAAAGCATCTTTCCATGTTTTTATGGGTTTTTTTAATTCTCTGAGTACTCTTACATCTAATTCAATAGCAGTTTTCATCTTTCTCTGCTCCTTTTTATCAATAATTTTCCAATCATTCAACTTGTTTTTCAGAGAACCAATAACCCCTCGCCAGCATTTGTTATTTCCTCTTTCTTTTTGAATAGCCATTCTTACAGGGGTTGTTGTTTTGATTTGCATTTCTTTGATGGCTAATGATATTGAGCATTTTTTCCTGTATGTATTGGCCATCTGTATTTCTCCTTTTGAAAAGTTTCTATTCAGATCATTTGTCCAACTGTTCACATTTTTAAAATTTGCTTTTCCCGCGTGGTTTTTATAATGCTTAGCATAACTCTCCTATGGTCCAACTGAGAGGCTTTCTTCCCATGTGACCTGTGAATATAAAGTAACAGAAGTCTACACAGAGTAGTTACCAGAAACTTACTGATAAACACAAGGAGATTTTTTTTTTAAGTAGCCATTTGCACTACAGATTTCTCACTGTGGATTCATTTAGATTTTTTATGCTTTTCATCTTTTTTTAGATGAACACTGTAAATAGCATAGTCAAGCTTTCTTCTGACAAGATTAGGCCCCTCTCAATACTTCTGCTTTATTGAAACACAATACTAAAACTGATGACTTGAAAACTATAATGTCTCTGTGTGAACAACATATGCCCCTGCAACGATAACTCCATTCCTTCTAAAAATTCCCCAATCACTTCTCTTATAACTGGCAAACAGAAAGCACGCTGTGCTACCCCTGCAGCAGCAACAAATCCAAAAGGAGTCAGCAGATGGCACTTATCCTCCTGACTCCTAAAATCCATATGCACCTTTGAATTTCTCAGCTTCAAGGCAATATTGGGAAATGGTATGTTTACAACAACAAGGGAAACAAGATACCAGAGCGTGTCAGGATAGAGAGGTAGATGCTCCACCAAGTGACTCCTGATGGGTAACTTGGCCTAAGGACAAAAGACCAGCCTTTAGAAGAGTGTCATCACAGTCCTGTAAACATGAATTTGGCGATTTGAAATCTAAGCAGAAAGCAGTCTCTCCAACAATATGCTTTTTTTCATGTTAACAACAATTTAACTTGAAAAAACTCATACATTTTGAAATTGTATCAAATAACTCTAGAAACTCGGTTTGGATATGCAATGAATGACAAATTTTAGGGAACACAGTAGGTAAATTTCTGGATTCTTCTTTAAGACAGTTGATGAAAGGGAAGACCTGTTAGGACTTGCCCAAGATCCACAGGGCACCTCAGGAGGACACTGCAGAGGCCCCAGCTGTTGGGGACATTGCTGCGGGAGGAGCCATAGCCTCACCATGGTCTCTGCTGCCCTGCCCTTGCTGGCCTCAGGAGTGTGGTCACCTTGGGTGAGGGTATTTGATCAGCATCCTCGGAAGTAACTGGTGGGCTGTGCCATACAAGGGGAGGATGCTGGATACCCCAAAAGGATATTTAAAGAAGTAGTGTTCATGTACAGCCATCAGAAAAAGCACTTATTGTTCAATATGAAATGGAAGTTACCATTCTTGGGAAAATGGGCCATCCCAAGTTGGGAGAGCTATAGGAATGTAAAAAAGAAATTGTTCGCCTTGAGGGTCTCAATGCCAACACAAATATAACTCTCCTGGCATGGAAGGTGGTTGAGGAATATAAACTTATTCATCCTTCAAAAGGAAATGCAATAGAACAGCTGTTGTACTATTTGCAGAACTGCTGTGATTTATTGTCAGGAAAAGAAACCTAAAGATCCACTTCCTTTTGAAGGAACAGAGATTGACAAAGTTCCAGCATTAACGGCATGGATAAATACATTGAGTTATGGTATGAAGATATTCCTGACAAGGTTCAGGGTTCTGTTTTAATCCCGCAGCTTGCTGAGAATTCTGATAACATGGAAGAACTACTGTTGAATGAAAATACCCTCTGTGCACTAGCACGAGTCCTAAGTGAAGACTGGAAGTAAAGACTTGGTTTGCTACAAACATAATTTAGATTTTTTTTTGCTTTTCTGGATTTTCTAAGTTTCATGGAGCAGTCACTCATTATAACATTGGATCTCATTGATGGTGACTTTAAAAGACAAGCTTTTTGGCAAGAAGGACTTTCTAAGAAGAATAAAGCTGTTGATAAAGACCTTGGAAAACCAAACCTTGAAAAAGGATTATGAAAAAATCTAAAAATTACCGGGAGCTTGTTGTAAAACAGTAACAGCTATTGCAAGCTGCTCTTTATTTGCTTCTGAATCTGGCTGAGGGTACTTATACAGAACTGAAGATGAGGAATAAGAATACAGCTCACACGTTGGTGAAGGCTCTTAAGTTTCTTATTTGAGTTGCAATGTTTTTAATGTATTTCAGCATTTTTATGGAGAATAAAAATGTTATGGTGATGATGGATATTGTTGAAAAACTGGGAAAACTGACACCATGTGAGCATGAAACTTTACTGAATATCACTCTCCGGCTTTTACTAAACCTGTCCTGTGACACAGGACTGAGGAATAAGACGGATAAGTTGGACTTCTTCCAAAACTCACTGCACTCCTAGGCAACAAAAATTACAAACAAATAGCGATATGTATACTTTACTACATGAGTATGGATAATTGCTTTCAGACACTGTCTACATACACTGACTGTACACCGCCCTAAATAAATATGCTCTTCGAATATTCACAAGAACACATGGATTTGGAACTCATTTCTCTCTCACTGTATTAATCTTGCTGCTAACAAGAGGAATGGACAGCTGATCTGTGAAAGAAATGGGCTGAAGCTGCCCTAGAAAAGAACTCCGAAGTTCGAGGATCCATTGCTAATGAAGTTGATGAATAACATTTCCCAGTATGATGGAACAACTGAAAATGTGTTTATTGGATTATACTGGGGACATTGCAGCCCAAATTCCTGCTGATGAAGAGGAGGAGTTTGTGATAAAATGTTTGAGAACTCTGGCAGATCTGACCATCCCAGACTTGGACTGGGAATTGGTTCTTAAGGAGTACAAGTTGGTTTCATACCTCAAGGATAAATGAAAACCACATGCTGCAGAAAATGACCTTGTTTTGGAAGTGGTTATAATGTATGGAACTGTATCTATGGATGACTCTTGTCCTCCATCGCTAACTAAATCTGGGATAATCCCTGCCTTTATTGAATTACCAAATTCTCAACAAGAAGATGATGAATTTTTGTGTCAGTCATTTATATCTTCTACCCAGATGTCATAATCAAGGAAATACAGGCTCTGGCATATCTCACAGACCTGATGCATGACAAAAATAATGAAATCTGAAAAGTCAGTGATAATACACTAGATATTATAGTGGAACATGAT
This sequence comes from Heterocephalus glaber, assembly GCF_053883595.1. NCBI lineage: Eukaryota > Metazoa > Chordata > Mammalia > Rodentia > Bathyergidae > Heterocephalus > Heterocephalus glaber. The sequence goes on along the minus strand of NW_028258151.1, from coordinate 25,461,462 downwards.
GATGACTGAGCTAAAAAAATTCAGAAGGAAAAGTTTTTCTGGCATAACTCTCAGTGGCTGGAGATAGTAGAGTCATAAGATGGATAAGAGTGAGCAGTACTTGTATGGTGATGATTGATTTGAGCCATATATCCATGAAGGAGGTACCCTCAAAAGACCTACCCTTTTCTATAGCTCATGTGGATTAATTGCCACTGAAAGAGCTGTAAGTCCAGATTTCTTCAATGACTATCGCCTTCAGAACTGAGATAAAGTTTTACCGCGTTCGTTTCCTGGCAGCCTTGGAATAGCTGACTTTGGCCAACCAATTGATATTATTGGATGCTCTGCCACAGGTTAAGGATTCTACCCTGATGAACCTTACTTTACCATGGCTATGAGTCTCGATAAAATCATCCCTTTCTGAGTATAATCACAGTTTAGAAGAAATTTGTGTGGGTTGGGTTAACTTTGACTTTGGCCTAATAATGCATGTTAATGTTATTGTGGGTCTGTGCTTCTTATTTTTCTATTATTTGCTGGAGATTAATTCCGGCCTCTTCTGTCCTCGGTTGAGTACAGTTGGTGCTAACGCTGTTCACTCATCCAAACCACATCTTGATGCTGAATAACATTTCCCATGAGACTCAAAAGTGAATGCGGAAATGCTATTAGACTGGAAAACACACGCTACATTATACACATAAAGTGGCAGTTCTGACCCTGGGAAACAGAGTGGGTTTCTGTTTGAGAAATCTGAACCTGGGATTCTGTCTTTTCTCTTTTTTCCTTTTTTGTTCCCTCTCTGTATCTCTTTTCAAAAGTACGCAAGGAAGATCTTGAAGTCATGTCATAAGTCTTAAATGATGATAGGTAATTCAATGTCTGTTCCCTTAATACTTCAATTTTAGTTTATATTTTATGAACTTGGGACCAATTTAAAATGAAAGATTATAAACGATTTATTGTTCTCTATATTCCTCTAAATGTAAGTTAAAGGGAAAGGAATCAAGACTTCATACTTGGTTTTATGATAAACAAGGAAAATAAACAAAGATTCTATCTTGTAATCTATATCCTTCTCTCTTTGTTCTTTTGTTATTGTTTATAAGTCTATAGCATTAACTAACAGGAAAACAGGTACTTAGTATAGCTTAAAGTATTAAAGGAAATACTGTTATGACTTCTATAAGAAAAAAAGTACTAACTAATAACCTCTAGGGAAAATTTTAAGTGATTAGTCTATTTATAGTTATAAAGCAAAGACTAAGAAAATTATTATTATAATTGAGCATGGCCAATGCATCTAACAGTGCACTTGATTTAATGTAATTGTTTTGTATGTTCTATATATTTTCTCTGCTTGTTAATCTGTTTTTAACAACTGGTTAAAGTACTTGCAATTTCTTCAATTAAAAAAATTGAAATAAAAAAATTGCCCCAAACTCTAGAAGACAGAAAGGCCCCTCGGTTCATTTAACCAACACTTTTAGATGTCTACTATATACTAGGCTCTCTACTTTGTTAGTAGAAGTACAAAGAGAGAAAACAATGCCAGCTAGTTTTTTCTTTTAAATAATACCCTATTCTTGCCTATAAGTGTATAATAACATGCACTTTAAAACATGATTTGAATGCTATAACATCCTATGCATTATACTGTACTCTTTAGTTTCTCTAACAATCCTAGAAAGCAGGTGGTATTTTCATATCTGTTTAATATATGAGACTTAAAGAATTGTCTAAGCATACAAAATTAGCAAGCCTCAGATTCTAGATTTGAGTTTTAATAATATTAAACCTGAAACTTCCTGAACAAGTACTATTCAATGTCACCTCCAAAATAGCCTGGCACTCAAAAAAGTTTCAATATACTAAGCAAAAGACAAGTAGAATTTGGCTAGGTAGAAAAAAAACAAGAAAGAAAATATTAGACAAAACCAGTAGTAAATGTTTCAAATATCAGTCTTATGCAGGATTTTTTACTAGGACGTGAATGGAGCACATACTAGAACTGCCTGAATAACAGATAAATCAAAAAGTTCAATAAAGGACACATAGAGTGCATGTTTAAAGAGAAAATAAAAAGCTCACCTGATTTCTAAGCACCTAAGTAAATATCTTCTTTCACATAATTTATTGTGTGATAGAATAGGTACCATTCTGGAAACTATACCATCCAATATTTTTATTCTAGAATTTCTCACTTAGAGAAACTTTTAATAGGGAAGCAACAAGTTAGGATAGAAACAGCAAAGACCTGGGGGCCAAGATACTAAAGCGTTTTACAAGAATGTGCATATCAAAATATCACATTTTATTCCTTAAATGTATAGAAATTTTATTTGTTGAATACATTTCAATAAAGCTGGTAGAAACTAATGGTTTTTAAGAGACATACATTTCCCCTTCCCAAGCCCACAATGACCAGCTTACCAGGCAGGTGGAGAGAGAGGTCCCTGGCCACCTGGAGCCCTTCTCCATCCAACCCAAGTCATCCCCAAACAGCGACCAGCTTAGCCTCAGGGGCACCTGCAGCCCACCCCACCCTCATGCCTCTGGCCTCCTGGCTGTGCCCCTACCTGGTTCCACACTACAAAGACACAGGGAGGCATAAAGGCCATTGCCCTGAGCTCCAGAACACACAGCAGAAGTGAACAAAAGAAAGAGGGCCTCTCTCAGGCTCCTTGATGAAAACTGAAGCCCACTGTAAAAGTGAAGAGCATCTCTGCAATAAAGGCACAGCAGACCACCGTGCCTGGTAAGATGGAGGGATCATCACCTCCCATTGGAACCTGAACTATCTTCAGGGGAAGGGCAGCTGGAACCTGCAATAGAACCTTGCAGAGTTCAACCCTGCAGGAGGACAGGGAGCTCAATTTGGGATTGCAGCCAGAAATCTGCCTGAATCTCACAGGTCTGCGACTGACTTGCTGAGACTCATTGACTTATAGCTGCACATTGCTGCCCACGTTGTCTATTGTGACAGCAGAGACATACCCTGAAGAAGGCCCTTCATTTTTTTTGTTATTTTCAAAATTATTATTTTTGGTCTTATTTTTACTTGTTTTTTTCTTTTTCTGCTCTTTTCACATTTTTTTCTCTTCTTTATTTTTCTTTCTTTTCACTTTTCTTTCTCTCTCACACTCACTCTGTTGATGTCCCACATTGTTCTTCATCTCCCTTTTTGTTCCTGTTCTGGCCCTAATTTGGATTTCATCTTTACTTTTCTTATCTTCTTTTTTTCCTTCTCTCGCCTGTGTCCTCTGGCCTCACTGCTAACCTTCACTTATCCTTTTTCCTATCTATCCCTCCCTCCCCAACTTCTTCTAACTCCCCATCCTGAAGGATAAAGTTGCTATATTGAAGAGTTTATTCTCTATAAACATATGTTGAGTTGGTCCTTGATTTTGATTTAATTCACACAGTTAAAGGTGATAGATTAATAACTACCATAAATTGTCATTTTCTAAGACGTACTTGATGCTATGGTGTTGCTGATTGTATCACTTGGGCTAAGGTGTTGTGATTGATCTAATCAGTTGTCCTTCCTGGTATAATGAAAATGAGACAGCCTCAGAGTCACTAGAGACTCACAACCTAAAGGCGAGCTATATCTGGAAGACACCTCTGAGAAGCAATCATTCCATAAGGGTTCTAAATACAAGCAACAAAGATACTTACAATGAGCAATTCTGAAGTATCAACACAGGAATTAAACCAAGGACAGTACCAAAAACAAAAATGAGCAGACATTGAAGCAAGGCACAAACTCAGACTTCCACCCCATCAAAGGTAAATCTGGGGGAAACAAGGTGGAAAAGTCTAATAATCAGCAACTTGGACACCTTGAGCTGATAGCACAGGAAGTAACAAAACAGATGAATGAGTCCCTAGAAAAATTCAAAACAGAAATAATTTCCCAGATAACTACAGAGATGATGAGCAGAATGAAAGACATGATTAGAGGCTCTACAACAGAAACAGATTAAAAAAAAAATAGATGAGCTCAGAACTTGCTGGAAGCCATGAATGCCCAGCATAAGAAAGAAATGGAAACCACGGTTGCCCAGCATAAGAAAAAAAAGGAACCCATGAAACAAATTCAAACTGACATGCAAGACATTAAAAGCTCCACTGAAAGTATGCATAGCAGATTAAGGGAATCTGAAGATAGAATATCAGATATAGAAAACAAGATTGCAATTAATGACCATGAAAACAGAGTTTTCTTCAAAATAATAAGGGACCATGAGAAATCATTCCAGCAGCTGCTAGATGATACAAAGAAGAATAACATAAGACTGATAGGCATCCACGGAAAAGCAGGAGAAAGTACAATTGACATAAAAAAAACCTTTTCACAGAAGTAATAGTAGAAAACTTCCTAGACAGAGGTAGAGAATTGGCTATACAAGTGAGGCATATAGAACTCCAACAAACCACAATCAAAAAACTTCTATACCTAGACATGTACTAGTCAAGATCCCAGAAACCCAATAGAAGACCAAAATCCTACAAGCAGTTAGAGAAAAGAAACAAATCACCTACAAAGAAAAGCTCATCAGAATCACAGCAGACTTCTCAACACAAACCCTCAAGTCAAGGAGAGCCTGGAGTGAAGTATTTCAAGCCCTAAAAGAAAATAACTTCCAACCTAGACTGTTTTATCCAGCAAAATTATCTTTCAAAATTGATGGGGAAATTAGATAATACTTCCATGACAAAGAACACCTGAGAAATTTCATGAACACCAAACCAGCACTCCAAACGATTCTAAACAATATCCTAGAAAAAGACAATGAAGGGGCCCTCCATGAGGCCCAACGGAGGGAAGCCAGCAGGCAAGGCAAGAAACTAAAGGGAAAGGGGGAAAAATAAAAATAAAAGAGCCAACAAAGGGAAAACATCATGACAAGGATGGGTCATTATCTATCAATAATTTCCATCAATTTTAATGGCCTCAATTCACAAATCAAAAGAAAGAGTCTCTTTCTGCCAGTCTGGCAGAATAGATTAAGAAGCAAAATCCAACAATATGCTGTATACAAGAAACACACCTAACTCAAAAATAAATTCATAGACTGAAAGCAAAAGGATGCAAAACAGTTCTCCACATGACAGGAACCTGGAGAACAGCACGGGTAGCAATCTTTTTTGCAGACAAGGCAGATTTCATACGAAAATTAACTAAGAGAGACAAAGATGGTCACTACATCCTTGTGAAGGGAACAATCCAAGAGGAAGAGATGACAATCATAAATATATATGCAACAAATACAAACCCCCCAACTATACAAAACAAATATTAATGGGCATGAAAAACCAAATAAGCACTAATACAATTGTAATGGAGGAACTCCCCCGACTAACACAAATACACAGATCATCTAGACAAAAAAATCAACAATGAAATTCTAGAACTGAACCAAGCTATTGAACAAATGGACTTAATAGATGTCTACAGAGTGTTCCACCCCACAAAATTAGAATATACATTCCATTCAGCTGCACACAGGTCATTCTCCAAAATAGACCACATGCTAGCTCATTGGGCATGTTTAACTAAATGCAAGAGAATTGCAGTTACCTCCTGTATATTATCAGACAATAGTGCAATAAAATTAGAGATCAATAGCATAAGAAACCACAAAACCCTCAGAAACACATGGAAATTGAATAACACTTTCCTGAACAAACAATGGGTCACAGAGGAAATTAGACAGTTTCTACAAGAAAATGATAATCCCAGTACAACACACAGGAATCTATGGGACACAATGAAAGCAGTTCTATGCAGGAAATTCATAGCAGTGAATGTCCATATTAGGAAAACAAAGAAAACGCAAACAACAGAATGCAGAACCTCAAGCTCTTAGAAAAAGAAGAGCATAACAAACCCAAAGCTCGTACAAGAGAGGAAATTATAAAGATCAGAGCAGAAATCAATGCAATGGAGACTTAGAGAATCAAAGAGTTGATTTTTTGAAAGAATAAATAAGATCAATAAACCTTTAGCCAACCTTATGAGAAAAAGGAAAGAAAAGGCTCAAATCCATGCAATTAAGAATGAAAAAGGTGAAGTCACAACAGATCCACCAGAAACCCAGAGGATCATCAATACCTACTTCAAGAACCTGTACTCTTGGCAGAGAAGCTCAGCCGGTCCCAGCACCTGGAAGGAAGCTCCCTGCCTCCATCCCAGGCACCTAGGGCAAAGAAAGTGAGCCTGTCCCAGCACCCAAAAGGAAACTGTCCACCTCCATCCCAGACTCCTAGGGCAGAGAAGCTGAGCTGGTCCCAGAACTCGGAAGGAAGCACCCCGCTGCCATCCCAAGCTCCTAGGGCAGAGAAGGTGAGCCTCGTGGGTGCCAGAAGCACCGGCTCCTGTGGAAATGAGAAGACACGTAAACAAGTCTCAAAAACAGACTTCGGGATCGTCTACAGAAACCCCAAAGGGAAATGAGATGGAACAATCTGATACTCAACCACCTGGACTCTCTGAACTGGCAAAAAAAGAGGATCTGGGAAAAATGAAATCAGAAATAATTACTCAGATAACAGCAAAGATTTTGCTCATGGTGCAAGACATGATTAATAAATCTAGAGAGGACACAGATAAAAAAAATAGAGGTTCTGAGGAACATGATGGAATCCCAACATAGGAAACAAATGGAATCCATAAAACAGATCCAAACAGATTTCCAAGAGATTAAAAACTCCATTGAAAGTCTGCACAGCAGAATGAACCAATGTGAGGATAGAATTTCACATATAGAAGATAAGATTGCAATTAGTGAGGAGGAAAAGAAAAATTGCTTTAAAATTGTAAGGGAACAGGAGAAATCATTCCAGCAGCTGCGAGATGATGCAAAGAAGAATAACATAAGACTGATCGGAGTCAATGAAGAAATAGGAGAAAGTACAGATAACATAAAAAAACTGTTCACAGAAGTGATGGCAGAAAACTTCCCAAGCAGGGGAAAAGAACTTCACATACAGATAAGTGAGGCATATAGGACTCCAGCTAACCTTAATCAAAAAAAATCTACACATAGGCATATAATAGTTAGGATTACAGAAATCCCAACAGAAGAACAAAATTCTACAAGCAGTGAAAGAAAAGAAACAAATCATATACAAAGGAAAGCCCATCAGAATCACAGCAGACTTCTCAATGCAAACCCTCAAGGCAAGAAGAGATTGGAGTGATGTATTTCAAGCCCTAAAGGAAAACAGCCTCCAACTCAGATTGATGTACCCTGCAAAACTATCTTTCAAAATTGATGAAGAAATAAATGACAAAGAGCACCTCAGGAACTTCATGAATACCAAACCAGCACTCCAAAACATTTTAGACAATACCCTAGGAAAAGACAATGAGGATCACAACCCCAGGAAACCCAGCAGAATGAATTCATTGGGCATGACAAATTAAACTCAAAGGGGGAGAATCCAACAAAAAGAAAAAGTCATGACAAGGCTTTTAAAACTTTTAACTTCATCTCCCTAATGAGTGTATAATTCAATCTTATTATTGTACTGATTAGTATTTTTCTGATTCTAGAGTTGCACACCATTCCTTGTGCTATACTGGCTATTTATCATCTTCTTATGTCTACATTTTAATTGGGTTGTCTATTAATGAGCTCTAAGAATTCTTTATATATTCTGGTCATAGGTTATATGTATTGTAAATGTGATCTGCTTTAAGGACTACTTTTCATTTTAATGATGTCATTTAAAGTTCTAAATTTTGATGGAATCTCATTTATCAATTTTTTTCTTTTATAAGTCATGTTTTTTGTATCCTAGGTAGTTCTTGCCTACCCTGCATTCATAAATATTTTCCCTTATAATTTCTTCTTAAGTTTTTTACTTTTAGGCTTTCTTATTTAGGTTCATAGATCCCTTCAAGTTATTTTCATGTATGGAAATAAAGGATTGAGGTTAATTTTTTGTATAAGGATACCAGGTGATCTAGTGCCATTTGCTGAAAACACTATCTCTTCCTTGGCTCTTGAATTGAGTTTATATTCTATAAAATGCTAATGTTAAATAATCTTTCAAAACTCAGTGGACCATATATGTGTGGTTCTATTTCTAGATTCTCTGTTTTATTCAAGTGATCTATATAACTTTCCTTACATCAACACTGCCTTGAATACTGTAGCTTTAGAAAAAGTCTTAAAATTAGGTACCAAACAACTTCCAACACTGTTTTTGTTTTTAACTTTTCTAAATCCTTTGTACTCTTACATAACTTTTAAATTTCAATATCCAATTCTTCATTTATAGCAAGTATACACAGACCTGAATTTTTATATATACCTTGTGGTTTCTAATCCTGCTAAATTCAAGTACAAGTTCTAGGGGCTCCTAGAGATTTCTTAGTACTTTCTCTGTAGATGATCATTTCATCTACATATAAAGATTTTGCTTCTGCCATGCCAATCCTATCCTAATTGTGACATTTTATTGCCAGACTATTTTGCTTGGGCCTAGGTTTCAAAGTTTAATGGACAGATAAAGAGTAAGCATATCTGCCCTTGTTCCCCACCTTAAGGAGAAAGCATTGTATCTTCTCCATTTATATAAGGCATTCTCGCTGGAAGTATGGAGTACATGTCTTTAATCTGTTGAGAAGTTTCTGTTCTACTTCTAGGCTCCAATAGCTTTTACCATGAACAGCTGTGGAATTTAGTCTGATACTTTTCTCCAACTAGTGACAGGCTCATATGGCTTTTTCCTTTCTCTGTTAAAATGATGACTTTTGGGGATGGATCTTCCTTCCAATGTTGAACCAACACTGCCATCCCTATAACAAAACCACTTTCTCCATCCTGCCAGATCTGACTTCCAATAGTTTGTTTTGTTAAACAAATTTCTCTCTATGCTCATACTTTTTTCTTCTATTATCTTTATCCAATTTTAGGATTAGCATAATGTTGAGTTCCTAAAATGGGGGGAGAAGTGTTCCTTCTTTTTTCTGCTTTAAATGTTTGATATAATTAATCAGTTAAAAAGTTTATGAGCCTGCTATTGTCATATAGGTAGGTTTTCAAGCTAGGAATATACTTTCTTTAATAGGTGCTATTCAAATTTTTATATTTCCTCCAGAGTTAGTTTCATTAATTTGTCTTCCAAGGTACTTCTTAGAAGTTGTCAAATTTACTTCAAAAAAGATTTTTGTAATATGCTTTCTATATCCTTTTAAATTATGTAAAATCTGTGGTAATGTCTCCTAGATCTTAATATTGTAATTTAAAAATGTATAACTGATACTGTGTAACAGGAAGAAAAGGTCTAAAAGAGCAGGAGAATTGTGAGGGGTAGGGGAAAGGAAAAAAGGGAAAGGAAAAAATATGAGAAGAGGAAAACAATGGAAACAAGGTCTTTGCAAATAGGGAAGGGTGGAGGGGGTGAAGGGAGGGCAAGGGAAGGGGAAAAAAATAAGAACCAAGATACTCATGTAAAGGTACAAGATCCCAATGATGAATGTAACTGTATTTTATACCAAAAATGTACCAATAAACTTAATGGGGAAATTAATTAATTAATTAATTAAAAACTTCATTGAAAGTCTATGCAGCAGAATGAACCAATGTGAGGACAGAATTGCAGATATAGAAGATAAGATTCCAATTAGTGACCAGGAAAAGAAAAATTGCTTCAAAATTGTAAGGGAACAGGAGAAATCATTCCAGCAGCTGCTAGATGATGCAAAGAAGAATAACATAAGACTGATTGGAGTCAATGAAGAAATAGGAGAAAGTTCAGATGACATAAAAAAAACTGTTCACAGAAGTGATGGCAGAAAACTCCCTAAGGAGGGGAAAAGAACTTCACATACAGATAAGTGGGGCATATAGGACTCCAACTAACCTTGATCAAAAAAAATCTACACATAGGCATATAATTGTTAAGATTCCAGAAATCCAACAGAAGAACAAAATTCTACAAGCAGTGAGAGAAAAGAAACAAATCATATACAAAGAGAAGTCCATCAGAATCACAGCAGACTTCTCAATTTAAACCCTTAAGGCAAGAAGAGCTTAGAGTGATGTATTTCAAGCCCTGAAGGAAAACAGCTTCCAACCCAGATTGATGCACCCTGCAAAACTATCTTTAAAAATTGATGGAGAAATAAGACAATTTCATGACAAAGAGCAACTTAGGAACTTCATGAATACCAAACCAGCACTCCAAAAAATTTTAGATAATATCCCAGGAACAGACCATGAGGATCACAGCCCCAGGAAGCACAGCAGAATGAATCCACTGGGTGAGACAAGAAATTAAATGTAAAGGAGGAGAATCCAACAAAAAGAAAAATGACAATGATAAGTCAATATGTGTGAGTTATAATCATCAATGTTAATGGTCTCAATTCACCAATCAAAAGAAATAGACTAGCAGAATGGGTCAAGAAGCAAAATCCAACAATGTGCTGCATACAAGAAACACACTTAATTCAAAACAAAACTCATAGATTGAAAGTTAAAGGGTGGAAAACAATACTCCATGGGACAAGAACCCAAAAAAACGCAGGAGTAGCTATCTGCTTTGCAGATCAAGTGGATTTCAAACCAACACTGATTAAGAGAGACAAAGAAGGACACTGCATCCTTGTAAAGGGAACAATGGAAGAGATGACAATCATAAATATATATGCACCAAACACTTTTTTGCCCAACTATATAAAACAAATATTAACAGACATGAAAAGTCATATATGCACTAAATACAATAGTAGTGGGGACTTCAATACCCCACTGTCACAGACAGATCAACTAGACAAAAAATAAGTAATGAAATACTAGAACTCAATTGAACTCTTGAACAAATGAACTTCACAGATGTTTGCAGAGTGTTCCATCACACAAGATCAGAATACACATTCTTTTCAGCTGCACACGGGTCGTTCTCCAAAATAGACCACATACTCACTCATAGATCATGTTTAAATAAGTGCAAAGGAATTGAAGTTACCCCCTGTATATTATCAGACCATAGTGTGATGAAATTGGAGATCAATAGCAAAAGAAACTACAAGAATTTCATAAACACGTGGAAATTGAACAACACACTTCTGAATATTCTGAGTCACAGAGGAAAGTAAAGAAGAAATCAGAAAATTCCTTCAATTAAATGACAATGCCAGTACAACATATCAGAATCTATGGGACACAATGAAAGCAGTCTTATGAGGGAAATTCATAGCAGTGAATACACATATTAGGAAAACAGAGCAAGCCCAATTAAACAACCTGATGCTGAATCTGAAGCTTCTAGAAAAAGAAAAACAGGACAAATCCAAAGCTCATACAAGGCAGGAAATTATAAAGATCAGAGCAGATATCACCTCAATGGAGACTAAGAGAACAATGCAAAAAATTAAAAAAAAAAAGAACCTGTGCTCTAATAAAATGGAAAACACAGAAGAAATGGACAGATTCCTAGATACATACAAATTGCCAAAGTTAAATGAAGAAGATAAAGAAATTCTAAATACCCCAATTACAATGAGTGAAAATGAAAACATAAATAAAAATTTACCGACATAGAAAAGCCCAGGACCTGATGGCTTCACTGCTGAATTCTACAAGATATGTAAAGAAGAACTATCTCCATTACTCTTTAAACTCATCAATGAAATTGAAAGGGAAGCAATACTTCCAAATCCATTCCTGGAAGAAAGGGTTACTTTGATTCCAAAACCAGGGAAAGACCCAACCCCCAAAAAGAGAACTACAGGCCAATCTCCCCAATGAACATAGATGCAAAAATCCTCAACAAGATACTGGCAAACAGAATACAAAAGGTCATCAAGAAGATCATACACCCCGATCAAGTCAGATTTATCCCAGGGATGCAAGGATGGTTCAACTTTCATAAATCAATAAATGTAATAAACTATATTAACAGAGCCAAGGACAAAAACCACATGATCATCTTGATTGAAGCAGAAAAAGCATTCAACAAAATCCAACACCCATTCATGACAAAAACCCTACAGAAAATTGTAATAGAAGGTCTTTATCTCAACCTGATTAAGGATATCTTTGAAAACCCAACAGCCAACATCATACTAAATGATCAAAAACTGAAAACTTTCATGCTAAAATCAGGAACAAGACAAGGATGCCCACTATCACCACTCCTGTTCAATATTGTTCTGGGAACATTAGCCACAGCAGTTGGACAAGAGAAAGAAATAAAAGGAATAAAGATAGGAAAAGAAGAAGTAAAACTGTCATTATTTGCTGATGATATGATACTTTACATAGAAGACTCAAAAAACTCGGTCAAAAGCCTTCTAGACTCAATTGACAGATTCAGTAGAGTAGCTGGATACAAGGTCAACACTCAAAAGACAATAGCCTTCTTATACACAAATAGCAGACCCATTGAGAGAGAGATTCAGGAAATAATTCCTTTTAAAATAGCATCTAAAAAAATGAAATATCTAGGAATCAACCTAACAAAGGAAGCAAAAGACCTCTACACTGAAAACTACAGCACTCTGAAGGAGATCGAATAAGAAATAAGAAAATGGGAAGATATCCCTTGTTCCTGGTTAGGAAGAATCAATATAGTGAAAATGGCCATACTGCTAAAACTACTATATAGATTTAATGCAATACCAATTGAAATTCCAACAATATACTTTACAGAACTAGAGAAAACAATCCAAAAATTCATTTGGAACAACAAGAGACCTAGAAGAGCAAAAGCAATTCTGGGCAACAGAGACATGGCTGGGGGTATCACAATCCCCAACTTGAAACTATACTACAAAGCTACTGTGATAAAAATAGCATGGTACTGGCAAAGAAACAGACCAGAGGATCAGTGGAATAGATTAGAAGATGCAGAAACAACTTCAGACATACTCAGCCACCTCATCTTTGACAAAAGACCCAATCACCCTCATTGGAGAAAAGATAGCCTGTTCAATAAATGGTGTTGGAAAAACTGGATTTCAACCTGCCAAAGATTAAAACTAGACCCATACCTATCACCATGCACTAAACTAAGATCGAAGTGGATTAAAGAACTAAATATCAAGACAGAAACAGTAAGCTTGCTGGAAGATAAGTTAGGTAGAACTCTCAATGACATTGGCATAGGAAAAGACTTTTATGAACAAAACTTCAGTAGCATGGAAACTAGCAGAAAGAGTCAACAACTGGGACTTCATCTCATTAAAAAGCTTCTGCACTGCAAGAGAAACTACCAACAGCGCTAAGAGACAACCTACAATATGGGGAGAAATTTTTAGCAGCTATACTTCAGACAAAGGTCTATTATCTAGAATATATAAAGAATTGAAAAAAATCAGACCCCCCAAATTCAAAGACCCAATTCAAAAATGGGCATCTGAAATGAACAGACATTTCTCAGACAAAGAAGTAAAAACAGCAAATAAATATATGAAAAAATGTTCAACATCACTGGTCATTCGAGAGATGCAGATGAAAACAACACTGAGATTCCACCTCACCCCACAAAGAATGGCTGCTATCAAGAAATCAACCAGTAACAAATGCTGCCGGGGGTGTGGAGAAAAAGGAACTCTTCTCCATTGTTGGTGAGAGTGCAGACCGATGCGACCACTGTGGAAATCTGTATGGAGATACCTCAAAAAACTAGGACTAGAGGTCCCATTTGACCCAGCTATTCCCCTTCTGGGTATCTTCTCCAAAGAATTAAAAGAATCATACCACAGCTATATATGTACACCTATGTTTATAGTGGCACAATTTGTAATAGCTAAGGTTTGGAAACAGCCCAAGTCCCCATCAACTGGAAACTGGATAAAGAAGATGTTGTTTTTTTATAAAATGGAGTACTATCCCACCATAAAGAATGAGGCCCTAGAGTCATTTATAGCTAAATGGATGCATATTGAGGCCATACTCTTAAGTGAAATAAATAGGACACACATGTGTAAATACCGAATAGTTTCTCTAGTGTGAGAAACTGAAAGTGTAAATAAGGATGAAAATAATTAAAACAAATAATTGATAATTTGAAATAGGAAGAGGTCCAAAGGTAGAGTGGTGGCGGGAGGGGAAGGGGAAAGGGAAGAAATGAAAGGAAAAATTATGAGAAAGGAAAAATATGGAAACAAAGTCTATGTAAATAGGGAAGGGCGCATAGGTAATGGGGAAAAAAATAAGAACTAAGATACATCATGTTAAGGTACAAACACCCGATGATAAATGGAAATGTATTGTATACCTAAAATGTACCAATTAATATATATATTTAAAAAAACACTCTGGCTTCTAGAAGAAGAAGAAAACACAAGCAGCCAGAAGCACAAGCTAAACCACACTCCAGGAAAGAAATAAGGAGGTCTTACACTTTTGTGGTAGTAGTTGAGATAAATTCATGAGTATAGATTCTATGTTTTGCAGAAAAAGATAAGAAAACTACTGATGGCTTGTTTATGGAATAGAGTGAAGGGGAAAACATAATACTTGATTGGAAGTTTTAGTAACTGGGTAGTCTGTAGTGCCATTTCCTGAAATGGCTACACAGTTCTTCTTTGACCAATGTTTCAAGATGCTTCTTAAACATCTTGACAATATTTAAGTACAATATGCTATTCTGGGATTCAAGAGAAAGGTGATGACTCATTATACAAATTGAGGTGTTCTTCACAAATAGTAAGGAATATAAATACCTTCCTAGATTGTTTTGTTGTTTTTGTTGTTTCTTCACTGTTTTTTTAGTTTCTGTTTACTAGTATATGTTTATGATACATAATCATTACTTTCATCTTGGGGAGTTGATACATATATCTATCTTAATCGTTTTTACTTTCTCTTCCCCTCCCCACCTGGCTCTAATACAAAGACAAAAATGATAGAAATGTGGAGGGGGTAGACAGAGTTTCAATTTTAGTATAGCTCTTAGATGATTAATTCAGCCATATATGTCCTATATGTCATATATCAGTAACAAATTTGCTCAATCATTTAGTGCTTCTGTGTGTTTTTATTTATTTAAGCTTTATTTCCAAAAAACAAATTAAAAGCTATTTTGACCAAAAAATGCATCATATTCTATGAATTTCTCTGCACATTATAACACCTTTAGTTTGCTTTACATCTCACCTATACAATGAAGTGGCAGGTCACTTTGGACTACACTGCCAGACCCACCCTTAGTGGTCCAGTTACAGTGCCTTACACAGTTCAGGGGCTGCACTGGCTTAATATTCCCTGTGCTGAACCACAGTTGCCTTTCAGCACTGCTGTGAGAAAGTTCATTTAAATTTCTCCCTATTCTATGTGAAAAAGTAGGCTTACAAGTAGAAAATTCCAAGTCAAAGCTTGGGAAACGTCTCTGAAGTCTCAGTTTATCTCACCAGTACATCTTTATTCTCATCAAAAGATCTTAAGGAAAAGAAGAGAAAATAGTCTGCAAATTCTAGCCTTTTCCTGTAACCTCACCTTGCAGTTTGTGATATGAAAGTTTGCTCTTTGTTAGTATTCAACAACAGCCAATCTGCTTGAAAGTCAACAAAGGTCAGGCATTTAGAGAGAAGAGAAACTCAGACACATGCTTCAAATAAGCAGAGCTGTTCTCAGGTGGTTCCTGGGCTGAGCTATGCACCTTTTCTTAGCCTGCTTTTGCTTTGGAACTCGCCCTCTCTTTACACACCATAATAAGGAAACAAACCACAAAGATGAAAGCGAAGCCACTGGTAGAAGAAAGGATGAGCTCAGCTTTTTTCCATGTATTTGAACCATGAGCCCTTAGAATCTGTTGCCTTTTTTCTCCTCTGGGCTACAGAGGACTAGAGGGAATGGAAATGTGCCCAGATTTTATTTCTTTTAAACAGAGTCCTATAAAGACTATCTCATAGCCTTACCAATGGACTCAAATACAAACAGCAATGTCTTGGCCAGCAATTGCTTAGTGAAAAGGCTATAGAGGACAGATGTTACTAAATAAGACTAAAAATTAATAACAATTTAAGGATTTTTAAATAACAATTTACCATTCTCAAATCATACTCTTATTTTTGCTCTGTACACAATGCCTGCTAAATCTTATTTCTTGCAAAACAATAATTCTATGAGCTCATCAATTTTTTCTTCCTTTGGACCTCAGCTATACAGACTTGGATTAACCATAATGCAATCTTTTCTTCAGGCCATGCATGGCCTTCTCTCAGTTTTACTCATTTCTTTATTACTTAAAATGAATATATAAATGTATATATGTAGAACAAGAGTTTAATTGCATACATGCATATTCTTAAATAATATATTCTTTAGCTGTTTTATTTTAAAATGTTATAAGGAGTGTGCAATACTATACATCATCTTCTGGAATTTGTGTTTTTACTCATCATTATCCATCCAATGTTCATTTAAATGGCCTCATTATTTCTATAGCTCATTTATTTTGGATGCTATGTAATATCTTTTTTGTGTAAATAAATTGTAACTTGTTTTTCTATTTTCATCTCAATGGTCATTAGGGTGCTTTCAGTTTTTTATGACTACTAACAGAGCTACTACAATCGTTCTTCTACTGGGTAACTTCTACTAGATCTTGTATTAAAATTCTTTAGAACAAAGTGATACTGGTATAAGCTATCAAGCTTTATATTTATTTTGGTAGAATTACTCAACCAGTTTCAAACTCTTCCAAAGCAAAACAGAGAGTAACTAGTATATATAAGTTCATGTTCCATGCCTACCTTATAAAGGTTACATCTTGAACATGCGGAAAAAATATTTAATCTGTTTTATGACTTGAGATTCTTTTAAATGAGGAAGCAACAGCCTCCAGACTTTCTGTAATGTATATGATGATATGTGACCCACAAATGTACATGTAAATTGAAAATGGACTACTGAATGTATACAAATCAGTACCTTAAGAGTAATAAAATATGGAGCTAATTCTTAAATATTGAGTCAATTTATTTAAAGAACAAACTGGATGATCTTATTTAATAGTTTTGCATAAATGATATATGCAAATTAAGCTTAAACACAGGTTATATACACATGCATTGTATTGATTGTTCAAATGAAAATGCTTAACATTATTTTAATTGTTCACAGGACACTGAGTTGGGGAAAGTCATCCAAATAATAGTAATAGTGGTAGTTCTGATAGCACCAGGTAATGTTGCATGAGCACTTACTACTTTCTAGCTATGGTTCTATGCAGTTCACTTGTATTTACTAATTCTACAAAGAAAGCAAGTCTGAGAAGTAGTGCCATCCTCATCATGTCAATGAAGACACTGAGACACAGAAAATCAAATGTGTTCTTCATTGTTACTCCAGCTAGAAACTTAGAGGTAGAATTCAAATCCAGGAATTCTGGCTCCAAAGCACATACATATAACTACTACATCCTAATACTGCAAAAGCAGTGTGATCTCTCATAATCCTGAAGGCTCCGTTTCCCATATGGACAAGGCCATTTTGAAGGGCAAGAATAAGCCTCTTAACCTCTGTAGACCTTAGTTTTTGCATCTAAAAACTGATAAAAATAGGCTGGATGATCTTTAATGCACCTTCAGGCTATCTTATTCTATGCTTGTAAGTCCCTGTACAATTTATCTCTGGTTATCAATTCTTAAATTTGGACCTAAGAAAATCAACCCTTTATTATTAGGAGTCCTATCAAAATAAAATTGTGTAATTAAACATCCATGGGTATGATGCAATGCTTTCACCATTTCTAATACCTAACAATCTTGTCAAGAGACCAAACACGAAGGACAATCAACAGCTGTGTACCAGAGAAAAAGGAAATTGTGGTTTTAAAAAAACTGAGCAGTCCTTTCTATAGTAGCATGGGTGTAGGTTAGAAAAAGAAAGTAAAGTTTAACCACTGTAGCTTACCAAAAGACCAAAAAAGAACCCTAGGGCCAAAATCTGTGTCTGGAATGGATCTTCTAAACCTATACACAGACTTCGGATGCCACCTGAATCCTGTCTGCAGCAGGATCTGTATTTAGAACTCAATTCCATAGGCATATTTATATAGAGTGGCTATTGAAAGCTCCCAGCTGTGGAATCCCAGAGCTTCAAGCTGTATTTATGTGCAGGGCTGCTAATCCCTGGTCCCAGCTCTGCTCAAGTCTGTAGAAACATTTTGTCTCTGAAGACAAGTCCTTGTAAATCTATCCTTGTCAAAGGATTTAGTTCACTGATTGTCAGCCATGAGCTACTTCATAAAACAACTCACAGAGGAATAGAGCCTTCTGCTCTGCCTTTGGCGGGGAACTTGTTACACTAGATAACCTTTTAATGACTGTATTCCATTTTAACTCAGCTCCAGAGAGAAGAACTAAAAAGAAAGAAAAGATCCTTCTTTAATGCTATGCTTTTTTCATATTGCATCTACTGAGGCAAATTAGAAAAGACGGATAGAGGTTGGAATCCCAGGGCCATATAATATAAAAATGGGTGGGTTGTTCATCAAGGAGATGATGTTTCAGGCTAAAAGAACCGTTAGAATATGAAAGGACAAAGTTTCTAGACTGAAAGTGATATCAAATTCACATCAAACTTGTTTTTAAAACATGCATCAGTTAAGATACTACTTTTTAATTCTCTGTGGTCCTTTGTAATGATTGCCTTCATTCTAATAAATTGAAATCACTATTCAGGAGGAAGAATATTGGTTTAAGGAGTACAGAAGTATATGACTGAGCACATTAAAAAAATCAGGAGTTCTCATAGCTATTCTCTCTTGAATTAAGAATTTACAGGGGAATGTTCTCTCAAAGGAAACCAGTGGGAACTGTTGCAATTATCAACAAAATTCTAAACAGAGTGGGCTCAAATAAACTAGTTCACTTCGATATTTAGTTGGAAAATGGGCTTTCTATGAAAATAAAATCAGAGTTCTAAGAACTGTGGCAGGAAAGCCTTTGCCCCTGCAGTTTTTATGGTTTTACTGAAGCACAAATAAAATGTGCATATGAGTTTTCTATTTATTTCCTTCATTGAAAAGGCTGGCACTGGGGTTGGTGACTCTAATGATCAGCTGAGCTGCTCTTCTCACCTTGGCTTTGAAGTTCTTGCAGGAAACACTGTGAGCAATTTCAGCTCAGTAAGATTGCGGCACTACACAGCATTTCCGGCTCATTCACCTTGTGGACCAAGAACTTCTAGAAGCCAGGGGACAGCATGAATTTTGGTTTCTTGTTGCTCACATGATCAATGTTGGTCATCAAGATCTAGCCCTCAAATCTTCTCTGTACTTGTCATTACCTCAGGGTTCTACCAGTTGCACTTCATTTTGACCTAGTGGTCTGATTGGTGCTGGATTCTAGATACAAGTTACCTTGCACAAAGGACATTTATATGACATCTACAAAAGTGTGTTTCTAATTGTATTTTGCTCATGTACATTTAATTTGGACCAAATTTTCTTAGACGCTGCATAAGATCTCATAACCTGACTCATTTGCACATTAACCAGACCTCTCCATTCCTCTACAGCATGTAGAGAAAGACATCCTTGCAGTGTCTATGGCTAGTGGGCTCCTGGTAGGACAGTGTACAGTTTTGCCTACATTCCTGGAAATATTTCCTCACCAGGAATCGGCTGCATTCCTCTCCAAAATGATTGATGGTAGTTTGAACTACTTAGCACCACCATATAATTTAATTAAGGACAATGTTACATTGATGAAATGTGAAATGCAAAATAAAAGAGAGAGTTGTTCTTATGAAATATAACTGGAATGTTTTGGAAATATGTGATAAGTTAGAGACAACAAATTATTAATAAATGAGATGTAATGTGCTCAAAGTAAACCACCACTGGCTCCTGCTCAACACCTCCTCCCCATATACACACACTACCAAGAAAATAATCAGGGAAGGAAGCTAAAAGATTTCTGCACTCCGGTTACTTCTCACATACCTTGAGAGGGGTCCAAGTTATGTGAGAAGTAAGCTTTTTCCAACAGGGTTAGATGGTAAATATCGTAGGCTTTGCAGACCTTTGTCTTTCTTGGCCACATGGTCACAGTGTCAAAGTCGCTGGACTCCAACGCTACAACATGAAAGCAGCCATAGACAGCATGTACATCACTGAGTATGGCTGAATCCCAATAAATTTATTTATGGATGCTGAAATGTGAATTTTGCATAATTTTTACATGTCACAAAATATTATTCTTCTTTTAAGATTTTTTTCTAGCCATTTAAAAGTGTAAAAGCCATTCTTAGCTCAGAACTGCATGAAAACAGATGGTGAGTCAGATTTGACTCCAGCCACCGTTTGCCAAACCCTGGTCTTGAGTCTTCGCTCTACTTGGGAAATGCAAAACCTGACACTCACAGAACATGCATTTAGGGTATCATTTATGTAAGAAAGGAGACAGGGAACTTCATTCAGCCAAAATCTATTCAAAGGAAATAAGAAGATACAAAACTTCATTCAGCCAAATCAGTTCAAAGAAAATATCTTGATGGTACATCAAAATATGAGTGGGCAATTGTGCATTTTAACTTTGAATAAAATGGTAGAATACTTATGTACCACTTCTAAGATTTGGGATTTATCCTCATCGCAATTAATTAGTTACATAGCTATGTGTTTTGTGTCTCAGATCAGGCAGGGAGGACTGTGTCTGATTTATTCACTGCTAAACTCCCTGGCACTGCTATCCATGTAGTTGCTAGATAAATAGTTTACTCAATTAATGTATGTTGTTGAAAACAATTATCAAGCAACTCTATGCCAGGCTTTTTCTAGGCTCTGTGGACATAATGACTAACATGGCAGGCACAGTCTCCACTTTCCTCGACTTATATTTGAGTAGCAAGAAGTCAACACACAACTAAACAGATACTTCCTCAAGAAATAAATGTTTGTTTGCCAGACAAGCCAATATTTTGAAAAATAAAGATCTGACTATGAAGCACCACATCCCCAAATGTCGATCAATAATGAACAGAAGTTCTTTGCCTACTGTAACATCTATTTATAGCCTAGGCATGAAAGCATTCAGTTGTCCTTCTATCTTTCTCTAATGGAGTTTGTCAGATCTCCAAAAGAAAGAGAAGTTATACTTATCCTGTTAGTGTTTCTGTGCTGTAACATCTTGGATCTGGGCTCTGTTAGTTTCATCTTCACTGCAAATATGTGCCCATACCCAAACTCCCACAAACCTGCACTTCTAGGCCCATGTTACCATATACACAAAAGGAACTTGCTGGTACGATTGTAGTTAAGAAACCTGAACTGGAGAGAGAATGTTAGATGACCCAAGTGAGTCAAATCTTGTTCCATGTGCCCTAAAATTAGAAGAGTTTTATTCAGCTGAAGTCAGAGAGATATTTCTGAAGAAAAGGCAGGTGCAATTTGAAACACAAGAGAGACTCAACAACCTAGGACATGCAGGCGACCTCTAAAATTTTGTTGTGAATGGACCTCAACAGACTACCAGCAAGGAAAGAGGTAGCTGAGTCATATCCCTGGAAGGAACTGAATCCTGCCAATAACTAAGCTGAGCAAGGGAATAGATTGTGTCTTATGGCATCCAGAAAGGAATGCAGCCCAATTTATACTTCATTTCGACCTCTCAGATCTCTAAATAGACAAAAAATTCTGCCAGACTTCTGCCCTACAGAAGCTGGAGATAATAAATTTGTGTTGGTTTAAGCCATTAATTTATCATAATTTGTTACAGCAGTGATTTCAAACTAATACAGGCTGTCTCTAAGAATGTCTTTGAACACTCCTGGTCCTTCTGTGCAGGAGGATATTTATGCCAAGAAAATCAAGTCCCCTGTGCCAGGTAATTCATTTAGCAATCTCTCTAATGATAGTATTTTAAAAAGAAACTTGTAATGCTAATTACCACCTAATTATTTCAAACAGGGTATAATCATGGGCAATATTTCGAGAACATGCAATACAATTTAAGTTACAAAGTCACTTGGATTATGTGAGCAAAGCAATCAGATGATAAATACCATCTTACTGAATCAAGATTCTCACTTAGACTAATAACGGATTAATCTGTATGTAAATCACATTGTCCAATTACAACTTCTGTTTGACATTCTGTCTGCTTTCAGGGGCAAGAAACACACACTTTCCTGACAGTAAAAATTGTCAGTAGTGTACAATAGAGGAAGAACCACTCAGCATAATTTCTTATGCTTCTAATCATGTCTTACAGTGTGCATGACTTTCTCTGTCTTCATTGTTGAGGCTGCTTGTTTGATTTAACGTCATTTCAAGATGCCAAAAAAGAAGAGCCATTTTGCCTGGTGAAATAAATAAAGGGTATTTTATTTCCTACTTCAGGATACTTTCTGAGAAGGGCTGCAAGTCTCCTATTTATATTGGACTTGGTTGTGGGGGGTTGTGGTGTGTGTGTGTGTGCGTGCACACATGTGCACACATTCACACACATGCTATTTTTTTACTTCCACAGAGTATACTCAAGGTGAAATAACACAGTCATTACTCAAAATGTCAAGAGTTTGGAAGAACTGGGGAAACAGAGATGAATAGCAACCCTGGTTTTGGTAACTGAACAATAACACACCCAGGATATTGTAGATAACAGAACCAAAGGAAAAAAGAAAAAACAAGGTGTACCACTTTGAAGTCCACAGCCATTTCTAAAGCTTGGGAGGAGACTCAGAAACCACCTGTAGGGAAACTGGGTGGGGTTTTTTTCTTGTATATTTGTGTGTTTTTCCAGGAGTAGGGACAATACTTCAATTTGACTGTATAAGGAAATGTTCACAGCCTGGCTCCCAGGGCAAAGGTTTAGCTGAGTAAGTGCTGTATTCCCCTACACAGCAGTGGAATAGCCTGGGCCCTCACATAGCCTGTTTTCCAATGGTTGCTGGAGCCAGGTCCTACAAGTTCACGGGAACCAATGGATGGCATCTGTTCTGAACTCTGTTAATTGTTATCACACTGGAAATTCAAGAGTATTTACCTCAAAGAAATCTGCACCCCCTAAACTCAGTGCACTTGTTCTTGGAGAACTACTGGTACAATTGCTATCTAGGATACATTAGCCAGGATACAACTGCTATCCCAGGAATCTTCTTGTGGCCAATCCCTGCTTTATCTAGGTGTCATCTCAGAAGATCTTCTCTAATTACCCTATCTAAAGTAGGACCTTCACAGTTCTTCTTGACCTCCATGGTTTCTTATGTCCCAGTATACATTAGAAACACCTAGGGAGCCTTAAAGTCTTGTAATCCCTCCCTCCAGGCCAATCAGATCCGAAACTCTATAGGAGGTAGTAGGCATCTGGGAGTTTTATGGCCCCCAGTGATTCTAATGTGAAGCTAATGTTGAGAATCTTTGTTCTAGTTCTCTTTACCACTTTGTTCTTCATAATGATTATCATTATCTGAAACAATATATTTATGTAGGCTGTGTGAGAATAGGGACAATGTGTGATCATTCAACAGTGAATCACATAGGAGCCGATGGATGCATATTTAAGGAAGAAAGAAAATGAAGAAGGAAGAAAGGAAAGAAGAAAGGAAGGAAGGGAGGGAGGGAGAAGGGAAAGAGGGAAGGAAGAAAGAAATAAGAGGAAGAGGAGACAAGAAAGTAAGAAAAAAGGGAAGTTCTCATTTGACATCTTTGATAGGATATTAAGTTGCAACTGATTTATTACTTCCCCAGGACATTTGAGAAAAGGATACTAGCATAATGGGGAAATTGGCCACAGGAGCAGATGAGGGTGAAGTGGGGACTAAAGGGCAAACATAAGCAGCTGGGGACAAACAGCCAAAGGAGAAAAACTAATGACCAATGAATGAAATGACATCTGACAACCACTTTTACCCTTCCTTATTGTTATTATACAAATCAGTTTTGTGTTAAGACTCCTTAAGAATAGAAAAGACAGATTCTATCCTCTCTTACGATAACGCACAAGAAGAAATGTCAAGTTGTTCAATTCTACAGGATGCCTTTGACATCATAGTGGGCACGGAGAAAACTACCCCCTGGCAGTGTGCAGTGCACAACTGCATGGCCGTTCCAGCAGTCTCTGAATAACAAAGTAAAGAACATGTATTATGCAATATTGTGATCAGAGAAGAGCTCAAGGGCAGGGTCCAGAGATGAAGGATTTGAAAGCAAAGATGGGTAAGTGCCTCCTGGGAATCCTCAGCAACAAACGTGACAGAGCTGACGTCTTGCAGGCATGTGGTCTGTGTACAGGGAAGGGAGGATGTCTCCCGGAAGATAAAGACCTTGGATGACATGTGCTTGATGTGAGCAAAGACAGATGAGTACACAAGAATGAAACAAGCAGACGAACACTGGAAGTGTTTGCAGCATAATTCATGTGCGGAGAAAAAGGGTCCAAGAATTCAGAGGTATCTGATTTAGAAATGGAAAGATCTTAAGGGACTAGAAAAGGGTGCCCAGAAAACACAAAAGAATAATAAAATAAATAATATTTATACATAAAATGTGAAGCTGAGTCCTCTCTTAGCCAGAAAATAACTGGGTCTTTTTGTTATATTAGGAATGAGATACCAGGCTCCCAGTTTCTCAATAAACCTGTTCACATATTTTAAGAGCCAGGGATGTAGGGCAGTGTTTGCTGAGACCTACTTAGTGTCAGATGGCAGCTTGGTGTAAACAGCTCATGACCATGTACCAAGACTTATCATTGAAATTTTTTGTGTCACCCTCCCTATGTGCACCACTTTATAGGGTGGTTGTGAGTGAACCTGAATTATTAATGTGATGCTTACTGGAACTTGGCCAGTAGGAGGAGACAAAGGGAAGTGGGATACTAGGGAAATGCAGCACCATGTTCTTCTGTAGATAAGGGTCAGGAAGAGAGAACAAGTCCCTCATACCGTGGGGGAACAAGAAACCTTCTTGAACAACAACAAAAAAAGCAGAGTGGTAGAAGCCAGGATTTCATGAACTTTGATTATGTTTGCATCTGTCTTCTTCTTAAGAACATTTGGTCCTTGACCCAGATAACCCTCAAAGGAAGAACCATTTTATCACCTATCTGAATTGAAATGTGCTCCACATCCATGGATGCAGAGGGCTGGTGTATGATATGTTCCTAAGAAAGCTAAGCAGCATACAGTGATAGCATAAGAGAAGATCAGTTTGGGTCTTGTGCAGTGGGCTCCCCAATAGGACAGAGAGGCCCAAGAAGAAAGCTCAAAGTAAATGCTAGACTTTCTAGAGATTGTAAAAAAAACCCACAAGTGGTGGAGGAAATGCATACTCCTCAATCAAAAGAACAGAGTCAAGTCCCCAGGATGACAGACTCTGCAGTGAACTTCCGCATGACCGCCCTAGAATGAATCAGTTGTAATAGCCAACATCCCAAAGAGTTAAGAACCAGTTTAAGATATTGCTTATTAAAGTCAGACCTTTCCAATCATCTCCCCACTCCTCTCTCAGCAGCCCAAACTTGAAAGAGTTGGCAGCTAGCTAGAAAGCTAGGGAGAAGGGAGAGAAAGTAGAAAGCAAAAACAGAACAGACGCCAGCCTTTCCCCTGTTTTCCTGCCAACTACCAGCCTGGAGCCAGCTCTAACTGCAGAAAGGGAGAGAATGTGACATTAAATCTTCATTACTTAACTTCCTAAACTTAACATTCTAACTTCTGTGTTCAAGCCTCATTTGGAACTTAGGAAACCTGAGAACTTTCTATTATCCTGAAGGATCAAGAATATCACAAGCACAGTGGGGCAGATGTCTCCTACCAGATAACTTTGAAAAGGAATATGGGAGGCCAAACAAAATCATGCATTTTGTAACTGTGTTATATTATTATTTGCCATGTTCAAAAGACCAATTACGTAAAATTGGAAAAGCTTGTGCCCTGCCCACAATGTTTATCTGAAAAAATGAAACAGAGAATGAAACAAATTGAAGGGAATGGTCATTTCTCTTCTGACAGTAAGAACTGTGGTGTTGGGAAGAGGTTATAATTACACAAAATGACAAGGCCGGGAGTGATCTAGAAGTGAACTTGGAAAGACAACCACATAGAACCCATTGAGAGCATATACTGTGCATATATAGAATCACATACACATTCGTAACAGTCCTAAATGTACTCACTAAAACAAGCAGATGGACCTAGCTTAGAATCGCTGAGATTTATGTGCAAGAAAAAAGTCATAAAATGAAAAAGCAAGAATTAATTGCTCAAGAGCTGGAAAATTTGACACAAGTATATACAGTGAGAAAATATTCCACTTATATTAGGAAGAAATTTTCAAAGATGATTAAAACCTATGTCCAAAACTAGAGCAGGAAGGCCTCTTCACTATTTCAAGGGGTAGAGATCAGTGGGATGTTTTTCAAAATAATATAGAGAAAGCTCTCAAGGGAATAGTAAAGCCAGAAGCTTAAAAGAAAAATATCTATATCTCCTGCTGCAATATACTTAGTGAAGTTGAAAAACTAGAAGAGATAAAAATGACAAAATTGGAGCTGGAATGGGGAAAATCAAAGAGTAAATGAGAGGTTTGTATTTAGAATAATAATAAAAGAAGAAAAGCCTAAAGACTGGACCTCAGGTATCTTAAAACACACAAGATCGAAGAGAACGAGAGAGGATAGGAAACTAGAGAAAAGTCACAGGTGCTGACAGCATGAGAAAAAAATGAGAAAAGATGCATTCACAGGATGCTGAGCAGGGCACAAAGATGAGTCAGATGTGTTCCCATCAAGATACCTTTAAACCAGAGTGGAGACATGTATACAATTGCTTTTCATGACAGGCAGGACTTGAAAAGTAATACAGAAATACAACATAAGAAAAGATGAGTTTAAAAAGTAGTCTTGGAATGGGACATTAAAATGGCAATGCTTGGGGTGGAGCAGAATTTAAACAGGAGCAGCCAAAGTAAAGGCATCCCCATGTAGAGGGCAACATGGACTGGGAAGAACATGGCCAGGTGGGTTAAAAGAATTGTGAGAGGTCTAGTGCCACTGGACCTAATTCCAAATACACATGCAAGCTTCAACAAAGTAGCAATTAACACGTGGATGATAAATTAAGTATTGTTAGATAGGAGCTGAGTTTCTGTCTTAAATGGACCAACTACTGAAATCCAACAGTTTGTTGAAATCACCTGTTGATATCATTAAAAATACACATTTTTAAATCTCATTTGGGAATATTCTAATTCAGTAAGTTTTGGGTAGGTCCTAATAAAAATGGTCAGTAGGACTAAATTTGTGGGGATCGTGGAAAATTTTTGACCACACTTCTGAATGAAAATAGGGTAAAACAATCAATGAAATGAAAGAAGAAGCATATTACTTGCAGTTGATTAGACGCTCTTCCCAAAGTTTCACCTCCATAAGAAGATCTTGCAGTGCAGAAGAAGGGCAAAGTATATTTCTTGACCCATTGGGTTGGGTTTGCCTAGCAAAATTTGGATGGAATGACAGTGTCTAGTTCTCAGCCAAAACCTTTAAAAGGCAGCTTGAAGATTTGCTGTCTTGAGTACCTGCCATTGATCATGAGAATAATATGGCAGCTGCTTCCTTCAGGAAGAATATAGAGACCCATGGAGTCCATACAAACCCAACCTGGAGCCACACTTACTATCAGCTTGAAAAAGAAACATCCTAACTAACCTACACACACGAAGGAGAAAAACAAATGTTTATTGTTATAATTCAGAGTTTAGGAATAGCTTGAAGCAACTATTATTGCAACAATAACGAAGATATTAATTAAATTAAATCCAAAGCTATGTTGCGTCCTAAAGCAAAATTTTTATCTTGAGTTTCACTTCTATCCCAAATTATGTCACCAATTTCAGTCAATATAGCTCCACAAAATGTCCTAGAGAAATCAAAAGAAAATATAAAGATCTTTCCATATCAGCAACATTACACAAAAGAACAATAATGACCTCTGCCTATTTCAAAGCTGAAAGGAAAAAATTTAATTTCTGCTAAGTTAAAGTCTAAAGTAATTCCAAAGGCCTAAAACTTTGCAGTCCAAACTTCTTTCCTTTTCAAGTAATCTACTTAGTTTCATTTGGAAGTATCGCAATATAGTTGAAATCCCTTCTGCAAAAGTAGCCTGAGCCATATTCCCCTGGAATGGTATGCTTCTATCAGAAGCATAAGTTAAATTTATTCAATCTTAAGTTTTCATAAGTCCAAATTACATTTCTATATTTTATAGAAAACAAATAAATCCTATCTCCTAGCATGGTGGCAAAATAATATCCCCAAACCGGTACTTGGAGAAATCATCTCAGTTCTCATCTCAGATCTGACCAATTAGAAACTCTTCCCTTTGACCAGAATTGTCTATGAAATAAGAAGGGAGAAAGGCTTTTCCTCCAGTGAGGCCAGAGTAAAGCATAAAAGAGAATCTAACCCCACTCTACTGTTGACAAAGACCAGAATAGAGTCTCAGAGCCATCTAAGGAAGGAGGAAAGTAGAGAGGGCCCTCTTAATTCAACCACATAGAGTGTCAGGTAGTCTAACCCAGTTTTTTAGATTTTTTGTTACATTTGACTCTAAGTGTAGTAACCTCCATTAAGATGTTAATCATAAAAATTCAATTATACCCCACAGTCCTGAGGCATAGAAATAAGAGTTCTCTAACCAGATAATAATATGTGAAATGTTCATGTCTTCTTGAAAAGTATAAAAATTTTCAATCAATAGGTTGTTTTTATTAGAAGTGTTTTTCTATCCTTTTCAGTAGATTTTAGTCCTCTTTCCTCTTCCATTCCTGTGTCTCAGCACCTCAGTGTTGAACTGTGAGCTGTATGAAGTAAATTAGCCTCCAGAGAAAATGCTTTTAGTCTCTTTCCAATGGCTTTGAACTTATTTAACCAAGCCTACGAAAGCTGCCTCCTCATCCCCACGCAGTTTCTCTACTGAAGAACCACACCCAACAGATTCCTGAACTAAAGTTGTCATGGATGGTCCTAGAAGGTTGTGGTCCAAGGGCCAGATGAGAACCAATCCTCAGCCACCACTTTTCAAAAATCCACTTTTGCTTTGCTTAGCTTTTCAACACCCCAAACCTAAATAACTATCCCAGTGGAATATTTTCACCTGTCACACTCATTTTTTGCAGCAGTTGTTATGCCTCTAGTGTACCATTTTCCTCTTTTATTTTCCAATTTCTTTAAGAAAATTTAGCCATGTTTTTAACAGCTTGTTTCTCCGGTTGCCACCTTTCTTCTCTATTGAGTGTGGCACAACTGCTCTGTCCAGAGAAATACCTTCCAAGTATAGAGTGCTATAACCGTAACTATTCCTTTTCAAGTAGTTTAGGGATGTTGGATCTTTTCTGCATTTATTTTTATCTTGTTTCACATGCATTTAAATGGTTAAGATACTTCAATCATTTGGGGTACTTGGTAATGCCTAATTCATAAGGAAACAGCCAACAAAAAGGTCATCTACCTTGTAGATGAGAGGAAATTGCAAAAGATGAAAGAAAGTGATGAAAACTTAAAAATTTTTGAGACATTGATATGCTGTGCTTGTGGAAGTGTTTTTGGCTTTGGGGTGAGAATAGCATATTTAACAACTGTATATATTTAAAAAGCATTTGAGAATCAAATACGATAATATATGACAGTGCTTTGGAAAGTATAAAGTATTGTGTCAAAATAAGGGACTCACAAATTGTCATCACTATTTTATAAGATGTCAGTAACAATTGTATTTAAGGAAAAATGTGGGCAGAAATGCCAGCATCTGGTGGAAATGTTCTGGAAAAGAGAGGCTGTCCTTCCCTTCCAGGCAAACCAGTGGGAGTGAATTAGTGTTAATTTCAACATCTAATGGTTTGGCAAACGAATAATTTGTCAAAGACAAGACAAGGTTTTCCAACCCAGAGAAGGAAATGTCACCCGGTCCCTGCCTCTGGTCTGAACTTAGTCCACAGAGAGCTGCCTCATGGGACCAGAGTAGAGAAGAATAATGGTGGAGATCAGAGCTGTCAGAGCTCAAGGCCAAATGATATTCACCAGCTGCAACTACCCAAGCACCCGCCTCTTGCTGCCAAGAATAAATCAGACCCTGTGACACAGAGGCTTCCAGGACACATGGGATAGGGGTGGAAGGGGCGGAGGTGGAAATGACCTCGAGATAAGGGGGAGATTCATCACTATCCCTGTGGGGACTATCAGATTTGGGGTTGGATCATCAGCACTAATCTGCTTGGCCAAAGAACAGTGTGAACCCTGGCAAATACTTACCGCAGTCACTGTGAGAGCAGATCCTCAGGGTGCTCTGCCCGCCCTGTTTTGTTTGATGGATGAAGTGACTGTTGCCAAGTGATGAGACGTCCAGAATGAACACCAGTCAGCCCTGAGCGCTTGGAGAGAATCCAGGGAGAACAAGTGTCCATCTGCAAAACCACAGAGTGAGGGTCTTGGCGCAAGGGCATGGTTAGCCTCTAGCCCCCTCTGTGGGAGATGCACATGAAGTGTGTCACAAAATGACAAGGCTGCCTAAAGTCAGCAGGTCCGTCAGTCAGAACTGCTATTTGGAAATGAGCTATCTTGAGACTTGGAATGGTGAGCAGGCTGTGCTCAGACCCTGCTTGCATGAGCTACCCAGCTAGTGGGCCCAGGTTCCCCTGACAAGGAACACAGCTGAACAATGAAGCACCTGCCTAAGGAAAATCAGCATCTGGACTCCTTTGCAATATAGCAGTTTTCTCTTTTTTGCTTTTCTGTGCTACACACCTCTCATCCTGGGCCCAGCCACCTGGCAGATATTAATTAAGCTTCATGGAATTCTGTCCTAAATCTGTACACAGAAGCTCTCAAACGCATTTGAGAAACTAAAGAACAGATTTTCCTAGTATTCACTAAGAAATGACTGGGGCTTTCTCCAAACTCTTACTTTGTACTTCAGAGCTGGATCAATGAACACAAAATGGATTTTCCTAGCAGCCCAAAAGCCACATAACACAATATAGTGGGCAAACCATGATTCCAGTTGGGATCCAATATCTACTAGGTGAGTAACCCCAGCTAAATGTTTTAACATTCAACCCCTTAAAAAGTGAGGATAGTAACATTCGCCCTGTTTGTTTCTTACCTAATAGCTAACTGTAAAGATTAAATAGAAATTTCTACAGGCAAGAGTTTTTATGTTTAACTTTGAAACACAGCACAAATATTAGTGTATAGTAGCAGGACTTTATGTCTTTATGTTACATCGAATTAGAATAAATAAAATATGAGAACCAGATCAGATAAGACCCTCCCCTAAAACTCATACTTCTGAAGGTAGTTGCTGTTAGTACTAAAGAGAATAGCTATTCACACAATTATTGGTATGTGTGGTTGAAAGGGAGAAGGTCTTTAGCTAAAACAGTATAATAGTGGTAGAGAGAGTGAATTTAGAAGTAAGACCACTTGGGTTTGAACCTTGGCTCTACTACTAACCACCTTGGGAAAACTACTTGATTTCTTAATTCTCAGCTTCTTACCTCTAAAATTATAAAGATGTTTGAACCTAATTTATGAGATTATTTTGGAGATAGACCAAGGTAATAGGCACAAAGTACTGAGGATGCTATGTTTAGCGTTTGTTAAATGGTCAGTAAATGTAACTATTATTGTTTTAGGGGGGCCAATTGTTTCATGAGGTACAGAGGAAGGAAATGATTTGCACAAACATGAATCTGAACACAGATCCAGTTCTTTCACCAACAGCACATATAGAATGTCCTGGTTTCTGTACTATCCAGGAAACCTAGAAGAATAACATTGGCTGGATTTCTGGACATTTCTACCTACCATAGAAAGTGTCCGTAATTTCTCTGTGCTTCAGTTCAGATTTGTTGCTCAAAAACATAAAATTATGTTAATTTTTTTTAAATTAAAAAGCAGCCCAAGGTGGATTGACAAGAGAATCTTGTCACACTAGTATTATGGACTTTCCCGCCATCGAAAGGGCTATTTTCTGATGCCAATTTTATACCAATATTGAACAGTATGAAATGCCAAGAAACACCTTATCTTGAATTTGATCTGTCACAGAGGTGTCTCCATAGATTAATTACTGCATCCTCTTATGAGAGTCTTGGCACTGCCCTGATCTGTACAGCTACTGCAGCTAAAGAAGCATTCATATAAGAATATAAAACTCTTCCAAAGAGATCTGTTTTTCTTCCCCTGCCATCACAGATCTTATTCCACTCAAGAACAGTCTCTACTCTGTCTCATCTCAGATCTGACACAATTAGAAACTCTTGCTTTTGACCATAATTGTTTACGAGATAAACAAGGAAAAAGACTTTTTCCTCTGGGGAGGCCAGAGCAAAACCAAAGGCTGGATGAACAACTGTCTTATATCTGATCCTTATAGCCAAAAAGAAAAAAACACTACTCTGCACTGATCCGAAGAAATCATTCTCTCCTCCTATTATTCTCCAAGAAGCCTTAAGTACAGAGCTAGCCTTCCCTCATTGAGTCATAAGGCATTGATCTACTAAGGACAAGGTGATTCTGACTTCAATGCTAGCCAAGGGCTGTGCTTTAATATTATAACCATGTTTCACCTATGATGCCTCCTTTGGCATGAATGCCTGAAGAAGAGCACACTCATGTTCAAATCAGTACTTCCTCCTCCCCATAGGGTTATTTCTCCCTGAGGATCCAGTTGCTGTCTGCATAATGTGTTTGGCAAAATAACTATTTTCTAAAACGTTCAGTCTCTTGCTATCACACCCTGTCGTTTAGCAGTTGTGTAAGTTGTCTTGTGCTTATCTCACTTCAGCAACTAGACTACAAAATCCTTGAAAGCAAATTATGTAATATTGTTGTCTACGTTAAACACTGCTATGGTTCAGATCTAAAATGTCCCTCAAAAGTCTCATGTGTTCAGGGTTGGGACTTTTGAAGGTGATTGGATCAGGGGGCATTCTACCCTTCAGTGAATTAATCTACTGATGAGTTTATAATGGAATGTGCTGTTAGATGGTAGATTGGAGGAGGAGTCACTAGGAGTGTGACCTGGAAATGTGTACTCTTGTCCCTGGCTCCTCCCTTCTCTCTCTCTCTCTGCTTCCTGGCTGCTATGGGTTGAACAGCTTTCCTCCACCACACCTTTCTACCATGACCTTTCTGCGCTGGAGCCAGCCAACAATGGACTGAAACCTCTGAAACTGTGAGCCAAAATAAATATTTTTTCTGTAAATTTGATTTTTGTCAGATGTTTTGTCACAGAGATGGAAAACCAACAAGCTGTACCATGTTAACTTGCAGAAGGATAACAAGCAATAGTTTGCACATGAAAATTGGGAAATTATATTAACCACATTCTACTCGCTCCACAGAAAGAGATAAATAAAGGACAAACCTGGTTGAGAAGAGCAATATTTCATAAAATTTGTCCCTCTTTTCCAGTCTTCTTCCAACTCCATCCTATCTCATCACCAAGATAACCTTCATATGGTGACAGAAAAGTTCCCTGTGGCCTAAAATTTCCCTGTGTTGTCTTTGCATGAAGTACTCCATTATTTACAAAACAGTCTTTGGAAAAACTCCACAACCAATCTACTTTGAAAGAGCCAGTTTGCCCAAATTTTATATTATTAGGCAGCTCATGGAAACAGAAACACCTAAAGAAATGATGTAACAAGTGGCAAAAGTGTGAGAAACAATTAATAGGTGTCTAAGAAGGGGGGAAATAATATGTGGGGGCTTTGGCCAAAGATATGTGTGAGATGGATGTGCAGAGATAAAGGGACCTTTAGAGCC
Source organism: Heterocephalus glaber (assembly GCF_053883595.1). Classification (NCBI taxonomy): domain Eukaryota; kingdom Metazoa; phylum Chordata; class Mammalia; order Rodentia; family Bathyergidae; genus Heterocephalus; species Heterocephalus glaber. The sequence goes on along the minus strand of NW_028258151.1, from coordinate 25,427,741 downwards.
ACAGCCCAAACTTCCTGGAATCCATAGTTAAAGAGTATAGAATAGCCTAGGGCAACAGTGCATTGCTTTAAGGAATATATGCTCTGGACTTTGTCTTCCCCATACTCCGATTAATTACTTAGATTAGCTCTAAGGTCAGTAAGGTAGCAGACAGCCTTGTCCTTTCCTTATCCTTTCTCTGACCTTTCCTGGTCCCCCACATGAATTCCTGCACAGAAATTCCTTTTGTCCTTTATCCTTCCTATCTGGTTTTATCAAAAAAAAGCCATAGAAGCTTCAGTTCAGGGCTGTTTTTTCCTGAGACTTTCTCATCATAAAGGGTTTCAGGTAAACGCAGTCCCTCTGGGTCTTTTTGGAAGTTAATCTGGACATGGATTCTGAGTAATCTCTCATCTTTTGTGCTGCCATGATCATGAACAAGGACAATGATATTATGCAAATATGTGATGACTCACACATATTCTTTTTGGAGAATGATAACATTGGATCCTCTGATAATTCCACTTGAATAGAAAATCTTCATACAATTAATATTAGGCTTCTAAGACATCCAGGCTATTAATGCATCTCAGCATTTGAAACCATGTCTTTCCTTTGAATCTTGGGCAGTTGCTGCTTAAAGTGCTACATGGACAATTTGCATAAGAAGATCAGGTTTGATATGAGAGGACGACAATACATTAGCATTGTCTCCTAATGAACAAAGAAAGGGACAGATCAGCAGGGATGCTAGGTGTTTGCTAGCCCTAAAATAGGAGTTTCCAAAAAGGTGATATCAATAAAGTGCCATGGAAAGCCTAAGGAAGGGGCATTTAAAAATGTGTTCAAAGGTGATCATATGTATTCTGTGCCTTAGAAAAGGACAGAACTCCAATGTGTGGATAAAAGGAATAATCGAGGCAGCTGAAATGGTACAACATGAGCAAAAACACACACATAGTCAGAGAAATTGGGGCCTTTGGCATTGTTAACAAATATTACATTGACTGTTGCGGGTGGTGGGTCCCACAGATGTGCTAAAATCAGGGTCCAGGCCACTGATGTCCTACGAGTCCATGCGAGCCACATGTCTAACTCAAAATTTAGCAATGGCCACATTTTTTAAGTAAGTTTTTTAAAATTAATTCCTTTTCTATTCAAAATATATTCCACTGCAGATGAATCATTAGAGAACTCACCACAAAATTCAAAAGACTTTAAATTAATGAAAGTGATGTAGCAGCTGAATTATGTCAGCCTACATGGCAGATACAAGGGAAACTATAAACTATATGAAAAAAACAGCATCATAAAATAAAAAGAAATAAAATGATATTCCCAGCACCCTGATTCTAATTGGACTTGCTGATAAGGGGAGAGAAGATAACATGGGGAAAAGGAGGGTACCAAATTTGCGAGCTTACTAATAAGGCACATCAACAATAGTCTCCTTGGCTCCTTCTTATTTGCTGGAAAAAAAAAAAAGACTCACTTTTTTCTGGCAGAATCTGAGTTATTACTTGTAAGATAATAATGCTGGGAAGGTTTTATAGTTGTTTAGCTGGACTATTATGTTTTTTAAGGCTCACCTTTTGTTTAAGAATTAGATTTCTTCATATTATGATCAAAACCTTTACAATGAAGATTATTACTCTTCCCTAATTTGTTGTTCCCAAGGCTTTCCTCAATAGTATCTTTCAAATCAAAAAAGCACAAGATCTGAATTCCTACAAGGAAGATTGCTAAGACTATCATGGAGTTAGAATGCTAGAAAAAGACAATTTGACTTTCTGCAAAAGGCACAAGCAAGTTAGTCAAAACTGAATCTGAATCCAGGTTCTGTGTTATTATCTGTCACATGGTCTCAGTTTCATAATTGAGGTGGGACAATGCCTAGCTCTCTGAATTTTTGTGAAGATTAAATGAGATCATATATATGTTTTTTTCCTACTTAGGGCAAAACTAAAGGTGCTCAAAATGAATTCATTCTTATAATCAATGAATATTTATCAGGAACTTACTATGTGCTAAGCAATATTTTCAGTCCTGCTGAGGCAACAGTGAAAAAAGAGATAAAGACTCACGAATGTTGTTTTAAATTATCAAAAACAATAATGTCCACTTGTTTGTACTCTTGATATGCATCAAAGGTAAAGCTGCACTCACCACATGCCTGACCTAAAAATGATAGACAAACTCTGAAGGTAGATATTTTCCTTAGAGATTTTCCAATCCTGCCTCTTTATCTGCCTACCAGAAAATTTAGCTCCAGAAAAGAAAATTGTACTGAAGTCTGGAGATACAGTGATGAGTTAGACCAAGTGTCCTCCACTAGTTGATGTTTTTAGCAAAGGGTACAAGCACATAAAAGGATACCAGCAGGTGTTTAGCAGTGTGACATCTGGCTTTCACTAAAGGCAGCCGTCAATTATGACTAAATGTGAAAATGCACATAAAGTGCCCAACTCAAAGATTTCCCTTCTAGCTCCATAAGTCTATGATGCTGAACTATTTTACTACATATTCTGTGAAACTTTTAAGCCACTTGAAATTTCTTGATTCTACATTTAAGGGCTTCTACCATGCCATCTATCTTATGAAAAGTGAGAAATTTGTACTAGACAAGCAGGAGGAAGATCATGCAAAGATTCAAATTCAGTGGTTAAATCTCCCAAAATTAAGGGATAACAGCAGAATCCCAAGCATATTCATACATAGAGAAACAAAATGAGGAACGGAGGTTAGTAGATAGATGTGCCCAAAGATAGTGTAGGTTGAGTCATAGGGAAGGTCAATATAGTTTAACCTTCTGGTCAATCAACTGTCAAGGAGAATTACTTTTTATTTCAATACTTAATTTTTTTTTCTCCAAGGTCTCTTTCTTTCTTTCTTTCTAACTTAGCAGAAATTTAGTTGAGATTCTGACTATACTGAATCTTGTACTATGACATAGTAATTCTCATTTTATTATTCTATTGTATATTTATTTATTCATTCATTTATTCATTGAGCATTGCCTGCAGGTCACTGTGAAGATGTGCAATGGAATATACATGACTTGTTACTGTCTTTACACTCACCAAGCTTATAGTAAAAGAAAATGGACAGGTAAAGGAGCAATCAATCTCTAGCAGGACACACATTGCAACAAGAGGAGGAGATGGCTCCTGTGAACGCACAGGAATGGCATCTAACCAAGGGCTTAGGGAGCAGAGAATGCTGCCTGACCATGATGTCAAAACGTAAGCTTGAACAAGAAAGTGTTCAATGCAAAAGGAATAGCATGTACTGTGATATGGAACTGAAAGATAACTTGGAATTTTTGAAGCACCATGAATTCTGTTTGTTGTAGTGTTGGGTGAGCAAAAGCAAGTGGTAAGAAATGAAACCTGAAAAATAAGTAAGAAGAAATTATGAAGGACACTGCGAGCCATCAGGGAATTTAGATTTGATCCTACCAAGACTTCAGTGATGTGGAAGGAGATGATGATGATGATGGTGGTGGTGGTGGTGATAATAATGGTCTATCATTATGGCCTTTTGTCATAACTGGACAAGTAGGTGATTGTGAAGGTAACTGCAGCAACAGAGTGAACATATACTCAGCATATACAATCAGACAAACTCTGTGATTCCCCAGTAAATATTTACAATCCCACAAAATTAATCCAACCTCACTGAACTTCCATGGTAGGAATGGTTTAGACTCAGAAAGACAAAGAGAAACCAGTGAGGAGACTGTAAAATTACGGCAGTTCAGACTAGACTAGAGAAATAGTGATGGAGATGGAAGGTTTTTGAGAAAAATTTACATGTAATATTCAGGATACCATAGTCCCTTATGGTTAATATTATAAATATTAACTGTTTTCTGTGTATAATGTGACCTAGAAAATTTAAGTGACTAGGCACACACTTTTCATCTCCTTGTTGGTAAATCTTAATATAAGTATCATAAATTACTACTGCCTTGCGATAGTCAAGTTCAGAAACAAAAGATGCTCATTCCTTCTGAATTTTTAGCTTCCAGAATTATGAAGGTTGTCTATGTTACCATTTACAGAGAGTAAATAGAAAGAATTAGAAGGACACATAGAAAGCCACAGATTGAGATTGCCCTAAATCCTTCTTTAACCTTGCCTGTAAATATCTGGCCTCCAGGGTATTGCGATAAGAGGGGTATTGAATTTGCCAAGGTAATCACTATGTAGAATGGGCCTTATAACCAATGTTAGTCTTTTTCCTATGGCCAGCTAAGCCTACTGTGTGAACTCCTTAATCCCAAACCTGGGATTACAGTCAGGTAAACCCATGGCTTCCCAGTCCTTCCAGGTCAACAGAATCTTTTGATTGATTAAAACAATACATCCAGTGAAACTACAACCAGCTAGCAATCAAAGCTTAAAACTGCATTCAATGTAAAACTGCATTCAATTTCCTACTCCCGGACATGTCTTTGGTGTGGATTTTGTAGTAGGGCTGCCCCATGGCTTCCATTCTTTCCCATACAATGTATTTCTAGAAATACTTTCTAGATGTTCCAGGCTTGAGCTTTGTGTTGATCAGCTTTGCATTGCTGGGATTAAAATAAAATACCTGACATATACAACTTATTGAAGAGGTTTGTTTGGCTCAGGGTTCCAGAAGTTTCATGATTCCAGAAGTTTCCATGATTATTTGGCTCTGAGGCCGAAACATCATGGGAGAAAAACATGGTGAAGCCAGGAAGGAGAGGGAGAGGAAGAGCCAGAGGGAAATGAACCAGGAATCAGATATACTATAGTCCCAACATCATATCTCCATTACTCAACCAAACATACCCAGAAGTATGTTTTACTAATCTCCTAAGTAGCTGTCAAGCCAATCAAGTTGACAATCAACATTAACTATCAGAGGCACAGAGGGAAAGAGGGTAAGAGGTAGAGAGCATATAAGCACAGTTTATGTGGAAGGAAAAATTGTGATTTGGTGTGGGTCCCTTAGAATGTAAGTTCAATTCTTCTATGGACAGTTTGGCAGGTTTTTCAGAAATTATTCTCCAAGAAACCTCGGCACTGCTTCAAGGAGGAAGGTGTCTCTTCATACATTCTCTTTACATAGACACCAACTGGTTTCTTACTTCAGGTACCTTTAGCCCCTGCAATTCATCCCCAATGCATCAAAGCCAGTAGCTTTAGCTAAAGAATTTCCCCTCTGAACTTCACCCTTACTCAGTAGAAGTCTCATACTTTCTATTACTAAGCTTTCCAGTGAGTTCCCTGAAGCCCTTCTCCTTCTGCTTCATGTGAAGGGAAACCACACCCTCCCAACTTCAAGAGAGATGAGGGGACATGTACATCACTGATAACTCTCTCTAAACCTCTTATATAGGCTACCACTGATGGTCCCCAGGGCTGCAAAACCCATTCACAATGTCATTGGCTTGTCCAAATTAACAGACTAGCACTTGGCTTTAGGATGACATTCTGCTTGGCATCTAAATGCGTTTGTTTTTCCACCTTTTAGGGCACGGGCCAAAACTTTGAAACAACAGACAAAAGTGTACTTGAAGCTGTGTTATTCTAAGAAAGAATGGGATCAGTTGCCGGAAATTCTGAGAATATTTGCATTTTTTGATCCTGCACTCTGACTGCCAGTCTGAATAACCCATATTTTATGTGAGTGGCCCAAGAGGCTGTTCAGATACCTGAAGGCTTGGGCCAGACTTGCGGCACGACCCAGGAATTACCATAAATGTTTCTATCCAATTTTCTGTCTGTGTCCAGACTTTTGATTCTGTCTCCACTATTTTTTTATCTTTATATAGTTTATTTGCAAGAGTATTTTCCTAATAACTTCACAGTATGAATGTGCATCTTTTTTTCCCATTAAGTTTACTGGTACATTTTAGGTATAAAATACAGTTACATTCATCATTGGGATCTTGTACCTTTACATGAGTATCTTGGTTCTTATTTTTTTCCCCTTCCCTTGCCCTCCCTTCACCTCCTCCACCCTTCCCTATTTGCAAAGACTTTGTTTCCATTGTTTTCCCCTCTTTTAATATTTTTCCTTTTCCCTTTTTTCCCTTCCCCTACCCCTCACAATTCCCCTGCTCTTTTAGACCTTTACTTCCTGTTACACAATATCAGTTATACATTTTTTAAATTACAATATTAAAATCTAGGAGACATTACCACAGATTTTACATAATTTAAAAGGATATGGAAAGCATATTACAAAAGTCTTTTTTGAAATAAATTTGACAACTTCTAAGAAGTACCTTGGAAGACAAATTAATGAAACTAACTCTGGAAGAAATATAAAAATTTGAATAGCACCTATTAAAGAAAGTATATTCCTAGCTTGAAAACCTACCTATATGACAATAGCAGGCTCATAAACTTTTTAACTGATTAATTATATCAAACAATTAAAGCAGAAAAAAGAAGGAACACTTCTCCCCCCATTTTAGGAACTCAACATTATGCTAATCCTAAAACTGGATAAAGATAATAGAAGAAAAAAGTATGAGCATAGATAGAAATTTGTTTAACAAAACAAACTATTGGAAGTCAGATCTGGCAGGATGGAGAAAGTGGTTTTGTTATAGGGATGGCAGTGTTGGTTCAATATTGGAAGGAAGATCCACCTCCAAAAGTCATCATTTTAACAGAGGAAGGGAAAAAGCCATATGATCCTATCACTAGCTGGAGAAAAAGTCTTGGACTAAATTCTACAGCTGTTCATGGTAAAAGCTATTGGAGCCTAGAAGTAGAACAGAAACTTCTCAACAGATTAAAGACATGTACTCCTTACTTTCAGCGAGAATACCTTATATAAATGGAGAAAATACAATGCTTTCTCCTTAAGGTGGGGAAAAAGAGCAGATATGCTTACTCTTTATCTGTCCATTAAACTTTGAAACCTAGTCCCCACCAAAATAGTCTGGCAATAAAATGACACAACTAGGATAGGATTGGCATGGCAGAAGCAAAATCTTTATATGTAGATGAAATGATCATCTACAGAGAAAATACTAAGAAATCTCTAGGAGCCCCTAGAACTTGTACTTGAATTTAGCAGGATTAGAAAACACAAGGTATATATAAAAATTCAGGTCTGTGTATACTTGCTATAAATGAAGAATTGGATATTGAAATTTAAAAGTTATGTAGGAGTACAAAGGACCTAGAAAAGCTAAAAACAAAAACAAAACCAGTGTTGGAAAACGTTTAGTACCTAATTTTAAGACTTCTTCTAAAGCTACAGTAATCAAGGCAGTGCTGGTGTAAGGAAAGATATATAGATCATTTGAATAAAACAGAGAATCTAGAAATAGAACCACACATACATGGTCCACTGAGTTTTGAAAGATTATTTGACATTAGAATTCTATAGAATATAAACTCAATTCAAGAGCCAAGGAAGAGATAGTGTTTTCAGCAAATGGCACTAGATCACCTGGTATCCGTATATAAAAAATTAACCTCAACCCTTTTTTTCCATACATGAAAATAACTTGAAGGGATCTATGAACCTAAATAAGAAAGCCTAAAAGTAAAAAGCTTAAGAAGAAATTATAAGGGAAAATATTTATGAATGCAGGGTAGGCAAGAACTACCTAGGATACAAAAAACATGATGTATAAAAGAAAAAAATTGATAAATGGGATTCCATCAAAATTTAGAACTTTAAATGACATCATTAAAATGAAAAGTAGTCCTTAAACAGATCATATTTACAATACATATAACCTATGACCAGAATATATAAAGAATTCTTAGAGCTCATTAATAGACAACCCAATTAAAATGTAGACATAAGAAGATGATAAATAGCCAATATAGCACAAGGAATGGTGTGCAACTCTAGAATCAGAAAAATACTAATCAGTACAATAATAAGATTGAATTATACACTCATTAGGGAGATGAAGTTAAAAGTTTTAAAAGCCTTGTCATGACTTCTTCTTTTTGTTGGATTCTCCCCCTTTGCATTTAATTTGTCACACCCAATGGATTCATTCTGCTGGGTTTCCTGGGGTTGTGATCCTCATTGTCTTTTCCTAGAGTATTGTCTAAAATGTTTTGGAGTGCTGGTTTGGTATTCATGAAGTTCCTGAGGTGCTCTTTATCAACAAAGTATCTTATTTCTCCATCAATTTTGAAAGATAGTTTTGCAGGGTACATCAATCTGGGTTGGAGGCTGTTTTCCTTTAGGGCTTGAAATACATCACTCCAAGCTCTTCTTGCCTTGAGGGTTTGCATTGAGAAGTCTGCTGTGATTCTGATGGACTTTCCTTTGTATGTGATTTGCTTCTTTTCTCTCACGGCTTGTAGAATTTTGTTCTACTGTTGGATTTCTGTAATCCTAACTATTATATGCCTATGTGTAGATTTTTTTTTATTAAGGCTAGCTGGAGTCCTATATGCCTCACTTATCTGTATGTCAAGTTCTTTTCTCCTCCTTAGGAAGTTTTCTGCCATCACTTCTGTGAACAGTTTTTTTTTTTATGTCATCTGCACTCTCTCCTGTTTATTCATTGACTCCAATGAGTTTTATGTTATTCTTCTTTGCATCGTCTAGCAGCTGCTGGATTGATTTCTCGTGGTCCCTTACAATTTTGAAGCAATTTTTCTTTTCCTGGTCACTAATTGCAGTCTTATCTTCTATATATGAAATTCTGTCCTCACATTGGCTCGTTCTGCTGTGTAGACTTTCAGTGGAGTTTTTAATCTCCTGGAAATCTGTTTGTATCTGTTTCATGGATTCCATTTGTTTTCTATGTTGGGATTCCATCATGGTCCTCAGATCCTCTATTTTTTTATCTGTGTCCTCTCTACATTTATTAATCATGTCTTGCACCATGAGCAAAATCTTTGCTGTTATCTGAGTAATTATTTCTGTTTTCATCTTTCCCAGATCCTCTTTTGTTGCCAGTTCAGAGAGTCCAGGTGGTTGAGTATCAGTTTGTTCCATCTCATTTCCTTTTGGGGTTGCTGTAGACAATCCAGAAGTCTGTTTTTGAGACTTGTTTATGTGTCTTCTCATTTCCACAGGAGGGGGTGCTTCTGGCACTCATGCGGTTCACCTTCTCTGCCCTAGGAGCTTAGGATCACAGTGGGGGAGCTTCCTTCTGGGTGCTGGGACCAGCTCAGCTTCTCTGCCCTAGGAGCCTGGGATGGCACTGGGGGAGCTTCCTTCTGGGTGCTGGGACCGGCTGAGCTTCTCTGCCCTAGGAGTGATTCTGTCTCCACTTTACAGCCCCACTCATTCCCTCTGAACCTATTAACTGTGAATTCCCTGACTTTTCCCTCAGCCTTCCCCAAGGAATTTAGTCCAGACTCACATTTATTTGGAAAGAAGAAATAGAAAAATTGCTCCAAGCTCTGGACTCATTTACCCAAAGATACAATAAAAGCTCATTCATGTATTGTGATATGTGAGACCCCTGTAAATATCTTCTTCTCTTAGTACTTAATGGGCTCATGTGAAAAATTTGTTTAATAAATGTATCCACAGCATCATCTTGTTTTAAAAATGATTTTTATTTTAGTTAAATACGATGTATATTTAGTCAGGCACACAGTCAAGGGGAATTTATCCCCTCTTAATATATAATTTTGCTTTCACAATTATATAGATAGTGAAGTTATTCAAGCTCTGATTTAGCTGAAGAATTCTGAATTGTAGATAAATATCAAATATCTTTTTATATTAGTATAACTGTCTGCCAAATATTTCATGGGATATACTTTTTTTAAAAATCTTAATCTGAAATTCAAATTTATGTGGGCATCCTATATTTTAATTGATAAATCTCACAGCCCCATTGCTGGAACTTCTAATCTGACTACTCATAAGCAGCCCTCAAAGCACTAAGTTTTTAAATGGAAATAATGCATTGGCATAGTAATATGCTAATGGTTGACCCCTGCTCAGTTCTGAGTATTACTGACTAATAATATGTTCTTTTTTTATCTTCCTAAGAAAGAAAAAGAAGTTTGAATCCACATTAACAGAAACAAGAAAAGAGCATCCCAATGCAGTTTTTTACCGTAATTTCTTCCCAAGAAAACCCAGAAAGCCCCTAAAAATATATGAAATCATCGAGAATGTCTTTGGCACCAAGTAAAATAAAATGTAGACTCAACCTGGCTTCATTATAAGGAAATGAAGGAATGCCTACATCCAGAAGTCCAGAAATATAATGATGCCATCAAACCCAGGTGCAAGCTCTCTGTCATTCTTCTTTTCCCTCCTCAAGTGTCAGTTTCGTCTGAGGCATGCTTCCCCTCATCCTAGACAGGAGATTCCAGTAGAACTCAATCTTTCCTGTCCACATTCAGCAGAAGAGAAACAAAAGTCTCCCTTTCAGTCTGATTGTACCACTCACAGGACCCTCCCATCCTTGGACAAGTAGCTCTCATCACGAGGAAGCCAGGAGCTTATTGGCTTAGAAATCAGGGCTTCTCTGGGAGCTGGTGATAGGATGGACTTCCAAACAAAAAGTGGCTTCATAAGGAGTCCAGGAGAATGAAAGCCTATTAGGGAACAGATCCCTTAAAAACTACCATTGGCTCTTTAGACTTTGATTCAAGTGGGCCATTAATTTGATAAGAAAACTCCTTAGTGCATCTTTAAAATTGTAAACCTACTCTGGTCTGTTCACCAAATACCACTGAAGCAAAATCTCATGAATTAAATCTGCCTTTGTGAAAATATACTAATACTTAGATTAGAAACATAAGCAGACATTTCAAGACTTTTGGACAAATATCCTTCTCTTTCTTAATCTTAGAAACACTGACATGTTTAAAGCCATTCCTAAATCTTCCTTTTGTGAAAGATAATAGTAATCATGACACATTTAATTTTAGTAAACTTTTATTTGAAATAAGTCTACATTGATCTCATTTTTGTTTCATAAAACCTAAAGACAGGACAGGTATTATTAGCCCCATGCTGCTGACATGCAAACTGAGAGCCACTCTGACAAAGATATGTGTCCATGATCACTTTCAGTTACACTGGGAAATGGAACAAGAGGCCAGTTCCTTCTGTCACACTGTCTTATTGCATGTAGTGGAAGCTATCATCTTTTTATACTGGCACAATAGCTCTGGCCTGTATGTGACTTCTGGCCTCAATACGGTCATGGGTAAGGTGGTTGGAAGTGATTTTTAAATAACAAGTAGATTTTACTTAAAAATTATTAAGTAAATTTTCAGCAACCTTAACATACCAAAATAATATGATCAAGACTCAGGTAAAGGAATCCTATACAAAGTTTTATTGCCACCATATTTGTTAGAATTATTTTTATTCCACATATAGACATGCAGGCATGAACATAAAACACCAAAAATAACACATAAAATAAACTCCCAACTAAACTGGTTAAGCAGAAACAAGTGCATTGGCTCACAAAATTTAAAAGTCTAGAAATGGCTCAACTTCAGGAGCTCAGAGGTCACTAGTATCTGGTCTGTCCCCATCTCCCTGCTCTGCTCTCTTATACATTGGCTTCCTTCATAGGCTCTATCTGGTGACATGGTACTACCATCTTTTAATAATAAAACCTCTGAGTAATAACGTAAAGAACCATATGATTCTCTACCAACTTTCCAAGAAATGCCTTATCATTTCCCATCAGACCTGACAAGTCAACATGCCTGTATCAGGGATCAGAGGAAATCACTACCTGTTTTACAAAGTAGGTTTACAATGTGCACCTGCAGAGGCAAGTGTGGAAAAATGCAAAAGGGCCATCTGCACACCGGAGAGCTGAAGGATCTAATCAAAACTCAAAAGCCTACAGCAGATTGCAGAGACACCTCTGAATTCATATCAGGAAGCTGAAAGGCCTGCGGGGAAGCCTGAAGACAGGCATCCAAAGGTGATGGTGAATACTGGAGCTCCTCCAAAGAAAAGGAAGTGAAACTTCATTCTTCTTTCCCTTTTTACTCTATTCAGGCTACAATAGAGCCTGTGGGTTGGTGCTACCCACACCCAGGGTGGGGCTTCCCTCTTCAGTAAGGCCACCATCCAGAGGCAACCAGAATTGTGCTAACTAATCTAGTAGGCATATTTTATTCAAGTTGGTAAAACAATTAACTATCACAATGCCCAATGCTATGGTAGGAGTATCTACTCCAAAATACGTAAGTTGATCATTTAATCTCCAATGTAACAGTGTTGGGAGATGGGGCCTAATGAGAGGTGATTATGCCATCAGAAGGACTCTGCCTTCACAAATGGGTTAATACCATTATGGTGGGAATCAGTTTGTTATGGCAGAAATGAGTTCCATACAGAAAGATGAGATATCTCTCTCTCTCTCTCTCTCTCTCTCTCTCTCTCTCTCTCTCTCTCTCTCTCTCTCTCTCTCTTCCCATCTCACACCTTATCTTCACTATACAATGACACAGCAAGAGGGTTCTTGCCAGATGTCAGTGCTTTAATATTGGATTTTTCTAGCCTCCAGAATCATGAGTCAAATAAATTCCTGAATATTAAGGATTATGGAGCCTCAGACATTCTGTTACAGAAACACAAAATGGACTAGGACACCAATTCCTAAAGAAAATCACTAGCTTAAAAGAATCCAGATCTCCAACTGGCCCAGCCACTTCAATGCCTACCCACAGAGCTGGTGATCAGATGCTAGGATGCAAAACTTAATATATCTACTACACTTATGAGCAAAACAAATAACTGATTCAATATCATGAGAAACTATGTATTGTGTCATTGCTAAAGTAGCGTCTTTTCTCAAGTCTTTTAGAAAACTGCATTATCCGTTTTGGTGGTTCCCTACTGGGTAACATTTGCACAGGCAATCTGCTGAGGAACAGTAAGGTTCAAATCCTGAAGTCTGAGGTTATATTTGTATTCAAAGAAACAGACTAGCACAAATTGCCATGCTTACCTGACAGCTTAATAATTAACCAGCTGGAGGAAAGAAAGAGAGCAGAGGGCAAAGCTTCCCTGTCTCTTAAAGGTTATCCATATGAAGCAGAGTAGGGCTCCAGTTTCTGCTGAGGGTCAGTAGCATTTGTCTCTGAAGCTGAAATTATCCCGCTGACAGGAAGAAATTCTGATCATGGGAGTTTGTGGAAGAATTCAAGCAGAAAGAAAACAGCAGTAAAAATCAAACCAAAAAAATATTCAGAGATGGTCATCAAGTCAAAGGTTGTTCTAAGAAGTTGCTTCGCCTCTCCTAACACACCCAACCAACTCTGTATCAAACGACGTCACAATATCACAGGCACCCATCACGTCTTGAACTTCACAGGCTATAGTCACTGTGGAGGTATTTCAAGTGCCCTCGTATGAGCCTGTATCATTTCAGTCCATTTTCCAAGTGGCTCTAGATTCTATCTTGCTGGGTAAATTTCTTTTCGTCTTTCCTTCTCCCTCCGCTTTTCTTTCTGCCACTGTGTAAGTAATGGAAGAATGAATCCCTACTCTTTGAGGGGTCAGAGTCTACACAAGAGATGAAACCAAGAGGTAGAAAATGAAATTCTCAAATAGACACCATCTACATAAATATGAAAAGAATCAAATGCCAAGAGTATATCTAACAAAAAGCATGTGAGACTTCTACAGAGAAAACTTCTGAATATTATCCAGAGAAATTTAATAAGACTTAAATAAATCAGTGGATATTCCAGGCTCACAGATTATATAATTCAATAATGTAAATCTGGCAATTCTCCACAAACTGATGTCAAGATTTATTGTAGTTCATATTAAATCCTAAATCTCGGTAGCACATTTTTATAAAACAATAATATACATTTTAAATGTATGTGGAATATAAAGGGCCAGGAACATTTAAGGACAATGATAAAAAGGGAAAAGCAAAGTAACAAGATTTGACAACAAGACATTACAAGGCTTCAGTAATTAAGAGAGATTTGTAGGCACAAGGATATAAAAAGAAAACAATAGGACAGAACATAGGAAGAGAATCATCATTTTATGACAAAGATGATATCACAGTGTGAATGTGATCATTCAATAAATTGATGCTAGGTCAACTGGATATTTAAAAAGAAAAAAAATGAAGCTTAGATCATAACATACACTGAACACAAAAATTAGTTGCAAGGCTGGGGGTATAGTTCAATGATAGAGCACGTTTAGTATACATGTGGCCCTGAGTTCAATATCCAGCACAAAAAAGAAAAAGAAACAATTTAAAATAGCTTGTAGATGAAGATATGAAAGCCAAACTACAATTTTTAAAAGAAAACAACAATAGCTTCATGATCTTGAGGTAAACAAACATTTCCCAAACAAGACCAAACTACATTAAACATAGGAGAGAATTTTAATGAATTGGATGCCATTGAGTTTTTTAAATTCTGCTAATCAAAAAACACACCACTGAGAAAAAAATATGTGAAACACATATATCCTACCAAGGACTCACATCCAGAATTTATAAATAATACAAGAAAGGGAAAATATCCCAATAAGAACATGGGCAAAATAATTAAACAGGCACTTCACAACAGAGGGTTTCCAAATGGCTAGTGTATGTATGACGAAATGCTCAGCTTCATTAGTTATCAAAAAATGGAAACCCGAACTACAGTATTGCTGAAATGAAAGATAGAAAACATCAAGTATTGATGAAAGTGTAGAGTATCCAAAACTCTTACACACTGCTAGCGAGACATCGATACACCACCTTGAAAAACTTGCCTGTACTTACTTAATCCAAATCTTGTGATCTAGAAAATCCACCCCCATGTAGATATACAGCAAAAGTAAGTACGAAAATTCATCAAAACACAGGAAACAAGAACCATCGTAAGAGTATTCATGACTCCAAAAAATAGAAGAACACCAAATACCTATAAATAGAATTTATACTATGGAAAAATCCATTTTCATGGTTATGAGGGTGGAAACTGTATTTGTAGTGACTGAGAGCTTATGATGAAAATTGCTGGGACTCTAATGAACAACATTATAATTTTGATCTGTATTATGCTTGCACTTGGTGAATGTTCATTGAGCTCTTTACTTTTGACCTGTAAATTTTTCCCTATATATTTTAATATTCAATAAATAAGTTTTAAATGCTGGGAATAAGAGAGGAAAGGAATTAAAAGAAGTGTTTGCATCTCCCCAGAAAACAAATGAATTGAAACAACTCAGGGCTGGTCACTTTTTTACCAATTGAACACAACTTTGTGTGACTTGCCAAGCATAGAGCAACCCCCCACCCCAACCCCAAGGCAACGCAACCAGCAGTACCAAATTTTGATATCTCCCACAGATGCAAAATTCTCTCATTCTCTCTCAGGTTTGAGAAAGATATAAACAAAATGTTTTCCCAGTCTGGTAAAAGGGCAGTTCTATCAACATTTTTGCCCTGTGTTTAACAGGGCCTTATCTACACACATGCCTTTGAAGATAACAGAAAGTGTCATGAAGTCAAATGGCACCTATGTGCTACCAACAGCACAGAATGTATAAGCCCAGCTCAGAATTCTCCTTTGAACTACAAACTTATACACGTGAACTCATATAAAACTGCCCTTTTTATAGACCAAAAATGAGTGGTTTCGAGTAGTTTCACTTATAGGAAGACATACTTCTAATGAGAATTTCTAATAAAACTTTTCAAAATCAATTTTCCCCTACTGCAGCTACCCATCTCAATACGTGGCAGCCCCATCCTTCCTTCACTTTAGCCAAAGCCTTGACATCATCACTGACCACTTTCTGTGTCTAAGATCATCTATCCAATCTATAGGCAAATCAGCCCTATTAGGCCCAAAAACATTTCCAGTATCAGACTATTTCTCACCACCTTCACAGTATTATTTTAATCTAATCTGCCATCATTGATTACATGACTGTTTGTAGTAGTTTTCCCTGGTTGCTCCCTCCCCACCCAACCCCCATTTAGTTAATCCCAATAGCCAGAGTGATCCTTTAAAATGCTAAATCAGATTATGTCCCTCTTCTGCTAAAAGTTCTCCAGGGCTTTCTCATCTCATTTAAGTAAAAGTCAAAATCCACAATTGCCTGCAAAGCCCATAATATTCAGCAGAAGCATGCAAAAAAATCTGTTGAATTAATACATAAAGCAAAGAAGGAAAAATGTACCAATAACCCAGGCTCTTCCAGCTCTCCATTCCACTATACTTAGGGTGTTTCTCTTGCCTTTCATTCCAAGTTGCCTCTGCAAATTTAGACCTGACATTCATGTTCAA
This sequence comes from Heterocephalus glaber, assembly GCF_053883595.1. NCBI lineage: Eukaryota > Metazoa > Chordata > Mammalia > Rodentia > Bathyergidae > Heterocephalus > Heterocephalus glaber. The sequence goes on along the minus strand of NW_028258151.1, from coordinate 25,411,542 downwards.
AGATGCAGAACTGAGGGTGGAGGGAGAAGGCCATGGCTCTTTTATTCTAAGCTAGGAGAATCCCCAGAAGATCCACACATTATTTCTGTTAACAGCTCATTGTTCATAACTTAAGCCAGGGTTTCTCAACCTCAGCATTATGGACATTTTAGAACTGATCATTCTGTGCCATGGAGGCTGTTCTTTGCACCCCAAGACATTTAGCAGGATTCCTGCTAGCATGTCACTGGAAGCCATAGAACACAATATCCCACCCCCAGTTATGACAGCTAAAACTGTTCAGACATTATCAAGTATCCCAAAGGTAGGAGAGGGATATTTCCTTGTGGAGACTACTGTCTTAAACTGAAAGAGACTTGGCAGATTGAAGAAGGGCACTATCAGGTGATAAAATCAGCTTTTTAAATTTTGAGATAGTTTGGATACTTAGCAAGTGATTAGCAGCCTCTGTTGAGAAAAATATATTCCACTCCTAAAGCAAGCACAGCTGTCAATTCTTGGAGATGATTTCATTGATCCTCATCTAGTCACTTATTACATAGAGTATACCCTACCATTTTCTAATCTACGCCTTGTTTTTTCTTCACTTAGGACAATTTTTCCAAGGGTATATGATCTTCTTATCTATAGATTCAAGCTTTCTTTTATTTCTGAAAAGCTTCCTTAATTTACATTTTTAAATAAGAGTTCATTGTCCTTCATTTGGGTTACCTTCATTATTATTACTTAGTAAGGGTACAGTACTCCAGATTTATCACATTTGTCTTCTGCATCTGTTATTGTTTTCCTTAATCTTTTAAAAATGTTCATACCAATTTACATTTTGCTTGTCCTTACATTATTTTCAGTCATGTGTATCATTTTCAGTGTCACCTTATTCCCCTGGTTGATCTTATGTTCTCTTGTCTTCTTTTTTGCTTTTTTTTTTGGTACTGGGGATCGAACTCAGGTCCTTGCACTTGTGAGGCAGGAGACGGAACCACTGAGCTAAATCCCGGGCCCTTAAATTCTTTTTTTGGCACCGGGGATCGAACTTGGGACTTTGCACTTGTGAGGCAGGCGGCAGAACCACTGAGCTAAATCCCCAGCCCCCTGTTTCTCTTGTCTTCTCAATTAGTGCCTCTTGGTATCTTACCTTTCAGATCCTTATTTTCTAGAAGCAATTACATCATTGTATTCTTTTTATTCATGATGATGTGTTTGATCATAATTTTTATTTCTTTGTGGCAACATTTTTGGTTGAAAATTTTTATCTACCATTAGTTTTTTTAATTATTTCTCCCTTTGTGTGTAGTGCCTATGTATAGATCCTGTACTTATTTCTTTACATGATTACTCACAAATAAGATGAGTCCCTACTAAGATAAATATTTATAGAAAATGTCTAGATGACTCACAGGGACTATGTGTCAAACTAAAAGGAATCCTCTTTTTTTCTTTACATGAAGTTGTGAGTGGAATTAAGTATATTTAATTCCCCCATCCCCTGATTCAGTTAATAATATAACAAGTAACCATTAGGCTGTTCACAACATACCTTCTCTCTTTTCCACCCTGCCTCATGCTCAGTGTATTTCCTAATAATATGGCTCATCAATAATTTTGCTTTCAGTCTTCCTTGCCTTTCTCTTCACTAGCAAGGTGAAGAGCACATTTCCTGTAATTATTCTCACATATTCCTCCCATCCCAATCAAGAATAACACCAAGATCATTCATTGTTACTAACATTCTTACTCTTTTCTTCTTATGTCAGAGCTACAATATTATTAGGGGTAACAATATAAACTGCTGAAAGGTTACTTTTCCTGGACTCCTTTGCAACTGTATGTGACTATGTAATTAGTAGATAGCACTACGAAGGAATTCTGGAATTTATCTATGAAAACAAAAGATAGGAATCTAGAGGAAGCTTTTGTTAGCTTTTCTACTACCTTGAATAAGGATATCATGGTTCATGTTCCAGCAAATTCTGACATAAAGAGGTTCATATTAGAATGGTGGGGAGGAAAAAGCAGAAAATCCAGTTTCCAGATAATAGTGTATCTGCTAGCTATTTCTAGGTAGCAAGCCTCTAGACTTCTCTTTTATGAGAGAAATGAACTTCTGTTATTTGGGATGTCCTGTTAGATGACAAAAACATAACTGTAACTTAAACAACAAAGCTTTGTCCCCAGAGGCATGTTACTAACTTTGAAGAACTATTCTGCAAGCCTGTTTGAGATCAGCAGCCATTGACATCCTTTCCTGAAGGATGAACCATTATTTATTTGACATCTCATGCATTTGACCTCCCTTCCTCCAATACTGTGATCTGGAATGACAAATGTCTCCTAGTGTTCCTCAAGATGGAACTTTTTCTTATTTTCCCTCTTTCTGAAATTCAAGAGTACAGAGCAGAAATGCTTTCCAACTATACCATTGTAAGACTAGAAAGAAGAATTTCTTTTTTGTTGTTGGGTTTTTAAGGGTAGAGAAGAAATAGTTTGGAAATTACAGAAGGATTTATGAAAGTCTGTCTCTGTCTCTCTCTGATTTATGATAAATATAAACATAAGAAGTCTGCAGAGCAATGATATCATCAAAGGACAGCTTGTTTCTTTTAGGGTAAAAATACAACACTCAAAGAAGATGTTGAGAATACAGGAGCACAAGCTAATGATAACCTGAGAGTTATAAAGCACAATAGAGAAGAAGGTTTGAAAAGGGAAGGAAGTGTACAGGGTAACTCAAAATGGTATGGTCATTAAGGGTCATGGTAACAATTGGTGAACAGGGAGACTGGCCTTTGTGTGACTGAAGAAAACAGGGATGTATCCTAATAGCCCCAAAGGAAGGCAGGTTCATCCTTTCATACCACATTCCTAGGGAGAGGAAATCAATATGACTTAGATCCAAGTTCTTATGTGTACAAGTAGCCATTGTTTCTGGGGTCTTGGCATTTCTTTAATGTTCTGACATTTGATCACCATGCCCTAAAATTTCACAAACCTTCTCTCTCTGCTTCCTTATATCAAGTTCAAAGCATTTGACATAATTGCCCCAATTTGATGAGGCTTGTGGAAAACCAGAAAGCCAGAAAGGACAGAGTGTTTCATAGCCAACTTCTCCTTTCTTTCTGCCATAAACTCTCCTGTAAGGAAACTTAGCACCTGGATTCCTGCTTTCATGTGGAAATTAAAGGGAAAAGGGGGGGAAAAAACAAAATGTATGTCAATTATCCTATCCTCAAAACAGTACCCTTCCTCTGATTCTCCACCCAGGGTACCACCTCTGTCCCAGCTATGACCACAGACAAACCTGCTTTTTGTATCAACAGAGTAGCAGATGCAATCTTGGTAAAAAAAAAAAAAAAAAAAAAAAGAGGTACCTCAAAAACTCTCTATCCTCAGATGCCTCCATGTTCATTTTCCTTATCGATTCTTTTGACCCTCATTCTTTGAGAGCAAGGTTTTTCAAAGGCTTTTCAAAGGAAGTCATAGCTACAACTTCAAAATTTAAAACATTTTCAAACAGTTGCTGGTCTGGCTGCAGCAGAGACAGGGTCCACCACGTCTTCATGGCCAGCATTTTCATGGCACCACTGTCATCGCCTGACCCTATTCACATGTACTCTTCCTTCTCAAAATTCCTAGGTTAGCATGACCCATTCATCCAGGTCTGCCTGGTCTTCTTAGGTTGTAGCTCCGTGTGACTCGTATCGTGGAAATCCCTTCAGTTTCATACAAATTGCAATGAGTGGCCACCCAATCCTAAATACACCCCCATGATGGTTTTGAAAATTATGAATTTAGAAACAAATTACCAAAAATATAAGCTTTCTAACATGGGTCACACTTCACACCACTATGGGTCACTGCAAATCAGTATGAATTAGTTTATCATTAGCTTTCCAAATGGCTGCAAGGTGGAGAAAGCAATTTGAGGAGGAAAAGGATGAACACAACCACCTCATAGTATGCCCTGCTGTTGTTTCAGAATCAAAGTCACCCATAAGACCCTACCCCCAGTCCCCTGCAGTGATGCATTAGCTGAGTTCCTCTGCAGTTCAAATGGTATCTGGAGCCATGCTTGCCTCCCTGGGGAGAGGAGATAGATGGGGAGTGAAAGAGAAGAAGTAGATGGCTGAGACATGAGAACTCATCCTGAAACCTACACAGCCAATGTCTCCTCCTGCCTAGGTATTTTGCTGTACTCCTTTATTAGAAAATATACCATCAGGGCTGCAGGACAGACTAAAACTAAGGCCTACATGAGTAGAGATCAAGCCTGGGACATAGACTTCATTGGAATAGTGCTTTGCCAAACTAAGCAGCCACAGAAAAGCCTGTATAATTGACTTGCAAATGCTTTCAGGCACAGGACTGTGTATTGCAGCAGCTGGAGCTGAGGTCCAAACTGAAGAATAAGAGCCCAGCAGAGAAAGGGACTGTTCAGAGACACCCAGATGATCCCCTTTGTTGGCAAAGCTGTCAGATATTCATGCAGCTTTAATGAAGCCCAGTTCTAATTAATCTGTGACCCTATTCAAACCAACTGCTTCCCCATGCCTCAAATGCCTCTCCAGCTTTGGATGCCCTTTCCCTCCAAGTAGACTCTGAAGGTCCCTTTCCTTATTAAGTTTAATTGAAAGATGACTGAACCATAGTCTTTCATAAACAGGGAATTCCCCACCAATCTAATGTGTAGAACAGATGGGTGGCAAAGAGACAGCAGAGATGTGATACAGCTTCTACAGTTTACACTGATGAAAGGCTGGGGCCAACCTGGAATGATTCCAAAACAACCCATCAGATGCTTGATTGATGGAAATCAGTACATTGTGTTTAGAATGAATACGCGCATGGTGGCAGGAACGAGACCAGGAAGAGATGGAGTGAGACCATACAGTGAAAGGGAAGCAGTAGTCAAAGGGCTAGAATCCGTCTCCTGTCCTTTAACCCAACCATCAAACTAAACTGTATGCTACAAATGACTTCCAAGTGTTTCTAGATGTTGAGGCCTTCACTACTGGGTGGGCCTTAGAGAAACTGGAGACTACAAGCCAATTACTCAGGCTGTGAGTAATTTTCCTTATTTCCCCAATAAGCTGTAGTACTGTATCCACTGCCATGTGTGCTATGTTGAACAATGTTTAAAATGTTCAAATGCTCAAAGGGAAGTACTAATGTAAACTGGTTACCCTATCTGTCTCTGATACTCTTTCTATTGAACAAATACTCTCACCAGCTGCAACTACCAGCACGGTTTGGAAAATGTGGACTGTTTTTGGTCTCGATATACCTGTACGTTATTTCAAGAGGCTATGAATGTCATTCTCTCCCAAACTTCTTATCAAAATACTTTCAGAGCTTCCTATTATCTTTAGAGTAAGATGCAGTCCCTTAGTGGAGTTTGCAAGATCTTTCAGAGTCCAACTTCTTGTGGCAGGAAGGAGTCTTATTTCCTTGTGACAAGGCATACTTTAACTGGAATAAGCAGGAAACAAATGCATTGCAGTTTATCCAGCAATACAAAGAAATTCTGGGACAGAGTCAAAAACAACAGCCAACATCACATCAATTTCCTACCCTGAAGACCTCCCTGATATCATCACTCACATGGGCCCCCGGGTCACTCTTGCCCTGCTGAGTCCTGGATGCCAGAAGTTCCCCACTTGCTGCTCCTGGAAGTCTACAGCCTGGCCATGGCATGCTCCAGAAAATGGATTCATCACAGCATCTGCAGCCTCTCCTGCCTTCCTCTAAAGGGAAGTTGCACTGAGATAGAGACCTCTGACTGTGTCCTGGCTGAGAGGAAGTTTGACAAAAGGGTGCTCTAGTGTCAGGCTTAGCAAGGCAGAGCACCTGGCATGTAAGAAAAATGGCCAAAGGTGGGAACACTTGCAAACCTGACAAATGTCCATTTGCTCTGCTACACACACTCCAGATTTCCAACTCCAGCCCTTATCACTTCTTTTATTTACTCAAAACCCCATGGTACCTCTTATGACTTATGGAATAATGCTCCCTAATGATGGTCCTATCCTATTCCCTGAACTCTTGGAAGATATTACTTACATACCAAAAGGAGCTTAATAAATGGAATTAAATTGGGCCTAGAGTTGGAGGGGTTATCCTGGATTATTTTCAGTGCAGCCCAATGGGCCCAATGTACACAAAGGGGAAGTAGGAGAATCAGCACTTGAGAAGTTGATAACAACAATATGACAACAAATGCAGAGGTTGGAGTTACAGAAGGAAGGAGCCATGAGCAAAGAAATAGAGGCAGCCTCCTGAGCTGGAAAATGAGCAGATTCTCTATCACAACCTCCAGGAGGAATGCAACACTGGCAACATCTTAAATTTTAGGGACTAAATTTGCCCTAGGTCACACAGTAGTCCACATCAGACTTCTTACCTCCAGAACTGTAGGATAACTACTAAATTTGTGGTGACTTTTTACAACCATCACAGGAAAATAGGACTTCGCACATGCTGTTTCTGCTGTCACAAGCACCTTCCCTGAGCACTTTCTATTCCTTCCCACGTCAGTTTAACTCAGCTCTAACCTCACGCTCTAAATCAATTTCCCCACTGTCCTCTCTTACAGCCCCATGAGAGGGTACTCTATGGCACTTATAAAACCTATATGTTTAAGTTATTTAACCCTCCTAAAATCATAAACTCCCTGAGGGCAGGAACATGCCTTGTTTTACTCACCATTGTATCCTCTCACACGGCACAGGACCTGACACACAATTGCTGATTGAGCAGTCAATGGCAATGGGATGGATGGATGGATCCCACAAACACTGTCAGCCCAGCAGCAGAGCACCTTATATGACTCTAAGACATTGCTTATTCAGAAGAAACAAAAACTCTGTAGATGCAGCTTCTAAAAGTAACACTGTACAAAGTACTTAATAAACCTTAAATGGATGGATGCAAGAAAGCCTAGAAGGATGGGTGGCTACATGAACCAGGAAAAGATGGATGAAAGGCCCAAAATATCATATGCATATATAAGAATCTTCCTAGAGAATTTATTTGGCAAGAAAAATACTTCAATTGATAATTTCCCAGAAAGAATGGATCCTACACTTAAACCATGATCCTTGAATGCTAAAAGACACTGTGCTCCTTAATTGTGGTCCATCCTGCCTTTATTCAATGTGCATTTAGAAAACCTTTTCTGAGCTTCTCCTCTGTGACAGACATTTCAAAGACACCAAAACAAGATCAAGGATCCCCTAGTTGCTGAGATCGCTAAACACTCTTCTAGACCAACATGTCCCACATTTCACTTCACTGAATCCTCATCTATACTGCAAAATAGTGGTCCCCAACCTTTTTGTCACCAGGGACTGGTTTTGTGGAAGCCAATGTTTCCATGGACCAACGGGAAGGCATGATTTTGGAATGATTCGAGCACATTACATTTATTGTGCACTAGATTCTCAAAAACAGAGTGCAACCAGTAGAGTTCATGCTCCTATGAGACTCTGATGCTGCCACTGATCTGACAAGACTCAGAGCTCAGGTGGTTTGGGGAGCAGTGGGGAGGAGCTGTAAGAACAGATGAAGCTTTTCTCACTGGCCTGCTGCTCAGTTCCCATGGTATACTGGTCCGTGGTCTGTGGTTTGGGCACCCTTGCTGTAAGAAATCATCTTTTGCCTGTCACGTTGGGTTCATAGTGTAGGCACCAAGCTCTGAGCCTTTTCAGGTTGAAGAGGGAGTGTGCAAGATTCTATGGATTGGTATTTTCCAGACAATATTCTGACAAGGACATGCATTGTGACTCTTTCTGAAGAAGTGTTGCCCTTTCTTGAGAAAAGAACTGTTTTTCTATATAGTCTCTCGGTGTCCTTATCACAGAATCTCTAGGCCTTTCTAGAAATTTTCTTAAACTCTGCAAGTGAAAAAATTATGGAATGAATATTTGTCTTTTGTGCCTTCCTGTTTTCTCTATCCCTTCCTGACACCTGTCTGTGTTTTTGTCAGGTAATAGACACTCAGCCTGCATCCCACTCCTAGAGACCCTGTGCTTTTAAAAGCAGTTCTTAAAGGCATTATGGCAGATAGTCCCTTGGGTGTTAGCCCTTATTTAAATATCATACTATTCTCCAAGTATTAGCATTGTTCACAGTTAAAAGAAATAAATATGTCTAGGGATAAAAATTTAAACATGATGCCTAATGAAGACAGAAAACTTTTTAAATGCAGAAAGTCTTGATCAGGTCCTCAAGTACATTCTGAAAGGTAGCCACCCCTTCCACACCCACTGCTACACTATTCTTTTCCCCAGGTTACTGTGTAAAGAGCTTGGACTCTGGAATCACACATATCTGGGTCATAATTCAGCTTGTCCAGCTATTTAATTGAGGCTCAAGTGTAAGCCCAGCTACTGGCAAAGAGGGGAGAAAGACACATGGTGGTAGGCACACAGCAGTAGCTTAATTACAATATGGCAATTTGCTAGAGATGAGCTTCTGTCTTAGCTACTTTCTCATTGCTAGAACAAAATGTTTGACATCCACAAGTTTAAGGAGGGCAAGCTTATTTTAGCTCACACTTTGTACAGGTTTCAGTCCAGAGTCAGTTGGATGCAAGGCAGGTTGGCATGGCAGAGGGGCATGATAGAGGAGAAACAGTCCATGGCATGCAGGCAGGAAACAATGAGACTTCCTCCTTTTTTCCCTTTTTATTCCATCTGGACTATAAGCCTATTGATTGGTGCCACCCATATCCAGTGTTGGTCTTCCCTCTTCTGTAAGTCCATCATCCACAACTAAGAACTATGCTAAACCAATCTGTGGACTAATCCAGTATCACATACCCAAGATCCACTCACTCCCCAAATCCCCGCCTATGAGTACATGAGGCACTGTAAGGACATCTCAGTATAAACCATAACAGCTTCAACAGTAAATGGCCATTTATTAGAATTAGAAGGATGTGCAAACAAAGGGTAAAAGCAAAAGAGATGGGCAGGGAATCATTTCAGAACAACTCTCCAGAACCACATCCAGTTGGGAGATTTCATGAGCAGCTGTGGCCCTGCTCTAGAAGGATGCCCTGGCTCTAGAGGCCATCCTCTAAGACTCTTAATGTTCCGTTTTTAAAGGTGTTTATATCTAGACATTGAAGATACGGCGTGAAAATGAGTAGCTGTCATTATAACAAGGCCTTTTTAAATCCAGAAGGAACAGCCCCATCAATCAAGAAATTATTCTCATTAGTCACTTTTGAGGCTTCTGTCTTGGGATTACAGTGGGTTGCCAGCAGAGCTGTAGGACCACAATAAAATATCATTACATGTAGGCTGTGACCACCATAGACACAATTAAGATTCACATACATGCATGCACAGGAAACCTCCCTTCACTGTGCCAGACTCCTGTCACAGGGACCCTCCACTACTCAAAATTGGTCCAAATGAGAATGCAGGCTCACAGCTAGCATGAAATCATTTTAGCAACCCCGTCAGGAAAGAGACCCACAAGACACCAACCAAATGTGACAAACAAGCAGCAGCACACGGTGGAAAGACCTTGGACTCTGGAATCACACAAAACTGGGTCTTAATTGGACTTCTACCATTACTTCTAGCTGTGGAAGCTTGAGTGAATTACTTAACTTCTCTGAGCTTTGATTTCTAACCACTGGGAGAGGGATAAGAATATTTATTTTGAACAATTGTCTTAAATGCTAGATAAAATACATTTAAGACATGCCTCCTGATGCCTGTCACTTAACAAATAGTTAACAAGTAGCACTTATGGTGAAAAAAAGTAAACACACTGCACTGTGATCACTATTCCCCCTCTGAAGTTGTAGCCACCATCCAGTGTCATTTTTTCTCTTTGGATGCCTACATGACCAGTCAGTCTCTGAAAAAGATTTTATCAACTCAGACTAGGTGCTGAGCAATAAGCTAGGTCATGTTTGAGGCACCATTATTACTGTTGTCAGCCATTACTGATTTCAGCTTTCTGACATAAATGTGGCTGTTTTGTGTCCTGCCACCATCAGGGAGCAATCTTACAATGGAGTCCCTCTCCTCCATAATGGAAACATCTGGGGGACATGGGAGGGAACTGTTATAAAGTGGGCATAAAGCAGAACAGTTGGAAGTGGCTCCCCTAATTGGCAGTTTCCCCGTATTATGACAGGTTTGAGGCAGTTGATGGCAGCAGAAAAGATGCACAGAGGGACTGAGCAGCAGACAGCTCTTCCTCAAATGGTAGCTCTGCAGGCTTCCAGGTGTGGCTGCAGCTGGTTTGTAGTGGCTCCAGAGTAGCCTTCCTGGGGACTCCCAGGGACACACACATCACTGTCAGTTTGCTGTACAGTCCAGGGCAGGGGCAGCAAGTGCACCAGATGATACGCAGGAGGACATGTGGCCTGGGCTCTGGTTCCTGTCTTGCCACACATGGACCTTGGTGATCTTTGTCCCAGTAAAAGACTCAACAAAAGGCCATTGTCAGAAAGGCTGTCCTGGCCCATCTCCTTCCCTCAGAGGAAGACTGACAATAAAAGGTGCTTGTTTTGTATATCTGTATTTTCTACCTTTTTTATACTGTACATATATCATTTGTGTAAAAATAAACCTGAGCAGTAGAAAATAGTAACTAAAACACAAAGCTAATATGAATTGGATATTGCCTACATGCCATGTGCTGTGCTAATGCTTTACATTCATTATCTCATAAAAAGGAGCCGATTAAACACACCTCTTGCCTGCTGCCCCAGCATGTAGCTCCCTCCTGATAACAGAGCTTAGAATTTCACATGAGAAGCCACCCTCCCCTGCCATTTTTCCCCAAAATATTTTGTGTCATTGACTTCAGCCCCAGATCTAAGAGTCAATATTAATTGCCTTCATACGGACACTTGCTCCTTCTCACAATAATTGGTTCAGGAGCAGATAAGACTTCTGCAGTATAGTTCACAAGAAACCTTAAGAATTGCCAGAAATACTGAAATACAGTTTTCTTCCTGGCAGGACTTGAACATGAAGTATGTGGTCCCATTATATGTTGGCATTTTGGACGCATAAGAAGGCATACTTCCAAGATAAGAGCCAGTGCTGAGGAAGTACAGCCTAGAAATAAAGAATGCAGATACAGAAGATCTAAAATGCTAGGTCGACCTTTTCCTGAAGCTTCAGTTGCTTCTGGACTTTAGTATTCAATTTGCTTTGGATTTTTCAGGTGCATGCAACCAAAGGCACCCTTATCAATGCAGGCAGACATTACCTCCAGTCTGGGTCTGTCCATTTGGTGGTTAGCTGAATAATAGCTCCCTTAATCTGCCTATGTCCTAATCCTTCAAACCTTTAGGCGCTACTTTGGAAAAAGAAATTTTGCAGGCGTGATTAAGGATCTTTTTTTTTTTTTTTTTGGTACCGGGGATTGAACTCTGGTCCTTGCGCTTGCAATTAAGGATCTTGATAGAGAAATAAATTTTTCTGGATTATCTGGGTGACCTGGATGTTCACACAGGAGTCTCAGGGGAGTCAGAGTTGGAGTAAAAGGTGATGTGCCTTCTAGATAGAGACAGGAATTGGAGCCAAGAGCCCCAGTGGCCACTAGAGGCTGGGAAAGAGCAGGAAACCTTCTCCTCGGGTTCCTCCTTGACTTCAGCTCAGTCAAACAGATTTCAGATACCTGCCCTCCTGAAAAGTAAGAATAATAAATTCATGAAGTTCTTGAAGTCACTACGTTGGTGATACATGATTCTACAGGAGAAGATCAAGAGCATAAAAATCTTATTTTACAATTTCAGTAAAGGAAAGAAAGGTGAGATCTGCAACTATTGAAAAGGTGAAAGGGGGATGATGATCAGCACCTTTTCTTCCATGACAAAGAGGCATAAAAGAGAAGTAAGACAAAATGCAACCAGGAAAATGCTAGATTAGATGTAAAGAAGAGTGTGCTATCAAAGTAGTTACGAACTAGAATGGATTTCCAAAAATGATTGTGAGGATATCCCTCGGTAAGCTTCCTGACAAAGAGCACCAGCAAGAATCAGACAGGAACCTAATTAGATGTGCCTAATAACACAATGGCGATGACTTGAGAGGCTCTTGGGCACACGATGCAGTTAGAAGAGGCTACACATTTTAGACTTCTGTCTGGGAGGCTAGGGAGCCAGGGTCCCCATTTTTGTTTGCAGCATAGTCTTGGCTAGTGCAGGTGTGGGATCCAGGGGCTCACACAGAAGCTGTGAGCTGAGCTGCAGGCTTCTGCATGGCGATAGGAGAAGTGCCAGTTCTGAACAGACAGATGCACGCCTACCATGATGAGGAAGACTTAGCATGGTTTGATGGGGCATCCATCACTTTCTCAGAGGTCAGGGTCTATTAGTAGATCAAGTTTAAGTGGTTCAGTGTGAGCCAATATGGGACTAGAAACAGTATCCTCAAATGGTCAAGCATATGGGCTTCGAAGTTAGAGTCCTGGGTTTGACTCTCAACTCTGCCACTTACTCACTGTGTGGCCTTAAGCAAGTTCACATCTAATTGTTTCAGTTTCTTTGCCAGAAAATAAATAAGAAGTCTTTATTCCATTAAGCTCTTGTGATGATTAAAGGGAGATACAGCTCTCCCTTGCTATCTGTAAAGAACTGGTTCCAGGACATCCCACAGATATCATAACCTATGGATGCTCAAGCTCTTTACAAAAAAGTATAGTATTTACACACAAACTACATGCATGTTACATCCTCCATATACTCTAAGTCACCTCTAGATTGCTTATAATATTTGATACAATGTGAAAATTATGCAAGTATGTGTTGTACTATATTATTCCAGGGATAATGACAAATATTTTCAATCTGTAGTTTGATGAATCCATGGGTACAGAGCCCACAGATAATGAAGGTCAACTGTTTTGCATATAAAGTAGAATTCTTAGGGCATAATAAGAATCCATTCAAGAAATAGCTCAGATTAATTAGGAAAGTGTGTAGGACTAGTCCTGGGTTAGAGAAAGATAATCAGTCAAGAGTAGAGAGAAGGCAGTATTGGAGATCCACAGAGATTGGAGAATCCAAAAAGCAAAGATAAAACCAAGAAACCTACGAGAAAGCAGTAGAAAAATAACCACAGTGTGAATATTAAAAACACCAGAATCCTCAGAGGACTCACAGTTGAGGCATCTTGTAACATCACCTCCACCTGCTGCTTCTCTCTTTGGCTTGGAAAGACAAAGTGAAGATCTAGAAGCAATTTGCCAAAGATGTGAAGCAAACTCAACACCTAAGGAGGCTACACTGTAGGGATTCTTAGGATTTTTCTTTCTGCTCTGATCTCCACGAGGAATAGCAGATACTTCATGTTCATGTCATCATTTCCTTTCCTCTATTCTAAGTGCTGGGGCATAGCAGTAAATACAACAGATGTAAACCAATCCCTGCTCTAATAGATTCTATAATCTATTCCTCATGGCAGACATTACTAATCAATTAATGGCACATGCTTACAAAGTCTCAGAGTCCCCTCAATTCCTTCTCAATGCAGTCCAGTTCTCCAAAGAGTCACTAACAATCAATTAGGGTTGGCATTTGAGATGAAAACTCACTTTCCATTCCTGCTCTAAGCTCCTGTGGTTGCTGAATAGATTCACATTGATTACTTCATAGCCAAATGTCACTGCTGTCTCACAGTCCAATGGAATGAAACTCCAAAAGCAACAACAGCCAGTGTAGACATTTAGAAATTGATAGCATTATTGTTTGGACTACTAGCACTGAAATGCTCACTGAAAATCCACTCATTATACTGATCTAGGATGTTCATTTTATGGTCAATGGATAGGGTGTTTAAGTGCTATAATCCTAATTTCGTTTGTTATATTCATGATCATCTTTTATGTTATACGTTCAAACCCAGCCTTCACTCATCCTGTTTTTCTCTCCCAATACACACACACACGCACACACACACACACGATACAATAGGACCTAAACCATGACAGTGGCATTAGTGGAGACGTTCTAGTCTCAGCTCTTACACTGATTAACTACATATGGCTTTTAGGACAGATTTTGCTCAGCTGTGAATCAGGGAAAACAAGACTTATATCATAATAATTTCACTGCCTATTTCACATAGTTATTTTGAGTCTCTAATAAGATGTTATGTCTCCTAGTGGCAGTACTGTCACTCAAGCACTAGGTGGCAGTATGTTGCCTCTCACCTCTGCCAAAGCCTCTGCCAAAGCCAAGGTGCACTAGAACAGCCATTGTCTCAATAGTGACCCAAAGCCTTCCCCAGCAGAGAACCAGGAAAGGATCTGTTTGCAGTATGACATCAGAGGGAAAGGGCTGGACCAGATAATATGTATTTCACACTCCCTCTCAGTCCATGGACTGGGAAGTAGGAAAGTAAAAGAACAGTTGATAGTCACAGAGTGCTAATGGGTGACTCTGGCTTCACTTGGTAGTAAAACTGTTCTTGAACTCAACACCAAATGCGTGCTCCAGCATCTCCATTACTTGTGATTTCCGTAATTCTTTTTCTGAGATGAGCAGTGAGGTGAGTTACTAAATCCCACAGTGGATAACAAATCTGGTTCTGGAACCAGTCACCTGACTTCCACTCCATGTTGTTAAGCAGATCTGCCTGACATCTGACTTTGTTCTCTGTCTTTGCCTTCTTCCTCTCTAACTTAATTTGAAACTGGTTTTCTGATTTTAAATAATAAGGCAAAATGGAGTAACAGAAAAATATAATGGCTGCTAGCCACTATCTACATTGAAATTAATTTAAAATAAATATTCACTTTGTCAGTTGCACCAGCTCAATAGCCACGTGTGATTAGTAATTGAATAGCATAGATACAAAGCATGCACGTGTTCCGTTAGACCACACTAGTCTAGACCATCAAAGTAGTAAAGGCATCGATCAACTGCTTTACCATGCCCACAGTGAGTTATATTATGCTATTAGAAAAATCAGTGGAGAACAAAAAAAGCCCTCTTTATGGAAAAAATGCATTAAAATTTTAGAAGAAAATACTTACAAAATATGTTAGGGAAAATGTTGATGCCTTAGAAATTAATCCAAACATGGTAGACAAAACGTAACAATGAATAATTCAAGGTTTAAAATGCCAACAGGTTTTAATCCCCAGAAAAACAAAAAAATAATTAATTAAAACAAAATTACATCCAAATGCATGATATTGCATTGATTCTCAACACATCAATAACTTCAAAAATAAAAGCAAAGAGATAAGTGAAAGTTATAGGACTTGTTTTATCAGGTGATGGCATTTTTGCAAAATAATACATATTTATACGTGGTCATGCATAGAAAATCTGAACAAGTTAGAAGTGGAAATTTTTTTCAAAAACCAAAGGCTTAAAATATATAATTTCTCTTATATTGTTATTAATTGACATCATACTTTCAAAGCGTGGTAATGCTTAATTTACTTTAGTCTATGATCAGTATTGTGTCTGTATTAAACCTCTTCTCTGCAGTCAACAAAATCGAAATGAGCAAGTCCGCTCAAGGTGAGAAGCTTTTCAGAAACCATCTTGTAACTAACTGGCTCTTGGATACTAAGTACTTATGAATGTTCTCATGAGGGATTTTGTTTTGTTTTGTTTTGTCTTGTTTTCCTTGGATATCCACAGCCTTCCCGTGTTGCTTATATCCACTTGTCTATAAGAACATATTATTGGTCAGTATGCCAATTCAAATTTGAGAAAAATAGTAACATTATTGGATCACGACATAATCCAAAAAAGAATCTCACTTTGAGCTCATTTGTACCTAGGAGCTTCAATTTTGTCCCCAGGGCTTTTTCTCCTCTGCCCTTTGGTTCCTATTTCCTCCTTTTATGCTAGCATCATTTCCTACAGGAATCTTGCTTGCATGCACTCTGGAAGATGACTACCAAAGCCGCTGCAGTTCCCAGGCAGGTCTGTCCTCTCGCACCATACCAGGGGGCACCGTTCACATTGAAGTCGAGGTCCCTGGAAGTTTTTGGAGTTGGAAGAGGAGCTCCACGGTGGCTGTGTTCCCAAGGATAGGGCGCTGTAACCGTACAGTCCTGTACCACATAGCACCCTACATCCAGGAAAGGGGGAGCTGTTTACAGAAGAAATCAAATGACAAGAAAGCACAGTAAGGGAGCTGCAATAAACCCCTAATCCATCTCAGTGTATCACCCCAGGATGAGAGGAAATGACAATGCCTCCTGAACCATCCTTACCCTTTCCAGTGCATGGGAATGGAGGTACAGGAGGAAGGAAGCACAGTGCTCTTTAGACCTTCAGAGAAAAGCACCATCTGCAAGGTACTGTGATTGTGACAGGGTGGGGGTAAGGTTCTCCACTTTTTCAAGAAACAATCTCACACACACACACACACACACACACACACACCAGGAAAACCTTCTACCACGCTGTCGCACAAACAACAAATTCCAGTCCACCTGAATTACAGTTGGCCTCTGCTTCAGAAGCTACTTCTAAGTCCTGACAACATTTTTAAAGAGTTAATGTTTAGAGATAAGGACCAAGGACTCACTCAGGTCTGCAGCATCTCATCTCCAATTGTCAGCGAAGGTGAGTCCCTGGGTTTCAGTGTGTCATTGGGAAGCTGTGAGTGAATCCATGCCTTCATGTGCTCATAAGCATCCGCAGCTTATCTTTGTACTTAAATGGTGTCTTTCTTCACTCCTTTTTGCATGCTGTATAGTCTCTCTGGGCACTTTTCAAAAATATACATTCCTGAATCTCTTCTCAGACCATATGACACAAAGAGCTGGGACAGAAGCCCTAAGACCCATAATTACCTTGGTCCACCAGTCAATTTTGATATTGAGGTTGAAAACCATTAAAATCACACCCTTGCTTGGCCCCCATGTAGATATGGGCATTATGAACAGAAAATGAAACTTCAGAGAGACTCAAAACAAGTTTTCCATCCATGAACTCTTTGCTGATTTTTCTTACTATTTTCTGCTCAGGATTCTTTAGATTCTTAAAGAATCTAAATAATGATGATGCCAAAGAGCTTTTGTTTATCTTCTAATGTTTACTGATTATTTACTAATGTTTACTTTAGCAGTTAAAAGAGAAATGTCAATATAGTTAATAAATCCTTTACATCTAACATGAATAGCTTCATAGAAAATAACTATACTTTGCAGAATAAAAAATTAGTGAGAAGACTAGCATTGCTCTACATTTTTATAATGCTCTTCAATGTATGGATGAATAAAAGACAGCTGAGGTCTTGTACCTGATTTTATATATGATCCATGATCATCATATTAACTCTGGAGAAGGCCACTGTACACTCATGAAAGAACGGGAGCAAGAAAGACAAAAAAAAAGATTAGAAACAGTTTTGAGCCTACTGAGATCCTGCTGAAATGATCTCAGGGTCACTCCGTGACCCCAGACCACTGTTCTAGCTCCTTCTTTAACCCACATTTCTTCTCCTGCACATATCTGCTTAGAGTTTAATGTTTGTGTACATTGCATATTTTTATTGTCACAAATATTTGATTTGTTTCCCTCAGTATATGTGCATGTGTGGAAATCATTCATTTTAAGAAACAAAAACCTGCCTGCCTGCCAAGTGCAGGGTCCTGAGTTCGATCCCCAGTACTCCCCCCAAAAAACAAACAGAAACCCACTCAAGCTAGGTTAAATTTAGAGAGATTTATGGCAAAGAAACAGCAAATCCCACAGAACCCCATGTGGGAGGTACAGCTCGCTCCCCACTGGGTTTCTTCCCAGACTTTCTGGTCCTGTGGGTGAGACCCCCCTATGCACTCTGGGGTCCTCTAGCCGACTTTTCCTCCCCAAGCAAGGTTTTAGCTGAGCATGGTCTCTCTCTCATGCATCACCTTGGAGTTCCTTGTCCAACAAATTCTTACTAGCAAGTCTTATATCTCAATTCCAAAATCCTAAGAGATTTGGTTTGTCCAGCTTGAAGAAATTTCTAGGAGGGGTGATGGAGTTCTCCTGATGCTGTATTTATATCCATAGAGATGGACAAAGAAAGTAATTAAATATTTTAACACTGGTTCTCAACCCTGGTTGTCCAACCTGGGTCTAATGAGATAGGATCTGTCTTAGTTACTCTCTTGTTGCTGGGACACAATGCCTGACAGACAATTTAAACAAGGTAAAGCTTATTTTGGCTCACAGTTTGTAGAGTTTTCAGTCCATAGGTGACTGGTTCCAAGGTAGGGTGGCATAGCAGAGGGCAAACAGCTCATGACATGGTAGTGGGAAAGAGAGAGAGCGATCAAGGGAGAAGGGAGCGAGATAGACTTTTTCAGGTCACGCCCCCAGTGACCAACCTCCTCCAACCGGGATTCGCATCCCAAATCACAATTAGCTACAAACACATCAGTGGACCAATCTACCAATAAACATCAAGAACCTGTGATTCAATCACCTCCCAGAATCCCCAGCTAGGAGGACATGAAGCTTTGGGGGACCATCTAGATATAAATCGTAACAGACTCTCAGAGTATGTTGGGCTGTACAGCTTCACCTAGAACAGGATGGTAAAGATGTGATAGGCATCCCTTATACAGAAAGCTAGCACTTTCTGGTAGAAACATAATAAAGACATATATAATTTCAAATTTTAATGATCACATTTATAATGTAAAAATAAACCAGTAGAATTAACTTTGTTGACATATTTAACCCAGCATCTCTAAAAGGCTAATATTTCAACTTGTGATCAGTATGAAAAGCATTAATGAGATATTTTACAGCCTTTTGTACTCGTTTTCAGAATCAGCATGGCTCTTATATTTACAGTCCATCTTAATTGGTACACTAAATTTTCATCAGAAATAATTGATTTGTACTTAAAGCTCATAAAATTTATAGCTGGTAAGGCAGGTTCATGCACTTGAGCTGCTTCAAACACAGTTAAAAGTTCTCAAATAAGTGAGTCAAGTGTCAGTTTTTAAATTTAAATTAGTATAATTTAATTAAATTAAAATTCCATTCTTCAGTGGCCTTCACTATATTTCAGAAACTCAATAGCCACATGTGCCTGGGAGCTATATTTTGGCAGAGCAGGTCTAGAATAACAACAGAATCTAGTCTCTTCTACATTTTGCGTCCAGCCCCAACTCCAGCAGAGCATGGCCAGTGCATATGCACCAAAAGCAGAGTTGATGGAAACTGTCCAAGTTAGAACTGCTTAAATATAATTGCTGCTGGGCCCTAGAAGTTGCATGCAAATGCTTTTCTTTAACAAATCACATCATTTTAAATGAATTCAAGAGGCCTCTTAGTTAAAGGAATCCTATAATGCTTTAACATATTCATCAAATAAATCACCTCTTGGTGATTTGCTTAAAACAATTTCTTTTTGCTTATATCAGGTTCATTTTAAGTGAAGCATGGTAATACAGAAAACAAGTTGAAGGCCATTCAGCAAATGAGGAACCTGAGAAGCCATAAGTCACCCGTCCACCCTATGAAGCTGAAGTAGGTACTGCAGAAATCCTTGATATCCTGAAGCAAAATGACAAAAGGGTGTGGTGTCTGATTCTGTATACTTCCAACACTGGCTACATTAAGTAATCTGGTTCTCTGAGTGGCTGGTACTTGCGATGGGAATCATGAACAGAGGTTGATCAGAGAGCTGACAGCCTTGCTCTCCTTCCAGCAGATGGCACTGCAGTCACAAGGCCTTCATAACTCCATACATCAAGAAAGATCCCACAGTAGTTTCTGGAATCTGATGCCTTTACTGCTACAAATTATATTCTAAGGTTGGCATATCTATCTATCTATCTATCTATCTATCTATATATATATATATATATATATCCCATTTTGACTAAATGGAATTACTTAAAGCCAATATTTAGTGTTAGTCAAATAAGTTGTTCATTTGTTCATTCGTTTGTCATGTTCATTAAATCCTCATTAAGCTCTACCAAAAGTCAGATGCCATGCCAGGGAGCTAAAAACACCAAAAGTAAGAAATAGATCCTGCCCTTAAGGAATTCATGGCCTATAGGAAAGGCAGACATATACATAAGGAAATGCAAAAGAAAAAAAAAGGTGAGATTAAATATTGTAAAGAAATAGACAATTCTGTATCAGAAAGATGGAGAAGAAAATTGAAGTATTTTGAACAAAGATACCTTTAATACGGATCTAGAAAGCTGGACAGTGATCTGCAGGGACCCAGCATGACTTGACTTGAGTCATAACTACCATGATTTTCCCTAGGTAACCCTGGTTTGTTTTTCCCACAGTTTCCCAGCATACTAGAAATAAATAAAATTATTGGAGTGGTGGGTTGAATTTTATGACTGGATCCTGACTGTGTCAGCACCAAGCATTTGCCTGATGACCTTCATGTTAGCTTGAGATAAACCAGACACATGCTGGCTTGGATGAAAATCATTTTTCTGTCACAACCACTACTGTAAGTATGCTCCTTCTGGCTCAAACTGTGGGTATCCACTGGTCTTGCTGACATCTTGAACTGTGTCCTGTCATCAAGTCTCTGCTATAGTTTTGTATCTTGATGTCCCCCAAAGCCCACTGTGTTGAAGCCTTGGTCCCCATCTTGGGGTGCTTTTGGAATATAGTAAGAAACTTTTAGATGGTGAGGCCTAAAAGAAGAATTTAAAACATTGCAGGCATGCCATTGAATAAAATATTATACTCCCGGTTCCTGCCTCAGCCTGGGCCCAAAAGAAACAGAGTCAACCAACCACAGACTGAAATTTCTGAAACTGTGAGTCACAATAAGCTTTACCTCCTTATAAGTTGATTATCTCAGGTATTTTGTTACAGTACTGGAAAGCTGACTAAGACAAGCCCAGTGGGTTGCCCTGGGTGTAAATCCTGGATCTGTCTGCCACTTTCTTCAGTCTCACAGCACCTTCAACCTAAAGCAGCCACTCTGTTACAGTGGATTCTCCTGGAACATGATCACAAGGTGAATGGGGAAGGGACATTCCTAAAGTGGGAACAAGAGCTTGCTAGGAACCTCCTACCTAGTTGCTCTGCTCCCAATCCAGCTCCACTGAGATCTGTTTGACAGTCACATTGCTATCAACATGATCTCTTTGATATGTCCATTGGATTCTATCACTCCTTGATCTCAAACTTCTAAAGCTTCCTATGGCACCTCTGAATAAAATCCAGAGTCATTTCCATGGCCTCAGCACCTTCTGTGATGGTCTCCTTGGTATATTAGAGACTTTCCTTCATCCCAGCTCATTACTTCAGCCACACTATCTTCTCTGATGTTCTTCAAACATTCCAGGAAAGTTCTCATCTCAGGGCCTTTGCAAAGTGCGAACACCTTATATGAAAAGAACTGCCTTGCTACTTTCTGCCTTCTGACCCTACTTTACTTCTCCATACAGCATTCTACTGTATGATATTACATTACATATGTGGTCAATTAGTATGTGTTTTAGGAAGGGAGACCTACTGAGAAGCATGAGAAATTACATACCATGATCTGTTTTGTTCACCGCTAAAACAGCAGTGCCTAGAACAGTGTCTGACACAAGACAGCACGCCCAAAATATTTTATAATGGATAAAGACTTAATAAGGCTGGTGAAATATGCATATTCCCTAAAGTTCCAAGTATTCAACATGTCTAGTGTATAAGGGGTTGAGGGGACAAGGTAAGAACAGCTAGAAATGAGATTGAAACCACATTCAGTGGCCTAGCCATAGGGTGTGTACTCTTGGCTAAGAATCTGGGCCACCGTGTGAGCCAGTAGAGGTTCCTAAGGAAGAAAACAGCACAGCCAGATCTACATATTTAAAAGATGAGTCGGGCTGCCATGTGGTAGACAGAGACTGAAGGCAAAGAATCATGCTAGCATGTTTTGCAATCCCCTCAGTTTCCTCATCTGTAAAATGGAACCAAGAGCATTGTGTTAGTCACAGGCTGTTGTGATGACTAATGGGTAAATGTACATAAAGCACCTGGCACATAAGAGGCTATCAATAAATATTACTTATTATTATCAATACTTAGGCAGCTTGGAAAATGTCAGCCACTCTTCTGCTCAAGGAACTGCATGGAGGGAGGTGTATTAGATAGAAACTACAGAAGGCAGAACTTATTCCTGGAACAAAGAACAGATTCTATTTTGAGCGAGTGTAGTTTGAAATAGCCATGGGATATCCAGGTGAGATCTGTGATACACTGTCTGCTATAAGAGTCTAAAGCTCAGGAGGGAAGTTTAAATCAAAGATAGAGATTCACAGGAATCTCTTCCCTCACAAGCAATTGTCCTGGTCTCTTGTAAGCAACCCCTGAATCCAAAGTACTCAAAAGTATACTGACCAGAGTAAAAATCCTCAAGATGAAATCATTTAATAGAGCTGAAAAGCAAAATGCTAGTATAGGAATTGACTGTAATGCCCAGTAACCCTTAGCATTGTAAACAGAGTCCCCCATTCTCTCTGGATATGGCTTTGTGTATTTATGGATTTTACCACATTGTCTAGTTTCATCTCCAATTTACTGTGTTCCATGTATCCCTGCAAAGAAAGATGTCTAAATATTACAGCTAAGAGACCTCAGCTCTGACAGCACTTTTTTCTGAGCTGAGTGAATTTTATGGCACACAGCGTTTCACTCCTACCCTGTTTCAAGCATCTGAGAATACATGTGTGAGAAATGTAAAGTGCTGGATAGGGGTGGGGGTGGCTTTATCAATTTCGCTGTGGCCAGAGTATAAAGAACAAAAGAAAAGAAAGATGGATCTGAGCTGGTGCAGGGAAAATGGCTTGAGATTTACATACAACCAACTCTGGTCACACTGAATCACCCCATTCATTCATTCATTCATTCACCCATTCATTCATGGGTACTCAATCATCCATTCATTCATTCACCAAATAGATGCTGAGGATCTAGCATATGTGCCGGGTACTCTTCCAACTACAGAAGAAGCAAAAGTGAACAAGACAAACATCTTACTTATGGGGCTTCATGGCTTATTTCCTGTTCCCAGAATCCTTGGGGATATCTGAATTATAAGGCAAATCTTCTTGGTTTTTATGTATTCATTGAACAATTATTTATCAAGGGTGCTGTGGTAGCCTCTGGGATCACAATGTTCACTAAGACTGAGCAGTTTTGATTCAGTGTGAATGTCACTGTGAGGTGAAGTACAGTGTGCCATTAGAAGCTGTAGGAAGGGCTCTGGGATAAAATGGCTTGTCCACAAACTCAACAGTCCATTGAGAAGTACTGTCTATGCCCTTGTTTCTTGAATCTGGGATGTTTCTGTAGAATACAACAGAATTGATACTTTGCCCGGGCTCTATAGAAGCAGCAGTATCCTCTCTTGGAACGTTTTCTCTAGCAGAAACCTGCTTCTGTACGATTTCTAAGACTGCCTTAAAACCACCATACCACGAGGAAGGCCAAGCTAACTGTGTGCAGGAGGTTAGGGGAGAGAAAGATGTAACAAGATCTTGTTATTCAGCCATTCCAACCAGATTCCAGTATCTCAGTGGAACATCAATCTTAGATGTTTTATGTTGGATGGAGGAAGTCTTTCTGAATAGTTAGCCTTTAGACTGAGACACAAAAATGAGAAGGATTTTGATGTCCAAGGACCAAGCAAAAGAGTATTCTGAGCAGTAGAGTGGAATATTCAAAGACCCAGAGGTGGACATGTTTTTAGAAATCAGAGTCAGTCCATGTGCCTGAGTGTGGGTAGGAGAAGGAGAGAGGAAGATTAGATTGTCACGTGATAGGGACCAGATTGGAACCAAGCCTTCTCAGTCATGGCAAACTAAATGAATTTCATTCTAACTGTGGTGGAAAGCCTTTAATAATCATGGACTTGAATGCTACATGATTTGTATTAAAATCATAAAATTTGACAACAGCTGTACAGCTATAAATAAACACTGAGGATTATTTTCTAGCACATAGCTGCTCAGAATATGCTGACTGAAATATTCATACAATATACCGAATAGGGGCAAGATTAAACATAGGAAAACCAGTAGGGAGGCCATTACAATAATCCAGGTAAAAGAGAGCAGGTCAGAAATGAGGCAGAGAGAAGAGGAAAATGTGGAGAAATAAGCAGGAATAGAAGAAATAAGACTCAGAGCATGGCCCTGATGTGTTTCGAATCAAACTCTCAGAGCCTCTGTGTTTCTTTGCCTGTAAAATCTCTGTTGCAGTAGCGCTTTGAGAGTCTCAGGGAAATTTTAAGTGAAAGCACTTTGTCGATCACCACGTTAACTCGCCTTTCCTCTTTTAAGTTGATTTATCTCAAGTATTTGTCATAGTGACAGAAAGCTGACTGACACAGTTAGCTAGAAACATGGTCACTGATTTTTATGGCACCTTCTGGTTTCCTATGATGGCAAGTGTAAGCCTAATCCCTTTCATCTCTGAGGCTGGTGCCATGATTTCATGAGCCATTCTACCTTCTGAAACTCCTACTGAAGTCGTGAGAAGCCAGATCTCTTCTGCTGCAGATGCTCCTTTCCCTTTAGAGCAGTTCTCAGACTTGAGCACACCCCAATCAGTTGGAGGACTTGTGAAGAGTTGTACTGCTAGGCTCCAGTCCCAGAGCTTGTGGTGCACCTGCCCTGGGAAGAAAACCAAGAATTTACTGTTCCAAGTGTGTCCAGGTAAGGCTGATGCTCCTGGTCTGAGGTCCACTTTGAAAACTGTCTTACGGGCTGGGGATTTAGCTCAGGGGTTTTGCCACCTGCTGCACAAGCGCAAGGACCGAGTTCGTTTCCTGGTACCAAAAAAAAAAAAAAAAAAAGAAAACTGTCTTAGATGAACAGTCAACTATTTCCTTTTCTGGTTGAAGGATCATCTATATTCTTCAGGTGATAGGCCCAGGAAAAGTCAAGCACCACAAGAAAAATTTCTTCTAAGTTCTTCATGTGAGATCTATTTATGATTGTTTTAAATAACTACAAAGTTTTTAAAGCACACAAACACCAAAGATGTTTGGCTTCAAAACTTGCTATCGTAGTCACTTTCTCAATGCGAGGTCTCAGTACCCGACACCAACAAGTTAAAGGAAGGAAAGTGTATTTTGGCTCACTTTCTTAGAGGTTTCAGTCCATATTCAGCTGGCTCCAGGGCAAAAGCAGCACAGGGAAGGGCTTTCTGCAAAGGAAAGCTGTTCACATCATGGTGGTGAGAAAGAGAGAGAGGAGAGAAGAGCCTGTAAAGGAAATGTACTCCTCCAGGTCACATACCCAGTGACCAGCCTCTTTCTACCAGCCCCCACCTCCTAAAAGCAGTTCAGCTATACTGCCCCATAATTCCATCACCTTCCAAAAGCCCTGCCTGTGAGTGCATGAGGCTCTTGGGGAACATCTTGATATGAGCCATAGTACTTCATCTGTACGGTTTCAAGACTATGTGTCCCCTGAACCAAGTATCTACCTCCTGCAATGAATGAAAAGATTAAGAATTAGTGTATATCATGGACATAGAGCTGCCACAGCTGGTACTGGGTCGGCATTTGATAAATACTAGCTGTTAAATATTATTACTCCAAAGTATGATTCATATAATTAGTTGTTTTACAGTTCTCACATAAAAGTGGCAGAAAGTTCAACTGCAGATTTGTGCCCGACCTCTGAAAATGTATATGACTACACACTAAGCATTTTAAGAACAAACACTCAGGTTTAACTAACATATTTTCCTTAACATTCAATTATCTCACTTTGTTTTTATTTTATTGTAGCGAATGATTATATGATTCTCTTTGTGCCACTTTAAATGTCTTCTTAAACAAGGTGAATCATACGTATAAATAAAGAGTTCTCCATCCATTTATACAGCCCCTTCCTGAATAATTAAGGTGTTTTGTGTTCAAGATCCCTACACTACAACTTCTTTAGGAAACTGCTTTTCACAGATTTATGTTATTAGGCACACAGCTTCTTTGTCTAACTGCAAACCATGTATGAGACTCATACATAAAAATACTACTGATAATTGGGCATGGTGGCACACCCTTGTAATACCTGTACTCTCCGAGGATGAGGCAAGAGGATCATAAGTTTGAGGTCAGGCTGGCCTCAAAATAAAATAAAAATTAAGAAGGTTGGGTATATAGGTCAATGTAAAGAACCAGGGTTTAATCCCCTGTACAATACCCACACACACAAAATATCATTGTTTGACACTTGTTTCTCCCAATCAACTTTCTGTCCTTTTTGTTCTTGGAATAATATAAAATACATGCTATAAAACCAACTGCTACTTTCTCAACTTTGGATGTTGAATGTCTCCCAAGGCTCAGGTGCTAATGGTTTAGTGGAACCCTTGGTGGCACTATTGCAGGGTGGTGGAACTTTTAGGTGGCGGACCTAAGGGGAGCCCACTGGGGGCATGGCCTGGAGGAAACAATGAGACCTGGGCTCTTCTTATCCTTCTCTTTTGTGTCCTGACCATGAGGTCAACAGTTCTGCTCCACCATGTCCTCGATTCACAATGTACTTCCTTGACACGGGCTCAAATAATAGGACCAATTGATCATAGACTGAAACCTCCAAAATTGTGAGCCAAAATAACCTTTTTCTCTTCCTAAATTAATTATCTCAGTTATTTTGTTTTAGTGATGTAAAGCTGACTGTTCCAGTATGAAGATATTATTTACCATCCATCGAGGGAATGAAGTCCTGAAATAGCTTTTGTACAAAATACCTAATGTATCACACATTCTGCAGGACATTGGGGAAGTAACAGTGCTCAAGACACTATCTGTCCTCAAGGAATTTAGGATCTAGTGAGCAGATCCATAAATAAGAAGGTTATTACCATACTGCAAGATGAATAATAAAAGTCTACAACATTTATTAGATATCAGTCACATGGGAGGCACTATCTTGTGCATTTGACATAACAAACTTCTTTTTTATCTTCACACAGACCTTATGAGGTAAGCGTTACCATTTACCTCACTTTGTAGTTAGGAAACTAAAGCCTAAAAGCCCCAAGGTCATGAAGGGGCAAAAGGGCTTCAAATTCAATGAGCCCAACTCAAGGATCCACATCCTGAATCTCTATGATGCTGCTTTTCTGTAAAATATCATGAGGAAGCACTGGAGAAATAATGATTTGAGGGATCTTTGAATGCAGTGACACAATACATCACTGGACAGAGAAAAATAATTAGCAAAAAGAAAAAAGAGCAGGAGCATTAGCAAAGCAGATGAGGTAGCAGAATCAGGTACCGGTCTGTGGCATGGGACCTGGGTTGAGGAAAGGCTGAATAAGCAGCCCGTGGTAATGACCCAAAGAGCAATTGGAGGGAGGCCACTATAGAAAATGCAGTGCCAGCCCCCAGGAGCCCAGCACGGCCTTTACGGGTAGCAGTTTTACACAAGGATCAAAATCAGCGCTTTTCACAGAGTTCATCAACAGAGCAGGAAGATCTGAGGCCTGAAGAGGTATTTGACTTTAATCTTCACACATGAAAGAAGACAGTGGATCTGCAGACAGGTACTGTTCGAGAATTCTCCACTGCCTGTCTCGCAAGCTCAAGGTCCTGAGTTTGATCCCCTGTACCAAAAAAGAAGCAAAAGAAGAAGAAGAAGAAGAAGAAGAAGAAGAAGAAGAAGAAGAAGAAGAAGAAGAGGAGGAGGAGGAGGAGGAGGAGGAGGAGGAGGAGGAGGAGGAGGAGGAGGAGGAGGAGGAGGAGGAGGAGAAGGAAGAGGAAGAAGAGGAGGAAGAGGAAGAAGAAGGAGAATTCTCTGTCTACATGCATCCTGTGCTTTACTACTGGATAAGTGATATATCAGATCTCTTAATTGTCTTCCATATCGGAATTAGAATTTCTATCTCTTCGTTACCTGTTGCTAGGTAACAAACCATTCCAAATTTAGTACTATATAACCACCACCAATTTTGCAAGTTAGCACATCCCACCAGAGCTGGAATGGTAATAGGATGGCTTGAACACCTGAAGGTGGCCTGAATGACATGATTGGTGCCAAATGTCTGGGGCCTTGGTTTTAGGTTCTGGTTGACTTTCTAGATTCTTCTCTACATTGTGTAAATTGAGGTTGAAATTTCCAAGATGGCTTCCTTCCTTCCTTCACAGTTGTTGGTACCTGGCTGGAATGAATGGAATAGCCAGGGCTTGCTAGGCCTCTTTCTCCTCACAGCCTCTCCGCCCAGTTAGACTGGGCTTCCTTGTAGTATGGTGGTCTCAAATAGTCAGACCCATTGCATGGCAGGTGGCTTCCCCTATAGCAATTTGCCAAGGAGGATGCTGCTGCTACCTTCAACACGTCTGTCATATTGTATTGTTAAATGAAATGTCAGAACTAACCCAGATTCAAGGAGAATGGATACACTCCTTCTCAATGGAAGAGAATATCAGAGAATTTGTCTTTCATCACAGGGCCCTTTATAAAGCCTACAGTGGCACATTGTGCTTGTCTCACCATGACATTTAGACAGAACTGTACCTTTCCAATTTTTGTCAACATTGTGACCCCAGAGACTAGCACAATATCCTCAATATATATTGTTCATTGAATGAATGAGTTAAAATTAAGATTTGTCTTATATTTTAGATATCCCAAGATTTCTAGGAAACAGGAAACAAGCTACCCAGGTATATTCCTAAACAAAATCAGTAAATTTACACTAACATGCCATATAAATGTATATACATATATTTATACCTTTCTGATAGACACATTATATACATGGTGGATGTACAGGTCTATGAGAAAATAAAAATAATCGTGCTATGAATGAATATACTTCATTATGTATATAGTGTTTGCTTGTATCCAATGGTATGCTAAAGGTTTTATAAGAACCATCTTAGTACAGAAGCTGAGGTTTATTGTGAGCTGAATTTTGCTCCCCCCAAATTTGTATATTAAAGCCCTAACTCCTAAAACCTTAGAATGTTACTGTGTTAAGAGACAGGGTCATTAAAGAGGCAACTGAGTTCAACTGAGTTAAAATAAGATCCCGTATCAGGTCTTGATTCAAATAGCTGATGTCCTTAAATGAGAAGGTGATGAGGGCACAGACAGGTACAGAGGGAACAGCATATGAAAATGAGGGGAGGGATATATTCATCTACAAGCTAAGGAGAGAGAGACTGAAAAAAGATGCTGCCAACACCTTAATCTCAAACTTCTAGCCTCTAGAATTGTGAGAAAATAAATTTCTATTATTTAAGCCAGCAAGTCTATGGTGTTTTATTGTGGCAGCCCTAGCTGACTAACACAGTCTCTGTCCCAAGAGCTATGGGGCTAATGCCCTCCAACTGCATAGAACAACACCTCACTCTCTGTCATATGCCTTCCAAATGTGGCTCTTAGAAGCACTGGAATAGACAACAGACTGCAGAAAGTCATAATAGACAGGAAGAGAACTAACAGCCATGTAGAGGGACCTTCCAGGATGGAAGATTCTAGAAACAACCAAAACAAGGATCTACACCCCAAAATGTCAGGGGATACCAAAGTCCTGCAATTATTCTTGAATGAGGCCCAACTTACCTTATTTATTTAATAAACACTGAACCTAAGATTAGAGGGCTTGAGTTAAATGTGCTAAATTCAGAACAAAAAGATTTTCTCCAATAGAGGGAAACTGCCAATGACACTTGCTTGTAGAAATAAATTCCAAGGTCCATCGTTTTCCATAAAATGCCAAAAACCCAGCTTTCTTCTCATATGGCTTAAGGAGTTGCTCTCCCCCTCCACCATCAGCCCCACTATTGTAGCCAGCAGTGAGTTCCACCCTAAAATGGAGGTAAAAGGAGCACTGCTGATGAATAAGGAGCGTTACATTCCTTTCCTGTGGTCGCTGTAACAAATTACCACAAACTTGGTGGCTTAAAGCAACAGAAAGTTGTTCTCTCTCACTTTCGGAGGTTAGAAGTCCAAACTCAGTATCCCAGGACTGAACTCCAGGTGTCAGTAGAGCGATGCTCCCCCTGGAGGCTCCTGAGGAGAATCTGGTCTCCTCCCATTATGGAGGCTGCTGGTATTCCCTGACTGGGCGCCATGTCACTTCAATCTCTGCCTTTTTAGTTACATTGCTACTCCCTCCTGTTCCTGGGTCTAATATGATTCTTTCTTATAAAGATTCTTAGGTTGGCATTTAGGGCCCAGCCAGTCATCCAAGATAATCTCACCATTCCGAGATCCTTAACTAGAACATCTACAAAATCTCTTTTTCTATTTGTAGCATATTTCACAAACTTAAAAATTTTTTAAACTTTAGAACATATTCCATCTGCAACTGTAAGGTTGGGTTTATCACATTTGACCTAATATTTCAGGGCCCATTATTCAGCCTACCACAAGGCCCCTCCATATTTACCTGGCAAACAATACTGTTACCTTCAGATACCAGAGCTTCGGTCACAAAGGTTAATTATGAGGCTGTTTGGGGGTGCCCATCTTAAAGACGCACATACCATGCTTCTCTGTCCACCACAGTCTGTACATGGAAATGCCAATTTTACTGATGATGACTCTAAATATATTCTGCTCATGTCACATCTACATCTATTGCCTTTTAATTATTTACTACCAGCAGGCTGGCTCAAGGACAAAGCTTAATGTGCACATTTTTCCAACATGACAAAATACCCAGGTTTGCAAAGAGTTGCAAGCTTCTCACTAATAAAGACACTGGAATTCTTTCAAAAGTGCTTTTGAAGTTCACAGAAACAGAATGAATGAATGCCCAGCACTCAGAGAACTGAACCAGCAGGATGGAGAGGGTGTGGGACGTGTAATTTTTAGTGCATTAAGACATTTCAGAGAGTGCTCTGTCTGTTGACTAAAGCTGGAAATTGTCTAAAAGCTTTCCTCCATGTATCTGGGTTAGAGTTATCCAAAAGAGGAACTTACAAGAGAAATGAAAAAGTCATTACTTCCAGAAGGTTACAGTGGATAGACATAGTGACATACAGATGTGGCTCCTAGCTCTTTTTGTGTGATACTGGGCCTACCAAACAAGAGCAGCCCCAAGGCACACTCCAGTGTTGGCAGTCTCCCCAGATTTCCCTGTCAGATGCCTTTGTAGTTCTACTCTAACACCCAAACATGCACAGGTTGTAAGGATTTCTTGCAAGCTGTGGCCCACCCACCTGTGCCAGGGCTTTGGGTAATCCCATTTAGTGACCATTTTTCAAGCTCTCTGACTGTTCCTTCCACACTTTCACTTCCTCAGTTCCTCTCACCCCACGCTGTTAAGTTTAGATTTCCATGATCAAACCTTTTGTTCCCACAAATATCTCAGTGGCTGTGTTGTCCTTCTTATATTTAAAAGTAGGTTTTCCCATGCATAATTCAACTCATCAGGCAGTGAACCTCGTAGTATTTCTTAAAATTTAATCCAAGACCCTCCTACATCAGAAATACCTGAGTGCTTTTTTAGATGCAAATTCCTGGGCTCCACTTCAAAACTCCTGTTGTGGTTTAAATCTAAAATGTCTCCCAGATGTCTCGCCTTTGAAACGTGATTGGATCAGGGGGGCGCTGTAGCTGACGGGGTGTTAGGAGGCAGGGCCCGATGGGAGGTGGGTCACTGGGGCTTGGCCTGGAAGGGTCTATCATACAGTAGTCTTGTTTCTGGCTCCTCCTATCTCTCTGCTTCCTGGCTTCCTCTCTGCTTCCTGGGTGAGCACCTGTTTCTCCACTATATCCCTCTGCCATGCCATTTCTGCCTTGGAGCCGGCTGACCATGCACTGAAACCATGAGTGAAAGTAAACCTGTCCTCCTTTAAGTTGTGGGCAGCAGGTGTTTGTCCCGGTGATGAAAAAGTCACTAAGATACCTAATAAATCAAAACCTCTAACTGTGGGGCCCCAGCTTCTGTATTTTTACAACCACATTAGCTGACACATGTACACATGCAAGTTGAAACAATTCCATAATTGCTAAGACTAACAATTTTGGTACCATTGAAAATCGTAGTATATGTAGTACTACTAGTGCATGTACTAGTAGTATGTTAAAAAGAATATGGCCAGGTATGGTGGCACACACCTGTGGGAAGATCACAAATTCAAAGCCAGCATGGGCAACTTAGCAAGACCTTGTCTCAAAATCACAAATTTTGAAAATGCTGAGGCTATAGTTCAGTGATAAACTGGCCCTACATTCTATTCCCAACACAAAGAAAGAAAAGAAAAGAAAAGGAAAGAAGGAAATATGCTGTACTAAAATTTTTGGTTATTCACTCGATTAACACAAAATGTTTTGTCATGAATGAGCGTCACTGAAGAGACACTCCAAAATCTCCAGTCTTTAGCAGAGAGCTGTGTGACAGGTGCGGCCTGAGATGGTCTCATAGTGCAATATCCTGCTCACTTCCCAGCTCACTTTACATCACTCGCCATGCTATGTGCCATGGGCTATGCCTCTCTGTGACTATGTGGTCACTGTGGGGAAAAAAGGTGCTCTCTTATCCTCGTGGTGTGTACACTTCAGTGTGGGAAAGACACATGTGTTAGGAACAGCGTCTGTTTTCTGGATAATTACTATACTGCACTTTAAATGCTTCATTTCTTCAGCAATAAGAAACAGGCTCTTACGTTCATTCCAGGTAAGAAAATTGAGGTTAAAGAGCATAAGCCTACATGTCCCCTTGACTGCTCTCCTTATTCCCCTGTGGTATGTGAAAGGTGAGCAGTTTAGATATTCAGAAGCTTGATGCAGGTCCTGGCTGGGGAAGGCCTGAGTTGGTAGAAGTCTGGAGATACTATTTGCCTTAGCTTTCATAAGTGGCGACTTCAAAAGTCTTCCTTCTTATTAAAGAACAGGACTCTTCCTGGGATGAAGAGACTCCTGTGGTCTCTAAACATCTAGGTCCAAAGACAGAAATCACACTGCTGTCTCCCCTGGAGGCTCTTGATATTCCACTATAATGAAATTTCCAGCTACTATGAAATGTCTACTTCTCTGTATTTTGTAGGTTACTCTAGAAACTCCAGGAGGCCAGTCTGAGGAGAGAAGCACATGGCATTGGAGAAATAATCAAGAAGAGATAAGCAAGGTTTCCAATCCTGAAATTCAGTGGTCTGGCCATTTCGAGGCTCCTATGCCACCAGATTCCCAGTCCTCGATACCGGACCAGTCCCCTGGGAGCGTCCTGGCTCAGCTTCCCCTCGGATTCCCCGTTAGCCTAACAAGTACCCTTGAGACAACGTGTCTGGTGCAAGAATTCCAGATTCTCCATCACTCTGCCAAACATCTTTTTAAATTTTATTATGGAGTTCTGAGCCCAGCTTGCTTCAGTCCTGGAGAGCTGGAGCTTGGCCCAGTTACAGATATCCAATGCAGTGCTATGCTGTTGAGCTGATGGTGTCCTGCAACACTGCTATGCTAGACCCATCTTCCCACTGTCCAGTGGTGTCTGAAACAGGCCAAAGGTGCCCATAACAGTCACATACTACATTAGGCTCACAGGTAACCTTGGCAGAGAGTTCCTATAAAACCCTAGTATTAGCTAAATCTTGGAAACAGCCTAAATGCCCATCAACTGAAGAATGGATAAAGATGTGGTTTTTTTATACAATGGGATACTACTCAGCCAGAAAAAAATGAAAAACTTGAGACATTTCCATCTAAATGGATGATGCACCTTGATACCATACTCTTGTGAAATAATATGAACACACATATGTAAATATCACATTGTTTCTCTGATGTGAGAAACTAAAAGTGTAAATAAGGACCAAAATGCATACGAGATATTATGAAATTGGAAGAAAATGTTCAAATGGGAAGGGGAACTGGCGGGGAGGAATTTTAAAAAAAGAGAGAAAAGGAAAAAATGGAAACAAAGCTTTTGTAAATAAGGAGGGAAAGTGGAGTTGAAGGGAAGGTAGGTGAATGGGAAAAAAAAGAGAAATTAAGATGCATGATGTGTAGGTACAAATTTCCATGAATGTCATCATTAGGTATATCTAAAATGTACCGATAAACTTAATGAAAAAAAAGACCCTAGCATTTCAGTGAGCAGACAGAGCCAGACAACCTCCTCCTTATCCCCTGGTTTCCTATAACTTAGCTTCATCCTTTCTCATTTCATTCTCCTAAGCCTTTGTTGGAAATACTTATATTAGTCCCTATCTGATGAATATTTGATGTTTAACTAATTGGATTCAAAGTAGGATTTTTGCTATGTCCATATCAAAGCCCTTACTGGCAAAGTAACTCCATTTGGAAATAGAAGGTTATTAATTAAATGAAATCATAAGGGCAGGATCTTAATCCAACAAGATTGGTGGCCTTATAATAGGAAAATCTATCTCTACTTTTCTCCCTCTCTCCCTCCCTCCCTCCTTCCCTCCTTCTTTCTTTCCTTTCTTACTGTGCACCCACACACGAAGGAAACACATGTGGAGACCAAAAGAAGGCAGACATCTACAAGGCAAAATGAGAACCCACACCAGACCCTAATCACACAGATCTAAGAACTCCAACCTCCAGAAGTGTGAGGAACAAATTTCCACTGCTGTTTTGTTATGGCTGCCTGAGCAGACAAAGACAGACTTGTTCGAGGTCATAATAACCTAGGCCATCAACATACATACACCATGACCAGTGTGCTTTGATGGAGACAAACATTGAGTATTAGACTGCCTCAACCTTGAGGGTACAAAAGTCTTCCCCAAAGGATTGAGGTCTCAAGTTGGATCCTAAAAGAGGAAAAGGGTGAGAGCATCTTCAAAAGAGCAGTGGCTATGTATAAAACCCAGAAGGCAGCAGGGAGCGTGGCTTCCATAGGTATTCCAAGTGATTCAATGCAGCGAGAAAGCAGAGAAATAAGTGGAGTGATTGGAGATATTAATAAGGACAGGTTGAGAAGCTCTCACGGGCCATGTCAATGAGTTTGGAAGTTATCCCAACAGTAAAGAAAAAGGAACTGAAGTGTTTTAAACAGGAATTGAGAAAATAGGAATTTTTTAGGAAGGTTATGTGGAATAAGCCACATGTCTATGCACAACAACAATATTAATCAACTAATATTTATTGAGGATTTAATGTGGGCCATGAATTTTTCTAGGTGCCAGGCATATAGAAATAAACAAAGTGCACAGAAATCCTGAATTTATGTAATCTATATTCTACTATGGAGATGCAGACCATACAAAAATATATAACATGTCAGATGGCAATTTGAGGCTAAAGATAAGGGAAGGGGGCTAGGGGATTGTACAGCATGCTAGGAGAAGACTTTGCTAATAAAATAACAGTTGAGCAGAGACTTGAAGGAAGTGAGGAAAAAGCTAGTGGAATCTGAGGGCAAATCTCTCAGGCAGAGGGAATGGCAAGTACGAAGGTCTTCAAGTAGAAGCAAGCATGTCCCGAAAATATCTAGGAGACCAGTTGTAGATGGAGTGATGAGAAAGGAGAAGGGAAGAGCTGAGAGCAGAGGCCAGCTCGTCAGCCTCTGTGTTGCACTCAAAGCCTTCAATTTGTGCACTGCTAGAAGGACAGATCTGGGAACTGGGACATTATTCTGAGGCTTCTTAGAGTGCTAAGCCAAAAGGAAATGCCAAAAAATTTTTTTAAAGGATCCACAACAATGATAGCATGTCAGAGGGACTTAGGAGCCGACAAAGGAGCTTTGAGTGACAACCTCTAGGATAACTCGAGCAACAAAAATAATTTCTGAAAGAAAAGTAGAAAATATAAACTTCCTCATCTCTATGTCACACATTGTCACCTGGGCCCCCAGGATGTGGATCTACAGTTTGACCTGAACAGTTCTGGTAGCTGCTGCTCTTGGGCCTTTGACCTATTTCTCACAGGTCGGTTTTCACCTCTGCTCCTCTAACCAAAGAAATTTAAACTCACCAAGGAATCTAAAAGGAACTGAACTAAGCCATCCATTTCAACTTCTAATCATCCCCTAGCTTCTAGCCCTAATCAAAATTCTCTCTCTCTCTCTCTCTCTCTCTCTCTCTCTCCCTCCCTCTCTCCTGGGAACATCTGAAAATACAAACACTTGCAGAAGCAAATACACTTACCTGCACTAGTGTCTGCACACCTCTCCCCTGAATAGTGCTGAATAGGTTAATTTTCACTAAGTCCTAAAAGTTAGAAAAAACAATTCAGTAGTGAATTTTCATAAAACTACATTTATTCCATTTCAATTTAGTTTGAGAGCTGTTTTGATTGACTGCTGTAACAATCAACAAACCTCTTAGTGGTTGAATACAACAAAAGTATATGTCTTACTGTGCTGCTGGTGATTAAGCTATCATCTTTCTTCTGGAAGCCTGCCTTTCCATACTCAGATTTCTGAGGCTGGGGCTGGAATTCTGCAAGCCACATTCTACAGGCATAGTTGTATCCTGTCAGTAGTGTGCACTAAAGAAGATTGTAAGACTGAACCAGAGCTAGAAAAGATAAGAGATGTGCTCCATCATGGGCCTGGGTTGTTGTGATTTTTGTGGATTTAGTTTAGTTTGTTATAGCTGTCAAGATTACCTGAGTGCCACTTTACCTGGTGACCACAGCTGGTCTTAAAAGTAATTGGCTCCAATATTTTGCCTTATTTCTAGAATGAGCTTCAGAGTCATCAGCACCAGTGGTCAACATCCCTTCCTGAGTGTCAACTTGAATGTCAACTAGGAGCTGGCTCATTCATAATTCAATGAGAATGTGCCAAATTAAGGTGCCCTTCCATGTGGTCATTTGGGTACACTGACCCCCCTCACCCTGTGGCTCAGCCACCAGTGGGCTCTGGGGTCCTGTGTGCAACATTTAGCATCTGTCCTACAGATGACAAATTGAAGAGGATTGTATGGGATGTTTCTATGGGCCAGGACAGGGAGTGGTGAACCTCATTTCTGCCGCATGGGAATGGGAAGCTGGGAACTGTACCCAAAATGTGGCTTTTGGCAAGCACTGCCACACAAGTAACAGTACAGAGTGAGGGTTTTTGTATTGGCACAATAACGGGTTAATTGTCCCCCAAACTTCACTGCTCAGTGGGTGAACCACTATTCTGTGCTAATACAGCTAGCCTCACATGCCTTCTTTGTCCTCATATAAAGTGATGTTCTGGATCTGCTCATGCTCATTTCCAAGTTATACCCTCTTTTCTCCTGAATAGAGTGAAGCACACAAAGCTTCTCTCCCACTATTATACGGAACACTTACACTTATATATCATCCTCGATTCCTAACGTAAGGATAATTGTTCTCTAGCAAACTAGCGTATTCTAGACTCCAAATGAGTGTTGAAACTGGGAGAGTATCGGTCAAGTTCTCTGAGTTCCCGAAAAGAAATTTTCTATTAAAAAAAAAAGAATAGGAGCATATAGAATAATGTGTATATCAGTTCTGATTTATACATGTTTTTAGCTTTTTTAAAACTTGCTTTCCAGGTAGCTAGTTATATGTCACATATTTGCATTTGGCTCCTTTATTAAGGAGCCAAAGAGGTTTTAAGGGGTTTTCTCCTCCATCAAATTCCATGCTGCTTAAGGGTAGGAAGCAAATCTCAATTGTTTTTGTTTGTCTGGTATCTGGTTCTGTTTCTAGCTCCATCCGCATCAACAAATCTCTGTTGACAATAATTACCAACCAGAGTCTAGAATTGTTTGGTTTTGAAATACTAATTGGCATATTCAAATTTATTAAAGCTAGAGTGCTGCTCTTCAGGACCAATCCCAAAGTGTGCTATTTTAGATAGTTTAGAAATCCCCCAGCACCTCTGTCAGAGTCTCAGTCATGAAATCATCCCTTTTTAAGAAGTTAGAAAACAGAATTTACTTCTTAATTCATTCATTCATTTAATTCTAATTAAAAAAAAATAAATGCCATGAACTCCCTTTAATTAGGATACAGAGACACAACACAAATGTGACACTCAGAATGGGAACATGTACCCTTAACCATCTAGAAGCCACCTCAGAGATTTTCACAAGTATTAAACAGGATCAAACATCTGCAGTCCTCAGCACAAAAGCTGGAACACAGTAAGTTCTTAACAAACATCTGCTATTATTATTTTTGTTATTATTTAAGAGAACAATAACAATCATTCACTTGAACTATAAAATAATTCATTCATTTACCAGTACTAGGCACCAAAATAAAATTGTCTACTTTTCTATGGCCTCAGAAGGAAAAACAAAGTGGAAAATAAACAGCAACCAAATGAGATTGTGGCTATGAAGTCACCTTATAAGCAAAAGATGCTCTAGAACACAGGCAGCAGGGTCTCAACAGAAGACAAAAGTACTTAAGAAGGGTGTCACATCACTGCACCTAGTGGCCCTACTCCCAGTGTGAGGACTATTTATTGTTCTCCTTAACAATTGGCTTGATCCTATAGGAAAGTGGAAAGGGCCCCAGACTTGTTTCTTCTGTGGACATAGATCACACGTCAGTCCTATCTGTGTCCCCATGGGAGCCAGCATCGTAACGAAGAAAAACCACCTAAACCCAGCCTTCTTCACTCTCTAGCCTGAGAACTCTAAGAGGGGACACCATCTTCAAATTCAACTGTTTTCCATGTTTTGAGCTATTTCCTATTTCCTCCAAGCCACATGAATTCATTTTCCGTCCTTGTGGTTTGATTGAAAGCAAGTAACAGCATCTCTCTTGAAACAGGAGAGGATTATTTTTAATTGAAAGAACCTGTGTTACTATAGGTGCATCACATACATCAAGCAAAGATCCCTGCTGTGAGAAGGTCTATAGCAGTATTATCAAGCAGGACATCCCACTGGTCGATACGGTAGCTACTATCTGATGTACATACTGAGCTTTCAGAATATACCTACTGTAACTGAGAAATTAAAATTTTAATTAATTTAATTTTAACACATTTAATTAGACACATATAGCTAGTGGCTACTATATTGGATATTATACCTCTCTCAACCACTTCTACTGGCCAGTGCAGAAAGGTTATTCAGGTGTCAGGAGCTGACCTTCCAAGAAAAGCAAAAAACATAAACTTGCAGGAGGCTGGTCCTCTTAAGACAATCTGTAGAACTATAGCCCCAAATATTTCTAAAATTTGCTTCCAGAAGAATAGGACTGCTCAAATTGGCCCTGGGCCATTTGGTCACTAGTCAAGTCAAGAACATGAAATAATTACTTCTTTCAGTTCTAAGTAAAGATGGACTACTGACATTTGAGCAGCAGGAAAAATTGGAATTGCCTGCTTTCCTATGAAGATGGATTTGCTAAAGTGGAAGGAAAGATGACACATTTTTCAGGACGTATAAAGAGCTAATGCTAAGTTTTTCTGATGATGCGAGTTTGAGCAAAGAATGTGGGGACTGAATCTTAAGAGCAGTGGGAAGCTATGACAATCAGGGAGGGGACAAGACCGGTCTGGATTTTGTAAAGATGCTACAGCTGCCTTGGGGAGAAAAGTCAGGAGAGGGGCAAGAGGGGGGTGAGTTACAAGTTAGGGGGCCTTTGCCATTGCTCTGGCAAAAACCAATGGTAGTGAGGATCATGCACTTAGTAGAACGAGAAAGGAGTTGGCAGATCCGACAGATATTTGTGGACAAAATTAATAGGGCTTTGTGAAAGTTGCATAAACAGTAAGGAGAGAAACAGGTAATGAGCCAGAGATACTATTCCCCATGATAAAACACCAGAAAGAACCCAATCTGGTGGAATGAGAGGTAAGTTTCACTTTCGATATTCATCTTTTGTTGTGGCAAATCGTGAGTCCAAATGATTGCTCAGAGACAGGAGAGTTGAGTAAAACAAAAAGAAGTTTATTGCCAGGCAATGGCCAGC
Source organism: Heterocephalus glaber (assembly GCF_053883595.1). Lineage (NCBI taxonomy): Eukaryota > Metazoa > Chordata > Mammalia > Rodentia > Bathyergidae > Heterocephalus > Heterocephalus glaber. The sequence continues at coordinate 25,371,801 of NW_028258151.1, read as the reverse complement.
TTCAGGAAACGAGTCCTTATAGGCCAACCTCAAGTTAAGATAATTTCTCCTTTTTATACCTTATCATAGCCTATAGGGTAGCTTAAGTTGCAGTTACATAGCAGAATGTAGCAAGGACATGGCAAAGCAGCATTAGGCAATTTTCCATGGTTTCAAGGTTGGAGACTTACATAAACAAATCTCAAGGCTGATTTCTAATCTTTCTGGAAACAGGCTGCCCCACAAGAGGGTGAAGGCCACCCGGAGTTTCCAAGCAGGGACAAGTTTCAAACAAGTTTCAAACAGGGTTTTAGCACAGAGTTCATAAACAAATATTTTACAATAATTATCCATTCCATGTTATGTTTGGCAACTCTTTCTGCCTCAGTTTGACCTATATGATGAAAACAATGAGAATGACAAGTAGAGATTTCAAAGCAGTGGCTTATTCTATACTAAAAATTTCATCTTTTAAGATGAATTGATAATTTGATGAAATGTCTTACTTTCCAATCCGCTAAAGGTTAAGCCCAGAAGTAGCATCAGTAGAACATGGACTCCACCTGAATTGAGCATATAGAGGTAGTAGCTTAATCCTCCCAGGACTTCATGCTGCTCAAAGCCTGCAGAAAAGTCTGTAGTCACAATTCATTTGGGGAACACTGTGGTTCATGGTCGTGTTCTCATATATCCTGCTAAGAGACTTCTGTTTTTACCAGATTTGTGGACCCTTTGTTCTGCCTCCTAGGCCGAGATGGTCTTAAAATTTCAGCACTTGATGAGTTTTGAGGTCTCTCCTGACCTCTTCCTCAATCTACAGCCATGTAACCTCTGAGCTCAGAGAAGGCATAATTAGTCTGGGATTAGCCCTAGTGGATCAATGTCCACTGGAGTCAAGCTTATATTAAGCTACCACCTAGCTCCATCTTGTTGTTGTCAGGAAGGGAAGCCCAGTACCCTTGGCATTTAGAAGAGAATCTGAAAATGTGGATATTTTAAAAAATACAATGGTGCCTGAGCTCACGAACTTAATTCTTTCCATGGTTCTGGTCACAAACCAAGTTGGACAAAAACCTAATCAAATTCAATGGTTAGATTCGATGTTGCCCTTATGGGGAAATTTAATTTGGTTCTCATCCAATTCAGGTTGTGACCAGAATCATGGAAAGAATCAAATTTGTGAACCAAGGTACCACTGGATATGAAATCAAGCTCAGATTTTTTCAGGACACTACCTGTGCCAAACAAAACCTTCCATAGGTTCCATTTATACCAAAAGCCATTAATTTGTGACTCTTCATCTCATGGGTGCCACATGGACAACATTAGGAATTCATTCATTAATCATCCATAACAGATACACCTTCCTGTCAAGTCTGAATGTAGCCTCAAAATCCATATCAATGTAATTCTCCAGAAAGACAACATCCCACACGTTCAGAGTTGCATGGGAGTTGAAATCATCCCCCATGTCTATTCTTATGGTAGCCAATACTTCTTCATAGGAACATGAGAACATCAGAAGATGCCTCAAACAGAGTTCTCTTTTTCTGCTTTCAAAGAAAAAGAATGCCTTGGAGGCCAGCCACAATGCCAGAATCCCTTTAGTGACTGCTTCCCTGGTACATATTATCCAAGTTTGCAGACTCCTCCAATTTCCTCTGCACCTTGACTTTGCATAGCGACCTTTTAAATGCCACTGTTGTTCAGTTAAATCAACATCTTTTTCTTTTTCCATTCACTCTTGACCTTCACCTCTCCTCTCAGATTTTTTTTGGGAAATCTCAACAGCATTTCTCTAAACACTTTGTCCTGATTAAAAGCAAGGCCTGGACACTTTTCTTTACATAATTGCATAACATGGTGATAACTGATGAAAATGACTTTACATACACTGACCTCGGAACTCAAGGGCAAGTGGAAGAATTTGCAAGTCCCTGTAATTTCTGGCAAATGACTCACTTTGTTTTTATCTGAGTTTAAATGAATTGAAGAAAGAGTACGCATTCGTCCCAATTAGTAAAAAAACTATCATTTTCCCACATAAAATTCAAGCATACCAGGCACCTTTCCTCAGGAAGACACGAAGCTGAACACTTAATTTAAGCCAAACAGGAGCATTAAGAAGATGTATTCTAGATCTGTATTCCTTCAGGGTCCTTGAATGCCAATTATTGGCTTACGTTTTCACCAAAGTAAAAGATATTTTTGCTCTTGTCTTTATAGATTACCATTAAGAAAAGAAGGAGCAGTTATTCCATTACTGAGTTTCCATCAACAGGGGCAGAAGGAGGAGGAATTATAGCCTCATGACTTGGGTGGCCATTGTATTCATTAACCAGAGCTGCCAGACTGGCTGGCTAAAATCATAGAAATTTATTTTCTCATAATTCTAGAGGCTAGAAGTCTGAAGTCAAGGTATTGACATGGTTGATATTTTCTGAAGCCTCTCTCTGGGCCTCTGTAGGGGCATCTTCCCCACGTCTTCATATCGTCTTCCCTATACATATGGCTGTGTCCTCATCCACTCTTCCTATAAAGACCCCACTTCACTGAATGAGCCCTCACCATCCAGTGACATCACTAAAATGTAATTATCTCTTCAAAGGCCCCGGCTCCAGACACATTGACATTCCCAGGTACTGAGAGTTAGGACTTCAACACAGGAATTTAGGCAGGACATAATTCAGGCCATATCTGCAGTTTTGAATATAATCTATGCTGGAGTAGAATATATGCTTTCAGGAACAAATTCGCAATGCCAGTGAGAACCAAAATTTAATAATAGTGATGATGGTGGTGGTGATGAGCAAAATAAAGAAAAAAAGATCTAAGGCAGGAATACAATCAGCCCTGCCTCTGGAAGGTACAGACATTAGGAACTGAAAATTTTAATACACATTGCCCTTCTCCTCTATTCTTTCTGCAGCTAGGCTTCCTCTCCCTCCACAGGTATGCTTTTTCTTCTTCACATTCCATAGGCAGCAAATATCTCAACCTCCCACACCTACATAGGACAGGTCCTGCCATTCAGCCTACCTGTAAAAAGCTTCAGTCCCAATTTCCAAGGGACAGAAACTGACTGTCCCATCCTGGGATGGGAGTTCACCTGATCCAATCAGTTATACTATACCAATGTGGTCAACTACAGTATTTTAAACAAGGACACATATATATTGTGGGCTCAATCCTGTAAACTAGGGTGATCCAAACAGAAGCAAAGGGTGGAGATTTGTAATAACTCTTCCTGTGACTGGGCTGAATATCTTAAAACTTGTCACTCCATGGATAAGGATTCTTTTAATGCGTATTTCACTCTTTCTTGTCAGACCTCAGCATCTATTTTTCTTGCTAACTAGCCTCACTGGATATTTCTCCTCTAGACGCATAGACAATAGGTAACTATAGCAACTGATTGTACTAGTAATTACTATGAAATGTTGCCCCGGGGTTAGAAAGCCATGGAGACAGTGATCCCTACATTCAAGCTAGGCGTCAGTTCACAGCCAAGGTGAGTTTCTTGTCTCCAGAACAATTGCCACTTTACCTTTTAAAATAAAGAAAAGTATGTGCACAACAATTCTATCTGAAAGAATGCGGCACTGACGAGGGCCCAGGACATGCACTTGCAAATAAGACTCGCCTTTTTCTTCCAGATCCCTGGCTTGGTGAGGTCTTGGGGGTCTCTAATCTTCTCTTTTGTCATCTTGGCTTCAGCTGCCAGTGCACTACTTGGGGGAGTAGGCTGAGGAGGAAAGATGAGGTTCAGTGACATCACCTTTAGGGCCACCAAGTAATCAATTCACCCCCAAAAGTTCACCCCGAATGACCAGCATCGCAAAATCCTTCAGCCTCTCATTCTTTCCCTCCTCTCTCATTTGCTCCCTCTGGATTCACAGACAGAAGGACAGTATCTTTCCTTCTCCTCTGTTCTAAGCCAAACACAGCCTTGGAGTGACTTACTTTAGAATTCCTGAGATGAAGAAACAGACATAATCCAGGGATTTATGGGCTTATTTCTTTATCAACAGAGTTTGGGTGACAGCCCAGTGATTAGGCACATATATCATGGAGCCGGCCAACGAGATTGAAGCCCAGCTCTACCATTTACCATGCTGGAGTGATAGCATCCCATACTCTATTGTGCTTATTTTTACCAGTCTGTTTTCCCAAATGAATTGTGGGCTGCTTGAGATTAAGAACCCTATTTTATTCATCTTTGTATTCGCACCATCCAGAATAGCAGGAAAGTATACTTCAACATACTTCAAGTTACATGATTCCAAATAAAAGGGTTGTAGGAGTTCAAGGATAAGAAAACAACTTATCTAGATTACTTAATACCAGTGCTTTGCTTAAAAAAACACCGCTTTCTTTGACAAAATATGTACTAAATATCATGTTTCCTTTTTAAGAGTTTTTCCCTACTTTTTCTGCCATGATACCCCACCCCAGCCCACCTGTAGCCATCAGTACAACTGGTCGATTATACAACTTCTTAGGTTGTCTCCTGCCCTCCACTTCACTGTAACAGAGACTGGATCCTTTCATCTCTTCCCTGGACTACGACATCAGCCTCCCTTTTGGTCACATTATCAATTCTTCCTCCAAACCACTGTTCATAGTGCTGCTGTAAGGCTCTTTTTAAAAATTTAACTCAATCACACCCTTTCCAGTTAAAAATTGTTTAAAGGGTCCCTATTGCCTTAAAGGTATTTTCCAAAGCTCTTCTCATAGCCCGGGACCCCATTTTTAGCCGCCATCTATTATTTCCATCTCATCTCTAAACACTCTACTTTCCCTACCATCTGCACCCCAGCCTCAGAGAACCATACGCTGTTGCTCTTCTGCTCCAAGTGCTTCCACATATTGGGCTGCTCCTTCTATCCGGAATATCCCAGTCTTCTACCCCTCCTCCCAGCTCATGGCTCACTCCCACCCATCCCTCAAGGTTCAAGTCAACACCTGCTCTAAAAGCCTTCTGTGGTTTATAGTCTAGCTCTCAGTTCATTATAATCTCCTTGAGGGCAAAAAACTGTTTCTCATCAATCTTAGAATTTCCTTCACTATCAAGCCCAGTGCTGCAGAACAGAGTATGCACTATATTAAATATGTGACAAATGAATGAAGAAAGACAAGAGGAAGAGGATGCCCTTCTTTATACGCAAAGTTGATACCACCACAGTACTGCCCTATCAACAGACCATGCTGTTGGATAGGTTTCCCAGCATCAGAATGGATTACATAAATCACAGCTATGTCCTTTCCCCTTTATTGCCCTAGGACCAATACCCTCATACACTGAGAGCATTCAACAATGTCTGCCTAGGGACAAAGCCAGGCTCTCCCCCTGAAGGCAATTCTGCCTCACGATCACTTCCCAGATGACACCAAGTCCTTGTCTGGCAGGAGCTTGCAGCACAGCCTGGCATTAGAATTGAGAAACGGAAGGACAACCCTCCAACTTTCCACAAAACTAAAATAGCTCTGGTGCGCATCAGTGGATGGAAGTTCCCCGCTCCCACCTTTCTTCGACTCAGGATACCAATTGTGGAGGGGACGTAAACGTGCACCTAAAAACTTCACTGGCTGATTAAACTCTTCAGCTTCACTCCGCTGCTAATCAACGACAAAAACCGATACACTCTCCGACCTCGGAGAAGTTTTATCACTTAATTACTATAAAACACCCCACAGGTTAATGCTTGCTTGATCTCAAAGGAGTGGCAGTGGCTGTTATGTTATTTATGTCAATTGCACAGTTAGAAACAAACACAGAGAATCCGGGGTTAGAAAAGAGACCAATGAGTTAGGAGGAGAAAAGTTGCATGGCCTCCCAGCCCCCACCTCAAAACTCAGCCCATCGGTTTGCTATGGCCTGAAATTCCAGAACCACAAATGTATGCCTTTGTTATAATGCAATTCTGATAGGATAAATCACATGTGAAACCATGGTTATTTATGCCTTAGACTGAAAAAAATTAGCCATTTACCAGGGCACTGATGTTTCCAGGGGGTTGAAAGACATTACCTGGAGCAAGGACCTGAGGAGTTGGAGTAGGTTCCCATGGTGGGAAACAGGCCAGAGAGAAGCAAAGGTCTGAGAAAGGAAGTGTCGCCTGTCTCATGTCTGCACTTTCTGCATGACTTTGATAAAATTGTGGATAATTACACAGAGATAAGAGGTTGAGGAATCCAACTATATCTAGCATCCTGTTTTGCAAAATTGAGTTACTGAAATTTTCTGCCTCTGACTTTGCATCGCTAAGATCCCAAGAATGAGGCAGCATGAATTCCAGCTCAGCTTTATTTTATCCAGTGTGTACAGTCTGACAAGCTCTGGATAAATAATTTTTCATGAATAAAATCATAATATAGATAAGCCAAGTGATAACTGGTGAGCAGATGATCTTGAACAGTTAAAATGTCTTGACTATTTTGAATAAATGCATAATGCTATACAGCAGGCTTGCTAAGAGGTAAGCAATTCTCTCTCTCTCTCTCTCTCTCTCCCTCCCTCCCTCCCTCTCTCTCCCTCTCTCCCTCCCTCCCTCTCTAAAAATATTTAGAACTCTGTGACAACTAATGATTCCATTTATTAAATGCCTGCTCAGGTGCCCAAAGTTTTGTAAGTAAGTAATTGTCATGATTTCAATATGTCTATACATGATGCACGGGGTAAATACTACCCCTAAACTGGTAAGAGATTTGCTCATCTTATAAGCTACTAGAGGAACAGCAGTCTTTTCTTGTGGGAAGAAGAGACCCCAGGAACTTTTTATATCCATAGATATACATGGCTTCTTCTACCTACAGGCTCTTACATTGAGAACAACTGATAAAATGTGTATTTGAACAAAAGCCTCAGTTTCATTGAAATAGTTAAAAGAAACTCAAGAATAATGATGTATATAATTGTGTTATATGAGGTTAGACAGAGAAGTGGCTTCCAACATGGATTAACAATCTAGAGGGTATTATGAATAGAAAAGCATGCTTCATATCTCAGCCCCTTAACTGGGTTTTCACACAATGATGGTTGAGAATTTTCTCACTAACAAAAAATAATTGGTTTTTAAAGCAGTAGCTGGGGGCAAAGTGAATCAAGCCCCCAAAGAAGTGAGAAATAAGTATGCCCACTGACAGACAAACCAAATAAATCAACACTGAATAGGAGGAAACAGGAAGTCTACCAGATTCTTTATATAAAACATAATCAATGGTGTTGGAAAAGTGGAACTTCATGATGACTCAGAGGAAATATTCCTCAAAGCTATCTGTATTCTTTTGCTCTGAATCCCTACTCAACAAGCTAGTGATGAAAAATGCAGATCAAGACTGGAAAAAGTAGCTATCCAGGCACAAGCAGGAATTCTCTCTCACTGTAAATATCACACTAATGCTCTCCTTCAGCCCCCATCTTACATAAATTGAGTCATTGGGTAACCATCACCTTACATCTGATCAATCCCAGTCTCTGGCAGTGGTCAGTTCACAAAGCTACTGCTGCATATTACTAGTAAATTGTCCTATGGCTTTATCCTTCCCTTGCCCATTGATCTTTTTCTGAACTATCAGTGTGTTTGAAAGATTTATTTCCATTAATGGTATAGCTCTTAAGTAATATGTATACAATCCCAAAAGAGCTAGGTGATTGCTTTACACTTTCAGGGAAAACCCAGTTGAGATTGTTATTTAGCATCACTGGCAGAGATGCAAAGTTAGACTTCAATATGCTCTTCAATATCACCTAAAGTTGAACTTTTCAGTACTACAGACCACTATAAGAATCTGGTAAGAGCTACAGTCCTCTCTCCATTAAAATGCACAGTCACAAGGTTTGGAGTTTTGGGTGAACCATGGATCCCATCTACAGGCTGCTATAGAAGAAGTCTGGTCTTCTGAAAACTCTTCACATTGTAGATAAGGACAGTGAGGCTTAGTCAAGGGAAAGGATGAATCCAAGGTTGTACAAATACTTACTCAGACATACATAATTAGGTCTTTAATATCTTCAAGCCAAGAGTTAAAAGACCAATGTTTTTCATCTTATAACAAGTCATATTGACATCAAGGAGATACTTTCCATAATGTAGAAAATAGTTCATCAATTCTATTTGGGCACCAGCTTCTCCTGGGACTTGGAAAGGATATCATGACCCAGCCAACCCCCATTCTCTAAGCTACACTCCATTTGGTCATGCAATTCTTAGCTTTCTGTGTCATTTAAAATGGCACAAGGAGCCAGGTGTGATGGTGCTTGGCTATAATCCCAGCACTCTAGAAGGCTAAGGCAGGAGGAATGCAAGTTTGAGCCCAGCCTGGGAAACTTAGCAAAACACTGTACCAAAAAAATATGGAAAATCAAAAAGGACTAGGAATGTAGCTCCATGCAAAGGCCTTGGGTATAATCGTATGTACTGCAGGAAAAGGAAGAGGAAGAGGAGGGAGGAGGAGGAGGAGGAGAGGAGGAGGAAGAAGGGAGGAAGAGGAGGAGGGGGAAGAGGAGTGAAGGAGAAGGAAGAGGAGAAATAGAGAGGCTGAGGGGTACAGCTCAGTGGCAAAGCACTTGCCTAGCATGTGCAAGATCTGTGTGGGTCCCATTCAAACCACACACACACACACACACAATGGGAGCTAAGAAGGACAGTGGAAGTGACCTCCCCAATGTGCAGAAGGTTCCCGAGTTATTATTGCTTCTTCCTATGGTCTAGACTCATTATGTAAGTGGGTTGCTCAATTATGCCAAACAAATAATCGTGATTTCATGGAAAGAAAACAGCTAATTTATACAACCTGACTAAGCTGGTCAATGAAAACAGATCGTCTAAAAAGAATCCAGGAAGCCTTGTTCTTAACTCAATTTCTCTGTAAAATATTAACTCACATATCTTTGGTGTTTTATATTTTGTAAACTTACTTCAGGTACACATAAAAATTGAAGAAATAAAAGGGAGGAAGGGAGCAGCAAATCCTACAAGCGACACCTTTACATCAAGTTTTTTACTTCTGGAACAACCCTGAAATAACAACCTTTCTTCTCACCTATAAGGAGTCAGCCTGAATGACTAATTCTCACAACGTCACATAGTAATCACCAGAACCAAGATTCAAGCTCTGGTGCCTGAGTAGAATCCTATCTTCTAGATGACAAATTGAGAGTGTGGTAGGTTAAAGTACTGGCCCCATGATTCCCAGTTCTAATTGTTGGGGCCTATATTTGAATGCTCATCTTTAGACCCTAAAGCAGGCTTTCATTCCATTGAGTCAATATTTCTCCACATTCTACGCAGAGCACTTTATGAGAATCAGCCAGTTGCCTGTGCTTTAAGAGGTCTAGCGTAGGTCTCAAAGTAGGTTCCCTGAGCCAGCAGAATTCCCATCATCCAGGACTTGTTAAACACAAGCATTCTCAGGTCCCAACTAGACCTGCAGAAGCAGAAGCTGGGGAGGGGGGATTCCACCATAACAAGTCCTCCAGGTGATTCTTATGCCTGCCTGAATTTGAGAATGGCTAAATGGGGCATGCTTTCTCTCACCCACTTGCATGAAAGGACCTCATCCACAGCTAGAGAGAACAACTCAGTCACCTGGAAACTCATCTTTAAATACCACTGGGAAATATTAGTATTTAACATAAGCCCAACATACTTGGGAAGGTACCAGACACTGGGGCATTTGTTCCACCACCAAATTTCATTTTAGTCTCTTCTCCCAAAATATGAAGAGAAACCAGAGAACTCAAGTCCAAACGGGTCCTCAGAGATAGACACCTAATAAAGAGGGAAGAGTCCTAACAATGCCATTTGCATGAGAACATTTCATGCAAGAAGAGAATTACTTTTGATAAAGAAGCTTATAGGAGAAAATAGAGCCTCCTCCAGGCGATGCCATCAGGGTCGGTTGCAAGGCTTTAGCTGAGAGCCTATCTTGGCAACAGGATGTTGCTGTGGGCTTTTCAGTTTCCTTACTTCTTGGTGGGTGGTTTGTTGTATGACATTAAATGTTCTGCTCAAGCAGGTGTTGGCTAGATGGAATAGCACTAAGGAGTCTGGTGTTGGGGAAAACCAAGGCTTTTAAGACTGAACTTCAAACTGTCCATATTTGCTATTGCTTGAATTATATGAATGTTCTAACTAGGGGTGAAAATGAATTACTTTTCCGGAAGAATGCTGTATTTTATCATGGAAAACAGGATCAGTGGTACCAAATACAAGTATAATGTTCGCTGGTTAAACCAACACGATCCTGTATCTCCCAATTTATTGCTTAGCAATTGAATTTACCTGGAGTCAGGCCCTGGATGAAGGTCGTGTGAGGAATGATACAACACTGCCACCATGTGGTTGCTGGGTGAAAATGACTGAGGCCGAAATAACATCCATCCCCATTAAAACAGAAGCACTTCTTCCTGGACCTTCCTATATATTTAACCTTTGCATTTTCACCTTAGAACTCAGCCAGTAGAGAAGGCCTATTTCCAGACAAATGCAAGGTATTAGTCAAACAGTGCAATGGTAACTGGGGAAATCAGGTTATCTTCCGGGGCTCCTATTTTCACCTCATTCAATTCATTTCATTCTTTTCCCACCCTGCTCCTTTCTCCTTAGTAGCTGTTATATGACCCCAGTTTAATCGACCTCCATGCCATTTCTAAATCTTAGCTGTTGCTCATTTAAGTTGGGGCCCAGAAATCTACTGTACTCCCACTTTGATTCTCTAGGTTTCACAAAGCCCACACCTAATGATTAAGAACCAAAGCTTACACTGGTCTTTAAGGAACCAAAAAAAGTGAAAAAGACTTCATAAAATTCTGGCGATGATCACAGACAGTCGACAAGCCTTTTCTTTGACATTTCCTACTTCTTTATTGATCACAAAGGAGTTACTAGTGTGGATATTGAAGAACCTCACAGGCCCTTTATAACTTTGGGGGATGGTTTTTCTCAGTGATTCAAAAACCTATCGATAAACTTACATATCTGCAAAGAACAACACCATGCTTCCATTAATGAGCATTCTGGGTTCCTGTTGTAAATGATTACTTACAGTCAGTCAGTGATGACCAGGCACATATGATGTACCAAGCACTGTGTCATGTGTTTTGGATAAGATGATAAACAAGACAAACACACCCCCAGCTATCATATCTTTTACCCTCCAGAATGGAAGGCAGGTCTTTAATTTTAAAAAATAAATGAATGAGCATCTTCTACAACTCTCTCATGGGTCAACAGTGTACTGTAGTAGAAAAGGTTGTGAATCTTAAGTCAGATCTGGGTTGGAATTCTGACCTTTCTAACCATCAGCTGATAGGAAGGGGGCTTAGGCTGGTCAAATAAAGTCTTTTGAGATTTTTTTTGAGACAGGGTCTTACTATGGAGTTCAGACTGGCCTTGAAATCACTGTGCAGTCCAGGCTGGCCTTGAACTCATGGCAATGCTCTTGCCTCAGCCTCCCAAGTGCTAGATTATAGGCATGCACCACCACACCCGGCCTCAAAGTCTTGAAGCCTCGGGTGTTTTATAAATAGAATCAATGTGCAATTCTGTCCTTCATAAAGGTACTGAGAGGATTAATGTGATATTGCATGAGAAGATGTCCAAGTTCATAGCATGGAAGTATAAAAGGTAGCTCCCTCCCCTTCCCAACCAGCAGGCTCCTCATGGCAAGAGTCGTTGATGGTTCCCACCTCACAACTTCACCTGAAAGCTGGTTTGTGCACTTAAAGACTGAACTCTGGATTTCATATCCACCCCCCCCCAAAATCAGGTCACCCTATTTTTTCTTTTTATCTCCATTTTACTAATGTCCCTACTGCATGAAAGGTCTGGCTAGGTCCTCTAAGTCTATGCTATTTCTAACTCTAAAAACATTTCACTCAGAAAAAAAAAGCAAGCATTCCATTTCAAAGCTAAATACACACACACACACACACACACACACACACACAAAGTATCTGGGAGGCTTCATTATTTGCAGTGGGAGGTGGAGACTTTTATTCCCAAGGTATGGGTGATAGTTTCAGTATTTACCAATTGAAACGCTAAATTCCAAATGACTCCTATTCCTATCCCTGCAGATAACTCTTAATATAAAATGGAATACTTGGGTTGACCATTTGAAGCCACAGAAGATTTTCTAAGAGTTAAGTATATTTGTTTCTCCAGATCTGCTTGCCAGTATCTTTGGTCCACTCACCATGCCAATTCCTCAGCGTCCCCCATGAAGGAGCTCTTCTCCCACATTCCCTCCACCTTGAGAAGCACTCTGATGCCTTTGTGAGCTGGGATCCAACTTAGAAGCTTACAGAGAAGACCAGGGAATGTTCACTCCTGAAGAAATGTGAAAACAACCCACTCACTGTAGCAGGATCAATATTCACTCACAGTGTACTCCGGACGTACGAAAACAAATCACCTTTTTATTCTTCTGTAATTGATCTGGTCTTCCTCATAGGCTTTCATCTACTTGATGGCAAGAAATAAAAAAAAATGTTTGTCTTACTTAGTAAGGTACTCTTTGTGGACACTGCAGCTCGGCCAGGACAAGCTGGGTAGATTGTCAGTGTGTCAGGAACTGAGCCTCCCTATCCCTGTGTCTCCTAAGTTGTCCTATTGGAGTATAGTAGGATGTGGCTCCTGTGACCTCATAAGGGTAGAGGGAAGAATGCACACTGGTCTCTGCTATGGAGGGCTCAGGGTGGGCTGACTCTTAAGGTCAGCTGAGGTACGATCACGTGCCCTGGGCATATTGCTGAGCCTCTGTAGAGTCTGTGGCTGGCATAACTCAGGCTCTATCAGACCAGCCCTACATCAGCTCTTGCTGGCAGAGTGGTCAGCAATCACCTGGCCAGTGATTCCTGCCTTGCTATACTCAGCAACACGGCTCCTTTGCCCACCACTGAAGCAGCCCCTTTCTGCCAACTTCTAGTCAGGCTTTGCGAAAAAACTCAATAGATGCCCTAGAGAAATGAGGCATTCTTTGGTCTTTTTGGTTCATTTAGGAATTAAAGGAGATTTGGGAAATCCAAGCCTGGCACTCCCAGAACTAACCAGGCTGTGCTGACCAGGGTACTCAGATGAAGCTGCCCACAGAATGTTACCAGGGCAACCGTGAAACAAATTCACACCCAGAACCCCATGCGTGTGCACACAGGCCTCCCATCTCCAGAGTTCACCCAGAAAAGAGAGAACAAAACCTGTGTTTCACACACCCCTCACCTCCCTGTTCCCTGCCAACAGTAGACCGGATTTTCTGCTTGCTCAACAAATGATTCTCCTTCTGGGCACAAAGTCTCATACCCTTCTGTCCCAATCAGGGGGAAAATCTTCCTGCTTTAACCCACTGAAGCTCACCTCTTGACACTGTTAGAGAAAGGCAGGAGCAAGAGGACTTAGACTGCATCTTTTCTCTCTTGACAATGACTCATTTGCTTGAGGCAGAACCAGAAAATACACTTTGAATATCCAAAATGAAATAGTAAAGTTCTCTTCACGTCCCTCTCTAACCATCCTAAACAGTAGGAGTATGCAGCTAGTAAACCAGAGAAGACCGTGGGGGAGGAAATGCAAAACAAAACTATATTTCAAGAATCATCTCACCCTAGCGCATTCTCACAGCTCTTCAACTAAATCGTGCAGATCGTTCGACGTACCCATTGCATCCTCACAGTCAGAGAAGTGTTACAGGAAGCACAGAAGAGACAAGACATGGCCTGTGGCCTCAAGAAACCTATTAGAAAGAGAGCCCAGGCTGCTGAATGATAAAGGGCAGCATCTGCCTTGCACAAATGAGTGATGTACGGCCATAAACACACCAGGTAGCAGGAGTTCCAAAGGCACTCTGCCCACTGACTCCTGATTTTCTTTCCTCCTCTGCTACTGAGAGGTTCTTTATGTATTTATTTATTTTTATCTCTCTGCTGCTTCTAAGAGAAGCACTGAAGCAAAGAGAAAGCAAGCAACCGCTGCACACTGGTGGCTGCAGTCGGGCCTGTTGTGGGGAACCATCCATTCCCTGGGGTATAAGCAGAGTGATGAGGACACCCACAGGCTCTCAGTTTTGCATATGACATTGGGGCCCATAATTATTCTGATTACTTCACGGGTCGCAGAGGCTTTACCAAGCAAACATCCACTAATTAAATATTATGCAAAATGTCTTGTTCCTGTGCAGTCTTCTATAGATGGAAGTAGATTCTACTGAAAACTACACCTTCAAATGATTTTCACATGTATGCTTTAATTTCAGTAAGACTTGAGAGAATGGCAGATATTAATTTAAGAAAAATGTCACCTTACATACAGAGACTTGAAGGATGTAGACCTAAACGTTGCCACTGTTTTTCTGGATATCTTTTCCTTCTGCTTTTTTTTTTTTTTTCAAGATTAGTATCAGCATTTAATGGCCAAATAGAGCATGGAGTATAACTTTCAGAAATCAAAATTTCTTATACTAAATTTATTGTCTACAGATGGCGGAAATCTTTGTCTTTTCATTTTTTGTGTGTTTGGTTTTTGAAGACCACTTAGATTTCCACCACTTCACATGGTGTTTTCTATCTCTGAAGTCAGGTCATCACAGATTCTCACCTGTTAGCTTCGGTCTTCTGCTTAGAGGCCTTCTCCAGAAAAGGGATCCACATCTGCTTTAGCAGGCTGGCCTGCAAGGCCTCTACCTCCACTTGGCCTTCTTCTCCACCTGCACAATTTCTCACATGCTAATTTGAGTTGTTTTTCTTCTGTGAGGCCTTGTGCTATCTCCGGCCTTCCTTTCCCATTTTCAGTACTTACACACCACCCCAGCGATTCTGCGTGCTCTCCAGAGCCTTCAGTCACCTGTGTTCCTCGGATACCCTGGCAGGATCAGTGACAGCTCTATCCACAGAGTGCAGGTCTAGAGAAGTTGGTCTTTATTTTACAGGAGTAGCCCCAGGTGGTACTGATGTTGACTCCACCAAGCCCCTCTTTTCCAGCCTCCATCATTGGTTGATGATTCCTTCACATCCACCCATGATCATCTTCCTCATGGCTGGGCATTACACCACAGCTACTCATACTTTCTTAGTCCAGCTTCCAGGCCCTTCGGGCTGTGCAGCATATCTGCATTGGGAGGGACAAGGAGCAAAGATGAGTCCAGGGCCCCAGAACACATCAGGAAGAGTGCACCATGAACATGGAGTGCCCCCAAGAAATAACTCCACCAGCTTGGCATCAGGCAGATTTTCAGAGGAAGGCTTCTTTGTATCACAAATGATGTTCTTCTCCATGGCCAAGGGGACTCTTGTGGCTGGAATGAGGACTGTCCCCCAAAGGCTTCGTGTGCTCATAGGTGGGGTTTGGGGAAGATAAATGAATTATGGGGGTGCTATAGCCGACTGGCTGTTAGGAGGTGGGGTCTAGTAGGAAGATGTAGGTCACTGGGGCCATGCCCTGGGAGGACATATCTCTTCCTGTTTCCTCCCTTCTACCTCTGCTTCCTGGCCACCATGACATGAGAAGCTTTCCTCCCCCAGACCCTTCCACCAGGCCTTTTCTGCCTTGGAGCTGACCAACCATGGTCAGAAACTGTGAGCCAAAATACACCTCTCCTCCCTTAAGCTGTGGGTATCTGATCTTGTGTCTCAGCAACAAGAAAGTGACTAAGACAGAGACCCAATTTATCAGGGACCTTTTGGGTATGATGTCTTAGCTACCTAGCCAGAGCAGCATGGCAGAGGGCCACCGCAGAGGATACGGAGCTCATGGCAAGGCAGACAGGAAGCAGCATGCAGTCAAGGGCGAAAGAGGGATACATATTATATTCAGCCCATGTCCACAGTGACCCACCTTTTCCCATCAGGCTTCACCTCCAATACTACACCCAGCTATAAACCCATCAGTGGACTGATCCACTGATGAGTATCAAACCCCTGTGATCCAATCACCTCCCCAAATCCTCACCTATGCATGCATGAGGATTTGAGGAGACATCTAGATATACACCATAACGTATGGGTCAAATTTGTGGAGTTAAAACAGTTTTCTCAGGGCAGACTCCCAGGGAGAAAGTCCTAAGCTGCTCTAAATAACCCACCCGCTCTCTATGCCTGGAACACGGAACAGACATTGTAGCTCTCCTCCTTCAGATTCAGAGGACACTCTGGCCCCTGCTGGGAAGGGGGAGCATCGGCTCAAAGCACATGAACTCCCAGACCTGAAGAATTTGCTGTTTACTCCTCCCCTGCTGCTCTTCTGGGTCTCTCAATTTTGGTATGTAGATATAGATATAGATATAAATATAGACATAGATATAACCACAGGAGATTAAAATTTGCATACAAGATTGAGAAACACTAACAAAAGTATAGAGTTGGAGGCCAATGGAGGACCAGGTAATTTAAGAAGCGGCCTACAAGAGACAATTAGGCAATTGTCTCATTTCTCGTGTTTGGCTTTTATAGCTTTGCTTAATTAGGGTGTTTCATGATTTGCCAAAAGAAGATCAGCCAACTCCTCATATATTATTAGAAAATGTACTCTAGAGACAAATGAATACAAATTTTGTGTTTTTATATATAATGCTTTTTGCTATGTTCCTCTCAATTATGCAAGTCATTAAGATTTTACTATCTTTGGCTAAACGAAGGTTATCTAATATCTTCATGTCAGATATCTTAATTTCTTGCCAACTAATTGAGGGTAACACTTGTTAGCAGAGCCTGTGACTACCTACCTAATGCACAACTCCAGATAATTATTAATTCAGGCACAATAAAATCCTTTGCTTTCCCCAATCCTTTTCACATGCCTGCTGTCCACAGTGCTGTACCAGGATGCTCAAACTTTAAGGAGCATGGTCATCACAGGGAGATCTTATTGCTGCCCCACCCCAGAGTGTCCTCTTGAGTAGGTCTGGGCTGGGATCTGAATTCCTAGACAGTGGTGATACTGTTGGTACAGAGATAAGTCCAAACTAGAACAACAACAAAAAATGAACAGAATTCTCTTGGTGGAAAGAAAAGGGAAAGAGGCCTTCTCTCACTCCCTTTTCACTAACCGAATACTTTGGAAAACTAGTAATTGTAAGCTCTTTCTCTGCCTCTCTGAAATGCATATAAATCTATTTAGAAGCTAAGTAAGCCTCTTGAAAGTTTTACAAGCTGAGAATGGTTCCTCCAGGACCTAGGAGCCACCCCTTGGAAATGTAACCATCAAAGAAGATGGTTTGGCAGGAAGGAAGGAGCCTCACTTTGTCCATCCCTACAGTCAAACTGCAAATCTACCATTGGTCATAAAGGTATAATAATTTTATTTTTTATTTGGTTAAAGGCAATTATCAAAGGCAGACATTAACCCCAATCTCCAAGTGAACTTAGATTGACCTGTGTGTAACACATGACTGCTGTCAAGTTGTCTTGTTTGAGGACAAGTTACCGTTTGTCCTGAGAACAGGTATGTCATGGATTGCATCTGCTTGGGATTAGAAAATCCTAAAACTTCCTTGTGTCTTTGCTATTGCTAAGTGAATTGCCTGAGATATCACATTCTGGTTTAATGCTCATTCAAAAATGAAACTTTTCCTTTGTGCTTTTTCTTGTGTTCCAAATTCTCTGTATCTACTGTTGTGCCCAGATAGCGTAGTCCCAAAGACCACCAGGAAGCCAATCCCGATGTAAGCACACGAGGGTCGTTTATTCAAGCTCGAGCAGGGACTCTCAACTGTCACCGACACAGCGGGTCGAGATTGAGAGCCCCGAATTTCAAATTAGCGGGGTTTTTATAGAGGTTACAGCAAGGTTTGGAGATTTTCCACTTAGCAGTTACATGATTGGCTAACAATTAGCAAGCATGAAGTGTACATTTCTGATTGGCTAGGTGCATCGGGGGTTGAGGGGTGGCTACATGTAGGTTTTATGAGGGAAAAGAGGGACAAAGGTTAGTGGTCAACTGTCACGTACTGATGGTCAGCAGACACACTGACTAATAGTCACGACCATTACGTACTGACAGCACATCTACAGATTGTTCTATGGATAGTGGGCCCGGAACATTCATTTCCTGGGCAAACAGATGGCTGAGTAATTAACTCAGGAACTTTGCTTCGTTACAGATTGTATCTTTTGTCCCAAAGCAAGCACATTTTAACCATTAATTTGTGCGAGGCCAAGGGAATAGTGGATTTTAGCAAAATGGAGTCGCTTTGGTCTCACATCTACTACATATATTCATATTAGGTATGTGATTTTAACATGTTTTAATAGGCTATGGAATTAAAATGATAATTAAATCCATCTGAATGCTTGGATTAAATTAAAACCAGAGAAGAATTAAGTATCAGGAGAAGGGAAAAAATCTGGAAAATTCTGGATAATCTTTAATGTAACTATTATATATTTTGGTTTTTCTATCTGAGAAATGAGGATTATGTAACTCGTGCACTAATCGATTACAGGTATTGGAAGATGTTTAACATCTTTACATGTTCTGAAGGACAAGAAAGAAGCATCTAGCTTAACCACATATCTATGCCTCCAGGCCCTCCTGCTGGCTATAAAGCTTCTTTTTGATGGAAATTTCATTTCAAAGTATGGCTTTTCTGTTAAGTAAGTGGAGCAGGAAAGCAAAAAGAAAACAAGCTAGGGACTTCACCAACTTTTTAAGTAGTCAAGATACAGAAAACAAATACGTAGGTTTCTTGGCTGACACTAGCTGAAAGCCACCAATCTACCTCACCTATGTCATCTGTTGTATTTCTATCAGCAAAGTAGTCAAGGATTTGCTCATTTTTTAATTACTAGAAATACATTATTTTAAATCCTAGAAAGTGCTAGCTATACTCTTACATACATTTGGAGAATGCCATAGCAATGACTAATGAATAATGCACCCAAGCTCTAAGACCAAATTTCATGGCCAACTCCCTATTTAACTTCATGTGACCCATGTCTTTTACAACAGCCAGATGAAGGATGTTTTCTTTCATTACCTTAGTTTGGGGTGCACAAGCTACTCCACCCCTTCCCACAGCCTGTCTGTTGTGTAATACATCAGGAATTGCCTGTGGTCAAGCCAATCAGTAGAAGAAAGACTGATCTTTGTTCCTGCAATTTGGAGAATTGAAAAGCAACTCATGACTAAACAATTAGGATTAGATGTGCATCATTTGGCCCCAAACACCCACCTGTGAGCAGCTCACCCTGGTCTTCGGTCACCCATCTCCTACAACAAATGCTCCTAAACCAGCCTCCTAGCAAGGTGGCTCTTTAGGGATGAAATGTCTCTCCCATCTTCCAGTCTGATGGGTCAATGCAATAAAGTTCTTTCTCTACCACCATCTTGTCCCACAACTCATTGATTTGTGTTGTGGGGCAAAACAAAGCAAAGCTTTTGCATGGTAGCAGTGACAAAGATCAACGATATTTTCATTGCCTTGAATCTTTCATCAGTCCTCAATTCAAACAAGGTCGTATTAAAATAACTCATGAGGAAAATAAAGAATCTCCCTGATATCCAAAGCCCGTGTTGAAACGCACAAGCCACCTAGTAGACATCATTGCTAATTCGGTATTTCTCACTAACCACACAAGAAGCCCCCTCACTCCTCAGAGTCTCAGAAGAAGCCACACACTGAACACTGAAGGGCACAGATCTGGGATCAAAGGGACCTAACTCTGAAAGCAGGCTCAATTATTAACCTACAAGGTCAGCTTGACCAGGTTATTTGGCCTTCCTGCAAAATTCCTTCCGCTATAAAGAGAGTTCAAATTAAACTAGATAATTTCTCAATAAAAGGTACCCACTCGGTATTATCATAGGTTATTCTATCCTGCTCTGTCATTCAAATATATTAGAGTTTTTAGTTTTGCATATGTGCCAATGCCTGTTTATGACTTTGGTAATTGAAAGGAAGAGAGAGAGCGAGACAGACAGGATAGGTTGGCAAAATAATCTCATAATTTAGATTTGCAACTAAAAGCCAATAAATCCCGGCCTGACTTTCAAGTGAGTCACAAATTCTTTTATTTCTCCCTTAAAGTAGCTCAGAGTGCACTACTCAGCCAAAAATAAAAAATCTAACTGTAGCTCATCCCTATCATAGAGACTTATTGCTTTCAACCCAATTTATCATTTTATGGCACAAATCAGCATCACGATAGCATGTTTCAAATTAATTAAAAGACATTCCTTTCCATCCAAGGTATAATCTAGGCAATTTACTTCCAAACATAATCAAGAAATTATGAAAAAGAAGATTAACCTTATGAAGATTTTTTTCATGTGTGAAGTTAATTGATTTTTGTATCTTTTTTTTCAGTTTTAAATAGGGCTTCTGAAAGACTGGGTTTCCAAAATATTTCAACTGAACAGAGTTTTGAAGTACTTTCTTTTAAAAAAGATCACACTTTCCACAGAAAAAGTTCCCAGGCTATGGGAAACCTTGGGACACCGAGCTAGTGAGTTTATCATGAGACTGCCAACATTTGTCTTTGCAATTCCCAGAACCCTTGCCTGGAAATCCTGATCCCTCAGAAGAGGAGGCAGAGAATGGGGAGGTGTGTGCTCTTTCTTTCCATAAAGCTACAAGCTATGTATTTTAACTGTCCAAGTGAAGATAAGATCGTTAACAGTTCTTATAATGGCAGGGTAGTAAAAAGGAAAAACTACAGTCATGTTTGTTCACCTCAATTCCCTCAAAAAAAAAAAAAAGTCCTCATGGACCTTTGCCTCCATGAAGAGGACTAGTACTTCGGCTGAGAGCCAGGTCAGAGTGGAAAAAGCAGACTGTCACAAACTCTGTCATAAATGTGGAAGCTGAAAAGCTCTCCCTAGTCCCAAATCTCTACTCCAGCACTTCCACAGCCCCTACATCTCCTTTGAGCCACCCTAGGGAATCCCCTCCAACCTGAACATGAGGAGAGTAGCATTAGGAATCCATGAGCAGTTATCACTTACCTTTGTACCATATCTTCATGATTTAGGGTCTCTTTTGGCATACACTTCCCCAAATCTCCATGGGGTCCATGTTATGAATGATTTTACAATAAAACAAATGATCCTTAGTAACACTCCTTTGTTTCCCACTTTTTAAATTAATGCAGGACATATAAAATTTCTAATTAAGCTCTTGTCAGCACAGAGCCACTGTACTACTATCACCAGAGTGAGCTGGTATAATCCCAAACAAATGCCAGTAAGAACAGACTCTGAAACCAGAGAGCCTGGCCTGGAATCTCAGCTCTGTCACTCTCTAACCTTGAGACTTTGGGTCTCAGCCTCTCTGTACCTCAATTTTCTCATCTGGAAGATACTAGTAATAATAGTGCCTATAAGGTTGTTGGAGAGACATTTAAAGAACTTATTAACAATGTCTACAAAAAATGATAAATGTTCATTTCTGCCAGCTCTTATTAATTTTTAGCAACTCTGGTGCTAGAAATTATTCCAGAGTCTATTCTTAGGGACTTGTGTCTCTGGATGTTTGGACATAAGTGAAAGACTGCTCTTTCAAATTTTATTCTGTGTGCATGTGCCCCACAACTCCCCACTATAATTAATCATAAACTATAACACTATTATTCTGTATCAGAAGAAGTTTTAAAAAGAAGTAATGATCTATACTGGACTAAAGATGCTATTAACACTAATTCTGACCATGTAAACCCTAGATATTTTTAAATGATTTTTTCACTCATAATATCACCAGGGAGTATATATTATTGTCATATTCTCCATTTTACTTGGAAACATAGGGTATGAGATATTTGATAGAAAACCTTGCTTTGGGGAAAGGAGGTAATGGAGTGGCAAGAGAAGTCAACTGATTGTATCAGATTTCTGGGAGAATTGGTTAAAATGCCCTAAATGGCCAACTATATATTACTATAGTTGAAACGAAGACTGCAGTAATCTTAACATAAGGGCACAACTCTGAGAATGGCAGAGGCCCATCTTTCCCAGTCACTGAAATGAGTAACTATTAACTGGGTGCCATTTGGGCCAAGTGCTCCTCGTACCAGCCACCCTCAGGGCCACCAACCCTGGGAGGCTGCTTCCAAGGGCTGACTCTGCAGGCTGACACCTCATCCTACCCCGGCCAGTTTCCAATACTGGCTTGACAATCTTACAAAGGTACTCAGGGGCTCAATTTTCTCATCTGGAAAATGGAAATAATAAACTGTACCTTCCTTACAAGATTTTACAAGATATAAATGACTGAGGCTCTTACAAATCCTGACATGAACTGTTACTATTATGTTTATTTGTTAAAATTGGGTTCCCCAAAGCTAGTGAGTCAGAATCTGCAAATCTCCCCAGATGAACAGGATAGGGAGAGTCAACTACCACTTGATTATCTCATTTAAAATATCTCAGAGTGACCCAGAAACAGAACAAGGAGTTTGATGGATTTTAGACTATGATTCTTAACAGGTGTCACTTTTGTCCCCCAAAATATTCTTGTCGGTTCTTAAAGAATTCTTGGGTTGCCACATTTGGAAGGGGAGTAGAAAACAGAAATGCTGTTACATGTACAGGACAGCTCCAGAATGGAACTGCCAGTCCCAAAATGTCAACAGAGGTGATACCGAGAACCCTGCCTAACCAGGGCTGCTCATACTTCACGTGGGTAGGAGTCACTGTGGGGGTTTGGTAAAGTGTATATTTGACTTAATACATCTAGGGCAAGGGTTGAGAGTCTACTTTTCTATCAAGCATCACCAGGGAACTCGGTAGAATAAAACCAGCCCCCATCCCAGACCTGCTGAATCACAGGCTGTGTTATAACAAGTTCCCTAGAGGGTTTGCATGTCCCTTACATCTTGAGAACTTTGAGAGTAAGGAGAATAGGCACCACTGTAGACAATGCAGTCTACGGGTTGGAGCCAACCCACAGAACAGAAAGCTATTTTTCACAAGTATTGACAACGAGTAAGACTGGCCAGTCTTCTCTCAGCAACATTGTGATTTCATTTAAATATACTGAAGAACTATGGGGATGTTATTAAGTGAATCTCTGGCTTGGATGATTTAGACATCCAAAGTAAGCCTCTATACTCCTCAGTCAAATTCAGTAAAATCTCAGGGTATTCTAGGAAAGAAAAGAAAGAAAGGAAGGGAGGGGAGACGTGGGGAAGGAAGGACGGACTAGACTCTACTGATCAAGAGCCTTTTAGAGCTCTCAGTGATAACAAACAGCCCACTGTGGTACATGTGCCACAGGTTCACCACCACAGGGGAGGAAAGAAAAAGAAACGAGACTGTGAGCTTGGGAAATGTTCTATAGAATGTTCTATTAGTAGCTCTATACTATGTTAAGCAACAAAAATTTTTATCACAGGACTTCTCAAGGCCTCTAATGTTCTAATATGCATTTTGAAATTCTAAATGAAGATATTTCAAATACTTGCCCACAGAAGCTTTTTATGCCAGAACATCTCAAGGCATTAACAATCTAAGGAGCTCACCTTCAGAAGTGCTAGTCTAAGTAAGCCATCATATTTATTGGGGTCTCCAGGGGATTGTCATGCCTGCCTCTTTCTGACTGACCCATCCTCATAGCACTTTGCAAACTTGAGGAAGGAGAGTAGGCACTACCAAATAAAATGCCAACTGACATGTTTACCATTGAGTGCGTGCCACACACTATGCAGAATACTTGCTATGCATTTCCTCTCATTTGTGCAATGGTCCTGCAGGGTAGAAATTAACCCAGTTCATAATTTAGAAAAGCAACATATGGAGGCCGGAGAAAGTTGCCCAAAGCCCATTCATGTTGGTGGAGCTTGATGTGTCCTGCCAGGTATTTTGCATGGATCATGGCCTTCTTCACAGGGCTAAGAAACTATAGGCCTCAGACCCCATCCAGATTCTGGCATTGATTTCTGCTCTCCTTGACACTCAACTTCCTCTTTGCTTGGACATGGCCTGGCCTCTGGCTAGATTTCTGACTCACACCTCTCTCCTCATTTGCTTGCCTTTAACGACTCTGGTTTGCTCCTTGCCCTCTGCTGCAGATGAGTTTGGCAAGACATCTACCTCTGGACCCCTGGGACTGAGACCCAAAGCCTTGGAGATTGGGCTTCCTTCTCAGATTACCTGGAACAGTTGAGTCACCACTTCCAACACTGTATGTATACAGAAGCCACCCAGCAAATCACGGAACTGGCAGACCAGCAACTCCTACCTGAGGGGGGTCTCCTTGAACCATTCTGTATCGAGTAAACTTTGCTTCTTCTTTTGCTATCTGAGTCACAGGTGATCCTCACACTAGACTTGACTGTGCAGCCTTCCTTGTCACCTGATCCTTGCATCTGTTACTCACTTCCCCTCATTGCAGATGACAGGTGCCTACAACAGCCCACAATTAACAGAGTGCTTATTTTATGCCAAGCATAAGGCTAAGTGTGTACCTCTCTTCCTTTGTAACTCTCACACAACATATGAAGTAATACTCTCTCCTACGTCTACTTGGAAGGTGAGTACATTAAGCCATAAAAATTACATTACATACACAATCACTCAACTAGCATGTGCTGAGCTCAATTCTGCTTTGCTTGCCCTTAAAATTCATTCTCTCACATAGCTTCAGAAACCCTCAATAGAACAACTAAATCCTCATGAAATCATACTGGATGTGGATAAAGGTGGGGGGTATCAATCTCATTTGTCACTTGGTTTCCTCTTGAAAGGCACTGAACAAAGATTTCTTGGCAAATTTTTCCAGTGGCAGATGTTCAAACTTAGGAAAGCTGCTATAACATGCAATTGTATTTTTCCAGCTCAACTTAACAACTAAACAGGTTTATGTCAAAACAAGATACTAAAAATGGGTTCACAAGCTCCAATCTCGCAAAGATGCAGATTTGTGAAGAAAGTTGAACAAAATCACAATACTAACAAGTGGGCATTGTGAAACCTCCCCCACATGACCTCAACTACTTTGTAACGAAAAATGTCAGCAAATGTTCTTTATCCTGGATTTCTGGATCCTGCAGGATTTTTGTCTCAAAGCATATTCTTAGAATATCAGTTATTTCATCTGTAAAATGAGAACATGGAACAAAAGACTCTTGTATGCATTCTTCAACTCCGAATTTTATGGCTTTCTGAAACAGTAAAACAATCAAATGATCCATTGGGAGCAGCTTACAGAACATTCCCTAGAAAGAGACATAGATAAAATTGATCCTTTTCACACATAAATTTTTTCTATTGCCTACTAAACCTCAGTTGTATTTTCTCCAATAATGTGGACTTATGGAAATCCTCCACCCACTTCTTGTTTCCACTTTTCAGATACTCACAGAGTATACATGTTAGAAGAGTCCTAGGCTCACCATGACCCACTTGTGATTGCAAAAGCCAAAAAAGGAAAGAGCGAGAACCATCTCTACTTCTCTAAATGCCTTTAACCTGTCCTGGGATGCCACCATATACATATGCCTTTCCCAATTAGAAAAGCAAGACATTGGATATTGTTTTCCATAGATGGCTTCTCAAAATATCCAATGTGATATATTAATTTTCTTGTTTGGTTTTTAATTTCCAGTCCATCTCAGATTAATATTTTATCAAATAAAAGTATATTACTAGAAAAATAAAATGAGGCTTATTATCAGAGCAATTTTTAATTTTTATAGAAGTGTCTAAATGATTACTGTTCATTTCCAAACTTATCCTTCAATGGGCTAGGAACAAATAGTTCATGACAAATAGTTCACAGAACCACATATGACTGCAGATCCTACTAAGTACTGCTGTCCTACACCCTTATTTAATTCTGCATTTATTAGGTTATCTCCATATCTATACTAGGTACTGTAAGCTCCAATGATATTTAGAAGACTGGCTTAAGAATCTCTGTAATATGATGAGATAATGAGAATAAGACAAAATTGCAAAGTGATAATATTATTAAAAATAATCCATGAGTTTCTAACTTGAAGGGGTCAAAACAGCACTTGGCTTTGGAGGTATCACTTCCAACAAAATCAGGGAGTATAATATTTAATCAAGAATGAAACCTCATATGATAGCATAAGTGTCATTTTGGAAGTGCCCAACAGATCTCTCCCAACATATTTTTCTTCACCCCAGCTTTAAACCCTGGAGATTGGGAGAAAAGCCAACTTTTCTCATCTACTTCCCCTCCTCATATCTAATCCTCACTAAACTTTCATCCACTCCTCCAGAACAAGTCCTGAATCCACCCACTTCTCTCCACCTCCACCAGCCACACTACTGTCACCTCACCACAGGGTTGCTACAATGGTAGCTTCCAAGTGGGTCTCCCAGCTTCTTCTCTGGACCCTATCTCGATTCCGTCAAGCAAATTGGTCTCTTAAATATAAACACCAAGAGAGACTATGTAAAGGTGCAAATTTCCAATGATGAATGTCATTATATTGTATACCTAAAATGTACCAATGACTAGAATGAATAATTGATAATGTAAAATAGGAAGAAAAGGTCCAAAGGGGTAGGGTAGTGGGAGGGGCAGGGGAAAGGAAAGAAGGGAAAGGAAAAATGATGAGAAATGGAAAAAATGGAAATAAAGTCTTTGTAAATAGGGAAGGGTGGAGGGGGTGAAGGGAGGGCTAGGAATGGGGAAAAAATAAGAACCAAGATGCATCATGTAAAGGTATAATTCCCACTGAGAAATGTAATTGTGTTGTATACCTACAATGTACCAATAAAAGAATTTAATTTAAAAATATGTATAAACACATCAAATGTTTAACAGACAACTCAATGGCTTCCCATAGCACTGAGGTTAGAATACAGCTCCTTACCATAGTCAGAGAGTCTCTGGACCCTCCCACTCCACCTGTATGACTCTGTTCCCACCAACCTTTGCCTTCCCATACTCCACTCCAACCACACAGGTCTTCCTCGTGCTCCTCTGGCCACCACGCTTGTTCCCACTTTGGGGTCTTTTACCTATTGTCTCAGCCCAGGGACACTCTTCCACCAAGACACTGTAAGTCTGTCTTCATCCTAACATTTCATTCTCAGTTTACTTGTAACCTCCTTAATGAGGCTGTGCCTTACAGCTCAAATGATGCCTTTCATTTCACTCAAATTGCTGTTAATCACAATAATCTGATATGTGTTGGGTCTCCTCCACTGCTGTAACTCCTGCTGGCCAGTGCTTATTATATCTTCAGCATTCAATAATTTTACTGTCTTTAAGGAAAATTTTCAGCAGTCCAAGAATTTGCCCTTAGTTGCTACTTAGCAGTATGAAAAGGAACTAGTTCATTTTTTTCAATAAAAGTACAATAAAAGACAGTGGGGATTTGTTTGCTGACTTACTTGGGATTTAATTACATGGAGAATTTTGATGAAAAGAAAGAAAAATATTGTAAAGCATTTTGGTGCTAATGTGTGGAAGTTTTTATTGTTTACCCCTGTCTCCTTCCTAGGGTTTTATTAATGAGCCAACTATCTTGTATGTGATAATGTATTACAATGAGTTTCATTTGGTTGCAGGTCAAGATAAAACAGCACAGTGTAATTTAAACAAAATGATGTTTGCTTGGTGAATGGCAGACTCATTTAACACTTGCTTTTCTTCTTATGCACTTTAGCTGCACACTCCCATGTTCAAGAGACCCAGCCACCCTCCCATTTAGTCCATGGGAGGAGGCAAATGAGCCAGGGACTCAGCAATCCAATTTGGCCTGTGGTAGTGATGGGGAATCAAGGTGGCCCCTGAAACAGTCGAGCTTAGCGGACTCATTGCCTTGCCGGACAACCTTTGAACAGTAGTAGGATTTTGACAGCCAGCCACCTCTGATTTTCTGAAAAGCCAAACGGGTATTCAGCACCTGGTTACTTCTCAGAAGCAGCTCCATGACTCAGCACAGGGGACTAATCCCAGAGAGGTGGCAGACAGCCTTCAAAAGGTAGGCAGCACCTTACGCCCACCTGTGTTAACTGTCAGCTGCCCACAAGAGAGTGCAGCGGTGGGAATGCCCCCGTTATCTCCAGCTTTCATCACTGCAACAGAGAGAAGCTGCTCTAGCGGGCTGACAGGGAAGAGTTTCAAGGGTTTCTTTGCCTTTGATGTCAACACTTCACCACCACAAGATGAACATGTGCCGTATGCGGTGGAGCTAAGTGTCTGTCTAAGAGAAGAGTTGGACAAGTCAAGGACTTCCATCCATACACAGCAATTTGCCATTGAGGCTATGAAATCGAAGTGCGCCATCTCTCTCCAAAAGAACATTGAACTTGAGTTCTACAAAGTATTTTTTAAAAGTCTATCCTACTCTTGGCTATGAAAAGTAAATATCTGAGGCAGCAGATCAAGCTAATATGTTCCTAGTTCTTCACTGAGTACCCAAAAGTATGGCATTGACCCCTCTGTGCCACCGCTTGCCTCTCTGTGATCGTATGATGCAATATTTATTTTCCTCCTTCCATCCACATTTCACCTAAGAAGATTCTGAACATGTTGCAGACACTCAGTTAATACTCACTATTTTATCGCCTCTATTTTCCCCAATTGTTGTTTTAAAATATAATGACTGTCTTACCTATTTAGAGAAAATAAACACATGGGCACAATTTTTGCAAAATTTATTTCATCTCTCCTGCTAAACTCTTGTGATGGCATTGAATAGGTCAATTATTTGGTATGTGGCATATTAGAGTTTAATTACAGAACAATGCAAAGTGATCACTTTGGGTACCATCTGTGTAAAATTCTTTATGATTCTTGAAAATTGAGCACAATAACTAAATAAGATACAGTAGGCTCATTTAGGGTCATAAATACAGAAGTCATTATATCAGAGAAATCCCTTTTCTGAAAATAAATAGTATGACCAGCACTTTATACAGTCTCAGACATCTAAGGGACTCACACCTCCTTCTTTGTTTTTGAACACAGAAGCATCTTAAACCCAACACCCAAGCCCTCATCTGCTTCTTGTATGAATTCTTACTTTTGTTTGTCTTTGATTAAACCCCTTCTCCAGAGTTCCATGCACCTGCACACTAACAACCAGGTGTTCAGCTGTTTAAACACAAAACAACACCCAACATGTGTCTCTGTGTGTTACACTCGGTGGACTGGGGGAAGCAGAAGCAGATGCTGCAGACAGAGCCCAGGGGCTAGAAAAACAGAAAAGAATAAAGAAATGAGTAAAGACAAACACAGCATGTTTTTTCCCTGAGAAAGGTCAGCAAATCCAATTTCTGAAAAAACAAAATGGCAATACAGGCTAATCTTTACAACTTACTGATATTTGCAAATAAGTTGGATTCATTGCAAAAAATAGAAATATGTATATCAATATACCACATTTATGTATAACATGAACATATGTAAAAAACAATGAATAATCAGGTGTCATCAGTCAATGCATCAATAACACAGATGACACTATCATAAAAATATATGAGGAGAGGCTTAAAATGTTCTTGAAGAATGAAAGCCTCTTCAGAAACCAGTTAACCTTGATTTACCAAGGGTAAAACACTATTTTAAACTCAAGGGACTTAGGAAAATATTTTTGCAAAGACATAAATACTATAATTTTTTCAAAAGTCCCAATCCATAAATGATTCAAATTCTTCCCAGGGCTTCCAACCCTTGAAGTGAGATGAGAATTAATGGGGGGTTTTTCTGCCTGAATTTTAAACACCATAATTACTTTGAGCACCATTACCACCACCTGCACATAAGCTGTCCTTTAAAAAATGGATGCTAATTTCTTTCAAAGAATATAGCCAATATTAACACAATTTGGAGAGTTATTGGATTTACTTTTTAAATCTTAACAGGGACATCAGTATTCTAAGTGCACACAAGGGCGATAACAATCTACTACCATCCGAAGTGGAACTGACCAAAAAACCTCTTTAGAAAGACTGTAAATTTTTGTCAACGTAAAAACCATTGTAATTATATACCAGGTACCATAACTTTTATTATGGACTTGCCATTATTTTGATGATGTCTTCCAATATTCCTTCATGCAAAATTTACTTACATTAGAATTATAGTGTGGGGTATCCCCCCCCCCTTTTTTGTACTAGAAAGAACAACTTTTTATGATTGTTATCTCAATAAGTAAACACATTGGTGCAGCTTGGGAACACATTTTTCATTAGTTTCTTTGTCATAAATTCAGTGGATTAATAAATCATGACATTTTTTATTTTTATAACAAAATATAACAAAGAAACCAGACACTAGATAAATATTAGTTGAATGAATAAATCTTCACGTGTTCCATTTTTGTGGCATGCTACCTGGGTTTTGTAAGTTAATGAAGTCAAGGAAGGTAAGCATCATGTGTAAGAGGCAATGCTCACTAAAGATGCAAGAATAAGTGAGATTTGGTCCATGGTCTAAAGGATAGGAAAAAATGTGGACAAATAACTATAATAAAAGGCAGAATGTGATGAGTACTGAGTGTTGCAAAGCCTTAGCAAGTTTCTGAGGAAGAGGAAACTATACCCGCTTAAGGAAACCAGAGACTTCATGAAGAAGGTGACCCCTGGGATGCATCCTAAAGGCGGAGTAGAAATGCACTAAGCAGAAATGAAGAAGGATCAACAGGATAGAAAAAATAACGGGACCACGAGCAAGTAGGGGAGGAAACACTTGGGGTCAGTTTTGTCTGTACAGTGGGGTACATGACAATAAGTCCTTGAACCCTCCACTGAGACAGTTTTAGTAATTCGGTGGACAATGAGCGGCTGGTGGTAATTTTGAAACAAGATAACAACATAAAAATTAATATAAAAGCAATATATACAAAGTTAGAATTAAGATAACAGGCAGTTAGAGCCTACTTTGAAAATAAGAAGCTTCAAGGAAACAGGTACAGATCAAGCTCTGAATAACGAGAGGGGATATGCAGAGGACAGATTGGAAGCAAAAGTTAATGCAGAAGCAAGATGAACAGACTGGCAGCCAATGTGGTGCATAGACAGAAAGAGGAATGTCAGGAAGAGGAAAGGGAGCAGCTTTTGAGGGATGCCCCCATCCCCCTCTCGGTGTCAGGCATCCTAACCATGTGCCTGGCTACAGCTGGGTCAAACCTGACGCTTTCCCCGTCATCGGAATATCCAAAACCCTCTTCTCATCTCACTGCATTTCCTACTGCTCTTCATTCAGCACTGTAAACAGTGCTTACGATCAAGGAGCATGCTGCTCAAAATTGTAAAAAGGACAAGAACCTAATAACCTCAGTGTACGTAAACATTATAGGCCGTGAACATGAGGTAAGGTTAATAATACCAATAAGAATGAAAATGGGGAAATAGGAATTAGAGGAGGAAGGAGGGGGGCGGGAAGAGGAGGGGGATTTTTTTTAAAAGGAAGCCAGGGGCCGGGGATTTAGCTCAGTGGTTTCGCCACCTGCTGCGCAAGCGCAAAGACCCGAGTTCGATCCCCGGTACCAAAAAAAAACCAAAAAAAAAGGTAGACAGTTGTGTCATATGCATGTACCAACTCCCCGAGATGATTGTCAAGTGTATGTACCAAAAAAGAGAAAGAGAGAGAGGAGACTCTATGTTCACCTTCACAATTCTAATGGTCTAGTCCCAATGCAACTCTGGCAGAGGGTGTGTTTTCTTGGTATTAGCCTTTTTCTTTAAAAAAAAAAAAAAAAAAAAACCATGAATTTTAAAATAATATAAAATTCAAAAATTAAAATAAAGCACGCATTACACTGACAATGTGGAAGGTAAAATTGAGATAATCTCTCAGAACAGAGATTAAAAACAGGAGGGAAGAGAGGACACAAAAGAGCAATCTAGAAAATTCAATATCCCCAAAGAGGAAATTGTGGAAAGAAAGGAGAGGATAATACCAAAAAAAAGAAGAAGAAAGAAAAAAGAAGAAAGAAGAAAGAAAGAGAGGGAGAAGGAGGAGGGGGAGGAGGGGGAAAAGAAACAAAGAGGAACAGGAGAGTGGAGGAGAAAGAAGAAGAGGAGGGAGAGAAAAAGTAAAGGAAGAAAAATACAAAAATACTTAAGAAAATTTCCACAACTGAAAGATATGTCTCTCAACTAAAAGGCTGCTGGTACTCAGCGCAAAGGATGAAAATAGAAACAAATTATTATCATGAATTTTCAGAATCCTGGAGATTATGAGAGTATATAAAGTTCCTGAGATAAAAACAGAAACAAAAACACCCTTCAAAATCTAACTCTGTAAACCCCTCCATTTCACCTCTACCCAGTATAAAATAAAGCTCCCTCTCCACCCATCTCTCCTCAAGTGAAAGCCAGATCATTTTCTAAAACCTTTATGTTTGAAAACCTCTGGCTTACATTGCATTCAAGATAAATAAAGTATAAAGAAAATAAAGGAATTAGCTTTTCAGTCCACCATTCGAGTTTGATCACTTTTACCATTTGGATGAGCTCGCAAAGGATCCTATTTATGCATAGCTACCAAAA
Organism: Heterocephalus glaber; assembly: GCF_053883595.1. Lineage (NCBI taxonomy): Eukaryota > Metazoa > Chordata > Mammalia > Rodentia > Bathyergidae > Heterocephalus > Heterocephalus glaber. Next base: position 25,339,417 of record NW_028258151.1, on the reverse strand, counting down.
TGGAATTGTTTCGTTCCATCTTCCTCATTCTTTATGTCTTCTTTTCTTTTCCCTTTCTAGTTTTCCTTTAGGCATCAATTCACACTTTTTAATGCAGAATGCTGGCAATATCAGTATTGTAGCTCATGAATTGCCAGAGTGGAATTTTTTTTGGGGGGGGGGGGGGGGTACCGGGCATTGAACTCGGGTTCTTGCAGCAGACGGCGAAACCACTGAGCTAAATCCCCGGCCCCGAAGTGGAATTTTTAATATAAGAAATTGTAAGCTTCCAAAACAGAAATTGAGAGGTGAGTAAAGTTCCCACAAGAGCAAACATTCCTTCCACTCCCCACGGGGTCACGGTAAAGGAAAGAAGGAATACCTTGGATACACAGGACAGGTCTATCCATCCAGTAAAGGCTTTCCAAATCTGCACTGACCATCAGAATATCACCAGTCTACGGTCATTCGAGAGATGAAAATGAAAACAATGCTGAGATTCCACCTCACTCCAGAAAGAATGGCTGCTATCATGAAATCAACCAATAACAAATGCTGGCGGGGCTGTGGGGAAAGAGGAACCCTGCTCCTCTGCTGGTGGGAGTGTAGACTAGTGCAAGCACTGTGGAAATCAGTATGGAGATACCTCAAAGAACTAGGACTGGAAGTCCCATTTGACCCCGCTATTCCACTGCTGGGGATCTTCCCCAAAGATTTAAAAGAATCATACCACAGTGATATATGTGCACCCATGTTCATAGGAGCACAATTCCTAACAGCTAAAACTTGGAAACAGCCCAAATGCCCATCAACTGGAGACTGGATAAAGAAAATGTGGGGTTTTTTATAAAATGGAGCACTACTCAGCCATAAAAAATAAAAAATTAGAGACATTTATAACTAAATGGATGCACACTGAGGTGATACTCTTAAGTGAAATAAACAGGACACAAGGGTAAATACCGAATAGTTTCTCTGGTGTGAGAAACTGAAAGTGTAAATAAGGACTAAAAGGTATATAGATAATGTGAAATAGGAAGAAAAGGGGCAAAGGGGAAGTGGGAGGAGTAGGAGAAAGGAAAGAAAGGAATGGAATTAATATGAGAAAATGAAAAAATGGAAACAAAGTCTTTATAAATAGGGAGGGATAGAGGGGTTGAAGGGAGGGCAGGGGAAGGGGGAAAATGGATAGTTAAAAAAAAACTTTATGTTTCAAACAATTTCAAAAATGGCTACTGTAGCTGGCACATTGAAAGGCATATGACTATTGTATGCTTTCTGTGGTGTGAGCTTGTCAGTCAAACACAAACTGCCTCTTAAGCTAATGACTAAATGGAAGATAGCTAGTATTTCCCCACTTTACAGATGAGTAAAATAAGAGCCAGCAAGTATAAGTAATTTAGCTAAAGCTCTTTATTTATTCAATTATTGAACTTCAGAGTTTGATCCCAAGTTTTCTTTGCCCGTAAGCTCTAATTTTCAATGCTGGTTTATTTCCTGAAGCTGTTGTGACAAAATACAGCAAAATGAATGCCTTAACACAATTTATTGTCTCACAGTTGTGTGGGTCTGAAGTCCAAAATCAGATTTTGGCAGAGCCATACTGTCCCTGCAGACTTGAGGGTGGTTGTCATGTCATAGTGGTAATCTTTGTTTCTTCAAGCTTCTGGTTTTATTTGGCATTCCTTGGCTGAGGATCACACCTCTCTGCTCCACATGCACATTATCTTCTCCGTAGTGTTAACCCCACCACTACCACTTTCTCTTTTATATGGGTGCATGAGACTGCAGTTAGGGTCCACTGGACAATGTGGGGAAACAGAGACTCAAGAGCTTTAATTTAATCGTGTTTCTGTGATGTAAAGTAATATTTACTCTTCTGCCATATAGAGAAACACTTGGAAGTTCTAGAGACTACCATCTTGGCACATCTGTGAATCTACCTTTCAGCTCACTAGTCACAGTACCCTGAAAACCTGATAAAACTTGACAAATTGAGGATATAACTCAGTGGTAGAATACTTGTCTAGGAAGCACAATACAGAGCAATGAGAGGGAAAGGACATTTCTTTGCAATGAAATTCTTTTATTTCATGTCGTATATGAAAAGTGATTCCCAGTAAATTACACATTTACATGTGAAAGACAAAATTCTTTCAGAAGACAAGGAAATATTTTAATTGCACTAAATAGGAAAGCATCTTTAAAATAAGAATGACAGAAGGCACAGATATCTCTGAATTTAATAACACTGTTCACCAAAAGTTACTGTAAAGAGAACCAAAAGAGGTCCTAAATATGACAAAAGATTAGTATTCTTCATACATAAAAAATTCCAACACTTCAGTAGAAAACTACCAAACTATAAGGAAAGTGGACATTTTACAGAAAAAAAGGTTTTGTCAATAGTCATAAAAAAATTGATTGACTTTGTTAGTAATCCAGGAAAATTATTTAAAAATCAAAATTTCTTGTTATTCTACTTTTTATCCAACAGGTTGACATAAAGTTTTAAAAACATACAGAAGTACCAATCATTGATGAATATGTAGAATAAAAGGAACTTGTACACATTCTTCTGACTGAAAAATCCGAGTACTACAAGAAATGGCAATTCCATTCCTAAGTAATAGAATCTAGAAAAACTCATACAACTGCCCACAGTAGGCATGTGTAAAAATGTTAATAGTAGCAGTCTTTGTAGCAGCAAAACCATGGAACCAATATCTACTTGATATAGAAAAGGCCTATAGCTCATGGTCTATTCAAATGATAGATTAGCTGTGTAGCATGGCAGGATGAATTATGAGGCACAATACTGAGTGGAAAAAATAAGCATCAGAAATTCCCTGTGTAAATGCATACACTGTATTTCTTTTTTTATTTTTTTGGTACTGGGGGATCGAACTCAGGACCTTGCGCTTGTGAGGCAGGTGATGGAACCACTGAGCTAAATCCCCGGCCCCTATACACTATATTTCTAAGAGGCCAAAAGCAGTCAACCACATGTCCTTTTAAGGGTACACATGTAGGTATTTTGAAGGCAATAAAGAAAACCATGGGAACAATGAGTGAAGCTTTTTGAATACTGACTACCTCCGACAGGGACACAAGGAGATATGATCAAGTATTTGATCTGACAGGTATCAGCACAAGGTATTTGATTTTTTTATATTTTATTTAAAGATATTTAACATACAAAGAAAGTACACAAATATAGATTGCATTATGATGACCAAGGCAGTATTCTACATGACAAAAATCAAAACAAATTTATAAAGCAAATGTACCACCACTGAACTAGTATAGCACTTGATATTTAATTGAGGCTGCATGTACATAAAATGATCTGACCACAGGTTTATGCAAAATAAATTATTTCCCCAAACACCAAAATGCCAGCCATTCTGACTATAAACTGCCTTATTCCTCTGGTAAATATTTTGAGAGAACATCTATATCATATGAAAGGAACTAGCATGACACCAAAAGACTGCAAAAAATGTAACAATATTAAAAACTTATTTGTAATGCAATTCTGCATAAAATATCTGAGTATATCTCACTACTTAAAAAAATTAAAAACCAAAGACCACCCTGAATGAAGATTAAAACTTCATGAAAGGCAAATGCTCACCATTTTTACATCATTGGTAGAAAACTGCTAAGACTTTGTTGGGAACAGGGAATATATCTAATGAAGTCATTCATTTGAATGAATGTTCATAAATGAATGTTCAAAAATGTTCATAAGGTTGTAACTGGCTGCTTACACCATCTTAAAATATTTTACCATGAGCACAGATCTTACTGTTTTTGAAAATGAGATCCAAAGGCCCAAGAGACTTCTAATGTGGGCCCAGCAATACACATTATAAATAACTCCCTATGTGATTCTGAAATGCCATATGGGAAAGAGCAACACTTAAAAGAAACATCACAGATACAAACATATTTCTGACATGTCAGGATTCTCTACAAGTTTATGATGTCAATACTGCTTTTTTGTTTTAAAGCAAGTTCCAGGCATTAAGAGAAACATAAATACCTTTCAAATAAACATCAGAATGTACATAAACATTTTCTTTTGAGGTTTTCATTATTTTCAAATTTAGTTATTTAGAGAAAAGACAATATATGACTACAAGCTTTGGAAAAGTTACATTTCTAATGAAATGGGGCTTCCAAAAAAAGATAGAGATAATTTATTAAATGTCTACAAGTTTTAAATCATTCTAAATTTCAAACTTAGATAGCTTACCTAAAATGAAAATTTACTAAGACTGTAACATTGTAACTTATTTAGATGATCACGGTTACTTTAGAAGTCCTTTGCAAAAACTGGTGCTAAAATAAACAGAAGAATGCTGCATCTTGAAACTGTTTAAATAAATTGCTAACTACTAATTATAATAAAAATAGTAGCACTGTGCTCCTAAAATGAATTCTACTATCTATTTTATGTGTTACCCTACTCAAGAAAAAACTTAAGGATTTAGAACTATAATTTATGTATTTTCTACAGACGTATTCTTTGGATTTCCTTAATAACTACATAAACTGAGGCCTAAAAGTATAGGTAATGTGGTTTGGAGAAAAACAAGCATAGTTAAGACATTCTACTTAAAAGATAAATTATTTTTCTGTATGGTAAATAGTAAGAAAAAGTGTTAGGCATTCTGTCTCCAATCAACAAATGGAACGTGTTTACATGGTTGGCTAACAAGCAATTGCCTCATTTTATTTAAGTCAAATGACAAAAAGCAAGTCTATCAACAAAAAAAAAATCTCAATATTCTCTATTATAGATTATAAGAATCAAGTATTACATCTAAATATAACTTTAAAACAATAAAGTAAAATTAGCCTCCAGACAATTATGAAATGGTTAATTCTATCCAGGCTGGTAACAAGTTTTTCCAAGCATTAAATGGCAACAGAAGGAGAATGCACACTTGAAAAATGAGGATCAGACCTATTCTTCTTCATACATGGATAGGCGACTGATATACTCAAAACCTGCAAATTCATATCCATCAATCTTCCTCACAGTGTCATTATCAACTGGGGTGAGCTGAACAGGTTCATTAATAAATTGAGGATCAAAGTTGTCCAAACTGAATCCCCCTGAAATATTTGGTTTAAAGGGTGGTACCACCTGCTTTTGCTCCATCACGTCCCAGTCAACATTTTGAAAGAATGGATGCTTCTGAACATCAGCAAAACCCCTTTGAGGATGACACCCCAATCTTTCCTTTGGGTCTCTGTTTAGAAATCTCTCCAGGACACTTGCAGCTTTTACAGACAGACAACGAGGTATGAAAATGTCTCTTTCCAAAATTACTTGCAAGAGACAATCAACTGAGTTTTCATAAGGCCTCTCATCAAGATGGAATGGAGACTCTCCAATCATCATCTCATACATCAGTACTCCGAGACTCCACCAGTCCACACTGAAACCATAATCTTCTCCTCTTACAACTTCTGGAGCCAGGTAATTAGGAGTGCCACAGAAAGTGCTGGTTGTATCTCCTGGCTGTAAGCCTTCCTTACACACGCAGTAATCGGTGAGTTTAATGTGCCCTTCTGAGTCCAGTAATAAGTTGTCTAACTTCAAATTTCTGTAAAGTATCCCTTGCTGATGAAGATAGTCGAATGCTAAATTGATATCTGCAGAGTAAAACCTAGCATGTTCTTCAGGAAAGACTCTTTGTTGTCACATATGAAACATCAGATCTCCGCCATTTACATAGTCTAGAACAAAGAAGAATCTGCTTTCTGTCTGGAAGCAAGAATGCAGTCCAACGAGAAAAGGACAGTTGGATGCCTGCTCCAAAACGTGCTTCTCTGTCTGTAACTGATCAATGTTGATACGCTCTTTGTTCACTACTTTCATTGCGTACATACAATCTGATTTTTTCAGTTGGACTAACAATACTTTCTCATAACTTCCTCTGCCAATCACAGCAAGCAAATCAAAGTCCTGAAGACCTACACAAGATGAAGCTTTGCTACTTTCCCTGTTGTTCACTATCTCATTCTCTTCATCAACTTGTTCTAAAGCCTCATGAGTTGAAAGGTTTTGTCAGATCTCTGTGTGTGCAGAGTCTGAAGCTACGGATGATGGATCCACTGGCACAAGGGTCTCTGATGGTAAGGAATGCTGCTCACATTCAATTGTGACAAGTTTGTGGCACTTCTTGTGAATCAAGAGTTTACAGTTGGTGCACTTATATACCTGGAGGCCCAGTCCCCCTACATGGTCTGTGCAGACAGCACAGTGAGCTCGCCTGCTGAAGCGTTTGGCCTGAAAAGTGTGGCCATTCACATAATACAGCTTTCTCCAGCAGCCTGCAGCTCTGTGGTGGATGGATTTCTCTCCTCCTGGACAAGGCACTTTAGGATGTTCTGGTATACGAGGCGATGAATGAATTAAGAGCTCAGAATCTTTCTTTTTTTGTTGTTGTTGAATTCTTTTATTGGTACATTTTAGGTATACAACACAATTACATTTCTCATTGGGAACTGTACCTTTACATAATGCATCTTGGTTCTTATTTTTTCCCCATTCCTAGCCCTCCCTTCACCCCCTCCACCCTTCCCTATTTACAAAGACTTTATTGCCATTTTTTCCATTTCTCTTCATTTTTCCTTTCCCTTCTTTCCTTTCCCCTGCCCCTCCCACTACCCCTACCCCTTTGGACCTTTTCTTCCTATTTTGCATTATCGATTATTCATTCTAATCATTGGTACATGTTAGGTATACAATATAATGACATTCATCATTGGAAATTTGCACCTTTACATAGTCTCTCTTGGTTCTTATTTTTCACCCTTGCCCAGCCCTCCCTTCAACCCCTCCAGTCCTCCCTATTTACAAAGATTTTGTTCCTATTTTTCCATTTTCTCATATTAATCCCATTCCCTTCTATCCTTTCCCCTAGCCCTCCCACTTCCTTCCCCTTTGCCCCTTTTCTTCCTATTTCACATTACCTATTATACACTTTAGTCCTTATTTACACTTTCAGTTTCTCACACCAGAGAAACTATTCGGTATTTACCCTTGTGTCCTGTTTATTTCACTTAAGAGTATCACCTCAGTGTGCATCCATTTAGTTACAAATGTCTCTAATTTTTTATTTTTTATGGCTGAGTAGTGCTCCATTTTATAAAAAACCCCACATTTTCTTTATCCAGTCTCCAGTTGATGGGCATTTGGGCTGTTTCCAAGTTTTAGCTGTTAGGAATTGTGCTCCTATGAACATGGGTGCACATATATCACTGTGGTATGATTCTTTTAAATCTTTGGGGAAGATCCCCAGCAGTGGAATAGCGGGGTCAAATGGGACTTCCAGTCCTAGTTCTTTGAGGTATCTCCATACTGATTTCCACAGTGCTTGCACTAGTCTACACTCCCACCAGCAGAGGAGCAGGGTTCCTCTTTCCCCACAGCCCCGCCAGCATTTGTTATTGGTTGATTTCATGATAGCAGCCATTCTTTCTGGAATGAGGTGGAATCTCAGCATTGTTTTCATTTGCATCTCTCGAATGACCAGTGATGTTGAACATTTTTTCATGTATTTATTTGCTATTTCTACTTCTTTGTCTGAGAAATGTCTGTTCATTTCAGATGCCCATTTTTGGACGGGGTCAGAATCTTTCTTTAGCTCAGAAAGCCTAATGGCTTCTTCTAATTCCAGCTGAGGTGACACAGAATGTGGGTCTCCTTCCTCCTCTACCCAGGGTGTGGTGAAAAGTTGTTTATTGTCCAGACACCACACATCTGGATCTTTATCACAGGGGCCCTCAGAGGGAATGGAATTCTCAAGAGACCTTGTCATGATGTCTCTTCCCAAAGTCAGGGCAGATCGGGTAGTGGTGTGGGTGGTGGAGGTGCCTTGGAAGAAGGGACCATAGATGGGTTGGCTGCCCATGGAAACAGGCAGGCAGGGCTCAGAAAATGAGAGCTGCCTGACTGACTGCAGGGACCACACTGACTGGAATTCTGCAAGGCTCTCTGTGAAGATGTCTCCAGTAGTGGCGGCCAGGCCTGGGTGGATGTACACCAGCCTTCTCAGTGTCTCTTGGGGGCCAGTGGCTGTGTCTTTGGTCTCCCTCCCTGGACTTTGACTCTCTAGGTTTTTTGTGCCCGGGTCTGGGGAGACCTGCCCAGAGCTGGGTGTTTCTGGGCATGGTGATACTTGCCCTGGGCTCTTCCCAGTTTCTGTGCCATTGGTGTTTGGGTTTAGGGAGACTTCCCTGGGGTACCTTGATTTCAGTAGGTCACTGGTGGTCACTCCCAGGGAGACTGTCCCTGGGGTGTCTGTGACAGTCGTGCGGCTGCTGCAGCATGGCCTGCGGTGTCTGGATGGAGTCAGCTGTCTTCTTAATCTTTCACAGATACTTTCTCTGCCTGGAGTCCTGAGGCTGCAGCCTCTCAAAGAGGAGAAGCAGCTCAGCATGTTCGATGTTGACCGTCTCCAGCCAAGTGAGCTTGGGAGACTGCTGTTAGTAGATTGTGATGCCCATTCAAAAGGGTTCCAAGTTCTGTTTGGAGATGTTGCCAAGGAAGTGAGGTAATGTCGCCAAGGAAGTGAGGTCATGTCTTGGGGTTCCACAACCAGAGTCTCCTCTTCATTAAGAAGACTCTATGGCCCATCTTTTTCTTTATACTAAATAAATCAGTGGCCACTTACTTATTTTTATCTATTTAAATATCTGTGTATCTTTTTTATCTAATGTATCATCTAACTACTGAGTTTTTTACTTTTGCAATATTTGGCCTTGAACCTTGGGTCTTCACATGAAACTATATCCTCCCATATTTTTTTCAGATACCCACTAGGTCATGGTGATTATAATGATTCATAATATATTTGGGAAAATTGCTGAATGAGAAAATTTTATGTTCCTACCATGAAAAAAATGAGAAGTAATGAGGTTATATATATTTTAATTAAGTTGATTGAACCAATCCACAATGTATACATATTCTAAAACATGTTGTATATGGTAAACATATACATATATAATTTTTATTTTTCAAATAAATAAATGAATCAATAGAAAAAAAAAGAATCAAAATTAGAGGATGTTATTCTATACCAGATGTGCAGCAGGTGCCATTTCTTTACCTGTATTAGCTTTATCCAAGAGTATTATCAAATTTTTTACATTAAGTTTCTAAGACTATCACTGTAAATTTGGAGAAAATTTCAAGCTTTCTAACACACAAATTAGAAGTTTATAAAGACAGGAGTTGGGCTGGTTCATTTCTAAATTATCTACTTATTAGCTGTTAAACATCAGGTAATTTATTTAACCTCTCTGTTCCTCAGTTTCTTTACCTTCAAACCACAGATGGAAAAAATACCTTTCTCATAGTTATACTATAAAATACTGATCAGTACAGCAATGCCTCAGTTCATGAACGCTTCTATTCATGAACAATTCTGTTTATTCTGCAAAATTTTGCTTCCATTCACAAACTCTGCCTCGATTGAGGAACATGACTGTGACCATCTTCCCCACACTAACATGAATGTGGCCATCTTCTCCAGAATCATGGAACAAATTAAGTTTGTGAACCGAGGTACCACTTTTATTATTATCATTTAAAAATTAAATGTATCTTAAAGATCCTAATTTCACTCTTGAAAGATTTGCTCAAATACTCCATCCTACCAAGCATTGCACAAATCATCTTCAATTTTTATAAAGGTCTAAGAGGCCACCAAGGTCTTCTGCCTCTTGCCCTTGACTCCATAATTTATTTCTAGCTTCATGCTTTTCTTTTTTCATAGCTCTTATCTAGATCAGAAGTTATAATCATAATTATAACTAATTATATATAATTATAATCAGTGGTCAAAAACTAACCCAATGGCTGTTTGAGGAAATAAACTTTTGTTAAAATATAAAATAAAGTTTATAAAAGTATTGGGAATTATTTTTAATTTTTTTAAATTTGTCAACCATATCTTTAATAACATAATTGTATTTCCTCTTTACTTCTCTTGATATGGTGAAAATAAGTGCTGATTTCAAATTTGAATTCCCTTCCCCTAAAGCACCGACTTAGGAGTTGTAATCTGAATCAAGACAATATTCTGCTAACTGGTCTGTCAGTTTCCAAGCTATTTCTAAACTCTGTAAAATGTTGCAGAGTGATCTTTTGGAAATAAAAATGTATCTCATTGATCCTCTGTTTAAAATTCATCATTACCTTTTCATCTCTTTAGTAAAGATTTAGTCTTTATAGCCCAGAGTTGAAGATCCCAAATTATATGACTTTTGCTTTTTGTTTCCTCCATTATCCAAACCCAAATTCCTTAAATGCTCTCAGTGGTAGATTGCTAAACTGACATACCCAGTTTTCCCTACTTTTGTTTGCCAATATGGTTGTTAATGCAGTCCCACACTGACTTTGTATTTAGTCATCTGACTTTCTTCAGCCCATGGACCGTATCAATTTTTATGCAAACAGTACACAAAGAAAAGTGTTTGCACATTTCTTTTCTCAGTTTTAGAACTTTGTGAATATGCTCAGGTCTAGCAACTGTAGGATGAAAGACATAGATTGAGATGTTTGTTCTAGAAACAGTTTATCAGCCAACAGCAAGAAAAATCACTACATATATGATTGTATCCTAAGGAAAGATCCAACGAAATTACCAAATAGCAATACCAACACCATTTATGTACATATAAGCATTGGAAAAATCATTATCGCGTAAGGATCTGAGTTGGACAGGAAGAATTATTGTGTAGGAGGTAACTGACACTGAAATTGGCACTGGATGTAGTGTTTCCACAGCAACAAATGAAAATAGGTTGCATTAGATTTGAGAATGGGCATTGCACAGTGGCTAGCAAAGCAGTGAAGATTTGCTAAAACTTATATTCTAACTAAATAATTGGCGTAATTTTGACCTGCTGTACACTGGAAGGGGTACTATTTAACTAATAAAATTTTAGAATTTCCAATCAGAAAGGGAAAAGGATCATATGGCTTTTATATATTTTATGTGGGACAGGCAAGCCAGCAGTTTCTAAGATGTATCATACGACTGCCTCTCATCTCCAATTGCCAGTAAGATAGTAACTCTCAAAGTAAAATACATTATAGGAAATAACAAACTAAACCAACAGGAATTCGCTAATTAGTCAAAAGGATTGCCCAGATTATATATTATTCAGTTAGTCTACAGAAAAAAATCATGTCTCAAAAACAAATTTTTCCTTTAACCATAGAATGAACTCGTGTTTAATTAATAGGGAACACAAGAAATTTTGAGGACAGTATTGGTGAAAGTTATATAAATGTCATAAAAGAAATATATATATATATGTATTTCAAATGAATTAAGACTTTACAATGGGGAAAAAATAAGAACCAAGATGGATTATGTAAAGGTGCAAATTTCCAATGATGAATGTCATGATATTGAATACCTAAATTGTGCCAATAAAATAAAATTTAAAAAAAAAGAATATCCCCAGTCTAGAAAGTAAAAACTTATATATCCTTGAATATAAAAAGTGCTCCATAGATGTCTAGCCAAACTGAATTGATGAAATAGACCTCCACATTATTCAAGCTAATAAGTTTATACTTTCAGGTTGGATTCAGTCAGTAAATATTTATTGAACATCTGTTTTACTCAGGGCCCTTTTTTGGGATTCAGGGGGCAACAGTGAAAAGATAGACAGCCCACACCTTCCCATAGTTTGCATTCTAATGTGAGTCCTTAAGTAGTGAAGGAGACGAGGTAGGGTAAGGGGATCCGAAGTGACAGGGCAGAGGTTTATGGGGAAGGAATTACTTTAAATAAATAGGGTTGTCGGAGACTGTGGGAAGACACATTTATCTGAGGCTTAGGTAATGAAAAGGATCCCGCCACATGATACTCAGAGAAGACCAAGTAGAGGAAGGGAAAAGAGCAAAGATCCCAAGGTAGAAACAGGTGGGCTATTTGGAATTGACAGAGAGGTGACAGAGACACCGAGAGAGAGGGAGAGAGGGAGGGAGGGAGGAAGAGAGACAGAGAAACAGAGAGACAGAGGGAAACAGACAGAGAGACAGAGACAGTGAGACAGAAAGACAGAGTAGCAGAACATAGGGAGAAATAATGACGGTCGTACAACATGAGACAGAGGTGCTAAGAGGGCACCATATTATGTAAACCCGTGCCATGTGAGGAACATGATTCCTTATCTACATCTGCAGAAATATATTTCTAGAAAAGTAAGATTATCATTCTCAAATCCTTTCTTATGCTATATTCACTTGCCCTCACCTTCTAAGAAATAGGCAAATGAATGTTTTCCTTTAACTGTCTTTTTCATATTTTAATTAGATCATAAAGTCAACTAACACATAGAAAGTTCTCTTTCTATGTGAGGACACAGTTCTGTCTCTTTTATGGGAAAAGGAAAGAAAAATCCTAGCAAAGAAATAAAAAATTTCAGGGTCATTTTGAGTAACTTTTCTCCTTTTGTGCTCTGCACACCCAAAATGAAATACTAAGGTCACTCCATGTGCCACCACACTGGACAAGCTAAGACAGGCATTGCAGGCTTAAAGTGAAATTTTCTCCATTTTGAGTTAGTTGATGATGCAATGGCCACATTATTTCAAGGTATTTTAATTTTTTAACTGTTTTCCTTCCTACTTTGGTGTGCACACCCAGGCACTTGTCCTTGTTTTCTACTCTTATTAATCTTACTTCTATTGTCACTACTTCATCCAAGTAAGCACAAGCCGTCCGTGGACATACGGGCTTACTTGGCTAGGATCTGCCAGCTAATGTACATCAAACCATTTCCATCAGTTCAAGGGATCTCTAAAATTGAAAGGCAATTGCAGAGAAGTATTTTCTAGTTAAGGCAAGAGCAATGGTACAATGGAGACAAAACAATTCTATTCAAAGGCTTTAAGGGACTCCTTTTCCAGTGTCACTTTTGCTGTAATACACAATTACCCCCAAATAATGCAGAGATCAAAAGTGCCAAGAGGGAGGAATGAAGCCAAAATATAATATACCTACCCTACAGGTAGAACATTCCACAGTAACATTCACCTGCTGTCTCCCTGTCTGATAAAATATTGAAATACTCCACTAAAATAGTTGTGTTAAACAATTAAAAAGACAGTTTTATTTCTTCTATTATAAAAACTAAGTCCATAAACTGAGGATGTCTTAAAGTGGTAAAATTTTCTGTTTATTTAAAATATCAAAATGCTACAAGTCAGTCAAAAGTCTCTGATCCTCTGAACAATTACAAGTGCAGCCTAATTCAGCATGTACCTAGATTACACACCAACATTTGCCTTAACCTTACAATCCTTCTCTCTTTCCCATACTGCAATCTTCCTAGTTCTGCTCCCACTTCTAATCACACCCATGCCCTCTACTTCCACCCACACTGCCTTAATTAAGGCTTTCATCATCTCCCACACAAACTATTCCATCAGCCTCTAAGCCTGCACCCCTGATTTAGTGTGCCCTCCGCTCCTTTTACCTTTCACATTCACACCAGAGCTCTCTTCCTCAAATACAATTTGGATCTTACTATTCCTCTGCTTAAAAACCTTAAATAACTCCCTATCAACTAGAAAACAAGAGTCTACAGCACGTAAAGCCTTCATACATTTCCTAGGTTGTTCTATATGTAACTGAAAGTTTTCCAATAGCAGAATCAAGTACAAATTTTTAACTTTAAGTTGAAATAAAAACTAATAGCATGAAGAGATCAGTTCCTCAGGCATGCCAACTAAATTTCAAGTGCTCTAGTGCACTAGAACACAGCTGGTAGCTATTATATTGGACAGTGCAGCTCAACTGTAATTATCTGTGTATTCATCTCTCTTTTCTACTAAATTAGACCATGTCTAATTTACTTGTATCTTTTCTATCGCCTAATATAAATGAGACCTAAAACATAAATGGTGTTTCACGGAAGTCTGTTGAATAAATAAAAATAAACATGCAAGTCATTTGACTCTACCTCGACATGAAATTGAGAGCATTCTTTTGTAAAGAATATAAATGGAATTTTTCTGAATACATATATACACTTATACACAATTCATCATACACACACACACACAAGCATGCATATAACACCTGCAGCATTAGTCACAATGGCCAAGATATGGAAACAATTTTGATGTTCAGTGACTTATAAGTGAAGGTGGGATATACATACAATGGAACACTATTCACCCTTTTTAAAGAAGGAAATCCTGCCATATTCAACAACATGGATGAACTGGAAGACATTACTCTAAGTGAAATAAGCCAGTAAAAGAAAAACAAATACTACATGTCTACAGATATGGAGTATCCATTGTAGTCACATTCATAAAAGCAGAGAGTAATATGGTTGTTGCCGGGGACTGGGGAGGAGAGGAAAATGAGGAGTTACTGTTCAGTGGGTGTAAAGTTTAAGTCATAGCTGAATAAATTCTAGAGAGCTGGTCTAGAAAGAATATTATTCACATATTTCCTAACATTGTATTTCGTGCTTCAAAATTTAAGACGGTAGATCTCATGTGAAGTGGCCTTACCATGGGGGAAGAAAAGGACAAGTAATACAAAACAAATAGTTTCTGGTGTGGGCTGCTGATAGCTGGGCAGTGAGCGTACGGGGCAGGGAGTATATGGGGACATTGCACTTCCATTTTCAATTTTGCTGTGAACCTAAAAGTGATCTGAAAATTAAACCAATTATGACTAAATACATTTGATTTTCTACAGATTGATTCAGTAATAAAAATTGCTTCAGGGCCCTTGTTCTGGGCCTTTACCCATGCTTTGTGTCCCTTTCATGCATTTGTGGGTATTCTACATAAGTATCATGTCCTAATATGTTTTACTTCTCTAGTCGTCTTGCCTTTTCAAACTATATTTTAAGCTTCCAGCAACAGAGCATATTCCGTGTAATATCACATGTAGTTTAATGGTAATAGTAAACTGCAAGAATTCTGTGTAGAACATGTAATCAACTCTCAGGTGTCTTCTTTTTCACCAAAGCCTTTTCAATCCATCCAGAACCTAATCTCTCAACACTTACATTGATTCTGCAATTCCTACAAAGCCAAGGCCAGTGACCTACTCATATAAGCAATTGTACTCTGTGTTATAGCATATTTTACACGTATAATCATCCTTCACCTCCAAGAAGATGGGATCGTGTTTCAAATCTTCATTCCAGTTCCCCACATGACCTTATGCAGCTCTTTCATCAAAGGGATCCTTTAGTAGGTGCCAGTTCCTGTCCCCACTTCCCATTCCTATCTGCCCAACCAGTCACAGAATACATCATGACAGAGAAAATTCAGGAAGGGAAGCAATCACTTGGTCTCGTTAACTGCCCCATTTCCCTAATGATAGGTAACTGACCACTGAATGCACTCACATAAATTTCTACAAAGGGAAATACAGTTGGTTTATCTTTTATTCTAAATGTTGTTTGAATAGGAACAAAATAAAAATAAACACACAGATGCCTTAGTGAATCAGTTGTGGGGTCCCCACATGTCAGCATTGGTGTTGTTTCTCTCTTGCTTCAATAGCTCCTTGATGGTCTCTATCTCTGCAGACGTGAACTTGGGAGTGAGAGTCACACTGTCATAATCAAAGTCTTCATCAAGTGAAAAGGGCTGAACTTCATCTCCGAGTATCTATAAAAGGTAACAAGGGAGGAAGGAAACACACACAATCATTGTAAATGAAGATAAAGTTGCAAATATGAACTCCCTACTAATATTTAGTTAAACCCTTTTTTTAAGATTTCAGCACTCTCAGCTGATTAAGCTGTTTTTTAAGTAAAGAAAAAAATTCAATTATTCAATTTGACCTACTTTAAACCTCTTAATATGCCCCATTTGTACCATGCTATATCTGAATGAATATCATTAACTAATTCTGCCCAAGGCAAGAATCAGAAAGTCTCTTGTGCACACATTCATTACATTTTTCACTTGTAGTGTCAGGACTAAATGCTTATGGAAAAATTAGAAGTGACATTAAAATATGAGAAAATAAACCTTAAGATTTTGATCAATTGTAAATATATTTTCCTCATTTACTAAGAAAGACGTGTATTAATAAAACATAATTTTCAAAGATAAAAATAACCTCCACTTACCATATACTTCTTCAGATAATACCCATCACACCTGGCCAATAACAGTAGAAATTAAAATGTCCAGGATTCTTTTTTTTTCCCCTATCAAGAATTTTTAAATATACTACAGCTTATCTACAAGTCAGAGTAGCTGTAAAGAGATGTAATAGTTTTGCATCTATTTATTCAAAATTTGTGAGTTTTCAAGACTTCCTAATGGATAGATAAAAAGCATATCTTCCAATAAACAAAAAGAGAATGGCTTAAATCTTATTATATTACCCCCTAAAAAGCCCCTCCAAAAGCAAATGGTGTGTGACATAATGAAATCATCCAGTACCTCTATCCAGACCTATAATATGTATAGTGATGCCGAAATAATTGAAAACTATGGTTTATGCAAGAATGAAAAATACTCCCCCGAAACTATAATCAGTTTTAAATATTCTTGCATGTAAGATGATCTCACTGGAAGCTTTTGAAATGTTTGTAAAAATGGAGCATATTGCTCAGAAACTATACAGCTGTTACTAAAGGTGAAAAACAAATCAGGGAAAGCAGATCTCTCCTATCCGTTGAGTAAGTCATGTCTTGCAGTCAGGTGTGCCGTGCTAACAGCAAATGCCCCGCCACTTGTCATCCTTTCTTAGTAAAACCAGCAAGAGAACAAATTGCAGGGAGTCAGTCGTTTCCTCTTTATCAGAAAAGGCCTTTGTGCTTTCCTGAGAGGTGTAGCGGTAACTGCTACAGGTGAAAGGGTTCCTGCCCTTTGCCAGCCCTACTACCAGGAACCATGAGGGCCTTAGCAGTAATCGTCAAACAACCTTGCCAGTAGTCACTCTTACTCCTTCTTAACACCCTTCCTCCTCCTATGGGGGCTCTGAGAGGCTAAGAACTTGGCCACGGCTATACAATCAGTGAGGAAGAGAAGCCACATTTGAACCAAGGGCAATCTACTTCAGATAAAGCTGCCCCTACTCAAAACACACTAGCAAAAATCAACCTACTCATGGTTCTTTGAGAGAAAAGACCGTTCATTTTTTAATAAGCTCAGCAGTTCCTCGACCTACCACAGAAAATATCCTCAAGGCTACATATAATGCCATGACTGCCGGCCAGCAGAGTTGATTGACCAATCTATCCATTTTTATCACTTTTTGAGATTAAATTTATCCTCAACACTGCCAAAGTGACAAAGGAGAAATACTGCTAAGATGAACTCCAATGACAAAACATACACACAAGGACACCAGACCTTCATTTCCTGAACATGAGATTCTGAGCCATCTCCAACTCTACTCAGCAGTACCAGGGAAGCCTGTTTACATGGCCACCTCCTACCCTAAGCCAATTCCAACTGATCCTGCCAAAATATGCAGAAGCCCCCAGCTCTACCAGGGCATACAGTCTTGTGGCATATTGCTGCACTTTTATTCCTGAGCTAAAGGCCTATTGGCACACACATCCCAAGCTTCAGGTCTCCATTCCATGTTTGCTCATGCCATTAGGACTCTGCAGGCTCCACCCTGCAGCCTCTGAAACCAGCCATTCTGGCTATATGTAGTCACTTCACCTTCAACAATCCTCCCAGTGTGGCAAAAATGCAATTTCAATTAGATAAATTCCTCTACTAAAATCCCAACAACACCATACTGTGCTCTCCACACACAACACAAACAATGCTCACATTCTTTTACTTGTTCACTCATTAACCACATGTAAATTATTAGACAGTGGCAAAATGAAAACAGCAAAATGTGTATCCATGGGTTTCCTAACTTCAAAGAGAAGATATAAGTAAATGAGTTATATCAATACCATGTGCCATGCTCAACAATAAGAGTTGCAAACAGGGAAATGAAAACAGAGAGAAGTATAAAGGCTTAATTTACTCTCAATTGAGTACTGCTACTCTTTAGAAAAACCCTACCAGTCCCATACACACCCCACTTATTACCCACATTGTCTCAGTGGCCCAGGTAAGGTAAGAATGGTATTTTGGCTTCTAAATACTCTGATAAGAACACATGGCCAAGTTGGTTCTCCTAGACATGGCCCACCCAACCCATGGCCTTTTTACCCCTCTCCATTCCCTAAGGCCCCAATATACTGTTTGGCCATAGTGTCCAACACTATGTTGTTACAGATAGACAACTTTGTTCTTAAATGGAAAACTCATATGTTTCTGTAAGTTTTTTTAGACACTTAAATTCTCCATTATAGTACAAGATTGTCTTCAATCACTATGTACTAACCAAAAGATCAGCAAGGAACAAGGTTTTTAGGAAGTTAATAAATACACCTAAACAAGGATTATTCATTTATAATATACAAGGGTATAAAAATAAAGATATAAATTTCTTTACTTAGAAACTAGGAGTTATTAAATATAGCACCTATTACTAGGTTATTTTCCTAGGCAACCAGTGAAATGCTAAAGTAGAAAAGCAAGAAACCAAAAATTGTGATAATATCATTTTTCAAAGGAATAGTCAGTCTCCTGCAATCATTCAAATATTTTTCTTCTTTTTTCACAAACCCTGTGATTCTATTAAATTCTAGGCATGGTTTAAAGAGCTAGAGATGCAAAGATGAATAGCTGCATGAAATCACAGACAAATGGCATAAACACATAAACAAATCATTATGGTACAGTGTGGAAAGTACGAATGGTATAGTAAAGGAGTTGTGGGAACAAAGAAGGGCTACTTAACTCAGACCAATTGCAGGGATCTAGCAAGGAACCAGAAAAGGCTGGAAGGGGTGATACCTAAGCAGGATCTTAAAAGGTGTAATAGCTAACAAGCGTGAGAGAAAAACAGCTTAACAGATAGAGGGAGTTCACATGAGCAGGCCATGGAAGTAAGATGCAGAATTTCAAAGTTGTGAGTTTGAAAGAAGCTCAGGATTGAGAGAGTATAAATGGGGGCCAGAGATGAAGATGATGTCAAATCATCTAGAGATGATGAAAAGTCCCTGAAGAGTTTTTTGCAAGCAGAGCAGACACTTGGTTATCTATGCATTTTGGATAAATTCCTTCATTTATTCCAATTTGTATGGAGTGCCTGCAATAAAACAGGTGTTGGAGTATAGAAAAGAAAGATGCCCTTGACCTCTTGGAGATGACTTATATCTAAATAGCTCACTTTAAAGGTTAAATTGATGGTAGATTTGAGAAGAATAAGTCAGCAATTAGAAAACTAGTCAGGATGCTTCTGAAGCAGCCCAGGCAAGAGACAATGAGAACAGGGCAAAGATTTTTAGAAATATTTAAAAAGTAAAATTAGCAGCAATGACTGGGTGTAGAAATGACAGGAGCAAGAAGGCAGGAAAGGAAGCAGCCAAAGATGAGCTTCATTTTTAGTGGGTTGAGTTCAAAAGCATCTGAAGGAATCCAAACGTGGAGGTTAATAGGCAACTGAGTATACAAACCTGAAACCCAGAAAACAATCTGAAACACGGTACGGATTAGGTAGTAATTTAAAGACAAAAATGGATTCAAGCATGTAGGGTGAGAAGAAGCATGGGAGGTTGTGCTGAAGACGCCGAATCAGCCCGCTGCAGACAGGCAGGTCTGTGCACGCCCTACTGAGGTCCCCAGTCACAGGGAAGATGCCAAGTCAGCCTGCTGCAGACAAGCAGGTCTGTGCATGCCATACCAAGGTCCCGAGTCGCACACAAGACACCGAATCAGCCCACTGCAGACAGGCAGATCTGCACACGCCCTACCATGCCAAGGTCCCCAGTCACTCAGAACACACCGAATCAGCCCGTGCCCCGGCAACAATCCACTGGACCCCTTCCCCTGCTCCTCTGTACAGCCACCTGGTTCCACACTATAAAGACGCAGAGGACACAGGACCACCAGACCACAGTACTGAGTCCTGCTGCTCCTGGCCCAGAAGTAGGGGCTACTGAGCTGCCATCCCACCTGGTCCAGAGGAAGGGGCTTCCCGGCCACCATCCCTCCCGCTGCTCCCAGCCCAGAGGAAAGGGCTTTTGGGCCACCTTCTGTCCCACTGCACCTGGCCCAGAGGAAGGGGCTTCCAGGCCACCATCCTTCCCAAGGCTCCCAGCCCAGAGGTAGGGGCTTCTGAGCCGCCATCCCACTGCTCCTGGACCAGAGGAAGGGGCTTCCCAGCCACCATCCCTCCTGCTACTCCCAGCCCACAGGAAAGGGCTTTTGGGCCACCATCCCTACCACTGCTCCCGGCCCCTGTCTCACCTCTCCCAGCTCAGAGGAGGTAATCCATGCAGGCACCAACAGACACCCCGCCAGTTGAAATGAGAAAACACATAAATAAGTCTCAAAACCAGACTTCCAGATCACCTACAGCAACCCCAAAGGGAAATGAGAGGGAACACTCTGATACTCAACCACCTGGACCCACTGAACTGGCAACAAAAGAGGATCTGGAAAAAATGAAATCAGAAATAATTTCTCAGATAACAGGAGAAATTGCACCCCTAGTGCAAGACATGATTAATAAATCTAGAGAGGAGCTCAGGAACATGATGGAATCCCAACATAGGAAACAAATGGAATCCATAAAACAGATGCAAATAGATTTCCAGGACATGAAAAACTCCACTGAAAGTCTACACAGCAGAATGAACCAATCTGAGGACAGAATTTCAGATATAGCAGATAAGATTGCAATTAGTGACCAGGAAAAGAAAAATTGCTTCAAAATTATAAGGGAACATGAGAAATCAATCCAGCAGCTGCTAGATGATGCAAAGAAGAATAACATAAAGCTGACTGGAGTCAATGAAGAAACAGGAGAGAGTGCAGATGACATAAAAAAATCTCTTCACAGAAATAATGGCAGAAAACTTCCCAAACAGGGGAAAAGAGCTTGACATACAGATAAGTGAGGTATATAGGACTCCAAATAGCCTTGATCAAAAAAAATCTACACATAGGCATATAATTGTTAAGATTCCAGAAACACAACAGAAAAACAAAGTTCTACAAACAGTGAGAGAAAAGAAACAAATCACATACAAAGGAAAGCCCATCAAAATCACAGCAGACTTCTCAACACAAACCATCAAGGCAAGAAGAGCTTGGAGTACATATTCCAAGCCCTAAAAGAAAACAGTCTCCAACCCAGATTGATGTACCCTGCAAAACTATCTTTCAAAATGGATGGAGAAATAAGATACTTTCATGACAAAGAGTGCCTTAGGAAATTTGTGAATACCAAACCAGCACTCCAAAGAATTTTACACAATATCCTAGGAACAGACATTGAGGATCACAACCCCAGGAAGCAAAGCAGAATGAACCCATCTGGCATGACAAGAAATTAAATGGAAAGGGGGAGAACCCAACAAAAAGAAAAAGTCATGGCAATGACAAGTCAATATGTTTCAGTTATAACCATCAACGTGAATGGTCTCAATTCACGAATCAAAAGAAATAGACTGGCAGAATGGGTCAAGAAGCAAAATCCAACAATATGCTGCATACAAGAAACACACTTAATTCAAAAGGAAACTCATAGACTGAAAGTTAAAGGGTGGAAAACAATACTCCATGCAACAGGAAGCCGAAAAAAAGGAGTAGCTATCCTCTTTGCAGATCAAGTAGATTTCAAACCAACACTGATTAAGAGAGACAAAGAAGGACACTACATCCTTGTAAAGGGAACATCCAAGAGGAAGAGATGACAATCATAAATATCTATGCACCAAACACTAGTCCACCCAACTATATAAAACAAATACTAACAGACATGAAAAGTCATATATGCACTAATACAATTGTAGTGGGGGACCTCAACACCCCACTGTCACAAATAGATAGATCAACTAGACTAAAAATAAGTAATGAAATACTAGAACTCAATCAAACTATTGAAAAAATGAACTTAACAGATGTTTACAGAGTCTTCCACCCCACAAAAGCAGAATACACATTCTTCTCAGCTGCACATGGGTCATTCTCCAAAATAGACCACATACTCACACATAGAACATGTTTAAGTAAGTGCAAAGGAATTGAAGTTATCCCCTGTATATTATCAGACCATAGTGCAATGAAATTGGAGATCCATAGCAAAAGAAACTCAAAAAATTTCATAAACACGTGGAAATTGAACAACATACTTCTGAATAACCAGTGGGTCACAGAGGAAACTAAAGAAGAAATCAGACAGTTCCTTCAATTAAATGACAATGACAATACAACATATCGGAATCTATGGGACACAATGAAAGCAGTCTTATGAGGGAAATTCACAGCAGTGAATATGCATATTAGGAAAACAGAATGAGCCCAATTAAAAAACCTGATGCTGCATCTCAAGCTTCTAGAAAAAGAAGAACAGGACAACCCCAGAGCTCATACATAGGAGGAAATTATAAAGATCAGAGGAGAAATCAATGCAATGGAGACTAAGAGAACAATACAAAATATCAATGAAGCCAAGAGTTGGTTCTTTGAAAGAATCAACAAAATTGACAAACCCTTAGCCAACCTTGTCAGAAAAAGGAAAGAAAAGGCCCAAATCCATGCAATTAGGAATGAAAAGGATGAAATTACAACAGATCCAGCAGAAATCCAGACGATCATCAATACCTACTTCCAGAACCTATACGCCAATAAGATGGACAACACAGAAGAAATGGACAGATTCCTAGATACATATGAATTACCAAAGTTGAACGAAGAAGACCTAAAAATTCTAAACAACCCACTATCAACCAATGAAATTGAAAATGTAATTAAAAACTTATCAACTAAGAAAAGCCCATGCCCTGATGGCTTCACTGCTGAATTCTACAAGACATTTAGAGAGGAACTGCTGCCACTACTGTTTAAAGTCTTCAGTGAAATTGAAAGGGAAGCAATACTCCCAAATTCATTCCTGGAAGCAAGCACCACCTTGATCCCCACAGCAGAGAAAGACCCAACCGAAAAAGAGAACTATAGGCCAATCTCACTAATGAACATAGATGCAAAAATCCTTAAGAAGATAATGGCAAACAGAATGCAGAAGAGATCATCAAGAAGATCATACACCCTGATCAAGTGGGATTCATCCCAGGGATGCAGGGAAGGTATGATTATCTCCATACACACAGAAAAAGCATTTGACAAAATCCAACATGCACTTATGATAAAAATCCTACAAAAAATTGGAATAGATGGTCTCTACCTCAAACTGATAGAAGCCATCTATGAAAAACCAACAGCCAATATCATACTAAATGGTCAAAAACTGAAATCCTTCACGCTAAAATCAGGAACAAGACAAGGATGTCCACTGTCACCACTCTTGTTCAATATAGTTCTGGAAACATTAGCCACAGCAATTAGACAAGAGAAAGAAATAAAAGGAATAAAGATAAGAAATGAAGAAGTCAAATTGTCATTATTTTCAGATGACATGATACTCTATAGAGAAGACCCCAAGAACTCCACCAAAAGTCTTCTAGACTTAATAACCAAATTCAGTCAAGTAGCTGGTTACAAGGTCAACACACAAAAATCAATAGCTTTCCTCTGCATGAACAACAGACTCACTGAGAGAGAAATAGGGCAAATAATTCCTTTCACAATAGCATCCAAAAAACTGAAATACCTAGGAATCATCCTAATGAAAGAAATCAAAGACCTCTTCTCTGAAAACTATGGCACTCTGAAAAGAGAGATTGAAGATGATATCAGAAAATGGACAGAGATCCCCTGCTCCTGGGTAGGAAGGATTAATATAGTGAAAATGGCCATACTTCCAAAACTGCTATATAGATTCAATGCAATTCCAATTGAGATCCCAGCAGCATACTTCATGGACCTTGAGAAAACAATCCAAAAATTCATTTGGAACAAGAAGAGACCCAGAATAGCAAAAGCAATTCTAGGTAACAGAGACATGGCAGGGGGTATCACAATCCCCAACCTGCAACTATGCTACAAAGCTACTGTGATAAAAACAGCATGGTGCTGGAAAAGAAACAGACCTGAGGACCAGTGGAACAGATTAGAACATGCAGAAACAACGCCAGACACACTCAGCCATCTCATCTTTGATAAAGGAGCCAAACGCCCTCACTGGAGGAAAGATAGCCTCTTTAATAAATGGTGCTGCAAAAATTGGGCTTCAAGTTGCCAAAGATTAAAACTATACCTATATCTCTCACCATGCACTAAACTAAAATCAAAATGGATTAAAGATCTAAATATTAAAATAGAAACTCTGAACCAGTTGGAACAGAGGTTAGGTAGAACCCTTGAAGACATCGGTGTAGGGAAAGATTTTACGAACAAAACCTCAGTTGCCCATGAACTAGCACAAACAATCAACAAGTGGAATCTCTTCTTATTAAAAGGCTTCTGCACAGCAAAAGAAACCACCAGCAGTGTGAAGAGACAACCCACAATGTGGGAAAAAATCTTCACCTGCTCTTCCTCAGACAAAGGTCTACTATCTCAAATCTATAAAGAACTTAAAAAGATCAGACCTCCCAAATTTAAAGACCCAACCGAAAATGGGCATCTGAAATGAACAGACATTTCTCAGACAAAGAAGTAGAAATAACAAATAAATACATGAAAAAATGTTCAACATCACTGGTCATTCGAGAGACGCAAATGAAAACAACCCTGAGATTCCACTTCACTCCAGAAAGAATGGCTGCTATCATGAAATCAACCAATAACAAATGCTGGTGAGGCTGTGGGGAAAGAGGAACCCTGCTCCACTGCTGGTGGGAGTGTAGACTGGTGTGACCACTGTGGAAATCAGTATGGAGATACCTCAAAGAACTAGGACTGGAAGTCCCATTTGACCCTGCTATTCCACTGCTGGGGATCTTCCCCAAAGAATTAAAAGAATCATACCACAGTGATATATGTGCACCCATGTTCACAGCAGCACAGTTTGTAATAGCTAAAACTTGGAAACAGCCCAAATCCCCAGCATCTGGAGACTGGATAAAGAAAATGTGGTTTTTTAATAAAATGGAGTACCACTCAGCCATAAAAAATGAGAAATTAGGGACATTTATAGCTAAGTGGATGCACATTGAGGTGATATTCTTAAGTGAAATAAATAGGACACACATGTATAAATACCGAATAGTTTCTCTGGTGTGAGAAACTGAAAGTGTAAATAAGGACTAAAGTGTATAATAGGTAATGTGAAATAGGAAGAAAAGGGGCAAAGGGGAAGGAAGTGGGAGGGCTAGGGGAAAGGATAGAAGGGAATGGGATTAATATAAGTAAATGGAAAAATAGGAACAAAATCTTTGTAAATAGGGAGGAATGGAGGGGTTGAAGGGAGGGCTGGGCAAGGGTGAAAAATAAGAACCAAGAGAGACTATGTAAAGGTGCAAACTTCCAATGATGAATGTCATTATATTGTATACCTAAAATGTACCAATGACTAGAATGAATAATCGATAATGAAAAATAGGAAGAAAAGGTCCAAAGGGGTAGGGGTAGTGGGAGGGGCAGGGGAAAGGAAAGAAGGGAAAGGAAAAATGATGAGAAATGGAAAAAATGGCAATAAAGTCTTTGTAAATAGGGAAGGGTGGAGGGGGTGAAGGGAGGGCTAGGAATGGGGAAAAAGTAAGAACCAAGGTGCATTATGTAAAGGTACAATTCCCAATGAGAAATGTAATTGTGTTGTATACCTACAATGTACCAATAAAAGAATTTAATAAAAAAATAAATTTAGCAAAGGACAAAAAAAAAAAAAGCATGGGATAAGCATGGAACCCTGGGGACACCAACTCACCGGGGATAGATGGGAGTAAAATTCCCAAGGATGCAGGCGAGAACAGTCAGAGAAGTGCAAAAAGAACCAGAGAACGATAAAGCAAGTGTGAACCAATAGTGTCAGTGATGGACGTGTCAGTGGAAGATCAGTGGCATCCGGACAGAGATCCATGAAATTACAAACTGAAAGGGATCCACGAGATGAGGGCATTGGGAAGTAACTAGTGCCTTCATTCTAAACATATCCAGGCAGGAAATTGTGCCAAGGACATTTAGCAATGTAGTGAAACAGGACTAGAGGGACAAACTGAATCAACTAACAGAATCAAATGGCTTCTGAAGTCTGGGTGGAAAAGGAAAAAGAACAGACAGTAGCCAAATACAAGTCCAAGGTGACAGGAAGGCGGTTTTCCCTTGTTTTGTTCCATTTTGTTAAGGATGAGAGAGGCCTGAACGCGTTTACGTGTTAAGGCGAATGAACCTAGAAAGAAGAAAAGAATGACCCAAACCATGTTATTATATCAGAAAATCACTCCCAGTAAGTGGTGGTAAGTTTTGTATATTTTTTCATTCAATAAATATTTATTGCATGTCTACTGTTATATATGGCACTGAACCCAGCCCTCGTTCTGACTTTTTGAATTAAGTAAGCTTATGAAGGCATGCGTGAGTGACTTTCGGCTCTCCCAAGACAAGAGATGCATACGAAATTCAAACTGAGACTAGGTGCACACTGCAATTCAGAAAACATCACTGTGACCTTCCAAATGACAGCTTTTAAAACACAGCAAGGCTGCATTTCTATTCTGCATTTCAGCTGCTGGCTGTTTCGGCAAACTTTGTGAATCTCTCCTTTCAAGTTAGGTTCACTTCTGGGTTCAAAGCTATAACACTCCAAGGTTTTAGACTACAAACTGAAATGCTGATTTATTTCAGAGAAGAATTCGCACAAGAGAACAGCAAATCCCCTGCTACTAAACAGAAAAGCAACTGTGAATTAAGTTATTAGCTTGTTTTTGCCTAAGGAGCTGAAAGAAATATGTGGATTGCAGGTGTCTAATTTCAAGCCTAATTGAAATCTTTTTGTGGACTCTTAGGGAAGAGAGTTTGTGCACTATTAGAAAACTTAGAGTTTCCTTAAAATTGTCCGTGTGACTTATTCTAACAGAGACACCACTAAAGGGGGAATCATTTTCATTCATAATACCACACAGGCAAATTAAAGAAAACAGAACTAATGCTCAAATCAATAATGGCAGCATTTAGCTGCATGGTAGCATACAAAGTAGCATGGTAAATAAACTGCCTTTACAGGTGGAGATTTTTAGAACCCCATTATGAATTGGAAAAACAGAAGATTTCCTATTAAAATATGACTCAAATTTCAAATAAGACTTCTATTGTTTTTTGGGGGGGGTAATTTTTCAACTTCCTGATGTGAACTCTTTTTGCTCTATAAAACTGTTTAAAATTTCCAAAAGTTATCAAAATAGAATAAATAAGGCAAGATATTATTTACAAATAGGAAGTAGAAGGTTTTTGGAAAACGTTTAACAGTAAGGAGAAAATATACATTAATAAAACCAGTAATAAAATTAGGGGAAATATCAAAGAGGTCCAATCTATATTAGAGAGTTGATGGTTCTTAATGGGCAATTAAGAGGAAGTCAGGGCAACCAGAACACATTTTTATCTTTTAAGACTTAAGTCCCAGAAAGAATGGGCCTGGGATTTAGCTCAGTGGTTTCACTGCCTGCTGCACAAGCCGAAGGACCCAAGTTCGATCCCCGGCACCAAAAAAAAAAAAAAAAGAAGAAGAAATTGCCATCCAGGCCCTAAAATGGCCTTTGCTACCCCTTACAACATATGTGCTGGGAAGTGATGATTATATTCTTTTACTGACATTATGTGCTTTAAAATAAAATTAATGCTCATAACCAAGGCAGACTTGGTGCAATACTACAATTCTACAGAGTTCTGGAAAGTTTCTCTAACAAATAATGGTTAGAAACAAAACCTGCAAACAAAATATAATATGGATATTCAAATGAAAGAAAAAGATATTCACTGATGGCTCATGAGTTTGCCAACACAAAAATAGTTTGTTATTTTGATCCCAACATGAAAAATGTTCACATTTTCTGTGAAATTAAAAAATCTATATTCCTTTTCCAAATATAATCATACATACAGTTTTAACTTTTATTTCACTGGCTGTTGGAGAGATTCCAAAAATCGTACAGCTTTTTAAATTTTTTACTCATTAACTGAAACCACTTTATAACAATGTCTATAATTGTCCTAGAATATATATATATGTATATTTCTTTTTCCTATAATCATATTGTTACCATGTTCACTTGTACAGTCACAACTGATGCTAAGAACACAAACAACTCTCAAAATGAAAATGATTTCTGATAGAAATAATCTTGCAATTTTAGCTTCTTCCAAGTTAGAAAAAGCAATCTATAATTCAAAAGCACAGTGAAAAGTGTTGTCTTGACAAATTTGTGTTCTCCCAATTTGTGAGTTTAATAAAAGCCTGCAAGCATCCTGGATATACTTTGTGATGCCAGTGAATAAAAGGACCATAAGGAAATTAGCAATTTAATATTGAAATGTGTGGATTATTTCTGATATTCTATATTGGAATATCTTCCAGTAACAAGACCAGCACCTGAATGATTAATCAAGAAAGACTCTAGGGAAGGCTGAGAATTTAGCTCAGTGGTTCTGCCACCTGTCTCACAAGTGCAAGGTCCCAAGTTTGATCCCCAGTACAAAAAAAAAAAAAGAGACTAGGGATTTTTATTAAAAAGCAATATTAAAGAATCCTCTACAACTTTCAGTGTCTGATCTCCTCTACATTTTAGTTAAGAGGGTGGAAAGGTCACTTCCCACCAGCAGCCTGTATGTTTGTTAAGTACACGTACAAGAGTTACAAAATGATAGCAAAAGATGACGTTCGAGTTGTACATTTGGGAAAGTAAAGATATATCAAAGATTGCAGTCTCCCTTGCTTTTGAAGCCCATGGTTTGGTGACATTTCCCAGCTTACCTTGTGGCTAAGAAAAAACATGTGACTAAATGGTTCCCAGTGGAATGTGAACAACAATGAAACATCCTAAACCTTGTGGTGACATGCTTCCCCCATGCTCCCATCCCAAGCCCTTCAAGGAATGATGGTGACCTGACTTGGAACATACAAATGAAGACAATGTCCCAAGGGGAGTGGACATTCAGAGATGGAACCCTTGGTCCCCGATGACTTCAGGGAATTAGACCCCTGATCATATTAAGAGCTCTCTACAGACTGTTAAATGAAATTTCTCCTTCCTTTCTGCACTTGAATTTTTACTGGGTTTCTCTGCTATAGAAGTCTAGCCTGACCTTAACCAATACCAAAGGTATATAGGACCTTAGAAATGGTAAGAAAGGTGGCCAGTCCAGACTAAAACAAGAAAACTGTTCTTCCTCTTCTATAGTCTCTAGGTAGCATTGTTCTATAGCACAGCATACTCCCTAAAAAATAGTTTCCACATATAAACATAATTTCTCCATGTGTCTAAAAGAAATATGATCTTTTAGGAGAGATGGATGAAAGTGAGAGGGACCGATTAAGCCATTTGAATCCTAAATTTTCTCAAATCCAAGAAAAACACACAAGCAAACAGGTACAGTTGCACTTCTTTGCAGGGACAAATTACACAATCTAGGCACTGTGCTGAGACCGAGTACCTCTTCCTTTTGTTCTCTTCCTTTTATAGCGGGCTTCAGCTTCATTTCAGCAGCACAAGGCTGGCGCACAGAAGGAATGTAAGAAGGAACACGGCTGCTTATGTCCTCTTCCACTTCTCCTGGAAGCAGCACCAAATCTGTTGGATGCAAAATATTTCAATTAATCCTTTGGCCAAGTTTACAATTTACCTAAGTCATCTAAAAGCCTACCACAGTCAAAAGAATAAGGAAAATATGTTCTTTGAAAGTAGGTGCACTTTGCAATGCCTGTCCTCATTTGGGAAACCAACTGAAGGGAATCTCCTTTCTATAAAACAGAAGCCATTAATGCCTTTATTTTATCTTAATGTTGCAAAATTACAGCCAATCTAGAAAGTCTGGGAGAACTGATGTTTTAGGAGTAACTTGATTGTGCCTTACACTCCTAATACAACTTCTACTTCTAAAGGAAAACAAAGCAGGAAGATACTTCTTTTGCTTCATTTTCCCCAATTTTCCTGCAGGGGGTAAGAGAAAGAAAATGGAGTGCTGGTCTCATCCTGTAATGATATAGCAATATTTCAAAAACATATATACTACAAAACAACGATGCCAGAAGGAAAGTATTTTACCTCTCAGCAGAAAAATGAAATACTCTGTCATATTCAAAAAGCATGGTCTCATTTTCAACACTTGCAAACAACAACATGTTTCCTGCTTGTTTGTTACAATCACAAGAATTCAATAACCTATCTTGGTTTTCTGATCCATTCATTAGAAACGAAGGCGCTCCCTTATTGTCACATAGTGTGATCGTTTATGAATGCATCACAGATGCTGGTGATCTTCCACATCTTTCTTTAAGGAGGTCAAACAAACAAATAGAAGCACAACAGGTTTCCCCTCAGTCTGTTTCCACAGGACCAGAAGGTCTGGCTAGAGCTGGCCAATAATTTGCAGCTAGCTCAGGATGCTGCTGCCTGCTACTCTGGGATGATCCTAATTAAGCCACTAATTAAGTTCTCAGTGGAAGTGATTAATTAGCAATAGGCATATCTTGGCAGTTGCCAATGGCAGCATATATAGGAAGATAACTGAGCAGGTATTGATATTCAAAGACTGAAACTTATTTGAAATGCACCTCATGCCACTGTCACTATCACCCTCAGGGAAAAAAAAACAACATAATGGCAGAACTGTTAAAACTGGCAATACAGACAACCTAGAAATGGAAAAATGTACTGGGGAGATGGTGAAGAAGTTCTATTATGATCATTTTTTGAAATCTTAGAATATGATTTCATTAATTAGCAGAAATAAAAAATAATAATAGCCAACATTCTCATGCCCAACATTTCTAATTTATTATGTTCTGTGCGTCAGGCTCTGAGCTCTAAGCACTGATAGTAACCTCACTGGATCCCACAGCTAGAAAAGGCAGAGCAAGGCAGTCTGTATCTCAGCACATCATGAACGTCTTTTAAATAAGCACTTTCGTTACATGTTTTACTTTAATATGATCAGATTATGCATCCAAACTCTGGGTGAAGAAATGTCACTATTGCAGCAAAGTAGCATAGTTAGGCAGCAGCAAGTGCACCTTCCAAAGATTTCTTTACCCAGAGAAGTACAGTATTTAAACCCAAGAAGGTAGGCAGAGGGACTAGTTTTCAAATTACCTATTTATGCATTCAAAGTCAAACTCCTGCACTGAGCTCCCACGTGTAATAGCCTAGGGCTGATCCAAGCCTGGGTAGGGCCAGCTAAAGCAAGGCAAGAAAGAGGTTAGGCCTCTCAATGTGAAAACCGACTTCTACCAGACCCACTGGCTGCCGGTGTAAATACTGGTTCAGATGTGAAACCAAAATCAATTCTGCTTTCACAGCTATTTAAGATCATCATTTTGACTGACAAATTGTGCAGCAAGAAGGAAAAGCCTGCATTTGCATTACTGAAACTCTTCCCTTCCCTAATCTGTTTGCAAAATCTGGTAAGATTTTCAACAAAAGATAGTTTCTTTCATAACAATTCTACAGCCATGGGAACAATTCTTTCAAAACAAGACTCCACATCTTATATTCTTGTCATTTATTTCTTCAGTCTAAAGGCAAAATGCACCAATACAGATTTACTGATGCCTAACAAAGCACCTTATGCATAGTGAATTCTCAACCAATACTTGGAGACAGAAAATGAATTTTCTGCATCTCAGTCCTTAACCTGAACAGCAAGCTATCAAAGTCTACCTGCCAACTAACATTGTGGATGATGTAAACTAAGTACAATCCTTACCCTAAAAAACTACCAGTTGTTACACATATAAGTCTTTGACCTATAAAACCAGAGAATGGTCAAGAAAAAAACTGAATGGCTCTAAGTATAAAGAAGACAGATTTATAAAAGGTAAAACAAGGGCCAGGGATTTAGCTCAGAGGCACTGCCCCTGCCTCGCAAGCGCAAGGCCCTGAGTTTGATCCCTGGTACCACAAAAAAAAAGGCAAAACAAAATATGAATTAAAAGAGCCTGGGAGGGCATATGTCATGAAGAAAACTAGTGCTATTTTATGATCATAGGTATGTTATTTATGTACATACTCACATGCTCCCAGAAGGAGAAATTATTGTATTCACTGATGGTGGGAGAGGAATTCCTGAAATGCCCTGCAAAACTTTCTAAAACTAAAGTCTCATAAGAGACTTAATCCAATCTAAATTATTGTGTCTAAAACAACCAAAAGCCTTGGTTATTTCTTAACCAAATGTCACTATGTTGGTTGGCATGAACTCTACAGTCAAGACAACAACTTCCAAAAATGAATTCTGAAGTTGCATTACAAGAATGGTTGAAACATTTTAATCTCTTCTTTCTCAATTACATGTTAAGAATTTCTACTATTATACACTATTTATGCCATTTGTCTTTCTGTATTTAGTCAACGATCAGCAAGACAAAGGCTATATCCATGTAAACTAATAAATTGAAAAGCGAGCAATCTACTTTGACCTCTGATAACTTGGACTACAATAATACTTAACTTGTCTGACATATTTGTAAAATTGACCAATCTATTTGCTTCCTACCATGTAAAGTGGTCACAGTTTTCTGAGAATTTGGACTTCTACAACCAAAAAGAGCATGGGATAAGAAATGCTTTAGCCATTGAGGCCTCTTGTACACGTAACTGCCAGCTATGACAGTCTCAGTCAGTAATTCTTTTTCTAAAAATTACTGAAGACCCAAAAAGCTTTTATTATTTATATGGATTATCACTATTAACATTTGCCATAAGACTGATACATATTCCAATATTACTTATAATATCATTAAAATAATTCTATTACATATCAAAAGTATTTTTATGAAAATTGTATTTTCTAAAAAACTAAGAAGCACTGTTTTACATTTTTTCAAATCAATTTTAATGTCTGCTTTAAATGAAGAAAGCCAGATTCTATATTTGTTTCTGCATTCAATATCTGAAATATGCTGTTTCAGCTGAAGCAAATGAAGAAAATCTAGTCTCACACAGAAAATAGCTGGAAAGGGGAGAATTAAAATCTTTTTATGTGATTGTGAATATTCTTCTTGATACTATACCAGCACCTAACAAATGATAGTTTTTTAAAGGTTGGTTTTAATGAATAATCTGAAAACATATCATTGCATTTTTCAGTGACATTAAAATCTATTGGTCTATCTTGCAATTTGAATGAATATTCCCTCTGTGCATAATTTTGTAACATCATGAATTGTTTATTTGGAAAATATTGATTCACTGTGTTAGGCAGATCTTCCAAATGTTGACATATTTCATTATGCAGACTAAAAATCCCATCAGTTAATATCACCAATTTTACCAGAATAGCCTCCAAATATTTGAGAAGCCATCAAGCTCATAGTATTGGATACAAGTTTTCTAAAAATCTAATTTTCATTTGATCTATTGCCAATTTCATCATTCATTTTATCATTCATAGCAGCATCATTCATTTTTGAGAACCAGTTTTTCAGTCATTCTTTCAAGTAAAAACAGGCATCTATTAAAGAGAAAAACTAGTCTAGCACATCACTCAGTCACCTGGGGTTCTTTCACAAGGCAACCACTTCCAGACACAGTCAAAATGCTATATGGGAACTTGCTGTTTTTTCACACAAATCATTAAAAAGAAGTATGTTAAAGGATCAAGATTTAGTAAAATTAATGATTTTTGCTACTTCATCAAGAACATTTTCGTTATAAACTGGCATTCATTGTGACCATAAATCAATGACAATAAAGACAGTGACTGCTTGTGCAGTTTGGTACCATTATGACTCACCCTAAGCCAGCAGCATCATCCGCTTCACTGTTCTGCAAAATCAGTGTGAATGTCAATGCATCTGACATGCAGACCTCAGGGTTTTCCAAGGGTTCCCAGATTACATCCTCAGGGACCCATTACTCTAGTTAATATCACTAGTTAATATTAATCCAACCCTCCCACCAAGAACAATTAGAAAAGCTGAATAAATTACCAAAAAAAATCCAACTATTTGAAAGCACTGGAGAGTGTCCAAGGTAGCCCATGAACTGAAGAGCCCATTAAAAAAAAAAGCACTTTGCAAAATAAATGAAAGAGTAGATAGCCATAAAGAATGAGAAATTAGAGACATTTATAGCTAAATGGATGCACATTGAGGCCATACTCTTAAGTGAAATAAATAGGACACACATGTGTAAATACCAAATAGTTTCTCTGGTATAAGAAACTGAAAGTGTAAATAAGGATTAAAATGAATAATTGATAATGTGAAATAGGAAGAAAAGGTCCAAAGGGGTAGGAGAAGTGGGAAGGGTAGGAGAAAGGAAAGAAGGGAAAGGAAAAAATATAAGAAAAAAAATGGAATCAAAGCCTTTGTAAATAGGGAGGGGTGGAGGGATTAAAGGGAGGACAGGGGAATGGGGAAAAAATAAGAACTAAAATACAGCATGTAAAGGTACAAGTTCCTAATGATGAATGTAATTGTATTGTACACCTAAAATGTACCAATAAAAGAATTTAAGAGTAAATGGAAGAGTAGAAAAAATTTAAAATTTTTAAATTATTTAAAAAACTAACAAAAAAATTAAACAAGTAACTATTAATAGAGTATCCTTGTAAAATATAGACTTTTTCCCCTGCAAGATTTTGAGTGATCTCTGAAACCAAAGAATTTTTAGCAGTCTTTTTCATTTTTTTTTCATTTTTTATTAGTACATATTTGCTATACATAATGATCACATTCATCAGAGGGAATTTGCACCTGTACATATGTCTTAATTCTTTCTTCCACATCCCACCTTCAACCCTTCTTCCTCACCCCATTTACAAGAGCTTTGTTTCCATTTTTTTCTTCCATCATCTTCTAGTTCCTCTTTTCTCTTACTTCCCTTTCTTCTCCCACCTCCCTTGTTCCTTTTCCCATTCCAACAAGTTCCTCCTATTTTCCAATACCCTCCATTTACCCTTTGCATTTCTCACATAAGAGAAACAATGTGATATTTAAACTTTTGTGTCTGATTTATTTTATTTAAAATTATGGGGCTGGGGATTAGCTCAGTAGCAATATCCCTGCCTTGCAAGCACAAGGTCCTGAGTTTGATTCCTGGTACCGGAAAAAATAATAATAAAATAAAATAAAATAAAATAAAATTATGGTCTCACAGTGCATCCATTTACCTAAAACTTTTTCCTTCTTTATGGCAGAGTAGTACTCCATTGTATATAAATACCATATTTTTTTTTATCCATTCATCTGTTGATGGCATATGGGCTGTTTCCAACATTTAGCAATTATAAATTGTGCTGCTATAAACATAGGTATGCATATATCACTGTGGTATGATGCTTTTAACTCAGGAAGATACCTAGAAGGGGAACAGCTGGGTCAAATGGAATTTCCAGTTTTCATTTTTTGAGGAATCTCCATATTGATTTCCACAGTGGTTGTACCAATTTAGACTCTTACCAACAATGGAGAAGGGTTCCTTTTTCCCCACAGCCTTGCCAGCATTTGTTATGGGTTGATTTCTTGATGATAACCATTCTTTCTGGAGTGAGATGGAATCTCACTGTTGTTTTAATTTGCATTTCTTGAATGATCAGTGACGCTGAACATTTTTTCATATATTTATTTGCTGTTTGTACTTCTTCGTCTAAGAAGTGTCTATTCGTTTTAGATGCCTATTTTTTGATTGGGTCTTTAAATTTGGATGTCTGGTTTTTCTTGTTTGGTTTTTTTTTTGAGTCCTTTATATATTCCAGAGACTTGTTCATCTGTTTTGTTACTTTTGCTACTCATTCAGAAAGTTCATCTGGGTGGCTTTTGATTTCTTCCACCTCAGTGCCTCCTGGATTTGCCGTGGACAAGTTGGGGGTGTTAAGTTGCATCTTGCTTGATTCTTTTCTCATTTTCTTTTTTGTTTGTTTGTTTATTTGTTTTCTGTGCTGAGGCTTGTAAACTGTTTATTGTCAGTAGCTTTGTTATTAGTATCAAGATCTCATAAGGAAATGATTACTTTTCAGAGATGTTTTCTAGGTATAGCCGGCTTTTGGCCTTTTAAACAGTCCCAGGATCCTGCCTCTTCCATTTATTAAGGATAAAAGGTTGCAGCCTATTTGACTTAGCACCCAGTTCTTCAGTACTGCCCTGTAGTATTGTTTATGACCCCCGGATAATGTAGGTATTGGCATACAAAGAAGATCAATTGATCACGACAACTCTGTCACCTTGGCTAAAATAATACAATCAGCAATAACAATAGTGTCACACACACACTGGAAAAAACAAACTGTGATAACTAATAATTTTCTACCTTTAACTCTAGGTATAAGATTTATAGTTATATAACAAAATATAAGACAAATCAGAAAATTATATATAGTAAATATCCACTCAGAGCTATTCTACACTAACGAAAGAAAATTTAAAACGGACAAGAGGAAAACATAGATAAATGAAAGAAAAAAAGGGGGTTGGGGATGTAGCTCAGTGGCACAACACCTGCCTGGCAAGCACGAGACCCTGAGCTTGATCACTGGTACAAAAAAAGAGATGATGACGATAATGAAAAAGAGATTAGAAGCAAGGCTGAATGACAAAGGAAGATTATCCAAGCCTCAGTACTTAAGATTACTGGTGAAGAAGACAGGAGAGAAGGAAAAAAGGAGACCACTAAAACAACAAAACCAAACAAAAAAACTAAAATAATGTTCACACTCACAAAAACAAAAACAAAAAATCAATTGAAAACCAAACAAACAAAAAATTTGTTAAAGACCAAAAGTAAAGAAAAAAAAAAGATAGAAACAAATTTCTCTATGATTTCAAGCCTGTGGTTATCCTCTGGGGTCTACAGTTTTGTGGCAAAGTCCAAATCAAGGCGTGACTCTGCTCTCACTGGTAGACAAGGGAGGCAGTCAGAGTCCAGATCCAGGCTGGATAATCCCAGCAAGGCAACAGTAGGATTAGGTGGTGTGCAGGTTCTGAGACTTTCAAATCCACAGAAATTCACAGTGAACCTGGCCTCTGGTTGTGGGGATATGGCCTGAGTCATTTAGCTCATAGCACACTGGGTGTCTCTTGCCAGCCTGACTATGGCTCCCTGACCACGAACATCTCCCATGGTTGTTCCTCACCCAGTCACTGTGGGAGTTTAACAGTGGGAGCCCTGAGATGAAGCCACCCCAAGGCTTCTCTGAGTCCCAGGTTCAGTTGCCCCCTCCCTAAATGGCATCCGACAAAGCACTCTCTCCAGGTGATATGGCAGACACTTAGACTGGAGCCACTCACCAGCTGTTGTACTCCAAGGCATCCACTGCTCTATTCCTCTGTTCCATTTCTCCCTGAGAGCTTCTGCAGTTGCTGCTTTCACTGTATCTCTAGAGTCAATCTTCCTTTCTCTTGACACAAGCCAGGAGCCAGGGAAAAACTGCAGATTTCCCCTTCCTTTTTCTGCATTGAGGTCTTTCTCTTCAATTTCTCTGTAGGCTCCAATTTTCCTATCAGATCCTTCTTGGGTCCCAGGGATCCAGCTCCCTCTTTCTTTTCTTTCCCAAGTTGTTATTTTCCAGTGTCTGGATTCTGAATCTTGGAGAGGCTGATTTAAAACTCCCTACCACTCCACCATCTTTCCAGAAGTCCTGTATATATGCTAGAAATTATTTTTTTGTCTGAGGAGTAGCTAGTAAAAAAATTTTTCCATTCTGTGGGTTGTTTCTTCAGTATGTTTGTGGTCTCTTTTGCTGTCCAAAAGCTTTTTAATTTGATTTGATCCCAGTTGTTGATTCTTTGTAATATTTTCTGTGGGATCAGGGTTTTGTTCATAAAATCTTTTCATACACCTATGTCTTCAAGAGTTTTACCTACTCTGTCTTCAGCAGATTGTTTGTTTTTTGTTTTATTTTGTTTTGTTGGTACTGGGGATTGATCTCAGGACCTTGGGTTTTCGAGGCAGGTGGCAGCACCACTGAGCTAAATCCCTGGCCCCAACTGTTTCTGTTTTTATACTTAGATCTTTGATCCATTTCGATTTTAGTTTAGTGCATAGTGAAAGATATAGTCTAGATCTAGTTTTTGACATGTGGAGATTCAGTTTTTCCATTTGTCAAAGAGGCTACCTTTCTTTCAGTGAAGGTATGTGGCCCCTTTGTCAATGATAAGATAGCTGAGTGTGCTTAGAGTTGTTTCTGCATCTCCTATCCTGTTCCACTGACCCTCAGGTCCGTTTTTTGCCTGAACTATGCTGTTTTTATCACAGCAGATTTACGGTATAACTTCAAATCAGAGACTCTAATGCCTCCTGCCTTGAACAGTCTTAAGTGTAAAATAAATAAAATGTCTACATTGGCTGAAATGTGCCATTTTTTTCTACCTCAGACCCTCAACACATGCTGGCCCTTATGCTGGCCCTGTATTCTCTTATCTGCCCCTCATCCTTGCCTCCCATCCCTCATCTAGTTAGGCTCTCAGAGAGCTTTCTGTGATCCCACAAATTTAAATTCCCATACCCTATACTCTCATGTGATCCAGAACAATATATCATCATATATTTGTGATTATATGGTCCATGTCTGATTCTTCCAATTAATTAGGAATTGTATAAAGATAAAAAATTGGCCATTTTATTCTTCATTATATTCTAGGCACCAACCACAGTTGTTAAATGTTTGTTGAATAAGAATTTCTGGTTAGGGCGTGGGGGGTAGCTCAGTGATGGAGTGCCCACCTAGCATGTGCAAGGCCCTGGGTTCAAGTCTCAGTACCAAAAAAAGTAGCAGGAGAAGGAGATGGAGGAGAAGAAAGAGGAGAAATAAGAAAAGGAGGAGGATGAGGAGATCATCCTCATCATCACTCCTGGTCACACAATCCCTGAAGGTGCTTAACATTGAAGATAACCAAAGAACTAAAGGGAGTGGCTGATACCCTCATTTATATGCACTCACCTACTAACTGACTGCAAGCAGGGGAAAACCTGCAAATGAAAATCAAACAAGACTGCCAATTGTTGAGCACCAGTCAGTGACTGTTCTCATTCAACACCATTAACCACAGCATAAGTGCCCTGCTGGCCAACAGACTTGGAGAAGACAGTAAGATTTTGAGATCTCAACCTCAAGAAAATCTCTTCAGCCAATTAGGCTTACCCAGAGAAGAGGTTTTCTAACTGGGGAGGCAAGTTTATAAGAGTGTGTGTGTGTGTGTGTGTAATGAATGGAGAATCTTTCCTATTCTAATGGCCACAGAATAATAACTAAGAGCTATTCCAACTTATTTTGCTGGATAACACTGAGCCACTGGTGTGTGGCATGACAGTCACTAATGACTACCTTATCTCAAATTCAAAGGAGGAAAAGGTCGCTAACTTGATGTTATATAAACACATGGCACCAAATTTTCTAGCAAGCGCTACCCTCAGACAACCATACAATATCACTGCACAAAGTTGCCTCCTCTGAAAACTGTCCCCACTCTCCACCTGGGTTGCCAAAATAATAAGGCAAATACTGAGAAAGAATCATGTTCCTGAATCTTGGAGAATATTTATGAGAGTAAGGTGAACAAATAAAATCAATAGTAGAAAAACAATATGCAACCCACTTCCTTGTTGCCCTAGGCAAATCTGTTGCTTAAACAATAACAACAGAATCTAATCAGTAAACCTCCCAGCTGCCAAAATTATACAAGCAACTTGCCTATTTAAAATGTCACATTTCCCATCTGATATAAATATTTGCCTTCTGCTCACATTCCTGAAGTGTAATACAAATTAGGCTCAAACTGAAATCCACCTTGGCACAAACTATTTAATTTCTTTTTTCCTTTCAAGTGACCCAGATTGTGCATTATGAAAATTGTGAAGCCCTAGTGGTCTTTTCAGTAATTAGAATAGATCACTGAAGCCTGGATCAATTTTCAGCCCAGGATTTGCACATTATTTTACATATGGGAAGGTCCTGACTAGTTCATTCAAGTCCACTGAGTCTAGGTTCAACCTCACTAACCTTTTACACATAAACGCAAGATATCTGACCTCTGGAAAAAATCATACTAGTGAGATGTCTTTAGTCAACTTTTTAAGTAAAGGAATAAGTCTGGTAATTAGAAGGTGCAACTTGAAAAAATGTTTAGTGAAAATAATGAAAAAGGTTAAAAGTCTATTTTACAAGATTGATACAACAAAAACCAGATTTGTTGACTATGTTGGTTTGTTAGTATACAGTTGCTGGCAGAAAATGAAAAGCTTAAACTATCACAAAAACACCCAAATAGGCACTGACTTTTCTGCCCACCTATAAAATTTATTTTATACTGTAAATGTATTATACGCAGACTAGAAACATTGGGCTTGAAGTGTCATCCTGTCATTCTAACTACCTTAGAATCGCCTGGGGTATTGGCCAAAACTGTAGATCACTAGATGCCACCAAAGACCTTGTAAATCAGACTCTTGGGAGCAGGATGTAGGAATCTGCATTTTTTTATGGAAAGTCCCTCCCCAAATCACCAAACCCCAAGCTGTGAGCTGAATCTACAACTGTAACTTCTTGACAGCCTTTGGCTCTCCTTTGTAGTCCAACAGAAGTCCCTCCGCTACTCTTACAAAAATTCAGAGCCTGCCAAGGATTTAGCTCAGTGGTTTCACCACCTGCTGCACAAGCTCAAGGACCCAAGTTCGATCCCCGGTACCAAAAAAAAAAAAAAAAAATTCAGAGCCACCTAGAGTATGAGGCTGGAGAACTCTTCTTGCAAGATATAATTCCTTTAGATCTCTGATCTCCTTTATATAAGTAACTTCAGAGTTAACTGGTTAATAGAGTGATGGAGAAACAACTCCTTCAGTGGAGTAGTGAGCTGTTTGAGACCAGAATAAAAATGTTAATTGCTTCTAATTAACAAAGCCTCAGCAATTCAAGAAGCCAAAGAACCCAGAGCAAAGGTTTAGAGATCCAATTTACAAATAGTCATCCCTAAACTTTTACTCCCAGCCACTTTTACTCTTCTGATTATGAATAAACTATCCTTTTCCAACAAAAATGGCCATATTCCATGTTTATGACTAAGTAAAAACTGTAAACAACAGTTAAATGTCAACTGACTGCCCCTAAAATTTAACAATGATGTTGAAATATTCTTGCATATTGAATGAAGAATGAGTGTTTTCAAAACAACACTAATTTTAAACATATTTCACAGATCCTTTGATCAACAGAGGATACCTATGCTTAGGTAGAAATGTTAACCAGGAAAGGAAAAAGTCCTCATCTATATAAACATCAGCAGACTAGCATTAAGCCTCTTCCAGTCCAGACCATACTGGAACACACCCAGAAGAAATGTTTTTCTTTAGTCTTAAGTGTTTAAGTTTACATATTTAATAAATATTTTCTAAAAGAAAAAATTTGAATTTTATTTATTTTTATGATCAATTCTGATTTTTTTATGATTTTATGGCCAATTAATATTTTGTGTGTCCCTCAGATAAAATAACCTCAATTTACAACATTGCATTTCTAGGAAATAAGAGGTTGCCTTTATAATAGCTGTTCTGAAACAATTATTCACGAATCACTTATGTGGTGAATTGTAGACATGCAGTAGGGCAGCTTTATTTCACTTAACTCCAAAGGTTTTATAATCCTCAAGAGGCTTTCACCAAACTGGTGAGACCTCTGTTTTTGAAAAAGAAATTTCACAACTTCAGTCTTTCCTACTTCAGGGGAGGTGGAGGTAAGGATTGGCCTACCCCAATAAAAGAAAAAAGAACGCTGTCTAAAGCCTCAATGGTAGTTTCGAGAAAGAGGTGAAGTATGAAAAAGAAATAGAAAGCATACCTTTGCTCGTTTGGGGCTTCATTTCATCTACATCCAAATCTTCTAAATCTAAGAAATTGTTCACCTAGAAAAAGAAGTAACATCATTTTATGCATATTAGACTTTTAAAAAATGCAGTGAAGTCATGAATCCACTTCCACAACACTCAGCTGAGCAGCTGAATCTACTTTCTCATTAATTCTTAAGTCCCAGCTCAAAGCTTTTGTGTTCCTGTGCTTTCCCATCTGAAAGCAGCAGTAAATTTGGAAGCTGGCCTGGATTTTATAGGCAATATAGTCATCTCTCTATAGTGAAAGGGGGAAAAAAAAACAGGCTGCAAGTTTTTCAAAAGGAACTTTGTTCCAGATTCTAACTCAGAATATACACCACAATCATGATGGTCCTAAACAGGACTTCTGTTTTTTGTTTCTCTTGTATTGCATCTCAAGGAAATAGTGGTAGTAGATCTGGCTGTCATCGTAATGGTGTGCTGTAAGAATATAGCACTCTGAAAAGCCAGACAGAAGAAACTAAAGAAAGCAGGAGAGAAAGGTTCATTCAAAACAAAATCATCCTGCCCCACGTAAATCACAAGAGAGGTGAGCAGGGTGAAAAAATCAAGTGTTCTCTCTTTCGAACAAATAAAACTGAAAATTACTTCAAAGGTAAAAAACACAGCAAATGACCTTTACAGAGACAATAGCATCATTTCAATGAAAAACAATTCCATATGGAATACTGCTTTCCACTGCAAGTTGACAATCAGACATTTTAGATTAACAAAATGCCAACATTTCAGACATGTACTAATGCATCACAGAGGAATATCAAAGAGTGTAAGAAAATGATTTCACCACTGGCATGAATGACAAGTATTAAAGGCATAAGGTTATGATGCTTTTTATGCTCATGACCTAAACATGCGCATAACAAAATACCTTAAAATTACATATTTAGATTTCATAATTGCAATTCAAAAGACAGACTTTTTCCCCTTACTCTACTTGTAATAGCCAGACCACAGCCATTCCATAGGAATTTAAAATGGTAGTTTCCATTGCTTAGAAATATAAAACTGCAATTATTACTTGGCATCCCAATGACAGCAAAAATATATCTTCTATATGAATGTTTCAGTACTAGATCCTGTTGTATTGTCATTTTCTGAATGGTCTATGCTAAGGGGGACTGGAGACACATTTTTCTATTAAAGCACCCCTTCCATGTGTTAAAGAAAATATATCTAAAACTCAACCAAGAAAAGATAGTTTTAAAATATTAAAACACCAATTTAAAAAAAAAAAAAGTCAAGGACCAAATCTGCCAAACTCTCCAACTTTATACAAAGGAAAGCAAATGAGTTTGTGGTTTTGTTTGTTTGTATTTTTCTGCCATAGAAGAAAGCTAAATTATGCCTTACCTTCACCTTTCCTGCCCGGTTCAGATCACCTTGAAAGAAACTGCCAACCTTCTGGCCTTCATCCAACACTATCTGAAAATACAGTGAGGACATGTGGATGGGAAAACAAAGTAACTGATCTTATAGCTTTTTTAGTTGTTGTTAGTTAGCTCTATATGAAAGACCAGATTCTCT
Organism: Heterocephalus glaber; assembly: GCF_053883595.1. Taxonomy (NCBI): domain Eukaryota; kingdom Metazoa; phylum Chordata; class Mammalia; order Rodentia; family Bathyergidae; genus Heterocephalus; species Heterocephalus glaber. The sequence goes on along the minus strand of NW_028258151.1, from coordinate 25,295,927 downwards.
ATCAGCATAGAAGTGGTCAGACAGTAAGTTTCAGAAGTCTCACAAGACCCATCTACACTGTAACCCACAGTAGATTACCTAATCCCAGAGTTCTTGTGTGTAAAACAAGGATATTCTTCACCTCCTCTCCCATCCCAAGGAACCTCTGATGGACAAATCAGAAAACTTTAACATAATATTTTCTTGTTAGAAAATAATTGTCATTCAATAATCATTTGCTTCTTACAAGCTGATCAAACACACAATATGCAGTATAATCCAAATACTTGCTCATAAAGTGTAAATCCTCAAAGGGAAAAAGTTCATCTCTCACAATCATCTTACTGAAAGTAAGATCTGGAAATAAAGGTTTACAGATTTATTGGCCTCTGCTGCATATAAACACATTTCCAACACAGAGATTTTTGTTTCCTTGTATAAAATCACAATCACTTCCACAATTTGATCACAATACCAATGGGAGACAAGATAAGGCAGAAGTAGAAACTCAAATGGCTTGAAAGATAGAATAGTATCCACTATCATTCTTTAGTAATTAAAAAACATGGCCCAGGAAAATATGAATGGTCTATAAAGTCTTGAAGATTAGGAAGAAAGCATCCAACATTTATTGACCAAATCTTGGAAAACCAAGATAATAGTTCCTCTATCTTTAAGTTTGAAGAAGATTGTCTTAGTTACTCTTCTCATTATTAAGACAAAATACTTGACACCCAAAGTTAAAGGAGGAAAGGTTTATTTATCTCAGAGTTTATAGAGGTTTCAGTCCATAATCAACTGGCTCTAAGGTAGGGTGGCATGGCAGAGGGGCATCACAGAGGAGAAACAGTTTGTGGTCAGCAGAAAGTAACAAAGCAACAAGGGACAACCACAGCTCTTTGTATCCCTTGTATCTTATCCAGGCTACTTAGGGCGTAGCACTCTCACCTTTAATCCTAGTGCTCTTGATCCTAGCATTGCACCATGAATCAATTCCAGTGTCCCACACACTAGATCCAGCTACCTCTGAAAAAGCCAAACCTATGACCACATGAGGCTTTGAGAGGACATCTAAACACAAGCCATTGCAAAGATGAATCTAGGATAGGTAAAACAAAGTCCTATTTTACACAAAGAAGTATAAAAAGGAACCCTTTCATCCCAAACAAAAGGGATACAAATACTATACAAAGAATTTACAGATAACAGATTCTTTTTTTTTTTTTTTGTACCGGGGATCAAACTCAGGACTTGAGCTTGTGAGGCAGGCAGTGGAACCACTGAGCTAAATCCCCGGCCCCCAGATAACAGATTCTTAAGAGGTTTTTAATGAAACTTGAAGATAACCAAGTTACTATCACAAATGATGGCTGTTGAAATACTGAAACGTAATCATGATTTTCAGACAAGTGCCCCATGACATTCCTTCTAGAATTAAGAGTTAGAAATCTAGTCACTGGCCAATGTTTCTTATGGTCTCTTTTTTTTTAGTTCATAAACAATGCTTCTTTCCTTGGATTTTTTCGATAAATATGCTAAAATATTACCTGTTCTTCTTCTAAACACTCTGATGAGGTACAAAGAAAAGTAGATGTATTTCTAAGATGGTGGTCATGCAGTTCATTTTTGTGAGTAAATTCTAGTGAGGTAAATGTGTTTCCTGAAGCAACCGGCCCAAATGCTCCCTTTTCAGTCACATTATTCTCTGAAATAATAAATTATATATTGTTAGAAAATATCCATTATACCAAGTTTGCTTTATTTTGTGTTTATTGAGAAACTTTCGTCCAAGAAAAAGGATACTTTTCAAAGAAACCTACAAACTGAATTCTTCAGGCATTAAACACTCTTAAATATAAAGTTATTTCCAACATGCACAAGATAACTATTTCATTCAACATTCAACAAACATTAATTGAATACTTGCTATGAATTCAGCATTGTACTTGGCCATAATTAAAAGGCCAGTATTGCTAGACTTTTAGGCATTACTTATTCTATTTTTTTCTAAATTTAAGAAGTTTTATCTTATATGGAAGTAATGTATGGATGATTTTTTAAAATTTATAAGAGAAAAAAGTAAAATACAAAAACCACTAATAGGGCCAGGGATTTAGTTCAGTGGTTCCACTGCCTGCCTCGCAAGCACAAGGTCCTGAGTTCAATCCCCAGTACCAAAAAAAAAAAAAAACCAAACTCATAGTCCTACAAGCCAGAATAACCACAACAAAATGCTTTCAGTGGCTCCTTTCACACATCCCTGTACTTTTAAAAATCAAAATAAAATCATACCATACATATTATGATTCAATTTGCAGCAATGTTTCTTTTCATCTTATTGAATATTTTTGTGTAAATTTAACAGCAATGCAATTGCATTGCATCAATGTAAAATCATTTACTGAACCAATCTCTTATTCTAAATGCTGCAATTATTAACAATAATACCTGTAAATTAAATCTATGAATGTTCATGATTATCTATTAGGATAAGAATAGAGCCTGCAATTAATCCAAAATTAAGACACTGAGAAAATTATAATATTATGGTGCCATTAACAGAAATATGGGAGAGAAAAATGCAATAAGTTAGGTGAAAGATAGTAAATCTAGTTTTGGCCATGTGGCATTTGAGCTACTGGTGGAAACTATAGTACAAAGGACTCAAACACAGTTGCAAATGTAGGGAGAAATATCATAGCTACAGGAAATTATGTGCCCATCAATTACACCGAGGTAATGGTAAGTCATAAAATTATTTTTAATACTGTAGTGATATTAAAACTAATGTATTGGTCAGGGATTTAGCTCAGTGGTTCTGCCACCTGCTTCACAAGTACAAGGTCCCAAGTTCGATCCCCAGTACCAAAACAAAACAAAACAAAACTAATGTAAGAAGTTAACATTTATTGGGTGTCAAATACTTATGCCCATCTCACGAGTCATCTTATTTAAGCCATGCAATACCCCCGGAGGGAAGGACTGTTACCATCCCCACTTTACAGATAAGAAAACCAAGGCCAACAGAGAGATTAAGCAATTCCTTCAAAGCTATACAGGTGCTAAGTAGCAGAATGGAAGTCTGAACCCAGTCTTTGAACTCCAGAATCTATCCTCCCAACCACTGTGCTTTGCTACCTAGAATGATATAGCAGACGACAGGAAAAGGTCCTTACAGAACACAAGAACAAAGAAGTACAAAAAGGGGGGCAGGGATCCTAGACAGGAAATGAAGAAAAGCACACAATAATCAAAGAACAACCAGGGTAGCAGAGTATATCCCAAAACTGAAACTTGCTTGTTGTCAAAATGGCAAATATAGAAATCTATGTCTATGATTAGAGAGTGATAAAGGAATACAAAAGTGATCAAAGAACCGAAATCAAGCCATTGCTGGGTTGGGGCATCTTGTTCTATTCCCTTACTAGACTCTACCATGCAAATGTTTCAGAGATGAAGGGTTATTTTATCTATGAAGTCCTTAGACAAGCTTCTAACTGAAGGAGTTATGAGATAACCTGAGCCGGAAAAGTTACTGTAGTTGTTTTTCTTGAGCCACCAGGTACATGGCATCAAAACCACTGAGACTGTTGTAATGATCATGGCCTGATGCAAGACCAGCTGAAATCGTTTACTTCTAAACACCTTATCATTGATAGAATTAAGACTTGCGGGACGTCATTAGAATATTAACACAGAAATTCTGTTGAGGAACAGAGATAAGGTAGCCTGGTGTATCGTTAGTAAGCCAGAGAAGGAAAACACAAATACTGAATGCATCACTTTCTGTTTTAAAAAGTCATATCCATAAATAACACACACGCAAACCAGTTCTACACTACTGCCTCGGGCACCAGCACCCACAACTCCTAACAATTCCTGGGAGAGGTGAGCCCTGCCTTTTGGCCCCAACCAATCCCTAGAAACTCGGGTGTGAAGCACTAGTCTTGGATGCTGGGAAGAGTACCTGGAAGGCTGAGCAAGCAGTTGAGAGGGTTGCTAAGAATAGTGCTGGGGCAACTAGTGCCATGAAGGATCACAGAAGTGAGATGGAAAAGGTCTTAGAACTTAGTCTCCTAGACATCCTCCTCTATAGATAGCCACAGCGATGTCCTGAATTAATCACATGGTAACAATAACCAGTGGTACTAGGATAAAGCAAGAAAGATATGGATACACTTGGAAAAAGGGGTAATCAACAGAAGAATGAAAGAGCTCCTCAAACTTCAGGGAAGTTAGGAAGTTGATCTCTTGTGGCTACCACAGTTTTCCCAGTTTATCCTTTAAGTCAAGCACAACCTAAATCTGGGATTTATGAAGGAAAGACTATTGACCCACCACAACACTACAGTAACAGTGACTTAAACAAATGAAAAGCCCAGCGATGTATGAAAATGACTGATGTTCTGGAAGGACAAGTTCTATTTGTTCTCACTCAATATGCTCCTCTACCAGTTCAAGAAGACACTCAGGTTATCTGCCAGTTAACCATATCAAACGCCTTTGAAACAAAAAGCAAAACATAGTGAAGTCCCACCTATACTGAACTACTGATGAAGTCTCAGATCTAACAAAAACTCTTCCCACTCTTTGAAAACTGCTCCCTTTTGTAAATATAAAATTTTTATTTTTAAAATACCACAAGGTATATAAAAGAACCTATTCTCTCTCTGATTAAAACTTCAGTTTAAAGGTCCTTCCTCAACCTTGAAATTACTTCCACAAGGATATATTTTATATCGCTCCAAAGACCTAAAAGCACTTTTTATAAAGGCTTTTATCCAGTTTTTAAACCTACTGAATACTAAATCTCTTGGCAGAAAGTGATAGGAAAAAAGTTCTTTTTCAATATGATAATGTCAAAATGGCAGATGCTGGCACAGCCCAGGCTCCGGAGAGCCCGACAGTCTGATCAGAAGCCAGATGTTGCTTCCCGGGGTGATCCTAGTGGTGATCCACACGTGCCACCCAACTGTTCATCTCACCTTCTTCTGTTTCTGTTTTTATCACAGACCTTTTCTATCGTTTCATCTTATCCCTAATGTTTCTTGCTTTGAAATCCGTGTCAGGCATGATACAGTTTAGAAATCCAATAGCAATGTTTCAGAGAACAAGTAGGTTATTGAGACCTGAAAGAGTATTTCTTTGGGCATTTCTGAGTCAAAACTTCAATACAGATGAGACAAAAGTTTTTTCTAAAGGTTTTCAGAGGTTTCATTATTCTGAAGCAATGGAATTTCAATTTCCTTTTGATACCAAACAGACAAGCTTCCAACAGATCTGCCTTACAAGGCCACCACTACACCTTCAGTGTCTAATTTCAGACCAAAGAGAAAGGTTACACTCCTTGAAAAGGTGAAAACTTTTGATGCCTTCATAAATTAGATACTAAGCACATATTGATTATGTATCTTCCAGGTGAAAACGATTACTTTTGGAAAACTCAATGTGGAAAGAAATTGTTTTATAAACTTCAAATTCACCCATGCAGAGCCAGACTGGTATCTATGTACCGAAAGCACTACAACATTTGCAGTAGGTTTCACAGATCAGCACAACCAACATCAGAATTCATGATCAACCCTGCCAGCAGCCTCAAAGTGTCTGTTCTTCTGCACCATGGTCAAGAGCAATATAAATCAAGAGTGTGTTCTCAGTCACAATGAGATACTGAATATATTGCTAGAAGGGAAGAAAAAAATCATAGGGGGAATATTCGGTACAACAACGGGCAGCTGCTAAAAAAGCCTTCTGCAAAGAGAGTAGAGGATAAGCAATCATGCTTATAACAAGGCTGGGCACCTTGAAAGTCGGGGTGATTTTCACATTATGCTCCTAGCCTAGAGCAATGTTTCTCTGGACAATAATATTTGCTCTTGATTCATCTAGCCAAACGACTTCACTCCACTGCTTCTGGATCACATGCTTCTTGGTATCTGGCCTCCCCTGGAGCAAGAGTCATTAGGATTAAATAAGCAATTTTAGAACCAATCAATCATAAATCAGAATAAACCTAAAGAAGCTAAATTCAGCACACAAATGTTTTATCTAAATTCCCTTTGCAGTGCTCTGAATTCCAACTGTTTCATGTTCTCCATTTGAAAGGGCACAGGGAGGAGAGGATTACCTCAGCCTGGCCAGTCAGGAATAACTGTGCTTTCCCCAAGGCTGGATGATAATTGACTCATTATTCACAGTCATAGCCATCAACCTGCCAAGACACAAATGCTCCAGCCTGGCCTGAAAAAAATGTATGTCAAAAAGCCCTAGATGAGGCACACAATGGCAGTAAGATGAATTTTTTTGAAATGTCCAGTATTGGGCAATTACAGAGAGAAAAATGGGAAGACTGCAAAATTGCTGAAAGTTTATTTTCAGGAAGAAAAACTGCATAACAGTTGAGTTATACCACTCCTTAAATCCAAAAGTTATATTCTGGACATCAACTACTTGCAAGATGAGAAAGATAGGTAAGACCCAGTCCCCAGCCTTCCAGAGTTTGCAAACTAGAAACAAGCCATGTATCTACACCACCAAAACAAAAGACACCTACGGCAGACAATATAAGGGGTACAAGTCAGGAAATGGTAAAGTCATAATCAGTTTGGGAAAATCATGAAGGCTTCAGGTAGGAATGGAGCTAGGCTTTGAAAGACAGCTACAATTTCAACAGGTGAGCATTGTGGAGAGGTTATTCCACAAAGAGAAATTTTTGCGAACCAAATCCCTACAGTGGAAAGCACAGGGTTTTGTGACAAAATCACGAAGACAGGGTACACATTTAGTGATAGGTGGACAGGGAACGCCCCACAAAACGGTGCACTTGACTTGGAGAGTCATAACAGAGCTGGGTTCTAAGGTGACAATGGATCCCAGTGGCTCAGCACTAGAAGCAGAAAGAACGGAGCTACTGTAGTAACCCAGGTGAAAAGCAGAGAAAGCCATAGCTACTGCAGTGGTGGAAGAAAGAGAAAAATCTAAGGGAAAAAAAACAACAGAGCTCACAAAGTGAGTTCTTTTTGTGTGTATAAAACAGAAATGAAGACACTGTCTCCAGTTGGTTATGTTCCTCCCTCCAGGTATCACAGAATATTCACCTTATCTTCACACTGCAATCTGTACCACTCTTTTCCTTTTAAATTGGCATGCCCTCAGTAGCTTTTTTAAAGCAATCTCTGTGATGGTGGAATAAGATAAAGCAGCATGCTTGTAGCCTGTCAAGTGAACTACATTCGGTGCAAAGAGGCCACACATAACCACGTCACAAGATGGGCTAACCTTCCTAGCTAGCTCAGCCAAGGCCACAAAAAGGGGTAGCCAGGGTGGGAGTGGATACAGCATATTTGAACAGAGTCCTGTAGTTCCAGAATCTTCAAGAGGATGACAGCAAGTATCTATACAAAGGAGAATCTGTTGCATCTAAGAAATTCATCTGTTTTTGCACATTTCTCCTTTTCTACCTTACTTGCAAGTAAGCACAATCAACTTATTTTCTTCATATGAAATATTTACACACAAGCAGGACCAACCTGGTTTGTGAATCACAAGGGCACATACTCACTAAGGAGCTAAGTATCCTTGAAGATGCTTCCACTTCTCTACAGCTTTATTGAATATAATTTACATACCATAAAATTCACTCATTATGAGCCTACTATTCACTAAGTTCATCACAATTTAACTTTTAGCTCATTTCCATCTCCCCAAAATGATACCTGGTGCCCATTTGTAGACTGTGCCCATTCTTACCTACTAATCTACTTGTTGCTGCTATAGATTCATCTTTGTGAGACATTCCATATAAATGCAATAATATGATATGTGGTGTTCTGCACCTGCCTTCTTTCACTTAGCATAACATTTCTGAGATTTATCCATGTTGCCATATGTATTAGTACTTCCCTCCTTTCATTTTCAAACAATATTCCATTTAATGAAGAGGACCACATTTTATTTTTCCGCTCACCAGCTGATGGGCATTGGGATTGTTACCACATTTTGTGCCCCCTTGATTATGATGTTGTGTGTGATCCAAGGGCTATCATCACTAATCTACTTCCAAGCAATGCAACAACATGATGAAATCAAAGTGAAAGAAAACAACAGTCTCAGCTCTGCTCCACAGGCAGATGTGGGAGGGGTCCATGTGTCCCTGGAGGCTACACTGTCACTTCACCTCCTTAGCACCTTGTCACAGCTGTAGAATGGGGTCACTCTCTATCACCTGGCCCCATTTTCTTCAAATCCATATGTAATCATCTGGAATTATTTTTCAAAATTTGTTTACTGCCTATCTCTTCCCAGTGAGACATAAACCTAAGGAGAACAGGGAGTTTACCATCAGGAACTTACTCAGAGTTTCTGTAAGGGGAAAGAGTCATTCTCAGGTTCTAAAGACGTGGAACAATTCAGAGTGGGATGTAGACTAATGCTCACCCTTCAGCCAGAAGCTCTGCACTGAGCATTCACAGTGTGCTTAACACCAAGCTGGCTGGACAACGAGAGGGAAGGCTAGGAGAGTTATATCAATGACCTCTGCCTCTAAGAACATACAATTTATTCCCTTAAAACTTTTATTCTCTCAAAGGCCTACCAGTTTTCCTATTTCTCAGCCAGAATTTTCAATTTTAAGAATTTATTCAAAAGAAATAATTAAGTATGTGGGCAAAGATTTCACTGTCAAGCCAAGCACATCTAATCTGGTCCCTTGAAAATTTTTACTTAATCAAAGCCACAAATACTGCATATCTTTGAACCAGCACTTCTCTTTGTGAAAATCTATCTAAAGGCTATAAAGAAAAGGTGTGTAAAAGATGCAGATACCAAAAAAAGGCTAAAGTCCTCACAAGGTCCTACAAGGTCATGCAAGGCTGGTCTGCTCCAGCTCCATGCCCTGTGACCTCAGCTACCACTCCTCTCACCTTTGCTTACCCCGATCCAGGCACGCTGCTCCTCAGGGAGGCCAGGGGCTGTTATTACCAGGCCTTTGCACCGGCTCCCCACTGGGCCTAATGTATCTGCAGGCTTAACTCCCTCACCTTCTAATCTTCTTCAAGTTTTACCTTCCCAAGGAGGCCTAACCACATCACCCACATAGACATGCCACCTGCACCCTCCTCTCAGAGCTCACGATCCACTAAACCCTGCTGTTTTCTTTTTCCCAAAGTGATTACTATCTTCTAATACATTTTTCTTTTTTATGATGTTTATTGTCTGCTCCCCCCCCAGGATGTAAATTCTCTGAAAGCAATGATCTTTATTGCTTTTGTTCACGTATATGAGGTGCATTTAGCACATGAGTAGGTATTCAATAAACATTTATTAAATGAATAAAGGTCTTTACCATTGACAATAGCCCAAAATTAGAAATAATGCAAATGTCCAATAAAAAGAGGATGGTTAAACAAAATAGTAGCACATCCATACAATTAAGTACCATGCAGCCCTCAAAAACATTGTTAAACAACAATATTTATTGCCAGAAGATATATAATGTTATATGAAAAATTATAATTATAATAAATTTGCTGAATGTATTGAAAGGGGAATTTTGCCTCTGTGATTCAAGCTGGACTTACTGAGGGAAATCCCCTACTTGAAATTTTCTCTGTTCAAAATGTCCAGGCCTGTCCCACCTCACATGCCTGGATGTGACCAAGTCAACTTTCACATCTCAGGAATACCTTTGTCTCTAAAATAGTTTTGTCTTTCCGCCTAGATGCAAATAAGAGGTTAACCCCATATTTTGAATCACCCAATGGGCTTGTTGCCAGTATTATGTTTGAGCCAATGTCATGCTTGATCCTGCCTGTTAATGCATATTCAAATTCTGTAACCAATGAATGTATACCAAGAGTGCCTCACTTGTAACTGCCCCTCCCAGAATGCATATTTCTTTGCTCAAACATTGGATGGGGCCAGTGTCCTGCATGCAAAAGCAGGCTGGCCCACCGCTGTAAATAAAGCTTTACTTTCACTTTGTCTCCAAGGCTCCTGGTGTGCTTGCTTTCCATCCTCTCGGACTAGCAGTAAGGAGTTTTATCAGCGAAATGGAAGCTTTGCTGTTTCCATATAAGTGAAAGAAAACATTGGGTTGAGCTCTTACCTGTAATCCTGTAATTAACTTCCTTAAATTAGAAAAGTCAGAAGTTAGAGGGATTAATTTTTCCCTCTTCTTTACAAATAAATCCTTCCTTGAAGTTATCAAACTATCAGAGAGAGAATTACACCTTCTGCATGAAATTGTAATAATCTAGGATTCAAACTTTCATATATGGCATTTGATCAGTTCAAGAACAGAGTTAAGTCACACAAATATCACACATTCTGTCATTTTTACAGATTGGTCCAAAATATCCCTTATTAATAATAGAAAAAAATAATAAATAGCTTGGAATAAAAAGGACCTGAATATCCACTGTTATAGTCATTCTTGTTGCTTAATAAATACTCATAGAGTATTTATTCAATTTAAAACCAAGACCCCAGAACCAAAGGCTGAATACTATTTTACCAGCACTATGCAAAGAGTAGTTAACACTGCCTTATAATAAGCTCTAACTATACAAGCTATAAACATATAAATTGCTATTCTGCATTCATACATCTGGAGCATTTGGGAATCAGGTCATTCGTTATAAAGAGATAAAAAAATAAATAAGAACAATATATCTGCTGGTGAATTCTTCTAGAGTAAGGGCTGTTTTATTCATCCCTCTATTCCCAGGTTCTAGATGAATGCCTAAAACTAGCCAGAAGAGCCAATACTAACGAAATAACCTCAACATTAGCAAGAACTGGACTAACACCATAATTAGAAATTAAACCCAGAAGAATGAGATGAGTGGTTACAATCCTCTCTTTCTAATCAGTGTCTCGTATACTACAAAACCTAATGGAAAAGGGAGGCTGAACCCTAAGGGAAAACAGTATGATTCTTCCCTGTACTAAGGGAGCAGGGGGCTGCAGGAGGGGCAAGCTGGCTGGCTTCACTTAAATCTACCCCATCTAGAACAAATCCAAGTAGAAAAAAAGACACAAAACACATACTAGACAGACTGTGGTTTGATTTTCATAAAAGGAAGATATAGGTTTGGTTAAAAAAAAAAAGTTTCCTGTTTGTATCCCTTTGGGTTTAGTAGACCATTTCAAAGAAAATATTATTGTTCCATGGCTGAAAGAACATTTCGCTAAACCCATTCAGATTTGAATACTTGCCCATTCAACTGAATCAAGGCACACAGACCTGTGACCACCTCAGTTTCACATGGAGCAATTCACCCTTTTCCTTCAAGTAAAAATAAACTTAGCAACAATAACTAAGACTAACTTCTCCAGTTAAATAAATACAAACCAAGTGTATAGCTACTTAATGTTATATACATCAGCTTCAGGTAGATAATGACTATCTTAAAAGTTTAACTATTAGTAGCTCTCTGCTTGGGTCTTGCAAAAGTTTAAAGTCCCATTTGCTTATGAAAGTCCAACTCTCCAATTTATATGTGCACATGAAATAGAGCATATATAACATATGTAAATTGAAAAGCCAGAGAGAATTAAAGAAAATGATTATTTTATTTGAAAACAAATCAATTTTTAATCCTTCTATCTTTCTGACAAAGCACACTAGAAAAGATATTTATTGTAGCAAAATAGTGTGCATTAACACCACTGCCAAAAATAAATTTAGTGATTACAATTCAGTATGTTGTACATATTCAAATATATTTCCTTTCCTTATCCAATTACACCTAAACTATCGCAGATGCGAAAAACAAACGATTATCTATGGACCAAATATTCATGTTTGAAATGAACATAAATTGTAACAACCACAGCTGAAGATTTATGCTAATATATCTAAAAAAAATGGCTCGATCAGCTCAAAATTGGTCATAATTGGAGGAGGGAAATTTCCTTCTGCAACTGAACCAGCAGTTTTCTGTGTCTCATAATTTGTCAATTTGTTCCCTCAGTGTAGTGATTTAGTGACAACAAAAGAAATAGAGAAACAAATGAAAATTGCTTAATTACAGTTTGCAGATGTTCCCTCTACTGAGAAACAACAGGTTAATGTTACTATTGCTGTATGACTCTTCCATAAGAGTCTGCTATAAATTAGTTCAGTCTGCTCAATACATTTTTTTTCTCCTTCAGTGTCCTATGTGATGTTTGATGTTATGACAAAGAGGTCACATGCAGATGGCTACTGAATGTATGATCCTTATAAAACTACAAGCTTTTTCTCTTGTCCTTTTTCACTTCTTTTCAACAATACCAAAAAATATCAATAAAAAAGCTTTAAAGTAACAACCGCTTCCTTTCTCCCTTTCTTAGGATGCCAGATTAATTTTTTTAATGGTCTAGTACTTTCATCTAGTAAGTTCTCATAGGATGTTTTCTCAAATTTCCCCCTAAGGTTAACTATCTCAGATGCCTATGTGTTCAGTTTATTGCTATTTGCTGTGTTATTTTAGATTGTGCTCTTTGCTATTAAATTCACATTTGCAAAGGGCTTCCCGAGCCGTCCTTTTTTTTTTTTCTTAATGTGGCTAACGAAAAAAAGGAAACAGAAAGACACTGCAAATGGGCTGTGAACTAAAAACACCACTCGATATTCAGTAGGGAATTAAATGACTGCTAACAACAGCACAAAATCTGTGGCACAAGAACCACCTGGAAGCGTAAAGCTGGCCAGTTGTCCCCAACTTCCTCCGGCAGGCAATCTGCCAGTTGCGAGGGTATCAAAACAATGCTAAGCCCTCTGGTCTCTATCTTAATACTCGACAGAAAATAACTCCACAAGGCTACACAGCTAGGACTCTTTTTCTTGTTGTGTTTTCTTTTATGAGAGAAAGCTGTTTTTATGCTCTACTGAAATTCTTTTTTCCTCCTCCGAAATTGGTAAGAAAGCCAGCTGCTCTCTGGATTTTTCTCTGTGGTATTTTTCTACAGCAGAGTTTAAATTCGTTCTTCAAATTGGGAAAAGCCTCTCCTTGTACCCCCGGTTTAAAGATGCATTTCTAACATTCAAATTGAAACAGCTTTGGGGACCATAATATGTCAACTTTTGAAATGCGGTATTTTATGTGCTGTCACCAGTTTCATTTTTAATTACATTTTTTTTGAAGTTGTCAAGTTATGAGTAGTGATATTCCTTTGCCTGAACTGACAAGTCAAAATCTATCAATCCAGAAGTGTAAACCAAATCCCAACCCAAGATTCTGAGCTCCCAACAGAACATAAACACAGTAAGGAAAAAAAGAATAAAAGACTCCGCAAATGAGAACCGTGCAATTTTGAACAAGTCACCTGGCCTCTGAGGGCCTCAGCTGCTCCTGGGCTGAATATTTGTGATTCATTTGACTCCTTCTTCTCCCTGCTCCTCCACCAGTCACCTGTTACTAAATGCTGTCTGCCACTTCTTCACTTGCAGGGTTCCATGGGCCCTTTGCTCTCCATTTCCTCCTCCACTACCCTGGTCTACACTCTGCCTGTGTCTTCTGCTCAGCTTCCTACTACTCTCTCCGACTCTAGATATTTCTCTCCTTCTTTGCCTCTACCTTTCAAACTTGCATGAAATGTGTGATATTGCTTTTTGCGTGTTTGTATATTCCACTGTGGTTTCCAGTTACCCAGTGTATCAAATCCAAACGGAGCATCACAACCTCTTTTGTGGTCTCTCTTTCTCGTGCCTGTCCATTAAATGTGGATATTCTTCAAGGTTGAGTCTGAGCCCCCTGCTGGTCTTCCATTCTTCTCTTATTTTCTTTTTATTTCATTTATTCAACAAATGTCCATTAAGCATCTACTCATTCTACATTATCAGTCATCACTTTAGGCACTAGAATAATAAAAGTGAACAAAATGCACGAGAAGCTAGCCCCTGTGTAGCTGAAACTCTAAAGAGGACAGAATAAATGTTTGAAGTAGGGTATCCTTTCTGAAGGCTTATACTATCCACACGTCAGTGTCACCCCAATCTTGAGAAAACTGCCCTGTACTGAAAGGAAGGTGGAAAACAAGGTAGTTCAGGGTGTAGGCTGTGAGCCACACTGACTAGGCTATAGTACAACTCTACCACCAACTAGTTATACAATCTCGGGTGAGGCTGCCTGGTTTGCTATATTGAAACACTACTGGCTAGATGTTTTAAATAAAAATGTATTTTCCCAAAGTGCTGGAGGATGGAAGCCCAAGAACAAGGTGTCAGAAGGCTTGGTTTCTCCCAGGAGCCCTCTGCTTTCTATGGCTTTTTTTTTTTTTTTTTTGGCTTTGTCTGTTAATTTGGCTTGGTTTAGTGTCTCTCTTTCTCATCTTATGATGACACTAGTCATACTGGAGTAGAGCCCTACCCTCTAACTTCCTTTAATCCTAACTACCTTTTTAAGGGATATGTCTCCAAATATAGTCCACATTAGAGTTAGAGCTCCAACATACAAACTTGAGAAGTACGCAGTTCAGTCCACAACAACAAGCTATTGGGAAAAATAAAAATAATAAAAAGTAAAATGTAACACACACACCTCCCCACGCTACTGTAAGGACTCAGATGATCCACATGAAGTGCTAAGCATACCTAGTAGTTAGTAAATGTTAGCTGCTATCAGCAATAATATGTGGTTTTCTCACAATCTCACACTGCCAGATATCTGTGGAAGACACAATGGTACAGATGGTCACCTGTCTGGTGTCTGAACCCTCCACATGACACCAGGGAGTTTCTAATATACAATGGCATTCAGTTTGCTGAGCTCTAAAAAGTCGTTAGTAGTGGTGCACACTTGTAATCCCAGTACTCTGGGAGGGTGAGGAAAAAGGATCACAAATTTGAGCCCAGCCTGGGCAAGTTAGAAAGCTTAGCAAGACCTTGTGTCAAAATAAAAACTAAAAAAAAAAAAAAAAAATTGGGGTAGAGCTCAGTGTCAAGACCCTGAGTTCAATACCTAGTATAAGAAAAGGAATAGTAATTGTTATTTCTTTGTATCATTATGACAATTAAATAAGTCATTCAAGATAAATGCAAAGTGAATATATCCATAAATGATTCTAAAATAAAGAGCAAGGGACTGTTCCCATTAACTCTACAATTTAAACAGAAATTAGCTTAAATGATTATCTGGTGTCTTAAAGTAGTATTTTATCCTTGATTTTGAGGGGACTGCATTACAAGAATTTGTAGTCTAAACAGTGGTTTTTCAAAACTAGTGGTACATTGGAAACATGTACAGTTTTAGGAATATATAAATTCCTAGTTTATTTACTATATATACTTCTTTTATTAGCCTAAAATAGACCTGAAAGTCTGTGTTTTTATAAAAGCTTACTATTATAAAAAGCCTTCTAATAGGCAGCCAAATTTGAGAACTACTGGTCTATGAGTGTAATGCCCAATAGAAATAGAATGCAAACAACATGTGATATCAAACTTTCAAGTAGGCATAACAAATAAAATTTTAAAAGGAATAAAAGTGAATTTTAATAACATTTTATTTGAATCAACTTGCTAAAATATTATCATTTCAACAGTCAATATAAAAATGTCATTGACTTCCAGGCCCTCGTACCACTGCCCCCAGTGCCTAGGAGCAGAGCCACCCCCAGTGCCAGGGAGGAGCCTTCCGGGACACCGTGCCACTGCCCCCCAGCCCTGAGGAGCAGAGCCTCCCCCCAAAGTGGAGGAGGTGAGCCACATGAGCACCAGTAGGACCCCCCCCCACCTTGAAATGAAAAGACACGTAAAGTCTCAAAACCAGACTTCCAGATTACCTAAAGCAACTGCAAAGGGAAACAAGAGGGAACAATCTGATACTCAACCACTTGGACTCACTGAACTGGCAACAAAGAGGATCTGGAAAAAATGAAATCAGAAATAATTTATCAGTTAACACCAGAGATTGTGCACATAGTGCAAGACATGATTAATAAATCTAGAGAGGACACAGATGAAAAAATAGAGAAGCTCAGGAACATGATGGAATCCCAACATAGGAAACAAATGAAATCCATAAAACAGATGCAAATAGATTTCCAGGACATGAAAAACTCCACTGAAAGTCTACACAGCAGAATGAGCCAAGGTGAGGACAGAATTTCAGATATAGAAAATAAGATTGCAGTTAGTGACCAGGAAAAGAAAAATTTCTTTAAAATAGTAAGGGATCACAAGAAATCAATCCGGCAGCTGCTAGATGATGCAAAGAAGAATTACATAAGGCTGACCAGAGCCAAGGAAGAAACAGGAGAGAGTGCAGATGACATAAAAAACTATTCACAGAAGTGATGGCAGAAAACTTCCCAAGCAGGGGAAAAGAACTTGACATACAGACAAGTGAGACATATAGGACTCCAACTAGCCTTGATCAAAATAAATCTACACATAGGAACATAATAGTTAAGATTCCAGAAACCCAACAGAAGAACAAAATTCTACAAGCAGTTAGAGAAAAAAAACAAATCATATACAAAGGAAAGCCAATCAGAACCACAGCAGAATTATCAACAAAAACCCTCAAAGCAAGAAGAGCTTGGAATGATGTATTCCAAGCCCTAAAAGAAAACAACCTCCAACCCAGATTGATGCACCCTGCAAAACTATCTTTCAAAATTGATGGAGAAATAAGATACTTTCATGACAAAGAGCGCCTTAGGAACTTCATGAATACAAAACCAGAACTCCAAAACATTTTAGACAATATCCTAGGAAAAGACAATGAGGATCACAAATCCAGGAAGCCCAGCAGAATAAACCCATCAGGCACAAGAAATTAAATGCAAAGGGGGAGAATCCAACAAAAAGAAAAAGTCATGACAATGATAAGTCAATACATATCTGTTGTAACCATCAATGTTTAATGGTCTCAATTCACCAATCAAAAGAAATAGACTGGCAGAATGGGTCAAGAAGCAAGATCCAACAATATGCTGCATACAAGAAACACACTTAATTCAAAAAGAAATACATAGACTGAAAGTTAAAGGGTGGAAAACAATACTCCATGCAACAGGAACCCAAAAAAAAGCAGGAGTAGCTATCCTCTTTGCAGATCAAGTGGATTTCAAACCAACACTGATTAAGAGAGACAGACGAAGAAGGACACTACATCCTTGTAAAGGGAACAATCCAAGGGGAAGAGATGACAATCATAAATATCTATGCAAAAAACACTAGTGCACCCAAATATATAAAACAAATACTAACGGATATGAAAAATCAAATAAGCACTAATACAATAGTAGTGGGGGACCTCAGTACCCCACTGTCACAAAGAGATCAACTAGACCAAAAACAGGCAAAGCAATACTAAAACTCAATCAAACTTTTGAACAAATGAACTTAACAGATGTTTACAGAATCGCTTCTCGGCCTTTTGGCTAAGATCAAGGGTAGATGTTTACAGAATGTTCCACCCCACAAAATCAGAATACACATTCTTTTCAGTTGCACATGGTTCTTTCTACAAAATAGACAACATACTCATAGAACATGTTTAAGTAAGTGCAAAGGAATTGAAGTTATCCCTTGTACATTGTCAGATCACAGTGCGATGAAATTGGATATCAATAGCAAAAGAACCATAAGAATTTCATAAACACATGGAAATTGAACAACACACTTCTGAATAACCAATGGGTCACAAAGGAAATTAAAGGAGAAATCAGAGAGTTCCTACAATTAAATGACAGTGACAATGCAACATATTAGAATCTATGGGACACAATGAAAGCAGTCTTACAAGGGAAATTCATAGAAGTGAATACTCATATTAGGAAAACAGAGTGAGCCCAATTAAACAACCTGATGCTGAACTTCAGGCTTCCAGAAAAAGAAGAGCAGGACAAACCCAAAGCTCATACAAGGAAGGAAATTATAAAGATCAGAACAGAAATCAATGCAATGGAGACTAAGAGAACAATACAAAAAAATCAATGAAGCAAAGACTTGGTTCTTTGAAAGAATAAACAAAATTGACAAACCCTTAGCCAACCTTATCAGAAAAAGGAAAGAAAAGGCCCCAATCCATGTAATTAGGAATGAAACGGATGAAATTACAATGGACCCAGCAGAAATCCAGAGGATCATCAGTATCTACTTTGAGAACCTATACACCAACAAGATGAAAAAGAAGAAGAAATTGACAGATTCCTAGATATGTATGAATTACCAAAGTTGAAGGAAGCAGACCTAAAAATTCTAAAAATTGAAAACGTAATTAAAACCTTACCAACTAATAAAGGTCCAGGTCCTGATGGCTTCACTGCTGAATTCTACAAGACATTTACAGAGGAACTACTGCCACTACTGCTTAAACTCTTCAATGAAATTGAAAGGGAAGCAATACTCCCAAAATCATTCCTGGAAAGAAGCATCACCTTGATCCCCAAAGCAGAGAAAGACCCAATCAAAAAAGAGAACTATAGGCCAATCTCATCAATGAACATAGATGCAAAAATTCTTAATAAGATAGTGGCAAATAGAATGCAGAAGATCATCAAGAAGATCATACAACCTGATCAAGTGGGATTCATCCCAGGGAAGCAGGGATACTTCAACATATGCAAATTAATCAATGTAATACACTATATCAATAGAGCCAAGGAAAAAAACCATGTGATCATCTCAAGAGATGCAGGAAAAGCATTTGACAAAATCCAACACGCATTTATGATAAAAACCCTACAAAAAATTGGAATAGACTGTCCCTACCTCGATCTGATAAAAGCCATCTAGAAAACAACAACAGCCAATATCATACTGAATGGTCAAAAACTGAAATCCTTCACACTAAAATCAGGAACAAGAGAAGGATGTCCACTATCACCACTGCTGTTCAATATAGCTTTGGAAACATTAGCCATGGCAATTAGACAAGAGAAAGAAATAAAAGGAATAAAGATAGGAAATGAAGGAGTCAAACTGTCATTATTTGCAGATGACATGACACTCTATATATAGAAAAGGCCCCAAGAACTCCACCAAAAATCTTCTAGATTTAATAATCAAATTCAGTAAAGTAGCTGGATACAAGGTCAACACACAAAAATAAATAGCTTTCCTCTACACAAACTACAGGGTCACTGAGAGAAAAATAAGGCAAAAAATTCCTTTCACATTAGCATCCAAAAAACTGAAATACCTAGGAATCAACCTAACAAAAGAAATCAAAGACCTCTTCTCTGAAAACTATACCACTCTGAAAAGAGAGATTAAAGAAGATATCAGAAAATTGAAAGACATCCCTTGCTCCTGGTTAGGAAGAATCAACATAGTGAAAATGGCCATACTTCCAAAACTGCTATATAGATTCAATCCAATCCCAATTGAAGTTCCAGAAACAAACTCCACAGACCTTGAGAAAACAATCCAAAAATTCATTTGGAACAAGAAGAGACCTAGAAGAACAAAAGCAATTCTAGGCAACAGAGACATGGCAGGGGGTATCACAACCCCCAACTTGAAACTGTACTATAAAGCTACTGTGATAAAAACAGCATGGTACTGGCAAAGAAGCAGACCTGAGGACCAGTGGAACAGATTAGAAGATGCAGAAACAACTCCAGACACACTCAGTCATCTCATCTTCGACAAAGGAGCCAAACACCCTCACTGGAGGAAAATAAATGGTGCTGGAAAAATTGGGTTTCAACTTGACAAAGATTAAAACTAGACCTGTATCTCTCACCATGCACCAAACTAAAATCGAAATGGATTAAAGATCTAAATATTAAAACAGAAATGTTGAACTGGCTGGAAGAGAGGTTAGGTAGAACTCTTGAAGGCATTGGTGTAGGAAAACAAATTTTTTTTATTTTATTTTATTGGTACATTTTAGGTATACAATATAATGACATTCATCATTGGAAATTTGCACCTTTACATAAGGAAAAGATTTTATGAACAAAACCTCAGTTGCCCGTGAACTAGCACAAACAATCAAAAAGTGGGATCTCTTCTCATTAAAAAGCTTCTGCACAACAAGAGAAATCACCACAGTGTGAAGAGACAACCCACAATGTGGGAAAAAATTTTCACCTCAGACAAAAGTCTACTATCTAGAATCTATAAAGAACTTTAAAAAATCAGACCTCCCACATTTAAAGACCCAATCCAAAAATGAGCATCTGAAATGAACGGACATTTCTCAGTCAAAGAAGTAGAAATAGCAAATAAATACATGAAAAAAGGTTCAACATCACTGGTCTTTTGAGAGATGCAAATGAAAACAACGCTGAGATTCCACCTCACTCCTGAAAGTATGGCTGTTATCATGAAATCAACCAATAACAAATGCTGGCGAGGCTGTGGGGAAAGAGGAACCCTGCTCCACTGCTGGTGGGAGTGTAGACTGGTGTGACCACTGTGGAAATCAGTATGGAGATACCTCAAAGAACTAGGTCTGGAAGTCCCATTTGACCCAGCTATTCCCCTGCTGGGGATCTTCCCCAAAGAATTAAAAGAATCATACCACAGTGACATATGTGCACCCATGTTCATAGCAGCACAATTTGTAATAGCTAAAACTTGGAAGCAGCCCAATTGCCCATCAACTGGAGTCTGGATAAAGAAAATGTGGGGGGTTTTCCTAAAATGGAGTACTACTCAGCCATAAAAAATGAGAAATTAGAGGCATTTATAGCTAAATGGAGATACTCTTAAGTGAAATAAATAGGGCACAGATGTGTAAATACCAAATAGTTTCTCTAGTGTGAGAAACTGAAAGTGTAAATAAGGACTAAAAGGTGTAATAGATAATGTGAAATAGGAAGAAAA
This sequence comes from Heterocephalus glaber, assembly GCF_053883595.1. Classification (NCBI taxonomy): domain Eukaryota; kingdom Metazoa; phylum Chordata; class Mammalia; order Rodentia; family Bathyergidae; genus Heterocephalus; species Heterocephalus glaber. The sequence goes on along the minus strand of NW_028258151.1, from coordinate 25,275,178 downwards.
GGGGCAAAGGGGAAGGGGAAGTGGGAGAGGTAGGGGAAAGGAAAGAAGGGAATGGAATTAATATGAGAAAACGGAAACAAAATGTTTGTAAATAGGGAGGGATGGAGGGGTTGAAGGGAAGTCAGGGGAAGGGGGAGAAATAAGAACCAAGAGAGATTATGTAAAGGTACAAATTTCCAATGATGAATGTCATTATATTGTATACCTGAAATGTACCAATAAAATTGATTTTTTAAAAAATTTTAAAAAATAAAAATGTCATTGAGATATTTTACATTATATTTTTATACCAAGTCTTCAAAATCTAGTGTATATTTTATAATTACAGCATATCACAATTCAGATACCAAATTTTCATTAGAAATACCTGATTTATATTTGTATCACATAACATTTACATCTAAAATATTGATTCACAAACCTAAGTTGTCCCAAACACCTTTAAAATTTTTCCAGTACGTGAGCCATCATTTATTAACCTTACTTTTAAATTAACTAAAAGTAAATAAAATTTAAAACCCAGATTCTAGGTAGCACTAGCCACCATTTAAGCATTCAGCAGTCACATGTGGCTCGCAACGACTCTATTGGACAGAGCATACCATATAAACACAAATGTCTAGTAACCATATATTCCTGAAATTTGTTATGGTGGTAGAACATTAGCATAGCTCCTTAAATAATTAAATGTGAATAAAGTAAATAATAGATTAAATTCTCTATGACAACATAAGATTATTAAACTATAAGAAAAATTGGAATGTATTTATGTGTTTTAAAACTCTAAGATTTTGAACTTTTAACAGAGGCCAGAACACCACCAGTTTATAAAGCCACGAGCATAGCCATTTGTCCTGAACATCCAGACACAAAGTGCCCTACCTGATGGGAAATTTAATTAATATAACAAGCTCATAAAATCACAGTAAATTAATTTCAGTTTTCAAACCATGATAAGTTAAATAGTTGATAAAAACAGGAAACTTTCATAGAAATTAAATATTTAGCCTAAAGTACACAACAAAAACAATAATGCCGTGGGTATAGGTACGGGTGTTGGTGTGTGGATATGAATGTGAGAAAGAGAAGGATAGAGAGAGACAAAGGGTGAGAAACTGGAATTACTATAACCTGTATTACTCTGTTACTTGTTGCTATAACAAAATACCTGAGTCTAGATACTTTATAAAAAGAATTTTGTTTAGCTCATACTTTTGAAAATTAAGATCCTGGTGCCAGCCCAGTATCTGCTGAGAGTAATGCTGGTGAACTGGGGACAGCCTGGGGACAAATGGCATCATGGGGGTAACAATGCAAGGAAAGATCACATTAAAAGATAGCAACTCATGCAACTGAAACTAAATCACTCCATAGACCAGTATTGATCCCTTCTGAGCACAGCAAATCCAATGACCTAACTACCTCACAGTAAGTTCACCTCTCAAAGGTTCCATCACCTTGGTACCACCACAATGGGTACCAATCCTGCAACACATGAACCCTTGGAGAACAAGCCACTTTCAGCATTCAACACCATAGCTCTATAGCATTGCCCCAGTGTTGCCATATGTAACAAAATAGAGTTGAAAAGATGCAATGTCATTTTCTAAGTTACTGGCTTCTTAGCAAGATAATCTCTATGTGAGAGCAACATGAGTAGTAGCCATCACTCCAAAAGGTCAGAGCAAATGCTTCTAATATTAGACCATGTGGTCATCCTGATATGGAAGGAAATTAAAAAGAAATTGCTTTTTTCTTCCAGCAGTTCAGAAGTTATTAATTATAAATCTTACTGAAGCAAGGCTATATAATCTTCATCTGGGAGACTTACTATTTAAAAGTCTAGCTGTATAAAACAAAAATATATACTAAAACCACAATGGAAACCATGACATGGAGGCATTTTAATGTGTCATTCTTCAGCTTCTATTCTGTCAAACCTTCCCATGCTCTTCTCAGTGTCTCAGGACACGAGGCAAGTTACACTTCCATGGTTGTCCCAGACTCATCGTGAGCCTGTTTCCTGTTGCTGTAACAAAATACCTGAGTCTAGATACTTTATAAAAAGAGGTTTCTTTAGCTCATACTTTTGAAAATCCAAGAGCCTGGTGCCAGAACAGTATCTGCTAAGGGTGATGCTGGTGATCTGGGGAGGGGAGCAAGCTGATGGGGAACCTTTATTGTCTCCCCTCAACTACAGGCTGGGGGACCCTCCTATAATCTCTCATAGCACAGAGTCTATCTCCATAGCTGGTACTTATACATTAGTGTAATTTCCTCCTTGCTTGTTTATCTCTCACTGGACTATAAGGATCTTAGAATAAAAACTATGTTCCACTTTTTTTTCAATCCTCAGCCCCTAAAATAATACCTAGACCATAACAAGATATTCAAAGAACCAATAAAGGAATAAATGAATTACTGCATTAACAAAAAAAGCAAATATAAGTATTCACACCTGTGTTTTTAGAATCTAAGTAAAATATAAAAATGTAGGGCCACGGATTTAGCTCAGTGGTTCTGCCGCCTGCCTTGCAAGCGGAAGGACTGGAGTTCGATCCCCGGTACCAAAAAAAAAAAAAAAGTGACAAAGAAGAAGAAGTCTTTTCCCCACAGGTATTTTAGAAAGCTCTACAAAGTACCTATGTTCACAAAGAAACTAAGATACAGAAGATTGAAACCTAGCACTTATCTTTATCCACACTGTCAACAATATAATAATGTCTTTAACAATAATGAAAAAATAAAAGCTGTATTCTGATTTTCTAACATATATCTTACAACTCAATTTATCCTCTTAAACTGAAGATACTACTGAGAATTAAATTATAACTATCTGTTTAAAACTAAGACTATGTCTCTTTACACATATGGATAGAAAATTGTACTTATTAGCAAATATGCACCACTGTTTAAAAATCTAGAAATTTTTTAAAAAGAAAAAAGTCCCAAAACATGGTCACAAAAATGTACTACAGTGAGATTACACTGACACATTAAGTTTCCCACTGTTTTCTATGATTCTAAAGCAGTAATGTGAATATCTTTCAATAAGACTGTAATTTAATTTTTCCAGGGAAATATTTTTAATAGGATTACTGACCCTTTTAACACTCTTGGAAAGAAAATGAATCCCATAACCATTCTGGCACATAACTATTATAAAAATAAATAGAACAGTCAATCAGTAGAAATGGTAATGGACTTGAGAAACTGAACTTACTAAGGAAATGTACATAAGTATGCATAGTGATAAACACTTTAACAGAGAAAAGATTCATGGCAAATCAGCAAAACAACCAAACACAGTGAGACAAATGAAGGACCTGGAAGGCAAGAGATGGGGAACATGATCTGAACTTTGAAGGAAGAGCCTTAATGTTTTTCTCAAACAGAGCTGACTATATTAACCTAGATCAAATCTCTAAGCTATCATTCAACTCTTAGGTGTGTCCCTAAGTCCTACTTGGTTTTTCAGATGGTACTGAAATATTTCAGAGGAAAAGAGGACACTCCTGATTTTTTTTTATTTACTTATTTATTTTTTGTACTAGGGATCGAACTCAGGTCCTTGCGCTTGTGCAGCAGGCAGCGAAACCACTGAGCTAAATCCCCGGCCCTAGGACACTCCTGATTTAAGGCATATTTTTGCACTCACAACTCTTTATGCTTTAAGAGGAATTTTTTCAGGTCATTAGTTTATAATGTGAACCAGCGCCTAGGGATGTTTTGAAAGGAAAAAACAATTTGTGTGCTTGGAGATACAGTTTATGTGACTTGTGTTATCATTTATTTCAGCTCAGTTTTGGGTTCTGTACTGAACTCAAAATGAAATCACCATATCTGCAACAGTTTTTGCTCTGGATGCAATGATCATACCAGAATCTGAAACCAGACTAGACCTCTTGTCCCCCCCAAAAAATACAGTATAACCCCTTAAAATATCAAACTTCTGGCAAAAAGTTTTCATTACTCCAGGGTACTAAAATGAAATTAGTGGGCTGGGGATTTAGCCTGCCCCGTAAGTGCAAGGACTCAAATTCGATCCCCGGTACCAAAAAAATAAAAAATAAAAATAAAATAAAATTAGCCACACAAGTAATTTCCAAAATAATTTGAATTTTCAAAATTGGCACACCAAAATTTATGAATTCTGCCAGTTTTATCTTTGTTTGAGTCCAGAAAACAGGAACTTGATCATTAGGCTCAGAAAAAGCAAGCATGTTCCTAAACCCAAATTCTTAAACTAAAGATGATTCGTCTATTCTCAAGATGAATTTCATCTACACGTCATATCAAAACAGATCATTCACAGACAGTCCCAAAGTTAGTTTGATAATCCTAAATTCTCCATTTCCAATAAGTGTAACTAAAACCTACAGGCAATGGTTTTTTTTGTTGTTTATGTATAAACAAAATAGATACCAATGTTATTCTACAGGTTGAGTATCCTTTAAAGTGCTTGCAACCAGAAGTGTTTCGAATTTCAGATTTGTTCATATTTTGGAATACCTGCATATACATAATGAGATATCTTGGGGATGAGTCCCAAATCAACACATTTATAAAATTCATTTGTGTTTCATATATATGTTAGCTGGAAGATAATGTTACACAATACTTTTTTTACTGTACTGGTGTTTTGACTTTGACTTGTCACATGAAGTCAAGAGTGGCATTTTCTATCCGTAGCACCATGTTGGTGCTCAAAAAGTTTTAGATATTAAAGCATTTCAGATTTCAGATTTTCAGATGAAGGAGACTCAACCTGTACTGTGCATGTTCATTATAACTACTTCTCTTTTATATTTGTTTAGAATGTATGAATCAACACTTACAAGCATGAGACTAGGTTTCCTAACAGTGTCATGACCTTGAAGATTATGACCCTCCCCTCCTCACCCTTGGGTACATATTAGAATTGCCAGAAGAGTCTTCAAAAAATACCAATTTCTTGACCCAAGAGGAGCTTCAGAGTGGGCTCTGCTACCAGTGCATTCCAAAAGCTCTCCAGGTGAGTCTAATGCACAGCTGGAGAAGCAGTGACTTCAAGGAGATCCTCGAATGTGGATCAATAGCCAAGAAAGGACCATGGCTGAGAGCAAGCCAACAACAATCTGAGGCAGAACCTAGAACAAAGATTACAACTCTCGTGCCCATGAGTGCCATTTAGGTGAACAAACCACACAATGTATGCACATTATTTTCAGACTGAGTATGACAGCATGACAAGCTAGAGAGCTCATGGGACTGGGGATCCTGAGCTCCAGCTGACATTGCCAGGAGGAAAATCATAAGTAACAGATCTCATGCCATCAGATTAAATGAAGCAAATCAAGTCTTTCAGGTAAAATCATCCAAATTTTAAGTGTTGACTTAATTAAAAATATCAACACTAGTTTAGTGCATGGTGAGAGATACAGGTCTAGTTTTAATCTTTGGCAAGATGAAACCCAATTTTTCCAGCACCATTTATTAAAGAGTCTATCTTTCCTCCAGTGAGGGTGTTTGGCTCCTTTATCAAAGATGAGATGGCTGAGTGTGTCTGGCGTTGTTTCTGAGTCTTCTAATCTGTTCCACTGGTCCTCAGGTCTGTTTCTGTGCCAGTACCATGCTGTTTTTAATCACAGTAGCTTTGTAGTATAGTTGCAGGTTGGGGATTGTGATGCCCTCTGCCATGTCTCTGTTACCTAGAATTGCTTTTGCTATTCTGGGTCTCTTCTTGTTCCAAATGAATTTTTGGATTGTTTTCTCAAGGTCTGCGAAGTATGCTGCTGGGATCTCAATTGGAATTGCATTGAATCTATATAGCAGTTTTGGAAGTATGGCCATTTTCACTATGTTGATCCTTCCTACCCAGGAGCAAGGGATGCCTTTCAATTTTCTGATATCATCTTCAATCTCTCTTTTCAGAGTGGTATAGTTTTCAGAGAAGAGGTCTTTGATTTCTTTTGTTAGGTTGATTTCTAGGTATTTCAGTTTTTTGGATGCACTAAACTAAAATCGAAATGGATTAAAGATCTAAATATTAAAATAGAAACGCTGAACCAGCTGGGACAGAAGTTAGGTAGAACTCTTGAAGACATTGGTGTAGGAAAAGATTTTATGAACAAAACCTCAGTTGCCCGTGAACTAGCACAATCAACAAGTGGGATCTCTTCTTATTAAAAAACTTCTGCACAGCAAGAGAAATCACCAGCAGTGTGAAGAGACAACCCACAATGTGGGAAAAAATCTTCCCCTGCTCTTCCTCAGACAAAGGCCTAATATCTCTAATTTATAAAGAACTTAAAAAGATCAGACCTCCCAAATTTAAAGCCTCAATCTGAAAATGGGCCTCTGAAATGAACACACATTTCTCAGACAAAGAAGTAGAAGTAGCAAATAAATACATGAAAAAAGGTTCAACATCACTGGTCATTTGAGAGATGCAAATGAAAACAACGCTGAGATTCCACCTCACTCCCGAAAGTATGGCTGCTATCATGAAATCAACCAATAACAAATGCTGGTGAGGCTGTGGGGAAAGAGGAATCCTGCTCCACTGCTGGTGGGAGTGTAGACTGGTGTGACCACTGTGGAAATCAGTATGGAGATACCTCAAAGAACTAGGACTGGAAGTCCCATTTGACCCCGCTATTCCACTGCTGGGGATCTTCCCCAAAGAATTAAAAGAATCATATCACAGTGACATATGTGCACCCACGTTCATAGCAGCACAATTTGTAATAGCTAAAACTTGGAAGCAGCCCAAATGCCCATCAACTGGAGACTGGATAAAGAAAATGTGGTTCTTTTCTAAAATGGAGTACTACTCAGCCATAAAAATTGAGAAATTAGAGACATTTATAGCTAAATGGATGCACATTGAGGAGACACTTAAGTGAAATAAATAGGACACACATGTAAATACCAAATAGTTTCTCTAGTGCGAGAAACTGAAAGTGTAAATAAGGACTAAAAGGTATAATAGATAATGTGAAATGGGAAGAAACGGGGCAAAGGGGAAGGGGAAGTGGGAGGGGTAGGGGAAAGGAAAGAAGGGAATGGAATTAATATGAGAAAATGGAAACAAAATGTTTGTAAATAGGGAGGGATGGAGGGGTTGAAGGGAGGGCAGGGGAAGGAGGAGAAATAAGATCCAAGAGAGATTATGTAAAGGTACAAATTTCCAATGATAAATGTCATTATATTGTATACCTAAAATGTACCAATAAAATAATTTTTTTTAAAAATCAGCACTATGTGGGGAAAGTAAAACACATAAAGAAAGGCAGCATGGGTTTGGCCTTTAGGCTCCAGGTCATTTCCACAGGTCTAAAGTGTTATTTCCTATCTACAGAAATCATACCACCATCAAATCACCATCAAATCATCATCATCATCATCATCATCATCATCATCATGACCTTCACAACAATAACAATACTTAGCACTCCTAAGTGCTTATTATGTGCTAATCACTAAGCTAAATTTTCCATGGATTACCTCAATAAGCCTTTATCAACATTGATGGGAAGTATCTCCCCTTTAATGAACAGTCATGCACACCCAGATCACATAGCCAGTAAGTGGTGATGCCAGGATCCAAATGGGTCCAGGGTTTACATTTTAAACATTCTTTTAAAAAGCAGGACTCTTCTCATTTGCATTTCTTAAAAAAATAAAATGAAGTGATTATATTAAATAATTTCTCAGGATATTTTTAGTTAACAAGTTCAATAGCTCTGACTCCATAATATAGCTCCTTGATGTGTAAAGGCATTAGTATTTACACACATCAGTCACAGATGCCCTAATAAGAATTATCTGATCAAAGAATTGCATGAATGCTAATGAAATAATCTTTCTTAAAAGGTAGCACTGACACAAATAAATGTATAATACAATGTTTATCTTCACTGCAGTAGAAAGTTTATTTCTCCATTTTACCTTTTGAAAGATGAGTGAAAGTGCTCAGAAATTCTTCGTATGTCTGCTCATGAGAATTAACAAACTTATCCAAGACTTCTTCCATTAATTGATCTTCATCCATTATCTCCAATCTCAATATCTGGGCAGGCATTCTTATTCATGAAGCCACTTTATCTACAAGATAAAGAAAAACACAAGCTAGGGAGAATCGTGCAGCATCAGCCCTTCCAAAAATAATTCTGGGTGGGCAGTGGAAAGCTTGGAAGGCCCAGAAAGGACAGGGCAAGAGAAATACTAAACCAATGTACTCCTGTTCAACTACAGATAGTTTTACTCAAATCTTTGCTGCTGAGTTCATGGCAACAGTTTGGTTTTTTGCCTCTGTTTCCTCATTACCACCTTCTTAATTCACCAGAATACTGTCACATAATTGCACAATTAGAACTTCAATGTCAAGCTAAGAGGAACTGTAAAGAGCACACCAACTAACCACCACTGACAACAATGGTATCCTATATTTATTAGTGACTTACTTAGCACTCCCCGAACCAGCTGCTGTTCTGAGCAATTTAATGTTAATTATCATCACTCCAGTTAAGGCCACAGAGCCAGCAAGGTAGAAAAGTCAGGTCTAGGAGTCTGACCCCAGAACTTATGTCCCTAAACCCTTCCTTAGCTTCATTCTGTCCCAAGTGACCTACTCTCTTGCACTACTGCTGACAAAAAAAAGATGACTTACCTGTGTTTTAACACAACTGAGGACTGGAAACTCGGGAAAACCTTTGGACAGCTCTATTAAAAATTTTTTAAATTGAGACTAAATCTGTCTTCCTGTACCCTACCCCAACTGATCCTGAGCCTGTGAGGCTGCACTGAATAATATCAATTCTTCTTATACCTGATACTCTTTCAAATAGACAGTATAACCGAAAAGTATGGTGAATGTTACACCCAACATGTACTGATACAACAATATTTTAAATTGTTACAGTAAAAGACACGGTGCCATTAACCCCTCTCAAAATACTTTCCCTGACTTCAAACACACTTATCCCATCATTCTTGCCACTTTCTGAAGCAGTTCCGGATGTCCTCTTTTGTGAATGCCTTTACTTGTGCTGTCCTGTCTGCCTTGATATCCTGAACTGATGACCTGTTATGGTCATTTTGGTCTGGTGAATGAGGTGGGTGACGGCATAACATAATGTTTTAATGACCCTGCCTTTCTGTCGGATGATACTCCGGGGCAGCATTCACTGTGTTTTTGATCACACTTCATAAAGACACTCACTGAAACATATTTCATTTTCAAAATCCAGCTCAGAGTTCAGGTTCCCTCTGAAGGCCTGACACCCACCCCGTCCCGCCCCATCTCCTATCACCATAGGAAGAGTTAGCTGTGATTTTTCTGTGCTGCCTCTGGATTAACTGTGTGCTGCCATCTGTCAAGCTTTTGCAAAGAGTGCACATGGCTTTATCCTTTATACACTCAGAGCCCAGGAAAGGCAAAGTCTACATCTTTTCACCTCTGTATCCTAAACACTGGGCCCTCAGGATGTGGCAGAGACTGGTAGCCTATAAACACTGGACTGAAATTACTCATTTGAGATGGTAAGAGAGTGAAATATTGCAACAAGCTGACAAAACACGCAGCTAAGCTTGCCCGATGATGTCACATGTGCCACCAGGACATGATTTCAAATCCTTCACCCTCTCTCAGCCCTTCTGCCTAGAAAAGATTTCACATTGCTTGCATCCCTTTAAAATATGAAATCCAGGCCAGGGATTTAGCTCAGTGGTTTCACCACCTGCTGCAGAAGCACAAGGACCCAAGTTCGATCCCCGGTACCAAAAAAATAAAATTATATATATATATATATATATATATATATATATATATATATATATATATGAAATCTAGCACTGGAGACATGACTCCAGCCATGGTCTAGATACAGTGAGATCTGACTCCTTGTCACATTCTAAATACTGTGTTCCTATGACAGAGCTGAAGATAACATTCACATTGCTGGTGGCCCCTTCACATTGTCAGTTCACTCAGCATATTGCTAACTAACTGCCTGTCAGCCAAGACATGACACCTTAACCCTGGCTCAGCTTGAACTTTATATTCCACAGGTGATATTTCATCTTGCTAAGCTCCACTCATTCTGTACGAAATGCTATTCTTATGTACCTCTGAGAAAACTACAGAAAACAGACGAATAATTACACTGCCCAAGTAGCCAGTGTAATGCATGAATGACAACAAAAAGAAGGGGTCCTGCATACTGTGTGGCAGGAACAGTGGGCACCAAGCTTTTTAGTTTTCTGAAGCAACATTAAAAATTTGTTACCTGTCATTAGCTTTTTCCTCCCACTTTTCCTTTACACATGTATTTACCATTTAAAAATACAAATAACACAGATGGGTATATGGCAAAAATGTAAAGACATTCTTAATTATCATGACCCTGTATATCCTACCCATCAGAGGTGTATTCTGTCAAGAATCTAATGCATTCTCTTTAATGTATATATATAACAATAGAAATTTTTCCAAAAAATGGCACAGTATTATATGTGTTATTCTTTACAAATGAATATTTTTCTGGTGCTAGAGGCTGAGTACCTTTTTAATTTAATGAGTTCTCATAGAAACATCACCACTTTAGTATGTATAGACCTAGCTGGTCTTTCAAACTGCTATAGTCATAGCCCTGCTTTGCCCTTTACACTATAACCATGGACAGGTTTCTTGACTTCTCCAGGTCTGTTACTTCTCTATAAAAAGGGTTTATAGGGGCTGGGGATTTAGCTCAGTGGTTTCGCCGCCTGCTGCACAAGCACAAGGACCCAAGTTTGATCCCCAGTACCAAAAAAAAAAAAAGAGGGCTTATATATTAGTACAGTTTTCTATTTCCTTAACCTCAATTTCAAAATACCAAAAAGCTGAGAAAAGGACAAAAATGTTTTCTTAAAATGAGGCTCAAACTCATTTGGTGGCCAGAGCTGATCTGAATTAACATGAGAGTATTTATGGTCTTTATTTATTCTGTTCAGTGTAACTATTCACATCTGCCTGCAGAAATACTAATGGCCTTGCAGATGAGGTGCTTCCCCGGCCCCACTGGAGAGCAGTATATTATATGGCATCTGCACTAATTACCTTTCTAGACTCCAAAAACATTGTGTATTCTGGAAAGTAGCCGAACCAAAGGATTTTAAATAACTAATTGTGAAGCTACATGTACCTCACAAGAATGTAATAAGGATTAAGTGAGGATGTGCCTTAAGAAATGTTAGAGATGATGATGATGATGGTGATGATGATAATGATGATGATGATAAATAAATCTTAATATTCTGCCCTTTGTCTGCCCAAAGATTTCTTATGATTGCAACCATTCTCACTTTAAATGCATACTTACCTAAGATAAATCAAGATAATTCCTCAGGCATTATAAGACAAGATAAAACATGGTGTCATAATAGATTGAGTGAAAGTGAAAAGCATATCTAGTACTACCTCCAAGAGAAAGAAATTGTTTCGAGCTATTTGTACCTGAAAAATTAGATGTATGAAAAATCATCAGTAACAGTTTATCCAAATTTATCTGTAACAATGGCAGGCTTCAGCAATGCAAAGCTTACTAAATTATGCTTGCAGTTGCTAGATTATAAATACCAATAAATAACCTTAAAGGTGGCTATTATTTTACTATCAGTAAGACATGTAATTATTTATAAGAATTTCAACATCTATCTACTTTTCCAGCATTAGACCCTAGCAAAATTCCAACAGTGCATTGTATCATTCTCTTCTTCAAAGCATCTCTGGCATCTACTTCAGGGAACAAATAATACTGAACAAAAGCAGCCAGCCTGTGATTTGTATTGCTATAAATGTCTTCTTCTGGACATTTTAATAATGGTAATAGAAATTCCTTTAAATTCTCTTCTCAATTCTCAAACTGCCATATTTTGAATATTTACTCTCAACGTATTTCAATAGTACCAAAGGCAAATCATAAGCAGGCTCTTCATTATTAAAATTAAAGGCCTTTAATTTTATGTGTAGGGTTATAATACAAAATTTTACTGATTATTTGAAAGACTTTTAGAATACACAAACTGTTATTACTTGAAGAGTTTAACAAATATCTACTGTCAAATTTAGAACTTTCCTAATCTATAATAACACAAATAACTTAATGTTAGAGGTCTCCAGGGAGTGACACAGCAGAGAATCACTTACGAGTCATTCAAGTGGTTTATGTAAATCCTGGTGGTTTTCTAGAAGGAAGTAATGCTTTTTCAGTTACCATTCACATACCTTTGTGTTTTCACCATGAAATATTTTTCTAAAAGGAAAGAAAGACACATTATTTAGGTTTGGTTTTTTGTTTTAAGGCTTTGGGTACCACATGAAAGACCCAGAGCATATTGTAATGACAAGTAAATGTATGTAAATATCTACTGTGACATTACAAGCAACACTTTGAGTCACAGCCCCCCAGAAGGAAACACAGGATACATGCGTGACTCTGCGTGGACAACTGAACTCCACTCAGAGGCCAGGAGCCTGGTTAGGAGTCTGGTTCTCTTACCAAGTCACTGAGAGATAAGGAGGAAATCCTGTTTTCTATAATGAAAGAATGAAACAAACAGTAATCTAAGCTAATTAATGTTGTGTACTCTCTGAACGTACACCATTCTGAAATATGGTATGTAAAATTATCACTACTGTCTTAGCACATCTTTAATATTGATCTTCAAGACTCTGCTTCATCAACTTAGGCAAGCAAAATACAACTTTCCGAGACAACAATGGTAAGCTTTAAAGAAGCAAGTCGCTGAATGAGTCTTCTCTCAAAGTGTGCTAAGAATCTACCGCTATGATGAAAAGAAGATGATATATTATCAAAATAATTCACCTTGCCTAAGGAAAGGACACCGTCACCCTTGGTACTTCACTGGCTGGCTGTCCTTTCACATTTGCGTCAAATCTCCAAAAAATCAAATTGCACTGTAACTGCAGATTCATGTATGTGATAGAAAAGACAGGGTATGAATGGATTTCTTCTTCCTTGACTAAACTATAAAGATTCTACATCCTCCAATTTCTTTTATGTCTTTTACATCATATTAAAAGAAAAAGAACTCCACTGACAGAAATTCAGATCGTCTTGAGTTGAGAGAAACCTGACACTAACCTAGTTCAATCCTATGGAATAAATGAACGAATCTGGGAAAGAAATTTCAGGTGGGGTTTTTAGCAATGAATGACTCTACTGGCAAGCAGTAACATGTAGTTCTCTCATCATAAACAGTAATGAGATCCCATGACTATGAACTTTACAGTACACATGAAGCCAGCAGGAAATTAAACATAAAGCAGTAAACTCACTGTGGTTGGGTGTACCTATGCCTTCAACTGCATTCTAAACCACAGAAACAGAAAAAACATCTTGAGTGTGAACATATATGTATGCTTTCTTTTTAGACATTTACAATTACACCCAAGAAAACAAAGAGATAAAAGGAATAGTGAAGAAGCCAGACATGTGAAACAATGCATATCTTATAAAACAGAAAAGAACCTAAACCCTTTCATTATTTTTTTATCAAGATGAAATAAAAACATATGATTCTAGCTTCAAAGAATGCACTGCAGTTCAAGTTATAAAGTTCTACTGACATTTTCTAACATGTAAAAGGTATGGAATGTTTTAATATCTCCAAATAAGTTGGTGTAAACATCTATATTTCTATATAAATTCCCCTAAGTACAGCCCTCTGCAGTGACTATTAAAGGAACTATTCAAGGAGAGATTTTAAAAAAAACAAAGCTTTGGGATTAATGTTGACTACAAAGTTTTAAAAGGGATACATATTTTCTACTCAGGTCTTACAGGTAGGACAAAATCTTAAGGAAAAGAAAGAAAACATATCTGTACTAAAAACTGCACGTAATTTTAAAATGTGGCTCAGCACATGGTTACCATGAATACAGATATCACAACTGTTGCCTTAACAGATCTAGTTCCTTCCCTAAAGAGGTTATAATTTACATATTGAATATGTAACATTTTCAACAGAAATGACTCTAATGAACCATCCCATGATTAGTTTAAAATTAGAGCAATATGGAATTGAGTGACAATATTTTAAAATGAAGAAAGTAATAGGAATAAGAAAAATAAAAACATAGCAAGGCAGCCAAGCATGGTTATGCACACTTGTAATCCCAGATACTCTGGGGGCTAAGGCAGAAGCATTATGAGAGTTCAAGTCCAGCCTAGACAACATAGTGAAACACCATCTCAAAGAAGAAAGAATGAGGCCAGGGATTTAGCTCAGTGGTGCTGCCACCTGCCTCACAAACGCAAGGTCCTGAGTTTGATCCCCTGTACCAGAAACAAAAAAAAAAAAAAGAAGGAAGGAAGGAAGGAAAAAGAAAAATGAAAGGAAAAAAGAACAGAAAGGAAAAAAGAGAAAAGATAGTTTTGTAAATGGTAAGGGAACCAAGAGATGAAGGGAAGGGAAGGGAAGAGAGAGGAAATGGACAAAAAATAATTAAGATGTGTTATGCACACGTACCAACTTCCCATGATGAATATAATCACTATGCACTGTAAATACGTACTAATGAAAAGTAAAAATTTAAGGAAAAATAAAATTACTTTTTAAAAAAGAACAGAAAAGATAGCAGGGCAAAATAGATTTTATTATAAAGGAAACAAACCATAGACAAACTTGATACAGGACTAGGCAAAGAGTTCTTAGACTTAACTATAAAATTTCTGATCCATTAGGAGAAAAAAATGATGAACTGAACTTCATCAAAAAGTTTTTTAAGCAAATACCCTGTTAAAGAAAGTGAAAGGAAAAAGTTGCAGGCTTGGAGAAAATATTAATAAATCACATATCTAATAAAAGACTAGCATCTAGAACGGTGATGGCGAACCTTTTAGAGCTTTCAATGATACAAACAGCCCACTACAGCACGCATGCCATAGGTTCACCACCACTGATCTAGAATATACAAATAGCTCTCAAAATTAAATCCAATTAAAAAGGAAACAAAGGCATGCACAGACTGTCCACTGAAGAGGATATATACTCGTAAACGGCAAGTAACCATGGGAGGAGATCATTGGTATTGGTAGCCATTAGAGATATTCAGATCACCATTCGACACCACTACATGCCTACCAAAGTGGCTAAAATGAAAAATAGTGATACCTCAAAAGGCTGGCAAGGATGCAGAGGAATTAGGTAACTCATACATTGTGGGTGGCAATATGAAATGATTCAGCTACTCCAGAAAATAGTTTGGCAGTTTGTTTGAAAACTAAAAATGAACTTACCACACAACCTAGCAATTGCACTATTGGGCACTTATCCCAGAGAAATAAGAACTGATTTTCATGCAAGAACTTGTACATGAATGCTCATAAAAGCTTGATTCATAAAAACCACAACCTGGAAACTATCTGAATGTCCTTTAATTGGTGAATGGTTATGCATACCATGGTGAATCCACACCAAAGAATACTATTGAGCAATATAAAAGAAAAACTATCAATTCATGTGACAACTTGTATGAATCAAAAAAAATTGTACTGAGTGAAAAATGCCCGCTTCAAAAGACTATGCATATGTACCTGTGATTCCATTTATATAACATTTGTAAAATAATATAATTATAGAGGTGAAGAATGGATTCCATGGTAGTTGGAGAGAGGAGGGGTGGATATCAAGAAGTCTTGTGTACGGCTGGATACCTTTATTGTGGTAGCTGTTAACATGATATAACTGAGCTATACACACACAAATGAGCATGTGCATAACTGGAAAAATCTGAATAAATGCCATATCAGTTTCCTAACCTTAATATTATGCTACAGTTTTGCAACATGTTAACCTTGAAGAAGGCTTGACCAAGGGTTCATGGAACTTCCCTGTACATTTCTTTTCAACTTCTTGTGAATCTACCCTACGATTCTATGATTATTTCAAAATTAAAAGTTTAAAAACGGGGAGAGTGGAGCAAAGAAGGAAGGTAAACCAATTAAGACAAAAGATAATTAGGAAGAGAAAATTATCACTAAATTATTGAGAAGCCAAGCATGGTGGCACACTTCTATAATCCCAGGACTCGGGAGGCTGAGGCAGGATGATCATCATGACTTCAAGGCCAGGCTGGGCTACCTAGTGAGTTCAAGGCCATCTGAACTACTATAGCAGGACCCTGTCTCAAAAAAAAAAGAAAGTGGATTATAGACGTAGTTCAGCACACCCCCGGTGCAATCCCCACTATCGCAAAAATAAAAGTTGACTGAGAACGTTGGATCTCAGGTGTGTTGTTATTTCCCCCTGCAGAAAGCAGTGGGGAATGGGACTAACACTAATCTATAAAGTGCCGAGCTTAGGCAGAAACTTTCCCCTTGAAAGATTTGCTTTCCTTTCCTGCTCATCCACCCAACCTAGTATAATGAGGTTTCTGGAGGTTCTCATTCATTAGGCCTTTCTGTCCATCAGCAGATTGCATTAAAATCAATTTTAGCTTCCCAAAATATATACTTCCTCCCAGCCATTTAAGTCAACCCAGAAATGTCTGCATTGACTCACTGAGGCAGGTCAACTAAGTATTAGATTGTTTTCAATTACACAGTTATGAATTCCATTAAACAAAGAAAAATGCAAACTGTTAAGCATTTGAACTCTCCCTGCTCATTTCCCATCATTAAAACACACACACACACACACACACACACACACACAGATTAACTTTGCACAGGGACTCTCCAGGGGACACTCACAGGACAAACCTAGAAAATTTATTGTTTTTGAAGTCAGGAAGATGACTTTTCACCGCCACTTTTGTTTCGTTACTTTTTTGAAAAATTTACAGTTGTGTGTATCACGAATGAACACTTTACCTTCATCCCCAACAACACTCCTACAAGCACATTAACTCATTTCTCGCCTGATACATTTATCAAGAAAATGTATTCTACAAATACTTCAACCATGTTCAAAATTCATCTCCTCACCTCGGAAACATTACCAGCTGCAGCAGTGACTTACGGATGACAACAACGAATGCTTCCGTGAATATTTCTCAAAAGGCCCCTGATGAGGCTGTTGATCCCAAAAGAACTAGGGTTTCTAGGTCAAATTTATAACTATATAATCACGCAATAGCGTTTCAATCATACAAGATTTATTAGCTCAAATGTAATCCCACCTTCATGTGGTATGCAACATCCCACTAACCCATTTATGCTGAAGGTTGCATGTTGTTAATTTTTTGGCATGAAATTCATATGTGAATTCAAGGAACAAGAATTTGAGGAGAAAAACTTTTATTATGTCCTATTGCTTCTAATGCCCCAAAGATGGACCACTAGGCATAAATGCATTCATGTTTATTTTATCTGTATTGTATAACAATTATGACACAAAGGCACCCTTGCTTAATTAAAGTGATCCCTTTCTCTCCTACTTTCTGAGCCTTACGGCCACCTGCATCATGCACAGCACTTCTACAATACCAAAAAGCCAACTTTAAAGCGAAACCCACACAGCTGGTTAGGAGCAGGTGTAGAGCAACTGAACTAAATCAACTCTGCCTGTAGGAATACATTTCTAAGTGTTTCAAAATGCCAAATCTTGCAAATAAAATCGACCTTTTCATTTGGCATTCTCTTAACAGAAATAAGATTTTTGAGAGGTGCTTCTCAGCTATTATTAATTCTAAAATTCCTATGGCTGTGGAATAATAAATGGGCTTTCAGAAATAATGCAATGGTTCCCCAGCTTCCAATTTCTCTCAACACTTTATTGGCAGTTTTGCCTCAGCATACACAACATAATCTTTACATGCACCTATGTACAAATGTCTTCTTTGCCAGTATGTTTTCTATTTGCAAACAATCACAAACTCCTTCCTGCAAAAATAAATTTAAGTGATTTTTTTTCCAGCACAACAATGAAAAGCTCCTCTGAAACTTCTCCATTTTATTTTAAAGCAAACAGGGCACCTTAAAACAGAGGGCATGGGACTTTTATAGCAAAGTATCTGTCATCCTGGTCAGATGGCCATATTTAATTGCTTTAACTAAAAATGACAAGTCACTTGTCATGTCCTTTGCCTGACAATCCATCACCCTAACTGTAAATTGTTTCCTTCTTCGTGATTCCTTTTCCTTCCTCTTTTTTCTTCTTTGCCAGTTTCGGTTGTGGCTACTATTGTAGAATTCACTCAACAAACCAAACATCTCCCTTTCCAATACTCTTTGTATTATTACCTTAAAACTTAGCCACTTATTAAAAGAGTAACAATTGTCTATGCCTACCCTAATGCTGTGAAAAGTTACCACTAGCCTTATTTCAACACATGTGAATTCATGAAGTGATACTGTGGTTTAAGTGGCTCTTCCATTTACAGTGTGGGGGGAAATGCTTGAGGGGACATGGCACTTCATAAAACAGTCATGAGTCCACAAAGCAGGGTTTCTCCTCTGCCTCCCCAAGTCACCATGTACACGGCCCCCTCCAGCCATGTTGTCCTTAGCAAGTTATTTCACTTTCTATCCTTCAGTAGTTAGAATATAAAAATAAAGGTGCTGGGCTTGAAATTGTCTTTTATGCTTTTTTCCAATGATTTTTCCTTTTTTATTAATGACTACAGATTGACTTATAGTCATTCTCCACTGTTTTGATCCAAGGAAGGACAAATTTATATATTCTATATCCATACTAGATACTAATATCTGTATCTACTATATACTAGAACATCTATACATTCCAGTAGAAATCTGAATTTGATTCTGCCTCAAGAAAAGGTTGAGTAGCCTATAATTGCAATGTCCTAACAAACGTCTAAAAACTTTTTATAAAAAGTTTGAATGTGGGAAGAACATAAGTTGTTCTCATCAGCAATCAAAAGTTGCTGCATCCTACTACCGTGTACGTTCTTTAAGAGAAAGGCTCGTGTTTATGATTTTCTTTTCTAATTCTCTACATGATTTTGCACATGGTGGATGTTCAATAAATACGGCTTACCACGATACCCCCTTTATCTGAGGCCAATTAGTTATCCTTCTCCCTATTATTCCAAAACCTCCAGTGATGCCTGGAACTGCAGATAATACCAAATCCTATACATACATAATTTTTTCTATAATACATACCTATAATAGAGTTTGGTTTATAAATTAGGAACAGAAAAAAATGGTAATGATAACTAATAAAATAGAACAATTAATACAGTATAATAAAAGTTACATGAACATGATTTCTCTTTGTCTCTTGTTCCTTCTCAAAATATATTGTACTCATCCTTCTTTCCATGATGATGTTAGATGATATTTAAAGGAAGCATTCTTGGCTTCTTTGCCAGCATTGGGAGTCTTGAGCTTTGGCATTACTGGTAAGTAAAATAAGGGCTATTTGAACTCAAGAACTGTGATACTATGACAGTCCATCTGATAATGGAGACAGCTACTAAGTAACTAATCGGTGGGTAGTGTACACAGTGTGGATACATTGGTCAAAAAGATTGTTCGTATTCCCAGTGAGATGGAGCAGGATGGTGCAAGATTTCATCATGCTACTCGGAACAGTATACAACTTAAAACCTATGAATTGTTTATTTCTAGAATTTTTCACTTAATATTTTCAGAACACATCTGACTTTACAGGCAACTGAAACCAAGGAAAGTGAACCCAGAGATAAAGGAGAAGGACTATGGTACTAATATCCAATCCCCTTGGGAGACAATTTACCAATTCAGCAACTAACTGCTATGCTACAAATTACCTAATTTTTGATGTCTGTAAAACCTAAAGGCTAAAACACTTTCCTAAACTAACCATGGTTTCTATTTTGTATTTTCTGTAGATACCCAATGCACCAACTTTATGAGCACTGTCATTATTGCAGTAATTTTAAGGTCACCATCATTATAGAATAATATTAATAGGTCAGGGAAATTACAAATATCCTTTTGCAGACAGATAAAAATCATCATGGAAGTAACTAGAGGAATTGATGGTTCTTTTTAAAAAGACAGACCAATATTCCAAATGAAATTCAACAAGCTACACATCTATTTTTCAAAAAGTTAACCCTGAAAATGTATCTTTAAAAGTGAAATAGTCAGGGTCAGGGATTTAGCTCAGTGGTTCCACCGCCTGCCTCGCAAGCACAAGGTCCCAAGTTCGATGCCCAGTACCAAAAAAAAAAAAATGAAAGTCATTTATTCATGCATATCTATAACATTATCATCATTAGGCAAGATTTCTTGTGTATATTCATTTTACCAGACATTTTATTTCCATAAGTCCTTAGAATGATATAAGGATATTCCTCACTTTAAAGATAAGAATATGAAAGCTCAAAAAGGCCCTTCATCTACTGAGTGGTAGAACTGAAACTCACACCCAGATTTGCATGCCTGTATCACAACATTCTATCATCTAAGCCACATGAGCACTGATTTAAATAACCAGCAACAGTGGGTGGTTAGAGAAACTGTGTTACACATGCAAACTATTAAAAATTATAATGTAGTTTTGCTAACAAGATAACTGTGGAATTTTAATGTCTTCCTTGGCTGAGGACTTTACATTTGTTATCTCATTTCACATTCTCCTACCGATCATTCAAGATAAATATTTCTGTATCTCCATTTCAGACATGGAGAAACAAGGCTGAGGGTTAGGGACTCCACCTGGACAATGACAGGGCTGGCAAAGGAAACCAGGCCAGCTGGGCCCCAAACTCCCTTTTCTTAATCATTACACTGTACAGTATCACACACTGTAGCTACCTGGCATGAAGTTGGTAGAGACCCTCCAACAATTACAATTCCTGCCTTCTGAGTCTGCATTAAAGAAAATAATACCATAGATGAGCACTTCAATTTAAAGGGGAAGTAGAAAAGATCAAGATGCAATATGTACAGGTACTAATTCCCCAAGATGAATTTAATTGTTATGTATCACAAACATATATTAATTTTTAAAACTAGTTTAAAAAAACAAAGTTAACATGACTAGCACTGGTACTAATGTTCTTTGCTTTAGGGCAAGTAATTTCTCATTTGATTCACATAAATATTTGATTTCACAATAAATATTTATTTAAACCAGAATAACTATATTCATTTTTTAAAATATTTTTTAATTTTAATAAATCAGGTTTCAACCGGACCTTTGTTTTTTTGGTGTGTTTTTGGTTTTGGTTTTGGTTTTGGGGTTGGGGGAGGGCTTTACAAATAAATAGTAAATTGTATTTCCACTGCTGTCAGTAATGAAATAGTTAAATCTTGAGTTACACTCTGGTGCATAGCTCTCTCAGCCATCAAAGAGGAAAAATAAAAAAGGTCACAGTCAGTTACTCCCGTTAGATCTGTGTTCACTAGAACATCTGTAGGCACCATACACACTCTCTTGGCCACCAGCCTTCTGCTCGCTGCAGTCACAGTAGGCAGTGAGTGAATCTGCCCCAAGTGCTGATTTAAATACCTGGCTTAACGGCAAAGAGTCAGAGAGGGGTGAGCAGGCCCTCTGGCCTTCAGGTAGGTCCAATACCTTCATTTCTACCAAAGCTTGTTTGTAAACTTGAAGGGAATGATGACACACACTTCAGCAACGTGTTAGTTACAGATGGACAGTGGGTCAGATGGGGAAAGGATGAAGCAGAATTTAGAAAATGTGGAGCTCCTTGTTCTCTGGCTGTTTGCGAAGATTTAATTTCTATACCTTCAGAGCACTATTATTAATCTTAGTACATAAATGTTTCTCTGGTATTAATGTAGGAAGAAAAACTTAATTTTGGTTTTACTGCCAGCCAAAAAAATCAAATAATATATGCCTCAAACCTGATTAACCATACAAAATAGTGTTAACTCACACACCAAATGCCTGCAGTTATGAGGCACTAGATGCCTTGTACATGAGGTTACTTGCTATTTTGGAGCAATCAGGAAACATAGGAGCACTGATCAGTAAGATTTAATGCCTCAGAGTACCCTAACTTTCTTTGGAAAGAAAACATAAGTGAGTTCAGAGCCAGGAAACTACAAACCCAGACGTTACACCATTAGTCCTCTTTTGATACTCAACTATGCCCTGGCTTCAAAGTGAATAAATGAAAATCTCCCTGCTGAGGAATGTTAGCATGGGGTTGGGAAAATTGAGTAAGTGTGTCGGTCCTATATCTCTGCCTTTTAAAAAGAATCTTTAATGCGTTGACTTTGAAATTTCCCTCAGTTGAAGAACAGTGTCTTATTTTTAAAAATCTGCCTCTTTTTGTCTAGTCTATTTAAAGAAAAACTCTTCAGTAGGTTATTTTAGATCTAGTATAATCTTTTTTAAACTTTTTTATAACTAAGATAAAACTAATACGGTTATACTAAAATCATGAAAGAAATACTATGGTCTCTATTTGAAAACATAAGTAAGTAAAGCAAAATATCCCAATATCATCAGTCTTTATAGGTGTTTAAAAATAAGCAAGCTTTGGCAACAGAGGTCCCTTTACCCAAAATGGAGCGACTCTCTGAAAATAAATAATCACGTAACATGCCGAGTGTAATCACCTACAGTTTTCATTTACTGAATTGTGGATCAATAATATTTTCTTTTAGTGCCTATGGATAGAATTTTCTTACTTGTTGGGATGCCTTCTCTTACGTATACCTGGATAGACCACCAAAAAACAAACCACTTGGCTAGGTCATTTCACAAGCAGGGTTAACTGCTGAATTTACAAATGACGATGGACTGGGGAAGAGAAAAGCTTGCTTTCCTAGACTTGGCAATAATACCTCTAAGGCACCACTTCCTCACTTGATTTAATAACCCACAAGGATATTAGTAAAAGATCATACCTTGAGGAACCTCTTAAAGTAAACTAAAAAATTTATTAAGTACAAGAGAATGTCTAGCAATTAATGACATCCAATCTACAAAAGGCTTCCAGGCAAACAATGAAAATAAAAAACAACAACATCTCATTAGAATGACGACAGATTCAGAATGGTCCAAGCAATAAAACCACCTTATAGTGCCAACGATAATCACTTTCTTTGTGGTTTGCATGTGTTATCTCATTTATTTCCCAAAACAATCCAATGGATAGGTACCAATATTACCTTCATTTTGCAGATAGACAGAGAGAAAACAACTTGCCCAAGGTAACACAACAACTAGTAGAGCCCCAGATTTGTACTCAGAAAATCTAACTTTAGATCCTGCATATTAATGAAGGGTTAGAGACATGACAAAAATAATAAAATATCTCTTGTTATTTACATTAACTCAGCAGCAGCACCCTCAGCATATATATTTATCCAGTTCATTAGTTCAAAAGTTTATATCCACTGATCACATTCCAATACGCTAAAGCCCCTTCTAACCATTTCCAATTGTGTATCCGTTGTCATTAATGCCGGACAATTGTGCTCTAACAGTCTTGCTTTTGATAAAGTCAGGCCTAATCATAATAATAACTTTCATATAGGGTGGGAAGCTTGCTCTAAGTGCTTTACATGTATAATTGACATATAATTCATCACTGACATCAACCTATGAAGTAGGCATAATTATCCATTTTACATATGAGAAAACTGAGGCACAGAGAGGTTAAATAACTTGCCCAAAGTCATTGAGCTAGTAAGCGGCAGAGCTGGGATATGAATCTAGCCAGTCACGTAGTAAGTGACAGAGCTGGCACTGTATCTAGCCAGTCGAGCAATTCTGCTTTTAAGTATATTAACTATTTACTCTAAAAGTCAAAGGAATCTGTGTTACTGTGTTTCCCTTAACTTTTGGTGCCTAAAATTTCCCTGGCAAACAAGAAATATATTTTTACATCTTTATACGTGAGATAGCAATCATAAAATTAGAAGTTATCAAATTTACTTCTAGTGTCGTTTTAAATGTCATAATACAAACATGCAATCCTGAACAATTCTAGCACCTTTTTGCTTAGTGCCTGCTTGCTAGATTACTAAAGAATTACTAATTACTAAAGAATTACCGCAAAGTTCATGAGCTGGAAAGAGATTTGAAATAAAATCTACTAAGACTATCTTCCTAGAAAGAGGAAGGGGGAGATGTGTTTAGGAACCTTCTCTGCCTCCCTAAAAGAATTCTAAAAGCAGGAGAAAAGGCAGCTAAGGAAACTAGGGGCCTTTACGATGGTACCAGCAGAAATCTAATTAGTACATTTCCATTACTAAATGCAGAATAGTAAAATCCCTATCAGCCAATTTCTCCCCTGCACGCCAGGTGTCTGGTTCTCTAAGATCATCACAGTTTGTGTAACCTCCACGGCCCCTTTAGCCCCCCTGCCTTAGCAACCCAAGCACCCTCGAGAGTGTAATTCTGAGCCCAGCCCAAAGCGTCCAGGCAGGAGTCGTACTGACACCTCCGTCTCGGGGTCCCTTTACTGTGCGGTTTCCAGGCAACCATACTCGGGCCAGAAGCAACTTTGCCTCCTGCTGGGTCACCTGTTTCTAAGAGTCTCCGGGGAAGGATCAGGCAATTCCAGGACGTGGGTTTGCCCGACACCCATCCCGGTGTTGCAGCCTTCTCGTAACTCAAGGTTGGTTGGATGTGTGCCAACCTCTCCCCTCCCATGAACCAGTGGTCTGAGCCTCGACTCACATCTAGTCACTTCGCACTTTTGGCGTCCTTATTCAGAGAGCCATCCCAGAAATCTCCCGTTTTGGAGCAACAAAAACAATTACCATAGCTACTGGGTTGTACAGAAAGGATTTCTGGGAAATGTAGTTCTTTCCTCTAACGTGTGTGGATTCTTAGAGGAAAAGAACTATATTTCCCAGAAGTCTAAGGGCGAATAGTCCAGCTCCAAAATATGTCCCAGCTGCTTGGATTGTATTAGGTAAGAAGGTTCTGGGTCCCTTTTGCATACCTAACTCCCTGAATTTTGTTCATCTGGTCCTATTGTAAACTTGTGGGAGGACTTTTTTTTAAACACGCCTTTTTGCATGTGAAGGCATCTGGGCATAGTGATTTATGCGACGAGAGAGTGTAAATCTTTTTATTTTATAATTCTTTCAGATAAAAGATCTACTGACCATTGGAAAATATGTCACTGCAG
The DNA here is from genome assembly GCF_053883595.1 of Heterocephalus glaber. NCBI lineage: Eukaryota > Metazoa > Chordata > Mammalia > Rodentia > Bathyergidae > Heterocephalus > Heterocephalus glaber. The sequence continues at coordinate 25,250,118 of NW_028258151.1, read as the reverse complement.
ATGGTAACGGTCGGTAATAATATAGCCTTAATTCAACCAGGCTTCTCACTTATGAATTTTGATGGGCAAGTTTTTTTCTTTGGTCAGAAAGGCTGGCCGAAGAGATCCTGCCCCACTGGGGTTTTCCATTTTGATGTGAAGCATAACCATCTCAAACTGAAGCCTGCAATTTTCTCTAAAGATTCCTGCTACCTTCCTCCTCTTCGCTACCCAGCTACTTGCACGTTGAAAGGCAGCTTGGCGTCTGAGAAGTATGAATATATCATCCATGGAGGGAAAACACCAAACAATGAGCTTTCAGATAAGATGTATGTCATGTCTATTGTTTACAAGAACAACAAAAGAGTTACTTTCCGCTGCACGGAGAAAGACTTGGTAGGAGATGTTCCTGAAGCCAGATATGGTCATTCCATTGATGTGGTGTACAGTCGAGGGAAAAGTATGGGAGTGCTCTTTGGAGGACGGTCGTACATGCCTTCTACCCAAAGAACCACAGAAAAGTGGAATAGTGTAGCAGATTGCTTCCCCCATGTTTTCTTGGTGGATTTTGAATTTGGATGTGCTACATCGCATGTTCTTCCAGAACTTCAGGATGGACTATCTTTTCATGTCTCTATTGCCAAAAATGATACCGTTTATATTTTAGGAGGACATTCACTTGCCAGTAACATCCGCCCGGCCAACCTGTACAGAATAAGGGTTGATCTCCCCTTGGGAAGCCCAGCTGTGAATTGCACAGTCTTGCCAGGGGGAGTCTCTGTCTCCAGTGCAATCCTGACTCAAACTAACAGTGACGAATTTGTTATTGTTGGTGGCTATCAGCTTGAAAATCAAAAGAGAATGGTCTGCAACATTGTCTCTTTAGAAGATAACAAGATAAAAATCTGTGAGATGGAAACCCCAGATTGGACCCCAGATATTAAGCACAGCAAGATATGGTTTGGAAATAACATGGGGAATGGAACTGTTTTCCTTGGCATACCAGGAGACAATAAACAGGCTGTTTCTGAAGCATTCTATTTTTATATGTTGAAATGCTCTGAAGATGATATGAATGAAGATCAGAAAACATTCACAAACAGTCAGACATCAACAGAAGATCCAGGAGACTCTACTCCCTTTGAAGATTCAGAAGAATTTTGTTTCAGTGCAGAAGCGAATAGTTTTGATGGTGATGATGAATTTGACACCTATAATGAAGATGATGAAGAAGATGAGTCTGTGACAGGCTACTGGATAACATGCTGCCCTACTTGTGGCGTGGATATCAACACTTGGGTACCATTCTATTCAACTGAGCTCAACAAACCTGCCATGATTTATTGTTCTCATGGAGATGGCCACTGGGTTCATGCCCAATGCATGGATCTAGCAGAACGCACACTCATCCATTTGTCAGAAGGGAGCAACAAGTATTACTGTAATGAGCATGTGGCGGTAGCAAGAGCACTGCAAACTCCAAAAAGAGTCTTACCCTTAAAAAAGCCTCCAATGAAACCTGTCTGCAAAAAAGGCTCTGGGAAAGTCTTGACTCCTGCCAAAAAATCTTTTCTTAGAAGACTATTTGATTAGTTCAGCAAAAATTTTTTAAAAAACACTTTCAAGTGCATTGATTTTTTAAGCATATTTTTAAAATGATAAACATATTTCTCAATTTTTGTTTATTGAACATGCTCCTGTTTTCTTTTAGTTATGTGACAAGTGCTCGTGTTTTAAGGTATTGATAAATGCAGTCATTCTAGCACCTATACATTTTTAAAATCTTTTCCTTAGAGATATCTTAAATGATAATTTTTGTTTATTAGTACATGCTATACATATTGATCGCATTTGTCATAGGGAATTTGTACATGTACATAATATGTCTTAATTCTTTTTTTCCTATTTCCCTCCCCTCCCTTCAATCCTGCATCCCCTCTCCATTTACAAAAGCTTTGTTTCCATATTTTTCTTGCATTCTTTTTTAATCAAATGAGAATTTTGTCTGATTTTTTAAGAGATCATAAATAAGCAGTAATAATAATCAAAATATATTTCATTATGTAAAGGTATAAATTCTCAATTATCAGGGGCCAGGGATTTAGCTCAGTGGTTCCACCGCCTGCCTCAAAAGCATAAGGTCCCGAGTTTGATCCCCAGTACCAAACAAAAACAAAAAAAAATGAATGTCAGCATATTGTATACCTAAAATAAGCCAATAAAATTGATGAAAAATATATATATTTATATTACTTGTATCATTTTTAGTAGCAACATGTACAGCTGAACCCAAAGGAAGCTAATACAAAGGAATTAATTTCTGTGTGCAATATAACAATTTGGTAATTGTCCAGAAATTCAAACCAAAATTCCACACTAGTGCTCTTTATAAATCTTTAGCCTCTTGGCTAAATAAAAGTACTTATGTTTATATATAATCTCCACTGACATGAAGGAAAAAATAATCTACAACATATTTGGCATGTGTTTTTGAATTAAGGTAATTTGCTGCACTGTCCTCAGATATCCCCCCCTTATAATATGATAATTGATGATGTGTCAAAGCCAGCCAGTTGGTCCCGTTATTTGAATGAGCTTTCACGAGGAGAAAGAACACTAATGATATTGAGCATTCTGGGGAGAACAGATGAGTGAAAATATACTGAGAAATGACCAAATAAATCTCAAAGAGAAAATCCATATTGATTATTTCCTCAAAACAATAAAAGTTTCAAAATTTTTATGAAGAGAACAAGCAGGAGCTTGTAAATGGGGATTTTAAAATGTGTGCAATGTGTGTGTATCTAGTTAACTTGTGCAGTTTGCTATCAGCAAATATTACAAGACCACTGACTTTGCCAAGATTCAATTAGATTTGCTAGGCAAATCTTAATTTTGAGGCTTCAAGACTTCAGTTGATAATTAGATGAACTTAAAAATAAGTATCTTCTGTCCTGGAACATTTTTTCTGGGAAAATATTTCACTTTATCCTAAGCTATTCAGACATAGTCTCCCATTCATCATTCTTCACTGAAATTCCAGTGTTTAAGGTAGTATTACCAAACTTAGGAGCAGCATGAAATAACAGTAAATGAAACCCCAGAGTACAGGTTGTTTTCCAATGCCTGCAAGTCCCAGATACTGGAGTTGGACAAACCAAACCAAATCATGTTCTCTCGCCTTTGATAATGTTGCTTGATGAATATTCTCTTTGAATAATTTGTTGTAATGTTGATTTGAATTTTTGCTTCTATCACCTATGTGAGAATAATAAAATGTAGAAGTCTTCTGTTTTTATTGATTTGCTCAAATTAATATTATTTACAGTTACTCAAATAAAGGTAAAATTAAACTAACTTTTTCAGGATCACTACTTTGATTTCTTTTCTATTTGTAGGTAGAGAGCACATAACTTTGAAGTTAAAATATCTTACAGACCACAAAGGTAATATTTCCTCAAGAGGTACATATAGCCCCTTATCTTGATGTGTCTATAATGCCTAAAGAATTATTACCCTGGTTTTGTTTTCTACTAGATGAAATCAAGATGCAGTCATCTAAATGGTTCAGTTTTGAACTTACTGAGCTCCATAGTCAGACTCATATCTCACCATCATAGCCTATTTTAGGGTGCATGTGTGTGTAGAATGTTTTGATTTTACTGACAATACATTTGTGTAAAAATAGTTATTTTAAGTGGTCATCAATGAGCCTATCAAATAGGACTTTAAAATAGTGAAGCTTCTTTCTGGCAAATATATGCAAACATTCAAATGAGCTACTTTAGAAGAGTACACATTTATTCCAACAATATTGCCTTTGTCTAAAAACGTTCTAGAGGTTCACTTCCATCACCTTCAGAATCCATGCTTCATTCCTCTGAAGATGTTCAACAGTTGTCCTTCCTCTCTTAGAGATGGGTTTAATTTCTGGAAATGGTTAAATATCATTCAAAGCCTAATAGTATAAAACTAGGTATTACAGGGCTGGGGATTTAGCTCAGTGGTTTTGCTGCCTGCTGTGCAGTGCAAGGACTCGAGTTCGATCCCCGGTACCAAAAAAAAAAAAACTCGGCATTACCACTTGAAATCAAAAATGAAGCGTGAATATAAGTTAACACAATGGATTTCCAAATATGACTCATAAACAAGTTCTAAAGGTAAGCCCAAAAATTGTTTGCACAAGAGTGTAATTATAAACTGGACATGGTGGCGCACGCCTGTAATCCCAGCACTTGGGAGGCTGAGGTAGGAGGATCACCTGGAGTATGAGGTCAGCCTGAACTACATAAGCCTGAACTATATAGTGAGATCCTGTCTCAAAAAAAAGTGTAATAGTAGTATCAAAAAATAAGTACATTCCAGAGGTGATCATTTTAAAAGATTGTAAATATTTACAAATACAGGTGATTTCATTATGTTAGGAGAATGGAAAGAATAACAAAAATAGATTAGTTAGTCCTAAGGCCCTGGGGTAAGAGGAAGTTTGTAACATTTGAAGAAAGATGGCCAGTCTGGTTATTACATGATAAACAAATGGGAGCAGTAGGAGGGCCCAGGACCTCCAAAATTATCAGTAAAGTAATGTCACATTCTGCCCTTCCCCTATCAGAGAATAATTATAAAGGTCAAGCTGAAAATTACTCTCTGAACACTTACTGTTGTTATCTGAGTGTTCAAAAAATAGTTTCATTATTCTCTGTCACTGTAAAATAAATCCAAATGCTCTGGGTAAAACTCATCTGAGAAGAGGTTTAGTGCTATTTGCAAGAGATTTTGCAGTAATTAAAATAAGTAACCATAACAATTTCTAAGTAACAAATACAGAATCTAGGCTAGACACAATCAAGGACTACATAAAAATATTTTAGACGTGTTAAAAGAAGACAATCTAGTGGTCATGAATTATTGTTAGAAAGATGCTCAATGAAGCATACTAGTTTAAAATCACTGGTGAATCTCATATCTGTGATCTCATCTTATGTGGAAAGTTAAATTGTGAGATCAGACCTACTGGGAAGGATAAGTAATTGGAAATTGTTCTGTTCTTGGTAGGACCTTGTATCGACAAAACAAAGTGTATGAAGTTTATTGACGAGACAAACCTCTCATTTGGCATAATATAAATGGATCTGTTTTGACCCTTTCCCTCCAGACTTGCCTCTCAGACTCACTACTCTCTTCACACTCTGTGCTCAATCTCCAAAAATGCTGCATGGTAACACTTCTCGCGAGTACCCTTGGCGGTTTCAGACCCCAGGGCCTTTGATGAACCTGTTCCTTTTGCAGAGAATACCTTGCCACTTGCACTTTGCAGTTCCTGTTAATACCCTAGTCCATCTGGTCCATTCTGATTCACTATTTATATCCCAGGTTAGAGATTGTCTCCTCTAAAAAGGATTCTCTTAACCCCACTACCTCCTAAAAGTCTGTAATGCTTCCAAATTTCAGGCAACATACTCAGGAATGCAAGAAGTACAGCTGATTGTAATTTCCTATAATTCAGCTAACATTACATCATTCATTCCTTTTAGTGCATTCCTTTTAGTGCATTCTCGATCTTTTCTCCAAACTTTTCATCCAGGTTTCAAGGAGAAATATGATGCTGCTGAGCTGTCAGAATTGAGAGTGAGAAAGAGCAAAGAATCTGGTCCTCTGGTTTATCATATGTCCTCAGGCCCTTCTGCTATAGCATCTGCAACCCTAACTGGCTTGCTGTTATCAGGCCTCAAAGAGGGCTCTTGAATTTTACCTCAGTCTTAACCACCAAGCTTCATTAAGTCTAGTTTCTCTCTCTCTCTCTCTCTCTCTCTCTCTCTCTCTCTCTCTCTCTCTCTCTCTCTCTCTCTCTCTCTCTCTCTCTCTCTCCTTCTTTCATGCCTCTGGTGCACTCACGTTTTCATAAGGAGACCACTCTGCCCCTTCCTTCCCAGCTTGGTTACACTTCTCTCTATGGAACTACCTAGAACTTGCCTATTTCCATACTTTTCCTGGGCACATCATGCTGCTCTTGCAGCTTGCTGGACAACAGAATCTTCTGAATGTCACTAGCTAAACACATCTCCCCATCACCCCCCTGGATATTACTAAATCCAGAAGCCTTCTCAGGAAAGCAAGGTGCACGTCCTCTCTGTTCCGGACTCCCCTAAACTTATTTCTATTGTTCTGCCCAATTCCATAACTCAGTCCTAGATTCAGCGTACAAAGGCCCCTTTTCTCTTGGACCCACAATCTTTGTTCATTCCATCCTTTTCTTCTAACATCCTGTACAGAAACCTGACATGAGAACAGTTTATGGTTGTGCTAAGCACCTGATAAATATTGAACGAATGATGACATCATCAACTAGCTCTTAATCATGTAGTCTTCAAAATGTAATACTAGTGGTAATACATGCCTGTATTCCTAGAACTCTGGGAGGCTAAGGCTAGAAGATTGCAAGTTCCAGCCCAGCTTGAGCAACTTAGCAGTTTAACTAGAACTTGTCTCAATATTAAAAAAAAAATTTCTTTCTTTAAAAAGAGGTAGGAATGTAACTCTGTGCAAAGGCCCTGAGTTCTTTTCCCACTACCATAAAAAAGACTAAACAAATGTAATGCTGATAGTTTTAGGGTTTTTTTATATTTCTCCATGAAGCATAAACTTTTGAAAACCAAAGCCAAGATAAAAGGAAAAAGTAGAAGGAAAACAAGTCAAGTAGTATCTCAAAATATTATACCATGCAAAGTGCATCATGCCCTCCGTGACCACTGCAGCATATTGTAATGATTTCTCCTGTTACATCTAAACCAGAAAAAATACTGCTTACTAAGGGTGCTAAGTTTCTGACTCTTCTAAGCAACTATGAGTTCCATGAGAACTGGAATAAAAGCTTTGTAATTTCTATATATTGTGTCCACAACATAATGCGTGGCAAATTGTACACAAAGTGCTGCTGAAGTGAATTGAACTAGATTCCCTAGTTGCATCTGCCTTCCATTGTGAACAACCTATACTTTAGTAAAACACAATTACACTTTGCTACAATTGATATACTAATACTTATCTCTTCCTTCTCTAGACTCCTAATTCCATCATGGCAGAGATCTCGTTATTTATCTCTGAACCTTAAGTATCTAACAGACTTCAGAAAAAGAGTAAGAAAAATAAACTAAAGGTACCAGAGAGACAAAGGATATGCATGGAAACAAAGCCAACAAAACTCTGACATTACTGCATAAGAGAAAAGGAAAATAAATATTAGGGCAATTAACTCTAGATGCTACCGCACACAAAAAAAAATCCAGAACAATTGAGTAAATTGTCACAAGTTTATTTCTTGCTCATGCGAAGTCCAGTATAGGTGTTCTTATCAAGTGGTTCACTTGACTGGCTCTCCTCCAAGACATGTCTCAAGGAGCCAGCGTACTCCTGTTTGGCAAGTCTTCCATTTTTGTCTCCGTCATGTGTCCTTACCACTTCAGAAACAAAGAAAAGAAAAGGTAAACACTTTGGCCTGTATGTGAGAACATCATTTCCTCTGACATTCCTTTGGGAAAAACTAGTCCCATGACCCCATTAGATAAAAGGGGGCCAGAAAGTGTGTTTAGCTGTGTGTCCAATAAACGTGAAATAGATGTAGTGCTCATCTGGCCAGTCTCTGATACAATATATATATTTAAACAACTCAGAGGAAATAGTCCCATTTATCTTGAAGTCCTAATGAAAGGTACTAGTATAGCTCTGTTAAGCTAGAATCAAAACTACACATATATGCATTGCCACTATCCTTACTATCTTTCATTTCGAATATTTAAACAATGCCCTTACTAGTCGCCCTATCTCCAATCATCTGACTATGGACCTGTTGCCTAAGGCAGAGGACTGAGGGCCTGGGATCCTCTCGTAAAGAGATCCTCTGCTTCCTTCCTGCGACTCTCCGGCCCAGTAGGAAAGCAAGGGGTGAGGTGAGGCTGACTCAGCACCGAAAGTCTCCCCTGTGCGGCATAAGAAACCCAGACAATGAAAGTAAAGTAAAGCAGAAGTTTTACTGATAATATTCCAAAGGTGGAGGGAAGGGGTCTGCCGGAAGGGAAAAGCCCAACGTGAGGCTCTCCGCCTGATGTCCTTGCCTTCTCCATATTTATAGGGGGTAAGCTGATTGTCTAAAAATAACTATTTCTCGGATTGGTAGAGTCAGGGTCTTAGCTCCTGTTTCTGAGATGAGCCAAGGTTCACAGGAGCTATGGGCACACGGCAAAAAGTATGCAAAGGTCCCACAAAGGGCAGGCGTCCTCCAGTACATGGTATCCTGAGTAAGCATCTGGTTATCTCCATTACGCTCACCACCCAGGTCGTGCCCTGTGCTGCCTCTTCCTCCCTAAGTATCCCCACACTCCGATCCTGACTCTTCTGAAAACACAGCAATCATTCAAAAATAAAAACCTGATATTTATTCATGAAAACTCATAAATAGTTCCTTATTTCTTTGGGGGAAAAATCCAAATGCCTCAGTATGCCATAACATGTTTCTGTGCATCCCCTTTCACACATTCCCTTTGTACTTGATTCTCGATCAACACCAAACTTCCTCCAGTTGGAAAATCCTTCCCCTTGGTGAGTAGCTACCATACTTCAAGATTTAGTTCAATCTTGATGTTATCTATGACGTTTACAGCATGAACAGGGTGGAATCCTCACCTTTCTCCCTCAGCCACCTCTCTATGGCACCTATCAACTTACATAGCGATTATTTATACGCTGTCTCTTCTGTTTGACAATGGGCTCCATAAAAGAAAGAACAGTTTCTCTTTGACTCTGTGTCCTTAACAGAAAGTATAGTTTCTAGTGCATTTTTAGTTGTTCTATAGCTATTCACTGAATTGAAGTGAATTAAGTTCATGATATATAGACTTAAATAAATTCATTTATTCGGCTGTTGTCTTAAAGTTTTTCTGATTCTTTAATAACTGAGTGATGAGTTGTGGAACAGACTCTTTGTGTTCTAAATAGCATCTTGTTCAAATAGAATTTGGAAACCAAAAGTACAGCACAATTCACAGAAGGCAATGTTAAATTAAAATTTTCCTTTTTCTGGTGAAAAGAGTTCTTACTGGATTAAAATAGATTTCATGGTAAATTTAGATAGAACAGGCAGCCATTGTAATCCACAGTGACAAGAATTCCAAATTATTTATATGCCACCAAATCTCCTCTCTAGCATGAAACATTGCTGTTTGACTTGGAATTTACCATAGATGACATCACACTTTCCCAAACCTTATTGTGTCAGGAAACTCCTAATACTGTACACTGATTTCTAAGAGAACTAAATCTTCATCCTAGCTCCAGATAGCAATTCAAAAAATATATATTCAATTAAATCATATTTGCAATAATAAAAAAATTGCAAGAGCATTCTTTTTAAAAGGCTGATTAGTATATGTAGTTTAAAAAGAAAGATCTCCTGAAATCTGTGTCACAATTTCTCTATCACAAGGTTTCTTTGGGGTATCTACAAGAAAGCACTTATTAAAATTCCAAAGACCATGTGAAATATTATGAAACCTCCAAAATAAACAAAAAACAGGATCCCATCCTTAGGAAAATTAAAGTCCCATTGCAGAGAAGGGTCAGGGGAGAGGAGATAGGACAGGAGAGCAATAGAAAATAAAATAATACACTTGAAGTTGGATTGCTTATGTGGAGCAGGCCACCTACACAATAACAACTCCTTGGCCAGGAATTTAGCTCAGTGGTTTCACCGCCTGCTGCGCAAGCACAAGGACCCAAGTTCGATCCCCGGTACCAAAAAAAAAAAAATAACAACTCCTTAAAAAATACCTAGGGTATATTGATAAAATTAAGAAATCAGAGCTGGGCACTGTGGCACAGGCCTGTAATCTTAGCGCTTTGGGAGTCTGAGGCAAGGAGATCAGTAGTTCAAGTCTTAAATAACTTAGTAAGACCCTATCCTAAAATAAAAAGGGTCAAAATATCTGTTTTGTGGTATTGACCTCCACTGAAGAGATGCTGTGACTAAGATAATGGAAAAAGAAAAATAGATGGACAAGACAGGCAAAATGCATAGTTATAATTCAAAAGAGGAAAGATACTGTATATGTGAAAAAGATGGCTAAATCATTGGTTTTGAACTCCCCAAACTGTGAACTCCTTAAACACTAAAATGGAAAGATAGCTGTGTGGGACTGGCAGAGACCTCAATCAGACTTTCATACAGAAATACACAGGCCTTGAACTCCAAGTAAGTCATGATGCATATTTTGAAGGAAGAAATATGTTGTCATCATCAGAAATGGAAAAAAATTATCACACAAAGGTCAGGAGGGAATAAAAGGAAATTTCCATGAGAAAGCAAGAAAAAAGACAAGGGGAGAAATGCTGACTTCATGAGAAGATGAGGATATCAAGGACTGCAGAGCCTCCCTTCATCCCTTCCTCCCTAGGCTTGGACACATCTGAGAGAGTGAGACATATGAGTTCCTAGGCAATGGACCGTTGAAGTGAAGAAGAATGCTTAAAATTCTATCATCCCACTCTAATGCCATGCATAAGCCTTCTTAGACTGGGATAAAATCCCCCATACTTCACACCTTCCCACAGCACACCAATGAGCCCCACTCTGGCATGGTGTGCACTGCATCATCTGTACACCTCAAATTCAAACCAAACATGGTTTCCCTTTGCACTTAGGGTAAAGTCCACCAGGTCCTGCCTGACAAAGCCTCTGCCTGATTCTCCAAGTCATGCAGGCCCCACCCACTTTGTCCACCCCTACTCACTTGTGTTCCTTAAATTCCTAAGTACTTCTAATTGCTCTCCAACCTCAGAGTCTCCTTGCAGGTTAAATCTGCTTCAGGTCCATCACCCCAGGTAACTCATCCCCTAAGGCATCCATTCCTTCTTCACAGATGATTTCTTTGACTCCCCAGTTGAAATTCTATTGTCCTATTGTACTTCATACTGCACCTATTTTACTGACTGCTTCTGGTGCTTTTCCTTCATGACATCTACTAATAACCAAGCAATTATTAGTCTTATTACTGACTTGGTGTCTACCTTGCTTCCCTCTTTGCAAGCAGCATTGTCTATTCTGTTCACCACTGTCTCCAATGCGAAACACACATTGTTCAGGGAAGGCATCCTACCAATATTTGGCTGAATTGTTGGAAAGAATATCAGGAAAGATGCAAACCTTAGCTGGGCCTTCAAAGATAAAAACATGCTATGTTTTCAAAGGCAGGAGTAACAATCAAATTAAAACGCCAGATGTAGAAGGCCCCAGTTCTTCCAGGAATTAACCTGTTACTTGCTGGATTGGGGAGTGATCCAGGATTCTCGGGGAATGGAGTGGGGCTATCAGGGTAGTGTAGAAACACTTGAGCCTTGTGGCACAGGCTGTTTATCTACAAGTACAGATATATTTCAGTATTTTGCAAGAGAGGCAGTCAGTCTGAATTTCAATCCTGAGTGAAAGGGAACATGGAAGCCTCCAGCAAAGGGTGAAAAGGACCAAGTTGTACAAAGGTGAGCAGGATAGAGCTGGAGGGCAGAGTGCAGATGTGGTTCTATGGTTTTCTGGTTGAGTTACGCTTAGGTGATCTCACATGTAGTGTGGACATCATAGCAGTGCTCCAGTGCTCAAAGAAAATGTATGCAAAGTGTTTGTCATCCAAAAGAGTTTAGTAAGTAAATAAGGAGGGATGGAGGGGTTGAAGGGAGGGCAGGAAGAGGGGGAAAAAATAAGAACCAAGAGAGATTATGTAAAGGTGCAAATTTCCAATGATGCATGTCATTATATTGTATACCTAAAATATACCAATAAAATTAATTTTAAAAAGAGTTTGGTAAATGGAAGCTATGCATTATTATTATGTAAAACACTGAACAAAAGAATCTGAACTCTAGGTCATTTTGCTATCAACTAAGTGGTCCTGGACAGACAACAACAAAAATGTTGACCAAAATTTTAAGCATATAGGTAAAAGAATATCCCAGAGAAAGTCTATATTTTCATCAAATTCTCAAAGGATTTTTAAAAAATCAAAAGATTCACTATTCAAAGTCTACTTCCCTATAAGTTTCACGGAGATGAGAAGGGGATGTGGGGAAGGGGAGAGAGAGGGTTGGGAGGGGAATGGGAAGAAAAGATGATTAAGATGTGCTATGTGGAGCCGGGGATTTAGCTCAGTGGTTCTAGCACCTGCCTCACAAGCACAAGGTCCCGAGTTCGATCCCCAGTACCAAAAAACAAAAACAAAATAAGATGTGATATGTATATGTTCCAATTCCCCAAGTGTAAATGTAACTATTATGTATCACAAACATGTAGCAATGAATAAGTAAAAATGGTTTACTATTTATCTTAAGTATCTGGAGCCAAATGGTCTCATCCTACATTAAGATAAATTATACTCTTTATCATCAGGCTATTGCCCTCTCCTTCAAAGATCACTAAATTTATTTTGTATTTCCATCGAGGATAAATGTGCTCATTATTAAGTGCTGTACTCAATGCTATTAATATGCAACAATATAATAATAATAGAAATCACAACACCTACTCTTTTCAAATCTTAAGCTTTTATTTCAGATATTTCAACAAAATTGTTAACAATAATCATAACATGAATGATTGGAAATAAAAAATAAGTAAATATAAAAATAAGCAATGAAATTCATATTTCCTTTCATTTGAAAACTTTAACATGGAAATACAGGTCCCCTGTGTCAAATAAATCCATTGCATCCTGGTACCTGAACTTTCCCTAAAAGAAAAATAAGAAAGTTCTGGAAGCCATTCAACAAATTGCATGATTGTTTGTGAGAAAATAAAGTGAAGTGGCAGCCCACAAAGGGAAATATCTCACCAATAATCAACTCTGAGGTATATTAGATAAGTTCCTGTAGTCAAAGAGGGGAAACTGAAGTGGGTATAAAGTATCTACTCTTACTTAAAATCTCTTACTGGGGAAAGAACAGACCATCTGTCATACAATAACTGAAGACACACACGTGTACAACCAAAAACCACTTGTGTCCCAACGATGACTTGTTCCTCCCAACCACCTATAAATCCTGCCTCCTAGCTGTGTATAATCTGCATTCTGTTTGATGTAATACAAGACCCACACTTTAACCACAAAGAAAAATCTTTATCTTCATCTGTATTTTGTGAAAACAAATCAAGGCAATACTAAATTCCAGCTCACTTGGAAGAAAAAGACATTTTCCCCTCCTGCTCTGGTTATCTGGGCACATGCTTATTAATCCCAAGGTATTTCTTAACCTTACACTGATCATTCATCAGTTTTCATCAGTCATTATCACTGGTCCCTGCAGTGCACCCCAGTGGGTTGGCAAGACAATTTGTAGGAGAAGTTTTCAAGGGAGAAAAATGCATTGCACTGCTCAAGTCCTAGTCTGTATTTCAAAAAAAAAAAATGCTTCATTCAATGTAGTGAATTTCCCTGGAGTATGTAACTGCACTAGCAATGGGCATTGTTAAAAATAAAACTCAAATATAACACCAGGGTCCAGGATATTGCACTCTTAACAATGAGGGTAAAAAATAACCATAGGCAGAATTTCTACACAGTGAAATCCTGCAGCCAGATGTTCCTGGGGTTTATCAAAATGTGATCTGATTAGGGGATTATGGGGAAGGTTGTGTTATAAATCATGCTCTTAGTCACATGAAAGAGTTCATAAAATACTAGAAAAGGGGATTGTTTTTTTGAGACAGGGTCTCATTATGTAGTTCAAGCTGGCCTTGAGCTCACTATGTAGCCCAGGTTGGCTTCAAACTCACAGCAATCCTCCTGCCTCAGCCTCCCCAGGCCTGGGATTACAGGCGTGCGCCACCACGCCTGTCTAGAAAGGGGGAATTTAGTCTCAGAACATATTTACAGTGCTACCAATTGAGCAACAGAGTGGAAATGGAGGGAAGAATCTACAAATCATCACCAGAATGCTTCAGGGAGTGTGATTACCTGAATTTAGCTGTTTACTGGTGCAGAGACATGCTGTAAGGATTAATCAGGATAAAGGAAAGCAGTGACTTAGAAGCCCTTTCATCTCCAAAATGCAAAACAAAGAGTTTTCAAGGAAAGTAATATTAAAATATGTTTATGTTTTGACAACCAAATTATGAATGTCTTTGATACTCTGCATATAAAAGGCAAAGAGAACTGCTGTATTTTTAAAGAAAAAAAACCCAGTTCAGTCTCTGCAAATCATCAAATGCACACCACTTAGGATAATGTCACTGATGCACATTTGACAACTAAATTACAAAGCTCTTTGATATACTGTGTATGAAGAGTGGCAATTATGGCCAATAAAATCAAAGGAAGAAAAAACTAATTAACACTAACATATCATTATGACTCACTAGCATATAAAATCCCATGCCTGCTCTAAATTGCTAGCAACTTGCAAATCCCAAATTCCTAAGGATACAGACAATAGTTTTCAAATAACTGGAGCCACCCACCAGAGGTTTTATGGATTCTGGAGGTTTAGCACTTTCTTCTATCAAAATGCCAAAAATATACAAATGACTGAAAAATTCACCCAACTCTGCCCCCAAAAGATGTAATCTCAAGGCTACAAACTGTAGTGATTAGTTATGGATCCTAAATAAGTTCTGATACTATCTTAAAAACAAAGAAAGTTATTAATTTTTATGGCATAAAGAGCATGAATTTTAGAGACAAAAGCCTGGATTCAAATTCAAAATTAGATATTTATCATCCCTATAATTTGGGGCATGTCATTTAACCCTCCATCATTGGGATAATAAACCTACCCCAGAGAGTGGTGAGGTAAAATGAATGTAAAAAAATTCCAAACATGCCAGGTAAGGTGGTGAACACCTGTAGCCTCAGCTATTCAAGAGGCTGAGGCAGAAGGAAGTTCAAGTTCAATACCAGCCTGGACAACTTAGTGAGGCTCTGGCTAAAAATTTAAAAAAAAAAAAAATAGAAAAGGACAGGATGTGTACCTCAGTGGTACAGCACTTGCCTAGCATTTGCAAGTCCACGGGTTCAAATCCCAGTACCGTAAAAAGAAAAGAAAATTTTCAAAAGTAACAAAAAATAAACAATGTACAAATGTTAATTCTTCCATTGAATTATGAGTAATTTCTATCTAAATTTAAAATTGCAAATTTACCAGCTACTATAATTTGAATAAATTGAAAGTAAACTAATCATTATTGAATGAATGACATAGAGGGGAGGACTCTTAAGAAACCTGGATTTAGCCGGAGATTTAGCTCAGTGGTTCCGGCACCTGCCTCGCAAGTGCAAAGACCCAAGTTCGATCCCCGGTACCAAAAAAAAAAGAAACCTGGATTTAATAAAATTGACCAAGTCTTATGTAGAGAAAATCTGATATTTTCATCAGCAAGACGTTAAATCTGTTTTTAGACAGTGAGCACATTAGGATTTGTAAAAGTCTCTGTGACCTGGCAATTGCACGGGAAAACATTTACATATTCTAAACTATTTGAAATAAAAAAATAATAATAAACTTGGCTACTGATAGCTAAATGAAGTGAAAATGTATTATTGGAAGATTTAATAGCTAGCTCTAGCAAGCAGGAGTATTCTCCAGCTTCATTACTGAAAGATTCATGACAGCAAATGACCTCCTACACTCTGAAGGTAACAGTAGAGATATCATTGAAACCTAGAAAAGGGCTGATTTTCCAAAACTTTTCCTCGTGTGGGGTATTTTTGCATAAATGTACCAAATGAGAAAAGGCACTGAGAACACTGTGTAAAGGTTTTTGTGCCTTACAAATGTTTGCTATTGTTAGAAAAACCTAAAAGACTTTTCTGAATCTTATAGACTAAGATATGTGAAATTGATAAAATAAAGAATCCTACCAAAAAATGAAGTAGAAAAAAAACTTGCTATATCTTAATACAAAATATAATAATTTGAAAGGAATAAAAGAAAACTGCAAGACAAATTCCTTTCCTGGCCTCACTGGCTGTTCTTTGACAACCTGGGCTTTGATTTTTACAACGCTCCATCTTGTTCACACACACATCTTTGCTCATCTCTGGTCCCCGCCCCGCTGTTGCTCCTGTTCTAAGTTATTGAGCTTTCAAATAACTGATTTCTCCTGTTGCTTTCCTGAATGCGCTAAGCAGCTCAGGCAATCAGCTCATCAGTTATCCATTCCTGACATGGTTACAGCACCTGTCGCCTCTCCCTCCAACCTGCCACCTCTCAGGTGGTGAAGCCCCACACACAGTAGTGAAGGGTGCTTAAGAGAAGACCGGAATGCAACCTAAGAGAAAACTCATCTGCAAAAACCAGCTCATAAGTAGCTTCCCTACTTAAAACTCCATTGAATCTTGGCTTTCCAGAGAGTCCTCTATGCCTAATGGGTCGTCTAAGGTTGCGTTTGAGCTTGCGTTAAACCCAGAGTTCTTTAATGCATTGTGAGCATTCATAAACTTCTGGAGGTATTTGGAGGTGTATAACCAGTGATGTTTCAGGACATCTTCCATCTCATAGCACTTGGACTGCCTGGCATTCATTTTCCTGAAGCGCCTGAACAGTTTGTTGCCAGATTCATTTCCCTCACTTGCCCATGCCCCAATGGAGCCATCCCTCTCAATAATTTCAGGGACATGTGCCAAGGTTTTGTGAAAATAATTGGTAATTTTGCCTTCGTATCTGTACTTGAACTTGGTGGAGAGAAGCTCAGCGAAACGCTGGGAATTGAAACTGTACTGGCAGAGGGAGTCTGGGCACTCCTTAGCAGGACTTGTGGAGCGCCACACGGGTTTCATCTTCAGGTACAGGTCCATCAGCTCCCTGAGAGCTTCGTGCCTCTCCACAGAAGGAATTAACTCACAAACTGCCTCCACAGTCTCTTTAGTCATGAGCTTCCTGGCAAAGTTGCCGTTCATCCTCATGATTGGTTTCAAGTTCATCTTCTTCCGGAGATGCTTGTCCAGTGTGGCCTGCCATCTTTTCCTTTCCTCTTTGGAGGCATTGGAATTTTTGTATACCTCCCCTATCTCGAGCTGGAAAATCTTGTAGAATTCAGCTGCATTGCCGATGTCACAGTGGAGAGCATCTATGGAAGGGACTGTCTCAATGAAGGGTTTGGCTGAGACTCCTTTCACTCGATCTCGTAGCTCTTCCACTGACTCGTGGTACGGGTTGGAACGCCAGACCTCGTAGCGCTCCAGGTTCTCAGTGTGGCTTCTGGTTATAGAGTGGAAAACAAGATTTTGAGAGGCTTCCAGGCGAGTGGCATCACAAAGAGTACAAATGTAGACTGAGCCAGAAGCTTCGAGGCCTTCCACTTCCCGGACAAGTTTTTCATCATAGCCAGTGCCCCTGAAGAGGAACTTGAAGGTCCTGAGGATGCCTCCCATCTCCAGCAGCAATTCACTGCTCTTCATGGCCTCCCTCTCAGCGATAAGAGGACTCAGGATGGCAGTCAGGGTCTCGTGGTCAGACTCATCAGCCAGCATAAGGCACAATGGCTTGCAACACAGTTCAGAATTAGGCTTGGCTTCCTCAAACACCTTCACACTCTGGGAGCCATGTGCTATGGTAATTCTCATGACCGTGAATGAGAAACGAACTGCCTTTTCTGGAACTGCTGGTCCACTCCCGTGCTTCTCACTCACATCCCCCATCCCATCACAAGACTCCTTGACCACCACAGTGAAGGGGCCGTTTAGGTAGTCATCGAGATCTTGGGCCCTCATGCCTTCCAAGATGTCTTCTTCCATGTCCATCAAAGCCGACACCAAAGCCGCATCATAGCGGAACCTCTTGGCAATGGTGTCCACTGGGTAATCGTCCACAGAGGAGGAAAGCCCAGACAGCCCATCAATAATGCCAACATCAGTGTTGGAAGAAACATTCTTCAGAGGTGGTTGCCACTCAAAGGGGTGGTAACCTGGCAGAAGAACCTTCTCAGCATTCCGAAGGGCATGCAAAGGCTGAAAAATCTGGCGCCCTGTGATGGCTTTCACCGTCCTGTACATCTTGTGGTACTGACTGCAGCTGAGGAAGGTGTTGATGCGAATGGCCAAGCAGACAGCGGGCTGCAAGCCAGAGCCTCGTCCCTGCATGATGGCCTCCAGCTCATCAGCTTGTCTGTGCTCATTCCTCGCCCTCAAGGCCAGCAAGAACAAGGTCAGGCACACCGACTTCACATCTCCTCCTTCTTCTTTGTCAGCAAAAGCTTTGACTTGTATCTTAAGCTCCCTCAGCCGGTGCTTCTGAGCTCTCCGGGTCAGTGACAGCAGATGTTGGCGGGGCCGGCCCCCTTTATTAATATGTACAAAAGTCTCTTTGGATTCCTTGTGGCTTGAGACATGTTGATTATATTTTTCCAAGCTGACTTCCTCGCTGCACTCTTTTGCTGGGCATTTCACCATCAGAGAATTCAGGATGCTCAGAAAGGACTTCACTGGACTCTCCAGGTCGGTGGGGAAGCATGGATAGCGGCAAGAGGGGCAGTAGCTGCCCATGACTTTGAGGCACCTAAGGATGCAGATTCTGCAAAACACATGTTTACAGGTGGTCTCCACAGGATCAGCCAGGATGTGCTCACAAATCTGGCAGGAGATGGATTTCACGAAGTGTGTGGGGAAGTCCACTGCCAGGAGCTTGGTGCTAAGATGTATCTTACTACAGCTGGCAATCTTCTTCATGGCTTCACTGCTGCTGCTGCTGATCCTTGCCTGAGCTCTCCTCTTGCGCTGATGGGTTCGTTTGGCTCGGACAAGCATAGTTTTGAATTTTTTGCTGAGCTGTATATCTGGATGATGTCTCTTCCTCTTGAGTCCCTGGCAGGCCATCTGGCAGATGTCACAGGATGATGTGTGTGGGTGCCACTCCATAGTTGCATTCCTGGGGAAGTAAACCTCACATGGGGCCCCACTAAATTTCCTGTGCATGATGCTCCAGCAGTTATGGCAGAACTCGGTAGGGTGGATCGAGTCAACATCTGTCTTCACATCAATCCAGAAAACTCTGGCAATGAGGTCTGGCCAGGAAGTGGCTCTCTTCTCCTTCTTTCTTAAAAGGACTTGGGTTTTAGCATCCACAGGCCCATGGACTGGGTATCTCCTGTTGTACTCATCAGTTTTGAAAGAACTCCCACAGATGCGGCAGAAGTGTCGAAGGTTGGCTTGGTGAATTGCTTTGTCTCTTGCTTTCCCATCATCAAGAGATTTCTTTGAAAACTTGGGATGGGGCTTCAACGTTGGTTGAGTCAGGACTGGCTTCTGGCCACCAGGTTTGTCCAGGACCGTTGGAGATTGCTCTAGAGAGGGTTTCCCCTCACAGGAATCCTTTTCCTTTTGAGCTTCTCCAGGGGCCTTTTCAAAAGATCTCACTCTGAATAGCTTAAATTTCCACTCGGAAAACTTAATATGTGGATGCTGAATTTCATCAGGGGCAGAACTGAGCCCCAAGGTGGATGGCAAGGAGACAGCCATGCTGGCTGAGGTACCTGGGGACAGTGAAAACAAGTCAAGTTAGGGAAAATGTATCTTGTAAGTAATAAAATTTATGATTCATTTATTCATTCATTATTTCTAAACGTTATTTATTAAATCTCCCATTTTAATATACAATGTTAGATGCTGGTCATATGGTAACGAATGGTCATTCAATGTTCTGACAGTACTTAGGGTCATTTATACCATGTGCATATATAATTTTAAATACTATATATATATGTAAAATTTTATTCCTTTTTCACAAAAACCTTAAGATCTTTAAAGACAAAATCTTTGAGTGATTCATCTTTTTCTTTCCAGTGTTCCTAGTACACATTAAGAGCTCAGTAGGCATCTGTGAGTAAATGCAAATATAAACTGGCTACTAAATCCAGAGAAAAGCAGTATTTTCCACATTGTATTAGCCTCATTCTACTAGCTGGATAATATATTTCTAGCCTTTTAAAGCAGTCTTCTGGAAGGTTGGTTGTTTATTTCTTCCAAACTGGTCATAAAGGGATGATAAAGCTACAAACCCAAAGAAACTAATTACTCACTACTTGAGAGGATGAAGTGAATTTTGAGCTTTATGGATGCAAACTAATAATAAGTATCATGGATAGTAATTATGCTTACAATTTTAACTAGTGAATGCTGCTGTAAATTATAACGCCATGTCTACATTAGAAACAAAAACCACAGAGCTCTTTCAATGTGCAACAAGCCATAGTGTGCATATTCTAAAAGGCTGACTGAATTTAAGATGAAAAATTCAAGTGGATTCAGGTAAAACTCAGCATGGGTCATCCTGAAAGTCATTGCCAGTCAGTGGTCATTAGTACTAGAGTGTATAATGAGAAAAGGTGGAAGAAATTTTTTTCTTCTGGTAAGAAATTACATATGCCAGGAAATCCTACCCATTTGGGCTGTAACACAGGCCTCAGTAGGAATGTAAAAATAAGTTTGACAATGCCATCTTGATATTATTTGGACCTAATTAGATCAATTATCCCCAAAATACTTAACATACAGTTGGAAAGACAACAACTGTATTTTCAACATAATTATATTAAAATTATATATATTATATAATAGGTATTATATATATGTGTGTGTGTGTGTATATATATATATACCATCCCATCTATATCTCTCAAGTTTGTTTAGGTTAACTGTTTTGACCCACCAGTTGTATCATGCAACATATGTTTTTTCCATGTGTTTTTAATTAACCAAATCAATGATATTTTTATTGTCACATAATCATGGAAAGAAATCTCAAATGAACACACTTGGACCAGGAGCAGGACTTGGGGGGGCTGAGAAGGAGCACAGGTGGCAAGGACTAGTCCCGATTGCTGCTGCCAAATGCCTTTGTGGGTCTCCTCTTTAAACTCCCAAGGTTCATTCCATCTTGTGCTTCAGAGATGGGTGCTTTTCATAAAAATTTAAAACAAATTTCTAAGACTTGGTTAAAAAGGGAAATTCTCTTAGACTGTTCATTATGCAGGACTGAATAAGAGATAAACCATCCCAAAAAATTTCAAAGGTCACAGTAACCTCGAAAGTATTTCAAATGTAGCTCCACGAACGCCTTGAAGTTGTTTTTCATTCAGTTATGCTTCTTAGCTCTCTCCTGGG
Organism: Heterocephalus glaber; assembly: GCF_053883595.1. Classification (NCBI taxonomy): domain Eukaryota; kingdom Metazoa; phylum Chordata; class Mammalia; order Rodentia; family Bathyergidae; genus Heterocephalus; species Heterocephalus glaber. Next base: position 25,229,008 of record NW_028258151.1, on the reverse strand, counting down.
GCAGGTTAGGCCATCCCTGCTGCCCCTGCCTCTATGGCTTGACCTCAACCCCAAATGCCTTTTTAATTCCTTTAGCATTTCACTTCCCAGCTTTTCTCCAAACCACTTTGTCTTGGCCTTTCAAGACAATGTTTCCAGTAGTTATTTAAAAAATAAACAGAGTGCATGACCTCCATGGAGCTCATCAAGTTAAATACTGATTTTTCACACTGAGTAAATCAACTGCATGTACAGGCACCCTAGAATAATCCCCCTTCCGACTTATTCCTCCTTCGACTCCCACTGGCCTGAAATATCATGCTGAAATCAACCAAAACACATCTATTTAAATATTCCCCTAAAAAGAGTACCACTACCAAGTAGTTATTAGTCATTGATATCCAAATGAAGTGTATATTAGATTGTTTTCCAACTCAACTGGTAAATGTTTTTCCAAACTAGAACCAAACAGGGGGTGGGAAGAATGTGCCACAATTTTAGGGAATATATACTAAAATGCTGATTATGCTACATCCACATGTTTTATATTTTTTTCATTCTTAGTTGTAATTTTCACCCATTAAAATAAAATATTACTTTTGGAAGAAGATAGGACTTTTAAAAATCAAATTTAGTGAGATATTTTTAGCTATCCAATTAGCAAACATTAAAACTATTGAAATTACTAAGCAACAATGAAAGCATGAAGAAATTAAAATATCTTCATAGATTGTTAGGAGGAGTGTGAATTGATATGAAATGTCTAGTAGACATTTTAGCAATGTCTTCTAAAAATTACATTATATCATCTTTGTTACAACTAATCTCCTTTTGGAAAGATATTCTATAGAAATATTCCTACAAGTACACAGTAATATTTATATGAAGACAGAGATTTGTTTGAAAATTTGTTACTTTTAAAAATAGGAAATAACTACCAAAAGTCATTATTAAATAAACTGTAGTCAAAACATACAATGGAAAACACAGAAAATTGATTGTTTATATTTATTGGTATATATGTGCAATTTCTATATGAATCAATGGCACAGAAAGATGTCCACATCAAAAAGCAGAGGACACCCAAACAACAGTAAGAAGTTAAGTCCCATTTATGCATATTTGTATATGCATGAACTTCTAGAAATTCTAGAAGGATGTACACTAAAATCCAAATCGTGTTTAAGTTCTGAAAAATGAAAATATCATGCTAAGAGGATTATTTAAATTCATTTTTGTTTCATGAACTTCTTACAAAACAAATGTTTTGAATTTTCTGATCATTTTGGACAAAACTATTTTAAAGACTAGATTTATATGTACCAATAGTCACTTTTTCCTTATTTCTTTTTATATTTCCTCCAGAAAATTTAAGACCTGCCTAAGTCTTAAGTATCACCACTATCTTTGCCTAATCTCTCTTTTCTGTTAAACAGAAAGAGGGCTAAAACATGAACCTGTGGAAAGCATGAAGTCAGGACTATGAAAAAATTATCTTGCATTCATCTTTTGACACTCAGAAATAGTGTGAAGGCTTGATCTCCTCCCTTGTAACAAAAGGTCTCCAACCTCAGTAGACCAACCTCAGAATCTAAAAGGCTGGTGTGGGTTCAGTCCAATCCCTGACAGTCACTATCCTCTCAGCTTTGCCATCATCTGCCGCCACAGCTGCAATGGTCCCTCCCTCCACAAGGCATGGATTCTTGTCTCCAAAGCAGCCCAAGGGAAGCTTGGACAAGGCAACAACTGTAGTTCATAGTGAGAGTTATTATCAGTTACTTCAGCAAGCTGGGCTTCACAGGAGTAACCCCACCCCTTCCATCCCAGCCCCCTACCCTATTACATATACATTCTACTACTTCACTCATCATCTCCTGTCTTAGCATCTACAACTTCATCTACACAACTTCAGAGTGACCAGGTGTGCCCAAGTGTGACTTCTCTTGGTTATCCTGGTCCCACTGATTCATTCATTCACTCCTCAAATTATTACCTGTTCTTTGCTATGCACGAGGCATCAAAACATTGATAGCATCAAAGTTCTTTTTGTAAGTCACAGACATCCACAGAATGACCTGATTATTCTTACCCTTCCTGCAGGCGATTTTTTCCTTGAGTCACTTCAGAAAGATACAATGCCTGATCAGAAATCCAGACTCAAGAACATGACCTCAAAACAGAGTCTCTACTATCACTGTTCTCAAAACTAATATGAATCAGAATCACTATAAAGATTGTCTCCCCCCTCCCCCCAAAAATGGAGAGCATCAGCTCCCAGAGAGTCTGATTGTCTGGGATGAAGTCCAGAAACTGCATTTCTAAAACAATCATTCCAGTAATCCTGATTTCTGAGTGGCACACAGGTCACATTTGGAGAAACATTCACCTTATACTTAGTCCAACCAAGTTCAGGAAATGCCACCAAACACTGGCAGTATCTGAAAAAACAAAAGACCACATTTCCTTCCACCACAGAATTCCTTTGCTCCTGATTATTTTCTTGTCTGGACTTATAGTATTTCTTTCCAAGAGTCTCACATCTTTCCCTCTGCTGATTCATTTACACATTCATTCAAGAAGCTTCTCTTACACCCTTCTTCTGCCAACAGTATTCATTTGTAGTAATTCAGATATACTGCATTGTTTTCTATGAGCCTTTAGTGTCTTTGAACTCACCCTCTTGTACCTTTTCTATTTTCATACATTAGGAAGAAAACCAAAATTGATGTCAGCTTCCCTCATCCCCTCCCCTCACCGCCCTCAAGGAAAAAAGCTCAAGTACTTCTGATCAGAAACATAAAAATGTAATAAATAGTTTGGCTGAGGACATGAAAAGTGCAAGTGTTACCTTACTCAGCAAGCTGTCTGGCCAAAGTGTTGGGATGTCTGCGATGTGGTTGATATTAACACCAAAGAGAAGCCAAAGTGTGCTCTCCCTCCACTTTCTCCTTGTTTTCTGGTCCCTCTGAATGCTGCTGTGTTATTTATCAACCTGCACTGTCCTTCCCAGCCTCCCCCACCACAGAGAGCTAACCACAAGGGATGGCAGCCAATCACAAGCCAGAAGCCCCCAGCTCCAGCCTGCACCTGGCTCTTCAGGAAGTTTTGCTGGAGGACCTGAGTGTTCAGCCATGCCTGGGTACATCCTGGAGCCCTGGCTGTCTGTTCATGCCTCAAGAGTTTGCGTTAGAAATGATCTTGCCAATGTAAACTCTGGCTTCCACCTGGGTTCTTACAGCTCCGCGCCTCTGTTTCTCTATCTGTGCAATGGAAATATCTTTGAGTATATACCTCAAGAAGTCAAAGAGGTTATGTAGTCAGAGTTTTTATAGGAAAATACTGAAAACGGTACCTGTCTATTAGTAGATGCTTATCAAATACTAATAATGCTTATGAATTTTTATTATTATTTTCAAATGGTATACAAAGAATCCAAGAACACTTCCATTTGGTCAATCTTTGGTCAGGGAAGGTGGATGCTCCTTGAAACTAAAGTAAGTTTAAGCATGACTAGAGATTTGAAGGTAACAGACTGACATTTAAATCTTGACTCAACTCTTAATGCGTTACTTAAACTTTATAAGCTTCTTTTCATCTACAACTCAGGATTGATCATTTTAGTTCTTGTTATTGAGAGCAATGGGCCAGGCTTCTGCGTGCTTTACACACCATTTAATTCTCACAATAATCATATGCATTTGATATCATTATCTCTAAATGAACAAACAGAAGTTTCAAGCAATGGAGGTGATTTTCTATGGTCATACAGCCACTAAGCAGTGAAGGTAGTGTGGGATTACAAAGCCCACATTCTTCATCACTCTTTAAAAGAAGAAGAATAAATGCCCCTTTGTATAATAGCCTGAAGATAACTCAAAAATAAATATGTGTGTGCATGGCACTGCCTGTTTCAAATCTTCTTTGTAATTTTTTTATTTCCAAAGTACTTTAGTGTTTATCCAATAAGTGAGAGACTGCCTTGTTCATTTAACTCTCAGTGAAACCTGTCAAGCAGGCAGATGGAAGGATTTCCTTGTTCTGTGCTGCCCTTGTTAGACACTTCTCTTACATCCCCAGTCCTCTGCACTTGGATCTATCCAAACACACAACAGTCATGGGGACATAGCTCCTGCCCACTAGATTAATGTATGCCGGAAACCACTATGGTACAGTCATATTGGAAGAGAAGAGAAACTGGCCTATAGCCTCTAGAAACCTTAATGTGTTTATGCCAAGGGGATGGAGCCTTTGTCTCAAGTTTGTATCTCAGGCTTCATTGTGAGACTAGGCAGGTGAGAGCTAAGAATTTCCAAAGATAATTATCATGCTCAACAGGGACCCCAGGAAGCAGCTTTCATGGCTTTCTGTCCTCCTCATACAATGGGTTCACATACAGAGGAGTCATGATGTAACTTATATGGAGGCAGAAGCCCTTTTCATCCATCGTCCTGCTCTTCAAGAGCCTGCATCTCCAGTGAACTCACAGAAAGGAAAAGAAAGGGCCAGATGTTCATGCTTCACCTTGAAAGAAAGAGGAAAACAACATTAACTCCCAGAATTGGGACAAAACAACAAGTGCAAGCTTCTAACAATTGGGCTTCAGTTTTACATCTTCACTTAGAAATTAAGTCCTTAAGTGACTGAACAGTCCTTGTTTGCCCTGGACTTGCCTGGGTTTAGTACTGAAAGTCCCAGGCAAAAAGAGTTAATTGGTCACTCAGCTCCAACCAGATTGGAAAATTTATCTGAGCTCATATGATCAGAAATGAGATCCTTTGCAGGTTAAATAAACCAATCAAAGAAAATACATCAGGCCATTGGGAGTCAAGGATGCAAGGGTCCGACTGGAAAACTGGAAGAGCATTTTCTTTTTGTACCACATGTACCACAAAGCATTGTCTTGCTTAATTTTTCCTCAATAATATGTTTCTTTTATTAGCAGGGGAAACTCACCAGATTTACAAATAAAATTATCCATAATGAAATTTCTTTTTCTTCCATAATGAATTTTAAATGAGACAAAATAAAATATTGGGTGCATAAAGCTACAGTCTTCGATTTTCTTTTAAGAAAGTCTAGATTTGTATGTATCAGTTTCTCTCAAGGCATATTTCCATGTTCTTCCCCATTTTATCTGTGTGCCTCTCCTCTGAACAATTAAAATTACGTCTCTGCTATTTGTCCCCTACTGAGAGCTGAAACTTTCTTCAGGAATCACGTGAAAAAAACAAACTGAGCAAAGGACTTCTGTCCCTTTGCCTAGGTACTAAAATTCTACCACTATGCTTTCAAATATTCTCTGTGCAACAAGCCCACCTGCAGCAATCCTTGACTTTCATCATAAAATAGCAAAGTCAGAGCTGCCGAGGATTTTTCTCTGTTGTTCCAAGCAAATTAAAAATAAAACAGTGCTGACAGGTGTTGGCCAAATTTTGCAGGAGGCAAAGAATGCAAAGGGCAAACTACAGCCTGGACAATGACAGGGTCTGCCTTTCAGCACAACCCTCCAGCTGAGTGATAAGCAGTGGTTAATCCGGGAAGTGCCAATAGGCCCTTCCCTGGCTGGGCTCCTCCAGGCCCACACTTCCCGCTGCCTCTCCTTTCACCTGCTCCTCCATCCATGCCCCAACCCTCCTTCAAAAGTTGCCTTCACTTATTCCCTGTAGCTCCCCAAAGGCCCTTTTAAAAGACCTTTTCAAATTCAATTTCTTCCCATACAGCAATGAGCTCCAGTTGCTGATCTCAGTCAAAATCTACTCCTCCAGCCCTGTGGTCTGTGTGTGTGAACACTGCATTTTGTGCTGTTATCATAATCCAGCAGATGCTGTTTGCTGACATTGCGATTACATATATAAACATATATCTATACATCTCCAAAGAGCAAAATTCTTGTCTTCTAGCATCAGCATATCGAAAGCCAGGGCTAGAAGGGAACTTAGAGGTTATCTGGCCCAGCGGATGCATTTTGCAGGTGAGAAACAGTCCCTGAAGGGTAAAGTGTCCCATTCAATGTCACAGGAAAGAATTAGTAGCAGAAGTAGCATTTCAAGCAAGGTTTCTGGGGCCCCAGGATGTGATTCTTTCCAGTACACTGTAAAAGGAGTGCCCCTCCCTTTCTCGCTCCCAATGCCATCTTGCCTCAGTATAGCCTGGAAAGGAACTCAAGTTGGTAACGGAGCAGAGCCTTAGCAGGTCATGGCTAGATCAAAGCTTTGGCTAATCTCACAAACACACCACATGCCACTGGCAGGGAAGAGACAGTATCTCCTTTCACTCATTTCCCTCCCCCACTTCCTCAGCCTTTAAAATTGCTTTGTAATTAACTCAATGTGGATTATCCCTGTTAGTAAATTTTCTAATGCGTTATTAATTACTCTAAACGTCAGCTGCAGCTCATTGCCAGCAAATTCAGGAGGGCTGCTGTGTGCTTTCCAAGGTTGGCTAAGCTGTTTTCTAAACAACTAGTGCCACCGTGTGGGCAAAACAGTCCACATCCTTGAGGAATCAGAAAAAGCCATCACAAAAATTCTCAAAAAGTTGATTGAATTCATGAAGAACATACATTTGCTGGTTAAGAACATACATTTGCTTCTCTTCTCTTCTCTTCTGCCTTTGTCTCAGCCTTTTTAACCTTTACCTATCCCCTCCACTGTGATCTGCCTCTTTATGACTTCCTCGTAATTTCTATGACTATGAAACAGCACCAAAAGCTTAAGAAGTCAAAGTACTTTGTCCAAGAGACCACACCAAGTTAACTCCAGTCTTCCAGTAAAGTCAAGGGTCCAACGTGTGACATCTTCCTCGATGTCTTGCTACTGCTAACTATTCCTTTCTTTAAAAAAAAAAAAAAAGTGCCTTCTCTTCATTCCTCAAATAAGTGAAGATGTGAGGACCATATCTTCATGAGGGAGTATGGGCACCTAAGCAGTGATGGCCAGAATATGAGTCTATAAGACACCTAATTTGGAAATACGTTCCATCTCCAAATCCAACAGAAGAAAAACATTTCTTTGCTCCCTCATCCTATTTAGCTGCAGAGGGTCTAAGAATGAGTTCAAACACTGATGTAGGTTGAGTTTAATCTAAAAGTTTCAGGGCCATGTCTGGAGAATAAGCTTTCTCAAGTCTAGAGGCTACATGATGCCATGAATGCCTAATTGCAAGGCAGCAATGGATGTTTTTACAAAAAGCCAAACTGGACAACTGCTCCAAGCTCTATACATTAGAGGATCCCAAACTTTCACAATAATTTTTATAGGGTGAGAAAGTAAAGGAGCTTTAACAATGTTCAACAATATTTCTATCTATAGCTACTACATGGCTTTGTTTTCTATAGAATAAGAATAATTCCTAATGGTTTCTTAAATTTTAACTAAAAACTACATGCTCTTTGAACTTACAAATAGTGGTTCTGGAGGAAGATGGAAAAGTAGAATCAACTTGATTATTTTTGTGAAAAACTGTGCCATTGAATTTGTGAAATGCTTTTCAAAAAATAGTATATAACTTACTGTATGATTTAAATGCTTGTAACACTACAAAAATTTTCCTGGAATATTCTTCATACCCAAAAGAGTACAATTTCAAAATACAGAGAAAATCTCACTTTTCTATGATCAATATAAAAGAGATAACTCTCTATTTCTCCACCAGGAATAGCTACATGTAGTGTAGGTTCCACATATTTAATATAAAAATCAAATATCCAAAATGCTCCAAAATCCAAAACATTTAAGTATGATGATACCACAAGTGGAAAATTGGTTCTGTGAACAAAATCACTAATATTGTAAAAAATTATCTTCAGAAGATTTTCAGTATAGATATAAGCAAATGTATATTTCATAGGTAATACATATATTGCATGTGAAAATATACATTTATCTATATAGCTATGCATTCACCTACATAGGTGTGTATACATATATAGTATATAATATATATGTGTTGTACATGAAATATCCCCCAAGATCTCACTATATATTGCAAATATTTCCAAAATCTGGAAAAAAAAAATCCCAAGCATTTGGGTAAGGAGTACTCAACCTATAATGTTTTACTCATTTTATTTTATCAGACTTTTTAAATCCATCTGGATTATATTTATCCCATCTATTTGTCAGTTTGAAAAAGTAACCTTACTCTGTCATGAATAACAGGAGGCAAGTTGAGTTCATCTATAGTTGACATTTCCAGTTCTTTATCCTGCTATCCAAAAGGATTTACATTCATTCTCCTCAATCCTCGAGACTTCCTCAATCTTTCCAACCTCTCCAGCACCCTCCTCTTCTCCAAAATCAATGGCCTACCCTAACAAAAGCCCACAGCTCTCATTAACTAGCATGCTGCTTTGATTTGGATATAGTCTGAGTGCCCGCCAAGGCTTCATGTGTTGAAATTCAATCCACATCCTGAGGCATAAAGACAGTGGAAACTGAATCCAACTATGGAGTCTAACAGTGAGACCCTTGGGAAGTGGTTAGGGTTAGATGAGATCGTGAGGGTGGAGGATTCATGATTGAATCCTGGTGACTTTATAAGAAGAGGGAGAGATCAGACAAACACACGCTCCCTCTCTCTTACAGTGTAATGCTCTGCACCATTTGGGGGCTCTGCCAGCAAGATGTCCACACCACATGAAGCTCATGTCTTCTGAAGCATGAGTCAAAATGAACTTATTTTCTTTATAAAGTAGCCTGCCTTGGGTATTTCATTATAGAAGCAAGACTGACTAATACAGATATAATACCAGGGAACTAATATTCAGAGCAACATGACAGGACAACATGGAATCTTCAGGGCTCCTAAGCCTTTCTGTGGCCACTCTGTTGTTCATTGGCCATGACTATTACATAGAGACTGTGTAAGGTAAAAGAAATCAGGCTCAGTGACTTCTGATTACTTGGATTTATAACCTCCTTCATCCAACAAAGATAGTTCTGTTTGGTAATAATAAATAACAATATAGTACAGTTTTTTTATAGTTTTTGGTTTATGCCTGTTGACCTGAAGGTGAATGTTACACACCAAATCGTGCCCCCTCCAAACGCGTATTTTGAAGCAGGAACACCCAATATCACAGCTTGTGGCTGTATCTGTGACAGGGCCAGAGAAAAGAAAAGGAAGAAAGGGGGACAGGGGGAGAAAGGAAGTTGGGGGAGAGAGAGAAGTTGGCTGACACAATTATGGAGGGCCAGAATCCCCTGAATGTCATTGGTAAGCTGGAGTAGCAGGAAAGCTAGTAATATAATGTAGTCCAAGTCCTAAGTCCTAAGAACCAGGAGTTCTAATATCCAAAGGCAGGAGATGGATGTCATAATTCAGAGGGCCTTGTTCAATGTGGCCCTTAAATACAAAGGACAAAGACCAACCACACTGGTGATGGTGCTTTTCTTTACCATCCCAATTCAAATGCTAATCTCCTGAAGAAACATCTTCACAGATACACCCAGAAATAATGTCTTTCCAGTTATCTGGACATCCTTTAGCCCAGTCATATGGACAAAAGCCTTAACCCAGATGGTTAAGCTAGAACTAGAGAAAGAAGTCAAGTTTGAATATATTCACTGGGTCTCAGTCTTAACGAGCAAGTGAGGTCATCATGGCAATTATATGTCTAATGCTGCATTCTGCAATGGGCTGGTAGTTAAGAACCCAGGTTTATGTGCAAGCGCAAGGACCCGAGTTCGATCCCTGGTACCAAAGAAAAAAAAAAGAACCCAGGTTTAGGAGTAACATAATACCCTGGTTTATATTCTAGTCCCAACCCTTGCAACCTATGTGGCCTTGGGCATATTTCTTAACCTAATTCTATTTGTTTATTTGAAGCTGGGAATAATAATATGTACTTGGTAATGCTCTAGGGTGGATTCAATGAGTTTATACACCATAAAACATGTGTCATCTCAAGAGGCCCCACCAATCTTCCTCCAAAACACACTCCTTTGACATCATTCAGTTTGCTTAGTGGCAACTTCACGTGTCGAGGCAAACTCCTAGAGTCAGCTTTCACTTGCTGTTCTCTACATCCTCATATCTCATCAGTCAACAAATTCTAATCTTGTTAAAATTATGTCAGATAATATTCTTCTCTGATCAAAACCTCCTATGGTTCTTCATCTTGGTTGGAGTAAAAGCCAAAGACCTCTCAAGACCCACCTAGAAGTGTTACCTCTCCTGCCTTTTCCATCCCTTCTGCCCCTCAATTGCAGCCACACCAGCCTCCAAAAGTCCAGACCTGTTCTCACTTACTGTTCTCTCACCTGAAATATTACCTTAGCCACTGCCATATTCCTAGAGGTCTACAGAGAGTTGAGTAGAGTAGCACAGAACAAATAATCACTATTATAAGAAATGGACTTACATAATTTGGTGGCTATATCCAATGAACACTCATCTGTCAGCTAAAGATCACATACAATTGATGGTGTAGTTCCCAGTCAAAGGCCTGAGAACTAAATGCACCACTGATGTATGTATCTGTCCAAAAGCCAGAGAAGCTCAACTTTCCCCTCTAGCAGTCAGGCTAAAATAAAAGACAGCAAATCCTTTCTTCTACCTCAACAGATTGTATGATGCCCCCTCTCACTGGAGTAGGCAATGTACTTTACTCAGTCTTCCAATTCAAATATTAATCTCAACCTGAAACACCTCACAGACACACCACCAGTAATCTCAGCCAAATATCTGGGCAACCTCTGATACAATCCTGCAAAATAAAATCAATAAACCTGGAGTAATTATAAAGTAGAGAGAGATAACGAGATTGTGGATCAAGGATGAAAAAATGGGAGATGTGATTTCTGCTCTGTCTCTGTGAAGCCCTGTCACCTTGCACTGTGCAAGTACAACCACTCTTGGGTGGGAATTTGCTCCATTTAGTCTTCTGTGAAAAATGAGAGAAACCTACTTTCCAGGGCTCTGTGAGGACTGAATAATTAAATGAGGATATCTAGCCCACAGTGTGACAATTGGTAGGCATCTAATAAATATTATGTGTTATGTGGTGATAATAGAGACAAGCTTCCCCCCTAAGAAAAATTAGAACTTATTTTGCCTCCTAAAAGTTATGCTATAAAGTAAATGTGTAACAGATCAGAACAGAGATATGAAAAGTCACCCTAAAAAACAAAATACAGCTGTCTCCAAACTAAGCAAAACTTGAGGAAATTAAAATATCAAATGGGTACATTAACCAAAGTTAGATGATTGATCATCATTATCAGCTGAATTGTGTCTCCCTCTCCAAAATTTGTACATTGTACTTCTAATTCCTGGTATGTTAGAACATGATTATTTGGAGATGGAGTCTTTAAAAAGAGGATTGAGTTAAAATGAGTTCATTGGAATAGGCCTAATCAAACATGACCAACAGGAGATTAGGATACAAACACACAGAGGAAACATCATATGAAAACAAAGAGAAAAGACAGCCATCTACAAACCAGGAGAGACTTCAGAAGAAACCAACCACACGGACACCTGGGTCTCAGACTTCTAGCCTTCATAACTGAGAGAAAAAAATTTTCTGTGGTTTAAATCACCTAGTCTATGCTGCTTTGTTATGCCAGTACTAGCAAACTAATATAATTATTGATGGAAATTTAGTGAACTAGGCACCCAGAAGGAAGCTCCCCCACCGCCATCCCAGGCTCCTAGGGCAGTGAAGCTCAGCCGGTCCCAGCACCCAGAAGGAAGCTCCCCACCTCCATCCCAGGCTCCTAGGGCAGAGAGGGTGAGCCGGTCCCAGCACCCGGAAGGAAGCTCCCCCACCGCCATCCAAGTTCCTAGGGCAGAGAAGGTGAGCTGCGTGGGCGCCAGAAGCACCCCCCACCGGTGGAAATGAGAAGACATATAAACAAGCCTCAAAAACAGACTTCTGGATCACCTACAGCAACCCCAAAGGGAAACGAGATGGAACAGTCTGCTACTCAACCATCTGGACTCTCTGAACTGGCAACAAAAGAGGATCTGAAAAAAAATGAAATCAGCAATAATTACTCAGATAACAGCAAAGATTTTGCTCATGGTGCAAGACATGATTAATAAATCTAGAGAGGACACAGACCAAAAAAAAAATAGAAGATCTGAGGAATATGATGGAATCCCAACATAGGAAACAAATGGAATCCATAAAACAGATACAGATTTCCAAGAGATTAAAAACTCCATCGAAAGTCTTCACAGCAGAATGAACCAATGTGAGGGTAGAATTTCAGATATAGAAGATAAGATTGCAATTAGTGAGGAGGAAAAGAAAAATTGCTTTAAAATTGCAAGGGAACACAAGAAATCAATCCAGCAGCTGATAGACGATGCAAAGAAGAATAACATAAGACTGACTGGAGTCAGTGAGGAAAGAGGAGAGAGTGCAGATGACATAAAAAAACTGTTCACAGAAGTGATGGCAGAAAACTTCCCAAGGAGGGGAAAAGTACTTGACATACAGATAAGTGAGGCATATAGGACTCCAGCTAGCCTTAATCAAAAAAAATCTACACATAGACATATAATAGTTAAGATTCCAGAAATCCAACAGAAGAATAAAATTCTACAAGCAGTGAGAGAAAAGAAACAAAATCACCAACAAAGGAAAGCCTATCAGAATCACAGCAGACTTCTCAGTGCAAACCCTCAAGGCAAGAAGAGCGTGGAGTGATGTATTTCAAGCCCTAAAGGAAAACAGCCTCCAACCCAGATTGATGTACCCTGCAAAACTATCTTTCAAAATTGATGGAGAAATAAGATACTTTCAGGAGAAAGAGCACCTCAGGAACTTCATGAATACCAAACCAGCACTCCAAAACATTTTAGACAATATCCTAGGAAAAGACAATGAGGATCACAACCCCAGGAAACCCAGCAGAATGAATCCACTGGGCGTGACAAATTAAACGCAAAGGGGGAGAATCCAACAAAAAGAAAAAGTCATGACAAGGCTTTTAAAACTTTTGACTTCATCTCCCTAATGAGTGTATAATTCAATCTTATTATTGTACTGATTAGTATTTTTCTGATTCTAGAATTGCACACCATTCCTTGTGCTATCCTGGCTATTTATCATCTTCTTATGTCTACATTTTAATTGGGTTGTCTATTAATGAGCTCTAAGAATTCTTTATATGTTCCGCTCATAGGTTAAATGCATTGTAAATATGATCTAGTTAAGGACTACTTTTCATTTTAATGATGTCATTTAAAGTTCTAAATTTTGATGGAATCTCATTTATCAATTTTTTTCTTTTATACATCATGTTTTTTGTATCCTAGGTAGTTCTTGCCTACCCTGAATTCATAAATATTTTCCCTTATAATTTCTTCTTAAAGTTTTATACTTTTAGGCTTTCTTATTTAGGTTCACAGATCCCTTCAAGTTATTTTCATGTATGGAAAAAAAGGGTTGAGGTTAATTTTTTATATACGGATACCAGGTGTTCTAGTGCCGTTTGCTGAAGACACTATCTCTTCCTCGGCTCTTGAATCAAGTTTATATTCTATAAAATGCTAATGTTAAATAATCTTTCAAAACTCAGTGGACCATATATGTGTGGTTCTATTTCTAGATTCTCTGTTTTATTCAAATGATCTATATGTCTTTCCTTACACCAACACTGCCTTGATTACTGTAGCTTTAGAAGAAGTCTTAAAATTGGGTGCTAAACGTCTTCCAACACTGTTTTTGTTTTTGTTTTTGTTTTTGGCTTTTCCGGGTCTGTTGTACTCCTACATAACTTTTAAATTTCAATATCCAATTCTTCATTTATAGCAAGTATACACAGACCTGAATTTTTATGTATACCTTGTGTTTTCTAATCCTGCTAAATTCAAGTACAAGTTCTAGGGGCTCCTAGAGATTTCTTAGTATTTTCTCTGTAGATGATCATTTCATCTACATATAAAGATTTTGCTTCTGCTGCACCAATCCTATCCTAGTTGTGTCATTTTATTGCCAGACTATTTTGGTGGGGACTAGAATTCAAAGTTGAATGGACAGATAAAGAGTAAGCATATCTGCTCTTGTTCCCCACCTTTAGGAGAAAGCATTGTATCTTCTCCATTTATATAAGGCATTCTCGCTGGAAGTGTGGAGTACATGTCTTTAATCTATTGAGAAGTTTCTGTTCTACTTCTAGGCTCCTGATAGCTTTTACCATGAACAACACAGGATCATATGGCTTTTTCCTTTCTCTGTTAAAATGATGACTTTTGGGGGTGGATCTTCCAATGCTGAACCAACACTGCCATCCCTATAACAAAACCACTTTCTCCATCCTGCCAGATCTGACTTCTAATAGTTTGTTTTGTTAAACAAATTTCTATCTATGTTCATACTTTTTTCTTCTATTATCTTTATCCAATTTTAGGATTAGCACAATGTTGAGTTCCTAAAATGAGGGGAGAAGTGTTCCTTCTTTTTTCTGCTTTAATTGTTTGATATAATTTATCAGTTAAAATGTTTATGAGCCTGCTGTTGTCATATAGGTAGGTTTTCAAGCTAGGAATATACTTTCTTTAATAGGTGTTATTCAAATTTTGTATTTCCTCCAGAGTTAGTTTCATTAATTTGTCTTCTAAGTTACTTCTTAGAAGTTGTCAAATTTATTTCAAAAAAGATTTTTGTAATATGCTTTCTATATCCTTTTAAATTCTGTAAAATCTGTGGTAATGTCTCCTAGATCTTGATATTGTAATTTAAAAAATGTATAACTGATATTGTGTAACAGGAAGAAAAGGTCTAAAAGAGCAGGGGAATTGGGAGGGGTAGGGGAAGGGAAAAAAGGGAAAGGAAAAAATATGAGAAGAGGAAAAAAATGGAAACAAGGTCTTTGCAAATAGGGAAGGGTGGAGGGGGTGAAGGGAGGGCAAGGGAAGGGAAAAAAAATAAGAACCAAGAGACTCATGTAATGGTACAAGATCCCAGTGATGAATGTAACTGTATTGTACACCTAAAATGTACCAATAAAGTTAATGGGGAAAAAAAAATTTAGCAAACTAAAGTCAAAAAGACCTACAGATAGCCACATACACTCACCAAATAATGAGAATCATCAACTCCAAAACTGCAACTTTCCCATACTGTGGCATGTACAGCTTAAAAAGTACCTCAAGTTGTTATTGTCTGAATTCATTACACTTTTGAATCATCCAACAAAATCATTTTGCTTTGGTTGCATTCTCACCAACCAACAGTCTGACTATAATTAGATTTTCTAAAGAGTGTTGATATTGGTTACTTTTCCATCTGTTTAATACTTTTGCCAACTGAGAATAGGCACTTCTCCTTTCATAGTGAATCTGACATCACTATCGGTTGTCAGTCCCTGCATCCCTCACTGAACCAAGCTCAGCCAATTAGCTTCTCAAACCCCTAGACAGTGATAGGAGTGAGTCACATGATTCAAGTAGGAAGAGTACTTCTGATGGATTGGTATGAATGTTGTTATGGCTTGTGTCTCAATAGCCCCCCAAAGCCTCATGGGGACATAGGTGGGGCTTTTCGAAAGTGGCTGTATCTGGCTTACGTGATGCTGGGATCAAAGGTGTGTGATTACTAAATTAGTCCACTGATTGGTTTGGCATAGTGCTGGGTAGGAACCCCACCCTGGTGTTCCCTACCTGGATAAAATATAAGGGACAAAAAGGAGTTTAATTTGGTTGCTTGTAGCTTGCTACTTGCTCCTTATCTACATCTGCTTCCTGCCTGCTCTTTGATACCCCTCTGTCATGGTACTATGCCTTGAAGCCAGCCAACCATCGGCTGAACCCTCTTCAAATGTAAGTGTGGTGGATTGACTAAAGGTCAACTTGTAACACCCAGCTGAACTGAATCAGTGTGGTCTGGGTGTGGAGGATCCACCTGAGGGTTTTTGCCAATAGCCATAAAAAGAGAACTGGAGGGGAATATCTTGACCTATTAATTTTCTAGGAAAAGCTTGCTGTAGATGGTTTTCCTGATGCAAACTAGGCTATTCTCATCAGAGGAGGAGCTCGGGCCTCGCTGTCATTGGGAATGGCTGCTGTTTTCATCAGGGGAGCTCTAACCTTTACCGTGATCATCACTTCCTGGCTCCCATGTGGATCTCTCAGCTTGGTGGCACAAATCCTTCGTCTCACCAGGGTAGATTTTCTGGCTTCTACCACTGGCCTTTGGGCCTTCCAGGTACATATCCTCAATATGGACAAGCATGACACATTGCCATGGGCTCTAGGCCACTGGCGGGACTCAAGGAGGACACTGCCTTGAACTCTAAGCCTTTAGTTGGACTTGTGTGGGAAACTGCTAGGATCTAGGCCTCAGCCGAATCCTTTGGGCTTCTAGTGTGCAGTTAATCTCTTGTACTCCTTTGCATTTGACTTTTTGGGTAATTTTTATAAAATAATCTTATAAGTTATGTGTCCTGTGTTTAACGTATTACCTTGCCCAATCCTGCTGACCACAACAATATGCCAAAATAAACCTTTACTCCTTTAATTTTGGGGGTCAGGTATTTTGTCTCAGCAACAAGAGAAGTAACTAAGATAAATGTATTGGTCAGCTTTCCTGTTGCTTCAATGAAATACATGATACCCACAACTTTAAGGAATTTAATAAAGGAGAGGTTTATTTGGCCTGCAGTTTCAAAGGTCTCAGTCCATGCTCATCTGGGTCAAAGATACAAAAATCATGGCAGAGGGGCATGGTACAAGAAAGCTGCTCATTTCATGGAAGCTGGAAACAGGAAGACAGGGAAGAGCCAGAGCAAGAAATATACCCTTCAAAGCCACACCCTCAGTGACTCACTTCCCTCAACCAGGCCCCACATGCTAACAGCATGTTCAGCTATGAACTCCTCGATGAACTTATCACAGATGAGTACATGGTCTAATCAACTTCCAAATGCCCCACCTCTGAACACAGGAGGCTTTTGAGGAACATTTTAAACCATAACAATAAACAATGAGGAGAAAAAGGACCTTGTCTTCTCTTTAAGATTTTGCTCACAAAGAACTTCATTTAGCCTGGAGCTATCAAAAGCCATCATACAACTTTATGACAAAAACCTGTATGAGAATAAAGTCTAACTAGACAAGAGGAGGAAAGAGACAGCGGGGAAAAATTGATGACAACGTTTAAACTCCTGGACCCAACTATGCTGAGATAAATACCAACCTCACAGGGTCTTCAGCTGGCAAATCCAAGAAATGGCATTCACTGCTAAAGCTAGGTTGAATTCCAATTTCTAGCCTTCAAAATCATAGTAAGTCCTGATTAACATATGAAAAGACTTTCTCTTCTGGCTTTGTGAGTCTTACTAGAAACCATGGCTTTCTGGAAACCTGGAGTAATATGATAAGGAAAAATTGACCTCAACCCACAGTGTGTGTGGAAGCTTAGAGTGCACCTTTGTGCTCTGTGTAAGTTCCTGTTCTTTTTTTCTTAAAGTAGGTCAAATTTGGGTCTCTGATCAAAGCAAGTCTTCTGGCCACCTTTTGATCAGATCTATAACTATTAATTGAAAAGCAAAAAAGAACCTATGTTTAAAATTTGTTGCACCACTGTTTATTATCAACAGTTGAAAATCACCTAAATGTCCACCAACAGAAGAACAGAGGCTAGAAAAATCAACAAAATACTTGATCCAATGTGCATGCACAGCAGTTTGTCAATAACTGTCCAAATTACATGTGCACTGTATTAGTCTTCTGGAGCTGCTATATCACAAGGCACAGACTGGGTGGCTTCAACAGCGGATACATATTTTCTCAAAGTTAGAGAGATAAGTTCCAGATCAAAGAGTCAGCCCATTTGGCTGTTAGTGAGGTATTTCTCTTACTTCCAGAAGGCTGCCTTCCTGCTGTGTCTTCACATGGTCTTTTCTTTATTCACACTCTCTCCCAGGGTCTGTTCCTCTTCTTATAAGGATACCAATTCATCCTTCTGATACCTTTGAATTTTGTAGAGTTCTAGGGAAGAACTAGATCCTTACTTCTTCTGGTCTTGAGAGCTGTATTCCTTGTGTTCCATTAAAGGGGTCGCCTGATTCTAACCTCTGCCTCAGTGTCCACATTGTCTTCATCTCTCTGTGTTAATAATCCCACTCAACACTTGAGGCTCCACTTAGGATTTGTCTGATTGACCCAGAATAATCTCCCATCATAAAATCCTTACATTTACACATCCCTAAAGTCTCTGCCAGGTATATAACATTTATAGACCCCAGGCATTATGACCCCAAAACTCTGGGGTCATTATTTAGACTACTGTACCTATCCTGAGAAAAGAGATGAAATTTACTAGTTTATTAATTGTGGTGTCACATGCAAATGTAAGATATTAATAAAGGCAAATAAGTTAGGATATACTGTATGAAAATTCTCTGTACAATCTCAATTTGTCTGTAAATTTGTAACTGTTCTTTCAAAAAGTCTATTAAATTAGAGGACATTAAACATGCAATTACCGTATGACCTAGGAATCGCACTCCTGTACATTTATTCCAAAGAAATGAAAACTACGTCCCCACAAAAACGTATACACAAATGTTTATAGCAGCTTCTAATTAGTCTTTTGAAACTCATTACCCAGAAAAAAAGTCCTAAAGAAAATGTTTTGATTTGCTTTCACATGGGCCTTCTGAATTTAGTATATTCCATAAATAATAAGTTTGAATGAAATTAAGGTCATCCCATTCCCAGTTGGGATGGAGAAAGATCTTGGAAAGAAAGATGGGTGAAAGAGAGAGGCCAAGTGAAAGGAGGATGTTGGTGAGAGCTTCCAGCCTCCAAGGGCCCCTGCATCTCAGCCACACTGCTGGGTTTGACTACGTCCCTTAAAGTTCACTGGTTGGAAATTAAATGTCCAGTGCAACAGTGCTGAGAGTTGGGACCTCTAAGAGGCAAGTAGGTCATAAGGACTCTGCCCTCCTGAATAACTTGCTGTCCTTACCCTGCGAGGCCATTCGTTCTTGTGAGTCGGCTTGTTACAAAACCAAGTTCAGCACTCTCTAGCATTCTTACCATGTGATGCCTTCCACCATATTATGTCCCAGCCAGATGCCAACACTTTGACCTTGAACTTCTTAGCCTCCAGAAATGTGAGAAATAAATTTGTGGGGTTTTTTTTATAAACTATCCCATCTATAGTACTCTATTTTAGTAGCACAAAGGGAACTAAGAAATTCACCTGAGACTAAGTCAGGACAGGGTGGGAGGCCACAATAGAGTCCCTTTCCTAGTCATTTTCGGGATCTGAGGTGGACAGAGTCTGATTTCCCACACAGAGCTTGGAAAATGAACAAAATCCCAGTTGCATGCTCAGCCGTCCAGTCTGAGGCCTAGCAGCAGCATCGCTAACACTGGGTGGGGTGCTGAGACAAGCTCATCACCGGGGCTATGATGCTAGAATGGTGAAAAGGACTCACACATGGGTGAGGCGGTGGTAGGCAGAGAAGCAGAGATTAACAAAGACACAGACAGGCATGATCAAGACCACACCCATGCCCCTGAGAACATGTCATCCAGGCAAGTCCCCAGTGGCCATCCCTAAGCCAGAAGTGTAGGAACCATGGGGCGGGGGGGGGGGGGGGGGGGGAGTGGATAGGAGGAAGTTCCAGGAGTGACTAGTTTAATCTGAATTGACAGGGAGAATTAGGTATTGCTCAGATTTATTTTTTTTGCCTTCAAGCTCAATGTGGGTTCCTAATGGAAATTCAATTGTCTTCTGAACACCAAGAAACTCATTTGCACAACCGAGATTTGTAACTGCCTTGCTTGTAAATTTCATATAGTCAGTTTCCAATCCCATGGGTTCTGTGTCTGAGGATTCAACCAACCACAGAACAAAAATATTCAGGGAGATAATTATGTCTGTGCTGAACATTTCTTGTTATTAGTCTCTTGTTTCTTGTCATTATTCCCTAAACAGTTCACAGTAGCAGCTATTTACATAACATTTACATCGTATTAGGTATTATAAATAAGCTAGAGGTGATTTACAGTATTTGGGAGGATGTGCATAGGTTATATGCAAATAATACACCATTTTATATAAGAACTTTGAGTTCCGGTGGATTTAAGTATGGGGGTCCTGACATCAGTCTCTATAGATACTAAGGAACCACAGTATAAGGGTTTTTTGAACTATTTTTCTACATTGGAGGTATGTAACACATGTAACAGTAATTATTTAATGATTAAAAGGAAATGATCCAAAATGTGATGCAAGGCCCCAAGTTCCACAACAATGATATAATTTATCACCTTCACACCACCCTGCCAAGTTCATATCCCCCTCTGATGTGACTTTAAATCCCTGGTTTCCTATACCTCTCAAAGCCATGGAGGCCACACTCTCACTGCCCACTCCACGCTTCTCAATGCCTCCCGGGGACCAGCAACCGGGTGCCTTGGCTGTACATCAGGCACCACCAAGCCCCATGGAGATGCTAAGCTCTGGATACCTCCAGGGCGCCTCTCCTTCCTCTTGGGCATGTTGGTCATAACAGATACTGCTAGTCAACTATGGCAACTCTCTCAGCTCAGCCTCTCTGACAAACATTCCACAAGAGGTCTCAGTTTCTTCAAGGGTAGAAGCAGTAGGGAAGAGCTGGAGGTTCCTATTGAACTCTGCCAGCATATCCATAGTATCACCCTATATACCACTTTCCCAATTTTTTTCTTATCCAAATACTGCCCACACTATTATTTGTTTCATACTTATCCTTAAGAGGACTTATCTTGTTTAGTTAAATTAATTTATTCAAAGAAGGACTTTTATATGATATCAAATGGTAATAGCAGAAATACACTCGGGGAAAATGCTTTCTGTTAGAAAGAGAAGGTAAACAGAAGTGTCAGCCCCAAAGAGATAATTTCTCTATCCCCAAATCAGAAGGATTGAAAGAACACTGGAAATGCAATTCAGCATTAACGTTTGCCCAAAGTGAATGTGCATTCACCTAAAATCATCTTGTATATGACCTTCAATCATGCCATGTGCTGCAAAGACTTTGGGAAACACTAAAGAATATGATGTCTAAGAATCCTCCCAATGTGACTTGTTTGTATTATGAATCATCTTGCATCACTGACCAGCTGACAATTCATGAAAATGACCAGTGGGTAGCAGGATGGAAACAAATGCTGCAGATGCAAGGGCTTTCTTAATATAGCTCCTTTGTTTACAGCTCTGCAGCCTGCTCAGCAAGGCCCTTCCTCCTCACCTGCTGTTTGTCTACATCTGCTTCTAGGTCCCTAAGGAAAACAACAGACCAGTAAATCATGTCAAGTGGCCACCAGAACTAGGGAGTCCTAAACAGTCAAATTTGTTGGAAGAAAGCTCCTGTCCCCTCTTCCCTTATTCTTTATAGATGCTGAATTTACATCTAAACTTGGGAAACAGGATCAAAGTCACCGCGTCTCCAGATTCGATTTGAGGATTTAAACTAATCAACCAACCATCTAGTATTTTTAAGCATCAATACTATGCCGGACAGGGATTATAGAAAATAAAAACTGTTACTTGCAAGCTACAGATTAATTGGGCAGGTGACATTCAAGCTTTTGCTATCCACAAATGGAATATGAAATTGCTAAAGGACATGAGGAAAACCAAAAGATATGTAAAATTTCAGAGCAGATTAATGGAAGGCCTAGTGGATCCTTCTTTCTCTAGGTCCTATTACAATGTCTAGGAAAACACTCAACAGAAAAGAAAATTTCACAGCATTCAGTGTTAATGATAAAAGTCATACATGTGCCAAGATCCCCCAGAAGTTTCTGTAGATTATCAGAATGATGAGTAGATAAGGTCTGTATTAGTTATCTAGGTCAGCGGTAAAAATACCACAGATTAGGTGACTTAAACAACAGATGTCGCAGCTTGCGTCTAGATGTGCCCCCAAAGCCTCATGTGAATATAGGTGGGGCTTTTTCAGAGGTGGCTGGATCTACAGTGTGTGATGCTGAAATTGATTCATGGTGCAATGTAGACTCAAGGGCACTAGGATTAAGAGTGTGAGGGCTACCCACACTAAGAAGCCTGGGTAAGATAAAAGGGGCAGAAAGACACTGTTAAGGTCCCTTGCTTGCTTACTTTTGCTGTCTTCTCCATGCAATGAACTGTTTCTCCTCTGCGATGCCCCTCTGCCATGTGCCATTCTGCCTTAGAGCCAGCCCATTATGGACTGAAACCTCTATGAACTGTGACCTAAATCAACCTTTTCCCCTTGACTTTGGGTGTTGAGTATTTTGTCTCAGCAATGAGAGAAAAGTAACTAAGACAGAATTTCCGACACTATGGGAAGCTATATGTCCAAAAGTCAAGGTGTTAGCAGGTTTGGCTTCTTCTAAAACCCTTCTTTGCTTGTAAGTAGCTTTCTTCTTCCTGTGTCCTCACGTGGTCTTTCTTCTAGGCACATACATCCCTCCTATCTCTCTAACTCTCGATTTACAAGATATTATACTCAATTACTATCTCACCTTTATGACCTCTTTAAGCTTTAACTGTTTCTTAAAGAGCCTATCTCCAAATATAGTCACCTTAGGGGGCTACATGATTTAGTCCAGAGCAATATCTCCACTTACTCTTCAATTTCTTTAGAGAAAACAGCCTAGGGAAAAAGACAATAGGAATCTTAGACTCCAATGGAGAATGAATAGGATACATATCAAGATCTGGATAAAGCATAAATTGATCCAATCTTTCCAGGAATTACCACCACCACTGCACTCAAATAATTGTTTTAGCAATCCTCTAATGTGAACAAGTTGAATATTCAGAGAACCTATTAATTTAACATAACTTGTATCCCCTACAGAATCTTTCTTAAGAAAGCAGCACTGGTATCACCTGCCATTCAGAACATGAATATTATTCTTTTAAAAGGAAGTGACCACTTCCACATTCTTCATTAAAGCTACATTACATTGTGAAAACTCAGAAAGAAATCTGTTCTGGAAGGAAGGAACTGGGATGAAAGTGACATCTTGGGTGGAAGAAATGATGAACATTCAATTTGGGATTGAAAATTACTCTGTTCTTAAAAGTTACAAGTATTAACAACAGCACAACATGAAAAAGGCAAATGTGGGCAAAGCCAGGGGCACGTGGAATGTATGTCCTACTCTATGTGACAGAAAATGAAAAGATGAGGTAGCATTAACAAAACTAACAGAGACATTTGCACAAATCTTCCATTTCCTTTTATAGTATAGCACTTTGTAATATGCCTAATGTCATTGTAATAACTTCACGGTAGATTGTTCCCAATCTATAAAAGCACTGTATATTCTCTCCTCCCCAAAGCATTTTTATTTAGTTATTTAGAATAAAATACATACTTTCTACACAAGCAATGTTATGAATTGGAGCTATTTTCCAAGTCTGCCCCACAAAAGACTATTTGGTTTATATTATATCTGAAATATGTTTGCAATGAGAAAATACAATTACTAGAAATAACACTGTTGCACTAAAGGCATATTATTTCAACTATGTTGTGGGTAATTCGTGGAAAATAATCATTATTTAATTGCTTTTGGGGAAGAAATTATACTATAAATTATAATCGGGAACATTGGAAGTACATGTCTTATTCTTCCTACCATATTCAAAGGATGGTTCGAGACACTCTGTTTACACTGGCATTTTGAGAGTTTCCATATCAGGCAGCCACCAGGAACATATACAAATCAGACTGTAATTCACACACTTCCAAAGGATAAACCAACTGTTTCAAAACACAGACAAATTCAAAGCTTAAAAGTACATTCTTGATTTTTATGTTACAGTGCATGATTAAGATTTATTATGAAAATCCCAATGCTCTGAAAGATTCAACCTTATTAAATTCAATGGGCTGAAGAAATCAAAAGTGGAACATTCTATCAAGCATTGTTTATTAGATACACAAACACTGGGAATAAGTGGGGTCATGCAGGAATGCTCTCGTGTTAAAGTACAGTACAATTTTCAAAAAGTTAAGTACAAGATGGACACAAATACAGAGTAAACATATGTCTAAGGTTTTATTTGTCTCATCAATGAGGGAAAGAATTGATAAGATGATAAAATTGACTCAAAGGAGAATTTAAGAGATGGAGATTTTATAAAAGTAATCAAAGGAATTAAGAAATAAGTTTACTTGCTTAACGGAAACAAAACTGGTTAATACCTATAACATTAACCCCGGGGGTATATTTCCTTCAGGATGGAAATCTATAAGTTACTATATAGCTTCAATATCTGGTTTCCAAAAGAAAAATGTAAATAGCAAAGCCACACGAAGGCACATACTCTAACACAGAAAAGTAAATAATTACCAGGTGAGTATGTTGAACATAACATTGAAGGAAAACATAGACATTCTTTTCCTTTATTTCAAGTTTTGGATTATTTTTCTTAACGGTAGTTTTAAAAACAGGTATCTACAATAGAAAGTATAAGGACAAATCATAAGGTATTATTTATTTTGCTGAATTATCTGACACTTATCTCTGTCAATTCAAAAACTAATTTTATCCTCAACACTTGGGTGGCTAAGACAGGAGGATTGCTGGTTCAAGCCCAGCCTGGGCAACTTAAACTGTTATGGCTTGTGTTTAGATCCCCCCCACACCCCTGCAAAACCCCATGCTTTTCAGAAGTGGCTGAATCTGAATCTAGAGTGTGTGATTGATTCCTGGTGGGGTAGGCCCGAAGGCACTAGGATTAAGGGTGTGAGTGCTACCCACCCTAAGTAGCCTGAATAAGATAAAAGGGGCAGAAAGACACTGTTAAGGTCCCTGTTGCTTTTGCTGTTTTATGCCTCCATGAACTGTTGCCCCTCTGCCACCCTGTCTTGGACTCAGCTAATTATGGACTGAAACCTCTACAAACTGTATGGCAAATAAACCTTTCTCCCTTTAACTTTGAGTGTCAGGTATTTTGTCTCGGCACTGAGGGAAAAGTAACTAAGACACCAACTTAGCAAAACATTGTCTCACTATAAAAATTTAAAAAGAGCTAGGTACGGGGGTGTCACGTGAAAGCCCTGGGTTCAATCACCAGTACTGCAAAACAAAACAAATTATTATTTTATCCACACTGTGTGACTCATAAGAAACATAAATACAAATCAGACAAAAACAATTCATTTACATTAGAACTATAACAAGTACATCAGATAGTCACACTATCTGCTGTATTCTTTCCTTCAAGATAAGTGGTTAATTGGGTCAGTTTATCATCTCAACATTGTTTGATGAGCACTGATGAAAAAAGGAAAAAAGTGGTCCAAATGCGTCTCCCTTCCTCTTTCTCCCAAATAGGAAAGAAGCAGGAGTGAGACAGAGAGGGAGAGAGAGAGAGAGAGACAGGGGCAGGAACAGGGAGAGAGAAAGAGAGAGGGAGAGAGAGGGAGAGATTGAGGCTGATTTTCTTCTTTGTCCAAAAGCAGGTTAAATGAATGCAGCCACAAAAAGTCTATATTCTTGACTGGGATTTGAGGAAGAGAATGAAGACAGAGGACGAGAACTTTTACTCCTTACTAGTAGATAGACATTACCAAAGCTGTCTCATTGCCATGAAGGATGTGGAGAACTTCTCTAGGTTTGAATATGGTTTGAATTTTAGGCTGCTTTTTATCTTTATGAAATATTAAAGGGATAGAAACCTAATTCTACCGTGGTATTTAGAGATGAGGCCTTTGGGAAATAATTAGGATTAGATAAGCTGATGTGGGTGGCACCCCTATGAGTGAATCCTGACGGCTTTGTAAGAAGTACAAGAGAGACCAGAACACCCAGACAAACATGCTTCCTGTCTTTTGCCACGTGACACTACCATATGAGTCAACTTGAACTCTACTAGCAAGAACATGATCAGATGTGAGCCCTTGAACCTCCAGAACTGTGAGTTAAACAAACCTCTTTGCTTTATCGTCACCCAGCCTCGGGTGTTCTGTTATAGTAACAAAAAAAAATCATAGGCATGGTGATTCCAAAACTAAACTTTTGCCTTCTAGTATCTGAGTCTACTCTTAGGCTGAACAGTTCACTTAGCCAAAGGCACAGCTCCAGCCAAGCCTGTTAATACTATCTGGAGCCTTTCTCTACACATCCGTGTGCCCACACTTCTCACCTGCCCACTTAGTTTCTCACCCCTTCACCATCCCCTCCCCTCCCTCTTCTGCTCTGAGCACTGGGCCTCATGTTGGTGGAGATGGAAAAAGACATGGGAAAGAGAGAGGTATGGTGGGGCCAGTTCTCGAAGTTACTAAACCTGAAGGATATCCCAAAGCCAGACTCCTTTATTGGATAGCACTCCTTCATGTACTCTTTTGGCTTCATTTAACCACTGTTAGCAATCATGAAATCACTCAGTGGGTAATTGCTTTTACAACTCAAAGATTAATGACATCAGGCCAATTCTTGAAATGTCTGCTTTTAAAAACACAGCTAGGGGGAAATGTTGATCCAGAGCAGATCCTTTAAACAGAAATCCTTGGGAAATGCCACAGTAGATTACCCTGACCTTTTTTCTAGGTTCTATCATATCTGA
Source organism: Heterocephalus glaber (assembly GCF_053883595.1). Taxonomy (NCBI): domain Eukaryota; kingdom Metazoa; phylum Chordata; class Mammalia; order Rodentia; family Bathyergidae; genus Heterocephalus; species Heterocephalus glaber. The sequence goes on along the minus strand of NW_028258151.1, from coordinate 25,202,511 downwards.
TTCCTCTCCTAATTAACTTGTTCTTTTTTGGTCATTAATTTCACCAAAAATTAGCCCATCTACTCTTTGGTTCTACTGGCATGGGAAAGATTCTGAATGTAAAGTGTTTTTTTCTGGATTGCATGTACCAGATTGTATTTTTTTCCTCTAAATACAGTCTCTCTCCACAGTATTACTTTCTTAAAACTAGCTGGGTGTAGTTACTTTCTGGGAAGTCTAAAGGTCCACTCAGCTCCTCCCCCTAGCCACACTGAATTTACAGATGCTGGGTTTTAAATCATTTCTTTCATTTCAGCTTTTAGGCCTTCATAGTAGCTGTTGCCTCTGCCTAGACTGCTCTACTTAAAGGTCTTTATATGAAGAAATCACCTTTCAGGTTTTTAGTTCAAATCTCCCCTTCCCAGAGAGCTGTCTCTAACTTCTCTGGGTAAAAGATACTTTCTTACAGGGTCTCTCATTTTCCATACCACTTATCATTATCTGACGTTACCTCACTGTTTACTTAAATATCTATGATCTGTCTGTCCAACCCCACTGAAATATGAGCTCCATGAAGAACCAGTCTGGTTTATTCTACTATATCTCTTGGTCTGAAGATGGTGGCAACACATTATATTTGCTATCTGTTACTGAATAATAACTTACCCAAGGGCCGGGGGTTCAGCTCAGTGGTTTCGCCGCCTGCTGCGCAAGTGCAAGGACCTGAGTTCGATCCCCGGTACCAAAAAAATAAATAAATAACTTACCTAAAATTTAGAAGCTTAAGATAACAAATGTTTATTATCTTACTAGCTTCTGTATGTCAGGAATTCAGAAGCAGCTTAACTGGGGGATCCAGCTTTGGGTCTCTGAGGTTACAGTCCAGATGTTTGGCTGGGGCTGCAGCATTCTGGGCCCAGCAGGTCCACTTCCATGATGGTGCCCACACAGGGCTTTACCAATCCACTGGCTGTTGGCAGGAGGGCTCCCTTCATCATTATGAGTCTTTCCCAAAGAGCTGCCTGGGCATCCCCAGGAGAGGGCAGGGACTTCCCTCAGAATAATTCATTATGAGACAGAGAGCAAGACAATATCTTCTATAAACTAATCTAGAATGTCACATTCTATCAATATCCTATTGGTTATATCAGTCAGCCCTATTAATTGTGGAAGGGGATTACACAGAGAAATTTCATCTTCAAAGCTACCTGCTATATACACAATAATTGTTCAATACATATATTTTAAACAAATGAGTTGTGTCTTAATTCCATAATTAAATTCTTAGAGGGCCATCTTATTTTCAAATGTTTGGGGAAGAATCTCTTAGCTTCCCAACCCTATGCCCACTAGACTATAAAGTGTCCTGTTTCATTTTTTCAAATAGAATGTTAAAAACAGCAATCCAATAACAAAATTACTTCTAATTTTTGTGCGTATCTGGTTTACTTAAAGAGATAATTGAGAAAATACTTTAAATCAGCAGCATTTAAGAAAACCTAGGCACTGTTGTTGCTATACTTCCCTAATAACTGTGCTAGTCAGAACATTCAATTCCGAGCATCTGTACAGGACTTGGTGGTTTACAAAGCATCTTCACACATGATCTCATCGGAATTCATATCATCTCTGAAAAGAAAATAAGATAGATTTTATTCCAGTGTTATAGATGAGGACACACGACTAGGTTCCAATTTTTCAGAGCCAGAAGTACAACTTTGGTGTTCTGATTCCTAGCATCAGAAAAGACTTCAAGAAGGAACTCTGTATAAGATAGGCTGGGTTGTGCTGCAGAAAAGATACCCCCAACATCTCAATGGCTTAAAGCAACACAGCTTTGTTTCCAAGGCAGATGGGTTCACTCTCCAAGACAGCTGTCATCTATATAGCACTTAGTAATCCACTGTTCCTTCTTATAGCCACCCCATGGTCTTTGTGATTGGACATAGGGAAGCATCTTATGATGAAAATCAAATGCTTTGTCCTAAAAATGATAAACATCCCTTCCCTCGACAGCTGATGAGCCAGAACTAGTCACAGGCCCTGCCTGACTGTGAGCTGATTACAAGAATTGTAAGTTTCCTATGTCCCTGGGGCATGGGTGAGCCCAAAGACTCTGCTCTATGTATAAAGTGATGAAAAAGAAACAGGATGTAGAAGCAAGAAAAGGTCCCTCAAAGACACTTATGCTAACAGGGTAGAGAAAGACACACAAGACATCTGATCTTTTTATGAAAATCTAGTGCTGAGTTCCTCCACACACATTTTCATTAGTTGATCCTGACAACAGCCCTGTTAGGCATCATTACCTTTTTTATGGTTTAGGAAACTGAAGCTGGGGGGTAGTAATTTGCATCACAGCTCACACTAATAAATGGCGGGGAAATGTTTCTCCTTTGCTCTTCCTTTTCTCCATCTCTCAATTTCATACAATGATTCCTGTCCTATTCCTTAAGAGATTCATTTGTAGGGCTGGGGATTTAGCTCAGCAGTTCTGCCGCCTGCCTCGAAAGCACAAGGTCCAGAGTTTGATCCCCAGTACCAAAAAAAAAAAAAGTAAAAAGAAAGAGATTCCTTTGTAAAAGGGTGGTACTGGGAGGGGATACACAGGGGCTGGAAATTCCACTGGCAGTGTTTTATTTTTTAAACTGGGTGACAAACACATAGCTGTTTAAGTATACTTCTTTATACTTTTATATCTCAAATATTTCAAAATACATTTTAAAGGGAGCCAATTGAATCTGAGAACTAGAGACAGATTCTTACCCTGAAAAGATAAGCATTTTTAGTAAATATTGCCCTCCAAAACCAGGATCTATACTATTGTTAATATTTATTGAGCACATACTTATTTTTCCCTAGATAATTTTAAATCACGTGTCTATATATTCATCAATGTATACCATCCCACAACCTTATTATTTCCACATTAGTAGGAGCTAAGAATGCTGAGATGGAGATTAAGTAACTTAATCTAAATTCACACGGTTTATGAAAGGAAAAAAACTGAATCCAAAGGGAGCATTCTATTTTCAGAATACGTACACATGACCACTCCCTGTAACACATACCCTAAGAGGTGGAAGGTAACCAAATTTGCAGAGGTGGGTGAAAATCTTTTCATGCACCTCTTGCGACACGTCCTTATATTCTGTACACATTTCTGACCAGTTAAACAGGGAATTCAAAATAGCTTTCCCGTGACAATGACAGAGGATGGGCTAGTATAGTTGGTAACAATTCAAAAGAAATGTTTCATGCATGGGCTGACTGCCTTGGCCTGGATGAAGCTAAAGGACCATGTGATTAATGGATGGTTCTACCTATCGTGGAAACTTCCGCGGTGAGGAAGGGGACGGTGTAAAGAATTCTCCAAGGTCCAGAGATCCTACCCAGATGGGGTTTCTCCTGCTTGAATGGGAAGCCTATGCAAATACAGTGTGGGATTACTAGTGTCGCTGATGAGCACTAAATCATTTACTCCAGGTCTGATTAATCGCCTGCAATTTACCCGTAAACCCAACCCCTCAACACACCAAACTCATAGAGAGGGGAGAGAGACAGAGAAAGTGAAAGACAGAGAGAGACTGAATCAGGACTGGGGAGCAAGGAGTTCCCAAGAGGGGACACAGGAGGGAATCCCACCCAGCCTGCGTTCCAGGAGTTGCCAGCTGCAACCGCCCCGAGCCTGCGCAGTAACTCACACCGTGGAGGACCGGAGCCAGGGGGCGCTCGCGAGCATGGGCCGCTCTGGCTCCTCCCCCGCGCTCCCCGTCCCTCCCTGCCCTGGGCGCTCAAAGAAGGCGGAAGCAGCGGTGTCCGCCCGCTGTGCCGGGCTCCGGGTGGTCTGTGCAGCCAGCGGTCGCGCGGCCTTTGGGCCGGAGCTTAGTGTCCGGCCGCCTCGTCTCGGAACCCCGCGTCGGCCCTTCCTCGGCGCCTGAGCCCGCCGTGTACGGCAGTCCCGCGCGCTCGAGCGGTGAGTCCTCTGCGGAGGTCTGCGGCCTCGTCCCGCAGCCCCGAGGCGCCGCCGCCTGTCCCCCTTCCCGCGGGTCAGGAGACACCCCCTGGCCCCTCGCTGCCCCACCTTCGGGGGACTCCTCCGGGCCCCTCATTTCCCAGCCGTCTGGGGACTCCGCCCCCTCCGCGGCCCCGCAGCCGCGGCCGCGCCGGCCCAGTCCCCTCCCGCCCCTCCGGTCCCCTCGGGTCCCGGCGCCCACTTCCTCAGCCCGCTCCCCTCACCTGGCCTTGGTCTTCCCCTTCCCAGAAAAGGAGATCGCCTCCTGGAGTTTCCCGCCCCTCCGAGCTCTTACTAGTTTACGTTTTCAAAGAAAAGGAAAAGCCCTTTACGTTCCCACCGAATCCCTCTGTCAATGTCAGGGGAAAGCTATTTTTAGGTTACTTGTTGAACTCAATACAAGTCCAGGGAGGGAGTTTAAAAAATGAAATTAGGATGACACTATTGTTTCTTCCCCACCCCTGCATTCGGTAATTCTGGTGATTGTTCCAGACGCTGGACTGATAAAGCTGTTCCTAGTATTTGTCTTTAGGGGATCTCCAGCTGAGAGTTAGGACTGTCTTGAATTTGAACAGAAACCTCTTACAGTACTGGAAGCTTGAATGTATAGTATTTGTTTCTGGGTCTGAGAACAGATTACTAACTATATGGCAGCACAGGTCCAGGAATGAGAACGATTTGTAAAGAAATTCTAAATTTTTTGTAGGGGGAGGGAACTTGGCTGCTGACATTTTATCCCTTCTCCTTTGATACTAGGGAAAGTTAGGGGGGGTTGTGTTTTTTTGAGACTGGAGGTGGGATGAAGGCAGTGTGGCCTCTTGTGATTGAAGGAAAGAATGTTTCAGGCCTTGGTTGCCCATGTGGTGGGTATGAGGATCACTCAGATTTCAACCTTAATACACTAGGTACATTATAATATTTCAGAATTATAAGGTGGGGACTTCTCTGTGGTCATTTTTGATATCTGGTGCTGGTAAATTTTTAGCCACTTGGATTGTGAAAGAAATTGTTCAAATCCTTGCCTCCTGAAGCCGAACAAACAGTGCCTAAGAAGGGAAATGCACCTTGAATTTGGATCCAACATTGTTACAGTAACTGAATATTTTATAGCATTTCTTGGCCATCGTAGCACATTTGCAGGTTTTTGCATTTTAGCCACAGATTTTAAGGAGTTGATTGTTCCTGTTTCTAAAGCTAGTAGCAAATTGAAGGTATTTGCATGTTCTTTTACATGGTTTTACTTTATGAGTTATATGTTTACTCATGTTTGAATTTCAGTCAACTTGAAATTGACTCATTCAAGGCATAACATGTTGATTTCTTTAATTTCACGCATTTCTCTCATTAGCATCTGTTGATCTTAAGTTTTAGTGAATCACTGGACTCCTTCTCCTGCCCCACAACATGTAATAGTATTCTCTTTAGATTATAATGTATATGCAGATACTAATTTGTGGATTTAAGCCATGATTTATGACAAAGTTAATTTAAATATGTATTCATTTTGCAGCCAAAATAAGATGGCAGTGGTTATACCTCAATATTTAAATAAAGTAGTACTTACCATACTAGATTCCCAACTGCATGCAAAAAGGGAATTGGAATCATGAAGCTCTTAACAAACCAGTTAAGGAATGATTTAAGCTTTGTTCCATCCCCTCCATTAATTCATGTAGAAAGCCACATAAATAAGTAGACAAAAAAACTGTAAGAAATTTATTTTACAGAAACATACTCTTATTTTAGCTTGTCTTGAGCCTTCCTTTATAGCACCTTATGATGTGGTTCCCTGTGGTATAGATAAGGTTAAAAAGAATCTTGATACAGAGCATAGTATTTTCTGTGTGAATCCACATTATCTTCTATTTAACTTCTGTAGCCGACTCAAAGCACTTTTGTTCTTCTCTTAGTGTTAATTACATTAGCTATTTATTGTAGTTAAGTGAGAAAAATTATTTTCACTTAAGCCATTGCAATATGTGAAAGTAAAGGGAAAACATATTTTAACTTACTAAAAAGAGAATAAACATAAAAAATAGGAAACGGCAGTCAAAAATACCATTAGCTTCATCTTCCCTTTGCGGTAGTTAAGATAGTTACATGGAACTATGTACTACTGTGACTTAGAGAATGAGTATCTCAAAGGGTTTGTCTGAAAGATATGTGGTAGGATCGAAAAATAAGGTGAGTTATAGTAAAAAGCAGACTGCTATTAATCTCACTCAAAATACTTCCCCTTGCTTCTTACACACTTATCCCATCATCTTTGCCACTTTCCGAAGCAGTTCTGGAAGTCTGCTTTTGTTAGTTTTTAGTTGTGGTGTCATGGTTGCCTTGGTATCCTACATTGATTCAAAACTTTCATGATCATTTTGACTTTGGGGAAGAGACAGAAATTATCGTATGATGTCAGATCAGGTGAAGCAGGTGGTTGTGGAAACAAAATAACGGTTTTACAAGCCCACCTTTCCACTGGATGGCATTTGACAGCAACATTCACGGTATTTGTGGTCACACTGTGTAAAGACACAAAAGAGGACTTCCAGAACTGCTTCAAAAAAGCTTGATGTCTTGTAGGGTTTTGTTGTTGTGTTTATGTGTTTGGGGTTCTGGGGGACTATACTGAATACAGTCCTTTTTAAAAACATTTGTATTTTTGAGACAAGGTCTCACTGAGTCACTAAGTTACCCAGATAGGGCTTCAACTTGGTACTCTCCTGCCTTAGCCTCCCAGAGTGTGGGGATTATACGCCTGTGATAACCTGTTAGAGTGCCCGTGGTGGAATTTCTTTTAAGGAATCACAACTGATTGACAGATTTTCCCAGGAACACATTAGCTACAAAAGATCTCTGCAAGTTTAGTGACCTTCAAGTGTTTTCAGCAAGACAGGAAGAGGACAGCGTATACACAGTAGGTGAATTGTAAACTGGATATGTGAGACAGAAAAGGTAGACTTAAGTTCAGTCATGTTTGCCTTTGTCTTCTGGAGCTACACTGTGGTAGGTGGTATGCAACAGATAAATATTAACTTTTCATGAGTGATTTTACTAAGATAAGTATACCTAGTATTGTTGAGGGTATAGAAAATGGGCTCTCGTATAGACTGGATGGGAATGAGAATTAGAAAATCTTTGATTTAAATTGGATAACTAGCATTATCTGTCATAAAGCTTAAAAATTATATACCCTTTGACTCAACAATTCTATTTCTAGGAAATTTATTTCAGGAATTGATATGGGAAGGAAAGTAACAAAGATATAAACCCTGATGTGACATAGCAGTGTCATTGACCCTCAAGTGTAAAGGATAGAAGGGGGCCTTGTGCTCCATCTTAGGGCATCTGTGTACATGACTGCCGTTTACCACTGTCTTGCATTACTGCCTTTCTCCCAATCTTAATGACCTTCCCTAGGAGTCGGTATTAGAAATAGCAAGGCTTTGGAAGGTATTTGTAATTTTTCCAAAGTATCGTATGAAAACTAAACATGTAAAGCAAAATACTAAGTATCATCACTGATTCTTTGTAATTCTGTCAACTCAATTTAATAATGCTGGACAGTCCTTCCAAATGAGAAGGGGACAAAGAAATGGGGGGAGTAGAGAGAGAGGGGAGGGGAGGGGAAAGGAAATTAAAAGAATTAAGATGTGTTGATGTATGGATCCTAACTACCCAGGATGAATTTAATCGTTGTGTACATGTACTGATAAAAACAAAAATAAAATTAAAAGTTTATAATAGTAACTATAGTTGGCACATTAGTGTAGTATAATGAAAATAAAGAGAAATAAATCTTCAATGCTACTTCATAGATAAATTTGTCAAAACACTGATAAACAGTGTAATACAAAGTACATACTTGTAGGGTTGAACATACTTGAGGTCTGATCTAACTCTGTTACTTATTAATTAAGTAATCTTGGGGAAGTTACTTAACCTTTTTAAGCTATGTAGTTCCAGCTTTGATAAGTGGGGTCGGCAAAACTGTTGAATAAAATACTGAATAAAGCTGTATGAAATAATAGCTCAGTCTTAACACCAGACAACTCTAAGTGTTTTGCATATATTTATTAACACATTAATCCTTTCATAGCTCTCAGGTGAATCCAGTTGTTAACTTCATTTTATAGATGAGGAAATTGAAGCACAGAGGAATTTTATAACTTACCCATGTCCTACACCAAGTCATGGAAGAAAAGAGTTAAATCCAGATCATCCAGTCTGGTTTCTCACCACTTCACTCTGGCCTTTCCAGCCAGAACAGTTCCCTGTCCTTTGTAGATGCTCATCAGTGGTACTCCAAATCTTTAAGATAACTAAAAAGGTATTTGTAGGGATAAAAGGATTGAGAACTGGTGGCTTAATCCTAGGTTTGGTAAGATGGGAGCCAAGATTTTGATTGATATATTGTATGCATAGGATAATTGTCTACTGTGTTCACTGGAGGTTTATATTCTGCTTCTAGAACTGTATCTCGCACATTTTAGGAACTTTCCCCAAGAATAATTACCTAAAATAGAGATATAGTTACAGGGCTGTGAATTGGTTTAAGACATTAGCTCTTCCTGGGAAGTGTCTGTTCAATTCAGTTGCCTTTTTTTTTTAATTTGATCTTTTATTTTGGGGGCTCTGATTTAATCCTCTATCTGAGGAATAGCTGGCAAAATTCTTTTTCCCATTCTATAGGTTGTCTCTTCACTTTGTTGGTTGTTTCCTTTGCCGTGCAGAAGCTTTTTAATTTGATATTATCCCATTTGTTGATTCTTGGTGCTAGTTCTTGTGCAGTTGGGGTTCTATTCAGAAAGTCCTTGCCTACATCTATGTCTTTAAGAGTTTAGCTATTTTATCGTCTAGCAGATTAAATGTTTCTGGTTTGTTTTTGTTTTTGTTTTGGTGCTGGGGATCAACTCAGGACTTTGCGCTTGTGAGGCAGGTGGTGGAACCACTGAGCTAAATCCCTGGCCCTAAGGGTTTCTGTTTTAACATTTAGATCTTTGATCCATTTTGATTTTGGTTTAGTATGTGATAAAGATATGGTTCTAGATTCTGTCTTCTTCAAGTAGATAGCTAGAAGTACAAAAGGCCAATAAATACATAGGGAAAAAAAGTTCAGTATGTCTGGCCATTAGAGAAGTGCAAATTAAAACAACACTGAGATTCTACCTTACTCCAGAAAGAATGGCCATCATCAAGAAATCAGATAATAACAAATGCTGGTGAAGTGACAGGGAAAAAGGAAGAAACCCTTCTACATTGTTGGTGGGAGTGTAAACAAGTACAAACTCTATGAAAATCAGTATGGAGATTCCTCAAAAAACTAGAAATAGAAATTCCATTCAACTCAGCTATTCTTCTAGTTATCTTCTCAGTAGAGTTAAGGACATCCTATTACAGTGATGCGTGCATCCCCATGTTTACAGCAGCAGAACTAATAGTATCTCAATCTTGGAAGTGGTCCACAGGCCCATCAACAGATGAATAGATAAAGAAAATATGGCATTTACACACAGTGGAATACTGCTCTGCACAAAATAGGATCAACTTAAAGTCATTTGTAGGAAAATGATTGCACCTTGAGAACATAATGTTAAGTGAAATAAATCAGGCACACAAGCTTAAATATTACATGGTTTCTTGTATATGAGAAACCCAAACTATAAAGAGCAAAACGAAAGGTAGATAATAGGAAATAGGATGCTAAATCTTTTGCAAAAGGGAAAGAAATGAAGAGACGGAGGGAGGGGATGAAAAAAGAATTACAATGTGTTGTGTACAGGTACCAACTCCCCACAATAATTGTAACCATTATGTACTGCAAACATGTACAAAAATACAAAATTAAAAATTATATATACTTTTTAAAAGATGTGTTATATACTTCCAACTTCCCACAAGGAATATAATCATTATGTACTGAAAAGATATACCAATAAAAATTTTTTAAAAGACATTAGCTCCTCATGCAAGTACCATAAAGGTTAGAATTTAAAGATATCCTATCTGCTCATGAAACCAATAGTTTTTCATGGGCGAAGAAACCACGCTTGTTTTTCCAGTCACTTGATGAAATAGTCACTTGACCTGACTGAAGGCAGAAGGACATAAAGATACATGTTTTTAATTCCATTCTTGCTATATAATCAAAATCCCCTCACTGACCTTTTGGAAATCCTGATAGAATTTTAGATCTAGAAGAAGAAACCAAGATTCAGACAGTTCAGTAACTTGCTCAAAAGCGCACACCTAATAGTGGCACATGATCACTTGCTGCCTTATGCACTGCTCTTCGTAGCTCTGCCCTGCTAGCTGTATCATGCTCTTCCACACAGGACACTTGAGGAACTTAAGCAGCATGGCTGAGTTCTTCAGCACATACTTAATGAGCACCTATTATCTGAAAATCTTGCACTGAATACTGAGGGTATGAGAATGAAAAGTTCCTGACCCGAGTCACGGGAAACAGACATGTAAATAGATAGTATGATATAGATGAGTATTACAGTTGAAGTGCTTTTTCTTTTTTAACCTTATATTGTCATCCTACCAGATCATGAACTCCTTAAAGGGCCCAGCCTTTGTGTGTGTTAAGTGCTTTGCATAGATGATGGTATATCATTCTTGAAGGAGGAAATCAAATAACTCATTATAAAATAGTTGCCATGAAGCAAAGCTGAAAACACTTTAAAAGTTGTTTTGTAATTGTTATGCCTTGTATCCACATGTCCCCCTAAGGCCTCATATGGTCACAGGTGGAGGTGGCTGGATCCAGGGTGTGTGATGCTGGGATCAAGGATGTGATGCTGGAATTGATCCAGGGTGTGATGCTAGGATTAAGGCTGCCCCACCCTGGGTGTGAGTGCTACCAGAACTAAGATAGGTAGCCTGGATAAGATAGGGACGTAAAGAGGGTCGGGTCGCTGCTAGTCATTTGTCAGTTGCTGCCTTCTGCCTGCCATGAACTGTTTCTCCTCTGCCATGCGACCCTCTCTGGGAGCCAGCTGACTATGAACTAAAACCACTACAAACTGAGCTAAATAAACCTTTCCTCCTTTAACTCTGAGTGTTGGGTATTTTGTCTCAACAACAAGAAAAGTAACCAAGACAGTAAATAACATTGACACACCTAATATATATGAATTAATATGCAACTTGCATTAATAAGGCAGAAGGATATGTGTTTGTGTTTGCATGCTAAAGCATTGTTTTCTTGCTGTTTTCACAGAGAAACTGCTAATCAAGTTACTATGAGTCTGATAAACTGTGAAAACAGCTGTGGATCCAGCCAGTCTGAAAGCGACTGCTGTGCTGCCATGGCCAGCTCCTGTAGCACTGCAGCGAAAGACGACAGTGTGAGCGGGGTGCCCAGCACCAGCACGGGGAACCTGTCCAGCTCCTTCATGGAGGAGATCCAGGGATATGATGTAGAGTTTGACCCGCCCCTGGAAAGCAAGTACGAGTGCCCCATCTGCTTGATGGCTCTGCGGGAAGCAGTGCAGACGCCGTGTGGCCATCGGTTCTGCAAGGCCTGCATCATCAAATCAATAAGGTCCGTGCGCTTCAGGAGGAGCAGTGTCCTGTAACAGAACCAAGCGCAAAGAACATTCCTGCATGGAACACACATCCCAAGAAAAGTCTTAGATACAAAAAGCCACTTAGAAAAAAGAACAATAGGCAGAAAATTTCAAAAGTTAGATTCTTATACCACTTCCCACTATGGTACAAGAGGTGACTTGTCTCTCTTCCCTTCCTTTGATGTTCAGATAAATAAGAGAACAAATAGCTGCTTCTACTTCAAGCAGTTTGAATGCACACCAGGGGATGACTGTGTTTTTAAAAAATAATGTTTTTAAATGTACCTTAAGTGACACTAGTAGACTATGATCATCTCAGCCACACAGAGAACACTGATTCTATAAGTGATCAGTTATTCTGATTTTATCCATGGTAAATCTTTCTGTTATTTAATGTCTCTAAGCAGTTGTAAAATAACTGGTACTTTTAAAGCAGGTATTCAGTGAAGACTCTACCCTCACACTCTGTGTATCCATAATCCAGTCTCTTCACTGCCTCCCGTATCTGTTCTGAATCACCATCAGCTCTAACTGGCCTTCCTCCTTCTACCATCGCCTTCTTCCAGTCTCATTACAGCAGCCAGAGTGAACCTGGTAAAATAAGTAAGGTGATATCATCTCTGCTTAGAACATCACAGCGGGTATCTGGGAGTAAAATTCAAAGCCCTAGAAGGACCTGTATGATAAACACATGATTAATTTTCTGACCACACAGACACACACACCCCGTGTTCACTCTCTTCCCATTCATTCGGTCTTTGCTGTTCCCGAAACATGTCAGGCACATTCCTGGCTTGGTGAGTCGCTCTAGCTGTTCTCTCTGCTTGAAACATTCTTGTCATATCTGAATTCCCTCCAGTATGGCCGAAATAACTCTCCTTACAGGTTCTGCAGCTACTCTATTTATACCACAGCACACACGCCTCTGTCCTACTTTTGACAACATGCCTGGTCTTTACCAAGTTCTCTTGTTTTCTTCATAGCACTTTTGCCTTCTAATACAAAAGGTAATTTATGTGTTTGTCTGCTTGCCCCACTGGAAGGTAAGCTGCTTGAGAGCAAAATTTCAAATCTGTTTTATATCTTGACATTTCCCAAGTGCCAGGAACAGTGCCTTACCGACAACAGGTGGTCGGTAAATATGGTTGTCTTACCTGAAACACATGGGATTTCCACAGATAATTCCACTTCATCTCCTGGAAAGTAGATACATTTTATTATAACTCGGAAATAAATGGGAATATTTTTATATGACAGGGAGTTCTGTATAGAACAAAAAAAAATTGGAATGGGGATCTGTGTCTTTCGATAACTAGCCATCTAGTATATATCAGTGAAATCATTCCTTAATAGGTTAAGTTCTGTGACTATTCATTGGCCTCTTAAGTATTTATCTCTCAACTGTTACACTAACTTTTCTGTAGAACTTGAAATTAGGGTCACTGTATCCTTGCTGCAGACTTGGCTTCACTACAGTCATAAGGGAGTGTGTCTGTTTCAGTTTTGGGAGAAATGCCTCATGTAGAATTAACAAGATCTGTTTAGAATAGGTTCTCTCAGCCTCACCACTGCTGATGTTTTAGGCCAGATTGGATTTTTTTGTTGTTGGGAAGAATGTCCCCTGGGTTGTAGGATCTTCAGCCTGGCTTGTGTCTGTTTGATGCTAGTAGGGTCCACCCTGCACCCAGCAGTGAGACCTACAATGACTCCTGGGAGCAAAATAGTCCCTGGTGGAGACCACTGGTTTAGGGCAGTGGTAGTGAACCTGTGGCACGTGTGCTACAGCCAGCTATTTGTTATTGAAAGCTCTAAGGTTTGCCATCCATCACTGGTTTAGGGTATACAGGAGAACAGTGTTAAAAGGGCCAGTCTCTTTTTTTGTCTAATGACTTTTATTTATATTGTATTTAGGTTAAAAGGGAGGGGTACCCTATTATGATTTATTGATTTTCCTGTAGGTAGAAATGTATTTTATCAAGTGTCAACCATGCCCAGAAAGGTAGCCAACTGTTAGCAGCTTTGTAATAGCAAAATACACAGCAAAGTAGTGGGACAGTGGTGTGAAACGGAAGTAAAACCCACAAACGGAAATCTGAGGCTTTTTCCCACTACCTCCCTCTAAGCTATAAAGGGCCACGTACTGTGTGTCTGATGGTCTTGAAGGAGCTGCCCTAACATTTTTCATTGGCTGTAGTCATTCGGGGACTCAAAATACTTCTCAATTTAATTCCATTTTCTTTTGGAATAGTTGGTCATACTCTGGATAGTGATTTTCAGTTTACTTTGAGTTTCTTATTTTCTTTTAGGTAGACATCACTTTTGGCTCAGGCTTTATATTTCAGTAAATTTGTTTACTACTTCCTGTGCTATCAGAGTCTACTTGGCAATGTAATCATTACAGTCTGAGAAAGGCCCCATAAAGATTACCGACATGTCTCACCTTTATGAGCTGTAAGGCATTTGACAGCACTGTTTCTCAGTCACCTTTCTGTCTGCCGCAGCAGCTAGCACTCTTGAGCACAGAAGAGGTGCTCAGGAAATGTTTGAGTGATTAAGGTTCCTGTGGCCCACTTGACCTGTCACATTTTGTGAGTGGAGGAATGACAGACACACACACACACACCCCGCCTGAAGATGGTTTTTCCTACTATAAGATGGGGAAAAAACATAGAGGTTCTTTAACTTCCTATTACCTGGTGGCACTTGTACAAATTAAAGAAACCGTCCTTGCTTGTCGCTTGGAGCGTCTTCGTGACTGTTTCAGAGTACCTGCTCATACGAGCCTCGCGGTCACTGCTGCTTGGTTAAATTTTCACTAGCGAGGCAGCAGTGCACTGCAGACATGTTACTCAGGTTCTGAGCAGTGTGGCCCATCGTACTAGGATACTACATAGGTGCTGGATGGAGGCCAGCCAGACTTTCAGTGTTTCCATTCTTTACTTTGATTTTATGCTAATCAAAATACCATTTTATTCAGTACGTGTGTGTTCTTTTTGAGCTGGAATCTATCCTACCATCTAAAATCTCATGGCTTTTGAAGATGATCAGTATGGTGCTTGTTTGTACTCATTTCATAAAAATAAGTTCATAAATTATTCCTAAGAGTTTATTTTAGTGGTATTGTAGTATAACGTTACCTTATTTTGTATGGTAAATTAAAGTCAGTTTTTATAATGTGAATGTTTAAATCAACTAATTGGATACATCTTGTTTCTTTTAGGGATGCAGGTCACAAATGTCCAGTTGACAACGAAATACTGCTGGAAAATCAACTATTTCCTGATAATTTTGCAAAACGAGAGATTCTCTCTCTGATGGTAAAGTGTCCAAATGAAGGTTGTTTGCACAAGATGGAATTGAGGCATCTTGAGGTATCAAAGTCATTTTCTAGCTGTTTGCATTTGTGCCAGATAGTTTCTAGAGAACACAGATTGTGCTGCGTTAATTTGTGTATTCCTAGGACCTAGAATATAATAGCTTTTAAATTCTTGCTATTAACACTTTGATTTTTAAATATAAATATAAGAAGAAACTTGGGATTTTTTTATTCAGTTTTCTCTATCTCTTCCCCAGCAATAATAAAAAAAAAAAATCAATGTTCTACAAATTTGGGGGATATTATGTAGAATAAAACTGATGGAAAACATTTTAAATTCAAGAGTCACATTTTAATCCAATAACTTCATTTCTTTCATTTGAAATGTATAGTAAGTCTCATGTAGTTACTGTGTCAGTACCCTCATTGGACATTTTTCTGTTTTTCTAAATTGTACATTTTATTATGAGCTAAATGAAGGGCTCCTTTCAGTTAATTTGATATGAACTGAAAGCATCAGGTAATACAAGAACGTGTTTTTTAAATAAATCAATTCTTAGTTTGGTGACGTTTATCAGAAATGAATATTTTTAATTATATTTGAAATTAAATGTTTAAGGCATATTTGGAGTCTGCCCCTTTTACTTAGTTCTTTTTGAGGAAGTGGCTCTCTTAAAATAGTACTGAGTTGCTGTTCTGGAAGTCTGACCTCTTTCCAATTCCCTTCCCTTATTGAATGTATGAACTTGAGAATTCACATTCTTTGTATAAACTTGCAGTCTATGCCATTATTTGAAAAAAATTCATTAAGGCCTTCATATTGTGAATAATACTGTGTATAGTAGGTAATGTAGCTTTAGTAGCCAATTTTTAAAAAGAGAACCATGTATTCTTAGAAGAGATTATCTTTGGAAAACTTCATGGTTGGCAAAGACTAATCAATTATTTTTTCTTTATTGTAGGACCATCAAGTACTCTGTGAGTTTGCTCTTGTGAATTGTTCCCAATGCCAGCGCCCCTTTCAAAAATGCCAGTTGAATATTCATATCCTCACGGATTGTCCAAGGAGACAGGTTTCTTGTGTAAACTGTGCTGTATCCATGCCTTTTGAGGAAAAGGAGGTATGTACTAAATAGGATTTAAGTCCACTGCTTTTTTTTTATATACACTTTTAATGTATATTGGAGAAAGTTAGCAGTAGATAAGGATATGACTGAAATTTTGATTCTGCATTATTAATTTTTGGAAATTTGATTTTTAAGAAAAATGAAAGTGTAATAAGTTATAAATATGGAGTTTATATTTGCATATTTTTATTATAAACATTGTTTATCCTAGTAATTACTGTTGTAGGTCTACAGGCAACAAAAGCTGCTTGGAAATGAATTTGCTAATCATAATCCTGAATATGTGGATTTTAATGACCAAACTGATTGCAGACAAAAATGATTGCTATAAAAGATTTATACAAACTTATCTTGTGAAAGAGAATGAGTTGTTAAAAAGAATAAATTAAATCCCATGAAGTATATACCATTAGTGATAATTCATTGTCCTGTATACTATATTCACTTTTTAGTATGTATTTTATATTTACATTAAAAAGTCTACCTTTTAAAGAGAAGGTTCATGATGTGTGACAGCATCAGAAAGATACAGCAGTTTTTCATTTAAAAATCAGGATAAAAAGGGCTGGGGATTTAGCTCAGTGGTTGTGCCACCTGCCTTGCGAGCGCAAGGACCCGAGTTTGATCCCCGGTACCAAAAAAAAAAAAAATCAGGATAAAGAGAGGTTGAATAGTTTTATATTAATGTCAGTGTCAAAACTTATCACTGAAATTCTATCCCTTGGTGTCTTTCGTGCTCTCTACTAAAATAAGCCTATGTATAATTTTATTCTTTTATAACTAATAGTTACTTCCTTCAACTTTAGTTCTTACAGATTTGTGTTGTGATTTTTTCCTTTGATCAAACATATTTATTATGTTGATAAAATACTTTTAAAAAACTAACTTGCTAAAAATATAGAAAAATTTCAATCATAATTAGAAGAAATTACCATCTCTTCTCTAAACTTGAATACATTAGATGGACTTAACCTGGAAAGTTAATTATTTCTCAGTACATCAACTAAACTAAAGTCATTGTATTCTAGAAAATAACATACGAGAACTTGGAGACCAAAGCCTCTCACCTTAATAATGCATTTGTTCTTGTTTGTAAAAGTTTTAATTAAATTGTCATAGTGCTCCTGAAAACTTTTGGAAGTAGATTGCCTTTGAAGAATTATAGTATTAGCGAATGATATCCAAACTAGTCACAGTAGACTGCTTCAGGTTAAAAGGAAGTGATTTTGAGAGAGCTGCAAGGCTAAATGAGTCTCATTACTGCTCTAGTAAAGGGAGAGAAAATAGCCTTATAAAGGCTATCCTCACATTTTTATCTAACACAAATTCGTATACATAATTTATTCATGGTGAAAAAAATACTTCTTATAAAAAGTGATTGTTTATATTTTTAAGTTTTCTCATGCTTATCTTATAATATTTCTCTCATAAAATTTAGATCCATGACCAGAACTGTCCTTTGGCAAATGTCATCTGTGAATATTGCCACACCATGCTCATCAGAGAACAGGTACTCTTTTTCATAAATTAAAAGCGTCAAAATAACTTATAGAAGCGTTAGCTTTTTAAATGAATATTTAAGTCAGTACGACAAAATCAACACAGGTTGAAAAAGTATTAGAATTACAGAACTGTACAAAAATTTTTTATATAAATTAATGTAATAAATGTTTTCAAAAGAACAAAAATCCTGGGCCAGGGATTTAGCTCAGTGGTTCCAGTTCCTGCCTCACAAGTGCAAGGTCCCAAGTGCAAACCCTGGTACCAAAAAAAACAAGAACAAAAATCCAGTGCTTTTAAAATTCCTAAATCATTAACATGGTACTTATGTTAATATTCATATACATTAATGTGATTAATAAAAATTTTTGAAAGAACAAAAATCCAGTGTTCTTTAAGCACTTAAAATCCTAAGTCATTAACGTAACACCTATGTTTATATATCTTTGTAAGACCATATAATTGAACAAAACTATATAATTTTAAGATAAAAACAATTGAATGTAAGGATAACCATTTAAAGAAAGAAGTAATTGTGTGTGCGTGTGTGTGTGTGTGTGTGTGTGTGTGTGGTATTGGAGAGGGAATCCAGGGCCTTGCACATGCTAGACAGGTGCTGTACCACTGATGTACAGCCCCGGCCCAAGAAAGCAAAGACTTTAAGAAATACATATTTCTTAAATTCAAACATTATTCCTGGCTGTAGCCCCTGAGGCTATGGAAGGTTTCCAGATTTCTAGGACCTGTGGCCCCCTCTCTTGGTTGTACTTTAGGCCACTGATGCGGCGTCATCAGAGGTCATAATTGTAATAGAAATCTGGTTTTTGATTATTAATAGAGAAAGGAAAATTCCATCAGATTGTTGTCTTCTGACACTTGGGGAGTTTACCCACAAAATACGAATATTACTCACCAGACAGGTACACACCCATGAAATCTGCAAACCCAGAGATCATTATTGATTGCCTTACTATGTACAAGCAAGCAAAATCTGTCACTTGACTAAGCTTTTCCATCTGTCTGTTAACAGAGTCCTTTAGTTTCTTTCCAACAAAGTCTTAATTTGAAAGGTGTTAAACTTCTTTTTTGCTGAAGTCCCACCTCCTTGATTTTCCTTTTTGCCCTCTTAATATTTAAGAAAATAATGCAGCATATTTAAAACCCAGCAGTAACAAAGTTTACTGTAGGAAAAAACCCTAGACAAAGCGTCAGAAAACCTAGGCTTTGATCCTGGCTGTACTATTAACTTGCCTTCTGATCTGTAACCATAACCAAACCAAATTTCTGAAGAAAATTTGGTACCACTTTCAAAAAATATGATCCTATATAATGGAACGCGCTCTAAAGAATGTGCCTTTGAACCAGGTTATGGTGTCATACTCCTGTAATCTAGCAGGTATGTGGCAGGACGCTGAGGCAGGAAGAATACAAATTTGAGCCCAGCCTGGGCAACTTAGCAAGACCCTATCTTAAAAATAAAAACTAAAAAATGGCTAGCTATATCAATCAGGGTGAAAGCCTTGAGTTTAATCACCAGTACCACAAAGCGTAAGAGAATGTATCTTTGATTCCCGGTATCAAAGCCTGAGGCTTTCAAGAATGTGCTTAAAATATCTTCTAACATCTTAGTTTCTAAATAGCTACCTGAGATCCCTCAGTTTAGCTGAAATATGCCCAGGTTAACAGAAGATAAGGTGATTCATATAAGGTTGTCATGAGGGGAGCTCTGAGTCTATAGTCAGTGGCTTGAATGCATGCAGCATTAGTGGACCCTGTTGAGTTTGCAGTTGTCAGAAGTTGTTGCTTCCTGAAAATACCACTAGAGGGTGCCAGTTGCCTGTAAGAGGAACAGATTCCTTTATGAAATGAATGTTATTGAATTTGGGGGCAGATATTAAGAGATTTTTAGAAATACATATTATTTTAATCTCTGCGGGCTACGGGTTTCTGTCACAGCTTACTTAGCTTTACCACTGTGTCCCCAAAACAGCAATTGACAATACATAGTTTTGTTTAGGCAAAACATAAATTCCTTTTTAAGTGTAATCTCATGAAACTGGAACCTCACATACGGGGGAAAACATTTTTTACCTTTATTTTGATTTTCAGATGCCTACTCATTATGATCTAGACTGTCCTACAGCCCCGATCCCCTGCACCTTCAGTACTTTTGGTTGCCATGAAAAGGTAAGGTTTTTGTTGTTATTTTGGTTTGGTTTGGTTTGGTTTGGTTTTTCTTGTTTGAATTCTTCTGTATAAATCAAAAATACTCAATTATGTAGTCTAGTGGAGAATACCAACAAGCATGTGTTTGTAAAACATGATCGATGATACAATAAAGTTGTTGATGCTTTGAACAGACGCAAAGGCATACTTAGAGCAGTGATGGCGAATTGGATAGAGTTTCCCATGGTGCAAACCACCTGCTGCAGCATGTGTGCCACAGGTTTGCCACCACTGCCTTAGAGCATTTAGGTAGACAGGACCAAGTACATTTGGGGGTTGACCCTTGACAGATGGAAAAAACTTGTCGAAGAAGACCTGTGAGAGGGAATGAGCATCGCATTTTGAGGGACTTTGGATAGTTTCATTTGTTACTCGACCAAATAACAATAGAAGATTTTCTGTGGATACCTGAGCTTGGAATAACTAGACCCAAAATGAGTACAGCATGGATGACAGCGATAACAATGAAGACAGATCAAGGAGCCAGTACATGCCTGTTTAGCAGGGAAGATCTATTGCCTGTGTAGCTGAATAGATATGAGGAGCAGAGGAGGAGGCATCTAGGATGACTCTTGGTTTCTGGCTTTGGTCTCTGGGTGGATGGGGAAGGACCATTCATAAGCAGAGTGAATACAGAAAACTATGGAGATAGTTTAAAAAAATAAAAAAAGAGCTTAAGTTTTAACGGTATTGAGTTATAAATTTCAGTTCATCCAGCTCGGGAACATTCAGGTGGAGATGACTGAGATGAAGTATGTGATCTTAACGTCTAAAGAGAAATTGAGACACAAAATATTGATTTGAGAGAGTAATTTGTTGTGATAATGGAAGGTGTGGTTGTGATCATGGAGAATAAGCATGCTCAAGAAAGAGAAGTCAGCCAGGGAAAGGAACCATAAATGAACCGTGGTATAGAAACAGATGAATCAGGCAAAAGGAGTGTATTGTTATTGCGCCCAGATTATCTTCAAGGCTAGAGATCAGTGTTCTTTCTGGAGAGTGTAATTACCCTTTTGGGGTTTTTTTTACTTATTTGTAATAAGCATTTAATAATTTAAAAGACAGAATAGTATATGGTATGATTACATTTTGTGAAAAAAAATTTTCTTGTTTGTGTGCATAGAAAAAAGACCTGAAGGAAGTAATACCAAAATATTAGTGAAGTTGGGTGAAATAATAGGTAACTTATTTTTTTAACTGTCTATAATTTTTTCTGTAATGTACAAGAATTTTTTATAATAAAAATTGTTACATCATAACTATTTTATGTAGCAATTAGAATGTTCTTGATTACCTTCAAATAGTGTAGAGAAAGCAAAGATTCCAATTTGGAATAGACTTGCATTATAAATGAGGAATTGGGGATATTCTTTGGCTTTAAAGGAAAAGGTAGAAAATGGTATTAAATCAGAAGAAAATATAAGATCTGTAGAGGTTTGCCCTTTTTTCTAATGGGAAATGTTTTAATAGTTATATTTTGAGGGAAAGGAAGAGAGTTTAAAGACAAAGGAGAAGGGATAACTGAGCGCAGCTACAAGTAGAACAATCTTAGACAACATGTCTTGAGTCATCAAGAAAAGATGAGTATAGAGACTGATATTTTTTGAGGAAAGCTGAGAGTATTTGTCGGAGACCATCCATCTTTTAGTGAAGAGGCAGGATCATCTCATTGGATCAAGAATCTGTGAAGGCAAAGGAAAGTATAGAAGACTGAGAGGAGCTGTAGTGCACCTTGCAGACATCTTACTTAGCCTGGCCCGGTCCTTTCCCCAGTCCTCAGTATCTGTTCCCCACCTAAGGCTTGTGCTTGTATTTTAGATGCAGAGAAATCACTTGGCACGCCACCTGCAAGAGAATACCCAGTCGCACATGAGAATGTTGGCTCAGGCTGTTCATAGTTTAAACCTTGCTTTAACTCCTGTGCCTCCACGTGACCTGCTTCCATACGATGCTGCCTCTCTGCCCCGGGTTTCCTCTGGGTGCCACCCAGAGGTCCAGAATTTCCAGGAAACCATTCAACAGTTAGAGGGTCGCCTTGTAAGACAGGACCATCAAATCCGGGAGCTGACTGCGAAAATGGAAACTCAGTGTATGTATGTAAATGAGCTTAAAGGAACTATTCGAACCCTCGAGGACAAAGTCGCTGAAATTGAAGCACAGCAGTGCAATGGGATTTACATTTGGAAAATTGGCAACTTTGGCATGCACTTAAAGTCTCAAGAAGAGGAGAAGCCTGTTGTCATTCATAGCCCTGGATTCTACACAGGCAAACCCGGGTACAAACTGTGCATGCGCCTGCACCTTCAGTTACCAACTGCTCAGCGCTGTGCAAACTATATATCCCTCTTTGTCCACACAATGCAAGGAGAGTATGACAGCCACCTCCCTTGGCCCTTCCAGGGTACAATACGCCTTACAATTCTTGATCAGTCTGAAGCCCCAGTAAGGCAAAACCACGAAGAGATAATGGATGCCAAACCAGAGCTGCTTGCCTTCCAGCGGCCCACAATCCCACGGAATCCAAAAGGTTTTGGCTATGTAACTTTCATGCACTTGGAAGCCCTAAGACAAAGAACCTTCATTAAGGATGATACGTTGTTAGTGCGCTGTGAAGTTTCTACCCGCTTCGACATGGGTGGCCTTCGCAAGGAGGGTTTTCAGCCACGGAGTACTGATGCAGGGGTATAGCATCCTTTCATTTGTTTAAAAAGAAAAACTAGAAAAAGTGCCTTTCCTTGCCCTGTGTTTGAGAATAATATGCAAACAAACAAACTAAAAACAGTGGGGAAGGGGTAATACCAGTGAATGTTCTTAAAGAGGCCACTTGCTGCATCCGCCTGTTACAAATATCTTACTCAATTTTTCCTTGGGAATACATACTTCATGTTTTTTTCAGAAATGTTACATTTGAAGTCCCCTTGACAGCAGCAAGTACGTCGTCAATTAGTATACCTCTTTGCTGTACTTTCATGGTCATTTGCCTCAGTGTTCTATTGTCAAAAAAAAAACAAGTATAAAAAACAGTGCTAAAGCTCAAACCTTTCATAATAATGGGGTTTGCTTAAAAACTGTGGCTTATTTTTATATTGTATGAAATATATGAAATGTGACGTCACTACTGCCTGTACTAGTGCCAATGAAAGAGTGAATGCTCTGGAAAGTTAAGTTCTCATTTTATTTGACCTCCTATAGATTCCAGAGGATTTTAACCATAATCCTTAGAAACTTTAAGTTCTCATTCACATCGTTTCTTCCCTCCTGCTGTTTACTGAGCATACTGGGGCTGGTTTAAATCCTGAGTATGGCCTTATTTAGTGTAAACATGTCTGTTAAATCACTTGTTTTTAAGTGTTTCATTCTGCCTTGCTTGCATATTTCCTTGAGGCCACAAAGTGGTGTCTTCCTAGAGTTTATAATGCTGAGTCCCGTGTAGACCCCAGCAGCTCAGTGTTACACCATGGAACCCTTTTTGTCTGTTCAGCACAGAGTGAATTCCACAGCCCTGCACATCTTCTGTTTGTTGCATGCTCACAAAAATCACAAACATAAAAATTAAAAGTGATTCGCTTGTTAACCATCATGACATCTCACTGGTGATAACAGAAGCTATACGAGCTATGAATGTTCAGCCTTTTGACTACCCTCTGGCTTATTTTATTACAAAATTGATTTTCTAAAAGCAGATTTTTTTTAAACTTAGGCAATCTTTCAAGGTGCCAGAGAAATCATTAAACCAAGGTTGGAACCCGTAGAGATGGTGACACAACACAAGCTGGCTTGAGTAGGTTGCTTTAGTCCAGTCATTGTAGGTTCCGAGGAGGGTTTTGTGGAATGTGCTGCAGTAAAGAATCAAAAAGATCCACCCACTGCTTTTTTACACAAGACTATTCAACGTTTGAATAAATGGTAATGGTTATATCTCCCAAAAGGGCAAATCAGAACCTCCAGCCAGCATTCAAGATCTACCTTAATTTCAAGAGGAAGCTCAGAGTCCTTGTATGTGGCAAGAAGTCTGGTTTTCCATTCCAAGTAGCTCTAGAAGTGTCACTGTGACCTTCCCCTGTATTTTTCTCTCTACCCCTTTAATGCTCTGTCCCATGTTAAAGCGTGATGGTAAAGACCTGGTTCCTGCACCACGTGCATGCTGCTGATTCATCACTAGTTACCAGTTTATTTCCTGACAGTTTGTGTCCCTTCGCTCTTTTTCCCAAACAGCTCCTGAGAATCATTGCAGCACCACCCACTAAGTAGGGAAACCTGTGCTACTGTTATTCCTGCCATTGTTTGTCAGTGAATAAATAATCAAATTCCATTTAAAAAGTAAGCAGTGGTTATTTTTGTTTTTGCATAGAAAAAGCCTGAAAGAAATATCCTAAATTATTTTTGATGGCTTATTTTTTGTGCCTCCTTGCACTTTTTACATTTTCTATAATAAGCATGTACCTTTATCAGAGAAGAAAATTCAGTGTTGCCTCAGAAAGTCAACTCCTCATTTAAAAAAGGAAGTGATATTTAAAAGCTTCCTGGTTAAATTTCTATTAAAAGCATGTCTCTGCAATAGGTACTAAGAGGAGTCATTTCCTGCCTTGGTTATGTTATATTTTTATTTATTTATTTATTTATTTTTTGCTCAGAAACCTTAAAAACTGCCTTTTGCCTACCTTTAACTTTTCTTAGCTTCAAGTTTCCCATCTGTAAAATAAGTTGGACTGAATGTTTCTATGGTCCCCTCCAACCATAAACTTCTGTCTTAAAAAATTGAGTTTTAACCCACAGAATGTGGATAATGCCTATTAAAGGATTTTGCTGGTAGAAAATTGCTTTTTAGCTTTCTCTTTGCTGAGACTAATGCTTTATTTCAACTTAGTGTCCATCAGCTGGGTCACCTCTAAGTGAGCAATTTTTGTAATTCCCAACATTCAGCATTTTGTAATAAACCAGTCATTTTATACTAGTCATTTATTGTGGATACAGAGTAAAGCCAACTGTCAAGCGGTCATTCAGATAGAAAGTTTTAGATAAGATTTAACTTGGAATTAAGTCTTAACCTAGAAATTGATTTCTTTATATTGAGATCTCTTACCCCATTCCTAAGCATACCAGTTTCACCTGATAAGTCTGCAAGCATTTAAGCTGTAAATTTGTAGTTTGATAACCATCATTTAACAGTCATCTTTTGCCATCTTTAACTTTTAAAAAATTGTTTACTGTTTTGCAGAGTTGTCCAACCCTACGTTGCAATTCAAACATTTTGCTCTTAGAAAATAAGTCTGGATGCTGACTTGTAGTTTGGTAGTTTATCACTGTCCTTCGGCTGTTTGTGCAGTAGCAGTTTCTGGCTATACTAAAATGTAATTCACCTTTTATTTTGGCGATGAATAGTAGAAAAAAAATTAGAATGAAAGGTGGGGTTTTTATTACCCTGATGATGGATGACCTCTAGCAGTTAATTTTTGTGACTGATAAAAACTATGTTCTTGGGTACTGGTTCTGTACCAGTAAGTCTCAGGCAAACTAAGAACCTGCATATGAATTAATGCATGCAATTAGAATTCATTCTCTTTACAGAGGAGTAATTTCTTGTCATTCTTCTTTATCCAGGGATTTCTCAAATCTCTGGTGACCAAAACCATTTAGATTTTTCTAACTTAAGGCTTAGAAATACATTTCTTTTTCTTTTGGTATTGGGGATCGAACTCAGGACCTCACGCTTGCCAGGCAGGCACTGTGCCACTGAGCTAAATCCCCAGCCCAGAAATACATTTCTTTTATTCAGTTAACACAGCTCTGCTCTTGGCTTGCCTTAGTTAAATTCTGTTCATTGTTTTATATAAAATACCATTAGGTATTTTTTGTGTGTGTGATCCCTAGTTCCTTAGAAGCCTTGGGGGAAAAGAAATGGTAGTTTATGTTTTCTTTTGAAATTCTTTTTTTAAATTCCCAGATTCACATGCTAGCCTGTGGCTAGCTCTCACGTTGAGTCAAATTCAGACACATGCAAGAAGATGCCTGGTTGTTTCACAAAACAATTCCTATGTTTTAAAGTTCCCCATCCCTCCTCTGCCTAGAAAGGCAGGGGTCATGATACAATAAAGCTGAGAAATAATTCTAGGTGGGAAAAAGGTTTTTGTGGAATAGGAGATGTGGCACTCCTTTTCCTGTCAAAGTGCTTTCTCTGCAGGACGCCAGTCCTGTGTAAGACAGAGGGAAGGAAGGGCGTGCTGCTCTGCTGCTCGGGAGGTTGGCATCTCTGAATGGAGCTCACTCCTGCTCCCAGAAAGCCACCAAAGCAACAGTAACCAATTTGCTTCCATGCTGGCCCCCAGGAGAAGGTAAAATGTTTGTGGGGCAGGCACAATGTTCTGGTCACTTATGTCCGTCCTTGGCATAGTATTTGTCATGGAGTGCACACACAAACATGTAAAAACATTAAATGAAATTAGTGTAATAACATTAAATGAAAGCAAGGGCTGGAACTGAGCAGTTTCTGATAGTATGTTGTGTAATAGGTTTGCTAAGGCATAGATGTTACTCTCAACAACTTCTCTCAGCACTTTGTTGTGAAATTTTTTCAGACATACAGCAAAGTTTAAAACTTAGTGGACATCTTCCACCTAGAATCTACAATAACATTTTGCTGTATTTGCTCTCTAATTTAATAGATACTACTTTTAACTAGGCTTCAAGCTTTGGTTTCTCTTCTGTGTCCTAAAATAATTGAGCAGCTAGAATTGAGTTTTCTTAAATTCTCTGGGGTAACTTGTTATATTTGTAACTAGAATTGTAGTCCTCACTTTAATTTTAAACTTTTGTGTAAATGTTAGGCTGAATTTTTCTTATTTATTTTGCCTGAAGGGATATTTTTATAATGCATCTATCTGAAAGCCCTTGATCAGTTGTGCAGACTATTGTGATGTTATTTTCACACTTGATAAATTATCCAATTAATTTCTTTGGTGAGAATGTATTTTTGGGCCCATTTTATTTATATAAGGTTCCAGGATTATGTTCCCTAGGGCCTGAAGAAGCTGTGTAATTTAGCATATAAACCACCAAATTAGGAACTAAGATAAATTTTACTCCTGACTGACCATGGGCAAATCAGTTTTCTTTGTCTTTGTGATATTTTATCTACCTGCGATGGGGGAACTAAAATTTGAAATTTAGATATTATTATTATTCTTCAATGGGTAACATTTATTAATGCTTGGATCTGTGTAAGAAGAAACTTTCTGAATCCAGAGAAGCTTCTTATAATCCTGTAACTGTATGGCAGACTATGAAATGAAATCTGACTTTCGAAAAATTGAAATATCCAGTGGTCAGAGTATCTTACCAGAAAACCTTCTGTTGCTCAGCAATTATATTGCCATGGAATTTGTAAGTCTTTGTAATTCATGTGGATTCTGAAAATAGGTGCTTTCTTTCCAAGTAGAGAAAGTGAATGTAAAGATGAGTATCAGGTGATGGTGATCAGAGACTGAAAATGAGTGTTCAGTTTGGAAGAAGGTTGTACTGAAGGGACAGATTTAAAAATTAGCCCCATTAAGTGTAGCACACCCTCCCTAAGCCATGCTCCTGCAGTGGCTTTGCCTAAAGCCTCAGGCCATCTCCAGCAGGTCAGTGTGGTGAACTGCAGGGCTGGCAGAGAGGGAAAGACTGGCACAAACAGATCTGTACTCCCTCTGATAAGTGAGTGTGACCTGTGCCTTCTGAATCAAGCTATGAATGTGAATTCACATTGATCTCACAAAAGCAGCTGGAGTTTTTACTTTAATCCTGTCTTAGTCATTGCAAGGATGTGACTGAAACAGTCTTCCTTGAATGACACCTTATGAAATATAAATTTAGAAGAAAACAAATGCCAGACTGATGTACCTTCTCCCTCTCGTTGTTATTCCTTCATCAGCCTGTATATTGCAAGAATATCTTTACAAAAAGAGTACTCTTGATTAAAGTGAAATATCTATTAAAATATAAACAATATTCCAAGTGGTATTTAATAAAAGAACCAGACTGCTTTGATTTTGTTTTAGTGTTGTTCTATTTGGGGGACTATAACACACTATCTGAGGAAGAAGAACAATGCCAAGTGCTAGTTTTAACTTGAAATAAAAAAAAGCTAATACCTTGTTCCATTAGGAAATGATAAATGAATATTGATTCTAGTTCATGATTTAGGCTATGATTTCTGTTCAGGGGCCTTGAAGATTACATTTTTTGAAACACAGTTGGGCCTAAAGAGAAACTTTCCACAACCACTTTAGGCTCAGTGAAAAAAAGAGACTGTGAAACCAGATTAACAGCATGAATTTATTTCTAACAAAGGCAAAACTTCTACCCTTCCCAATTCCAGGGCTGTGGCTGCCCGTTTTCTCCCTAGTTAGGAAACTCCACAAAGGGGTTTTTAAATAAAAGCTACCTCACTGCAGGGCTATTAAAAGGATTTTAGGAAACTGTCTATGGGGTAATCCATATCTCTTGTAAAATCAACTTAAATTCCCTGAGTAGGGTGCAGAAGCTGGTAAGACAGGTAAGTGCGTTGTAAAAATCCACCTTAACTTTGAACTTCCAGAAGAGAATAAGTAATAATATTTACAGTTTCATTTCTATTTTGGGTTAGCTTCTGAACACTACATCTTCTAGTTGATTCTATGAATGGCTGTTAGACCATTGACACATTTTTAAAATTAAGATTTGTCCTAGGACCAGCAGGGACAAGATCATTTCATAAAGTGACATAGCCTTACAGGGAATGATGCATAATTACAGTAATTTTGTTTGGTCAGGTGTGGTAGTCAGCTTTCCATCACTGACAAAATACTGAAATAATCAACATAAAAGGAGGAAGGGTTTATTTTGGCTTACAGGTTCAGAGATCTCAGTCCATGATCTCATAGCCCTGTTGATTTTGGGCCTTTGGCAGCACAATACCTCATGCTAGGACCACATGATCATCTAACATGGCACCTAGGGAGCAACGAGAGATAGAAAGGGGTGGGGTCCTAAAATCCCTTCATGGGCTCACCCACAGTGACCTAACTTCTGCCAACTGGCTCCCACCTCTTAAAGGGTCTACCACCTTCCAGTAGCTGTCCACTAGGAAGGAAGCCTTTAACATATGGGCCCTTGAGGGCATTTCTGATCCAAATGATAGCAGTCAGGTTTAGAAACCTGGTACATTTTAATATAAAGGTGAATCTAATCAGAATTTATACTTCTGAAAGCTAAGTAGTAAAACCACACTGAAAAGTAGATCCTAAATTCCTGAAAAATCAGTAGCCTTCATCCTTCCTGTCCTTCCCACTTCCTGTTCTCATCAGACTGACTGGCAGAAATTTTTTTTTTTTAAAAGCCTATCTTTAAAAAAAAAAGCCTCTCTATCCCAGCTTCATTTTACCCCCAAGTTGTAGCATCTGAGAACATATAGATAAAATCCCTGCCAAAGGATTCTAAAGTAGAGAGTCACTGTTTTTACAATAGTTAGGACCCTAAGAGTAAAATATATTTTATACATAATCTGATACACCTTTGGAGTAATTGTGAAAGAGGAAAAGGAAAGAAAGCAAGTTTTTTGTACTGCTAGGCTCATAGAGCTGAATTTGACTATGCCTTTAGGGTCGGAGTTGTACTTTTTTTGCTCTACAGTAAAATTTACATAACTAGATCCAAAGAAAAATATGTACACTGATGCACCTGAAACAAAATGTTTATGAAACACTTGGTTTCACTGCATTTGATGTATTCTGATCTTTTCTGTTCTATTTCGCTTTTAAAATATAGCCCCAAAACATAAGTTTATCAGATTGTAATTTACCTCTTAAGATAAAGTAGCTCAGAAAGTTAGAAGCCAAATTCATTCTTAAACACACACACACTGTAACCGGCCCTCAGTCCACAAGGGGTTTGACACTGATCTCCAGGGTCCTATCTTTGGGGCCCTCCTAGACCTACCCTGTGCTTGTCCCGTGCACTCGGGGCTCCCCTTGGTCCACCCCTGTGGATTGGCCTCTCTGCCTGGTCCTGTTGCTCCTGCCACTCCATCCTCCCCTCTATTGGAGATCAGCTTGCTATTTTGTGAAAGAAAATCCCCATCTTCTCTAAGATTCAGATCCTCTCCAGTTCTCTTAATTATTTTAGAGACTTAAACTTCAGGAAAACAAAAATCTATAGTTGTCTTGGTGACACACCTATAATCCTACCACTCTAAGAGGCTGAGGCAGGAGGATCAAAGTTTGAGTCCAGCCTAGGCAACTTAGCAAGACCTTATCTGAAAATGAAAATAAAATGGCCTTTGTTCCATGAAAAGGCCCGGAGTTTAACCTCCAGTACCACCAGAAAAATAAAAAATTGTGTGCTCCATATTTGCTTTGCCATATGCCATATAACTTTCCTGAAGCAATGAGGTGGAGTCAGTCTTACCTATTTTAATGGAGCAGCTGGAAAAAAGAAAGGGAGTGGGAATTGTATTAATACTTCAAAAGATTATTTGCAGCAGTGAGCATCTCCTTAATTAGACTGTGAGCTTTCAAGGAAAAAACCAGTCCTCTCTTCAAGGGGAATCAGAGCTAATATGAGGTTGGCTTTTATTAAAGGCTAACTTTCAAAAGAGTTATACAACTCACACAGATACCAAATGAGCCTGTATTAAAGATTTTATTAAATTCTTAGAGAACCAAGCAGATGTTAAAATCAGTTCAAAGGAGAAAACAAAGAACAGACACACAGACCAAAAAATTGAAATAAATATACAAATGGAAGCAAAAGTAGCTTTTTCCCCAATGGAGAAAGAAAGTCAAGAGAACGAGACAGCCAGGAGCAATGGTGCACACCTGTAATCCCAGCTACTTAGGCTGAGGCAGGAGTATCCCAAGTTCAAGCCCAGCCTGGGCAGCTTAGACTCTGTGTCAAAATAAAAAGGACTGGGGATGAGGACATAGCTCAGTGATGGAGCACCCCTGAGTGCAACCCCCAGAAAGAAAAAGAAAAGGAGAACATGATATAATTTGCATTTCTAGAAATTATTACTGTCATTTACAGAACAGAGTTGTAAACTAAGTTTCCTTAGAATCAGAATTGATAAACCTGAATGATATGCAGGAGCCTAAACAATACAGTGATCCTCTGAAGCACGGTTTTCTCCACACCTTGTACTAATGAAAATTTAGTGCCGTGTGTAGATTATAAACAAATAGGTTTGAGGTGCCCGTTTTAGCCTAGAATTGGACTACTCTGTCATTTGCTATAAAATGATAGCTTCTGCAAGACACCAGACTAGAAGACATTGACAGCAAACACAATTTAAGAAGCATGTGTCAGTAGGTGGCAGCAAAGCTCTATTCCTCAAGGATGTATCTTCAAAAGGAAATCTCTGAAATATGATTAAGCATGAGTCCCTGAGCCTTTTGTCACAAAGGTGCAGAAACTTGGGTGTATAAAACCCACATTTATTATTTCTAATATTTCTATTGAAGAATTATTAATTTTTTGAGTTTTGTTATATTAAACTATGAGCACTTAACAGGAAAAAATCAAGAAAATAAGTATTGAATTTTTAATATTTATTGAGTTCATTAAAGAGCATCAAAATTTTCAACATCAACATTTTTGGTGTACAAATAACAGAAAACTGAAAAATAATGAATTCCTATATGAACTACAGTGCAAATACCAATAGCACTGTACAAAAAAATCTTTACTGATTAAGGGAATCTGAAGATAGAATATCAGATATAGAAGACAGGATCGCAGTTAGAGACCATGAAAATAGAGATTTCTTAAAAATAGTAAGGGAACACAAGAAATCAATCCAACAACTGCTAGACAATGCAAAGAAGAATAACATAAGACTGATAGGAGTCCATGAAAAAACAGGAGAAAGCACAATTGACATAAAAAAACTGTTCACAGAAGTAATAGTGGAAAACTTCCCAGACAGAGGTAGAGAATTAGACATACAGATAAGTGAGGCATATAGAACTCCAACTAGCCATGATCAAAAAAAATCTACATCTAGACATATAATAGTCAAGATCCCAGAAATCCAACAGAAAAACAAAATCCTACAAGCAGTTAGAGAAAAGAAACAAATCACCTACAAAGGAAAGCCCATCAGAATCACAGCAGACTTAACACAAAAAAAATCTTTACTTCAATTATTCTACCTAAGGCAGTCTTCCACACATGATAACAGCACATTCCATACACATGAATCCCTTACTTTGACAGCACATGTGTTTTGCTTTCCTGGTCTTTTTATAAGATATACTTGCATCGCAATGATCTTCTTGTTGTTAGGAGGTGCTTATTATATTACACAATGTGTAGTTAACAGGAACATAAAATATCAAAGAAATAAATACTAAATTCTTAATATGTATTGTACATTTAGAATAAACATTTTCTTATAAGTTGTGTATTTGCTTACAAAACCTGAAAGGTAATATCAGAAATAAATTCCTATATGAACTACAATAAAAATACCAATAGAGCTCTACAAGAAAAATAATCTTTGCTTCAATTGTCGCACTCAAGGCAGTCCTCACACATGACAACCACATGTTCCATGCACACATCTAGCTAATACTGACAGCACATATGCTTAGCTTTCCTTTCCTGTTGACAGGCTGTTCTTGTCACCTCTTTTCCTGTTTTGTCAAAAGCTTTCTACTATATTCTACAATATGCACTTAGCAGGAAAATAAGATATCAATAAAATAATATATCAAATATGTAATGAGTGCTTAGAATAGACATCAACATTTTCATATCACCTGTGTATTTGCTTACAAAACCTAAAAGATAACATCAGGAAAAAAAAACATGAATTGCAATGTAAATATAAAAGTCTACCACAAAAATAACCTTTGCTTCAACTGTCACACTCAAGGCAGTCTTCACACATGAAAACTGCATGCTCCATACACAAGTATTGTTTACATTGATAGCACATGTGTTTTGTTTTCCTGTCCTTTCTTTTAGGGATCAGTTGACATCTTTTTGGTTTTCCTGTTGTCATAGTAGGTCTTTATGATGCTGCGCCTGGCTGTTTACCTGTCAGCTCACCAGTGTGCTCCAAGGTTTTTGTGTGTAGTTCCCTGGGCAGGAACATTTTGCTTTTCCTCTGCTGTAAATGATCTCTTATGAATTCCAGTCCCAATCCTCTAAGAAAATTTCTCTATATTTTGCCCTGGTTATTTTCTTTATAAACTATCAATTTATGTCATAGATGTTTAGGTCTGAGTAAAACACAACCATTGGTCAATACTTTGTGTTTTGAGTGACATCTTAGTTGCTGCATAACTTATCAACAACATCTACTCAGCCTTTGGTTTTGTTGTAGAAAGTTTCCATCTCAGGTTTCTGTTTTGTCAAGTTTTCCCTATCAATATTTCCATCTGGTGCAATGTTGACATCAGCAGTACCAGTCTGTCATTCTTTTCCATGTACAAAGCCGATGTAAATCTTTCTGAAATCCAAAGATTGTACTATACAATTCTGTGTTTTGAAATTGCAACATTTGGAATTTCTGCTTTGTTCCTAGCCTGATCAATGTGTGCTCTGTTAGCAAATGTAACATCAATTGGAAATTTGTAAACCAACTGTTGAATGTCACATTCCAATTAGTCTGGGAAATGGGAGCGACAAGTCTGTTCACAACATCATTCAGTTTATTACCATATGAATAAGTGGCTGAATGTCAAGATAAATGTCTAAATTGAAAGCATAATAAGTCTTTGCATATACAAGGGTATAAATTTTTATGCCATATTTTAACCTATCACTTTCCATAAGTCTTTTACATTCCTACAATTACCAAGAGAAATCCCTGCTGAATACAGCAGAATGATAAATATTTTCAGTTCACCTAGTGAGGTGCTATGATAAAAATTTTTTTGAATATGGCTATTGGTGCATTCAGAACATTTTACTTGTATTTCAGCCTTTGTGTATTTCTCAGTGTCGTGTAGCATTTCATCTGTTACAATTTCCAACATTGAATGGCAATGCTGGAATTCTGTCCAATAGGTTTTACCACTGCCAAGATCCTCACTATTTTCGAACCTACTTCTAACACTGGATCATTCATTTGATTGCATGACCATTTTGCAACATTTCAACTGGTGAAATATGCACTCCCATTGCTGTTTTCTTCGTTATCTGAATCAAGGTCTGCATTCCCAAGGTCAATCCGACAATTCTTGCTCCATTTCACTGTCACGGGAATTTTGGCTCACATGTCCAACATCAAAGTCATTATCATCTTTATCATCCATACATAAGTAATCTGATGATTCACTTTTGACCACCTTCAAAACTTGCAAATCTGGTTTTTCATGTCCCATTGTACTGAACTGGGCAAAGAAAATGCGAAGAAAACTTTTTTAAAACAAATTCTAAATGCACAGAAATTTAGGAATGAGCATTTCATGGATAAAATTCAACTGTTGCTGCTTTGGAGCTCCTGTGCACACCTTGCCATTCATCTGCCAAGTGGGTGAATATACAGATGGGTTTTTTCTTTCCCCAGGTGCAGCTACTATAATCCACACCCACATTTCATCATGATAAAATACATGTTTTCATAACGGAAGAGCAATGTGGGTGTATTTTACCCCTGTGATGCTCAGGTAAACATACACGAAACTTGTTGGAGGGAGCATAATGTGAGTAAAAATCCTGATTTGACACTTTTGTACATGTGCATACACCTTGCCATTCATTGTACCAAGAGAGTGTATCAAGTGAGTTGCCATTCATTGTACCAAGTGAGTGTATTGCTTCCTGTATCCCCCAGGAGCAGCTACTGAGACACACAGTCAGCTACTATTATGCTGAAGTACAAATTTTTAGTAGAAATGTATGAGTTGTAATCCAATATTATGCTCTTCAGGGTAAAAAGAGTTCAAAATTCCCCCTGGGATCATATGTAAAAAGTTATATTTGATGTATTTTTTTCTGGAAACCAAGTCCTGAAATTTTTGTTTGAAATCTGATGAAAGCTACAAAGCACTTTCCTCAAATGATACAAATTTGTATGCAAATTGCTATATCCAGAAAGAAGTTGGTTGCCAAATCAGCTTCAAGTTGGAAACATGTAAGGAATTATTAGTTCAAATCATACAAAACTGCCATTTTTGTAAAGTCAGTAAGGAGTTGAATATTGGCAATTTCATGTGGTGCAACCTCATATAAATATTCTTGGTTACCCCTGGCCCCACCCTATTCTCATGTTCAGCTAATGGATAGCTAAACAGGCAAGACTGCTGTGTCCAAGTTGAAATTTAGGAAAATGAACTACTGAATTCCAGGCTGTCCCAAGGTCATAACTATTAACCCTAGCTATCTCCATCCACTCAGAACACTGAGAACCAAAGATATTAGGATCTTCATCCAGTCCACTGTGGGGTTTTTTTTCAACCACATATCACCAGGCCCAAAGCCAATTCCTTTGAGTTGGACTCAGAGGGACAGGTGGAGAATTTACACTGTAAACTCCTGTACATGAGGAATCAGTAATCACAACAGATGAGAGGAGAAAGTGTGAGCTGAGATATATACATAGCTATCAAAATCTAATTGTTACAGTGGTGAGCTCATGACTTACGCAGAGATAGAATGGGAGTATGTCAAAGGTTTTATTCAGCTCATTAATTTGTGACTGAACCATTAGATGGCAAAACTGATTGTAAACTGGGTATGTTGGCTCATGCCTGTAATCCCAGCACAAAGGAGGCAGGAGGGTCACCACAAGTTCGACGCCGGCTTGGACTACATAGTGACTACAGTTAACTACATAGCAAGACTATCTCACAAAAAAAAGAAAACTGATTGTAACTGCACTTGAGGAAAAAAAGAGTTAATATAACCCAATAGGAAAAGCATTTTTAAGACAAAAAAAAAGAATGTTAGAGTAATTATTACTAGGTTAGAGTAATAGTACTAGGTTATGAAGCTGATTCATGTCCTTCAGGCTAATAAAGTCATAATCTTTGGGGTGTCTTCTCTGTCAGCCTAAAAAATACGAATTAACATGTAACTTCACAGTATAGTATGTGGGATCTAAAAATAACAAAGTCAAACACAGGCACATTCTTCTAGAAAATCAACTTATTCTTGTGTGGACTTTTAAATAATTGTTCATTATGACATTGAAAGGATATGCTCCTGGAGTTTTTGACTTACTTTCAAATGTACTTTTTACAATGAATCAAGACAGCAAAATATGAATGGACTCCTCCCCTCTGGTTGAGAAAATTCAGGCTGGAGCAGATAAATTCAAAAGCAAGAAGCAGTTAATTCAGAGGGAGGAGAAACTTTAATAAGTGATTTGACATCGTTGTAGTTATTTTGCTTTAAAATTGTTCATTCCCTAATAACTCCTCTTATACATTTAGCATGAACTTTGCTGAGGTTTTAAACATTGTTCTTTTGTTTTCCATCTAAAAATGCAGGCACTTTATTTGATTAAAGATCAGAAACATCCTCTGATTTCTATAAAATGATTATCCACCTTCAGAATTAAACTATGGCCATCAAGAACCATGAATTTACATAAATAGAAAAACTGTGTGTTCCAACTCAACTTCAGTAGTTTTTCATAATTTCTTTTTTGCCTTTAGAACATAATTTAGGAATGAATATTTCTGTCATGAATACCTGAGGGTTACCAACTTCTTCATTTCAGTTCCTTCTACTAATTTCAAGTAAAATTAAACTTTAGTAAATTTTTTGCAAACTAATCTTTCAGTGGTCATCTCTAAGTGGGATTAACAATATTATTTTCTTCTTTGGACTTTCTAGTACGTTTTCCTCTTTTAAAACCCCAAAACATGTGTTTTTAATTAAATTAACCTGAATTTTTTGGGTGAGTGTTAGGAATTGAATCTTGGCCCTCAATACATGCTAAGTACACACTCTACCTCTGAGCTATATTCCAGACCCCTAAATTAACTTAATTTTATACAATACTTCATAGAACAAATTTACCATTTATTGTTTAGAATAATAGAATCTACTATACTCTAAATTTTAAAACCTGAAATTTTACCTAAAATAACTATATTGATACATATAAAATCCACCTATTTCAAGATATTTATATAATATTCATAGCAGCATTATTTACAATAGGAAAAAAGTAAAAGAGCCCCAATGATATCATTGGATAAATGATATTGTATATATTTATACACACACACACACACACACACAGAATGGATACTATTCACCTTTTAAAAAAAGGAAATGTCAACAAATATACTATATGGATGAACCTTAAAGACATTATGTAAGTAAAATGAACCAATCACAAAAGGATAAATATTGTATTATTCCTTTTACATGGGTGCAGTACCTGGAATAGTCAAGTTCATACAGACAAAACATAAGATGATGATTCCAGGGGCTGAGAGGGCAAATGAGGAGTTAGTGTTTTAATGGGTACAGAGTTTGCATTGAGGAAGAGGAAAATGTTCTGGAGAGGGATGGTGGTGATGGATGCGAGAACGATGTGAACGTACTTAAGGTAACAAAATTGTACACATAAAAATAGTTAAAATGAAAAGGTTCTGTGACATGTTTTTTACCACAATAACAAAAAGGAAAAAACTTCAGCAATTTCAGGTGTATAGTTCAATAATTTTAAGTTATATTACCAGGAGGTACAACCATCACCATAAATCAGTTTTGAATGTTTCAGAACATTTTCATCACTACAGTGAGACCCATGATTCTCTTTTACAGTTAATCTTCATTCTCCTCTCTGGCCCTAGGGCAATTACTCATGTACTTCCTGTCTTTTATTTTTTTGTACCAGGGATCGAACTCGGGACCTTGTGCTTGCAAGGCAGGCGCTGGAACCACTGAGCTAGATCCCGGGCCCCTGTACTTCCTGTCTTAATAAATAAATTTGTTTTCTTTTGACATAAACTATATAGAATCACACAATATGTGGTCCCTTATGTCTAGCTTCTTTTATTTATCAAACTGTTTTTGAAGTTGTCCCACAACATAGTATGTGATGGTAATTTTTTTCCTTTTTTATTGCTCAACAGAATTTCACCATATGGATATACTATCCATTCATCAATTGATGTATAAGTTGTTTCTATTTGGGGCTGTTATGTATACTGGTGCTTGAACATTCACATACAAGTTTCTGTGAAAGATGTGCTTTCATTTCTTGTAGGTAGATATGTAGGAATGAATTTGCTGAGCCACATGGTAGTTTTAGGTTTAAATTTTGAGAAACTTCCAAACTTCCAGAATGGATGTACCAGTTCACATTTCAACCAACAATGTACGAGGGTTCTAATTTCTTGACAACCTTGCCAACACTTGTAGTTGTCTATCTTATTTACTACAGCCATTCTAATAGACTTGTGAAATAGTATCTTGTGGACTGACATTTGCATTTTTCTGTTATCTAATGATGTTGATCATTTTTTGATGTAGTTATTAGCCAGTCATATATTTTCTTTTGTGAAATGTCTATTCATATCTTTTGCTCATATTTTGATTGGGTTGTCTTAATTATCTTTGAGTGTCCTTTGTAAATTTTGGATGCAACTGCTTGATGTGTCATACAAATATTTTCCCTTAATCTGTTGCTTGCCTTAATGATGTTTCTTGAACTGCCAAAAAAAATTTTTAAGGAAGTCTAATGATTTTTTATGGGCCATGCTTTAGTATCGTTTTGGAAAAATCTTTGCCTGACAAGGCATCTCCACTATTTTCTCTTTTTTTAATAGTCCATGTTTGCAGTACATAATGATCACATTCATGGTGGGGCATTGGTACATGTACATCATAATACATCTTAATTCTTTTTATTTTCCCTTTCTCCCCTTCCTGCCCTCCCTCTCTAGATTCCCTTCCCATTTACAAAAGATCTATCTCCCTATTTCCTATTATCTGTCTTTTATTTTGATCTTTAAATTATTTATGCTTTGGGTTTCTCATATAAGGGAAGTCATGTGACATGTTAACTTGTGTGTCTGATTTATTTCACTTAACATGGTCTCAAAGTGCATCCATTTTTCTACAAATGACTCACCTTTATCCTTCATGCCAAAGTAGTACTCTGTTGTGTATAAATACATTTTCTTTATCCATTCTTCTGTTGATGGACATATAAGTTACTTCTAAGATTTAGGTATTATGAATTGTGCTGATGTAAACATGAGTATGCATGTATCACTATAACATAATGTCTTTAACTCTTTTGGGAAGATACTTAGAATGGGAATAGCTGGGTTGAATGGAATTTCTATTTTTAGGTGTTTTTTTGAGGAATCTCTGTAGTGGCTGTACTAGTTTACATTCCCACCAGCAATGTAGAAGGGTTCCTTTTACCTCACAGCCTTGCCAGCAACTGTTGTTATTTGATTTCTCTTGAGAATGGCCATTTTTTCTGGAGTAAGATGGAATCTGAGTTGTTTTGTTTTAACTTGCATTTTCCTAATGGCCAGAGATGTTGGACATTTTTTATGTGTTTATTATCCATTGATATTTCTTCTTCTAAGATGTCTGTTCATTTCAGTTGCCTGTTTTGATTGGGTCTTTTATGTTGGGGGGATCTGATTATTTTTTGAGTTCTTCTAGTCCTCATTCAGAGCAATAGCCGACAAATTTTTTCCCCATTCTTTAGATTGTTTTATTGGTTGTTTGTTTTTTGGGGGGGTGGGGGGTTGCTGTGCAGAATCTTTTTAATCTGATATAATCCAACTTGTTGATTCTTGATGTTAAATATATGACTGGCTAATAACTACATCAAAAAATGATCAACATCATTAGATACCAGAGAAATGCAAATTTCAACCCACAAGATACTATTTCACAAGAGTACAGTTGGGGTTCTATCTAGGACATCCTTACCTGTGTCTGTCTTCAAGAGCTTTACCTATTTTATCTTCCAGCAAATTAAGTGTTTGTGTTTTAATACTTAGATCTTTGATCCATTTTGATTTTAGCTAAGATGGTGATAGATATGAGTCTAGAATCAAACTTCTGCATGTGTGTAACCATCATCAACTTTCTACAAATTTTATCATTTTAGCTCTTATATTAAGTCTATAATTCATCTGAGTTAATTTTTATGTGTGGTACAAGATGAGGGTCCAACTTCATCTTTTGTGCATGTGAGTATCGAACTGTACCTACTGCAGATTGAACTATTTGAATAATTTTCCAATCTCCTGCCTTGCACATTTGTCAAAAAACAATTGACTATAGATACAAAGATTTATTTCTGAACTCTCAGTTCTGTTCCATTGATCTGAATTTTGGCAGTAGCCTATTGTCCTTGAGTAGTGTTGCTACAGTAAGTTCTGAGATGAGGAAGTGAAAGTTCACCAAACTTGTTCTTCCTTTTTAAAACTTGTTTTAGCTATTCTAGTTGGTTTGCATTTTCATGTAAATTTTAGGATGTGCTTGTCAATTTTTACAAAAACCCACTGAAATTGTGGTTAGAGTTCCATTGAGTCTGTTGATCAGCATGGAGAGAATTGCCCTCTTTGCAATACAGAGACTTCCAGTCCACAAACATGAAATGCCTGTTTGGTTATTTAGATGGTCTTTAATTTTCCTCAGCAGCATTTTGTAATTTCACTGCATAAAGCTTGTGTCTCTTTTGTTAAATTTATTTCATTTTATTCTTTTCTTATGCTACTATAAGTGGAATTCTTTAATTTTATTTTGAGATTACTTGTTGGTTTTTTAAGTATCAGGTTTTTTAAAATCATATGGCCTTGTTGAACACATTTATTACTTTTAAAATTTTTTTGGTGGAGGACCAGAGATTTAGCTCAGTGGCACTGCGCCTGCCTTGAAAGCAGAAGGTCCTGAGTTTGATCCCCGGAACTTCAAAAAAAAATTTTTTTTGGTGGATTGCTTAAGATTTTCTATAAGATCATGTCATCTACAAATAAAGTTTTATTTTTCCTTTCCCATCTGTGTGCCTTACTTCTATTTATTTTTCGCCTGTTTTCCCTGACTGTTGAAAACTTCTAGGACTGTTATACAGAAGAGGCAAGAGCAGACATCCTTGCTTTGTTCTTTGGAGAAAAGCATTCAGTCTTTCACCATCACGTATGATGTTCACTGTAGTTTTTGCAGATGCCCTTTATCAGGCTGAGGAAGATGGCTTCAGTATGAGTTTGTTAAGTTGTTTTGATTTTTTGCATTTTTAAAAGTCATGAATGAATTGAATTTTTGAAGTTTATTTTTAACTTGCATTTATAGTAAAGAGCTTGCATGTTTATTGCCAAAAATTAGGGACATACAGACAAATCAAAAGGCAAATTTAATACCCATAGTTTTGTCACCAGTTAGCTGAGAGTTCTTTTGCCCAATTTGGATGGATATCTTGCATTACTGAAGTGTTGCTCCCTTGACGTTCATTAGCAGCTTTGGCCTTTGAATGCCAGTAGCTCTCAGCCCATGGCATTACAGTTCCTCAGTATTACAGCTCTTGGCTATGGCCCTTAATACCTTTTAGTCATCCTTATCAGTTCCTCAGCAGCTGAGGTTTATAGGCCCCTTGATGGCCTTCTGGAGTCCTTCCAGTATCTTTCACTATCCCTCTGTAAGATCTCCACTATACCAACTGCTGCTGAATCACCACCGGTCTCTTCCAGTCTCTGCTGTTTTAGCAGCCTCTAGTGCAATCTTCTCCTATTAGTACAATCTGCTTAGCCCACTCTACTCAAAAATCACAAGTAGGTGATAGGACCACTCAAGTAAGGCTTTACTGGGACTTGTTCTCTACCACAGGGATTGGGGAGGTGTAGCAAGGAACCCTCTTGCCCTGACCCAAGAGGGAATATTACTTATATAGAGGAGTGTGCCACATATGACAGTCTCCTGCATTTCACAGACCTATTGGAGGACTTCTAATAGTAGCAGAGGGCTGTGGGGTCTTCTGGGTCATTACATGGTGGAGTCATCCGGAGTGGCTACAGTGTAGAGTTTTTAGAAATAGATCCATGTTTCAAGCCTGCTGTGTCAAGGGCAAGTATCTGCAAAAGCAGTGGTAGGGCATCAAAGCCAGCCACAGCAGTCATGCCCATAGACAGCTGTAAGGAACAGGGAAAGGGGACATTACTAGAACCTCTGCAGTTAAGTCCTAGTCTCCTGCGAGCCACGGCAGTACACAGCGAATTACAGGAAAGGTAGGAAAATGAGACTGAGAAGAAGCTGAGCTTTGGGTCTGATCAGTGCCGCTCTGGGCAGCAAAGACAAAGCCCCCAGCTTACCGCACCTTTTGTTCAGTACTCAGTACATCAGGAGAAACAAATGTAACAAATGACCTGCAGAGGGTTCAGTACATCCTGCCTAAATAAGATATAACAATCCAAGATCAAGGAGGAACTGAGTAGATGTTTGTTCCTCCCAGGATGTTCTCAGCTCCCAGGATGTTTCTTGTCCTGGAGAATCACAACATCAACAGATCATTGAGGTCTCCAGTTGTGACCGGAGGCCAAAATGGAATTATGGCTTGGAATTCCATAGCTGGGCTGTAGGCAGGAGAACTAGGCTAACCAAATGATTTTACCCTAAAATTATGTAGCATTGCTCCCAACATATCTCCCTTTCTTTTTGTTTTATGTGAAGGTATTTTAGGAAAAGCAAGCACACCCAACAATGGCTTGTCCCTATGTATTGTGAGGATCTATAGTGTGTTTGAGTGGCTTAGCTGTCTATAATAAGCATAATTTCTCTTAATTGGGGCTGTAAAAGGATTAAAAATCTAACAATTTTTTTTAAACATTGGGCTTAAAAACTTAAATCTTTTGTTGAACTCAAATAACTTGTCTTCAGTTATACTTTTCTACTGGGTGTTTAAGACCAAGTTACAGTGAGACCTGTATTAAATAAAGTCAATCTCTTGCTCTCTAACAAGGTCAATTGAATCTCCGCAGGCACTGTCTTGGAACCATGCATAGAGCCTCTTAGCTCCTCTGTCAGTGTCAGCCATCAGGATATGTCACGGCCTTGCTTGACCATGTTGCCTTTTGCAAAAGCATGGGAGATTTTTTCCTCCAGGTGACATTCCTTTGGGACACTTTTTGTTGGATCTTTACTGTTTTGGTGTTCAGCAACCTCCCTGCTCAGGAGGTTGGGTGACTCACCAAAAATGCAGGATCCTGGAGATGGTTCCCTCGTGTCCTGGATCTTTTTGCTATTGTTGTTGACCTTGGAGGGCCAGGGCCAAAATATTGGCTGCCTTCTTAGCCCAGATGCCTCTTCAACTTTGGTCTCTAAACTTTGGTTGTTGAACACCCAGAAGAGAAGATCAATAACATTAGGAATGTAAGAGGAGTAGTGAACTCAAATATTATAATTTTACCTGGATATTAAGCATTTTGGCATAAAAATATAAACTGTTATTATTGCCAATCATGGTTGCTCTTGTGGTTGAATCCCTGAGTAGCTATCTTTTTATAGGATGTCATCTAAGGAAAATAAATCAGCCTACAAATGTGCTTATTATCATAGGTGGCTGGAGCATAAGAGAAAGGCAGATACCTGAATCAAAAGGTTATTACCATAAACAATATGTTGGAAGACCCATACAATTAGAGGGCATGAAAACCTTTGAACGCCAGAAAAGGAGCAGTAATCAATATCACCATTACATAAAACCTGATGTTCTTCAATGTAGTTTGGTACCAAAAGCATCTTTCTAATAACACTCTCTTGTTTATGCCACAGAAATTAATCTTTTGAAGATGACCAACGTAGACATATCACAATAACATATTAAGAACTTAACCAATGTAAACATTTTATAATAACATATTTAGCGCTTAAACCTCAATAACCAATGTAATCAATTTATAATAACGTTTAGAACTTAAACTTCAATGATAACCAATGTAATCAATTTATAACGTATTTAGAACTTAAATTTCAATGATAACCAATGTAATCAATTTATAATAACATAGATAGTATTTATTGCGGTGTGTCTCCCATAGGATTATGAAAATTACTAGGGGGTCCCTTTAGTGAATTGAGACCAGAATAATTATTTTCTGGGTGGCCACTTCTTTATTCACCAAAGGGAGTACCCACAGTCTCTATTTACTTTGACAAACAAATAATAAGAATATATATATATCTTGTTATTTTACAACTGCTTATTGCAATTTGATTATTGCATGTAGGTGACAATACACATTACTTTTATAAAATAAATCTAGGCACTTTGATCAATTAGCAACCTGGGAAGGAGGGCATGCCTTTAATAACATTTATCTGTAAGCCAATTTAGTAATAGGTGAATATCTTTTAAGAAAAGATTTTTTTTCAAAAGGTGAAAAAGAAAAAAAAAATTGAGCTCAACTGTACAGACAGACAACAGACGAACATATAAGACAATTTATAAAATTAGAGTGCACTCATATATTTGGCCAAATCGAATTATAATATCCTTTTTATGATTTTTAGATTTATAATTGTATATAAGACTGGTCAAAAACTTTTGTAGTCAATTAACAGATCTCTTGAGATTAGAATCAGAAGGAATGCGAGTGCTTTTATACCTATAAATGTAAAAAGAACATTTTCAAGTTGTGCCCCCCCCCTCTTTAAAATCTATATTAATTCTTCCTCTGGGGACATCATCTCAATCCTGGCCCCCGCTGTGGATTTGTTGGTCGTTGCTGGTGAGGTGGGTCACTCAGGCGCAGCTGGCTCATCACTCTCAGCCAGAGTGCTATCACCCATCCTCCAAGATGTTGGTGGTTCCACCAGTGTGACCCACGGTCTCACATTCCAGGAGGGCAGCCACAAGGTTTCATCATTATCTGTTAGGACACAGGCAAAACCTCTCCCCCAAGTTACTAAGGCAGGAGCAATTTTTTGACATATGGCCTTTTGTAATCTTAAAAACAAGTTTAATAATTTAGGTTCTAAGATAGAGTAGACCATAGCTCCTTCCAGTCTTTG
Source organism: Heterocephalus glaber (assembly GCF_053883595.1). Lineage (NCBI taxonomy): Eukaryota > Metazoa > Chordata > Mammalia > Rodentia > Bathyergidae > Heterocephalus > Heterocephalus glaber. Next base: position 25,157,823 of record NW_028258151.1, on the reverse strand, counting down.
AGTCAACCAAACTGCATAAGAGGAATCACTTAAAATAGTAAGAAGTTGGGGAGGGAAGTTTTCAATCACAAATATAATGGCTAGCAACTCTGACCTCTGAGCAGAGTGGACTAAGGCCCAAGTGGGGAGCATTCGGGGGAAGAGACGATCACCCCCTCGCCAGGCCTCACGGAGAGCAGTACCTACACGTTCTCATGTTGTTAAGTTAGTTGTCCCTTCCGGGGGAAAAGATGGGACGTACATTTGTATGTCTTTTAGCAAATCTATCTCAGCATCTCTAGGTACTAGGTACACAGCTTGCTTTAACAGCGACTTAAGTAATTTGGCAAAGTTACGCTGCTCCAATGACAGAGACTGACCCATAGTTGTAACTCAGCAAAGAGAGAAAATTACCCCCAGCTGGACACACTTACCACCAGTGTCCCTCGTCCAAGTCTGGAAATCGTCCTGGGAGATCCGTGTGCTATCTCTCTTACTCCGAGTTTGTCTCACAGGCGAGTTCACCCCTGGATGGGGTTCAACATCCAAGTTGGGTGCCAAATGTAGGGAACAGAGAAAGGGGACGTTACCAGAACCTCTGCAGTGAGTCCTGGTCTCCTGCGAGCCACAACAACACAAGGCGAATTACAGGAAAGGTAGAAAAATGAGACTGAGAAGCTGGGCTTTGGGTCTGATCAGTGCCGCTCTCCGCGGCAAAGACAAAGCCCCCAGCTTACCGCACCTTTTATTCAGTACTCAGTACATCGGGAGAACCAAATGTAAGAAATGACCTGCAGAGAGTTCAGTACATCCTGCGTAAATAAGATGCAATAATCCAAGATCAAGGAGGAACTGAGTAGATGTTTGTTCCTCCCAGGATGTTCTCAGCTCCCAGGATGTTTCTTGTCCTGGAGAATCACAGCATCACCAGATCATTGAGGTCTCAGTTGTGACCGGGGGCCAAATTGGAGTTATGTCTCAGAATTCCGTAGCTGGGCTGTAGGCAAGAGAACTAGGCTAACCAAATGATTTTACCCTAAAATTATGTAGCATTGCTCCCGACAGACAGCTCAGTCTAACTTCCAGAGAAATGGCTCCCATGGTTCTGTGAAAATAGCAGGACTGAAATCACAATCTCTGTGGTTTTTGAAGAATCTCTAAGAGGACTGGCTGTGTTGATGATGGCCCATTGCGATTTGGGGACTTGGGGGGACATCAGCAATGAGCTCCACTCTATCCTCGATCTTTGCTCTGTTGTGCATCTTTTTCTGGCTTCTCAGAGAGGTGGCAGCAGTGACCTGGAGCAGGGAAGGGGCATCATAGCTGTCGGCCAAGCCAAGTCTCCTATCAGCACAGCCTGGAAGGTGGGTGCTGAAGCAACCATAGAGTTGGTGGGAAGGTCTAGCTGCCTTAGGCCATGTTCTAGGAGGTCAGGGGAGCAAAGGGGTAGGGGTGACAGGTGTCAATCAGGTCACCCAAAATGAAAGGGCTGGGTTTCAATTTTTTTTTTTTTGTCCCAATCTTACCTATTCACAGATAGCCTAAATCTTTTCCATGCTATATTTCTACAAGGTAAGTCTAGGTATCAGTATTTTGTAGAAGAGGAAAACACAGGAGGTTCAGTAACTTTCCAGAGGCCACCCAGCTGGTTTAGCTGGTCATGGAAAAGGATCTGTCTGATCAGGCGCAGCAGGGTGATAGAGAAGACAGAGGGTGAGGTTTAGGCCCAAAATGGTTCCTGGTTCCCGTGTGGAGTTGGCTTCCTACCTTGGACTCAGTGGCTCTCTGGTGGCAGGTTTTGGGGGCTCAGCCTCTTGGTTCTCACACACTGGTGGAGAACCCCACAGAGAGGATTTCCCTGAACTAGAACACCTTCCCTATGGGAAACCAGGGACTCAGGGGCTCCTACCAAACTCTTGTTTTTCTCAGAGACTGCAATTCTGAAGGTAATTTACGCGACATTTTACAGAATGGAAGGTTCTAATAGTGCTTCAAAGTAGAGGCCTCTGGAGCAGGCCTGCCTGGCTTCATGGTTTCATGCTGTCACTTGTCTCTGTGGCCTGGGACAAGTTGCTTATGCTCTCTGTGCCTCTGTTTCTCCTTTCTTCATGTGTAAAATGTAAATAATAGTGTCTCCTTGCTGGGTTATCAGGTTTAAATGTAGTAACAGAAAGGCAGCAAGGATTACACCAGCACCTGGCTGTAGTAAAACCCAAATACATATTAAATGTTGTAATTGTAATTACTTGCCACAGAATTATCCTTGGGGATCTCAGGAGCTGGAAGATACAGCAGGGTACTTGGACCCTCTGTACATCATCCTGGCTATCCATCACCACAGCGCAGTATGCCCATGGCTTCAGCCCATTCTCTCTGTGGGTATTTGCAGTTGTATCCACCCTAGTAGTAAGAGGAGCAGTAGTTGATGGCAGTGTTCCCTGAGAGAAAGAAAGTGCCCCTCTTTCCCCTGAAGGGCAGAGAGAGGCCACCAGGCCCAGAGTGTCCACTTTAGGAAGTGGATGTTTGGCACTTCCTCCACATTCTCCTCCGTCACCTTGAGGCCATTTTTTCCCCAGAACCTGCTCCTTCTCCCAATGCATACATGAGACTTCCCCATCTCACCTTCTAGACATGTTTGCATGGTGAGGAAAGCCCAGGATTAGAGGCTATGTGGGAAGAATGATCCGGGCTTTTCTGCTCTCCTCCCACTCACCTATGTCTGCACACATTCAGACTGGAATAGAAGAGTCCCCTTTTCCCTAAGAACTGCTGGACCGGCCCCTTCAACACCAAAGGAAGGGTTTAACAGACTGAAATCTGAAACCATGTGCCGAAGTGCTCCTTAGCAGCCCTCATTGGATCAGGAAGGGTACCTGATATTTGAACCAGACCGGTCAGATACTTGAGAATTTAGACCAAGAAATTTAAAGAAGTTAAGTGGTCATTCATGAACGGGAAGGTCCCATACACTCATGTTGAGGTAGCCTGTTGGGGTCATGTATTCAGTTACACCGAGCATTTGCATAGAGGTAGGTGTGTGTGTGTGTGTGTGTGTGTGTGTGTGTGTGTGTGTGTAAGAGAAAGAGAGACACTGCCTTAGTTTGTAATGGATTCCAGTCCAGAGTTCTAGGAGTTCCTCCTGAACACCCTGCCCTTGGGTTAAATAATAGTCCTGTGCCCACAGGCCCCCTCCAACTGGTTCAAGCAAGCATACCATAGGTGATACGATGCACAGAAAACAGAGCAATTAAAAGTGCTTTGGCAAGAGATTCGGCAGAACCAATTTTGAATCCCATCTCCACTAATTTCTAGTCACATGACCATAGGAAATCCTCACTGAGCTTCAATTCCTCATCTAGTAAATCTGGGATGATAAAATTTACTTCATGAAGTTGCTTGAAGGGCTTTCATAAGACTAATATGAGATATTTAAGGTGGTGGTTGGCATTATAGTTTATGACTAATAGGTGATAACCTGTGCTTTATAATTCAGATTGTCCTTTTGAATTGACCTTCTATCATTATGAACTTTGCATTATTCTAATTAGCAACACCAGACTTGTTTTGTTAGAGTTTATTTCACATGGTATATCTTTTTCCATCCTTTGGTTTCCAATCTTTGGAACACATTTTGTTTCTCATATGTGTCCTAATATTTAAATTGTATCTTTTATAAGTATATTAGTATGTTTATCTCATCTGACTATCTTGATTTTTCATTGGCTTACTTCGTCTAGTTACATTTCATATAATTACTAATATAGCTGAGTTTAAATCTACATCTTTCTTCAGGCATGACTAAGGATATTTGCCAAAGCCCTCCACCTTGGGGGGACTTGAACCTCCATCTCCTCAAGGTTATATGGGAGCTGAAGTCAGTTCCTTTCTGTGGCATCCCACCTGCTGTTTTCCATTCTGTCAGTTCCCTCTGATTCTCACTGTGTACGCTGTTAGTCAGCTTTCTACTGCTGTTACAAAATAATCAACCTGAAAGAAGGAAAGATCTATTTTGGCTCACAACTTCAAAAGTTTCAGTCCATGGTTAATGGACTCCATCCTTTCTGTGCCTATGGTGAGGCTGCTGCCATCATGGTGGGGGCACGTGATTGAGCAAACCATCACCTCCTGGTGGCTGGGAAGCACAGAAAAACAGAATGGGAAGGGCACATCTTCATTGATTTCCTCCCACATGCCCACTTCCTAAGGTTCTGATGCTGCCCAATAGCACCACAGGCTGGTGACCAAACCTTCAACATATGGCCTCTGGGAGACATTAAAATACAAACCATGACATGTGCTCAGCTTAGAAAGCCAAGAGGAATTTGTATGCAGATTTCTCATTCAGCCATCTATATCATTTTACCTTTAAGTTCCAGCTGCTCAGACAATCTTAAACTCTCGTCTCAGTCCAGTCTCAGTCCAGTAGGACTGCTGCTTTCTGCACTTCCCCCCACTTACTGAGGAAAATGACTTCAGGGTGAAAACCAGGATGATTGTGAAGCTTATCTCGTGTTTGCTTTCTCTAAGACCAGAGCTTCTCAGGTCCTGCCTGGACTGTTGCTCTCCAATTCCTTCAAAATGTTGCCTTTTATATTTTGCCTAACTTTTATCATTATTTTGACAAGAAGAATAATCTGATGTAAGTCATTACCCTATGACCAGAACAAGAAGTTTTATCCCCTTCCCATTTATTGAACGCTTCTCAAAATTGCTCAAGTGTGCAGCAAAGGTTTGACTTGATCCTACTTCAGTCTACAGATAGTGGAATGATCTCATAAGTTGGACCACAAGCAAAGCTATCTGAAATATTTATCTGATATCAGACTGAAATTTAGACATTTATCAAGCTATGTGAGGAATATGAAAGAATTCAGGGGCCTATTAGGTTATAGATATTTCCATTCTTTAGGATTCCTCTTAAAGGTCATTACAGTTAGGGCAGAAAAGCCAAGGAAGTTGAAAACCAGTCTAATGAGTGACTTAGAGAGACAGGTATTCTTCTAAAGAGGCAGACAGTTACACAACACAGGAACAAGGGTTCCAAGAGTGTTTCTTCATTGTTATGAAATCATTGACTAAGCAACAATAAGTAGAACCCATTGCCTCCTGGGTACTTCAAGGAGAATCAACTATGCTTCACCTGTGAACCCAAGAATGCTGAGGAGCAGTCACCGAAATTACTTAGATGATGTTAGTCTTCGTCACTGGAGGTGAGAAGACTCTAAATGTCTTCAGCTCTGTTAACACACCCAAGTGAATAACTCAGTTACTTGGAATGATCACTGTCTTCTTTAATGTTTTTTTGTTTAGTTTTGTTTTTATTTTTTGTTGTTTTTGTTTTGGGTACCGGGGATCAAACTTGGGACCTTGCCTTTGAGAGGCAGGCAGCAGCACCACTGAGCTAAATCCCCAGCCCTAACGATTGTATTTTTCAACCCAGATTCAACCCAGATCAATCAGGGTCAAATCAGAAGACATAAGCCACACCAGTTATTTTAACAAAGATAACTTAATATGAAGAATTATTAACCAGGTACTGGTCAAATGAAATGGCAAAGAGGAAACACAGAGGGATCGTGCAGGTGATAGAGGAAACAGAGAAGAGTTGTTGACTCTGCAGAGGTTGGAAAGGGGCCCTCAGAGCTGGGCTGCAGACTTCAGCAGAGGGGCCCAAGCCAGCTGGCTTGGTTGGTCTGAGTGGAGGTGTCAAGGCTGGTTCTGAGAATGTGGGGAAACTGTCAACAGGAACTCACTGCTGCTGCTGGGCCTAACTTTCGCTCTTCATGTTGACAAAGACCGAATGAGCCCATTGCTTCTCATTCCACCAGCCTCCCTGCTTCCTCTAAAGCCCCTCCCTGGCAGAGCCTTCCAGCGACCCGGCTGACGAGGAACTCCAGCCGCAGCATCACAAATGATAGCTTGCACCTGAGAAACAGCTTAGCCAACCAACTCCCCAGGAAGATTCAGATGTAGACTTCAAAAGAAACAAGACTAAAACACTGGTATTGTTTAGGTTAGGAAGGAGTTTGTGCATAGTTGATGGTTCAGACATGTAATATTTAAAAGATTAAAGCCTGTTAGAGTGGCATTTTTATAACTCCACTTTAAAATGTGTAATAGAGAATTAGTTTAGACCTATGAATTTTTATGGTGACATCTAAGTTTAAGTAGAATATAAAATCATTTAACAGAATTTCAGATTCCTCTTATTTATAACCTTATTAGCTTCTATAATTACTTAAGTTCTGAAATGATTTTGCTTGCTGACAGAAAAAGGGAAGTATTTTTAAAAGAAATAATGTTAAATTTGCAATTTTATTTAAGTGTTTGAAGTACTAAACTTATAAAAAGGACCAAGCAGTATTCAAAGGCTCCTCTACAGTTAATGCTAAAATCTGCTAGACTTAGAATAATGAAATTTGTGAGCTGAACTTAGAAACCTAAAAAACAAGTTTGAATTTGAATATTGATTATGAGGAAAAAATTACTACTTTTTATTAAACAATTAGTAATTATTAAACTTAAAATATTATTTTAAAGCCATATTTAAAGTTAATATTAATTTCTAAGGGGAAAAAGCCCCTGAAATCTTTCCTACCTAAATTTGTCTAAGACACCAATCTCCTTACCCCACAAACTCTCTAGAAGTGAGAGAGCAAAAGGAGAGGGAACAAGAGATACAGCTTTGGTCCCTGGTGTTTCTGGAATCTGAAACCTTCACTGGCCTTGTAGCAGGCTGAGGGGGTTTGGCCCTTGGCTTAGCTATTCCCCTTCCTCAGTTCTTATCCAGCCAGGACACCTCGTGGGATAGGACAACAGACTTGAGGTGAAAGAACCTAGGGCCCCATCCTGCCCAGCCTCAGTTTGCTCATTTGCAAAGTGCCTGTGAAGGTTGTCATGAGGATCAGCACAGGGCTCACACAAGAGGTGGTAGAATTTGAGTCCTCCTGAGAGAGAGGAGTGAGTGCGAGAACATTCTGGCCACAGCACACTGGCTCGGGTCACTTTCCTATGCTTGGTGAGAGGGTTTCTCCAGAGAGATGAGCCTATGGCAAACAGGGGGCAGGCCAAGGCCAGCCACGGGCTCTAAAGCAAAACAGCAGCCCCATGGACAGGGTTCATTCTCTGCGGGAAGGTAGCAGCCACTGACTGGAGCAGAAGGGGTTCGGATCCCAAGCCCCACCTGTGTTCACAGGAACTCTTGGCCTTTTAGGCTTATTTGCAGCATGGATTATGGGGAAGACCCTTGCTTAGGGAAAAGGAAGAGGAGTGACCTGGGAGGGAAGTCATGGAGATCAGAATTATTCCATCTGGATTGCGAGACCCAAGGTCTGCAAATACAAATTCCACATCCTCACCTTCCTGAGAGAACACCTGAGAATGTACAGAGGAACAAGAAGCAGAGGGGCCCCAGGAGAAGGCACAGCAGGAGCAAGGCAGGGGAGTGAGAAGGTGGGGGACATGTTCCCAGCACAGTGAATAAGGTGTCTGGATAACAGCCGATAAGGCCAGAAAGGTAACGGCTTGGGTGTGTAGATTTCATAAAGTTTTAAAACAGGAGTTGCATTTTAGAAACATCCACTGGAATATCTACAAGGGAAAAATGGAATCTGAAGACAAATTCAGAAATACTTAAGTTGTAGAAGCCTAGATGAGGGAAGTTGAGGCCTGATAGGCAAATGAGATGGGAAGTGAAAGACTTGAACCAGGCAGTCTAGAATCTTGGTCACTGTGGGAGTCCAGGCCACAGTGGGTAAGGGTCGGGCTTTAAGGCCCTTGGGTCAGGGTACCCAGTCTGCCCCAAACACTGAAACTAGCACCCACACACTGCAGCTTTGCCTTCACAGGGTCCCAGCAGACCACATGGCTGGCCTAGCAGAAGGGCAGCAAAGGCTGCACACAGAAAGCTTGAGTTCCACTGGGGAGATAAGGGAGACCCAAAGGAGAATGTCAGAGGGGATACTGGGGATCTCTGGCCAGCGGGGCAGGGGCACAAGGCCATCTAGGGACTTTCAGAAGAGCTCAGTGAACTTACTACAGCTCATTAGGCAGCACAAACATGGGTGAACCCTTAGGGAAGACTTTTTTGTCTATCTTGTTTTCCTATTGTCATTTTTCCCAAAAATTTTTTTCACTGAAATGAGACCTTACAGATGAGCACGAGGACAAGGAACTTCCTGAGCAGGCTAAGGTGGTCTGCCAGGAACTTTCTGCCCACAAAAGAGTAATCAATCAGTAAAGGAGGCAAAACCTGAGGATCTTGTGGTAGGAAGAACAATAACCAACTCCCACACCCAAGACATCCACATCCTAATCCTCAGAACCAAGGAGTATCATAAGGCAAAGGGGACTTATACATGTGATTAAGTTAAGGGCCTCAAGATGGGAGATTACACAGGTCACCCAGGGGGCCTGATGCAATTACCAGGGTCTTTAAAACTGGAAGAGGAAAACTGTAGGTTGGAGTGACCCAAGAGGGACTCGATCCACCATTCACTCGTTGCTGGCTTTGAAAGTGGTGAAAGAAGCCATGAACCTGGAGAAGCTGGCAGAGAGAAGGAAATATTATCCCTGGGCACTTCCAGAAAGTAATGTGTCCCTGACAAAACCTTAATTCTGAAAAGCCCAGGGAGACCCACATCAGACAGATACCACAGATAAAACTGTGAGATTCCAAATGTGTCTTGTCTTAAGTTACCAAGTTAATAAAATGTGTATTGTCTTAAGTTACAAAGGCTTGTTATGGCAGTGACAGGAACTGAAAGCAGTGTTACGCCTGGGTCCCTCTTGTCACATAGATCTCAGCTAAGTCAACTCCAAGAGGACTCTCACAGCCACCCTACCTATGGTCACCCTCTTGTCACCTCTAGTCATTGGTTCTTTACTATCCATTATGTTCGTTATTTAAAATGCTGATAATGACCTGATTTCCAGCATTCCTCACTGGACAGTGAGCTTACAGGAGCTGGCATCCTGGTTATTTGTCCATCACTGTATCCTTAGCACCAAGAAAAGTGCTGAATCATAGTGAGAGCCCCACAAAATACGAGATGGGTAGATGAATGGGTGGAATGACTGTGGCACTGTGCTAATGTCATGGAGGCACCAGTGATTCGAAACCTCCTGAGGTCAGCTGCTCCATGGCTGTTTAGTAACAGCCTGTGGAGGCTCAGCAAAACATAAACAATTCGGATCACACATCTTCCAGTGCTCTTAAGTCTTATGAGGGCTCAAAATGTAAATTCCCTCTGCCCATCAGAATCAGAGGGGAATATATGAAGAGTACATGAGTAACCATACTTAGTGTCCCACCTAGGTCAAATACTCTAGGAATTGTTTTCAAAGAGGCCTTGCTAGGGCCGAGGATTTAGCTCAGTGGTGCCAGCGCCTGCCTTGCAAGCGCAAGGTCCTGAGTTCAATCTCCGGTACCAAAAAAAAAAAAAGAGAGAGAGAGAAAAGAGTCCTTGCTTCCCATGCACTTTTCAGTATTTTCTAAACTCCACACACAGTTTGTTTCTCTAGGAAATGATCTGCCTATCCACTCCAGGATGGCAAGGAAAACCCAGAGATTAACTGAGGTAAAGCCACTGTCTAACGCTAGAGAATGGGCTGCAGGAAAAGGGGTGAGGCAGCAAGTCACGCAGGAGCAGGGAGCTTGGGAACAGGATGCACCAAGACCTAATTTGACTGCTGTGCTTGAAAATTCAATCCAGACACACTTGAGGCACCCAGCTCGGCAGCAGAGTAACACATACAACATGTTTATTGGGTCCACTTTGGAAACAGATGACATGGATGAAGGGTTTTGGTTTGTAGTTCACTCAGTTAGCTGTGACTGCTTCCTGTCATTAAACCTCAGCCACAGGAAAATCATGGCATAAATAATAAAAATGAATATTCACTGCACAAAGGAAAGAAAAGTGGTCAGAAATGCTCACAAGTATCACTCTTGCAATAGGTGTGATGGCTAAAATGCCCCTAAACATCCACAAAATGTTATGTGTATAACAGCCTGAAATATTTACTGTATTGTTAACAGGTGTGTACAAAGAGAAAGCTGTAAACTGGCTGACAGCAGCAATTAAGTTCACTACCTCCAATTCTCAACCTGAGAGCTTATATATGTAACTGATGGCCACTCTCCTCATCAAAGTCAAGATATAGAAAAGGTATTTTAAAAATAGATATCAATCTTATAAACAAACCCAAGCATGATTAATTACTTTGCCCAATCAATAAATAGCAGTCCCAAGTGTGTGCTAGGTGTACTAACAAATACAAAAGCCAGGAGTTAAATAAATCATGATGCCGTTACCTACTGGTGTTCCATTTGCTAATGCATGTCATTCTTTATACAACACATGCACAGACATTGTGTGTGTGTGTGTGTGTGTGTGTGTGTGTGTGTGTGTAAATTTTCAGATCTCCTTTGGACACTTCTTTTCCATCATTCTCTTAGAAGGATGAAATTAAAACAACTTTCTAAACCAAATTTCCAAGTGAGAAGCCATCAAAACCACAATTCTAGTCATAGTTCAGACCTTCACTCAGAAGGAAAACACTGTCAAAGCTTCGATGAGCTTGGAAGGTTTTATCTCCCGGTGGTGGCTTAAATGTTCCCCCATCCTCTCCCAGGCCTCTCTTACCACACTGGGAGCCACTGTGGTGAGTATTTTGAGATTTCATACACAAAACTTCCATAAACAGGACCCTGAAAAGCCACCATGTGGAACCAGAGGAGTCAAGGGGAACTTTCTTTTTCCTGAACTGCTATCAGTAGGGCCAACGGACGAAGACAAAGAGGAGGTCAGGGACTCAAGGTGAATCAAAAGCCTCCACATCTGGAGAGAATGGTAAGAAGGACACAGCACAGTTCAGAGTTTGTTGCCTCAAATAGCACTTGAGACCTGGGACGTTAGAAATTCCAGGCACTTCTGGGTACACTGATGCAATCACAGAAAATCAACATCCCTCAAAGAGATCTTGCCCACATCTCCACTGCCTCCCCTGACGGCAGGCATAGACACATTCCATCTGCTCACAAGGCAGTCTCCCCACCCAATGCACCTTTTCCTGGAAACCACGACCACCGCAAACAAGGACCATTTGGGACTCAAGGCTGGCTGCTTCCGGAGCTCTGTGGCCCATAAGCCCAGCCCGCTATAGTTCACTTTATTTTGAGCCACCCCTGCTCTCCTTTCCCAGGGGTCTGCATGCTGTTTTAGTTTGAAGACACAGCCCACTGGAAATGAACAGTGTAATTTCCTATGTGCAAATATTTGCAAACAATTTTTTGAAACAGTACATGTTTTACAAATTCAAGTCAAACCCAGGTACAGACTAATTGGTTGCTATCACCCAGCCCTCACACCCACAACAGGAAAGTGGTCTTTCTGAAGTGAAGGGGATTAAGGCACCAGTGACTGCGAAGGAGGTTACTTCCTTGAGCTTGGGAGCCAGCCCGAGGGAAGCGCTGAGGCTTAATGACAGATGGAGCCACTTCAGTCTCCGGCTGTCCTGGGCCAAAAGCCAAAGGCCTTCATGTAGCCAGCACGCTGTGTGGGGCTGTAGGTGAGAAGGGACCCACATTCAACATGGAGCAGTGCCACCCCAGTAATCTGGAAACTCAAGGAGGGTGTGTTCCCAGGGCCTTACATGGCAGAGGATGCAGCTGACTCACTCTACATAAAACCTCTCCACTACTCTGTATCCATAAGCCTCTGCATTAAAGGAGCATGAAGAGGGAGCTGCAGAGACCAGCACATTCTTGACAGCTTTAGGTGCGGTCCGGACAACCCCCTGCCACCTTAATTCCAGGAGCATTGGGATGGATCCCTTGGAGCGTTGGTATCAGTCCAGTATCAGAGGAAGAAAGGCCCAGAGATGAAGATCCAAGTCAGCCAGACAAGGCTGGAGATCAGAAAGGGCACTGCAGGCAGTTGGGTCTGTGTCACTGTGAAGAGCTGGTCAAAATGAAGGTGTTTATAAGGGTTTCCCTACAGGGCATTGAGGCCAGGCTTGCACCCGAGAAGGAATAAGGCAGCACTGCCCTCAGGAGGGGTGGTCTATGGGGTTGGCTGTCCTCATCCTAGCTGCAAAGCAGCAGCTAGGAAGTCCTGTAGCAGCAGCTCAGCTGAGGGATGCACAGTTCAGCTCAGCGTCCTCCTGGCTATCCACAGCTGCCTCCTGCAGTTCATCAGGGCTGTCAGTGATGTTGGGCTCACTAGAGCACTGCCGGTGAGGCGGTGAGAAGCGGGGAGGCAAGAGCAGACACTTGTCCTCACTGCCAGCCTCCTCCCCTAAGCCTGAGTGCATCATGGTGGCCATGGCCAACAACCGGATGTCCGAGTGGGCGTTGGCCACTGTGTGCCGCCGGACGCTGCCACACTTCTCCAGGTAGGCCTCTCCCTCCTGCTCTGTTAGTGGGGTCAGAGCCATCTCGTTCACTGGCCGGCTAACCGTGGTCAGCGGAGAGGCATAGTGCAGGAGCGGCATCTTGGGCCGGACTCTGGAGTGCCGCCTGGCTGTAAGAGAAAACACAGGAAAGGCTGTCACTGGGGACGGGCTAGTGGTGACTAAAAACTCATTAGTCTGGGGAAAAGTGAGGTGGTGGCTCAACAGCTAGGAACAACTTCGGGTACAGCCTTGCTGACCTTCGAGGGAGGAACATGGCCGAGTCTCTGTTGCAGCTTGACCTGTTTACGCCAGATACAGTCCCAGATCAACCAGGCAGTCACCAAAAGACTTTCCTCAAAGGTTAGGGCAGGGAGTCTCCTCTCTTTCCTAGCTGCCTGAACTTCTCTGAGTTTACCCTAAATCCCCTTTCAATCAATCCCCTCTGAAGACCTGGGAACTAGTTCGGTCAGCTACAAAGAAGCTCCATTCGGGATGTGGTCTCTGTAGTGTCAAACAAACACCATGAAAGGGGCCCCAGAAGCTTAAATGCAGGGGCAGCGATGACTGGGAGAGGCTCTGCTGCCAAAGCCAAGGCAGTGAGACCATCCGTCAGCTCACAGGGAGGCAGGACTGATGCTCTGTCACCTTCCACCAGGCTGATGAGCTGAGACCGGTGTTCGCATCTGCTCCCCTGGACTCAAAGCCTTCAGCACCATCTGAGGGCAGGCAAGGCTCCATGGATGGCCCCAGAGAGGGCTGGGTGGAGTTATAACAACTGCGGGGTTCTATTTTTCATTTGGATCCAGAGCCTTTGCCCTGAGCTACATCCCCAGCCCTTCATTTTTTTATTTTGAGACAGGGTCTCATTAAGACCCTAAGCTGCCCAGCCTGGGCTTGAACTTGCCATCCTCCCATCCTGCCCTCCCAGAGTGCTAGGATGGCCAGTCTGCACTGCCATGAAAACTGCTGCTGTTAGTCCTCACCATGTTCCGGAAACTGTGCTAATCCTTGCTGGGTATCTTTCAATTGTTAAGTCACTATATATTATTAGCTCCTACTTTACAGGTGAGAAAGTGGAGTGTCAGAGCGGTAATGACTTACCCAAGGTCACATGACTGGAACAGAGTCAACACGGGACTCAACTGTCTCACCACGAGTACAAAGCGAGTGCAGCAATAGCTATGACAGCCAAAGGACTTCAGGGGAAGCACAAGGCAGTGCATGGAGTTCAAAGGTGGGAAAATATCTGGGGACAGCCAGGAAACTTGCCAAGGAGGGTGTACCTCATGTACCTTGGAGTTGGGCCTTCAGGGTGGTAGAACTCCCCAAAGAGGACAAAGGGTGACAGCATTCTGAACAATGGGAACACCCTGAGGTAGGTGCTGAGGCAAGTGCACCCTCGGGCTACAACCTGGCTGGAACACAGAGTCCTTGGACTGAAGGAGACAGGCCCAAGCAGGCATGTGTGTGTGCTGGGCGGGCCCTGGAGTGCCAGATGGAAGCATCTGACACATCAGACAGGCCATGGGGTGGGAGGTAACCCTAGAGGTGTGGAGCGGGATGGGGTACGTGTCAGGAAGACCGTCCTGGCAGGAGTATGTGGGACAGGTTGGAGCCAGAGAGATCAGGAGTGAAGAAAGTCAGGGAAAGGCTTAGCATCATTTTCTATGCGGAAGAAAGTTAATGCCCACCGCAGAGTCAAGGTGCGGGCTGAGCAGGGCAGGAAGTAGAGCTGTGGTGATGAGGGTGAGTGAGGAGGACACAGGACCAGGGGCTGGAGACACAACCAAGTCTGACACTGTCCAGCCTGACAGGCGGGAGGCCAGGGGCTGGGGTGAGGGTGGTGACAGAGCACACAGCACGGGACAGGGCCCAGGCAGACTGGGGGAAGAGGCCAGAGGTGCAGAGGAGGCAGACAAAGCAGCTCATGGGCCCCAGAGCTTGGCCCTGGCCACACCGATCCTGCGACACTGACCCCCGCCATGGGAAGCCCCCGCATTTGGCTATGCAGTTTTGAAGCTGGGAAAAGGTTTCCATCTAAAGATAGAAATCTGGACATTTCCAAAGAATATTTCAGGATGTCAGAAAATGTTCACAGTGGAGTATTTGATGATGAAAGCACAATGTGAACAATATTCTTCCAGGCATTTTTTAAGAAATGAAATCAAGGCTCTACTGGCCGTTGTACTCACACATACACATATATAAGCCAGGAAGGCGATACAAGAAAATTGTCAGTGGTAAAAGGGTTATCTACCAGTGACTTTCGAAATTTCTCTCTTATCCTCTTTTGGGTATTTTCCATATTTGATTTCAGGTGCATGTTTTTCTCTTATAATGACAAAGTTTGGGAAAATTGCAGAGTCAGCTGGCCCTTGGTTTTGCCTGGATCCCTCAACGTGAACACAACCGCTCAGAAAACGGAAAGGGGCTCAAGGACTAAATTGCTGTGGTGTATTCCTGTGTGTGGGGTGGATCAAATGAGAGGGACCACCAATGACAGTAAAGCAGGCAGCCGACACAGGGATAGCACTCAGAAGGGCCGGGCACAGTCCTGAGCATCGTGTCCGTGAACTCATCCCTCCCTCAATGATTGAGATGACGTTTTGTAGATGGGGAACTGGAGGCACCAAGAGGTTAGTTAACTTGTGCAGTGTCACAAAGGACAGGCAGAGCTGGGGCTGGAACACAGGAATCGACCTCTCACCCAGCAAGGCCCCTGCCTCTGGGGCAGAGGGAAACCCCAGGATGGTGGTGTGAGGCTGAAGAAGAACCAGGGCAGCCAGGCAACTGAAGACTCCCAGAGGTGGAAGTGTGTGTGCCAGCAGCACCCCAGCTCCCCGGAGCTCTCCGCTCCACACCTGCACGGGCCAGGCCAGATGAGGACCGTGGCATGCCAGCGCCCCCTGACCCAGAGAAGTCCTCCCTGCCATGCTCCTTCCGAGGCATCCCCACCTTGCTCCCACACAGCGTCAGCATCACAAGCTGGAGCACAGACCTGAGCGAGGCAGGGGAGGTGCGAGGTGTCCTGCCAGCTCCCTGGCTGTGGTGTGGGAGAGCACAGTCAAAGGTGTGGAGATGCCGGAAATGCAGCTGTGCAGAACTGAGCGAAAGGCAGGCTCTGAGTTGGGGCCCTTTCGGCCTTTGTTTCACGCACAGCTCACCTCTCCCTGACTTCTCCTGTCTCTGTTTTCCACACTGCCCCTCCCTGACACCTTAAGACCCCAAACACCCCCTCTCCCAGCAGGGAGGGCAATGCAGGGGGGAGCAGTGCAGAGAGGCCTGACAATATCAGTGTTCCCATGGCACTCTGACAGGATTCGGGGTGCTGAGGGGAAGGCACAGTGCTGCTTGCAGACGGGCCTTAGAGACCCTTTCCCCATGCTGCTTTGGTCTTCCTCTTCCTCTTCTGCCCTCTCTGCTCTTTCTGTGGGTCTGGAGGCCCTGGTCATGAGTGCCCACCTCTCCCGGAACTCATGCTTCTGCTTGGGCATCCCAGGGACACTTGCAAATATCCCAGTGTCTACGTCATTGTGTGTGTGTGTGTGTGTAAATAATGACTCGAGTCTACTGGCTCAGAAGCCCAAGGGAGCTGCTTATAGTAATAATCATTTTCCAAAACCAAATGATGATCCCTAGAATTCAGACAGTATGTTCCCTCCCCCCTACAGTCTCACTCTTCAGTCCTATTCTCACTCTGCAACCGGTGGACGTGGTCTCCTTATTCCCACTCCACAGGTGAAGATGAGGGCCAGCCCCAGTTCTCTTAGCTCCTAGATGGCAGTGCCCACTCCCCACTACACACTGCCAGGTCTCAGGGTGCTGCTGCTGCCCCCCAAAGACATGCTCCTTGAGCCAGCCCACCCTCTGAAGTCAAGTCCTAGCAAACAGTGCCCTAGCAGGTGTTGAACAAGAGGCTGGTACTGCCCCAGAGTACTGGGTCACTGGCCCCCCTTTGAGGACAGGAGACGGAATGCAAAGGAGCAACGAAGTGAGAGGATCTACGCAGGAGCGCTTGTCCCTTCCAAGCCACACATTTCCACAATGCTCCCACAGTCTTAAAATAATTGTGCGTTACTTTTATGATCACAAAAATCAATACCTATAAAACATAAGCACCGGAACAGTTCAAAGCAGCAAGGACCTCATTAAAGAACCATCCTTTTTTAAAAATGCCCTAGAGAACAGCTCGCTCCTCTCACACCACTATTAGAAGCATGCACTTTGGACGGGTCACAGGAAAACCCATGCTGGTTTCCAACCAGCCTAGCAGCGGACCAGCTTGGATCTGTTCAGAGAATGGGCTTCAGGCCAATCTTGTGCTCGAGAGACCGGGTACCTATCTGCCAGGAGGGGTTAGTGCAGATGGCACAGCCCAGGAGGCAGACGCGGAAGGAGACTCAGACAATGCGTTATAGGAGGATGGGGACCACTCTCTTTGGGGAAGGGGAAACCAGAAAGGAGCAGCGTTGATGTTAGATTGTACAGCGTGGCTAAAACCTGGGACAGGCAGATGTGGCCAGGACAAGCAGTTCAGTTAGAGCAAAGAATCAGAGCAAAGGCTGGGCCCAGAAAGGACATGGTCTAAGTGGAGGGACTCTATCCACATGGGTGACAAGGGAGCATCGCTGGAGGAAGTTGGAACAGGATGAATGATGTCCGTGGCCCCTATATGATGTCAGGAGATAAGGAAGGCTGTCTCCCAAGGGTTCCTGGACACCATCCACCTCTTACTTTAGTCATGAGTCCAGAGTCCTTGGAGGGTTCATCAGGCAGCAAATTGACAAGAGAGGCCACTCTGGCTGCTGCTGAGCAGGACTGAGAGCTGATGCCAGAGGAAGGGTGGCCGGCCCTGGAGGAGCGGCCCGTGACATTTGCCCTGTCCTTCAACAAGTGTGTCTTTTTTCTTTTTCCTTTTTTTTCCCATATTGACAATTGAACCCAAGGCCCTCACCCTGAGCTACATCCTCATTCCTTTATTTTTTATTTTGAGACAGAGTCTTGCTAAGGCACTAAGTTGCCCAGGCTGGGGTTGAACTTGTGATCCTCCTGCCTCAGCCTCCTGGGGTGCTGGGAAGACAGCTGTGCTCCACTGTGCCTGGCAACAAACACTTCTTAAGCTGTAACAATACAAAATGCTGCCGCAGCTGCTGAGAGGAAGAGGTGTCAGCTGGATGTGGTGAGAGACTGAGCCCAGCCCTGAGCACATATGGGGGGTACCAGTCTACGGTCCCAGGAGCCACCATTTGCTGAGTGTCCAGTATGTGCTAGGTTTGTTCCAAAAAGTGGGTGCTTCACCAGCACGATCCCCTTCTGAGGATTTTGCAGAAGTGGAAGCTGAAGTTGAGTCCTTAACTGACCCTAAAGTCAGGCATGGTAAGTGAGGAAACCAGGGATCAAGCCCAGGGTCAGCAGCAGAGGTCCTGCTCAGGACCCCCACACTGCCAGGTGGCCAAGGTCAGGCGGGGCCCAAACAGTGCCTTGGAAATCCAGAGAAGGAAGGGAGAAGGAATGAAGAAGGAATGAAGAGGGCCCACTGTAGACAGACTGTGCTTCAGAGCGCCAGACATAACCCACACACAAGCCAACAGCTGTGAGTTCCCTGCCCTCAACCAGCTCTCAGTGCAGGGGGAAGAGTGACAGATAACCGGGCCATGGCACTGGCAGGAGACGAGGACCAGGATGTGGCCCAGGACCAGGAGAGGGAGAGTGGAAGGTACACACAACCTCCCCTCTGGGTGATTCCCCCGGAGCGGAGCAAAGCTGTTGCTGGCTGCGGCCGCATCACTGCCCAGCCCAGCTCTGCATCAATGCAGCTTCCTCCTCCTGCTGTCTCCCAACAGAGTGCAGGGCCTCCGTTCAGCCCTCTGCAGCTCCGAGAGGTTGAGAACTTTCTCCAGGATGCACAGCGGAGCCCCAGCCGCGGTGGTTTCCAAGCTCCTGCTCTTCCAGAGCAGCCTAGGCCTCTCCCCCTGCAGTGACTCACACGGGGAGGCCGACAGCTCTTCCTTCCGCTTTTGCCTGCATGTTTTGGTTTCCAAGACTGGGTGTGGGCACAGCTGAGACCACAGGGGCTGCGCGGCTGTGTCAAGTCCCCTGGCAGCCAGTGCTTCCCCATTAGCTCCTGCCAGACCTCAGAGCCAACCCCGGGACGAGACCAGTGCGTCAGCTGCACCCCGCAGGGCGCACCCCTGCTGGGCCCCATGGGAGCCCTGGCTGGCAGGCTGCTACCCACACTTGCCTCCTGCCCTGCCCACCTCCGGGAGCCAGGGGCCCCCAAGGAAGGGAATCTCCCACCAAGAGACTGAGTACGGAGGGGACCTTGTGAAATCACTACGTGGCCAGGCTGCATTTTCCACAGGGACAGGGGGCTGAGTCCTGCGCCTCCTTCTCGCAGCCCGCAGGGGCGGGGCCGGTGGGGGCCTTCATTCCTTCCTCCCTCCGCAGGCCTCTTGCTGAGCGCCGGCATCCATCCCCTGCTAGGAGCCAACAAAGGCAGCTCCTTTCAAACCCCCAAAGGGAAGCAAAGCCTGGATCCCTCCTTCCTCCGGCCCTTTGTTGGGGCGCCGGCTCCCAGGCCTTTGATTTCCCTGCGCCATTGTGACCCCTGCACACCCAGCCTTGCAGGGCTCCCCTGCCGGCCGGCACCTGAAAGCCACAGACCGCCCACTTGTCTCAGTGTCCTGCTGCAGAGCCCTGGGGAGAGGGTCCCCCCCCCCGACACAATGGGGAGGGATGCGGGTGCCAGGGATGAGGTGTAGGACAAATTCAGTAGGCTTTTTGCTCTAGAGGGGGGAGTTGTAGGCTGGGACAGCCGCTGTCACACTTGAGGACCTGGAAAGTTGGGACACGGGCCTGGGGTCTGACAGATCTGCTTTCTCCTTTCTTTCAAATCTCACTGTTCTCCTCCTCACCCCTCTGCTCCCACTGCTCTAGGAAAGGGCGGCTTCGGAGGGGAGGAGCCACTGATCCACACCCCATTCTCCGTGGGGCGGACCCCGCCTCTGTTCTCTCCGAAGCGAGCCTGAGCCGAGCCCCACTATCCAGGGAAGGCGGCCTCCAGAGGGGGGGTCACACCCCTCCGCCCACCATGGTGGACCCCGGGGGCTGAGGCATCAGCAGGCCTCAGCAGGCCATGCGAGCTCATGCAGGCTGAGGCAGTGTAGGAGCGGTCTCCGAGAAGATGACCCCCGCTGCCCCTGACCCAGCCGGCCCCTCCTCAGGTCCCAGGGATGCCACAGCAGAGCCCTCCCACAGGCCCCATGCCTGGGTGGGATGAACATTATTAGTATCCCCACTGTGTGGAGGGCAGACTGAGCCTGGAGAGGCCGCTCCGGGAAGAGGTAGGCTCAGTCAGGAAGGCCACTTCAGTACTTTTGTTTTCCAGAGGTTTGGGCTGAACTATCTGGCCGAGGATTCCTCTGGGACCAAGGGATTGGAGGGAAGAACGACCGCAGGAAGGACCGCTCCCCACCTGCCCCTCAGCGAAGTCACATTCTAAATGCCAGTGGGGTGTTGGGGGGTGGCAGTGGGGTGTGTGGGGTGCTGACAGATCCTAAACAGCTTGGAACTGGGGAATCCTGACTCCAACACCCAAGGGGCCTTCAGCCCTGCCCCAGCCTCTCCTGTAACACAGCGCCTTTTCTGTAAGGATGTTCACCCCGCCCACCACAGTGCCCAGGACTCCATCTGTGCCCATGGCTTCCCTTCTCCCAACCACTCTGCAACTCTAAAGCTCTCTTTCAGTTCCTCAAATGCTCCACCATCTTGTTCACCCACCATCTGCTAAGTCCCCCCAAAGGTCCCTCCCTTTGCCTGGGATGCTCTCCCTCCCTGTTTACTCAGCTAACTCCTACTCATGCTTGGGGCCCATCACAGACATCACTTCCTCCAGTGGGCCTGTTCCCATTCCTGGTCCAGGTGAAGTCCTGCTGTGGTCTCCCAGGCCCCTGTACTGCTGCTCAGATTGTTTGTACACTGATGAGTCACCATCTTGTTTGCAATTCCTCACTGACCGTGTGCCCTGCAGGGCAGGGATGCCTCCGGGTTCATTCACCGGCATATCTGCAGCGCCTACCCAGGGCCTGGCGTAGGGTCTCAACATGCAATGGCCAACATAACAATAAATTTAACACTGAGCAAGAGAAGGTAGTGTCCTTCCCTCTCTATCCCTCCTGGGACAACCCTCCAGAGGCCTTGGTACAAGAATAAAGGCTCAGGCCTTTGCCTCATAATTTCGCAAAAAAAGTATATTATTTTAATTGGGAAGCCAGAGGTATCCCCTTTTAGAGTGAGTCCTCTCAAACAAACTCCCAAATCTACTCTTGTTCCTTGTGTGTATCTGCAGATACGAAGTACTGTTCAGATGACAGCAATTAAGAAGAAGCAGGAACGGGTGCTCCCACCCCTGACACCTGCTTAAAAGCAGCGTATAGATTCACAGAGACCAGAGGTATCCTGACCCTCTTCTCCCCGGAGAACAAAGGTTAAACGACTGTGGACAACTTTTACCCCTCATCACCTGGAGATGGCTCCAGGGTCTCCACTAACAAACATTATCTGTGAGTTATTTGCCCTCCCACAAGTTGCTGCCAATAGAGGCTCAAAGTCAATCTCATTTGTCTTGTCACTCGTCTAAAAATGTACTGGTCTTTGCTGGAGATGCTTTATCAGATGGAACTCAAGGCCACCTAGCTGAGAACTCCGTGTTCCCTTGGTGTCTCCCAGGCCTATGTGAACCTACCTGTTAGTAAGCTCCTGTTTGTCTTTCTCTTGTTGATCTGCTACAGGGCCTCTTCCAACTAAGAACCTACGAGGGCTGAAGAAAAATTATTTTTCCTCTCCCACACTGCCATTAGGCCCCAATGGTGGAGTCCCTGCCATGACGCAGCTAACCTGCTGGCGTCCTGACACCCCCCTGGGTCCCCAGTGTTCCCCAAACTCTGTGAGGTGAGCCAGCATCAGGAAGGAGGGCTCCAGGGAGACTGCAGCAACATGGCACCCACCTCAGTCCTGGGAAGGCAGGGCGCGGTTTCCTTCAGTATTGTTTCAACCCTGGCTCCTTTTAGCTCCTGGGTGGAGTGAGTAAGTGAAGGAGTGAGGGTGGGCAGAGAACTTGGCAGGCAGCGGGCTGGGACCAGCACACTCCCATCTGTAGCGGCTGTGGTTAAGCTGGTGTCTCCAGAGAAACATGACCAGGGCCAGCAACACTGCCAGCAAGAGGCCCTGCCTTTGTGTGCAGTCAAGAGACCCAGGAAGGACAGGACCCTGTCCCCCTGGCTTTGAACCTCAGCCACAAGTCCATTACGGTGAGAGGGGTACCACATTCCAACTTCAGGTGATCTACTTCCTGTTCTGCAGCTCCTTGCCATCCACCTAACAAATATTTTTCAAGTGCCTACTCTACACAGCCACCATTCCAGCTGCTGAAGGCAGAGCCCTGGACAAGAAGTCCCTGCATGTTTAAAGACTTACATTTCGATGGTCACTGAGAAATACCTTTGTGATAAGCCTTATCACACACCTGTTTCTACCAAAACTGTGATTTCACCAAAAGCCATTTCGTATTATGTTATACTATATTATCTAGCTACTTTTACGCGGACCGTCCATATTGCGGTCTCACTGAGAGAAGGGGAACAACTCTGGGTCATCTCTAGATTCTCCAAGGGACCTAGGACAGAGCCTGATGCTGATGTAGCTTCACAGCACCAAAAGAACGCCCCAACGGGATTTACCCCCCAATTCAGGAACTTCTTCCTTATAATGGAGGCCTTGGAAGTCCCAATGGAAGTAGAGGGGGTGAGGGCAGCATTTTGAGAACTCCTGCCTAGGCCTGAGACAAACTAGCCTCACATCTCGAGCTGCTTTCACAGGGAAAGCTATCCAGGGTGGTTTTCCATAGTTGGAACCTGGGGGAGGGTGGAATAGAGCACAGTTTCTGGTATCAGATAGAGAAAAATTAATGTCCCGGGCACAGGAAAAAGATCAAAACCACTGATCAAAGATGTGGATCAGACAGGTGTCACCACTGGTGGTGGTGGTGACTGTTAGTCTCCAGGGAGGAATCACCAAGCCAGCTGGCAGGGAGGCTGCAGCTACACAGCAGGGAACAGAAGGAGCGTGATCAACATGCACAGGTTTTCATCGACCCACATTGGAAGCCAAGTCCTCAGCACACAATGGGTGCTCAGCAGGATGGACTGGGTACCTACATCCCTGAGGCCCCTGACAATTCCATGGCAGCGCCCCTTACCCAGTGTGTGCATGGAGCCGGAGAAGCCACGGTCCCCGCCGATGCCCAGGAAGGGAGAAACCACTTGCTTCACCAGCTCCTCCAGCTGCAAATAGCTCTCACTCGGGCCCGTGGGCTCGTGAACGCTCTGGAAGTGAACATTCAGACAGGTCAGCGAAAACGACTGGAGCCAGCAGTCAGTGCACCCCGACGCCCTCCTCCGGATAGGGCAGGCAGCCTCCCGGGGTTAGAATGCAGCAAACTGAGCCCCAAAGCCCAGTCTCCTATCATGTGCCACCAGAATTAGAGCACTGCATGGCGACTACACGTCAGGCTCCTCCAAGGCAGCGTGAGGGGACAGTCCCAGCCCCGCTTTGAGTATGTGGGACCCAAGACCAATCCCACCCCCAGCACAAGCACTTCAGAGAAGCCCTGCCCATGGATCCATCACAGAGGCCCCCAGGGACCAGGCAGAGGGGTGCTTTCATTCTCCCCCTTCTCGGGATGGGAAATGAAGACAGAACTAACACAACTTGTCCAGCAAAATGCAGCCAGTAAATGACAAAAGCCCTGGACTGGAACCGGAGCTACCTGGCTCCGAGCCCATCTTCCTGCCACTCCTTAACAGGCTAGAGAAGAGGGAAAGAGTATGGAAGAGTTCAGAAGAGCAGAAGAGAGAGAGAGAGTTCTAGAAATAGGCCCACTGGTAGCAAGACGAGGAGCCAGTTAAGAAGCCCAGCATGGGGTCAGGATGTAGTTCGGCGGCACAGCGCCTGCCTGGCAAACTCGAGGTCCTGAGTTTGATCCCTGGTTAAAGAAGCCAGTGATCAATGTTTTTGAGGATAATGGCAGGCTCCTTGGGAATTCAGTTTCCCTGCTGGAGCTTCAAGGAAGCAGAGACCACCTGCCAAGGGACAGGGGCCCAAGCAGGGAAGAAACAAGGCTGTGTGGGGCTGTGCCCAGATCCTCATGTCAAATTCTCAAAGCAGATCTGGCAGTGCTTTCATCTAAGTAAAGATGCTCCGCTGCACTGAGGCATTGTGGGGCTGGGGGAGGAAGGAGGTGGTCAAGCTATGAACCGGAAGAAGTGACCCTGCAGGTCAGGAGCCCTGGGCGAGATGGAGCTCCCAGAGACACAGCCTCTTCCCTGGCCCTTCCCAGCTGCATCTCCAGGGATGGGTGTGGGAGGTGGCAGGCGGGATCAGGTGGCAGAAGAGAACAGGGAGGCTGAGGAGGGATGGAACCCAGAAGGGGCAGAAGAAGAAGAGATGCAGAGAAGATGAGTGGTCCTGAGACCCAGTGAAGAGGCCTCACGGTGGGCTGCCTGGCACCGAGTGGCAGTGGTGGCAGGGGCAGGCCAGCTCTCCAAGCCGGCTCTGCTCCCGTTTACTCATGCTGAGCGGAAGCATCAGAAGTTAGCAGAGGGAAATTGAGGGGAAAGCAAATGAGCTGCTCTGCTCAGCACACACACACATAGGCCCCCAGGAAGGGAGCTCTCCGGGCAGAAGGAAAAGGCGAGCCTGTTCTCGCTCCCCAGGGGCCATACCAGGCCTCAGAAGCAGGACACTTTCAGCCACAAACTACCGTGACTGGTTCTCAAAGCCCAGGAAACTGATTTTTTTCTTTTCCTTTTTTTTGTTCTATCCTTGATACTTCTTCTTCCTCTTCTTCTTCTTCTTTTTTTGGTACTGGGGATCGAACTCGGGACCTTGCGCTTGCAAGGCAAGTGGCAGGACCACTGAGCCAAATCCCCGGCCTGTCCTTGATACTTCTTATCTAGGTTCTCCACTAAGATTCCCTCCACGGTAATTCATAAGTGCAGGGAGAGATGACAGAAAAATGAGAAGCAGCCCACGTGAGAGGAAAATGGATGAGGAACACACTTTTCATAGACACTGCTCCCAGGACCGGGGCTGCTGCACTGCACACGGCCCTCGGCCTGGACACCAGACTGGCTAGGAAATGTTCATGGCCCAGTGCAAACTGAAGACAAGGGGGCCTTGCATTCAAATATCAGAGAGAATGTTGATTTGGTGATGGGAAACCATGAAAGCAGGCACTGGGCCCTCAGGACTCTGGATCCACTGGAACAGCCTGAGACAGAAGCACTCTGCCTCTAGCAGGAGAAGCCCGTGGGATATTTTGGGAGGAAGGACTTGGTTCAGAAAGATTTTAGAAGCGCGCTGGAAAAGGGAGAGCCGAAGGCTGAGGAGGGGCTCTTTTCCCTTTCCTAGGTCTAGGTCATTTTGAGGAAGGCAGCCTCGGACTTCCTCACACAGTGGCAAGGAAGGGCCTGGGGAGAGGAGGGATGTGGCAGGAACAGGCCAGGCCAGTGCCGCCTGGAAGATCACCCAGGGCCAGAGGCTGCCCTGGTGCTCAAGAACGTGGACCCAGGCTGCGGAGAGACCTGCCTTTGTCCTTATCACAGCTCCAGTGTCACAGCTGGGGGACTATTCCCAGGAAGCCGGAGAGGAACCAGCGGTGTCTCATCTGAGAAGCACTCCGGGGTCTGCAAGGACCAAGAAGCCTGCGGGAAGGAGGCAGCAGTGCCAGAAAGACTGAGCGCAGAGGAGAAAGGGCAAGGGCCTAGCTGGGTGTAGTGCACACCCTAATCCCAGCACTCGGAGAGGCTGAGGCTGGAGGATCAAGCTTTTGACCCCAGCCCGAACAATTAGGGGACTTAACAAGACTGTCTCAAAATTAAAAATGAAAAAAGGGCTGCGAACGTAGCTCAGGGTGAAGGCCCTGGATTCAATTCCCAGTACCAGGGAAAAAAACAAAGCAAGGGCCAAGGACAGCTGAGCAGTTCAGCTCCGAACAAATGCATTACGATCTTGAGCTAGTAAGTCAATTTCTCTGAACCTCCACCTCTGCTTGAAATGGCCAAAACAATAGTACAGAAAGATAGTGGAGAGATTGGTTCCTTTCCCGACTTTCCAGAAATCTGCGATGACCATGGAGCTTCTCTGACTGCCCTTGTCTGCCAAGAGAGGAAGCTCTGCGTGGTCGTCAACCATCATGGGACCGGAAGCCAAGGACCTGGGATGGGGCCTACTCAGCCTCTTACTAGCTAGTGCCATCACTCACTGGACAGGATTTAATGAGCACCTACTATGTGCCAAAGATGCGGCTGGGTGCCAAGGATAGTGTGAGAACTAACAAACATGGGCAAATATGCTCAAGAATACTCACCCAAGATAGGTGCTCTGGCATCTGGTGTCTTCCCCCTCCTCCCACATGGCAGTCCCCTTCTTCCCTTCCCTCCCTGGCTCCTGGGCCTCACCTGCAGGATAAGCAGCATCTGGACAATGGATGAAGGCAGCTTGGCCTGTGACAGCAGCACGTCACCCAGCTTCACCTTTAGCAGGACCAAGTCTCGAAAGCCCAGCAGGGAGATCTGGCGGATGGTCAGCTCCTGTCCCTGGGGAGCAGAGAAGGCGAGAGGGGAGAGCTTGCTGGATCTGCCACCAGGCAGATGGCGTTCCGGGACAACACACGTTTGCAGAGCACCCGGGATGAGCCAGGTACAGGCATCTGCAAGTCCCTGGGGGCTGTCAGAGTTGAAGACCCAATTCCAGTCTTCCAGAATTAAAGCTTTGTTTAAGATCAGATGTGACTCAACCTATCTAAATAGCCGACAGACAATGCAAGACTCATATAATTGGAAATACGCTGTCAAGTGCTGAGTGGTTAGGTAGGAGGAAAGGGAAGAAGGAGAGGGAGAAACAAAAGGAAAGTTCAAGGCCACTTCCCCCCATCAAGGCTGCTTCTTGGACTTCAGATGTTAAATATGTAAGGACCCAGCATATACCAGGCAAAAGGAAACGTCAGACCTCAGATGTTTACATAAAGTTAGATTCTTATAGAAAAATAAGGAACTTGGGAAGAAAATAATTGGGAAAGTAGAAAGAGACTTCTCAGCCATGGGAATGGGGGACAGAGGAGGAAAATAACATAGTCACAAGACCTGGCATTTATTAAGCTCTGCGTGCTAGGGAGGATTTTACATTTTTAGAAATAAACAATCCTCACCATTACTGCTATGGTCTGAATATTTGGGTCAAATTCATATGTTGAAATCCGAACCCCTGGAAGGGGACAGCATGTGGAGCTGGAGCGTATGATGTGAGGTGATTAGATCACAAGGGTGAAGCCCCTAAGAATGGGATTAGTATCTTTATAAAAGAGGCCCCAGCCTTTCACCCTGTAAGGACCCAGCAGGAAGCAAGAAGCTGGTTCTCACCAGACGCTGAACCTGCCTATACCTTCATCTGGCACTTCACAGCCCCCAGAACCAAGAAAAGTGAATCCCTGTGCTCATAAGCCACTTCATCTGTGGGATTCTGCTTCAGGAGCCTGAACAGAGCAGCACAACCATCCTCTGAGGGAGGAGAGGGGCACTGTTAGAAAATCCATCCCAGGTACAAAAACTTGTAAAAAGGTTCAGGAATTTACCCAAGATAGAACTGGGTTTCAAACCAAAACCATATGGTTTTAGAGCTCTTGAAGAGGTTCAAGACAGAAAAAAGACAGCTATTTTCCCAAGCTGTCCTTCACATGTGTGTGTGTGTGTGTGTGTATTGTGAGAGAGCACACATGCATGCACACACCTACACACAGAGAACACACCAAAAATTGGTCATCCCTGGTGGAGCCAAAGTTGTCCTTGTGGTGCATATTGACATAGATGAAAGTGGCTAGGATGTCCCTGGTGATACCATCACACGGACCTCGAGGTACATGCAGCCCACCACTGACCGGAAGCTGCTCTGTGCCGAGCAGCTGCACAGCTGCATAGGCAAACTGCTGGCTCTGTTACTCCAGGGAACCCTAACTAGCAGCCTGGGCCAGCAGCACCACCGTCACCACTACATAGGGAACCACTAGAAATACAAAGTCCTTGGGCTCCACCCCAAACATTCTATAGCAGAAACTCTGAGGTAGGGGCCCAGGAACCCCGGTTTTCACAAACCTGATACAGGGCCTGGCTCTGACCAAGTCATGCACCAGAAGTCTCAAGATGAAATCATTCTGGGCTTTGGGCAGAAAAGCTTTGGCCCTAAAAACATTGCCCTGGGATCTGGGAGGGACAACAACCCACTTGTCCAGCCACTTCCAGGGAGACTGGATGTGATCACAGAACAACGCTGCGGGGACCTGCTGCATGGAGACAAGCTGGCGTCACCCAGGGAGCACTGCTGACAAACAGCCTGTTCCCCGACAGGGCACAGAGCCTGGCCTGCAGTGTGTGTGCTACAAATGCTGTTTTCACACAACTGTATCTGTTCCCTTCCAGGGCACTTTTCGCTGTGGCTTTGTCATTCTGTGCCTGTCGCAGAAAATGTTCACACATACATGGTAGATTTTAACCAGACTTTATAGTTTCATATCTATTTCCTATCATTATAGCTTCCTTTGTATAACATTAAATCATTACAAATGGAGCTAACACTGCATTGGGTACTCTTGCTAAGTTATCTTAATTAGGAGGCACTTCTACTTTGCGGGGTGAGGCAGGGTATCACCCGGGTTGGCCTCAGACTCTTGAACTCTTGATACTTCTGCCTCAGCCTCCTTCGAGCTGGCATCACAGTCACACGCCAGCACCTCCGACTTGGTTTTACTCTTTCAGTATCTCTGAAAAGTTGAGCAGGTGGGATTACAACTGGTAGATGGATGGATGGACGGTGGTGTGAAGGAACCCACACTCAATCCCGTTATCTGTCCAATCCCAGGCCTCTTTGGTCCTGCATGACGCTGGGTGCTGACAGAACCTGTCTGAGTTTTACTCACCGCCTTTCTGTGCAGTGAACAATGCACTGTTTGCTCTAAACCATGGGACGCAGAGAACGAGAAGGGAGAATGAGACAGGCAGACCTCTAGAAACTGCTCCTGAACAGCAGCCTGCTGCAAAGAGGACACTGCAAGGTAAAAAGAGGGAATTCTGGGAACTATGGTGCAACAAGTGTCAGTCACCTGACAGAACCGCTTTTCCCAGAATTCCCTACAGGCATCCAGAAGCCTCCCAGAACCCCCAACACAGCACCCCAGATAGAGACAATTTTGATCTCTCTGCCTTTTTAAAATTTCATTTTTAAAATCATAAGGTAATAGATATCTATAGGCAAAGATTTAAACAGCTAAGAAATGCAGTTAAGATAAACAGCAGAAGTGCTCTTCTAATCTCATTCTCACTCCATATAGGCAACCATCCTTGAAAGGGTATTTTTCTTTTTTTTTTTGGTACCAGGAATCGAACTCGGGACCTTGCGCTTCCGCGGCAGGCACCGGAACCACTAAGCTAAATCCCCGGCCTGAAAGGCTATTTTTCATCCTCTGGATTTTTCTAGAAAGTTTCTACATCTATAAAATTACATATCTGACCTTTAAATACAGAGATCATATCTGTCCTACTGCTGTATAATTTGCTTTTAACTTAGCATATTTTGGGTATCTCTTCATCAGCACGTTGCTTCTTCCCTTTGTCCTTTTAAAAGGCTGCATCGTATTTCACTGTGTGAACACACTCTTTAATGGCTATCTCCTCATTTAAGATGTCTTTGGGGGGTGACCACAAACAAGGCTATCATGAGCACATCCATCCTGTCTCTACGAGCACTTTTATCAGCATTTCACCTGTCCTTCACAGTAAAATTGCATGATCAAACTATGTCTTTAAAATGTCCTACAGACACTGCCATGTTACCATCTGAAAAGACTGCATTGATTTCTACTCCCTCTACCAGAGCCAAGAGGGTCTCCGGAGGGTCTCCAATGGAGAGGATGATTTTGTAAGTAAGGTGATTATGGTGGACACTCCGGAGTAACTCATTCCAAACCTATCAGCTTAGCCATGGCATATGAAAAATAAATCCAGACAATTGGGTCTTCATCAGCTATGGTTCCAATACCTGTTGACTATGCAAAGAATAATTATAATATTGATATTGATAATTTTAAGCCCTTACTATATCCCCTATACTAAACTAAGTGCTTTTGATGTATTATTACACCCTTGTTTTTCCTATGCTAGGAAAAAAACCAGGGCCTTTGCAGCAGGACACCACCACCACCACCACCATTAAGGAAACAGGCTCAGAGAGGTGAGGTTATCTTCCCGAGTCTGTCCAGATGGTAAGTGGCAGACTGAAGACCTGAACCCAGGCTAGCTCAAGGACAGGTCACTGTGAACTGCTCTGTTCTTTTGGTGCCGCCTTCCATCCGCATTTATCCACCAGACCACCTCTCACGTGAAATACCTGTGGTCACCTGGGCACAGGCTAGGCAAGAGTGGTTATAGTACCTACCTGGGAAAGAGGAAAGCAGTTTGCCACTGGGGCTTCCAAGCCCAATGTTAAACTTTACACACTCAGGAGAAAGGTCTGGATGTATAAGTGACCAGAAGGGCACATGGCATCCATCCCTGGCACCTCCTGTGTTGAAAGGTAAGGAACTGGGTCCAGTTCAACAGTGTTGGACCACCATTTACATCAAAACTGGCTCCGATTCCCAGGAGCATCAGTCTCACCAAAAACATGGTCCCCAGAGGCACAAAGGCTCTCTTTACATGCAAATCTGGTCTCTGATGCTGGCAGAAAATGCATTTATAGGAGGGTGGGGGGTGCCAGGCTAGACCAATCTGACACACAAAGAAGACCATTTGGGGCCATTAACCAGGGTAGTGACTTGTCACAAAGCCCCTGCCATCTCTTCGGTTCACAGTGAATCAGAGGGGGGTTCATACTAATCCAGAACTGGCTTTTCTATTCTTGCTTTATGCTGGCGGTAAAAAATAACCAAGGCACACCTAGATTCTCATAACCTCTGTCCGAGAGACAAAGACAGAGACAAACACAGAGAAACAGACAGAGAAGACAGAAACTGAAACAGAGAGAATGAAAGAGAGAGAGAGAGAGAGAGAAAGAAGCTGCATGTCCACGTGGTTCAAGGTGCCATCCACTGACTCTGGACAAAGCCCAAAGAAAGAATAAAAGCTGAGAAAATTCTGTCCCATAAATTCATGAATATGTGAACCTGGGTCAGCTGAGAACAAAAAAGTAAGGGGAGGCACAGTTTTGCCACTTCTGCATGTCCTTTTGCCACAGATCTTCCCCGCCTCTTCTAAATTTGGGCTACACACAAACTGACTTTGTGTCACCCTTGCCCAGTTTCAGCTAACTGAGTAAACCAGGACAGCACAGGCAAAGGCCCTCAGGAGTTGACAGGGAAAGAAAGAGATCAGCCAAATCACAGCATGACCAACTAGAGTGCAGGAGAAAGTCAAGTCAGTGTTGGAGGTAGAGAAGGCTGAATGGGGCAGTATCAATTATTGTCAGAGCCTATAAAATTTTAAGAGAATCGGAACATTACCATCCTTAGATCCCTCAGAAGGCCCCTCCCTGCCCTCCCCTGACTGTACTGGGGCCATTTCCACCCAGATTCCACACTCCCCATTCTAGAACCATCCTGAGCACCTTGGAATTCCCTGCACAAATGCCCCTAAGAGACCCAGATCTGCCCACTCTCTCCTATAGGATTGCCAGATAAAACAGGATGCCCAGTTAAATTCAAATCATTTTTTTTCAGTATAAAAAGGTCCCAAGCATTGCAATATTTGTGGTTTACATGAAATTCATATACAATTGTCATCCTGTGTTTTTATTTGTCAAACCAAGCAACTCTAACTCCACTCCATGTCTGTCTTCTTCAGAAAAGACCTACTGCTGGTAAATAGGTGCCTACTGAAGAAAAGGGGGCAGTTTGTGGGCATAGGGCCTGTACTTTCCACATAAATGCAGGCTGGGACTAAGAATGTGATGAAAGAAAGGAGCAGGCTGAAGGCCAGGGGCTTCTATCTGTTCTGTCTCACCGGAAATGGCAGGGCCAGACTTATAACAGGAAATGCAATCTGTAAGTACAGCCTCTCACGTTTTAAATATTGGATATATATTTTAAGCAATTTCAAATTCCTTTAAAACACCATTCAAACCAAACAGTCCCTGTGGGCCCTTCCCTGTGGTATGAGGAAATTCCAACCATTGCTAATAGCTCTGTACCTATTTTGCATATTATACCCACACTTCAGCAAAGTCTGATTACATGTGAAGCCTCAACCCCAAGAGCAGGAGTAGAACATGAGAGAGATGTGTATTTTGGAAAGGAATCTCCATGGGCCACCCTCTCCGAAGGATGGCCATTCTGACCTGGCAGAAATCAGCTGTGGTATTAGCCTCTGTAGAAGGGGGAAGGAAAGCAATATAAGTAGTAGAATGAGTCAAGGTCATAGCACAAGAACTAAACATCGATCACTCTTCTTTCACTCCAAACTCCTCATTTTGTAGGAAACAAGTGGAGCTCGCCACACTCTTGAACCAACTCTATGGATTCCTTACACAGTGCTTTACATTATGTGGCTGTTAGTCTTTAGGACTCCTTATGGAGGACAGGGAGCATTATCCCTTTCCCACAATTTGAGGACAACAGCAAACTTGCTTAAAAATTGTGCTTTAAAAAAAATGAGAGGGAAGGAAAGAAGTGGGGGGAACAAGAAAGAGAAGAAAAAAGGAAAATCTCCCTCTCTATCTTCTCTCCTTCAGTAAAGGAAACACACACACACACACACACACACTCCCCAAGAATATAAAAACACACTCAAAACCAAGAGGGTAACAAGAGCCTGCAAATTGCTAGTTAAGCAGGCTCTCTTCTTTGCTTTAAGTTAAATGCTAAATATAGAACCACAGAGGCCTCAAAAGACCTCCATGGTACTTCACCGACTCAAGCACCCCACCTGCAGGCTCTCCCCTATCCACCAGGAGGCCCCAGCTTGCAAAGGTCAAGAGAGGAGCAGATGGCTGAGGCTGGCAGGAGGTCATTCCCCAGCAAGACTGACCTGAACTGGATAAAATATTGCCTGCAGGGTGGGGAGAGTCTCAGTGAAGAAGTGGTCCCAGACTTCGGCCAGAACCTCAATGCGATTTTCACCTACATGAGGGCGAGAAGATGGGAGGGGGAAAGAAAGAAAAGAACTTGTCATTACTCGTAGGAGAGGCCAGAAGACAGCTCCATCTCAAATATGAAGTCTCACGGGCTCCAAAACTTGTGGCCAGGAGCATTAAAGCCAGAAAGCAGAGCCCTGGTGTTACAGGGTCTTTGTCCCCAGCTAAGGCCACCAGAACTTGTCAGGACAGAAATATATCCAGTCTCACTAGGAATCACAGAGAGATCTAAACAACTTCGCAGTTGATCATATTGTAATGGCGGGAGTGTGTGAGGAAGACCGGAAGTTGCACACGGCAAGACCGGAAGCAGCAGAGGGATTCAAGAGTCAGGTATCATAACACCCTCTCTTCATCCCTTCCAAGGGCGATGGCCCCCATGATCTAACCATCTGAAACTAGGCCCAACCCTCAAGGTTCCATCACCTTTCAGTACACCTCCTCTGGGGAGACCATGTGCATTTCCAGTTTTATTTCTGTAGTCACTGATACACTGGCCTTATTCTAGGTTTGAGCTGTCAGCTGACAGAAGATGTGGAAACTGTCACCTCTACTCACTGCTTACAGTAACTGGGAGGGCAGCGTTCTCTGAAGAGGTCACCTGCAAACACTGGACCCGCCTCCTGATTCTGTGCCTACTTGCCCTTAGGACCAGGAAGTTGGCTATGACCAACTTCCACCCTCAGGCTAGAGTATACAGGTCACCCAACACCACCAGAGCTATGAGAGGAACTGTGTACTTCGTGGGCAGAAGGGAGCCTGCTCCCTCAGTGGCAGCTGTTTAATGACCTAGATATCAGAGCTGACTGGGCACTATCTTTGCTCATCCCAGGCAGAGAAACTGGGTCAGTCAAGATGAGACACACAGACGCCCTTGGCAAAACACTGTCAGTTCCACTGAATAAATCTTGAAAGATTTATCTAGCATCTTCCATCCATTTTATGGAGAATAAAGGCAATGTCTAGGGAGAGAACAGAACAACAGAATGACCACTGGCTCACAGGTCAGGAGAAATACACTGCAGAAATGCAAGCCCACGGCCACTCTACTTTCCCTGGCAGAGCATTAACCACACTTGGTAGAACTGCTTGTCTACTCCTCTGTTCCCTCCAGGAAGCTTGGTATAACACACGGGCCTGCGTGTGCTGCTCACCCCTGCATTTCTGGTGTCCAGCACAGTGTAAGTCAATAGATCAATTTTAAAGCCTTCAAATGAATGTATGGCAAATGCCAAGTACTCTATGTGAATTTTGTAGATGCGAAGCCCTGCAATGGGAAGGAGGTACAATTTAATCCAAATATGAAGAAGTATAAAACAGGTGTTAATAGTTGGCAGGAACATTTTCCTTTCCTCTTTGGGTAAAGAAACTTCCATAACATGGCCTACGCAGCCAAGACACTCTGTCTCCTTCTGTGTCTTCATTCTTTGGTTTATTCAGCCTTTGGGCTCTAGGCAGATTTTATCCCAGCCCCTCCACAATTTCCTAGGCCACAGGGCCTTTGCACAGGCTAGTCTCACCAAATTGCTCAGACCCTTCC
The DNA here is from genome assembly GCF_053883595.1 of Heterocephalus glaber. Classification (NCBI taxonomy): domain Eukaryota; kingdom Metazoa; phylum Chordata; class Mammalia; order Rodentia; family Bathyergidae; genus Heterocephalus; species Heterocephalus glaber. The sequence continues at coordinate 25,123,676 of NW_028258151.1, read as the reverse complement.
TTCTTTGTGTGACCTATTTCTGTTTATCTTCCTCATTACAGCTCAAACTTCACTTCTACATGAAAATCTTCCCTCACTGATGAAAACCCCTACTATGGATTGTGTTCCTAACATTTGTCCTGGTTATAGTTACGTATAGTGATGATTTGATTAATATCTGTCTCTACTACCAGGTTATGAGCTCCACCAGAGCCTATGTTCTATGACAGTTTTTCACCACTGTGTCTCCAGCACCCAGCAGAGTACCAGGCATCTCCCAAGTAAGCGGTAAATGTTTGACTGAGTCAAAGTCAACCTTCTTTCCATGTAGGCAATGCACATTCACTCCAGGGAGGAGGCAGAGGAGTCAAAGGGGCCATTTGAAATGTTAAGCTACCCCAGTCCTAAATCAAGGTGAACCCCAGCACATGTACCCTAAAGGAAAAAAGGCTATATTAGCTGCTTTGTGGATGGCCCCCATCTTACACCTTAAGGCTTCCACAATAAAGACAAGCAGAGGTGTCCCAGCCTAAAGCAGGGCAGCAGAGAGAAGGTGCTGGCCAGGGAGATGCATACTGCAGAATCAGGATAGAGGTCCTCTGGAATGCAAGGGAATTCTCCAACCTGGCTGCATGGAGAACCTCCCAGGAGGCTGGGTCAGTCTGCTGGCTGCAAACTTCAGACAGTAATGGAGTTTGGAAAATATTTCAAAAAGACTATCAGACTGACACCAGCCAACAAAGCAGGTCACCCTGGGGAAGAAAGAGTTAAAGGAAACAGCCCATGAGTCAAAGACTTTGGTGCCTGAAAATAGGAAGATGGTCTAGATGGAAGGTCCTAGATGTCTGTCTTACCAAATCCGTCCTCCAGTGTACCATGGGAGTTTAGATCCCAGAAGTATACACGTAAGTCGAAGGAACTCTCTGAATGTCAAGGTCACCAAGGCTCTAGAAAAGATGGCTGAAAGTAACATGATGTCCCCTGCTCACAAGATGTGATAAATGGACATGAACTTCACTGCCCGGCCTTTCCACAGCCATGAGGCAAGGGTGTACGTGTGTAACAAATACGCTCAGACACAAGCAAATGTGTTAAGAAAGTGAAGTCTGTTTGGCAATTGGAGAGATCATGTTGTTTACTTTCAAGCTTTATTTTATAGCAAGCAAATCTTTTTACCCAAACGAAATCCTTCTAGGAGTTCTCACACATAAAATCAAAAAGTAGAGGTGATCCTGGTGAAGATGGGAAAGTCCATTAAAGAGTCCCCACATGCCCATTTACTGTGCAGAAAGGCCCCCTGGGACCAGAGGAGACCCTAGGAAAGGACCCTGGCCCATGCTGTCTGGCCACACTCGGCACAGACACAGTACCAGGGATCGAACTCAGGACCTTGCACTTTCGAGGCAGGCACGCTGCCACTGAGCTAAATCCCTGGCCTTTATTTCTTGAGTTTTTACTCACAGGGCATCTAAGTTGAATGAGATATTTAAGCTTCCCCTTTGAATGGAAAGCTTAATACCTTTATTTCAGTTTACTCAGTATCTTTTTTCTACAGGTGGTTTTCCAGTGGCTTGACTGACATACAAGTAATGTGGCCAGGGACAATGCTATTTGTCCTCCCACCCCTTGACTGGGCCTCTGTCTTCCAGCCTGAATGCAAGATGCAAAAGAACCACTAAAGGGCTTGAGGTTTGGCTCAGTGGTTCTGCCACCTGCCTTGCAAGCGCAGGGTCCTGAATTGGATCCCCGGTATCAAAAAAAACCCCAAAAGAACCACTAAGTTCCTGGCCAAAGCCAGTGATTTTAAATAAGGTCCTTCCACTGACAGATGAATAGAAGCAGATCCATATTCTGCACATCCATATTCTGGAACATTATTCAGCCTTAGAAAACAGAAAGGAATCTTGCCATGGGCTACAATATGTATGAACTTTGAGGACATTACGTTGAATAAAATAAGCCAGTAACAAAATACCACATGATGCCACATTTATGAGATACCTGCAGAAACCAAAATTGTGGAAACAAAAAGTCAATGATGGTTGTCAGGGACTGTGAAGGGGGAAATGGGGAGCTGTTCAGTCAGTTTGGAGTTGTAGTCTCACAAGATAAACAAGTTCTGGAGATCTGTTACACAGCAATGCAAATACAGTCACCCCTTCTGAACTCTGAAATGGCTAAAAAGGTACATTTTATATTGTGGTTTTTTACCTCAATTAAAAAAAATGTAAAGGCCTTGGTTTAGTGGGCTTTGTATGGTTGGGGGAAAAAACCACAAAGATACATGTATTTAAGGGGAAAAAAGGATATAGGCTTAGACAATTTCAAATGGGCAGAGGTTAATTTCCTTCCAATGGTTTTGGGGATGGGGCACCCACTGTATGCTAACCACTGGAACGCTCCAGCATAATTTTTCATTTTCCTTCTGACTTTATATTTCTACCAGCCCCTTTTTTGGACACTAGTCTCTTTCCCAAAGATAGAAAGGAAAAAAAAGAGATGATAGGACAACTATTAAGTATGGCTCCGGATGTAAGTCTGACCTACAGACAGAGGTCATTAGATTAAGCAGAGGAAAAGGAGGCCCCATCACGTGTCCCTCTTGAGTGCCAGGCACAGTATTGTGCCAGCTATTTGCTGGCCCTCCCTACAAGCCCTCACCCTATTTTATCACCTTAAAAATGACAAAGACTGAGACCCACAGAAATTGGCAATTGCCAAAAGTCACCCAAGAAGTAAGTGTTGAGCTAAGACTGGGCCCCATATTGCTCAGAGCTGAGTGTGACCCTTGGGTCAGTCGATTGCTGCCTTTCATACCATCTCCCAGATCATCAATTCCTTCCTATCAATTGGCTTCTAAAAATCTCAGCCTAGACCAGGAAGTATTCCTTTATCTATCAACTCATGCCCCATTGAGTGGGTGCCTGCTTATCCTAATGTCCCCCAAATGGAAAGGATTCCTGCCTATTACGATCCCAATAAATATGACATGGAAAAGGCCACTGGGAAATAGCCTGAGGCAGACCAGAGGGACCGGCATGGCGGGATCCCGGGTCTAACATGTCCCTTCAAAGAAGACCTGCAGGATGTTAAAAATCTTTTAACAAGGTCTCCTGAGCAACCACCCCAATCCCACTTCATTTTTCAAACCACAGCTCGGATTTGCACTGCTGGGAGCAGCTAACTCAAACTGCAGTGCCAACACCAAGCTGAGCTGAGGAAGAAATGGAAAGGGTGACTCATTCACTTGGAGCCTGCCACTTTTGGACAGAAGCATCTCAGCTGTCCAAACATCAAAGGCCGAGTTATAGAGGCCCATGTTGTACTTGCCTTCACACAGCTTGATCTTCTCCTCCACAAAAAATAGTCCTTTTGTAAGAAGCTGGTTCTGCCAAAAGAGAACAAAGAACATGAGTTGGGGACTCCAGGTGTAACAACCCTATTCCACGTACAACGAGCTAGAGCAGAGTTCGAGGCAATCATGCACTAGTTGTGCCTTGAGTCTAAAAAGGCTTTTGTCCCCTTGGAAGGTAAAGGCCTCGAGAGAAGACCATGAGACATCCCATGGCCAAAGAGCAAAGGATCCATGGGCAAATGCAACTGCCACCCATCCCTCAAACTAGGTACCACGCAGGACAGAGGATGGCTGAATTCGCTATGCTTGACACCCCATGTCTTTGAAACCCTGGATGCCCTCAACTCCATAAGGGAGCCTTGAGGCAAGGGGAAATTATGCATAAATTGACTTTTTAAAAGATAAATTTAGGGTTTCTCACGCTAGCATGAAAGAGACTGCATGCAAAATCTGAAGCAGCAGTGTGTGTGTCCATCAGAGTGTGTGTATGGGAGAATGGAGACAGTAACGTGGAGTCCTCTGGCAACTGCAGCTTACAACAGGTGGCTGTCCTGCATCTGTCACAGGCTTTGTGCCCTTTGTTCCATCCCATTCGGTCTTGTCCGGTGGCAGTTATTATCCTAGTGAAGAGATTCCACTGTGCTCTGCTGCCTCTCAGGAAGCCTTCCCACCCAGACCCCTTCTTTTCCTCAAAGAGCTACAACTGCTCCTAAGCCATGAAGCAGCCCCTCTGTGAGTGGTCGAAGCTCCAAGTTCAGTGATAGGCTGATGCCTCTGCTGTCTTGTTACCAAAGGCCTGTGCTTGTGGGGGAAGCTGAAGGCAATGGTGATATGTGCTTAAAAAACACCAGCACATTCCTTAGCAATAGTGTTTACAAAGCCTGAAAGCCCTATTTAGATGACAGTAAGAGCATGCATAGCAGACTAGAAAGAACTTTGACATGCTCACGTACCTGCATGGCTATTTTGTTTTTCTTTCTTTTTTTTTTTATCCCACTTAGTATATATTTTCATTCTATTTCCTTTTTAATTGATTTTAAAATATACATTTTAATAGACATGTAATCACTGTCCATATGTATGGAGTACTGTGTGACATTTTAATATGAATATACAATGTGTAATGATCAGATCATGGTAACTGGCATCTCAGATGCTTATCATTTCTTTGTGCTGGGAACATTCAGAATCCCTCAACTAGCTATTGTGTAATATACAATTAATTGTCGTCATCCTTAATCAACTGTGCTACAGAACATCAGAAGCTATTCCTCTTATTCAACAGCACCCCTGTTGTTGCCTGGTTGCTTAGTTCCATTCTAGCTGTATGATTTCCTTGAGTTTTGAGTTCCTCATCCATAAAATAGCATGTTATAAAGTTCTTAAGCAATCTCATAAAGTTTTTGCAAAAACTAATCATTATCAGTACACATACTGTATGGTATGTCCTTAGTAATTAATGGTGGTAGTGGTTATGGTAATAGTTGCTATCTTAGCCCAGCCTCTTCACAAAAGGAGTAGGAGGTAAAGAAAGTCAGCAATGAGTAGGTCTTTATCAAATGTACTAATAAGATATCTTAGCAAAGTTGGGTGTGGTGGCACATGCCTGTTATCAAAGCACTCTTAGGAGTCGAGGCAAGAGGATCCAAGCTCCAAACCAGCCCCAGGAACTCAGTAACTTAGTGAGACCATAAAATAAAAAAGGACTAGGGATGTAACTCAGTGCAAAGGCTATTGGTTCAACCCCCAGTACTACCAAAAAAAAAAGAAGGTATTTTATCCAAGGGATGGATATGATCAAAACTTATCAAAGTACTTTATAAAATTAACATGCCCTAATAAAAATACATTTAAAAGATACTTTATCACATTTCTGTGAATGATACACAGAAACTGAATCCAAAAAGTAATCAACTACCACTTAGTTTCAAAATGGCGCATGGAAACCCAAATCCAAGTAAGAATGACATTGTGCAGAAGTGCATCAACTTTATTAAGAAAAAAAAGTCAGTTCCTTCACAAGGTATTACAGAAGTGACAGGCAGTTACCATGAAGAGCCAGCGCAGTTCAGGCTGTCGGATCTTGTGACAGCTGGGCAGACAGGAAAGTGTTGCTCAGGTTTGTGGTGATGACACAACCCTTTCCAGAGCACAAGTCCCAGATGTAACCTGGAGTCTCTGCCCCAGGTCACCCTCTCACCTAGTTCAGGTGAGCTTCTCAGAAGGTCCCCTTGGCACTGTGTTCAAGGCACCTGACTGTCATCCTTCTCAACATCTCTGATGTCTCTGCTGGCGTCCCAGGCTTCTTCCAAACCCACACTGCCAACCCTCCTCAACTTCATGTTTCTGAGATGCAACTCCAGAGACTCCCTTCGCAATGCACTCATTGTCATGTTTCCATCACTGTAATTATCTAGAGTTTAAAGGAGAAGGCAGGCATGGTGGTGCATGCCTACAGTCTCAGCCCTGGGAGGATGGGGCAGGAGGATCATGAGCTCGAGGCCAGCTTGAGATGCACAGTGAATGAGACACTAGCCTGGGCTACACAACGAGATGTTGTTCCCCTAGTCCTAATCTTTCAGTCCACACGAACTGGTCACGCACAGTTTCAATGATATTTAAGTGATCTATTTTCTAAGAAGCTACAGCCTCTTTAAAAACATCTTGAAATTTTAATATCCCTATGACTTCTTGCTTCTATCTTACAGTTAATTGCACAGTGGCTAGAAGTAGTCCTCCCCAGCCTCAAATCCTAACAGAACAGCAGGAGCGAGGCTGACATACTACTACTCATCTCCCAATCAGCACATGCTGTCAGACTAAGGATCTCAGGGGTCAGCCTCCTCCAGCCCCCCTTTCTCTGGAGAACTGCCTGCCTTGGCCCCATGGCACTAGGCCCCCTGGAGTTCATGCACCAGCAACCGGGACTCTCCCTGTGGCTGGGCTGGTGGGTCTGCTCCTGCCCTTTCTCCACCAGGCCTCAAACTGACCTAACAATTTCTCCGCGTATATCACAGTCACATGGATCCTGGGCTCCGAACGCCCCTGCATCCCCAAGGGCCTTGGGTCCTTGGGGCTCAACTCTCTGCAGTTGCCATTTTCAGTTCCTATGTCTGCATTTGTGCTTCGTAAATGAAGTCTAATGGGACAGTGCATTGGGCATTGGGAACTTGGAGCCTCAGCATCACCTGATCCTGCCTCTTTCCCATCTGCATGGGAAGGGTTTTCAGGTACCCCGGCTGTATGCTGTATACCCCTTCACTCCCCCATACCTCCTGTCATGCTACCCTTGAGATGGCAATAGGGTCATTTTGATGTGGGCCTAGGCATGGTGCAGGTAGGGTCAGGGCTGGGGTGTGTCTACAGTGTCCTCTGTGGGGAGCAGTGGTAAGCCTTTGAAAAGGGAGACAGACTTCCTCACCCCAGCCAGCACATTCTCAGCCCTGTGCCCTGCAAACTGTGCAGGCCGCTCTGACTGCTGGTCATTAAACCCAAGGAGATGCTCACTTAAACATCCACAGGGCTTCACACCTGCTTGAAGGTCTTGAGAGATGAAAGGAAAGGAAGATGGAAAACTAGCCTCAACTCAGGCCGCTGTCTCTCTAAATGTCTGTTCTTCCTAGACCTCTCTTATAACACCCCCAGCCTCTGACAAGTCTCTGACCCCACAAAGCTTCTAAGTACAGTAAATGCTTGCTGATGAACAGTGGCGGTGGAGCCCAGGGGTCACAGGGCTGGAGCAGGCTCCACTTTTCTCTTGCCCCGCCCCTTGCCTTGGAGGCACCAACTCTTCCACTTCCCCAGCCCGAAGGCTTCAGGCCAGAAACAGTTCATGAAAGAGTAGCCACCTAGGAAGTGACTTGGGACCTGGCACAGACAGGGCCCAGCTGTTACTTACTGTGCCCTCCCCACCCACCAATGAACTCAGATATGGCCTAAAGAGCACTTTAATGAAGTGCCAGAGGGGTCCGGAAGTGAAAGGAACAGCTGACATCCTCTAAGTCACAGAAAAATGGGTTGCAAATGGAAAAACGAGGCTCTGTTAGGAAAAATGCAAGCAAGGATGTTTTAGAAAAGGCATCCAAACTCACTCAGCTTTTAGTGGGGAGAAAAGACCCAGCTCGCCCTGGGTAGCATGGAGGGTGGGCTGGAGGGAGCAGAGACGAGGTGGTGAGGGTGGACATTTGTGGTGTGGGGCCCGTAAACCGCGTAAGCCACCTCCCCAACTTGGTGAGAGGGACCCAGAAATCAGGGTAACTGAGAAGATGGGGGAGAGAGGAAAATCACACCAGCCCTGCCTTCTCCACAGGAAGAGCTATCCTTGCAGAGCAGGAACTCTGTAAATGCTTAGGCAGCTTCTAAAGCTTCAGCAGTGATGAGGAGGTGGAGGAGGAGGAGGAGGAGGAGGAGGAGGAGGAGGAGGAGGATGGAATGACAAGGGAATTGGTTTTTACTCTATGGGGCACTGTATTATATTCTTCTCATATGTCATCTCATTTTACCTTTGCCATGAATCTATCCCCTTTTCACAAATGGAGGTAGTGAAGCTCAGAGCTGCCCGGTTAGTCTGAGCCCAAAGCCCATCTTTCCCCCATAGCAATGTATTCTCCTGGCTTACTTCACAATGAAATAGCCTAAGATACAACTAGCTATCATTTGTTGACCACTCACTATATACTAAGTACTTTGTATGTGACATCTCACTCAGTAACCACATCAACCTTACGAAGTAGGCACCACGATTTCAACTAGATTACTGCTAACAAACTGAGGTTTGGAGGGGTTAAACAACAAGCCTGAGGGCACACAGCCAAGAAGTGTTCCAGCCAGGACTAGAATCCAGTCCTACCTGGCAGAAGAGTCAGTGCTTTTAGCTATCATGCTGTCCCACCCTGGAGAGGTTTCTTGTGTCCTTGCCCACAGAGGAAATGGATGGGATCCACTTCCGCTTCAGACACTGATGTTCAGCAATCCCAGGCAATGTAATTAGGTTCTACCACAAGGCTTCTATTCCCCGGGTTATTTCTGCGGCCCAGTCCGGCTACCAGCTTCTCACTTTCCAAAAGTACTTTTCCAGGTCCTTCCCCTGAATTACCCACATTCAGTGCCCAGGCCCAGCCAGTGGAACGCCTGCCTCCCAGGTGCATCCTATTCCCAAAGGCGATGCTCTTTGCTCTTTCTTACCCCAGAGCGGTTGAGAATCGTGCTGTCTGCCTACTGGAACTCATGTTGCCAGTTCCACCCCGGCAATGTTTCTGGTGATGTCACTGTCTTCCAAAGTTCCTGTTATTGGCATAAACTCCGTGATGGAAAGCATGGGCATCTCCATTTTCTCCCTCTGTGATTTTGAAAGCCAGCCACCATCTCTAATGATGCCTGCACTTCCTGTGAACCTGGATGGCTTCCTAGACAAGCAATAAATAGCCTCAGAAGCACAACTCACCCCCAGGCCCAGAGAGTTCCTAATAAAGCAGTCCTGGTGTGGGTGGGTATGATGAGACCAGAGAGAAATCCCCAAGGGACTTCGAAAGTCAGAAAGTTGGCATTTATGTTAATTAGCACCACTTCAGTGATGGAGATAAAGGTGAATATAAAAGAAATTATCTTACAATTAAGCACAAAAACAGCCCATATCTGATTTGCTAGATACTCAAAAAAAAAAAAAAATCCGAAAATAACCCTGAAACTCCTAGGTCCTTTTTTAAGAGATGCTCTCAGGGCATTTTAACATTTCTAGCAAAATCCGAGAGACTTTTCTCCTGTGGCCAGATGATTCGGGTAGATCTTTGCTCTACCTTTTGCTGTGATCTTAGACAAAGAACTCCCTCCTCTGACCCCCAGTGGTAGCATCTGTAAGATAAAATAGCAGAATCATCCTCAGGGTTGTCAAGAATACAGAAGTTAGTGCAGGAAAAATGCTTAGACTCTTCTCAGACTTGAACATGCTTCAGACTTGTGAAAGCTCATTAAATCCCACATTTCTGGCCCCCAACCCCCAACATTCCTCGCTCGTTTGATCTAACGCGGGCCCTGAGAATGTGCCCGACACATTCCCACATGGTCCAGCTAAAGCTGCTGGTCCAGGGACCCCACTTTGAGAACCACTGGCTCAGACCAATGCCTGGTGTAAGTACTGGAAAATGTTAGCAGTTATTACTCCTCCTGTTATTGTCCTCTTTATGACTGTTAAGGAGACTCAGAGGAAGCTTCTCTGTTGCTTTCCATATTGAACACAAATGCCCAGCACAATCTTTACTTCTCATGGCCACTGACATGCTGAATGCCTCCACTTATTTCAACAGCACACTTCCATGATTTACCCAAGCTTTCTCTGGTTCCTACATATCCTACATAGTGCGCTGAACCTGCCTCTTGCCATTCCTTGCCAGACCTACAAAAAAATTGCCCAATTTCATACATAATATGTTGCTGAAAGTATGCACTCATGTGGGACAACACACTTACACGATATAGGAAGAATTCTGTTTCCATAGAGCTAAAAAGGATTATAAAACCCCTAATTACACCTGAACTTCGGAGCTCATCTTCAGGTGATATATTTTCAGCGTTCTGTACCTGTATGTTCCTTTCTTTCAGAATTGAATGTGCAATAACCTAAGTCCAGTAAGGTTCCAGGTTTGCTACTTCAGCACGCCTATTGATTTTCATCTTTACCTCAAATATATTAAGGTCTGTGGTTATCAATTTCAAGACTCATTTTTCTATGTAGCTTCATAAAGTGTGAGAAAAGTATAATAAAAATATTCAAATAATTGCACAAAATTCCAGTCATGGTGGAAGAGACTGAGCATGCAAAGCTGTTGAAAGATAATGGCCAGCAGGCGGGAAGCCCTTCAGGGAAGAGCCTGAGCCCCCTAAGGACATATCCCACAGCCTCCAGCTGACCCACCCCACTCCTTCCTGAGTGCTCACTGGATCTTCTAGACCCACCCCCCTTGTTTTATAATCTCCGCTCTGCCTTTTATCAAGTACTGGCCAAATCCACCATGCCAATCTAATGACCTTCTCACCTAAAACATAATCCTCACCCTGTCCCTGTCCCTTACCTTCTCACCAAAGCCCAGCTCTGTGAGTGCAAAGCCCCTCTGTAGGTTGGTCTCAATTTTGCCTTCAAAGAAAAGTACATATGGTGCTCTCCCTACTCCCTGCTGACCACCAAATTCTCTCTCTCTCTCTTTTTTTTTTCTCCATTTGGGAATCCTGCTCATTATAGAAGCTTCCTGGACTGATCAAAGAGCCAAAACTTTTCTCTATTCAACTTGGATTTAGAACTCACAAAAGTTATTTTCACCGCTCTTTCTTCTCTCTCCATCCCACTTGCTCTGTGTTCTTAACAAGTCCTATCTTTGTCCCTACAATGTATAATTATTTATTCTGGGCCTGTTTGCAAGTCTGCCATCCGTTCAGGTCCCCAGTTAATGCTACACTTGTGTTACCTGTGTAGATGCATCTATATCCCTGAACTGTCTTCAGTGTTAGCTCCACAATGACCAGGACACTTCACATGGGTCCCTTCCTTCAGCTGCCTGCCATGGGCCATTAGCCTTACCTCTCTCTGGTGATGATGCAGGGAAATGTGGCCTCCTGGTACCCTTGCAGATAGAAGCAGCAAATGGGGAAAAATACATACACAGAGACACATATGCACATATGTGTGTATGAAAACACACATACACACATGTATATGTCAAACACTACCAGGCATGCATGACCCTTCCTAGTACTAACCCACTCAGAGCCATTGACTCCAGCCAAGTTTCTGTATCAGGCAAAACTCCAGTTCCAACAAAAGGAATGAAATGTTCTGAGTCTGGGGAAAGGCTTTTAACTAACCTTACAGCCTATAAATGCAGAATGTCAGGAAGGGCTATGCACAAACCCCACCTTCTCCAATACCCTGCATGACCAAGATGTCCAACTATGCAATACAAGTGCAGAACACTTTATATCATCAATTTCAAAAAGTTATAAGGAACCAATTGTCCTTCAGAACTGTCACTAGGATATAGAGTTCCTCTTGGAAATCCCAATTTTCCTTCTGGACACAATTCAAAACAGACAGAGGACAAAGAAAAAAATAAAACCAATGCTGGAAATGTCAGAGATTTTTCCAGCCAGCGCCTCATGGAAATCTATTCAGGCTTCTGCAGATCAAACAGCCTGTCTTCTCTGGGTGCAGGCCCACGATAAGCACTGTGCTCCTACCTGCTTTCCCCTGCCCTCGCCTCGGGTCATTTTCATTGTCCTCCACGGGGGGAAATTCTTTCTGCAAGTGTTTCTTTAAAGCTGTAAAATGAACATGTTCACTTGCAAAAGCAGAACCACGGAGCTGGCTGCCTGGGTGAGCTCAGAGTTGGGGGTGGGGTCCGGGAGCCCACAGATCACAGCTGAATGCTGGTGCCTGGCGGTGGCCGTCTGAGTCTCACGCTCGGGAGCCCAGCACCCCAAGAAGGCCGCTCTTCACCCTTCTCAGCACCTGCACCCCGGCTTTCTGTGACTGCCCTTCCAACTCCTGGGCTCTGCCCATCTGTCCCCAGACTTTTCTCCCTCTCCCTCACAGAGGGAGCGAACTTTCTGAAACCCCTTCTGCTTTTCCTTCCTGAAACTATGATTGGGAGCTGGATGGGAAGCTAAGCTTGCCTCTGTGGGCCTGGATTTCCCACCTGGTGTGGAGGTTTATTCTGCAGAGCCAGGGGCTTTGGAACTAACTTCTTTCGAAGAAGTGCCTGGAGCCAGGCTTTCTACAGCTGAAACCACCTTCTCAACTGGGGTCACAGCCACGGACACATGTCCTCTTACTCTTTGCATGCTGTTTTTCTTAAATCAAACCACTTTGTAAAACACATACGTTAGACACTGAAGGTGAAATATCACATGGTTTCTCCAATTTGAAAGATCCAGATATAAATAATTAAGTAGCAAAATAAAAGGGTCACGTTAAGAAACAGGGAAATCGATTTTAAAGATGGAAAAAGAGATCAGGGAAAGTAGAGGGGAAGGGGGCGTAAAAATGATCAAGATGCAATACGCATATTATCATTATCCCAAGGTGAACGTCTGTATCATAAACATACACCAACACATTATTTTCCAAAATAAAATTGAAAAAAAAATCGAAATAAAAATAAAATATACCATTATATTTAAACATCAGTTGCCATGAGTAGAATGTCACTCAATGATCAACTCAATATCAGCAAAATAATGTTACCAAATCCTAACTAGAGTGTCCCTAGCTGAAGACTCCAAGGCCTGCTCCCTCTTCCCTAAACAAGGGAGACCGCCAAGTCCCGGAGAAGCGTGAAAGACAAAGGCACAACCCAACAATCTCTCTGGCATGGACATAAGGGCTAAAGGAAAAGTAAAAAGGGGCCACAGTTTCTGACCACAGGCTTTCATGTTATTCAATGCCATTGTATGTGTCACTTAAAACCATTTCAGGTATCTTCGGTGGCCAGTCCCTCCTACTGTCCTAAGAATCTACTATGCACTTACAGACAGTGGGGAACCAAAGATTTAAAAACAAAAGGTTCTGCCCCTGCATGAGTCTTAAAAAATTACATTTTTGTAGACAATGTCTAGGAGAGCCTTCTTTCCAGTCTAGCACCTCAAATAAGGAAAACCTCAGATTCAACATTCTGAAAGACAGTCCCCACCTCCACCCCTAGAGAGAGACTCGACATTTCAGCCAGCAGCTTCTCTGATTATGCTCCCGATAAGAAATGACAAGTGGTTATTAGATTATAAGTATCTGGCATGCTTTGTAAGCAGTATTAACCACCTCCGAAAACCTCAGGGCTCCCAAATCAACAAGTCCCCACCCAAATGCCCTCCAACACCAAAAAAACAACTGGCATTTAAAACCTGATTGAAACCACACGGAACCCTGTCTCTTTCAAAGGTCAAGGAGGAAGGCAGCAGGGCCCAGCAGGCTTCTCCAGGACTGATTGAAAATCCACTTCTCTGGGGCTGGCTTTGAAATCAATCAATAGAGACAGCAAGGGAGGAGAAGGAGGCAGAGACTGGCCTTTGAGTCAAGGGCAACTGAAATGACTCACATTTGTGACTAATTATGTCTTTCTTCATCTTTATGCTTCTCTCTCCCTGAACAGAAGCTGTTTTCCATCCAGTGAAGACAGATGACCTGAGCAAATTCTAAGCTTCTGTTGGCTCTTAGTTTGTTCAGATTTGGAGGAGCCATTTTCTGTTAGGGGTGTGTGTGTGTGTGTGTGTGTGTGTGTGTGTGTGTGTGCATGCGTGCAAAATCGTATCACCAATCTGAAACCAAGAACTTATGCATTTCTATATTACTTTGCCATTAAAAGGGATGGATTACACTGTGGACTACAATGTGGGTACCCACATAAATTTAATAATACTATTACTCTGTCTTACTCTGCTAGTCACTAAGCACTTTATAAACAACTTTGTCCTCACAAGAACCCTCTAAGGCTAGGCCCTATTACCCCTGTTTTACACAGGGAAATAAAGCTACATGTTCAGGGTAACACAATTCATACATGGCTGTGCTGGGCACTGAACCCAATCAGTGCACCTCGGAGGTCCGTGGTCTTGACCACTACCTGTGCTGTCGCTACACTGTAGGGGTATTGTTTCACGTATGCCATATAGTGTACCTGTACAATAAGCTGTGTTTCCAGTCTTTGTAAGGTAAGCTGTTTTTATTCCCGTTTTATAGATGAAGAGATTGAGGCACAGGGAATGGAGGCAGGATGCCCAAGACCATTCAATGAGCGAGAAGTGGGAACTCTAACTTCACGGAAATGTCACCCAGTTAGTTATTCATGGTCATGCAATACTTCCCCACATGCCTCTTGTCAGACAGGTAAGCAGCTTTTGCCTGTGGATTAGTGTCCTCTATATGGACTCATTAGCCCCATAACAACAGCGTGTAGGCAAGAGGGATGTTACATCGTCTGATCCAATTCTATCTCTGACAGAACACACCAGGAGTCTTCATGACAAGAAGTAACCTGGTAACAGGCACATAGCTTACACCAATTAAATACCGTTGCAGCAGTGGGAGGGAAAGTTCTCAGAGAGCAGTTCTCAAAGTGTGGTTTCATCGGGGCATCTCCCACCCTACTTGAGGGACTCATATGGTCAAAACCATTTCTCAGTCATACTGAGCTGCTTTGCCTTTCTCTCCCTTCTCCCTGTCCACACAGTAGAGTTTTCCAGAGACTAAGTGATGTGCAAAGACAGAAGAGACTGAACATGAAGCAGACAGGAGAATCCAGCTGTCTTCTATGCTTGGAGGTTTGCAAACACATAAAATGATGCCAGTCCTCCTAGTCTTTCTTTTTATTCTGAAAAAGTTATTTATGCCTCTATGAAATAGGCTTATTACTTAAATGAATTATGACATATTTAAAGCTTCTTGGGCTTAATTTCTAATACTATCATCGAGGCAGAGGACATAACCCAAATCAGCAGTAATTTTTAAGACTGGAAAGGGGTCCTGAGACTGCAAACCCAAAAACCTCTCGTGGGACCATCACCTCTGCTCATGGCAGGGCCGTACTCTCTTGGCCCCCAACACGGCACTGTCCTGCACTGCTTAGCACTAGGTACAGCCCCAGCAGGTGTCACTGTGAGGGCTGAAGGACTGTACTGTGTGCAGTCTCACCTCCCCTTTGGGTACAAAGACCCACGTGCATGGAAATGACAGATGCTCAGCCCCAGCCTGCTTACCTGGAAATAGTCCGTGATGAACGATCCAAGTTCACTCTTCAGCAGCCGCCTGGGGAGAGAGAAACACCATCAACAGCCCTTGGTGGTTCGGCTCCAGGTGACCAGTGCCTGATACAGGACAGGACAATGGCAATGTGCTTAGCAGCAGCCCAGGGGCTAAGACCAGGCCTAAAGAGGGAGCTTGCTTTCCTAGGCTCTGGTAGTACCCTCCACCCGCAGTGTTGTCACAGCTGAGGAAATCCTAGAAGGAGATGTGCTGCTTAAGTCACCATGCAAATGTGGTCAGCTGACTAGGACAGCCAGAGGAAATTCTAATCTAACACAGTTAGCTGAGGCACCCCAGTGCACCTGGTTTTGTGTAAGGCAAAATCAAAACAAATATGCACAAAAAAAAGAAAGACTATTATTGTGCAATTTTCCACATTTACAAAGCACTTTATATCTTTAAAGTACATTTTCCATACATTCTCCAATTCTCCAACCAAGGATGTAAACTGTCTATGTGTAAGGGTACAATTAGCACTCCTGTGGAGATAAAGAAATCAAGGATCCTAGAAGTACCCCCAAATAAGTAGCAGCAGAGCCAAGAACCGAACCAATTCCTTTCACAACTTCAATGTCTTTTCCTATGGCCCATCCCGTCTCCACTCCAAGCCCATCAGAGACACCCAGACTTGAAACTCAACTTGGTGTGATGGTGTAGGCGATCGTACCACCTGATCTGGGTAGACTGAGGCGGGGTCAGAGGGGGCCACCGCAGTGAGAACAGAGAGATTCTACTTCTTCAGGCAACAGACATTTGCTGAGAAGTCAGACGGGAGCCCAGCACAGGAGCACAAAGGTGAACAGGACAGACAAGGTCTCTGCTGTCATGGAGTGTGCATAGCATGTTACTAAAAATTCTCACAAAGTCATTTCAAAGCATCTTAGGTGCTAAAGATAATAAATTTAAAAAATAGGAATTATGGCCCTCAAATCTCTTGTCCGTATGACAGACTTGGATCATCCCTACTGCTCCATTTTTAATTTGACCCTGACAAGGTAAGGGAGCTAAAACCAAGAATAACTGGCTCTTGAGAGCGAATGAGCTCCCTGAAGGAGGGCAAACTCTTCGTGACTTCAAATGACATTGTTTACTCATCGCACCAACAACCATTTTCAAGGAGCTAATGCTGAAGCTCTGTACAACCTTTGCTGGGTATTAACTGTCCCCAAAAAACATGCTCATGCATGCTCACTCCTGACGGATAAACAGAAGGTTGCAGCAAGATAGTGTTAATATGCAGAAAACAGGCACAAGGATATGGAGAGAGAAGAAGAGAGAAACACTCATGATCTAAACATGATGTTTCTTCCAAAAACAGCCCTGGAAAGCTGCAACCACATATTGAACAAGGAAAACACCTTCCCTTTCCCACAGCAGAAAATATGACAGGTGGTGGATGCTTCATTTTGAGATTTAACTTCTGCCAACACATCCCAGCGGTTTCCCAGATGTGGGCATCTGATCAGTGATGGGGAAGACTTCATCAAAAGTCAACGGGCTGAGAGCAGTTGCCCAAAGCCAGAAGCACCTCTGGGATACAGCAGAGTAACCTAGGGAGCAGCCCTCCATGGACTGAGGCTTTGACACAGGAAGAAAGACGTCTGCTTCTGACCACAAGAGAAGAAACACCTCCTAACACTGGGACATCTCAAAAGCACAGGTGAAGAAGCCCAGCTCACGAGAAAATAGAAAAACAAGTTCTAAAAACGATTTTTAGGGCCAAGCTTCCAAAGCTCATCGTGGGTACTTGGGATGCTGAGGGACTAATGTAATTCTAGCATCAAATACTACGCTGTGGGATTGGTGCCCCGAGGAACCCAGGCTTGGGAAACACTGTGCTCCTGAAGATGCTACAGGTGAGATGGAGAGAACAAGAGGTCAGGGGGAAGGGAGTCTTTCAAGATCAAAAATGAGGGTCATTCCTTGGAGCAAGAAGAAGCGATTGATGCTGGTGTAATAATGGTGACATGGGGCTGGGCTGGTTAAGCAAGTCACGGCCACCCTGGGACATTCACAATGGCACTCAGGCAGCACCATGCTGCTGGCCAATGGAGGAATCCCATAGATCTCCTCCTCCTCCACCAGGGAGGGCCCAGGGGGCTGCACCATACAGTGAGGGCAAAGGCCGGGGCTGCAGCAAGCCACAGAGCATGACAGGAAGGCAGAACATTATTAGGTGAAATCAGCTGCAAAGGGGGCAGAAGCTAAGGATAAGCCAACAGTAAATTCCTTGCAACGGTGGAGACAAAGACTTAGCGAAAGGACTCTGGAGCTAGAAGCTGTCGTATCAGGGGTGATGAGTGAGTGATATCTAAGGATAAAAAACGTAAAGAGGTGACATTTAGGAGGAACCAGACACAATGTTGGGAACCTGGTTTATATATTTAAATGTAACAGACTCTAACCAGGATCAGAAGGAGAACCGCATACTTGTCCTTTATCAAATCCTGAGTTCCATGGGCATTGTAACCTCCAATAAGTATCATTATATACAATTATCTCAACAGAAATGACTCACTTGATCATTTAAATCAAGATTCTTTTGTCCAGTAAATTGTATTGCCCTGTCCTTTACAAAACCCTGTCATGTTTCTGTCTGAGCATGTTGTTAAACACAGGATCACTGCAGCAAAAAGAGGAATTAACAAATGTACTGTACTAATTTAAAAACTTTCACCCGCAGAAGTCTATGCAATCATAAAAACAAGGAGTGAAGAAGTACTGTGAGTAATCATATGAAAAGACTTAAGTTATATTAAGGAAAGAATAAAAATAAAAAAGCCAGATGCAGAATAGTGTGCACAACAGGATTCCTTACAAAAAGAACATAGGAACACCTATTTTAACTTATATAATGTCCACAAATTCATTGGTCAACTCTGCTCTCGTATCTTGCTGTTCAAGTCTGGATGAGCTGTACGATTAGGTTTCCAGTAGGTCCTCTGAACTGAACTATATGCCAACTTGACTTTTAAACACAAAAGCATATATGCCCTTTTTAAAAATCACATATAAAAATACTCTCCATTCCCCTAAGTGAGGGAGTGGAGAAGGCTGGAGATACTGCCGGAGGTAGGGTAACACAACCCTTTAGCAAACTGTAATCCACGAAGCTAGAGGAAAACACAGTACTACATTGTCAGACGCCTGTTCTGAATCCACAAGGAAGCTGACCCCAGACACGGTGTCTTGTTGAGTACATGGAGCCTGAAGGCAGCCACCTGGTTCTGAATCCCAATAGCTGCTCTTAGCTGTTGTTAGCATCAACCTGAGCAAAACCGTGAGTCCTTTCTGCTTCCGTTTTCTCAACTACGACATAAAGATCGTGTAACAGGAAGATTGCAAGGGTGAAGTGAGTTCATCCTCACAAAATTCCTACAACACTGCAAGACTTGGCAAGTGTTGGCAAGTGCAGTTCTACCCAGTCTGTGGGACTTCAAAGCCCTCACCCCCAAGGACTCCAACTTCTCTCCGAAGCATCTTCCTACAAGTACAGCCAGACTAACGTTGCCTAAACCTGGGAGTAAGGACCCAGGAGTAAAACCCTGGGAGTCAGAAACTCAGGAAGCAGGAAGGATGTTAAGGCCCGGCCATTGTGATCAAAGGGCTAAAGGTGGAAAGGTAGAGACGAGGATGTGGAGAACAGGGTCGTTGGAACTGGAAGCTGACTTGAAAGCAACTTAGTCCAAGTAGTGCCCGTTCAGTTTGTTTCCCACATTGGACTTTCACAGCCATCTTCATTTGAAAACAGAATTGTGTTGCTAACAGTCGCCCCCACCATAAACCACTGAGCTAGACAGAGAAGGAAGCTAGGGAGCCTACAGCAACGGGAAGGGAACGTTTATGTGAGACCCAATCAAAAAGGGAAATGGCATGAAGTTCAGGCTGAAGCCAAAAGGAGCCACAATAGGGAAAAAAGGGGAACGAGTCACTTGTCTTTATTAACTCAGTCCTTCTCCTCCCAGGCTGACCGACTGAGACACCACCAGAGTGGAGTGGGCAGAATTTCCTGAGTACACAGACTCGTGACCTCACGCCTCATTGTCTTGTCAATACTACTTCCATGCCTGTGGGACTGAAGGTAAAAGGTGGCCCCTCCAAAGCTGGATGCCAGCCAGTGGTTGGCAGGGACAGAGAGCAGGCTCAGAAGTGACTCAGAGAAGCCATCTCAGACACGAGCCACACAGGGAAAGACCCATGGCAGCAAAACCACTGTGCTGTTCCCACTTCTCTTCCCCGGTAAGGTTAAAGATGAAAAGGCCACTCAAAGGCCAGTGCCATGGTTCAGCAACATCAGTTATTAAGCACAAGGTGTGATTCAAAAATGTGGTGAATGTTCAAATTTATAAAAATTTATTACACCCTTTTCCCATCGTTCTTGCCACTTTCTGAAGCCGGACTAGAAGTTCTCTTTTGTGAGTGTCTTTTTAGTTGTGCTCACATGACTGCATCAGTGTCCTGAATCAATCAAAACACTTACCTTTCATGGTCATTTTGACTTTGGAAAAGAGCCAGAAGTCAGAGGGCCATATCCGGCAAATAAGGTGGAAGAGAACACACTAGCATGTTTCTACAAGCCTGCCTTGCTGCTGGATGGCACTAGGCAACAGCGTTCGCCATATTTTTGACCATACCTCATAAAGACACTCACCACAGAGGACTTCCAGATCTGCTTCAGAAAGTGGCAAGACTGATGGGACGAGTGTGTTCAAAGCAAGGGAGGATATTCTGAGGGGGATTAAAGGCAATATGTCATTTATAGGATTTAATTTAAATATTCATTGTATTTTGATCACCCCTTGTATATTTGACAAGTGGGGTCTGCCCTTCATTCCCCCAAGTATCTAGGTGCCTTTGCAGGATCCACTCAGAAGCCTCAAGACCCAGGAACAGCAGGGGGGCCTCCAAGACCCTGTGCCCAATCCTCACGGGGCAGTGCTCATCCCGCCCAGCTGCTCCATTCTCTGAAGATCCCTCACTTGCTCCTGTGACAGGACCTGGCTCTGGGTGCCAGCATCTTTTATAAAGTCACACATAGAAATGCCCCTTTCCTCCTCCAGCCCATCCCACTGGGACTCATCGGAGATGATGTCCCTGACTCTGGGGCAATGCTAACAATCCAACCTCTCCGGCTGTCTGCACCTTGGTGGGTGGCAGTTGGGACAGTGAGAAGCAAGACCACCAAGGGTCAGGTTCCATGGCCCTCGCTCCTCTGGGCAGTTTGTATAATGCATCATAGGGTCTCCAGTAGCCTTCCAGGCAGGCTTTTACAAGCACTTCGCAGATAAGGAGACTGATGCTCAGAGAAATTCAAAGGGAGGCCCCACAAATGTTAGGCAGTAGTACCCCGTGCCCACAGGGACAGGTACAAAGACGCATGGGAAGGAGGCAAAAATCCTCTGAAGCCTGGACCAGGCCCCAGCTTCCCCAGGCAGTTCCATACCAGACTGTGGGTCTGCCCTGGCCAGATCTGAACTTTCCAGAGAGGCTAGAAATCTGGAATTTTTGGTGAGATGTCCAGATTTCGAAACAACATTTAGACCAAGCCCAGCAGAGGTCAGCTCCATAGAGTTTCCAATTGCCACTCCCTCTAATTACCTCCCTGCCTCCAAAAGCAAGTCTGTTTCTCAACCACAGCAGGCACGAGGTGCCAGCACAAGACCAGGCAGAGCCATCTGGGCCCACAAGACAGACCTCGCTTCATTCCTCTCAAATGAGGGTCCCCAGAAGACAACGTCTGCACTTACCTCATGATCTATTAGTGAGTCTCTACCTGAACAAGCCCAGGTCTGTGTAACCCACAACGCAGGAAGCCTGGGTTCAAATCCTAGCTCGGGCACTTGCTAGCTCGGTGACTCCCAGTGAATTATCCCACTTCCATGGGCCTCTCCTTCCTCACTTGTAAAACAGTGCCTGTCCTGTAGAGGTGTGGGGAGTCATACATGAGTTAGCATACACACAGCAGGGAGAGCCTGGCACACACTACACACTATACCAGTGACCTCATGGAATCTGCTCATACTATTCCCCTTGGCCGGGCTGTGGGCCAGAACCAGGCTCCTCTTCTTCCTTTCTGCCCTCAACTCTGCTGCCAGCTGTGCTACCCACTACAGTCAACAGACTCTGTGAGAGACAGAAAAAACGCTAAGGTGGATTTCCCTTGGGGCTCGAGCGGCCAACTGACTCAGAAGGAAGATGTTTCCCCTCAGACCTGTCAGAGATCAAGCATGATTCTTGGAACCTCCTCTTTCCTTGAAAAATCTCTGGGGCTTCCTTCACACTACCTCCTCCCACCCCAAGAGCAGAAGCAGGGTGGCTGGAGAAAGAAGGAAAATGTGTGTTTCCTGCCTCAGGCCAGCTGCAGATAACTCATCTCTGGCTTCCGGAAACCTCATCTTTGAGCATTTATTTCTCCATGGAAAAAGTCCTCTCAGGAAGTTTGAGGGCATGGAGTGAATAGAGGCAGACAATTCTATGCTTAGCTGCTCTTTCCCCCGCTTCCTGACTTAGGTATCATATTCTCTGAAATCTAATTAGGTGCCCATCCTCTGCACACCCTAATTCTGCCAGCACCCCGCTTAAACGATCACCCCACTTAACACTACCTACTCAGTTCTCTCTCTCACCCCTTGTAAGCACCCCAAGAGCAAGAACCATCTACCTCAATGGTTTCCCCAAAGCACAGACCAGGAATGAATGTGGCAGAGCACGGCATACTCACTCTACAAATGAGTAACAGAAGCAATGAGTCCTCCTTCCGCACACCCCCAGTCAAAAAGTGAAAGCCTGCTTAAGAATCTACTTGCAGAGGTTTTTACTAGAACCAGTAGACATAAATCTTGTCTTCTCCACACTTTTCTAGCTTTTCCCGGTCACACGAGTGAGTTGGAGAGGGGACTTCTGGAGAAGTGTATGTGCGATGTCACAGCCCTGGAGGGCACGGGAAAGCCAGACTGGCTGTCCTCTATGGAGACTGGCCCCACACCCAAGATGCAGCCACATCTGTGAAAACCACATCTGTGCCCCACGGAGAACGCCCAAGATCAGCCCAAGCTGGGGCAGACAGAAATTCAGGGAAGACAGGATTGTAGATTGTGATCACTATCAGTTTAGCCAGCACATGTCCATTCTGAAAGGTCTTGGCTTTGGGGATATAACATCATGCAAGCCTTCCTCCTAAGGCAGTTTCAATAGAAAATATTCTGATTTACTGTTTTCATAACAGATAGTGTGCCTTGCCTTTTATTTGGGGAAAACAGCCCACTACTGAGGTGTGACATTTCTGATGGATTTATTCTTAATGTGTGGAAACACTTGTCCCATATTCAATATTGTATTTTGAGAACATAACCATCCTCAGTCTAAAATTCTTCCTCATAGCTACCTCAACGCCTCTCTGCTAAAATGTTAGCTAGAGTTCATTTTCAATGGCATGTCTTAAAAGAAAGGGCCAAGCTGGCATGGTGGCACATGCCTATAATCGTAGCACTCTGGCAGGCTAAAGCAGAAGTATGCAAGTTCAAGTCTAGCTTAGGCAATTTAACCACTTATCAAGATTCTGTCTCAAAATAAACATTTAAAAAGGGCTGGGGATGGAACTCAGCATGAAGGCCCTGGGTTCAATAACCAGTACCACAAAGGAAAAATAAGAAAGAGGAGGAGGACGACGAAGTAGAGGAAGAGGAGGAGAAGGAGGAGGAGAAGAAGAGACCAATCTTTGTGTCTTTGCAGTGACTGCATCACCAGACCCAGTTCCATAAATCATCTGTGGTCTGGCATGCTTTGTATTGGCTCATATTTCCAAACAGTCTCATTTCCCAGGTTCACCTAACTTCACAGTTAGAAAGAGGGCCAGGGCTGACTGGCTGCATGGCCCAGGGAGGATGATTCAGGCTTTGACACCAGACTTAGATAATCCATCAAAAAGTTTATTACTGGTTGGCTTGAGTAAAATGCAGAACTGAGAGAGTCATTTCCCCTTGTTCTCGTCTCCACAGAAAGAGAAACAGCTGGCTCCCCTGGTAAGGACTCAGCCTTGCCCAAACTTCAATGCCACGCACACACTCTGAGGAGCATGTCCGACTCTCCAGTCAGAGTGAGCTCAGCTCCTCTGCTGAACCACTGGGGAAATCTCCATGAAGTACTATTCACAGGGCACGCCCTCACTTTGCTCTCCGCTGGCGCTGAATCCCTGATCACATCTTTATTCCTAGATATTCTCAATGATCAGAATGATCATTTCTTCAACATTTATTTTGCTCTGGATCCTATACTACAGACACATTAGCATTATCTCTGTCCTCCCAACCACTACCAGGTCGGTGCCATTATTATCATTCTCACTTTATAAAACAAAAAGCAGATTGAAGAAATTGAAGCCATTTGCCCAAGGTCACGTCGTTAAACCAATCCTGAAGCCCAGGCTCTGAATCCAGAAGGTGCCCCCTTAACATTCTATGGAACCTAACAGATCTCTGCTAAACAGTAGGACTCTCACAATTGCCTGAGAAGTGAGCTTGGGACAACTTATCCTTCTCTCCCTCTACATCTTCTTTCTGACGTTCCCACCACCTCGGGCCCTCCACCCTGACACCTCGGCCCCAGCAAGTATATGGATCTATTCTGCGAGCAAGTCTTGCCAAAGGGAAAAGGAAAGGAAGTGTGCGTTAGCTATGGCAGAGAGTGGCATGTCCATTTCAGCATTTTAGATCCGGACAGGACAGCTGTGTTTATGTCCACAGAGGCGCCTGCAAATGTGGGAGCACATGTGGCCCAGCTTGTCCCATGCATTATGAGACATTTAGGTCACCTACATGCTAGGGACATGCTTCATGCCCCCAGCTGTGCTCTGGGTCTCTGCACTGAGGCGAAAGCCTGCCTCCACCCTAGCCACTCTGCCAAAGCAAACCAGAGGATGGAGGCACACTAACAATGGTGGCACCAGCTCTGGGTTCTGAAAGGCTCAGCACACATCTGAGCAGAGAGCTTCAAACCCTGACCATCAGAGGCTCGCACCACGGAAAGCCAAGAGGGCATCCAGTGGTGTCCCAACTGGAAAGGAGAGCAGAGGAGGGCTGCACCTTGGGGATGAACAGTGAGGGCACCATGAGAGATGGGCTCAGAGAGCCCTCGGGAAAGGAACAACAGCAGAAAGGTCAGGAGCCGTCAGCTTAACCATTCTCCCACCGTCAGACTTCTCCTGTTGACACTACAATAGAGGACAAAGAGAAGGACACTGCCATGAACTGAACTGTGCACCCTCCATTCCTGTGTCGAAGCCCTAACTCCCAAGGTGAAGGTATTTGGAGGTGAGGCCTTTGGGAGCTAAGTAGGGGTAGATAAGGTCAAGAGGGTGGGGCCCTCAAAATGGATTAGTGTCCTTCTAAGAGACGCCAGAGCACTCATTCTCTTCCCTTGGAGTGCACAAAGAGGAAGTCAGGTGAGCACAGTGAGATGGTGGCCACCACAAGGCAGGAAGTGAGCCCTCACCAGGAACCAAACTGGCCAGCACCTTGACCTTGGAATCTCCAGCCTCCGGAACACTGAAAAACAAATTTCTATTGTTTAAGTCACCCAGTCTATGGTATCTGTTATGGCAGTTGGAGCAGAATAACACAGGTGCCTAAGTCAGGCAGGAGTTCAAATCCTGACTCCATCCTTATAGCTGCCTGGCCTTGGGCAAGTGAAAAGATCTGCCCTTTCGCCTCATTTGTCAACTGCTCATGACAAAGGGTTTTGAAGGGACTAGATATGCTGGTGTTTCAGAGGTGCCTGAGCTATCTGGGACAAAACACTTCCACCAGCAATGCTTCTCCATGCATGCTATGGTAGCCAGCAGCTTGCTGGCCACATTCGGGTCACAGATGTGTTTTCTTTGGCCTCAGGAAATTTGGATTATTTACTAACTTTTAAAAGTCAAGAAATTTCACATAAAAAAATCTCAGTGTCCAGTTCTTCTTGAGAAATAAGATGGGCCGTCATAGGACCTGGGTGATCGTAGCATCATGTACTCTAAAAGAAGGACAAGAGCCCTTCTCCCTGCAGCCAGGCTGGCTCCACCTGTTTGGCACCACAAGGCTTCTCGGCCTGCAGCCCCTGGGTGAGTGTGGCTGCCGAAATCTGGCTTAGTCTTGTACTTTTCCTAGCTACCCACAAACAGAGCCTTTAAGTACAATTTCAGGATCCAGTCTCCCAAAGTGAGGAACAATTAGCACATTCCTGAGTCACTCTTTTATTTATTTATACTTCTATGGGAGTTAAAGAATCTCATAGAAAAGTCAGGGTCTCAGTTCTTTGGGAAAATTGAGCTCTTGCCCTTTGGGGGTTGTGACCCAGCTTTGCCCCTGTGACTCACCATCTTGAGACCTCAGTTTCCTCCCTTGTAAAAATCAGTCCCTGTGCTGGATGAACTATCTCTTTCGTCTCCTTCCATATTTATGTAATTATGATGTGAAACTCAAGCACACAGGTAGAAGTTTAACACAATTCTATTTACTTGTGAGCTCCGGAGGCTTTAATACAAGCAGAGCTCTTAAAACACCCCAGTGACCTTAACACAAGCCTTAACTCAGTGTAAACAGGACCTGAATAATAGCCTTGTTTATTGTTCTGCCCACTTTGGGGTTGGGTCTTTAGCCTTGATGTTTTACACTTTACATTCCCAGAGACCAGGGAATACTGGGGCATTAAAAGGCCTGCTGGTTCAACTTCCTATCCCTAGCAGACTGTGGTGCTCTCCCTGCCTAACTCTGCTTTCATTTCACCAAGACACAAATTTAACCACATTAACAACTGCTAGTGCTCTACCACACGGACTGTCTTTCAGTTCCTTATTCACTGCAACCATAGGACCTTTGCAGCTGCAGGCAGGCTCCATCACCTACTGCCCTCTTTTTTGTTTTGTTTGTTGATGTTGTTGTTTTAAACAGAACATATTTATAATACATATAACCTATGACTAGAATATATAAAGAACTCTTACAGCTCAATAATAGACAACCCAATTGAAAAGTAGACGCAAGGGGCCAGGGATTTAGCTCAGTGGTTCTGCCGCCTGCCTCGCAAGCACAAGGACCTGAGTTCAACCCCCGGTACCAAAAAATAAAAAAAGTAGACACAAGAAGATGATAAATAGCCAGTACAGCACAAGGAAATGTATACAACACTAGAAGCAGAAAAATACTAATCAGTACAATAAGAAGATCATATTATACACTTATTAGGGAGATTAAGTTAAAAGTTTTAAAAGAACAAATGTCAGCTTAGGTGTGAACCAGTTAGAACTTTCTATTACTGCAAATGTGAATGTAAAATGATAAAACCATTTTGGAAAATAATATAGAAATTTCTTGTATTACTCTTAAGAACCAACAGTTCTGTTCTTAAGTTTTTACTTAAGAGGAATGAAAACACATGTTCCCAATAGATTTGTACATACAAGTTGACTATCCCTTATCTGAAATTCTTGGGACCAGCAGTGTTTCCGATTTTGGTTTGAAATCCACTTGATCTGCAAAGAGGATGGCTCCAAAGATCTCCAAAAAGGATAGCTTTTTTCGGGTTCCTGTCACATGGAGTATTGTTTTCCACCCTTTAACTTTCAGTCTATGAGTTTCTTTTTGAATGAAGTGTGTTTCTTGTATGCAGCATATTGTTGGATCTTGCTTCTTGACCCATTCTGCCAGTCTATTTCTTTTGATTGGTGAATTGAGACCATCAACATTGATGGTTATAACTGATACATATTGACTTATCATTGTTGTTGGTTTTTTTGCAGTACTGGGATCAAACTCAGGACCTTGTGCTTGCAAGGCAGACACAGTGCCACCGAGCTAAATCCCTGGCCCACCTACTGCCCTCTTAACCTAGTGAATTCCCACTGTTCCTGGCCTCTTTGGCAAGACCAAATCACACCACCACACTTTCATCACATCAGCTGTGCTGCAACATCTGTCCCAGTTGCACGCCTACATTTTATATGTGTGATTAGTTGACTAATGATTATCTACCCAACTGAATACGAATTCCAAGAGAGCAGGGCCCACATCTGTCTTTGCTCCTCTTATCGCACCAGCATCTGGCCAGTGGGGAGGTACTCAAATATTTCTGGGTAAGTCCCTTATTAAAAGGAAGAACAGCAATGAATCTCAAGCTTCAGCTTCTAACCACTAAGTCATACTGCCTAATATGATGCCCAGGGGTTAATCACAGCACAATACACATTTACAGAATAAGTGATAGATACTATCTCTGCATCTCCTTTCTCACCCCCCAGAACACACTCTGAAAATGAACAAATCTATGGACTCTCTGGATCAGATAAAGGACTCAGAACACAACAGCCATAAGAGCAACATCATAGCTGACAGAAGCAATGAGAATCAAGAAGGAAAAAAAGTCTCCAAAACTGAAGATAAGGCTCCAGGTGAGCTGGTCCCTCACGCCAGCTTGGGTCCTCATGGGAGATGGTGCTGGTCTGGCCTCCACATACCTGATGTTTTCATTCAGTGCATAGAGCTCGTTGTTTTGCAAGCCGCCCCCTTTGAAAACATTGATCACAGCAGTCTGGACACTGCAGGGAAATAAAAGTAACCCGATTAGACAGTCTGCCTGCTGGGGCAATTTCCACAAACATCTCCAGGCTGAGTCACAAAGGGCCAGGAAGCCAGGAAACCCATGGTGCAAACATGGCTGCACTTCCTTTCACTGGAATTCATCATTTCCTCCCAGGTGTCCCTGGAGAGGAAGGAAGGCTCAAGCTGAAAGCACTCAGAAGGAGCCCCCACATTCTTGTAGGCCACCCAGGGCTTCTTCCCTGGCCTTGCTGGCAGCCCTGAGGTGAGCAGCAGCAGTGAATGGCCAGCAGTGGGCTCAGCTCTCAGTAAGCTGCAGGGCCAGCACCCTGGGCTCGGGGGCATCCAAAACAGCATTGACTGTGAGCAAGCAACAGCCATAGCTGGGGTGCATTCAGCTAGGAGGCCACTATCCTCTCAGGGCAGCCCGGTGGCTCGGGGCCCACAGGAAAGGATCATTCCTGATCTTTCTTTTCTTGAATGTTTTTGTACTTGAGAATTCAACCTTTTATTTGTCAAAAGTCTTACCTAGATTATTTGCACTGGTGCCTACTTTTTTTTTTAATTAATGAACATTTTGGCAGATTCATACCTGTACATAACACATTTTGAGCATTTTCACCCCCATCACCCACACTGTCCCACCTACCCCCCAGGATCACATTTTGGAAGGGGGTAGGCGTTCCATGTGTACATTTTGTTCATCTCATCCTTGTGTTTCTTTTTTTTTTTTTTTTTGGTACTAGGGATTGAACTCAGGAGGCTGAGGAACCACAGAGCTAAATCCCCGGCCCGTTGATTCTTTTTTAAAATTAATTTTATTGGTACACTTTTGATATACATAATGATTGTCCTTGCTATTCTCCTAGTACTTTCCTTGGAGACACAGCCTCCTTGACCCCTTCTTTTCCCACCCGTTCCTCAAGGGGTCACAGTTAGGGTTTAACTCCCCACTGTCAGGGACCCCACCCCAATATGACAGCAAAACCAGCTGATTATAATCACGTCTAGGCCAAAGATTCCAGGCCTTTTTTAAAGAACAAGGATCCACTTTGCACCCAAACATTTCAGTGCTCCTCTGCCTCCCCAACGGCAGTCGTGTTTTTCTTTAAGCATTCATTAAAAACAACAACAACAACAAAAAAAAAAAAAACTATCAGAACCCAAACTACAAAGAACTCAGCAGTGCTTTAAAAGATGATGCATTTAACTTATCCATCGAGAACCTACACGGGTTTGAAACCTAGTAGCCCATAGAAACCTAAGACAGTACTGATTCGGACTGCTCTGTGCTCCATGGGCAGATGCACAGACACCCCCTAAAAGCTCTGTGTCCTCTCTTCCAAGCGCCTGTGGCTCCCAGGCACTGAGAAACTCTGGCTAATGCCACTCATTTGGCTTTTCACAGATACCCATCTAATCTCCCCAGATGGGCGCAAGGTTACTGGAGGTCACTCTCAGATACTCAGGCGATCTGAGGTGTGACTAAGGAACAGGGACAGTAACTGTAAATCCCAATCGAACCATCCTGGGCTGGTTAACTGACTCTGCTCTGCCAGGGCTCACAGTGGTTTCCCTTCTCACTGTACTAAAACAAGGAAAGCTAATGGCCATGGGGGTGTACACCTGTAACCCCAGCATTTAGGAGCCTGAGTCAGGAGGGTGGCAAATCAAGGTCAGCCTGGGCTAGAACTTATCTGAAGAAGGAAGGAAGGAAGCAAGAAAAGAAGGAAGCGGGGTGGGAGGAGAAAGGGGAAAAGAAAGGAGAAGAGAGGGAAGGAAAGGAAGGGAGAGGGGAGGAGACAGGGGGAGGGGGAGGGGAGGGAAACACTTATCCTCTTCATCTTTTGTCCCTGTCAACAGGACTCTCCAGAGCTGAGGTCCCAGAAACAGCATAAGCTCAGCCAGCCCCCCCGTGTCCCCGGCCCTGCCCAGGCCTGGCATCTCTCCAGTCCACCCCTAGCTCCTTACCTGTTCCAGGCCGAGTTGGAGCTCAGCTGCAGAGCCTGCCGGGTGGCTTGGAACCGGGACAGGTCGCTGAGCACTGGGGAGCTCATGAAGCGCCGCCTTGGCCTACCGAAGGAGCCCATCTTGTGGAACTCAGTGAGCAGGACTGGAGCGAGGCCTCGGGTCATAAGTCCAGGCAAGGGGTCAGCTTTGCCTTTATAGGACCAGAAGTTTCCAGCTGTCTACAGGAAGAGGCTTCGTCCAGGGCTGCCTCCTGGCCCTTGGGAGTTTTGAAAACCACACTCAGGCAACACCTGAAGACAGAAGGAAGATTTTATTTAGAACTCCTAGGCTGAGCGGATCACGTCTTAAGGGCAGCTGGCTGGGGCCCTCCATCCAAACCATCTTGAAACAACTGGGAGGCCAGCAAGAACCTGGAGTCCCCCGGCGTTCCCATTCCCAGGACGGCGTGGGCACAACAGAGTGGGGAGCAGTAAAGACAGAAGCAGATGGTGTCCGGTCCCCCAGAACAGCAGCCCCTACTCTGTGCTTGGCTCTGCTCCCCACACATCCGTCGGTTTGGACACTGCCAGAGTTTCTGCAGACCCCATGGCGTTGTGCATTAAGAGACACTCTGTAGACAATGCCAGGGAGAGCCTAGGAGCTGCGGTCCTGGCACTAATGTATCCTGCCAGTCCACGGTCCATATGCATTGCTTGGTATTTCCCAAAGAGCTGAGGCAGGAGATCAGGGTGGGGAAGTAGGTGGCACCTGTTGATTACAAAGTCCCAGGACCCAGGCACAGTTCCCAAAGCCCTGCATGTGGATTCTCAGGAGAACACCAGCGGTTTTGGATAGGACGGCCTAGGCCTGACAGCCTGAGTCGTGGGAGATACAAAGACAGTCGCGGGTCTGGTGTCTGCCCCACACGTGAAGCCCCCCCCCCCCCGCCCCCGGGGCCTCCTGGCCTGAAGTCCGGGCCTCTCGCGCCGCGTGGGTCCGAGTGGGCGCCGGGCACTTGCGGAGCCCGTCCTGGGTCAGGAGTTCTGCTGGCTGCCTGCCTGGCCGGCCGCACCCCTACGCCACATCTCGGAGCTGGCCGCCAGGGTGTAGAATTGAGCTGCTCTGTCCCGAGCAGGCAGCATTTATTTTACGATCTGCTGAGCTCCAAGTTCTGTGGGTACCGCGGGGACAGAGCAGCCTCCGCCCCGACGGATTTTATTGTCTGAGTTGGGGCTCCAAAAAGTAAACAGTGATCTTCATAGAGTGCTCGGGATCCTAATGATGCAGCACAACAGGAAGCAAAGCACAGGGAAGCAGAAAGGAGAAACAGTATCTTAGCGCGAGTTCTGGGTCAATCAGCCCGGGCCAGGTTAAGTAACTTAGCACTTGTAAAGCCTGAAAAAAACGAAAGCAGTAGCGAATTACCTTATACAGATGGCGAAGTATGGACAGCGAAGTGGGAAGGTCTCAGAACAAGGTTTAATCGAAATCCTTGAAAAAGTAAGCCAACAAACAAAAGAAAACAACAGTTAAATTCAACAGAAAAAAGTAATGTACTCTGATGAATATGATGATTACTGAACTAAAAATGTTTAGAGACTGACACTTAATGGAACAATTTTAGGGCAGAAGTCAAAATCTCTTTAAATGTTTACTTTGTTTTGTCTATATGCCTTTAAAAAAATGAACTTGTTATGCAAAATAAAGTTGTTTTAGTATCACAAAAACAAAAAAAAAACCCAAAAAATCCAAAAAGACAGTCGCCACTGAGCTCTCCGCTACTGTGCTCTCTCTTCCACAGGAGTCCGCTGTCAGGCTGCAGAGTGTGCTTATTTTCCTTTTACTTGGCCGGAAATCGCTCTGCAGAACATGTTTCATTTCCTACCTTTAATAAATGCCCAACCTCCCTACCTCCCTACCTTCTGTTCTTGTCTTGACTAATTCTTTAAGACTGAAAGAACCTAGAAACTACCTCTAGAAGGAGACTCCAGCACCCTAAAACCCGATAACAGTACCAGGACTTCTTCTCTCAGGTACATCTTACCACTCTGCATCTGCCATCATTGGCAGTACTGAGAACTAAACCCAGTGGCCTTTGCACTGAGCTACATTCCCAGCCTGTTCATTCATTTATTCAGGCATTCATTTAATGTGGAGACATTTCTCGCTAAGTCACTAAGTTGCCTAGACTGGACTCAAACTTGAGATCCTCCTGCTTCAGCCTCCCAATGTGCTGCAATTACAGGTGTGTGCCACCACACCCAGCTGTGAGTTGAATATTTATTCATCACTAGAAAACATGGACCAGCTGAAGATTTTTAAGACCTAGTCCCTGCCCTCCAGACTCATAGTCTGCAGGAAAGGTAATTATTAGTGTATTCATTCATGCAATAAATATTTCCTGAGCACTTACATGTACCAGGCACTGGGAGATGTACTGATGTGCCTGGCCGATGGACCTTACAAACAGAAGGCACTGCTGATGTGATGGTCATGTCAATCAATGCCTTCCAACACTTTTGCTCCTACCGCTCCCCTTATCCCTTCCTTTTGCAGCCTACTTATCTAAATCCATCTCACCCTTTACAGCTGGAGTTACGAATTCTGTACTGTCCTGTGTAGCAGGTCATAAGACCATGGCTTTGTAGCTAAAGGTAGTGGCTTGGGAATGAATCTGGGTTCAAGTTGGAACTTGGCCACTCCAACTTGAGTGACTTCGGACACACTGAGTCTAAGGTCCCCAGGTACTAACAGTGCCACAAGCCTGGGCGACAGGAACTGAGATCAGGTGACATGCCTGGCAGAGGTACACACCCAAAGCCCTCTGGGCAAGGCTGCTTCCTTTCAGACCATCTCCTCTCAGCACCTTTGGATCTATAATTTCAGTCTCACTGTTTAGTGAATCCAAAGTCTAAAAATCCAGACTTAAAATGAGTCCAGACCTCGTCAGAGGGAGGGACAACAGGAAACACTCCGCGTTTGACCTGTGGTCATTTTTTCTTGAGGGTTTAATAGGTTTAGCCCAGAAGTATTCTCACGGAGGACTCCCTCACCAGCTGTCTCTGCTATGTCTCAGAAGCCAATGACAAAAGAAAAAGATGCCAGCTGTAAGCGTCAAGATGGCAGGGCAGACAGTTTTACAGCTCCAGCTGTGTGAAGAAAGACAGTGGAGATGACAGCTCCAAATCAAGTGCACTGCTGTGGTCAGAACAGCAGTGAGATCGGTGGAGGAGGCGTCAAGCCATCCACCAAGAGGCACCCACGAAGGAGGCGCTAAGTCCGTAGGGGCGGTACGGTGACAGTGGACTTGTAATACTGATGGCCAAAGAAGCAAGGGCTTGTCCCACCGCTTCACTTTTTTTATATAAAGGAAAGCAGATTTAGGTACCATTTTCTCATACAGCCTTTGCCCCTACACCCCAGGCTCGGAATGAGTAATTACTAAATTTATCAGTCAATGCTAGGGAAGTCATCCTGGGTCTGTTAGGCTTCAGAGAAAGTCTATCTCCGTCCGTCACTTCCCAGGTGCTGTGGAATTTAGAAAGAACCCTGTGAATGAGGTGAAGAAGAAATGAAAAGCCAGATGTCCCTACAGCACCTTTATGCTGGCTGGTGCGGGAGTGTCACTTGCCAGTAAAGGTCCCGCTGTTCAGGCAGGATCCACTGCACTGCCCTCCTTTAAGTGGGCCTGTGAAGCACACCTCAACTGTGTAATCACAGGATATTAACTCCCTCAGGAGGATCTTCAACTTGGGGTAGTGGCACTGCCTCCCATCCCATGGTGCCGGGACAGGGAAGGAAAGGGAACAGAATGGACTATTCACTGTCACTGTCCTGCTCAAACAGGGTGTAAGACTCGGGGGACCTCAGGCGGCTCCTGTCCCCTCCATGTCTCAGCTTGCACTCCCCGAGTCTCAGGCTCTGTGCCATCTCAATGTCCAGCAAAGCACCAGCCTCCCCATCCACATCACAGCTGCTCTCAAACAAGGCTCCTGGGCAGCCAAAGGATGCAGACCGCAGCTCCCAAGCCCAGCATGGGGTCACACTCACAGCAAGGAGCTTCCTCTGATTCATTTTCCATCTCCGAAACTCTGCCCCTCTCAGATCCTGCTAGGCTGTCCTCACGGTTCCTGCTTGGGGCCAGAGCCAAGAGGCTGCCCCAGAGCACCACGAGAGGAAGTCACTGGGAAGCTGGCAAGAGGAGCGGAAAAAAAAAGGCCAACATTGCACCTACCTGCTACAGAGCTAGCTAGCCGCCTTGGGCACAGGCTTGTCCTGACCTAAATTTGGCAAATTAGAGATGCCAAGGCAGACGAGGTTTTGTCCACGATGTCCAGAAAGGGGCAGGGTCACGACTCGCTAGGACTCAGGATCCTTGATGCCTCATCTAGAAAATCCCCCAGCCCCAGGAGGCCACTCTATTCATCTCTAGCTTCAGTTCTAAGCTCACTGCTTGAGACAAAGATGAAGGAAAAGATGAAAATTAACAAGGCACCGGCTGCCTGCCTGGCACTGTCAATACAGGAAGAACCTCCTCAACCCTCACAAATGTCATTTGGAGAGCAGATAAGCTAAGTGACAGTGATGTGTTCAAGGTCACACAGCTAATAAATGGCAAGTCATTAACTGGTACCATGATCA
Organism: Heterocephalus glaber; assembly: GCF_053883595.1. Taxonomy (NCBI): domain Eukaryota; kingdom Metazoa; phylum Chordata; class Mammalia; order Rodentia; family Bathyergidae; genus Heterocephalus; species Heterocephalus glaber. Next base: position 25,089,397 of record NW_028258151.1, on the reverse strand, counting down.
GCCCCATTCCCCGACCCCTTCCCACTTTGCTATGCCACCAAACTCAACCATAAAGGAGATCAACACTACTGAGTCAGTCAGGAGCATCCATCTTGAGATTTCATATGGAAATCGAAACCTCAAGCCCCTCAGATAAATAAACTGTCCCTGGAGATAAAGAAACTCTGTGGGTATTTGATGGGGACAGGAGGAGCAGTGAGAAGGCACAGGCTGCCTTGGTTGGAGCTGTGAGACCTTGAGCAGGTTATTTGACCTCAGAGGCCTGATTTTTCTTCCCCAGGAAAGGAATTGTGATGACCTCAGGGTTGCGGGAGGGCTACGTGAGTCAATATTTGGGAATCGCTTAGAACCGTACCTGGCAAATAGCAAATGCTGCATAAGCACTGGCTAAGTAAATAAAATAACACTGTTGTTGCTTCTAAATCATCAAGCCATGACCACAACCCTTCCCGCTGCTTCTGGTGACCTCACAGCATCTGAAAAGACTTCGCCAGGAACAGGCCAGGCCTCCACACCGCCCTGCGGTGGTGCATCCACATGTCCTGCCTCTTCCGACCTCTGATAACTCGGGGCTTATTTACTGACCTCTTTCATCTCTGTAGTGTTCCTAAGTTCCACACATTGTGTGCTTCTAAATCTAACCCCAACTCCATCAGGCAGGCAGAGCTGGACCAGTCATGAATAAGGAAACTCAGGTCCTTGAAGGCGAGTTGAGGTGACGCAGCCAAAGCTGAGAGCTGAGGTCAGGGGCCCCGACCCAGTGGGCCAGGCTGCAACCCTAAGCCCAGCCGCTAGAACCTTTCGTCTTTTTTTCTTGTTTATTTCCAAATATTTCATTATAAAACACATTTGAAGAGCATATAGACACACACACATTTTAAAGAATAGTAATAAACTACTATCAGCTTAAGAAATAAAATGCTACCCCAGCCACCCCACGTGTTCCTACCATTTGGATAATAGCATACGTGCATTTTCCTATTCTAAAAAATACAAGCTGGATGTGGCAGTACACACCTGTAATCCCAGCATGCTAGGAGGCCGAGGCAGGAAGGTAACAACTTCTAGCCTAGCCTGGGCAACTTAGCGACTTAGCAAGAGCCTGTCTCTAAATTTTAAAATATATATATTTTAAAGGCTGAGTGTGAAAGCCCTGGTTCAATTCCTAGTACCATAAAAAAGAAAAAAACAATTTACTTAAGTCTATAATACAAAGTGAAAGTGTTCCTTCTGGCCACTTAGTACCGAGATGCCGGATCAGGAACCTTCTGAGATGACAAGAATGTTCTATATCTCTACCATCTGGTGCCCCAGCCACTAGCTACTGTGGCTCCCAAACACTTGGAATGTGGCTAGTGCAACTGAAGAACTGAATTTTAATTTTATTTAATATTTAACAGCCACACAGATGGGATCACACAGTATTTTAGTAAAACTGGGCAATTTTTTCTTTCCTATTAATAACACATCATGGCTCTCTTCCCGTGTCACCACGTACGGATCTACTTTATTATTCTGAATGGCAGCTTTGGAGATATCATATTTATTTAGCCTGCCCCCTGTGGATGGATATTTAGTAAGCTTCCGGTTTTCTGTTACTGCAAAGTGAGTCTCGGGGACCGCATGACAGATTTCACAAGGTGTGTGTGTGCTCCGAAGTGGAACTGCTGTGTCAAAGGGCCCACGCTCACGCTGTGATGTCAGCCCCAACCTGAGCTGCAGCCAGAAACAGCACTGCAAGAAGGGGGTTGAGAGGTGCAATGTCCATGGCACTGAGGACAAGTAGCCACAGGCTGTTAACCAAGGCTTTGGAGTCAGAGGGAGGCTGACATGGAGGCTCACTTTGCCATTCACTTACTGTGGTCAGCTGGAAAAAAACGCCCTAAAAGATACCTGCTTGTTTTAATCCTAGAACTGTGCATGTTATGTTAAATGAGAAAAGGTATGGTGAAGCGGAAGGTCTTGCAGGCAGACACTTATCCCAGGTTGTCCAGTGGGCTCATAGAGGCCATGGCTGCCCCTTCCTAAGTGGGATGCAGAGGACATTAGAGACAGAGAAAAAGGGGACACTCAGGAGAAGGTGATGTGAAGACAGAGACAAGAGTGCTGCAGCCACAAGCCAAGGAATGCCAGCAGCCGCTGGAAGCCGGAAGAGGAAAGAAAGAATCCTCATAGAGCTTCCAAAAGGACCACAGCCCTGACACACCTTGGTTCTAGACTTTGGGCCTCTGGAACTGTGAGAATAAATTTCTGTTGTTTCAAACCACAAAGGTCATGGTAATTTGTTAAAGCAGCCACTCAGTGCGTGCCTATGGGCTACTAAACTGCAGTTTCTTTAACTGAAAAGTGGACACTGGAGTCAATGTGGAGAGTTGTTGGGAGGGCCAGAAAGACTGGCTGTAAGGAGCTAGCATGGTCCCTGGTACTCTCCAGGTGCCAGGGCACGTACAGTAGAGGTCAGGGCAAAAGCACCAGTGCCAGTCTGCTGTCACTACTTCCTGGAACCCTGCACTGCACAGGTGACTTGGGGTGGACATGAGGGTTGGATGATTTGAGAAAAGAACACAGTAAGTGCTTGATAAACGCTACCTATGGTTCATTTGTGTCACTGCCAACACCACCACCATGCAATTCGTCTGTCGGGGCCAATGTAACCAAGTACCACAGCCTAGGTGGCTTATACCACGGAAATGTATTTTTTCACAGTTCCTCAAGGTTGGAAATCCAAGATCAAGGTGCCAGCAGGGTTGCTGTCTTCTGTTGTCCTTCTTCTTGGTTCACAAATGGCCACCTTCTCCCTGCGTCATCCTCTGGACACTAACACCTTTGATGTCCCCGCATGTGGCCTCTTCTTACACCAGTCGGATAGGAGTAGTGTCCACCCCTACGACCCTGTATTACCTCAGTCACCTCTTTAAAGGTTCCATCTTCAAACACAATCACATTCTAAGGTACTAGGGTTAAGGCTTCAAGGTATGAATTTTTTGGGGGGGACACAATTCAGCCCATAACCACCACCACCACCACCATCATCATTATGATCATCACAAAAGTTCTAGGCCTCATGACTCTGAGTTCAAGAAAAGACAGTTCTGGTCAGTATTCTCTTCTGAATTCTGACCGCTCACACCATCCTTCAGGAGCGATTTAAATGACTAGGTTTTTGGTGCAGAAGGGTTTGCTTCAGTCCTGTGCACAGCCGAGGTCCTGGACCCACAGAGCGTGCTGAGAAGTCACAGGGTCACTGGGTCAGCTCCCTGCCTGGCCCTCAGACTCACCTCACACGGATTTCTCTGAAACCTCTGCACCCAGATCCAGGATGCGTTTTTCAGAGAAGAAGAATGCATTGTTGCTCTTCTTTCTCACAGCTTCAGGGGACAGGGCCTGGGGACAGGGTCACAGCTCGGTCTGCCGGATCCAGGGCAGAGGATAGCGCACTTAGTGGAAAATGCAAATGAATTCCACTGAGGCTCCAACCTTTGACTCTGAAAAGGGAAGTAGAATGATGGCACAAGGAGTTAAAATAAAGAAGTGGGTAGTTTCTAATGACCCTGAGGCTTCCAGGAAAAGCCATTCTGAGCGTAAATAATCAAGTGAAAGAAACTGAACCACAGAGCTTAGTGTGACCTCCTGGAGCCTGAGGAAGAGCCAGCTGGCCAGCTTCCAGAGGAGTGTGAGAGAGAGTCCAGTGCACAAGTACCCTGCTGGTGCCTCTGCAGCTGGAGAGCCCCTCACGGAGTGAAGGCCAGGGTCCTTCCACAGCATCAGGACAGGGACACCGACCCGCCACTTAACTGGACAGCTCCATTCTGTCTCTCACTGCAGCCAGAGTAGGCTTCTAGTGCCCACGAGGACAGTGAAGACACTGCGTACTGAACTCCAGAGGGAGAGCAGACACCTGCCTTGTATCACCTCCGTGTTTTCAAATGGACTTGGTGACCTGGAATGATAATAGAATGGAAAATGGCAGAGCGCACTGCCTTTGGGGAAAACATGTCTATGATGTGCATGCTCACGTTTCCTGGGGGGAAGCCATACTTCATACTGCTGCAGGATCCTGCCTGTGTCTGAGCCTCACTGCTGCCAGGAGTGGGGTGTTGTTACTGTCCCCCAGTGATTGACTTGTCTAAAGTCACATGGTTTATGAGACAGGGCGCTGGGACAAGAACCCAGCAATCCAAGGCCCACAACATTCACGTTCTCTGTCACTTGGGTATCTTCACAGACTCCCCACAGCCTTCAGAATAAATCTCCAAGCCCCATCCTCACACCCTCTCCTCTCTCTCTCCCCCTCATTGGCCTTTACGTTATCTACCACTACCTACTCTTCTTTGCCCCAGGACCTTTACACATGCCGTGCTCTCTGCAGGAAATATTTTCCACCTCATTCGCTAGGCCCAAACCCACACCTTCCTTATCAACCACCCTTTACTTGCCCAGAGAACCCCTCTTTTCCCTTCATCCCTTGATGGCTCCCATCGCCCCATGAGCACTCGCCCCCAACTCCTTTGTAGCCATCACAGTCTACTTCAATAAACACAGAATGATCAGGGATAACTCTTGCAAGGACCATAAGATGCCATCTCTCTTGTTTCAGGGGCACCCCTGGGACTCACTGTAGCACCAAGGGCAGCAGGTGTGCCACAGATATTCACTGAAAGTGGGAATGAGCCAGGTTCTGCTGGATACGCAGGAATCTACACAAGTGTCAGCTCAGAACAGCAGTGCTAGAAGCCACACACAGCTGTACCATCTGTGAACATCACGGTATTGAAATCTGACCAACTCTGGTTCAAATCCCACCTCCACAATTTACTACCTGGGCACTTGGATAAGTTACTCATATGCTCTAAATTTCCCTTTCCTTGCCTGCCAAATGGGTGTAATAGTGATCTCAGTGTTTTTAAGGATAACAATGGGATAACTTAAGATCACGGCAAGACTCAGAGTAGGAACCTGGAAAGTTGTAGCTAGTGTTAGTATTTTTAATTAACACTATGTTCTTCATAAAGCCCTCCCAGCCTCCAAGAACTGGCACGTGACCAGGTGGAGAGGACATGGGCACTCGTACACGCTGCTGAGGTAGAGCCGTGTGGGGTGAACGTCACAGAGGGAAACTGGACCAAAATGGAGTTCCTGAAATGACAAAGGTCGTGCCCACTGACCAAGCAGCTCTACTTCCAGGAATCTCACTCCAGCATGTCAAGTGACTTGTGGAATGAGGGTTTTTACTCCAGCCTTCCTCACACAAGCCATGGGCTGGAAACAACCTAAATGTCCCCTAACAGAAGGCTGGCTGTGTGCCCCACGACAGCCTACACCCTGGAACACTATGCAGCTCTAAAACAGAAGAAAGCTCTTACACACCGCCCAGGATGCTTCCCAGAGTTGCACTAAACAAAGAACCGTCACCATCTATGTCACCATCTACGTCAAATGGATAAACCAGAGCCTTTATGTATTTCACTGCATGTATATAAAGCAGCTCTGGAAAGATGAACCAGATAGGGGTAACCCTGGTTTTCCCTAGGCCAGAAGTGGCCGGAAGGGATAGGAAGGAGAAGACTTCCCTGGAAGTCTTTTTGTACTTTCTTAATAATGAAATGTGAAGTTGCACTGCTTAAATTTATATAAAATCCACAATGGTTCTCCTCTCCACCTATCCCCCTAAAAAAAAGAAAGAAAGAAAGAGATGATACGATTTGTTCAAAGTCACTCAGCACTTAGGAGGCAGTCAGGATTTGAACTTGGCTTCTGCTCTCAAGTCAGTGTATCAATTACAGTTCATTCATTCCTTCATTCATTTAATGCAAATGTATTTATTCAACACTTATTCCAGAACAGCAGCTGCCATGTGTTGGGATACACAGGCCAGAAAATGAACACTGCCAGAAAAGGAAATGAGAGAAAGAACCAATGTCATTCCCTTCTTCTAAAATATTATTTTATTTATTTACTTATTTATTTTTTACAACATGTATCACAAATACCCAGATGGGCTGGGTTTGACCAGCACAGTGACTGAGTGGCAGGAGCTTACCTTACTAGGTAGAACCCACTCAGGCTAAAGGAAACAGCCACAACGCGATTCCATTTGGCTATTTTTGACATCTCAGGAAAAATCTCAGTTTCAGCAGACCTGATTTTTCCCTAGAGAAGACCCCAACCACAGATTTTTCTCAAAATGCCTACAATCACCTGATTTGTACATGTTGCGATTAATTCACCAAGCTGGCTGGCACTCTGGGGACCAAATAGATGGGCTTGTGATCACTATTTTATTTCATTAACAACGGCTCTCGACCCCTTACATCTTTTCCCCAGAGCCTCTGCTATGTGTACCCTAAGCCTGTGCTTACCAGCAGCCATGGCCTTGGACAAGCCCCTTCACACTGCACTGGATCTGTGACCTATCAGTTAAAGGTTTGGCCCATCCCCGGCCAAGGTCATCTTTAGCCCCACTAGCTCTGTTGTCAGGCCCTGCCCTGGGAGCTACATACACTGGGCCCCTCTGAGACCAGGTTGGGTCTCAGACACCTAACAGGGCACAAAACCAGAACCACCCCTCAGCCCATGTTCTAGCTCCTACCTGGTCTACCTCTTAGCAAAAAGCTCTCTGTCCTGTATCATCCTCCCCCATCATTGATCTCTCTGTGGAGCCACAAACCCCTTGCAGTATTATATACACCCCCAGACTCACTCTTCGAAGAGATGGGACAAGCCAGCAGCCCCCAAGGTAGCATAGACAGAAACATACACCATGCAGAACCCTCCAAATCAGCACAAGAAATTAGATCTGGATTCCATGACGCCACCCCGACCCCCACACACCTGCCACCAGCCCACTGGGTGGAAACCTGGTCAGAAGCAGAATTCTCAGAGTGGTGGGACTCCTCTGACAAAACCATGGCTCATCATGGCTATTTTGCTGTCATTATTATTGCTGATTAGAATCTAAACTGTCACCAGAGGCTGGCCATGATGAGCAGGCCTTTTTGCCAGGCTCTGACTTGCATTTATTATCTCAGTAAATTTCCATCCCAAACCAGGGAGGTGGTTTTGTTACTCCCATTTTGCAGATGAAGAAAGCTAAGCAAAAAGCTTAGCTTTCTGGGGATTCACCTGCCCAAAGGCATAAGACTAGTAAGAAGAAGGGCAAAGGCTCACACGCTACATGAGTGCAAGCCTGAGCTCCCAAGCCCTCTGCATTATCCAACACTTGTGTCTGGCAACCACAGACCCAGGAGCCTGCACACCACCATCGTTTCCCTTCATAATCATCATCAACAGCTTCCTGCCTCACCCGCACAGTGCACGCCCTGCACAGAAAGGAGACTTTTCTTTCTTTTTAAAAAAATTTTTTTCAGTAATGTGGATTGAACCCACATTCTTCACACTGACCCATTTTATTTATTTATTTGTTTGTTTGTTTGTTTATTTTAGGGCAGGCTTGAGACTTTGTTTCTGCAAATTGACGTCATCGAGCCTATGCACTGGATCAGTCCCTGACCAGCCCTGGGAGAACGGAAGTTCCTTAGAGGCAAAGGCCTTGCTGAACTTGTTCACCACTGTATCCTGGGCTGGACACATAGAAAGCACCAAAAATAAATAAATAAATATTTTAAATATTGGGGGTTGAACCTATGTCTTTATGCATGCTAGCTAGGCAAGCATTCTACCACTGAGCTACATCCCCAGACCAATATTTTTAAATAATGGTATGAAAAGTAGTATTCTAAGCTTCTAGGAAGAGCAGGCTTCTCTTTTCTGAGAGATCAGAAACCTTCTCTTCACTGCTGTCAGAACTCAGGTCACCTAAGCATTACCTGGGAGTGCGAACCTAGGCCGTGTGACAAGGGATCCTGGGGCCGTTTGCTGGCAGTGAAATCTCCAAGCACAGCAGAAGCATGGTACAGCCTGCAGAGCAGAACACTTTCTTTTGATTAAAGAAACTAACTCTCGTAAGACAAAATCCGGCCAGGGGACACACACTGTGACTCGTAGAAACAAAAAAAATGTTAGGGGTCAAGTTTGGACCACGGAAAAGGCTCAACAGGAAGCAGGAGACAACTTCCTCTCAGAGCTGCCCTGGAAGCTGAACACAGATTGAAGGATCTGGACACCCCAATTTGGGCAAGAGTAAATATTAGAGCAAACAGGATGCAAGTTCAAGGGTTTATCGCTGCTCACCCAGTGTGCACTAAATGTCCGCAGGTCACAGAACACCAACAATTTAGTTCCACCTAGAAGCAATTATATCATCACATCACCATTTGGGGCTGCAAACCACTGTATAATCATCAGAAAAATCCCCTTCCTTGGTAAGTTCAGCGAAATTGTGGGAAATACCGCACATCTTATTTACTCATCGCTAAGCCACTTTAAATATCAAGATTCTTAGAGCACAGATTGTTTGGGTGTGGCCTGGAAATGTCATCCAAAGTGATTCCGCAGTGCCTACCAGATGATAAGCCAAAAAGTCTAGACACACGCGGTAGCCGAGACTGTCCATTACAGGAGCAATTACACTTCTGACACGTAACATATTTAAACCCTGGTGGGCGAGACAGCGGTTGAAAGCTAGTAAGTGCTTTAAAGGTAGGAATATGTGCTTTAGGTTAAAATGTGCTCCACTCTCTCACTCAGAATAAAATGGAATGCTTTTTCACAAGCAAAGGAGTCAAGGGAAAGGAAACTTGCCTTCAGGTAGTGTAACCAAGGATAAAATGTGTTGCATGGAGTGTTCCAATACAGTCATTTCATGAAGGGCATGAGTCTAATTCTAGTCCATTTAATGCCTGAAGGTCCAATGTGTGCCAGGATCGGAGGAAAGGAAGCCACAAGGGACAAAGAAGAATAAAGTATCTGTTCCCAGTCTCCTTAGGGTGTTGCTGCAAATATCTCAAAGTAAGGGCCAGGGATTTAGCTCAGTGGTTCCGGCGGCTGCCTCGCAAGCACAAGGTCCAGAGTTCGATCCTGAGTACCACCCCCCAAAAAAAAGAAATATCTAAAAGTAATTCTATAAATGCAACTCCACACTGAGTGCTGTAATTGAAGTCAGGCAGTGGAGACAAGATTGAGGCAGAAAGGTTAAATCCCATTCTAGAATTACAAGCCAAAGCTGATGAATGGTCAGCCTGAAAATGTGGGCTCTCCATTTCCTTGACCACCACTCTACAGAATATGGGCATGGAGGATTGGAAAGAACAAGCTTTTATAAGTAAGACCTCTAGAAATTCAAGGAGTATGCAAGATCTTCTAAGAGACAGCAGGCTAGGATATAAACATCACATTTTAACAAATATCTAGTAATCCCTGGGGGGAAAAAAGTAAGAACCAAGATACATCATGTAGAGGTACAAGCACCCAATGATAAATGTAAACGTATTGTATACCTAAAATGTAGAAGAATTTAAGCAAAAAAAAAAAATAATAAATCTAGTAATCCCTACTACACTGGCTATAAAAATGAGCTCCTAAAAATAATAGCAAGAAGGGAAAGAGAACTAGTCATTGGTCATGATTAATGAAAAAGAAAGGAAAGCCTACAAGAGATGGCAAACCATGTCTATAAGGGCCAAGGATGAGGACATGACTGAGCTTAGAGGACCAGGTGGGGGACTGCAGTAAACTAAAGAGCACCTTGTCTTCCTTTGGTTTTTGAAAGGAAAGCTGGAAACCTGAGTTTCTATGTCAACACTCTCAACTTTCAATAACTGAAGAAAATAATCCCTTTCTTGCCCTGCAAAACATGATATATGCCCAACAATATATGTCTGCTGCCAAAGTCTGGCCCATGGGCTATCAGTTTGACACTGTTGTGTCAGCGTGAGTGGAGAAAAAGGTACGCAGCCTATGACTGCAAGGGCAAAAGGAATGCTGAAGAGAGGGGCTGTGAAGGTTGCTGAGCTAGGCCTGTGGGAAAATGAATACAGCCCTGGGAAAAATAAAGTAATTGAGCCAATAAAATAAAACTCCGGAGTCCTGTGGTATTTCACTCACCTCTACTATCCTCACAGCACTTCATAGTTTCTAAAACTCTTTCTCAGGTTCTCCCCTTTGATGACATTATTACCATCCCTATTTTGGGGGGACATTTTCCTGGTTCAAAGCAGTTAAGCAATTTGCTATGGTGCTACAGCTGTAGCACCAGAACTTAAGTCTAGGACTCGTACCTTTCCAGAATGTCAAAGAGAAGAACTCCAAGTGACCTCCATCATCTTTTTATTAAAGAGTAAAGATGTCCCCCCTTATCCACAGGGGACATGCTCCAAGACCCCCCAATAAATGCCGGAAGCTGCAGAAAGTGCTGAGCCCCTTATGTACTATGATTTTCCCATGCATAGATGCCTACGATAGTTTGATTTATAAATTAAACACAATAAGAGAATGGTAATAATGACAGAACAATTACAACAATCCAAAGTGTGATCAAAAATACAGCGAATGGTTAAATAAAAATGTATTACAGTAAAAGGCCCATTGCCATTGATCCTCTCAAAATACTCTCTCTTGCTTCAAACACACTTATACTATTATTCTTGCCACTTTCTGAAGCAGTTTGGAAGACCTCTTTCATAAGTGTTTTCTTGTGACTGACTCAATGTCCTGGATCAATTCAAGATGTTTGTAATTTCTGTTAAATGAAAACATTACATTGTGTCCTCATCCACCTTACTCACCAGATCTGGTACTGTGCAACTTCTGGTTCTTTCCCAAAGTCTAAATAACCTTGCAAGGTAAACATTTTGAATCAATTCAGGACATGGAGGTAGCCATGCATGACAGCACAACTAAAGACGCTCACAAAAGAAGACTTCCAGAACTGCTTCAGAAAGTGGCAGGAATAAGTGTGTTCAAAGCCAGGGAGGGGAGTATTTTGAGAAGGAGAAATGGCAATGTGTATTTTACTGTAATAAATGTCTTTATTTAAACATTCGCCATATTGTTTGACCACACTTCACACACTGTAATAAAAGTTTGTCTTGAGGGGTCAATGATATAAAACAAGGGTTACTTGAACATAAGAGCTGCAAAACCAATTACAGTTGACTTCATAACCTTGCTGGCTAGTAAATGACTAATGGGCAAGTAGTGTATACAACATGGACATGCTGGACAAAGGCAAGATCACATCCCAAGTAGGACGGAGTAGAATGGCACAAGGTTCATCATCCTAGTCAGAAGGGTGTGCAATGTAAAAAGTATGGATTGCTTAAATGGAATTTCCCATTTAATATTTGGAACCATGGGTCACTGTGGGTAACAGAAACCAAGGAAAGTGAGAACATGGCTAAGAAGGGACAGCTGGATGGACTCCTGGGCCTTCTCCTGGTGATGCTGATATATTAGCCCTTAAGTTTGGTATGGAAATTTGTACCAGATTTCCTCCAGAAATTCTGATGCACAAGTAAGCTTGATAATACCAATCTAGACCAATGTTTGCAACCGGGGTGGGTGACTTTGCCTCCTGACCCCTAAGAGACATTCAGCATGTGTGGGGCCAGCTCTGGTTGTCTCTACTGTGGAGGTTACAGGCAGGGGGTGCTATGGGTATCCAGTGGGTAGAGGCCAAGGCTGTTCTTAATGCCCCACAGTGCACAGGACAGCCTCACACCAAAGAATTCTCCAGGCCAAAATGTCAGCAGGGTCCAGGGTGAGCAACCCTGGTCAAGACTCTGGTGTCTGCCGCTCACTGTGGTCTGAGAATTAGCACAATCAACACCAACTTACAGCAAACTAGGGAATCAGGCCCCAGCCCAGACCCACTGACTCTAATTCTGTGGCTTAGCGAGCCTGCACTGTGAGAAGCACTGCTTTGGACCCAGGCTTCCTTGACAATCAGGAAAAGGCCTCTCCATAACAGGCCAGTCTCACTGCTTTGCAGATCGGAAAACCAAGGCCCAGGATGGCTGAGAAACAGGGTCATGGTCACAGAGCTTGCTTGTGGCAGAGCAGACCAGGTTCCAGGTCTCCATTTCTCTGGCCTGTGTTAGCTCTCAGATGCCAGTCAGGACCAAAGCTTGGGCTCATTCAATGACTCTGTCTTCCTAAAAAAATGAGGTTGACCTTTGGGAGGCGTATGCTGAGTCAGGGGTGGAAGGAGAGGTCATGATGGTTTTTCTGGGGCCTGAAAAGAATCTATTGTTCAACTCATGAAAAATTGTTTAAAAAAAAAAAGAATTATCCCAAACATTACAGAGGATTACCATGTTTACCCATAACTCTGCCTCCAGATACTTTACAAGGCAAACACCCACAGGGCACTCACAATCCCGGCACCCAGCCTGATGAAGCTGAGTGCTCTGAATGACGAAAGATGGCAAAAGTCCACGTGGTCTCCCCTACAGATATTTGGGGAATGATGCTGATCCAGTTCCAAAAGAGTCTTTAGAATCGAACAGCAAGCGTAAAAGGGTTTACCCTGAGGATTTATGTGGCTGAGGTCACGAGCAGACTGTGACGAGGTCTAAAGCATCTTATTTCAGACTACCACAGGCACACATCAGAACCAGTGGTGGATTTCTTGCTTTCAGTCCTTGGGAGGAAGACAAAAACAGTTTCTTTCAGCTATTCTTCTAAGCTCCACTTAAGCTGACATTTACTCCAGTTCCATAAACAATGGAAGGAACTCAAAAAAGTCCCTAAATCTTATTTGCAAGGCACTCAAATGCCTTGAGAGAGATGCCCTCAACATGTGACAACAAAGAACGAGCAAAACTGGAGAAAGTTCTCCAAAAGGAAAGAAAAGGAAGAAGAGAAAAACTGGAGATGCCGCTGGTGTTTGGCAGTCAATGAAAATGAACTTGAAGACTGATGTGTGTGAGAGAGAGATTCTTATACTGACGTCTCAAAATTGAGGAAAAGGACAGAGAATGAAAGCCAGGGAGCCCAATCATAAGTAAATACGTAATTTTAGGCAACACAGAATTATATGCAGAGTAAGCTGCACAAGTACTCGTGGTAGGTTAGACAGTGGAGCGGGTAGATGTTTCCCAGGTCTTCCCCTGGGCCACAGTTAAAAAAAAAAAAAAGAGCTGATGAGTTCCATTATTCTCCACAGCCTTTCTGAGTTAACTCAGTTGACAGGGCTCTCCAGGGGATGCCAGCTGAACTTGGACATGAGCTTCTGCTTTTAATGAATCCAGTATATAATGATATCATGTATTAGTCTGCTATAGAAATGTAGTATTTTCAAAGCAGGGGAGAGGCAGGTAGAGAATGTCCTCTACACATTTGAAGAATACAATAAAAGCCTCTAAAATTCCAGAATATGTTATGGCTGGAAGTATCACGGTTTAAAAAAAAAAAGAAAAACAGAAATCACGGTTTAAAAAAAAAAAAAGTCAGCTTAAATTTAATAGCCATTTAAATTCCTAGTTGATGGTAATTAGAGAGCAGGCAGTATTTCTTTAAACGCTGCTAGACAGGACTTAATCCAATTTAGGTAATCACTAACCTTTGCTTTTGTTCCCTCCTCCTCTCACTCCTAAATGAATCCAAGGATTGATCTACAAAGGCCATAAACTGGCAAAGCATAAGAAAAGAATATTTAAAGAGGGAGATTGGGTGACTGTTACCTCAAAGAGCCAAGTCCAATTAAACTGGAACAGGTCTCTCAGGCTCCCTAATTTATATGGGCTGTAGGGTGGCACTGAATAACAGGGGCATTCCAAGAAGTGAGGGCACTCACACCCCCACTTTTCCCCTCTGGGCACCGCATCCGGCCAGTCAATCACCAGGGCTTGCTCTGCAGTGTGACAGCCACCCTTCCCCGGGCCAATGCCTGTAATTCTCCGAATTCAAAGATCTACAGGGCTTGATCTTTCCTTCCCTGGAACCCCTGCTGAACCTACTGTCACAATCATCCAGACTGTCCCTTCAGCCTCCATGGCTCCAGCACCTCCTAGCTTCTCGTTTTAGACATCCCACATTGCTCTGGCATTGACTTCCCATCCAGAAACTTCCATATGAGCCACTAGGACCTTCTTGAGAACTTGGGACTTTGGGTTCTGCATGAAAGGCCTTCAAGAATAAATGATAAAATGTACAGGAAGGAGAGCTGAGGATTTAGCTCAATGGCACCGCATGTGCCTTGCAAGCACAAGGTCAAAAGTTCGAACCCCAGTACTGGGAAAACAACAACAACAACAACAAAAACCTTGCACTAAAATGTACAGGAAGGAAAAAGAGGCTTAAGTTAAGGGCTGTGCAACACTGGGAAATTAACAAACTTCTCTGAGCTTCTGTTTTCTTTGCTTAAAATAAAGAAAATAATAACTACATGCCCAGGTTTGGGGGAAGCTCAAATACCAGTATCACAATGGGACCTGACTCACAGAAGAGGCCCAATAAATCCTTCAGCACATTTGTCCCAACCATATGAGTTTCAGAGTAAGTCTTGGATCCCCAGGCGCTGCCAAAACATAAATTCACTCAAGTTCATTGCTGATGTCCCATCATTACTTTCTGTCATCTATGTTCCCAGCCTCCTTCTTGGCTCCCAGTATTTTCCCTTACAAAACAATGACTTCTGGTTACCAAGGTACCACTGTCTCTGTTCCCAAATTCCAAACCTGTTATGTTGCACAAAATATTTTGGTCCCAAGTTTCAGCAACTGAGATATTAATGCACACTGACTTGTTAACCAATGATCATATCTCTAAGCACTGCCTTTAACAAGAATTTACATTTTGCACTTAGACAAGCAACTCCAAGGAACAAAATTTTTAATGGCAGACATTGGAGGACAATTGTAGAGGGACTCAGATGCTGTTTCTCAAATCAACCCTGCATTGGTCTAACTCTGCGAAAAGAATTAAAAGGAAAAAGGCTGCAATTTAAGGAAGACATCTGCATATTTTATGTGGTATATGGACAGTACAAGAGAAATGTACACACACATCCCCACAATTCCTTAGGACAGAGAAATCTGAAAGGAAGATTAAGGTTTAATGAACTCAATCTTCTACAGATAAATAAATAGCTTATATGTTGAGCATACATTAAATGAACAAACTGAAGATTACAACGTTTAAGTCTGAACCCTCAGCATAAAGTTTTCAGATAGTATAACAGTTTTCTAAAGGCAAAATTAGGTGGTTTTTTTCAATAATTGTGCTATTTTAAAAAAGGATCAAAATTAAAAGCCACCAATGAAATCAACAATAAGATGATATAATCAACTATTGGGGAATCGAAGGGAAAGCCATCCCCAGCCCACAAGCCTGGGGTAACAATCTGAAACCCATTCTGAAAGCCATCCCTGTGTGTTCAGCCTTAGCCTTAGACAACTTCTCTATGCCTCAGTGAGCTTTCCTATATAATGGGTACATAATCCCTACCTCAGTGTATGGTAAGGGTCATATATTCTCAGTATCCTAGTGCAAAGTCTGAGATCGTAAGCCCTCAGGGGGTGTTTGCACCCTCCTTTTTTATATAAGGGGAACACTTACATCATATTCAAACAGAACATTACTGAAATCGCACCCACTGAAATAAATATACACCTATGGTTCTCTGGACCTGACAGAAAGGTCTTATTCTCCAGAAATAAGGCAGACTAAGGCAAGAGTTACTTAGACTGTTTTCTTCAGTGCCTGTCTTCCTTTACACATTAATGGTTCCAGCTGTTAGAAACATCAATGAAACACAAAAGACAATGGTTGAGGATGGAAAAACTGAAGATAACTTTGTGGATTGACCAAGCATTGCTTCTCTTATCTGCAAGTCGACGTTCTGCAGAAATCACTCTGACCGGCCCTTCTGCAGCCAGAGACTGACCTGCTGGGTTCCAAGAGGGGGGACCTTTCGAAGTTCCACGGGGAACCTGACGAGTCTAAATTCAAAATGTGGCTAAATTAGTTTCTGCAAGCTCCATTTCCCCTCCGGACCCGTGCGCTGCAATTTTCTAGAGCTCAGCACTCTGACACTTAGCAGTCGGTAGGGCAAAGAAATGTCACGACTGCAAACCCGTGGTGGTCAAGATCACCAAAGGGAGGTCAAAAGGGCAGCCTGCGAGGTCCACCTGCATCCTGCAGGGGGTGGGGGGATGGAAGCTACTGGAACCGTGGCTGTCACTGGTCCTAGCATGCATGGGCCATCTGATTTGCAAGTATGGCTTGGGCAACAGGTCCTCCAGAACTCCAGCCCAGCAGGGATGCCCAGAACGTTTGCCATGCGGGTCTCGGGAGCAGACGTCCAGCTGAGGCACTGCGCGTGAACCTTCCGACTTGTGCTGTAATTGAAACCTTGCACACCGAAGGACTGCAGTGGTGTCTATAAATACTCACCGCCTTACTGCTGACAAACTGAACGAGGGCTCCCGGCTCCGCCGGGGAAGAGGCATGTGATCGAGGGCAAGAGGGCGGGTGGAGCTGGGGGGAAACCCCTACCGCCAACCAGGGAGGCACTCAGAGCCTAGTCCCGATAGATCGCAAGTGCACAGCCTGTTCTGACCCAGGGTGGAAAGCCCTTTTTAAAATAATGGGCAGGAGTGTTGGGAAGGGCAGGTCGAGCCGCCCAACGCGGCTCCAGAGCGCCCCCTGCGCGCAGCAGCTCGCCGAGCGCGCACAGTAGGCGCGCAGAGAAAACCCGGCCCAAAAGCTGGGCGGGCACGAAAGACGTAAAGGAAAAGGACCTCCGCGGGCTCAGAGCGCCCAGCCGCAGCGGATCGGACCGACTCGGGCTTTCCCGCCACCCGCCCGGCCTGCCCAGCCTACGAAGAGCGCGTCCGGGGCTCGCGGGACAAAGTGGCTGCCTTCCCCGCCCTCCGCTCCCACGCCTCCCTCCAGAGCACAGGGGTCGATCGGGAAAAGCCTGTTTCGGAGCCGAGCTTGGGCAGCTCTGTAGATTGGCCCTTCGGGCCGAGGGAGAACGAGACAAACCAGCAAACTTTTCTTTTAAACCTCCAGGCTCCGCCGGGGTCCCACGTTGGGCAGCATCCATCCTCTGGTCCCACTCACGCCCACCCTAACTCGCTGACGCCCTGCCGGGCCCCCCAGATCCCCGCCCACACCATAGGGGTCGCGAGTTTGGACCCCCAAGCCCTCGAGAAGCATCCGGTCACCGGATCCTTAACCACGCGGGGGTCCCCAACCTGTTGCCCCCAAATAGGTCGCTTTCCCCAATCCCTCCAACTCCGGGTCCCCGCTCGATTGTGCCCGGCGATCTTCCCAATCCTGTGCCACTTCGGCGGGGGCGGGGGGGGGCGGGGAACCTCTGGCCCCTCCCGGGACTTCCCCACTCAGCCCTCGGGGTCCCCGGCTTGAGTCAACACGACCCGCGCACACCCGCCGCTCTCCTCCGCCCGGACTCCGCGCGCCCAGGAACACGTTTCCGGTGTTCTGGAGCAAGTTTTCTCTCTGGAGAGAAGCGAGCCGGGCTCTCCCTCCTCTCACCGTGCTGCTCTCCACCGGTCGCTCCCAGCCTCGGATCTTCTCTGGCGCGACTCTGCGAACGCTGAGCGCGCGGAGCTCCCAGCGCCCGGCTGGCGACGCGTTTCCCTCCCCTCTCAACTTATGGCTGCCTCCTCCCCCTTCTCCTCCCCCTCCTCCCCCTTCTCCTCCCCCTCCTCCTCCCACTTTTCCTGTCTCGAGTACATCGCTTTAGTCTCTCTCCAACCGCCCCCACCTCGCTTCACCCCATCCCACTCCTCCTGCTGCCTCTCGCCAGACTGGGGAGAGGGGGCCCCTTCGCTTACACTCAGTCAACAATCTCAGGAAATCCAAACTCTTGGACTTAAAGAGCCAGCCGGGAGGGTGAAGCAGGTCAGGGGAGCCCGGCGCTGCGCTTCTCTCACCCAAGACGAGCTCAGCCTCTCACCCCCACCCCACCTCGGAGAGTTCGGCGGGAAGCCAAGAGGCGATTCTGGGGTTCACTTAAAAGGAGCAGGAACAGCGGACTCAAGCCTAGAACTCCATCTTAAGAAAAAGTTCTCAGACCGACTCCAGAAGCTATTTTAAGTGCATTAATAAAAATACAATTCCCATGAAGTTTCTCCATTAGATTTGCAAAATACTTTCAAAGCTCCCCAATTTTCTTTGCAGCGGAAGGCTTAATACATTGGAGGCTCCCTCAGAATTTGAAAACACGGAAAACCAACCAATCCTAAAATTAAAAACAACGTAAAATTAGTTTCAAACCCTTTTCTTTAGCAGGTGTTAAGCATTTGATGCAGCTGTTAGGACTCATCGGCTTGCATAATTTCACCCTATGGTTTAGCAGGAAATACTTTTCAAATGCTGCCTGGGCTCATATCACACTTAGGCTTTGAAACCACAGTGACATTTACTGACGAAAAGATGTAGGTTTCTTTCTTTGGTCAAAACTGAACAAAATTAATTTTGCTTTAAATGCTGTGACCTTCAGAACCTATGGGTCAGGGTTGCTATACTGTGATGGTCGTGGGGGCCTCACTTGCCCTGCTAAAGGGCTCTCAAAAGAAAGTCTGGGATGATGAGGGGCCCTTAAATCTCATCACAGGAATCAAACACCTCAAGAGAATTTGCACAGCCCTGGGGCCCAGGGAAGAAAAGCTTGGGAGAGGCAGTGAATGGAGCTACTTATGGGGAAGCCAAATCCTGCAGCCTTGGATATTAACTGAGTTACTTTGCTATGACTCATTTTACTCATACAAATACGGGGTGATCGGAGCAAGGCCTGCCAGGGGGATGTGCTGCAGGTAGTGCTCCAAAGTAAGGCTCAGGACTGGGCTCGGCACCGTGGAGCTACATAGTTCTGCTTGGCTGCAGAAAGATTAATTTGAGAATATCCATTTCACATTTCTGATATTCCTTTAGATCTTTGCATGATGGTGATGTATTCCTCCCTCCCAGACCCCTCAATCTATTCTTTCTTCTTTCTATACCATCACTCACCTTGTAACATATTGTATGAAATTCTCTTTTCTAAATTTATTCTCTCTCACCACTTACTTCTTTCAGGCTACAACCACCAACTCTTCAAGCCACAGATTCTTACTGTCCACTGACACTGCTCAGGTTCCTAGACCAGTGTGGGGCACATAGTAAACACCAGTCAATGCCATGTGAGTGAATCTGTGAATACATTCATTTAGCAAATCTATGCTACACTAATTGCTTATGATGGGCATGGCATTGTACACTAAGAAAAAATCGATCAGCTGGCTTGTCCAGAGATAAGAGTCTCCCTAGGGAAGAAATGCCTTTCTGATAACAGGAAATGTTCACAGCACCTCAGGGTGTCAGCGTGGTGGGGCATCATAAAGCAGTATCCAAAGACTGGAAAGAACCCTTAAAGAGATTAGAGTCTTTTCTAACCCTAGAGTTGCTATTTTTATAGACACAGTTTTCTTAAAATGAGAAGTAGCCATTATTTTGGTGTAAAGCAGAGCTTCTCCAATGCCAATATATCATACTTGTCATCACCCAATTTTTACCCAGAATTCTAACTAAATGTGAATGGAACATTGCCTTTTCTTATTAAGAAAAAAAATCTTGCTAGAGGAAGCCAATATAAATCATTCTATTTGAACATTCACTTATAGAGAAGGAAATTCTAGGACTCTATTAAACATATTAAATACACAGCTTGCCTCTGAATTGGAGTTGGCCCTAATCAGGGTTCCTGTGGAAAGAGGATTCCTTAGGCAGCTCTTTTAGGACTAAGTACAGCTAATCCAAAGATTTGTCCTTATGATACACCCTGGCCCTTCACTAGGTAAATCAGATTCCATTCCAGGAATGCGATATACACACACACACACACACACACACACACACACACGCAGTAGGGTACATAAGTAGAACAAAAACTGAAATGTCATGGTTTGATCTGAACTGTAGATCCTAGAAGCTACAAACTGACTGCCTAACTATTGGATGTTATCATTTGAATCCCAGGTTGTTAATATTTTTTGAATGACTTGCCAACATTCAAAAATCAGAAAAGCTCATGCAAAAAAATGTGGGCTTTCAGTCTTCCTTGAAAACTCCAGAAGCTCTGGCAGGGCTTTTGCTGCTGGCCCACAGGACCGCAACTGGCTGACTCTTCGACAGGACATGTAGTTTCCAGAGTGCCACAGTCCGGGCCACGCCCTGCCTCTCTTCCCAGGCTGCTGCTCCATTTCCCTGCCACTCCTAGTGCAGCTGTGAAGAGGGACCAGAGCTATAAGCGAGCAGAAATTATGCAACAGTATGGCATGGGCTCAAACCATTTTTCCCTTAGCAAGAGAACCCATTTTTCCAACAAAATGTTGCTTGGAGCTGCATAATTTGAGCACTAATGAGGAAAAGGATGCCACTGAGTAGACAAGGAGGCAAGTAGACATCAAGATGGGAGAAGCAGAGGCCTCTGCTTTCCCAGAGGCCCATTCTCTTTCTCCTTTGTTCCTATGACAGTGGCCCCACTCATCCCATTACTCATTTCCAGCCCCAAGAGAGCCTAATCAGACTGAGTTCAGGAGGGCTTCGGTGACTCATCTCAAGTTGTACCCAAGCAAGAAAGAACAAGGCTTAATACCAGTTCTGTTTCTTCCTCCTGGTCTGATACACTGCTTCATCTCTGAATGATAACACAAATCACTTCAATTTACAGAGCCATAGAATTGAATGCCTTAAGAGTCTGATATCCAGTGGGGGTGAAACGTCAGCCAACTTTAAGTACAGAAACTTAGATGTCCAGTTTAGACCACCTTCCATGACACTGCTATGTCCTGATGTCTCCTACCTTGTCATTAAAGTGTTCCAATAAAGAATGACAACATATCCTTCCTTCAGTTCTCTTCTTTTTAAAGATGGAAGAAAGGAAGCCCTGAAAATCTAAGATACTTGGCAGTGCCTGGTACAGAGCTTTCGAGAGGCACAAGAAAGTTTCCTAGACTATGAGCTTTAGAACATAGCTTTTCAGGTCCTTGGAACTGCACTCATAAAATAAGTTAACATGGTTACTCACAATAAATACCAATCTAGATACAGAGCTTGCATAACCACTCATTATATATCCACAGCACTGTACCATCCATAAAACAGGACCATTTGAGAAATATGCTCAGCACGTGATCTAACACCAGAGCGTAAAATCAGTGACCTTTGGTCCAACAGAAGAGATAGCACTCAAGTGAGAAAGGTTTGCCCTCTTTCACCCTCCTCTCAACAGCCAGTAGAAAAAAATGAGCCCTCAAATTTTGTTTTAGGGGTGATTTCAATGACATAAGTAACAAAAAAAATAATAAAATATTTTATTGCTTGTCATTCTCTTCTTGAAATCAAGAAGGATTTCTGGTATGTTGGTTTTTTCTACCTTTCTTGTCTTGTGGTATTGAGAAGTATCTGCCCTCCATTCTAAAGGGGCTGGTTCTTAATTAAACTAAATGTATTTTGAGAACAGCTTGAATGAGCAACTCTTAAAAGTAAAAGGAAATTTGGTGCTCCTACATGAATTTCCCTGGGGCCATCATGACTTCAATTTTCCTTTGCACAACTCCAAGTCAGCTGGGTGGCCAACAAATATTGGGTGGCCAACAAATATTGGGTGGCCATTTATTTGTGTCAAGCAGTAGAGATACAGCAGTGGATAGGAAAAACAAGGTTCCCACCATCAAGGAGCAGAAGACCAACAATCAACAGGGAAACAATACAGAAAGAGATCCTTGCAAGTACGGATGAGTGCTATGAAGAGAATACAATAGGTCACCATAGTGGCAGGAAGGAAAAAGAGAAGTGCTTTTCTAATGTCATTAGGGATGGTAACTTTGAGTAAAAGGGGGTACCCATAGGAATAGAGGTGGACCTGAGTTAGGAGGAAGCTTGGCAAGTTGGTGAGGTGTGGGAGGAGGCCCTGTGATCAAACCAGAGCAAACAAATGTGGAGGGAACAAGATGACATTGAGAAATAGCTCAAGGTCAGATCCAGTAGGCAGCTCATAGTCAGGAGCTCAGTCACGGTAGAAGGCCATTTGAAGGTTTTGGATAATGCCATAGTTTGAACCTTGAGAGTCCCCCAAAGGTTCATAAGGTAAAGGCGTGGCCTCCAGTGTGGTATTACTGGGAGGTGGTGGAACCCTAAAGAGGTGGGTCCTACTGGGAGGTCTATGGGTCATTAGGGTTGTGCCCTCAAAGGAGACTGTGGGACCCTAGTTCCTTCTTTCTCTTTTTCACCTGGTTTTGAAAGGTTTTACTCTACCATGTGCTCTCACCATGATGTGCTGCTCTGTCACAGGCCCAAAAACAACAGGGCCAACTAATAGAGCCATGAGCCAAAATAAGCCTTTTCTCTTTCTAAGCTGATTGCCCCAGATATTTTTTATAGTGACAGAGAGCTGACTAACACAAGGAGCACACTAGTCCCCTCTTATCCATGTTTTCACTTTCCATAGTTGCACTTATCTGCAGTAAACCCTGGTCCAAAAACATTAAATAGAAAGTTCCAGAAATAAATAATTCATATATTTTAAATTGCACATAACATTCTGAGAACCATGAAATCTAAAGGTGTCTTGCTTTATCTCATCCAGGTTGTGAATGCGCCACCTTCCCATTAACCATTTAGTACCTGGATTTAAGGTTGACTGTCTCTGCTTGTGTTAAGTAACCCTTATTTTATGAATAATGGCCCAAAGCACAAGAGTAGCCATGATGACAGTTCAGATATTCCAATCAAAGGCCAGAAAGTGCTCTCTGTAAGTAAAAGGTGCAAGTCCTCAACCTTAATAAGGAAAGAAAAAAAATTTTATGATGAGGTTGCTAAGATCTATGGTAATTACACATGAATCTTCTGTGAAATTGTAAAAAAAGGAAAGAAATTTGTGCTCCTTGCTGTTGTGCCTCAAACCACAGAAGTTACAGCATGTGATGAACGCTTAGTTAAGAAAGACTAAGCATTAAATTTGTGGGTGGAAGACAAGAACAGAAAATGTGATCCAATGGAAATAAATATGTTGCCAGAAAGCAGTGAGCCAATAGGAAGACTTGAGCAAGGAATCTCCTGAATCCAATGACACCAAGCCATATATTGAAGGCAAGTAAGGAATGGTGCCATAGATTCAGGGATAGGTTTGGATTGAAAGATACAAAATTATAGGAGAGACTGTATCTGCCAATGAAGAAGCTGCTGCCACATTTCTGGCAGAACTGCAGAAGTTGATTAGGGACAAAGGACACCAACCACAACTAGTCTTCAATTGCAATAAAACCACAGGGTCCTGTACTATCAGTGGTTCCTGAGATCCACTGGGAATCTTAGACCATATCTTCTGCAGATATGGGGGACTATAGCAATGCAGCCTAACTTCTGCGTTAGAAGTATCCTACTGACTAATGTGTGGTCGACGAACTAGGAGAAAAGGGCAAAAGTGAAGGGTCAATGGTCCCTTTAAAAGGTGGCTCCAGTCGGCCAAGGACAAGATGGTGATGTTTAATCAGGTTTGGAGCAGTGATGATGCCTGATCCATTACAGACTTTCTGATGGATTGGGTATGTGAACAAAGGTTAGGGGTGAGGCTTCAGCTTTCTTTTGAAACAGCAGAATGGACAGTAGCAGCATAAGGTCAGCACACAATTAATCCCTCTTTGCACCTTAAAATGGGGCTGAATAGGAAACATTCCAAATAAATACTCAAAGTTATCCCAAAAGGAGTCTTTCGTCTTGCTCACTCATTGTAATGTCTTCCTGTGGAGGACTTTAGGAATATCTTCCCAGGCTATTTAGAGCCTCTTCTCCAGGAACTATCACATACCTTTGACTGTCTAAAATGGGGCAGCGGATTGTCCCTGGACTTGTCCCAAGTGACTGGCCCTGGGAATGGACACCTGGCACAAGATGGTTACAGTCAGACTGTCCTCTGAGAATTCAGAGTGAAGGAGCAACTTGGTCTATGAGACGACTGACCTCCTGCTCTATCCCTCCCCCAGCAGAAGCTGCCCTACCTACTCCTGGTCTATGATGATATCGGGTCCCACCATTATCAGGACCCCTTATCACCTTCACCCCTGCCTCTGCCAACCAACACAAGAAGCCAGGACTAAATGAGAGTCTCGTGATCCCCCTAGACTGTCATCGTCATGTACTTTTTCCTATCCCCTTTTCTGACCCACCTCCCAGCCCTCTCCTATTCTCAAAAATCCTTCTGCTGTGTTCTGTGAAACCCAGAATCCATGACCAAAAACATCTCCTGCTCTTCACTCCTTATCAGAACACTCCCTTAGCTCCCATGTCCTAATTCAGTGGTTCTTAAACACTTGGACTTTAAGACACTCTTAAAAATGTTTGGGCTTTTATTTGTGTGGCTCATATCTGTCCACACTTACTAGATATGAAATTAAAAATGAAAATTAATTTAAATTTAAAATAACAATAATAACATCGCCACATATTTTATGAAAAATAATTATGTTTTTCCAAAACAATAAGAGCACTTTCTATAGCATTTTATAGAAGGATAGCATTTTATAGATTTCCACAAATCTCTCTAATCTGTGGCTTAATGGAAGACAATTGTATCTATTTCTACCTTCAAGCTGATGTATTTCACACATCATGTAACCTCTGGAATGGCTGAGTATCTGTGATAAAATGAGAATGGAAAGGTCAAATAATATCTTATATTTCTATATTTCTATGAATATAATTTGGGGGTTGTGAGTCTCTGACAGGGATTTCTGAAGCACAGTTGGAGAATCACTGTTCTAACTGATCTGTTTCTCTTATGAGGGCTCTTTCTGCCCCCAGGTCCTCTAAAATGGTGTGATTTCTCTTCCAGACTCTTTGCAGCACTGTACTGAAAGGTAGAGTATCTGTTTATCTTGTTAGTCATTCCACAGCCAGACCACAATCCCTCCTGAAAAGTCCCCTCTCCTTGTTGTGGTCATTGCGGACTCCAGGGTTATCCCCATCTTTCCTTGAAGTTGTCATTCTTGGTTTATATACTGCTACTGTTGTATTTCTTGGTCACTACCTATAGAAAGTCTTTCCAATATCCTGGCAGTTCAGATCCTTTGCCTCCACACCAATAACATTGTCCACAGCCCACACTTACTCCCATGGTCAGCCTTTACCTTGTCATTTCCCATGAACACCTTCTTCACTCTCCCATGAACACTTTCTTCACTCTCTTACCACCACTGCCCATCTTTCTAGGTCTCCCTCTAGTACTCCCACAACCCATCCACCTTCATCTCCCCAGATGTTCTCGTAGGACACAGCTCATCCTCCTGTCCTTATTCCTCACCTTACTTGGATTACAAGGTCCCATTATTTTATTAACTCCTTCACATAAATACTGGACACTCTGGCCCTGTGTTCACCTCACTGTGTTTGCTTTGCTATGGCAAAACCTTGTTCAATCTGATTCTTCTTCTACTCTGTCCTCACACTCGAATAAACTAAAGAAATTCACACAACCACACTGCTGGTGTTACTTTAAATTCACATTCATACCCTTTAGGCCCTTAATGCCTTCCAGCACCCACCTGATTTCTCCAATACACCCATGTTCCTCTCTCCCACTGCCTTTCTTCAACTTTCCAAAAGTTCTCCCACATCCTTACTCTCACACGTGAACCTTCCTTCCCTTTGCATGAAAATATGGAAACTTCCATGGGCTACCACCATTTCTATGAACCCATGCGAATCTGGAGCCATATTTTGCCTTCCTCCTCCTAACTGGGAATGAGAGGCCAGGTCCAATCTTCCACTGGGCACCAGTTCCTGTCTCTCCTCTCTCCTTCCCGTGGGGAATGCAGGATGTTCTCTTGCCCTACCAATGTGCACAGAGCAAAACACCACAGAAGAGTTAGCCCTAGTCATTGATTTTCATTTTTCTTTTCTTATTCTTTGACCTTCTTCAATCAATTTTTTCACCCTCTCCATCCTGCTGAAACTGCCTGTTGCCTGTACTCATGATTTCCTTGACACACGGCAGCCAACAAATAGCTATTGATGGAGTAAGTGAATGAATCTTCAGATAGTAGAAATTCCACAGCAGCAGGTCATACACACAGATGTGCACACACGAGGAGACAGAGGTGAGAGAAAGGAAGGAGGACAGAGAGGAGCCTGGTCCCTGTTCCTATGAAGCCTGGCTTGGCCTTGTTTCTATGAGACTGCTGTTATTTGAGGTAGTGGATTCCAATGTCCAGGGAAGACTGTCCTTTGACACCCAGATGTCTTGACCATAACAGCCATCTCTTGCAGTATGAGCAAAGCTTAGAGTCAATCAATCCCTCCTGCCAATGTGGGGAAGAACCCTCAGCTTGAGACTGAGACCTGGTGGTAGCCCCTTTCATCCACTGGAGTTATCGAAATCTCATCTGCTAATCTGACCTGTTTCTAGGGGATTCCATGGAGCCTAAGTGAGGTTTCTGAGAGCTATGTGAAATATTTGGTATGGCGCTTGGCACATGGTGACATACTTTTTAGTGGCAAAAGAAAAATATTTAAGTATAACATTCAAAATAAGAGATCTTTGTATGTTTATTGCCCATAGTGTTTGTTCTGCCAGATAAATACTCTCAATTCCTTAACAGTAAAGCCAAGTACTGTACTCTGTTCTCAATTTGGCTAACATTTCTTTATATATTCACATGTATTATAATACTGCATACAGTTGAATATAAAGAAGACTCCAGTAAGTGGCCCAAGAACATGAAAATAAAATGATAGTTTTAAAAGTAAAGCATGGCATACATACCTTCCCTACTGCAAAAACAGATCAAATAAAAATAAGCAGCAAAATCATTTAAATCTAACGTGACAATGAGGAAAATAATCTGCATTGGATGTATAAAAAAGCAAATGGTATAAACAAGATGTGTTCATGTTTACTTATTCTTGTTTGTGGAGGAGAGGGAGAGAAAGGAAGGAAGAGGTAGAAAGAGAACAAGATGGAGTTTTGAACCAGGTCAGTTCATCTAGGCCAGTGGTGGCGAACCTACAGCACACTTGCTGCAGCAGGCTGTTTGTATCCCTGGGCGCTCTAAAAGGTTCACCATCACTGATCGCAGCTACAGTTGAGAGACACGGAGGTTAAGAAATCAAAAACATTTCACAAGGCGACCTGGTCCTCTTTCTTCAGACTCAGAGCCAACTTCACAAAGCGTCCTGGGTACATAATATACCCACCATGTGGCCCCCATATAAAGTGAGGTTCTAAGCCTTCACTCATGCTGATTAAATTCTCCAGAGACTGACGTATAACCTAAGATACTGATGAATATATACTCAGCTTGGGTGTCTAGGACTCTGCCTACAATCACATAGACAAATTTTCTCTCTAGATGAAAGAGTCACCATTAGTGGGCAATGTACTCATTTTCCATTTCAATCTAAACCTTCCTTTGCAAAGTGGAATTCACATTATATTCCCAGTTTTGCTGTGCCTCTTCACTTTTTCCATCCTCTCTCTTTTTCTCTCTCAGACATGCACACACAAATGTGAAATCTATGTAAAACAATTCTAACTGATATGAACGCAAATCTCAGGCATACAATGCAGTGACACTTCATAAGCAGAGTCTCACTTCTTAGACAAGACCATGAAATGAAAAAGATTCTTATCGCCATTTGGGGGTAAAGATGTTGAGATTAAAAAAATAGTGTAGGCCTTTCCCAAGGTCACATGACTTGTTAGAGGTAGAAATAACCACAAATCGAATGACTGTCTTTCCCATTGTTTGTTCTTTTCCCACTTAAGTCATCCTGACCTCCCGATGCAGGTGGAGGAAGTTAGAGAGCTGTCTGGGGAAAATGAGCACTCTCACCCAATCCACCCACTCTAGACAAGGCATAGGAAATGAGGAAAGTCCTGCAGAAGCAGAAAGTAGACAGAGCAAAGATGTCCTGTCCCCGAGGAGCAAGTGTACCTGGTGGTGTCAGTGAGTTCAATGCAGCCACAGTGAACGAAGCTGACCAAGGGCACAGCTACCCTTCACAAAGAACTCTGTTCATTCTCTAGCACTGACAGGGGCAGCTCTGGTCTGACGGGATCACGGATGGGTGCATTGCTCAACATCTGCTCCATTTCTCCTCCTAGCTATCATCCTCCTGTTACCAGAGTTTTGATGTTTCCTATGGCTTTCACAGATGAGTCTAGTGGGCTCTCCTGGATGAGTGTTTCTGAGAAGGGTAACATTGCAAGATGTTGCTGGTGAAATCCTGCAAAGAAAATTACAACGTGCATTCGTATATTAAGATGTTGGTCACTAAGTTGTCCAGGCTGGGCTCGAACTTGTGATCCTAGCAATTTAGCAAGACTCAGTCTCAAAATTTTAAAAAATGAAATGAAAAAGGGCTGAGGATGCAGTTCAGTGAAAAATGCCCTAGGTTCAATACCCAGTGCCACAAAACTGCAACAACAACAACAAACAACCATACAGACAAAAATGACAAAAAATTTGAGGTGGTCCGCAGAAAAAGAAACTTTGAATAATTTAATTTTTTATGGAATGTTATTAACAGCTTGAAGAAACAGCACTCTGCAGAACACAGCTGGAGAAAAGCCATCCTAGAGAACAGAATTCCATGTCAGTCAAACTTGAAAAAGGCCCAGCTCTGTATGACATCAAGGGGAGATCTTTTTTTTTTTTTTGGTACCGGGGATCAAACTCGGGTCCTTGCGCGAAACCACTGAGCTAAATCCCCGGCCCTAAAGGGGAGATCTTAATTGAGTCTGCGGCAGGCTCCGCTCTCTGCTTCTTAATTTCTTGGATGACCAGTCTGCGGGTAGTATCCCAAATATAGTGTGTGGGGGGGAAATACCCGATTCACTTTCCACGGCAGAAACTGTATGAGTAACCTTGGACAATCATCCTCCATGTCCTGCGCCAGTGTTCCTCCTTCCCAGGAAGACAGGATGAGACTTAATATAGATGCAGTCAAGGGGCCTTTGAGAGTTAATGAGCACGAGCACCCGTCGCTTAGTGCAAAGCCAGGACCAGGCCCCGGCCTAAATCCTAGCAGGCAGTAACTGGATTAATCCGCACACATGCCTGTGGTGTACACAGCCTTCCCCTGGGGATACCCCGTGCCTCCCCAGCAAGTAGTTGCTCAGCGAATGTTCATTAAAGGAAGGAAAGGAGAAAGAGAGGAATGAAACAACTAGGGTTTCATGATAACTCGACCAACCTCACACCTCTCAGACAGCCCTGCAGGGCTCTTCCGCACCCGGACGAGATGCCAAGCTTGGTGTTCAGGAGCGCAGAGCCCCCCTGGGTGCTGGCTGGTGGCTCTGGTCAGCTCAGAGCCTGCTCAGAGCCAGCTTGCAGTTCACACAGTCCAAACTGCTGTGTTTATAGGACGTTCATTAAAGTGCCAGATGATGACAATCGCTAAAATGTACTGAGCACTTGCTAAATACCGGTATCATACGGAGAACTTTACAGCGCTCACTCCTCAAAACTCGCTGACAAACCAGGTACAGTAAGAACCTGTTCTACACACGAGGCCCCCAGGAGTGGAGAGTTTAGCTGACTTAGCCGCTAAGTGCCAGAATCAAGATTTGAGCTGAGGCAATTTGACCCCGAAACCTTTGGTTTTTCTTTACCTCTTTACCAGCTATGTTCTTTCTGTCCAAGGCAGCCATTCTGAGAGAAGGAAAGGACAGAACCACATTCCACCCACAGCTGGAAAATTAAACCTATCGATTTAATTAATTTAACACAGAATATTTATTATGCCTAGTTCCCAGTCACAAATAGTAGCTCATTTAATTCTCCCAACATCACGAATTCTCCTAACATCAGCCCACTACTACTACTGTTACTATTCCCATTTCATAGGTGAGGAAACTGAGGCACAAAGAGTTAAATAACTTGCCCAAAGTGACACAGCAAGTGTCAGAGCTGAGACTCCAAGCCAAGCATTCTGTCTCCCTAGCCATTCTCCCTCCCTGCCTCCCTAGCCACTGATAAGAACAGACAGGTGCTTCTCTTAAAGTGAAATGCTGGCTGAACACAAGGTCTATAAGAGGAAAGCACAGCCTCCCTTAGGCTGGGGGTTCCTGTGGCCAAGGGTTGAATGACTTAATCACTGCTCCATTTAGGTTGCCTGGCTGAATGGGTTCAGTTGCTTTCCACTGCAATTTAATAGCCCATTGTTTCTTGGCATTCTTGCAGGAGGGGTGGGCTGTTTTCCTTGAGCCCAGTTGTTTCTGGAAGGTCAGTCTTCAGCCAGTGCCAGGCAGGTGGAGAAAGGTCAGCAGTTGGGGAGCTGAACCCCTGTGCCAGCACGCTGATCTGGAAGCTGGGCTGTTGTCCCCCTTCATAGGAAACCTGCCTGGGGTCAATGCCCTGCTCTTCCGCACCTCTGACAGTGGGAGCAGGAGGAAGCACAGGAGAAAAGGCCTGAGTTGGCTCATTTGGTAGCAGAAGGAGACAGAGATGCCAAAATCATATCATCTGCAGAAAGGTCGCTGAGCTGGTATCCACGAGCCCTGCACAGCACAGCAAGTCTGTCCAGCTACTTGTTGCGGCTCCTGGCATGTGCCAGATGCTCCATGAACATAAGTCACATAAACTATGGCAAGAATATAAGTTGAAAGAATGGGGCACATCAAAGAACTGGGTTTTTCCTTTTCTTTTGGTTCATAAACCTTTGCTTCCCTATCTTAGTTTCTGCATGATGAAAAGATGTGCATGCAGTGACCTCACTGCAGCTTCATTCCGACCACTTCTTCCCTCTCCCTCTTCCCCTATGACTTGTCACCCAGAGCTGCTTACAGTTTGGGACAGGCAGGATGGCATCCATGTGGACACTTCTGGGCGGTGCCTATCACCAGTGGGAGCCCCCCGGGGATGGTACACGCTTTCCCTGAGCCTGGGGCAACTTGTTCTCTTCTTCCCCCTTAAAATCCCCCACTTCTCCCTGCAGGAGCCAGACAAAGAACCACCATGTCCTGAAGTCCCAGGCAGGCTGGGGGCATTTGACACCTGGTCCCCTCCCAGCACCTGCCTGTCCCAGCTGCAAGCAAGGATCATCTCACCTGCCTGTCTCCACTCACGGATTGTGAAATCGATGGCACCTTGCCTGGGATACGGCAAAAGACTCCCAAAGCCTTTCAGAGTGCAAAGGAGGACACGTGGGAATGAACAAGAAAAGGAGTAGAGTGAGACAGGAGGGAGGATGTAAGTGACTCCCCTTTAAAATTCCAGGTATTGTTTGAGAAGCGCTAGGAAAACATCCTCTCTTAAAAATGTCCATTCTGCTTGCCCAGCATTTAACTGTCCTGCCTTAGGGGAGAATTGTTCCTTGGAGTAGAGTCCTTGTCTCCAGTTCCTCCTAGTTTCCTGTCCAAGGGTGACGTGGTAAACTATTAAGGGCCACATGGATTTCTTCAAAGACCAGTGAGGGAAAGACTGTCAGCTCTTCGGTGCTAAAAGTGGAGGAAAGGAGCCCAAAAAGAGAAGGGAGGGATCCATTTCTGTGAGTCGGAGTCATGAGATGAGAACATGCAACTCCCACTCCCACCCTGCCCTGCCCTCCTCGCCAACCACATCACTTGTCGTAAGCTCTCCTTCAGGACTGAGCTGTGGCCGGCTCCTCCTGAGCAGCAGTGGCCTTTCCAGCCCTGCCCTGTGCCTTCCTTTTCTGCACCTGCTCAGTAGGATTTCAGACCCATGGCCCTGGACTTGGAAAGGGAAAAGCTCTCTACCAGCACTGCAGATGTGACAGGGAACTTCGGACCCTTTATCCGACTCTCTGGCCTGGGAGAGATCCTCCATCGGTCCTCCCACCCTACCCCAGGTGGACAGCTGGCCTCCTCAGGCACCCCCGGAGGCAGAAGGGGCCAGCAGCCCTGCAGAGTCCTCCAACAGCGGAGAAGGAGTGAACAGGAGCATTGTAAGTTAGGTCCTACCAAGGGGGATCCTGGGTAAGGTCAGGAGAAATAACAAAAGTTGTCCCTTTGCCTCTTTTTATTTTTAGTGGAAGTCAATTTATCTTCATAAATGAACACGTATAAGCAAACACACTAATTTTAAACAAGTCTCCATTTTACCTTTCTGTTTTATTTTACTGTGAAATATATTTGATATATATGTGAAATATATATATATATATATATGTCTCAAGGAATAATAGTGCTAACACCTTTGTAACCGAACTCAGATTAAGAAGAGAATCATTTTTCAATATTCGAGTCTAAAACTGTTTTTGGTTTTATTTATTTATTTATTTATTTATTTATTTATTTATTTGGAGACAAGATCTCACTATGTAGTTCAGGCTGGCCTTGAACTCACAGCAATTCTGCCTCAGCCTCAAGAGTGAGGGGATTACAGGCATGTGCCACCATGCTCAATTGTCTTGTATAAACCATCCACAATTCTATTCACCTCATTCCCCAGGCAATCATTAGCTTGATTTCTGAGATAGCCATTTCCTTGCTTTTCTTTATAGTCTATGTATATATCCTTAATGTATATATTATGTATGGTATACATGATTATATATGTACTATATACTGTGTACTACAGTATTACATATACACTGTATATACACTGCAGTTTTACTTCTTTGTATATTTTATGTAGATTGAATGGTACTATGTATATTTTTTGCAGTTTACTTTTTGTTAGCTTTGTGAGATTTATCCTTTATTGAAACAGCAACATTCTAGTTGTGATATGTTCATTTTTACTGTTGAATAGTTTTCCATTGCACGGATAAACCACAATTTTAAAACAAATCTGTCCTATTGTTAGTGAACTTAGGGTAGATTTCAGCTTTTGTTTAAGGCCGTCATGAAGAAGAAGGGGGGAATGGTTGATCCCAGGACCTTTGCACTGAGCTACATCCCAGCCTTTTAAAAAAATTACATATACATATATTCCCTAGCCAGGGTAAATTTTATTTTCACTTTTTTATTATATTTCAGTGAAGTTGAGGTGAAAAGAATGACAATTGCTTTGTTACAGGTGCTTCACTTTTTTGTTTTTAATTCTATTGGTACAATTTAGATTTACTTAATGATCACATTCATCATAGGGAATTTGTACCTTTACATGATGTATCTTGATTCCTTTTCTCCCCATTCCCCTCCCCTCCCTTCAGCCCCTCTTCCCCTTCCTTATTTACAAAAGCCCTGTTTCCATTTTTTCCTTATTTTCTCATTTTTTTCCTTCCTTCCTTTCCACCTCCCCCTTTCCTAGTTCCCCCTTCATTTTGAACAATTTTTTCTTATTTCACATTGTCTATTATACATTTTGGTCCCTATTTACATTTTCAGCTTCTTACACCAGAGAGACAATGCAATATTTACACGTGTGTCTGATTTATTTCAGTTAAGAATATAGCTTCAATACTGGTGTGGGAAAAGATTTTATGAACAAAACTTCAGTTGCCCGAGAACTAGCGCAAACAATCAACAAGTGGGATCTCTTCTTACTAAAAAGCTTCTGCACAGCAAGAGAAACCACCAACAGTGTGAAGAGACAACCCACAATGTGGGAAAAAATCTTTACCTGCTGCTCCTCAAACAAAAGTCTACTATCTCGAATCTATAAAGAATTTAAAAAGATCAAATTTAAAGACCCAATCCAAAAATGGGCATCTGAAATGAACAGACATTTCTCAGACAAAGAAGTAGAAATAGCAAATAAATACATGAAAAAATGTTCAACATCACTGGTCATTTGAGAGATGCAAATGAAAACAAGGTTGAGATTCCACCTCACCCCAGAAAGAATGGCTGCTATCATGAAATCAACCAGTAACCAATGCTGGCGGGGCTGTGGGGAAAGAGGAACCCTGCTCCACTGCTGGTGGGAGTGTAGACTGGTGCAAGCACTGTGGAAATCAGTATGGAGATACCTCAGAGAACTAGGACTGGAAGTCCCATTTGACCCTGCTATTCCCCTGCTGGGTATCTTCCCCAAAGAATTAAAAGAATCATACCACAGTGATATATGCACACCCATGTTTATAGCAGCGCAGTTTGTAATAGCTAAAACTTGGAAGCAGCCCAAATGCCCATCAACTGGAGACTGGATAAAGAAAATGTGGGGTTTATTTTAATAAAATGGAGTACTACTCAGCCATAAAAAATGAGAAATTAGAGACATTTATAGCTAAGTGGATGCACATTGAGGCGATACTCTTAAGTGAAATAAATGGCACACATGAATAAATACCAAATAGTTTCTCTAGTGTGAGAAACTGAAAGTGTAAATAAGGACTAAAAGGTATAATAGATAATGTGAAATAGGAAGAAAAGGGGCAAAGGGGAAGGGGACGTGGGAGGGGTAGGCGAAAGGATAGAAGGGAACAGAATTAATATGAGAAAATGAAAAAAAGGAAACAAAGTCTTTGTAAATAGGGAGGGATGGAGGGGTTGAAGGGAGGGCAAGGGAAGGGGGAAAAATAAGAACCAAGATAGATTATGTAAAGGTGCAAATTTCCAATGATGAATGTCATTATATTGTATACCTAAAATGCACCAATAAAATAAAAATAAAAAAAAAGAATATAGCTTCAACGTGCATCCATTTAGCTATAAATGTCTCAAGTTTGTCCTTCTTTATGGCTGAGTAGTACTCCATTGTATAGAAAAACCACATCTTCTTTATCCAGTTTCCAGTTGATGGGCAATTGGGCTGTTTCCAAGATTTAGCTATTACAAACTATGTCACTATAAACATGGGTGAGCATATATTGCTGTGGTATGATGGTTTTAATTCTTTTGGGAAGATTCCCAGAAGAGGAATAGCTGGGTCAAATAGGACTTATAATCCTAGGTTTTTGAGGAATCTCCACACTAATTTCCCTAGTGGTTGCACCAGTCTACACTCCCACCAGCAGTGGAGCAGGGTTCCTTTTCCCCCACAGCCCCACCAGCATTTGTTGTTGGATGATTTCACAATAGCAGCCATTCTTGCTGGGGTGAGGTGGAATCTCAGCGTCGTTCTTATTTGCATCTCTCAAATGACCAGTGATGTGGAACATTTTTTTACATATTTATTTGCCATTTGTACTTCTTCATCTGAGAAGTGTCTATTCATTTCAGATGCCTACTTTTGGACTGGGTCTTTAAATTTGGGGGGGGTCTGATTTTTTCAGTTCTTTTATGTTCTAGATATTAGTCCTTATCTGAGGACCAGCTAGAATTTTTTTCCTACTGTGTGGGTTGTCTCTTCACTCTATGGGTAATTTCTTTTGCAGTGAAAAAGCTTGTTAATAGGCTGAGATCCCAGTTGTTGATTCTTTGTATTATTTCCCATGCAGTCTGGGTTTTACTCATGAAGTCTTTGCCCACCCCTATGTCCTCAAGAGTTCTTCCTATTCTCTCTTCTAGCAGATTTAGTGTTTCTGCTTTTATATTTAGATCTTTGATCCATTTTGATTTTAGTTCTGTGCATGGTGAGAGACATGGGTCTAGTTTTAGTCTTTGGCATGTGGAAAGCTGGTTTTTCCAGCACCACTTCTTAAAGAGGCTGTCCTTCTTCCAGTGGACGTATTTGGCACCTTTGTCGAAGATGAGGTGGCTGAGTGTGGCTGGAGTGGTTTCTGCATCTTCTAATCCATTCCACTGATCCTTAGGTCTGTTTCTTTGCCAGTACCATGCTGTTTTTATGATGGTAGCTCTGTAGTATAATTTCAAGTCAGGGATTGTGATGTCCCCTGCCTTGCCTTTGTCACCCAGAATTGCCTTTGCTATTCTAGGTCTCTTCTGGCTCCAAATGAATTTTAATTTGTTTTTTATTTTGAGCCAGGGTCTCACTAAATCACCCAGGCTAGGCTCCATCTTGCAATCTTCCTGCCTCAGCCTCCCAGAGTACTAAGCTTACAGCCTTTTATTTACCTTTTGATGCATATGAAATACACTGTATATTTTGATCATATTCATACAACAATTTCTTTTAGTAGAAATAATAAGTACTGTATCTGGAAAGCAGCAACTCTCAAATTTTTCAAGCTTAGAGTCCTTTACAGTTTTAAAAATTATTATGAGGCCTGAAAACTTTTGTTTTTCTGAGTTGTAGCAATTCATATTTAACACATTAGGAACTTAAAACAGAAAATAACTATTTTTATTTTATTTATTTTTGGTGGTAAGAATTGAACTCAAGGCCTCTGGCATTCTAAGCATGCATTTTACCAGTGAGCTACATACCCGGCCAATGGAGAAAGTAATTTTAATGGTAATCCATTCATTTCTTTAAAAGTAATTTTAATGCCTATTATATGTTAGCCTAAGTAATAATTTATGAGCCATAATTATGTATTCTAAAACCAAAACATATGTAGTGAGAAGAATGGCACTGTTTTTGTTTTTTGTTTTTGTTTGTTTTTCATTTCTGCAAGTCTTGTCAGTGTCTGGCTTAAGAGAGCTGGATTCTCATAGCCGCTTCTCCATTAAATCTGTTCCAAAACTCACGTCAGGGAGCCTTGGGGAAAGCCCACTGTTTACTGGTGTAAGGATGACAGCGGAAAAGATAAGTAACCCTAATATTACTAGTAGTATTGAGATAGTTTTGAGCTCATGGAGCCCTAAAAGGGTCGCGAGCAACTCAGACCACCTTCCTTGGTGAAGACCATTGAAAGTGAAAATGGGGAGGCCTTTGTTCAAATGCTACTGGAAATTTCAAGGTGCCCAGAGCAGAGTATTAAACTGAGCCCAGAGCCCTTCTGAACGCAAGGAGCTCCCTGCACACTCCTACAGGCAACCAAGGGGTCCCTGACCACATGTGCACTGCTGCTGCAGGGTGCTATCTGTGTCCTGAATCAGAGTGGCTTAGGGCAATTGCTACTCACAAGGTGCCACTGAGATCCGAGAGCAGACTCTATCTCTGTGTGTGCATTTACGCGAACATTCACACAGGAAGGTGCAAGCCTGGCTTGTACAGGTTTTCCTGCTGCGTGTCTACTGTTCATCCTTCTACCTTTATTCCGCCTGTTATTCCACACTGGGCACACTTACACACACGCATATACCCACAGACCCTTACCGAGCTGCCGAGCTGCACTGCGTGTTCCAAATGGCTGCACGCCAGATAATCAGATATGTGTCATGGTTTCCTGCTTTGTGTTTTTATTGTGGGCACGGGGTTTTGATCATCAAAACTGATATCTGTACTCCCCATTTTCCTGTTTGGTACCTTACCTATAGTCAGCACTCTAAGGATTTGCTGAGTTGAATTTTTTTTGTTGTTTTTTGGTACCTGGGATCAAACTTAGGACCTTGAGCTTTCAAGGCAGGTGGCAGCACCACTGAGTTAAATCCCCAGCCCTGCCGAGTTGAATTTTACAGCTCTCACAGCTGAGGGAATTTTTACTTAAATGCTATTAGCAATTGACAGCTGCCAACATAAAAATGACCTTTGATCCTTCTGCCTAAGAACTAAGCACTTAGAAATAGGCACTTAGCGTGATTGGAAATCCTACTAAAAATTGGTGGACTGGTATGTTCAAAGGATGACAATTATATCACTCCACAGCAACAGGCTAGGAATATTTCAGATGTCCCTGAGACTTGGACATCCATGTGGTTAATAAAAGACATTAATGTTGTCTTTTTTAGTATTGGGGAAAAACGCTCTTTGAGTCCAAATGATAAAAGAATGCATTTCAATGAACAAATGTATATGTTTATAAATGTAACAAAGACTGTTACAGTATGGATCAAATTGCCTGTCTCTCCTGCAGAGGGAGGTCTCTGTGGCTTCTCTTTGACTAAGACAAAAATCTCACCACAAGGTTTAACAAATACTTTTAAAATGGCAAAGCAGTTTCCTGTTCACATTAGATGTTAATACTCCTTCAGGTCCACAGGATGCTGATATTTTGTTTAAATCAGCCACTTTACAGATGAAGAAATATGCTCAGAGATATGAAGTGATTTACTAGCCCAAGATCACAGGTATTGAATATCAGCACTGGGATTAAGCTTAATAAGTAGGTGATGGGCCATGTGTATCAGGAGAATGGGGGCCTGCAGGATGGTGGGGGTCCAGATTATGGAAAATCTAACCACTGGTTCCTGAAAAGTTAACTACTGACTTATCAGGTATCATTAACAAGGAAAGCCCAAAATATCTGCAAAGCTGGCCGGATGGCAAACCCCTCCACCAGTACACTGAGCACTGTCCCACCCCAGATGTTTGAAATGTCTTTCATCCCTTTCCAACACCTTCTTTCTCTTCCCTTCCACCAGCCCCTTTGCCTTATTTCCAATGTTTCCTCATCACCTTGGAGAGAAGAGAAAAACACTTTCACGTGGCTTGCTGCTCCTTGCGTTACAAATCTGTTTCTTTCTTACCTACTACTGCCAATGCCCTGGAAATGATATATACACATTGGAGTCTCCCTTTTCTCACCTCTGGGGACTCCCTGAGGCCCTTGCAGTCTGGCTGCCAGCCCAGCACTTCACAGAAGCCACCCATTCAAAGGTCAATGATGTGCTTGTTGCTACATCATACAGCTTTCTCTTGGCTGTAATTCTACTTGACATCAATGGTCACGCATCCCTAATACTGAGAGTCAATGGGATAATTCAAAAGCTCTTTTACTTAAATATTTTTAAGTAAGGCCAAGTGTTCAGTAGTTAAAAGCATAGTTTCTGGACCCAGATACCCTGGTTCAAATCTCACTTCCACCTTGACTAGCTGAATCCCATAAGCAAGTTGGACAAGAGATTCTCTACCTGTAAAATGGGAGCATTATGCTACCTGGCTCATAAAAAGTCCATGCAATGTGCTTATAACTGCTTTGTGCATAAGCTCTACATTTTTCACGTACCATATGGTTCTTTGCTCTGCATAACAAAAACCAGAATGGAAGACATTTCTGAAGTGCTCACTGTGTGGCAGCGCATATCAAAATATCTGATGTGTTATCATACCCACTATCCATACCTCAACTCAAAGGTATGTGCAATATTCTGCATCTTCTGACTCTCAGTGTTCA
Source organism: Heterocephalus glaber (assembly GCF_053883595.1). Lineage (NCBI taxonomy): Eukaryota > Metazoa > Chordata > Mammalia > Rodentia > Bathyergidae > Heterocephalus > Heterocephalus glaber. Next base: position 25,050,523 of record NW_028258151.1, on the reverse strand, counting down.
AAAATGACCTCTTCTCTCATTATGAGAGGACATTTCTGTTAAGCAGCACACTCCTCTCACTGTTGTACAGGAAATAGCAGATTAGTAATATTTATGATACTTCAAATGTAACCACAGACCCAGCCAGCATGCAATGAATCCAAGGGACGTGCAGATGCTAAAACTAAAGCAAGTTCCTCACAACTTGCCCTAGGCCTTCGTGACATTGATGTGCTTGTGCTGACAGCACAACTTTGCTCCTATCTATAAAACAGTAGAGAATGAAAGATGACCAGAGAAGCCTCTATAGGTTTGCTTTGTGTTAACCAGGTCCCAGGCCCTGTACTAAGAGCTTCACGTGCATTGTCTTCTGAGTCTCCAAGACAATGAGGAAGTGACTATTATGACCTCCATTCCACAGAGAAGAAAACTGAGTAAGGAGTTGCACTTTGCAATATGATTCTCTCCTGGGCTTCTATCCACTTCTACCATTGACCCTTTGTCTTCCTAAAGAAGATTTGAAAAATATTAATCATTTCATTTTCAACAAATTATATTAGATATTTACAATAAAATCTTTATGATTTGGGGATTTCTTTGACCCATGCGATGCTGGAGTTCATTGCAAGCTCACTGATATAAGACATTGATTTTCAACCAGAGGTAATTTTGTCCCCCTGCACCCACTCCATCAGGACACTTGGCAATGGAAACTTTGCTCTCCTAGATGCAGGGAAGGGTGGTGGGAAATTGCAAGAGAACATGGAAGGTAGCATTGGAGTGTGAGCAAAGAAGAGATCTCTAAAACAATCAGGATTGGGCAGAATGGGGAGAGAAATTATCGATGGCATCTAAACATTATACAGTGCAAGTGATGGGGACCCACAATAAGGAACCATCTGGCCTCAAATGTCCATGGTGTTGAGCCTGAGTAAGCTAGCATAAGGGGTTTTCCTTCCTAAAATTGGTGTCCTGGTGGCTGAAGTGGACCGAGATGAATAGCTGTATTGGTCATCTGAGTGCCAAGCACTATGTGCCAGGGTTAGTGTCACCCTCTCAGCTGTAGGGAAGGATAAGGGACCCATCATGGGGATCCAGAGAGCTAACTTCACCCTGAAGCCAGGTGCCAGTTACCCCTGGAGGCAGGTGCATTAACCTCCCTGGCTCAACATTTTATCTGTAAAAGATGGAGGGGAAAGGGGGAGGTGAGCCTTTCCAGCTCTAAAACTCTCTAGTTAGAATGAATTCTGAAACTTGAATTTTTTCACAAACCTGTCCTTCTGCATCATACCTTCTCCAAGTTAAGATTTGTCTTTACCTTTAAGAACCTCTTGGAATTTAGGTTGCTTTTACTTCCGCCCTGCCTTCCTCCACCCAGAGCCTTATATTACCACCTGGATTATAGAAGGAAATTCCTCCTTTTCCTCCATAGCTAATCCTTGAGAGATTCAGGAGTTTGACCTGGATTCCCAAGATGCATACTAGGAGAACTAAGATCTGTATTCTCTCCTCCTTGTTTCTCTCTACTGTCCCTAGAGAGTTGCTTGCACTGCAGTGTCCTTCTCTATGAAGGCTTCTCTGAAGCCAGCAGCATCACTTCTTTGTTGACATTCCAATGCTGCCTTCCATTTTCCTCTTGCAATTTCCCACAATCCTCCTCTGCAGCTAGGAGAGCAACAGTGATCCTGGGTTACATGTTCACCCTGGACAATTAGCTAGCAGAGCTTATAAATCCTGGGCCCACCTCTGCCAACAGGATGCAGGTGTCAAGGAGAAAAAAATCCACATACCTGTGTGCATACAACATGTTCAAACATTACGTGAGCCAAGAGGACTTTGACGAATTTTAACAGCAGAAGTTTCTATATTACCTCTCAGTATTAAATATTTTCCAAATTCTCATATGTGGGAATAGCAACCCCTGCCATGAGGTAAAACCAGTCTTGGTACTTAATAATAAAGGTTTTCTAAAATGTAGGTTTGATAACATATTTTCTCTTCAATTCAGAATCCTTCATGTTGTATCAGTGTTTCATCACTATAGTGAAATACCTAACGTAGTCAACTTATATGAGGAAAGGTTCGTTAGACAAACCTTTCTCATTTGACCTGGTTGACAACTGAACCAGTAGGAAACTTCATAATAATTCAGTGACCTGTTTATGCTTATGATTTGTGGATTTTACTGTATGTTTGCAATTGCTCAACTAAAAATTTAGTTATAGAAAAAGGAAATGTAACAGCTTTAGAGGTTCCATTCCAAGGACAGGTGGACCTGTTGCTTTGGGCTCTGGTGGTGGTGTTGGGTGTTGGGTGGCAATAGGGAGAGTTATGGTGGAGGAAATCATTCACCTCACAGTGAAGTGGGGAGCTTGGTTCCCATAATCTCTGTTAGAGGCACACTCCCAATGACCTAACGACATCCCTCTAAAACTCATCTCAAAGGTCCGCACCACCTCCCAGTGGCACCACCCCTGGGGGATCAACCCTTTAGCATACAGACTTCTGGGAGACACCAATATCCGAACTAATACAAGCAGTTCTCCAGGTCCTTAGAAAGCGAGTTAAGCTCTTCCACATGGTGTCTGGCCTGATCCAATATGGCGTCCAACCATCCTTCCTCTCATGTCTCCCTCTTCTTATGTAGCAGTCACCAAATCAGAGTTACCCTAAACACACCCAATATGTCCTTTCCCTGGCCCTCTGTTTGTACTCTGCTTACCCTGAAATTCCTTTCTTTTGCATTAGCTTTGTCAAAAAATCCTACCCATCCCTTGAATTTCACAAACATATTGTTGAATGCAAGAAGTCACATATAAAATAGAGCTTTCTCTAAGATTCCACTTATGTAAAGGTCAAAAACAGGTCATACTAGATCTATGGTGTTAGGAGGATACTGGTTACCTTTGGGAAGGAGCAAAGGGGTCAACCTGAAAGAGGCACAAAGAGGACTTTGGAGGTGTGGATGAGGTTCTCATTTGACCTGGTTGACAACTGAACCAGCAGGAGACTTCATAATAATTCAGTGACCTGTTTATGCTTATGATTTGTGGATTTTACTGTATGTTTGCAATTGCTCAACTAAAAATTTAGTTATAGAAAAAGAAAATGTAATCCTTAGGATCTCAGTTCAACTAACTCTTCCCAAAAGACTTCCTTAGTGCCTGTCCCCTGGGCCAAAAGTACCCCATCTCTTTTTCAACTAGGATCACACTGGGTTTTGTGGTCTTTGCAGGGTCAGTGCCTACAAAGGCAAGAAGCCAGTAGGCAGGTGAAGCACTGTGAGATGTGGAGACCCACACCCCCCTCCCAGGAGAAACCAGAAAGATGGATCGTGTTATATGAATCTCTTTTAAGTGTTGTCATTATTAAAGAAGGAGAAGGAAGGAGAGCTAGAAGACATAAATGTCTGCAAGATATGTGCTCACCTTCTGCACCATTTTCTATATTTTATAACACTTTTTTGGTTATATGTGTGTGATTGAAAAATATATGATCAGTTTGATTCAAAGTTTACACATCAGACACCTGTTGATAGCCCAGATGACTCAACTCTCAGTGAAAGTGCCAACCAGGTCTTTCTGGGTTTTACATATGTGGCTCCATCTGTACTTGAAAGTGTAAAAGAAAAGTTTTCATTTGAACCAAAAATCCAATCACCACGAAGATTTATTGGCAGCCCACGAACACCTGTCAGGCATGATGAAAGAAGGCACCAATAAAATAAGGCATTTTAAGCTCATGAAGAGGAATTTCAGAATGAAGTCTGTAATTCCAACAATCCAAAGTACTTCCCAGAAGCTCAAATGATCCAATGTAGGTTTCAAGAAAATTAAGCTACCAAGAGAAAAACATCAAAATTTACAAGAGCAATATACAAAGGTAAAGTATTGATAAGTTTTAAATTTGCTACAAATATTTTACTTTCATATGTAAAATACTTGAATTTGGCAACATAATAATGGCAGAGTTCTGATAAACAGAGGATCATTTTGCTCATTTTAAAGGGTCTTTTCTTTTTCTTTGCCATGCTAGAGATCCAAAACACACGTGCTGGATAAGTGCTCTACCACTTAACAGGACTTTTAAAAATGTCTGCATTCCACATCTTCCTTTCATAAAGAAAAAGAAGTCCAGGAGCTGGGGATGTAGCTTTGAAGTAGAATTGCTTGCCTAACATGCACAAGGCCCAGGATTTAATCATCCCAAGTATGGGGAGGTGAGGTGGCAGAAATCTTCCTAGTTTATCATGGTTAACACCTTCTGACCTGTAAACTAAAAACCCAATACTGTGCTAGACATCTGCCCCTCTCCTTAATTAGTTCCAATCAGAATTCCATCCCTTCTTTCCACTGAACTCTTTTGTCAAGATCACTACATCCCTCTGGATTGCTAAATCTGAAGGTCACTTCTCTCTTTCCATCTGCCTTCCTAAATTATCATTGTAGACTTCTTTTCTTTTTAAAGTACTGGGGATCAAATCTAGGACTAAGCACCTGCTAGGCAAGCACACTAACACTGAGCTACACCCTCAAATCACTCTAGACTTTTTAATACCATGCTCTCATAGCTGTTCTCATGTTAGTGATGGTTTCTTTGTTGTTGCCTTTGCTGTTCTTCCTCTAACTGTGGTCATATCTGCAACTGAACCCTTTTCTTTCTTTCCCTGTTTTGTCTGCCCAGTCCTGTGGCTTTTAAATATCAACCATATATCAAAATTTATAGCCCTAATGTCTACCCTAGGGTTATGACATACCTAGGACCATCTTCTTAAGATTTCTATTTGGAGGGCTGGGGATTTAGCTCAGTGGTTTTGGCGCCTGTCTCAAAAGCGCAAGGTCCCGAGTTCGATCCCCGGTACCAAAAAAAAAAAAAAAGAAAAGAAAAGAGAAAAAATTCTATTTGGTCTCTCAATACTTAACATACTCAAAACATAATTGATTTCAAAACCAGTTTCTTCCCCAGCCCAATAAAATGTTACTTACTTTGACTATAAACCTAGGTTTTCTTTTCTTTACTTTTTTTTTTTTTTTTTGCGGTACTGGAGATTGAGCCCTGGGCCTTCACAGAACATCCAGCTTTTTTTTTTCTTTTCTTGAGACAGGGTCTTGCTAAGTTGTGGAGGCTGGGCTCAAACCTGCAATCCTGCCTCAGTCTCCCAAAGTGCTAGGATCACAGGTGTGTGCCACCAAGCCTAGGTTCAGAGATCATTCTTGCTTTTCTTACCCATCTGCCCAATCTCATTTGAGTCTACTGGCTCCCCCTATATTTTCTATGCTAGATTTGTCTGTATCCCCAATTCAACTGAAATAAGGATTTATTATCTGATTAAAGGTGAAAATTCAGGACAGTACCACCCCTGACCTGAAAACTTGTCACCTACTTTTTTTTTTTTTTGGTAACGGGGATCGAACTCGGGTCCTTTTGCTTGTAAGGCAGGAGGTGGAACCACTGAGCTAAATCCCCGGCCCAAATGTGAGGGCTTGTTTCTGGGTTTTTTTGTTTGCTCTTTTTGGTACCGGTGATCAAACTTGGGACCTTGTGCTTGCAAGACAGGCAGTGGAACCACTGAGCTAAATCTCTGGCCCTTGTCACCTACTTTTTAAAAAGTCTTCTTACGTCTAGAAACAAACAAGCCCCCATCCGGCGCGACCAGCCCGCCCAAGCGGTTGAGCCAAGCAGCGTGAAGCTCCGCGGCACCATCCCGGGCCCCACCCACGCCACGATGAGGTCCCAGGCACGGCTTGGAGCCCCGGCCCCATCTGGAGCTCCGCTTAGCCGCAAGGGCCCCTCCAAGTCCCCCTGCCTCTGGCCTTTCTGCTACCAGGTCCCTCACTACAGAGGCACAGGGGATTATAAAGGCCCTTGTCCTGAGCGCCACAAGATAGAGCAGAAGTTAGTAACAGAAAGAGGGCCTCTCAGGCTCCTCGATGAAAACTGAAGCTCAGCGGAAAAGTAAAGAGAATCGCTACAGTAAAGACACACCAGACCACTGTACTTGGTAAGTTGGAAGAATCATCACTTGGGACCGTTACGTCCCGTCAAAACCTGCTCTGTCTTCAGGGGAAGGGCAACTGGAACCTGCAGTAGAACTTTGCAGAATTCAACCCTGCAGGAGGACAGGGAGCTCAACTTGGGACTAGCAGCCAGAAATCTGCCTGAATCTCACAGGTCTGCTGCTGGCTTGCTGAGACTCATTGACTTGTATATGCACACGGATGCCTACGTTGCCTACTGTGACAGCAGAGACATACCCTGAAGGAGGCCCATCATTTTTACTTTTTGCTATTTGCAAAAAAGAAAAAAAAATTTTTTTCTGTTATTTTTAATTCTTAATTTTTCCTTTTTTCTACTCTTTTCAAATTTTTACTTTTCTCTTTTCTTTCTTTTATCTCTTTATCTCTCTCTCACTCCTTCTCTCACTGTCCCACATTGCTCTTCATCTCCTCATTTGTTCCTTTCTGCACTGAATTTAGATTTCTCCTTTATTTTTCTTTTCTTCTCTTTTTCCTCCTCTTGATTATCATTAGTTTGAAAGGAAAGTAAATATGGTATCTAGCCTCCCTGTTGCTGTTAGGTGATTCTGTTCACATCTTTGTCCTTTCGTTCTGCCTTTTCCTCTTGCCTTTAACAATTTCTTAGAGTTAGTGTGATCTTCCTGTGTCTTCTGGCCTCACCACTAATCTTTCCTGATCTTCCTACCTGTCCTTCCCTCCCCAACTCCTTCTAACTCCCCATCCCGAAGGGGAAAGATGCTATATTGAAGAGTTGATTCACTATAAACATATGTTGAATTTGTACTCCGTTTTAATTTAATTCACATAGTTAAATGTGATAGATTAATAACTACCACAAATGGTCATTTTCTAAGCTGCGCTTGATGCTATGGTATTGCTGATTGTATCATTTGGGCTAACATGCTGTGATTGATCTAATCAGTTTTCCTTCCTGGTATAAGGTAAATAAAATAGCCTCAGAGTCATTAAAGTCTCAAAGCCTAAACACAAGCTATATCTGGAAGACATCTCTGAAAAGCAATCATTCCACAAGGGTTTTAAACACAAGCAACAAAGATACCTACGTTAAGCAATTTTGAAATATCAACCCAGGAATTAAACCAAGGACAGTACCAAAAACAAAAATGAAAAGACATTTAAGCAAGGGACAAACACAGGCTTCCACACCACAACACGGAAATTCTGGGGGAAACGAGGTGGAAAAATCTGATAATCAACCACCTGAACTGATAGCATAGGAAGAAACAAAGCAGATGCATGAGGCTCTAGAAAAATTCAAAGCAGAAATAATATCCCAGATAAATACAGACAGGGGGGCAGAGTGAAAGACACAATAAGAGGCTCTAGAGCAGAAACAGATAAGAAAATAGATGAGATCAGAAACATGCTGGAAGCCATGAATGCCCAGCATAAGAAAGAGATGGAAACCATGATCGCTCAACATAAGAAAGAAATGGGATCCATGAAACAGATTCAAACAGATATTCAGGAGATTAAAAACTCCATTGAAAGCATGCAGAGCAGACTAAGAGAATCTGAAGACAGAATATCAGATATAGAAGACAGGATTGTGGTTAAGGACCATGAAAACAGAGATTTCTTAAAGATAATGAGGGACCATGAGAAATCAATCCAACAGCTGCTAGATGATGCAAAGAAAAATAACATAAGACTGATAGGAGTCCACGAAAAAACAGGAGAAAGTACAATTGACATAAAAAAACTGTTCACAGAAATAATAGTACAAAACTTCCCAGGCAGAGATAGAGAATTGGACATACAGATAAGTGAGGCATATAGAACTCCAACTAGCCATGACCAAAAAAAATCTACACCTAGACATATAATAGTCAAGATCCCAGAAACCCAACAGAAGAACAAAATTCTATAGGCAGTGAGAGAAAAGAAACAAATCACCTACAAAGGAAAGCCCATCAGAATCACGGCAGATTTCTCAACACAAACTCTCAAATCAAGGAGAGCCTGTAGTGAAGTATTTCAAGCCCTAAAAGAAATAACTTCCAACCTAGACTGTTGTATCCGGGAAAATTATCTTTCAAAATCGATGGGGAAATTAGATACTTTCACGACAAAGAACACCTGAGAAATTTCATGAACACCAAACCAGCACTCCAAATAATTTTAAGCAATATCCTAGAAAAAGACAATAAAGGTCACAATTCCATGAGGCCCAACAGAGAGAAGACACCATGCAAGGTAAGACACTAAAGGGAAAGGGGAGAAAATAAGAAATAAAAGAGCCAACAAAGGGAAAACATCATGAAAAGGATGAGTCAATATCTGTCAATTATAACTATCAATGCCAATGGCCTCAATTCACCAATCAAAAGAAATAAACTGACAGAATGGATTAAGAAGCAAAACCCAGCAATATGCTGTATACAAGAAACACACCTAACTCAAAAGGAAATTCATAGACTGAAAGTAAAAGGATGGAAAACAGTTCTCCACAGGACAGGAACCCAGAAGAAAGCAGGAGTAGCAATCTTATTTGCAGACAAAGTAGATTTCAAACCAAAACTAATTAAGAGAGACAAAGATGGTCACTACATCCTTGTGAAGGGAACAATCCAAGAGGAAGAGATGACAATCCTAAATATATATGCACCAAATACAAATGCCCCCAACTATACAAAATAAATATTAATGGACATGAAAAACCAAATAAACATTAGTACAATTGTAGTGGGGGACCTCAACACCCCTCTATCACAAGTAGACCGGTCATCTAGAAAAAAATTAACAATGAAATTCTAGAACAGAACCAAGCTATTGAACAAATGGACTTAATAGATGTTTACAGACTGTTCCACCCCACAAAATCAGAGTACACATTCTTTTCAGCTGCACATGGGTCATTCTCCAAAATAGATCACATGTTAGCTCATAGGACATATCTAAGTAAATGTAAAAGAACTGAAATTATCCCCTGTATATTATCAGACCATAATGCAATAAAATTGGAGATCAATAACATAAGAAACCACAAAACGCCCAAAAACACATGGAAATTGAATAACACCCTCCTGAACAACTAATGGGTGAAAGAGGAAATTAAAGAAGAAATTAGACAGTTTCTACAAGTAAATGATAATGCCAGTACAACATACAGGAATCTGTGGGACACAATGAAAGCAGTTCTACACGGGAAATTCATAGCAGTGAATGCCCATGTTAGGACAACAGAGAGAACTCCATTAAATAACATAATGCAGAACCTCAAGCTCCTAGAAAAAGAAGAGCATAACAAACCCAAAGCTCATACAAGAAAGGAAATTATAAAGATCCTAGCAGAAATCAACACAATGGAGACTAAGAGAATGATACAAAAAAAATCAATGAATCAGAGAGTTGGTTTTTTGAAAGGATAAATAAAATTGATAAACCTTTAGCCAACCTTATCAAAAAAAGGAAAGAAAAGGCTCAAATACATGCAATTAAGAACAAAAAAGGTGAAGCCACAACAGATCCAGCAGAAATCCAGAGAATCATCAATACCTACTTTGAGAACCTGTACTCTAATAAAATGGATAACACAGAAGAAATGGACAGATTCCTAGATACATATGAATTGCCAAAGTTAAATGAAGAAAATATAGAAATTCTAAACACCCCAATAACAATGAGTGAAATTGAAAATGTAAGAAAAAATTTACCAACAAAGAAAAGCCCAGGTCCTGATGCTTCACTGCTGAATTCTACAAGACATTTAAAGAAGAACTACCACCATTACTCTTTAAACTCATCAAGGAAATTAAAAGGGAAGCAAGGCTTCCAAATTCATTCCTGGAAGCAAGTGTTACTTTGATTCCAAAACCAGGGAAAGACCCAACCCAAAAAGAGAACTCCAGGCCAAGCTCCCTAATGAACATAGATGCAAAAATCCTCAACAAGATACTGGCAAACAGAATACAGAGTGTTATCAAGAAGATCATATACCCTGACCAAGTCGGATTTATCCCAGGGATGCAAGGATGGTTCAGCATCCATAAATCAATAAATGTAATGCACTATATTAACAGAGTCAAGGACAAAAAACACATGATCATCTCCATAGATGCAGAAAAAGTATTTGACCACCCATTCATGATAAAAAAGCTACAGAAAATTGGAATAGAAGGTCTTTATCTCAACCTGATTAAGGCTATCTATGAAAAAACAACAGCCAATATCATACTAAATGGTCAAAACCTGAAAACTTTCACGCTGAAATCAGGAACAAGACAAGGATGCCCACTATCACCACTCCTGTTCAATATTGTTCTAGAAACATTAGCCACAGCAATTAGAAAAGAGAAAGAAATAAAAGGAATAAAGATAGGAAAGGAAGAAGTGAAATTGTCATTATTTGCTGCTGATATGATACTTTACATAGAAGACCCAAACAACTCGGTCAAAAGTCTTCTAGATCTAATTGACAGATTCAGTAGAGTAGCTGGATACAAAGTCAACACTCAAAAAACAATAGCCTTCTTATATGCAAGTAGCAGACCCATTGAGAGAGAAATCCGGGAAATAATTCATTTTACAATAGCATCTAAAAAAATGAAATATCTAGGAATCAACCTAACAAAGGAAGCAAAAGACTTCTACACTGAAAACTACAGCACTCTGAAGAAGGAGATTGAAGAGGATATAAGAAAATGGAAAGATATCCCTTGTTCCTGGGTGGGAAGAACCAATATAGTGAAAATGGCCATACTTCCAAAACTACTATATAGATTTAATGCAATACCGATTGAAATTCCAACAATATACTTCACAGAACTAGAGAAAACAATCCAAAAATTCATTTGGAACCAGAAGAAACCTAGAATAGCAAAAGCAATTCTAAGCAACAGAGACATGGCTGGGGGTATCACTGTCCCCAACTTGAAACTATACTACAAAGCTACTGTGATAAAAATAGCATTGTACTGGCAAAGAAACAGACCCAAAGATCAGTGGAACAGATTAGAAGATGCAGAAACAACTCCAGACATACTCAGTCATCTCATCTTTGACAAAGGAGCAAACCACCCTCATTGGAGGAAAGGTAGCCTATTTAATAAATGGTGTTGGAAAAACTGGATTTCAACATGCCAAAGATTAAAACTAGACCCATACCTATCACCGTGCACTAAACTAAGATCAAAGGGGATTAAAGATCTAAATATTAAGACAGAAACACTAAACTTGCTGGAAGATAAGTTAGGTAGAACTCTTAATGACATTGGCATAGGAAAAGACTTTATGAACAAATCTTCAGTAGCACGGGAGCTAGCACAAAGAATCAACACCTGGGATCTCATTGTATTAAAAAGCTTCTGCACTGCAAGAGAAACTACCAACAGAGCTAAGAGACAACCTACAATGTGGGAAGAAATTTTTAGCCGCTGTAACTCAGACAAAGGTCTACTATTGAGAAAATATAAAGAATTGAAAAAATCAGACCCCCCAAATTCAAAGACCCAATTCAAAAATGGGCATCCGAAATGACAGACATTTCTCAGACAAAGAAGTAAAAGCAGCAAATAAATATATGAAAAAATGTTCAACATCACTGGTCATTCGAGAGATGCAGATGAAAACAACACTGAGATTCCACCTCACCCCACAAAGAATGGCTGCTATCAAGAAATCAACCAATAACAAATGCTGGCAGGGGCGTGGAGAGAAAGGAACCCTTCTCCATTGTTGGTGGGAGTGCAGACTGGTGCAACCACTATGGAAATCAGTATGGAGATACCTCAAAGAACTAGGACTACAGGTCCCATTTGACCCAGCTATTCCCCTACTGGGAATCTTTCGCAAAGAATTAAAAGAATCATACCACAGCGATATATGTGCACCCATGTTTATAGTGGCACAGTTTGTAATAGCTAAAGCTTGGAAACAGCCCAAGTGCCCATCAACTGGAAACTGGATAAAGAAGATGTGCTTTTTTAATAAAATGGAGTACTACTCAGCCATAAAGAACGAGAAACTGGAGACATTTATAGCTAAATGGATGCATATTGAGGCCATACTCTTAAGTGAAATAAATAGGACACACATGTGTAAATACCGAATAATTTCTCTAGTGTGAGAAACTGATACTGTAAATAAGGATGAAAATGATTAAAATGAATAATTGATAATTTGAAATAGGAAAAGGTCCAAAGGTGTAGGGGTGGTAGGAGGGGAAGGGGAAAGGGAAGAAGGGAAAGGAAAAACTATGAGAAAGAAAAAAAAAAGGAAACAAAGTCTATGTAAATAAGGAAGGGTGGGGGGGTGAAGGGTGCACAGGTAATGAGGGAAAAAATAAGAACCAAGATACATCATGTTCTGGTACAAACACCCAAAGATTAAAAAAAAAAAAACAAGCAAAAAAGACCCCACTTAATGATACTTAAATAATGAACAAAAACTCAGTAGTCAAAAAATTAAATATTTATTGAGCACCTGGTATGTGCCAAGGCATTAAAAATACAAGTCTGATTCTCTTAAAGCTCTCAATCATGAAAAGAGACAGGTAAAAACTGAACTATAATACCATAAGTATTATATGCTAGTAGGATGTATGCAGAGTGCTATGGAATATATGATTGCATAAAAATTGTGTACTTGGAACTATAATTTACATGTAATAAAGTGACTGAGAATGAAAGGTATAGTATAAAAGAACAGAAGATCCTACTAAGAATACCAGTAACCAAGCACACTGAATCTTTGAGGACCTTTCCAGAAAAATAAACAATTTTATAATTCATTACTTTGAATTATGCCAGAATTTCAAACATGATTAAACTTTTAATTTAGACTGACTTATTTAGAATGTTTTTCTAGATTATCCTTAATAAAAATAGATTATACATTAAAAAAAAAAAGAAAAATATAGGATCATTGTCAAGTACTCAGAAAAGCAAAATGAAGACCATTTTACCTCCTAGCCACTGTTAACATCTGATGAAGATGCCCTTCTGGATTTCCCCCCAGTGGTCCTTAAATGTTCTGTTTGATGTTGAGATGCGTTCATTTCTTCAGCAAATATTTACTGAATGGCTACTATGACTCGGACTGATTGTAGGCACCAGGGATGCAGCAGTGGAGAAAACAGACAAAATCCCACCCTTTGTGGCATCTGCGTCCTAGTGAAGAAGACAGACTAGGAACTAAATGTGTAAACTATGTGCATATCAGCGATCAGTGGTACTGAAAAGAAAAGCAGAAAAGAAAAGAAAGCAGGTTAGCGGTGGGAGTGTGGGAGTGCTGGGAGGAAATTTGCCATTTTTAGTGGTGTGCTCCCACTATCCCTCACCGAAAAGGAAATATTTAAAGAAGACTTGAAGATGCTCATATCCAGAGGAAGAGCATTGCAGGTAGAGAAAGAGCACATGCAAAGGCTCAGGGTAGGGAGAGCCTTCCTGGATTACAGATCAGAAGGCCAGTGAGAATAGGAATGTTTGTGCAGAAGACAACAGTAGGCTGAGGCTGGAAGGGCAAAGGTGACCAGGCCCCAGCCTGCTTGAGGGCCAGGGTAGGGGCTCTGACTTGTTTGTGAAACAGGGGCTGTCGAAGGGTTTCAGGCAGGAAGAGCTATGATCCCTGGGGCTGTCATGTAGAAAGTGGATTTCTGAGGGGCCAAGAATAGTTGGGGATGGCCCTAGGGAAGCCACTGCTATCCCCAGATGAAGATAATGGTGGCTTGGAACAGGACCGTGGAGAGGGAGGTGGCAAAAGGCAGCTAGACTCCTGGTCCATCCTGAAGAAGAGGCTCTCCTGATGCACTACGTTTGAACTAGAAGAGAAAGAGAAGAACACAAGATGGTTGGCCTGCAATATGTGCAAATTGCAAGTCATAATTGCTGAGGTGGAGAAGGCTGCAGAGAGAGGATGTACAGCTGGGTAGAAATGAGGAGTGTGTGTGTGTGTGTGTGTGTGTGTGTGTGTGTGTGTGTGCGCGTTAACTCTGACAGGTGGTTGAATATAGAGGTCTGGAGTTCAAATTTGACAGTATAATGACCTATCTCCCCTTGCAAAGTGGGGAGGGCACTTTCACATTCCATTGTATTTCAACTTTGACACAGCCTAAATTAAAGACTTAGCTGTGTGCATGCCTTCCCCCTCCCATGTGGGAGCAAGAAGCAAAGATTGTTATAGAAAAACAACAGGTCGTGGCCATTTCTGCATGATGTCACATGTGGGCTCACTCCGTATTGTCACAGTGGTGGGAAGGCTGAGGAGGAAAAGACAATCCTTTGTCTGGAAAAAAAGAAAGGGGGAAAAGCCTTGGGTATGAAAGCTTCTCAGGTTCAGGTTGGAATGCGGAAGCAGAAATCAAGGAAGATAAAAGTGTCCTCCATAATAAAGTACAGGAAATTTTCCATTATTTTCCCTTTTAGCAGGTCACAGGCATATTAAATGGGGCTTGGATCCCAAAAGACAAAGAATGAAAGAATTTGCACTGGGGAAGGGCAGTCACAGCCTCCAGTGATACAGAAGTCAGCCAGCTCAAAGGCAGACACTTAAGATGCTGTGGTGTGATTTGATAAATGATTACCTAGTGCTTCCTACATGCCAGGTGTGGCTCCAGCACCTTACAAGTTCCAGTGCCTTACAATAACACAAGTATGACTCGTTATCGTCCTTTTATAAATGAGGGCACTGAGATACAGTTCAGCTAAGTGATTTGCTTCCCATCACACAGCTGGTAAGAGGCCCAGCTAGGACTTGAACCCTGGTCTGCTGTTTTGAATTTGAATAAGGTGGCTCTGCGATGCAAATCACAATGCATCAGCCTGGGAAAATGCAGGAAGGAGAACTGAGAGGTAACAAAAGGTACAGCACCCCCCCTTACCCCAGGGTGCTAACTGATGCTGAGGGCTGACTCTAACCCAGCTTTCTGTGAGCCACAGGGTTCAGGCGATGGAGAGAGGCAGACTGCAGGAGCTCAGAACAGAGATGGTGGTCATCTCCCCTTTGCCGAATCCTCTTCCAGACAGGCAGATCTCACAGTATTTGGAGGAAAGAGTAAGCCCAGAGACCTGGGAGGCATGGGGGCACTGCCTTGTGATGTACAGAGGTCAAAAATGATGGGCAAAAATTAAACAGTTTAGCTGAAACTGCACATCCTTGCCATCAAATAAGCAACAAGGAATCTGCAGGAACACACAGGAGTGCCACCCCCCCCACTCTGTAGTTTCCCCTGGTCCCCACCCCAACAGAAAGGACAGCGGTACCTCCAACACTGGGTGTGGGACGGGGAAGCTCATCATCCCTGCTTCCCAAAGAGGGGACACCTCGGGGTTCCGGAAGGCCCAGAAGGCTCCTTGCCTTCCTTGCCAGAAACAATGGACCAGAAGCCTGAGGCTGGGCCCTTGCACTTCCGACAGGAAACTCAGATCCAGCAAGGGCTGCTGGCTTTCCTTCCTTCCCAGCCTGGGTCCCTGGTTCAGTCCCAGGTGAGCTACAGCCTTCTGGGTAAACAGCCATGAGAAAGAGGCAAGCACAGGCAGGCACAGGCCCCCCCACCCCCCGCTTTAATCTTTATTTTAGTTGCATTTGGAAGTAACAGTTTTTTAAATCTCCACTTCATCAGAAAGGGGTGCTGCAGGTATCTTACCACACTTTTACCCCAAATTTACTCTGGCTGGCACTGAAGGAATAGAAAGAACTGGCCTCGTAATGTACTTGGGGGCTCTAGACCTCCTTCCTTACTTTCCTGAACCCCATTGCTCACCAGGAAAGCACAGGCATCGATACCTATCTTACAGGGCTGTTATGATATTATTAAATATTAGATTTATGTGAAGATATGTAGCACTGTATATGATAGGCAGTGGTTTCCTTGAATTCAGCATCTATTATTAGTTTTTAAATAGTTATAAGACAAAATCCTAGTCACCAGTAAGGCCCACAACTGTAATCCCAGGTCTCTGGGAGGCTGAGACAGGAGGATGGCAAGTTCTAGCTAGTCCAGGCAACTTAGTGATAAGCAAGCTTTTGGCCCAAAATTTATTTTAAAAAGGGTGGGGATGTAGCTCAGTGTGCCCAGCACAGGTGCTGGAGTCAACTAAAGGAGTAGCATGGGAGCCGTCACAGGCAGAGCAAGGAGATCCAAGCCAACAAAAAACCAGTAATGTTCACAGAGCACTCACTTATTGTGCCACACATCATGAAAAATGCTAAATGAGTACTGAGTCATTTGATTCCCACAATAACCCAGTGAAATAGGTATTTCCTTTTTCTTTTCTTTTTTGTGGCACTGGGATCCAAGCCAGGGCCTCAAGTACACTAGGCAAGGGCTCTACCACCAAGTTACACCCCAGCCTGATATTATTAGCGACATTATCATTAATGTTACCTTGTTATTATCCTCTCTTACATCAGCATAGAGGGAGTCAGAAACTTTCCCCCAGGTTGCAAATTCAAGTCTGTCCACCCTAAGGCTCAGACTTGAACCACTACGAAAGCTTTTTCTCAACTTGTGAGTCCTGCAGAGGCTGCTCCTTCTGAGACATCTTAGAAAGGGGACCACGTAGGAATCCGATCCCCTTAGGTAACCCTGGTAGCTGCTTAACAGGAGGTGGTGGGTGGCAGTGGCTCAGGACACAGGTTGGAGCTGGGGTGAGCCCTTCTGCTCTCCTTGCAGTAGCTGAGGGAAGCTACCCTCCTCTGCAGGCTGTGTCCACGCCCTGTCCCTCCCAGCCTCTTTCTTCAGCAGCCATCTTGTTTGTCCCTGTCTGCCTTACAACACAGTAGCCCCAAACCAAAAGACAGCCCCCAGATGTGACTTGACTGGGACACAAAATGGTGGGACTCCCCTGCCTATTAATCAGAAAATCTTATTTTCATTACCACTATCTTAAAGTGCATTAGGCTTTTAGCCACAGCTGGTTTCTCTGGAGCTTGTGGTCAACCAAAACCCCCTTAAATCAAGTCAAAATGTTCCTACTCCACAGGCAAAGGCATTTCTATGCGGTGGGGAATCCCAAGGTTTAATTATATCATTTTAGGCATTCAGAAAAGCAATACATGTGTTCCATTTCCAATCAAAGAAAACAGAAATGATTAAAGAGAAAAACACCATAATATGTGCCAAGTGTCAGCAAACTACACTCTGCAGACTAAATCTGACCTACTGTCTGCTTTTGTAAATAAAGTTTTATTGGAACACAGTCACATCTGTTCTTTTGTACGTTGGCTATAGCTGCTTTTCTACAAGAATTACAGAGATGAGTAGTTATGACAAACTATGACAGCCAGGTGTGGTGGGCACATGTTGTAGTCCTATTTAGGAGGTTGAGGCAGGAGGGTTGCAAGTTCCAGGCGATCTTGAGCAACATTTTTCTAAATTTTTAAATTAAATTAATTTAAAATTTTAAAATTAATGAAATTAAAATTAAAAAATTAAAATCAAATAACATTTACATTTAAATTAAAACATGAAAGTTTTGAAACTTGAATTATTTTAAAATTTAAATTGAAACATTAAATTTTAAAAATTAAATTAAAAACTTAATTGAAATTAGATTTTTGAATATTTAAAAAATTTTAAAAAGTTAGAAACAAAAGGGGCAAGGATACAGCACTGGGTTCCATTCGGGTACCACAAAAGGAGAAAAACAACCTCATTTGGTACACAAAGTCTAAAATACAAAAAATATTTGCCCCTCCCCATCGCAGGCACTGCATTTGAACTTGATTCCTCATTTAAGAAAAATATCATGAATGAGATATAAAAAACAAATAAGATATGTCATGCATATGTCCCAAATACTCACAATGAAAGCAGTCATTAAAAAACAGAGAAAATGGGCCGGGGATTTAGCCCAGTGGTTTCGTCTCCTGCTGCACAAGCCCAAGGACTCGAATTCGATCCCCAGTACCAAAAGAAAAAGAAAAAAATAGAGAAAATGTCATGAGCACCCTTTAGGTCACTGAATATAGAGCTAGCGTTCTTTTAGAAGCCACCTAATAGTCAGGCGCAGTGGCACATGTCTCTAACCTCAGCCACTTGGAAGGCTGGGGCAGGAGTATCCCAAGTTTAAGACCAGCCTGAGCAATTAAGCAAGACAGACAGACAGACAGACAGAGAGTAAGTAAGAGCTAGCTAATATTTTGTGATATAAATGAACCGTTATTCTATGATTTAACTATCGACGAGCGCTCACATTGTTTTGAGATTCCTGCCTCTGTGGACAGTACTGTAAGAAACTCAGGGCTTTTTTTTTTTTAATCCTTCAGAAGAAACTGGATGCAATGAAAAGGATCTGTGGGGCTTTCAAGAGAAATGCAGCCCTAACTGCAACGTGCTGCTCCCACCAGAGGCCTCTTCCACTGACAGCTGTAGCCGGCCCTAGGTGTGTTCAGGATCCATGGAGGAACTAAGCTTTTTAGAAAGTATGTGTCCAAGTGAAATCGTGTCCTGATAGCTTCACTGGGACACTTCCTAGCTTCCTGCTTTGCCACAGAGCCCTGCCTGAGCACCCGATCTCTGTTATCTGACACATCTAGATCCTCCTAAGCCCTCCATTGCACCCCTTCCACTAGCCTGGGGCACCCACCTTCTTGTCACTGACAGGATGAGAGCTCTCTTGGGACAGGCAGGAGTTAGGCTCAGGGGAGAAGATACCTTTGATTCTAGAAAAACTATACATGGATCACCTGTTCCATGATCTTCTGGAGGGTCACAGATTCCTGAAAGCCGTAAAGCTTCTTCCCCAGAGAGGGAAAAAGTATTTGCCTGAATGAATTCTGTGTAACTTCAGGGTGAGTACAACTGTCTTGACAGTGCTATCCACGGTGCTCAATGCCTAAGTTAGCAACCCCAGCCCCGGGTGCGTGGAAATCACGCTTCCTACGGAGGCTGGCCTGCCCCGGTGCGTGGTGTAAGCCGCAGCACTTTTCTCTGTGATTCATTAACACTTCCCTTCCTCACACCACTGACCTTGGGCCTGCTGTTCCAGAGGTCTTCCTCCCTCACTCTACCAGTCACATGCGTCCTTCTTCCTCCTGCCATCCTGTTTGGGAAGATAAAATCACTTCCGACCCCGCACACCACCTCTCAGTGGCCACAGCACTCTACCGCGGATCCCACTGGCCGACGCCATTCTTCCTGTCCTGTCCACTCTCACCCTGACCTGCTTTCCGAGCCTCCCGTGCAGACCCACCCTGGGAAGATCCTTTTATCTCTAGCCCTTTGCCATCTGCGACAGTCTTCCGGTGCATTCCTGAAAGCTGTAAATCTTTGCAAACTCCATTTTCCTTTCTGGCTGCTGCCTGTAAATTTGATGACTCCTGATGCTAAATTTTAACAAAGCAAGCTTGGCAAAAAAGCCAAATTCAACAGCCAAAGAAGATGTCTGTTTGGTATTTGTGCTGCCCCCTACTGGTTAGAAAGCACTACTAAATAAATCTTTACTGCTGGTCAGTCCTTGATTAAAATGCTCAGGTTTTTAATTTATGCGGACTTTTAATTTCAGTCTTGAAAACTAATGCTCATCTTTGTTATTTACAAGGGAAAAGTACACTGTAATCTATTTTAATGCCTCATAACATCTATCAAACTGTTCTTGCCCTTTGATCTAGTCACTTCCTTTCCAGAAATCTGCCCTAAAGAAATGATAGGAAACATAAACTAGTTTACGATCAGAGAGGGCCATCTTGTTATTGATGAGAGTAGAAAATATCAGAATGAAGTTAAATGCCCAACAGGTGGGAGGACAAATCCATAGGATGGAATATTACATTCACCTTAAAAATGATGATAGTAAAAACACTTTCAAAGATCTGAAGAAATACCACATTAAGTAAACAAGGCACAACACCATAAGCATGGTACAATTTCAATTAAATTTGCATGAAAATAATTCTGGAAGTAATACTCTCATACTTAATATTTTCTCTTAATGGTGGCATTAGGCTAATTATACATTCATACAGTTTCTAATTTTCCTGTGAGTACATGATATTTTTTAAATCAAGAAAAAATAGTAAAAATGGAGCTATGTATCTCATAACTCTGAAAGAGAGAGTCTACATGGTGAAAGAGCATGGCTTTAAAAATTTGACCCTCTAGGTCCTTGGAAAAGTGACTCGAGCTCTCCAGACCTATTTTCCCCACAGTCAGTGGACGTCCCACTAACTGCATGTGTGGAGAGTGTACAGCAGCACCTGGACCATTTTCAGGTTCTCTTTTGGAAGTGATAGAAGCCACTATGAAGTTCAGTGGGTGAGGGTTAGCTGGTCTCCTGCTACCAAAATCAAGTTTCAGGACAAATCTTCCACACCATCAATATTGGCTTTATTTTTATTAGTGAGCAGGAATGACATGGTTTCCACAACTAAACTTCAGGCTAGGTGAAGTATTTGCTGCCTTTTTAGCTGCTTAGACCAATTTCCACCTGGCATGGAAGGTCCCCAAGGTGGTTCCAATATTTCAGACATAGGGTTGGGGAACTCCATGGCAACCAAGAAATTCTCTAAATTACCCAGATGACTAGCTAAGGGGTCAAAGTTTAATCATGCACACTTCATCCCAAGGGGGTATTAATAATAAAACATGTCAGCCAACCTACAAATCTTGAATACCACTTGCAGACAGCAGTAGAGAGCCCTTCATTGTGCTTGTCAACATGCTTCCAATTCCACCAATGGAAACCTATTTCTGACATCTTATTTGCTAACAAAACATTTGCTGTTTCTCAAAGGTTAAAGTAGCTGAAGCGCGCGAGGTATCCAAGACCTCTCCGGAGGGAGCCTTCTAGATAGGGGTGGCCCCTGGGGTGCCGCTTTAGGTAATATACATAAATATCTCCTAGTCTTGTAGGCTTGTTTCAGTTATTATACATAGCACCTGTCACAGGTAAGTGCCCAACAAATAGGTAGTTATCAAATCCAAAGCAAAAATTCTGGGCAGGGGGCCGGGGATTTAGCTCAGTGGTTCCGACCCCTGCCTCACAAGCACAAGGTCCCGAGTTCGATCCCAGGTACCAAAAAAAAAAAAAAAAAAAAAATTCTGGGCAGTTCCATACTCTGATTTTGACATTTCCTACATGGACTCCCTTATAAATTTTGAACTCAGAATTCTCCTTCCTTCCTTTTGTAAAGTTTGAAACAAATCTGAGCTAGGTCGTGCACACCTATCACAGCTTGGTCCTGTAGGGTCATTTTGAGGTCTTTGCCCGGTTCCCTTTGAAGTCAACAGCCCTTCAAGTTCAGTCCCGAGTCTTAGTCATGAGCAGCCAGTTGCTCTAAGAATCTCCTTTGCAAAACCAGAATGTCTATTACAACATAGAATTCTTCTTTTTTCAACCCAGTAAAAGCACTTTCTGAATTCCATCGTGAAGCTGTGTTCCCCAGTGCCCAGAACACAATTCCTGGTGCATGGTTGGTATCTAAAAGCATCTGCAGGTTTTAAGAGACACATTTTGGGGGAAAATTGAGGGCCACAATCAACTAACAGCAGAGGAAGAGCTTTATTTTGTGATTTATGGATTTATTTTTCCCACTTTTCTCTGCTGTGTATCTGTGTTTAATGGGGGACCTGGGGGGTAGAGGAGTTCTAGTTAGAGCAAAGAGTAGCACTGCATGGTGGCTTCAAGGCCCAGCAAGGGCATCCACTCTCCACCTCTGCCCTGTCTCAAGAATCCCATAGAGAGGCTGCTTTGGTATTCTAAGAGCTCTCTGTTCAGAGAGGTTTTATCAGAGAAATTAAAGCAGAAAGTATTCAGCTCAGATAGCAGGATTAATGGACATTCTTCTCCTTCTGCAAAGAGCTGATCAGGACAGAAGACAGAAGATCAGGACACCTCACGGAGATGGGCCTGGTACACACTCAGGGCTGCTCCAGGCGTGCCTGGGCCTTCTTGAAGCTAGTCCTGTTCTTTGCCTCTCTTCTTTTCTTTTCTCTGTGTGTGCATATGTGTGTGGTACTGTGGATTGAACCCAGAGACTTCCTACTGAGCTACATCCCCAGCACTTTTTCTTATTTTGAGACAGAGAGGTTTTCATTATGTCACTAAGTTGCCCAGGGCTGAAACTTGTGATCCTCCTGCAGCAGCTTCCCAGAGGGCTGGGATTACAGGTGTGTACCACCATGCCTGGCTCCTAAAGCTATTTCTTTCTGCTGGATACTGGGCTTCTCCAGGGACCTGTGCTATCATAATCGTCCTCTTCATTCTCCTGGGCAATTGGTTTTCTCTCAATTTCCCCCTGGTTTTCAGCTTTGCATTTCCAGGTTGGTGCTGACAGACTTCCCAGGCCTACATAATAAGAGCATGGTAACAATAGCAACAACAGATGCTGACCTTTATAGGGACTTCTCTGTGGACCAGAGATAGGTGACAAATCCACATGGAATGAGCTGTCACCACCTCCCCACCTGAGTCTTCTGCACCCTCCTAAACACCTGCCACCATCCAGGCATTCAGGAGCAATGGATATGAGGTGTGATCACAAAATACAATGAATGTCTAAAAATTAAAAATTACTATAGTAAAGGAACACATTGCCATTAATCTCCCTCAAAATATACCCCCTTGCCTTGAAGCACATTTACGCCATTGTTCTTACTACTTTCTGAAGCAGCTCTGGAAGTGTCTTTAGTTGTGCTGTCATGGCTGCCTCAACGTCCTGAATTGATTAAAAACCTTTCACTTTCATGCTCATTTTGACTATGTGCCAGATCTGGTAAATAAGTGAGCTAAAGACACACTGCTTGTTTTCACAAGACTGCCTTTCCATTGGATGGCAGTTGGCAGCAGCATTCCCTGAATATTTGATCTTGCCTCAGAAAGACTCATGAAAGAGGACTCCCAGAAGGGCTTCAGAAAGTGGCAAGAATGATGGGATACGTGTGTTCGAAGTAAGAGGGAGCATTTTGAAGAGGACTAATGGCAATGTGTGTTCTACTATAATAAATTTTAATTTAAACATGCGTCCTTTTTATCACACCTTCATATTTTACTGAAGTGGTTATGCAGAGACAGGTGACAGGTGGGTAGACACAGAACCACAAGGTAGACCACACAGCACTTTCCCCTTAGCGGTCGCCTCCCACCATAGTCAACATTTCTCTCCTCTTGCAGGTGTCTCTTCTCTCCTAGTTCTCTTCCCCACTCTCAGCCTGGATAGGACCCTTTGTTTTCCATGGCCATTGGCTCTTACTTTGGAAAGACCATCAGGAATGGCCTGGCATCAGCTTAAGGAAAGCCCGGTAGGCCCACAGAGCCCAGCTTCTTGGCCTCAAGCCCTTTCCTCATGGGGAGAGGGTTCTTGGCAAACTGTAGCCATGACATTAGTAGATAGTCTTCACGGGCATTTCTGAGAGGCAAGAGCTCTGTAAGGTTGTCACATGATGCACAGCAAGAAACAGGCTCAAAGATCCTCTTGCTCAGTTACTCAGCCGGATGTAGACTCAAGAGCTTCGAGGATGCCGGTGGCCTTACTGTTCACTGTAGTCACAGGTCCGTTAGTTGAGGAGAGCCCTGTATAATCCCACATTCTTCACTCTCAAGCCCCCTGGCCTGGAATCTTGTGATCGCCTTAAGGACACCTAGGCTTGTCCACTGTCACAGACATAGCTCTGGACACATGGAAGTGCGCAGTGAATAGTCACCCACTTGCACCAGCCGTCCTCACGTACCTCTGAATACACAGGCTTCTGAGTAAATCTCTGACTTGAACAGGCACTTAGAAGACGGCTCAGTTCCCTGAGGCTATCATGCAAATAACCGGATCACATCAGCCTCTGACTGTCTGGCAGGCTCCATGATTACATTGTGAATTCAGCAGCCCGGGGAAGCTCAAGCAGGCTGGGCCAGCACTGTGGATGTTGGCGTGGAGGTCACGATGCTGGCTCAGCCCAGTCACGTGCTTCACAGCGGCCTCCCAGTCCCACCCATCGGCCCTGGGGAGAAGCAGGGATTGAGATGGATCACACTTGTTTGCAGGCTAACATTTTAGTGGAGAGTTAGATGAAGGCTAAATAGAGCTAATTACTTCTCTCAGTTCCAAGAGTCACACAGGGAAGGTCTCTCCACCGAGGCCAGCTCCATCCACCAGCAGCACCAGGTGTGCACCAGGTGTTTCTCCACCCTGCTGTCGAAACACGTTCAACGTTGTGTAGAGCGATAAGGAAAAAGAGCCTTTTCCTGTCGGCTTGTTATTTGTATAAGAAATCAGCTCTTATATTTTCAGTGTGTCAACTTTAGGCAGCCTAGGAGCCAAGGGGCAAGAGCCTGTCCCTCTAAAGCAGAGGCACAAACTGCAACATAATTCTGGGTGCAAATCCTAGCCCTTCCACTATTCATGTGGCCTCAGTTTCCTTACCTGTGAAGTAAGGAAAATCACAGCACCTCTTCCAGTGTCTGAAGAAAGGTGACGCGCCTGGAACAGCGCCTGACACACAGTACTAAGTACAGGTGCACTTGGTTTTGTTGCCATTATTGCGGCAGGCTGGCAAGCAAGTGAACATGGCTACAGGTGTCTGAGGATACGCAGGAGGGGTGGTGCCAACCCACACAACACGGGCCGCACCGGAACTTGGCAGCCCAGGCCCACAGCATCCAGACCAAGTGTTTCCAGACTTTCCAGGTTTTTCAGAAGCAGTCCCCAATCCAGACCAGGATCTTCTCATTTGTTGGTGCTGACAATGAATTAAAACATATTAAGCAGTAGGCTGAGGGTCTCCAGAAGGCAGGCCATGCTTAGTGACTTCCTCCTGTCCTTGCCGTGGGGAGATCCGAGCCTTGCAGCTCCCAGGAGACACAGAGGGGGATGAATTAGTTGGCTGTCATGTCCCAAGTAGGATTGACAACCAAGGGGAAGGCAAGGAAGGGACAGAGGGTTGGCAGCTGAGACTCAGATGAGGAATGGTGGGCTGGCAGCATCCCAGGCTCAAAGACATCCCAGATTGGGAGAGCTTCCTGTTGCGTGTGCTGGCAGGCGCAGCACACATTGCCCCTGACTGCTGTAAATGATGCCAGTAAATCTCTGGGTCAGGTGACCACCTCTCTCGGTGACTGAGATCCTGGGCTCCCGAGTCATGCTGCCTGGATTTAGACAGGCAATATTCCTTACTAGCTTTGTGACTTGGGGCAAGTTACCTCACCTTTCTGTGCTGTGTTAATAGCTGAAAAAATTAATGGTGCCTGCCTGATAGATGTCAAAGAAAGAAAGAAAATGATACATATGACAGACTAACATAGTACCCAGAACTTAGTCATTACAAGATAAATATTATGAATATAAGTAGTAACTATTGAAATAAATGTCAATTTTTATCACTCAGTGAACCAGCAGAAATTTAAGAAATACTTAATGACACACAAAAGTTTTAAAACCAGACACCATGAGAAATATTAGGATTTGTGTGTGCATGTGCCTGTGTGTGTGTGTGTGTGTGTGTGTGTGTGTGTGTGTTACTGGGAACTGAACCCAAGGAGCTACATTCCTATACATTTTTACTTTTTTATTTTAAGGAAGAATCTTGCTAAGTTGTCCAAGCTGGTCTCAAACTTCCGATCCTCCTCCCTTAGCCTTCTCAGTAACTCGGATTACAGGTGTGTACCACCATGCCAGGCTGTAAATATTAGGATTCTGAGGAGAAGTCTGGCATCTTATTTACTATAAAATCCCCACCACGGTGCTCAGTAGCCAATGTGAGTGAGGAGGTCCATAAATGTTCACAGAATGAGGGGCTCAGACCTCAGGGCATCCAGAATGGGGTGGGGACGATACTTGAATGTGTAAAATGTTAACAACGAAATATTTAAGCTATTGAAATCATCAAAGAAGAGTAAGCCAAGGCAGGAGAATGTGAAGATTTGAGTAAATCACATCTGTGTTCATTGCTGGAAAAGCTGGGAGTCAGAGGAAGTCACTTCAGATTCCAGGGGTCAAGGGGAAGTACGGTGGACATACAGGTGTTACATGGATAGGAAGCAAAAAGACATTCCAGGAGGCCTGAATAATCCATCCTGGGCAAGTATATTAGATGTTGTTCAAATGGGAGAAGGAGAGGTACACCTAGCTGTCTCGATCATAGCCTATTTTCAATCTAGTATGGGCTTACATTTCTCAGCCTCACTGGTAGCTGGATGTGGCCATCTGCTAAATGAAACTTGAAAGTACAGGTCCCGGGGCCCCAAACAACCAGAAAAAGGAGGTGAGTGAGGAAAAGCTGCTGAATCTTAGAAGGACACCCTGGGTTGGCTTGGAGGGACCCTAAACGGGCCAAAGTTTCAGTTATGCTCACACCCACGGTGATGCAAGCTTAGAGCAAGAACAAGACCCTTCGCTACGGAGTCCCCATGTTGTTACTGATTGTTGGAGGTTCTTTTGGTCTGCATGAGTTCTCACAAATCCGTTATGATGCTGTGAAGATTAAAATTGATCCTGAATTGGAAAAAAAGCTGAAAATGAATAAAATATCTTTAGTGTCAGAATATGAGAAAATAAAGGACTCTACTTTTGAAGACTGGAAGAATATTCGCGGCCCAAGGCCTTGGGAAGATCCTGATCTCCTTCAAGGATGAAATCCAGAAATCCTTAAGACTAAGACAACGTGACTGCGCTCATTCTTTTTAAAAAATGTTATCAATGGGACACACTGGATCACTGACTTAAAATTCTAGGTGTGTGGAAACCTGGCTATGAGTAATTTGATAGAAGATAAACTTGATTTTTAAAAAGTCAAGTATAGGTCTTTGTATTTCTCAGCTAGTCCACTTACAAATCAAAGTAACGGTATTGACAACATAAAAACACATTTCAACAAAAACGTGAGTACTGCTATCAAAGTATGTCATATATCCCTCTCTCCAGCTGGGCACTCATTTCCACCAGCCACTATTGCAACATTTTATACTTCATTTAGATTTATAATGAAAATAGTAGGCTCGGGTTCAAATTCTCACAGTAAAACTGAGCAGTGATTTCATGCTAAACTTACATAGGAAAGTAATCTTGATCACCACCTGGTAACACTCTTAGTATTATTTATAATATGTCATAGTAGGCTAATCAGTCTCTAAAGCATCACCTGATGAGTGTGTTGATGACATGTTTAAACATATTATCAATGTTAAGGAAATAACATTCCCAGCTAAACAAAAAATTTTAAGGAAATTAACATTAAGACAAAAATAATGAAGTAGTACATGATTGTAAGCAGACACAGCAAATTGTTAAGGTAATTCAGAGATAACTGCTATTTGGAACAAGCTTATTTAAGGTATGCTTTATGCCTTAGCATAATTTGCATACAAAATTATCCTAGATTTTTGTTTGGTTGGTTGGTTGGTTTTGGTTTTTAATTTTAGGTTTGCTATAACCCAATCCCTAGTAAGAGGATAAGAATGTTCTTGTTTTTCTTATGCATTTTCTCCTTTTCACTGTTCTGGACAGCCTTGACCCTCTACCTTCTGGTATTTTTATGCTTAATTCTAAATGCCTAATGTCTCAACTAGTCCCACTACAATTGCCAAAAAGTCATAAATCTGGCCCACTTTTACCCCAGTGAAAACTTTGTATTCTTGTCAGCAAGTTACTGTTGTAAAGAGTAGAGTAAACTGGTTATCTTGTAGTGATAATTTGCAATAGAGGTGATTTATAAGACTTAATTATCTGGAGGAGTAATAGGGCTTGTTGGAGAGAGAGAGAGAGAGAGAGAGAGAGAGAGAGAGAGAGATTGATTCACCCAAATCTCACTGCTATAATAAAGTAACTCAAAAGTGGATCACTTATTTAAATGTAAAAATCTTTTAGGAAAAAGTCTTCTAAACCTGGTAAATAGTTCATACTAAATATTTCTTACAAAAATGTTCATAAAAGAAAACATTGTCAAATTGACCTTCTCAAAATCATAAACTGTTACTCCTTAAAGACTGACTGTTAAATTGATGAAAGATGTACAGGCTGAAGGAAGGTATTGGTCAATAACACATCTGGCAAAAGATTTATGTCTGGAATACATACAGAATTCCAGTATCCGTCTTCAAAACTCCATTAATAAAAGAGGCAAAAAACAGAGATACTTCAATAAAAGGGTATATGGATGGCAAAAAAAAAAAAGAAAAAGAAAGTACAGGTCCCAAATGTGGACACAATATCTGGGACTTTAGCAGCCATTTTGGATTGTGAGGCAAAATGTTAAGAATGATGAAAGAAAATGGAAACAACTCGCAGGATTACCTCAACTTTCAACTTTCGAAATTTTACCTCTGGACTTACAGGCGAGAAACAAACTTTTTTATTGTTTAAGTTATTATTACTTTAGCTCTGTCTTAACCTCTAGATGAACTTAATCCTAACTGATATATAAGTAGGAGACCACACTTCCATCCCAAGTACTGGTCAATCATGGGACATTGATGAGCAGGCAAATATCAAGATGACTATGCGCTGTGGAAGGACACAACGAAGATCAGTCTAGCAGCAACTGTGCAGTGAGGACAGGAGGAGGGAGAGCCCTGAGGCCCAGGGCTCAGTGAGAAAGCTGAGAGCAGTAAGTTAAGCAAGATGAATAAGTGAGAATGTGCTGAAAATTGTTTAGGGAAAAAAATCATCCTCAGAATTGGATGATTTTGTGTTTTTTTGGAAAATTAAGAACTACCTAAGAGTATTGATTGTCTTCATTCATTTAGGTTGCTATAAGAAAATACCTGAGAGTGGTTAATTTATCAATAGTAGAAACTTAATGCTCATAGTCCTGAAGGCTGGAAAGTCCAAGATCAAGCAATCAGCAGATCTGGTGTCTGCTGAGGGCTGGGTTCTGCTTTCTAGATGTCACCTCTACTGGGTTGCACATGGTGAAAGAGAGCAGAATCAGGAAAGCATAAACAGGCTCCCTCATGCCCTTTGATAGGGACACTAGTCCCAATCATGGGGGTGAAGGCCTTGTGACTTAATCACTTCCCTTCCTAAAAGGTCCTACTTTTAATCCTATTACATTGGAGGTTACGTTTCAACATATAAATATGGAGAGGGCTAGGGATTTAGCTCAGAGGTGCTGTGCCTGCCTGGCAACTGCAAAGTCCTGAGTTTGATCCCTAGTACCAAAAGAAAACAAAACAAAACATATGAATGGCGAGGGGCATCAACATTCAGAGCACAGCAAGCACAATGCACTTCAGTAATGCTGAAAGTGGTTGCTGCTTACTGTTCTGTCCAACATTGCCATGTTTGATGGCCCAGGCTGGAGCAGCAAATGCCATGTAGCAGAGTAAGATATGTAAAAAGGAGGAAGCACAGAAAGACCCAACCGAAAAGGAGAACTATAGGCCAATCTCACTAATGAACATAGATGCAAAAATCCTTAATAAGATAATAGCAAACAGAATGCAGAAGATCATCAAGAAGATCATACACCCTGATCAAGTGGGATTCATCCCAGGGATGCAGGGATGGTTCAATATATGCAAATCAATCAATATATCAATAGAGCTAAGGACAAAAACCATATGATTATCTCCATAGATGCAGAAAAAGCATTTGACAAAATCCAACATGCATTTATGATAAAAACCCTACAAAAAATTGGAATAGATGGTCTCTACCTCAAACTGATAAAAGCCATCCATGAAAAACCAACAGCCAATATCATACTAAATGGTCAAAAACTGAAATCCTTCACACTAAAATCAGGAACAAGACAAGGATGTCCACTATCACCACTCTTGTTCAATATAGTTCTGGAAACATTAGCCATGGCAATTAGACAAGAGAAAGAAATAAAAGGAATAAAGATAGGAAATGAAGAAGTCAAATTGTCATTATTTGCAGATAACATGATACTCTATATGGAAGACCCCAAGAACTCTACCAAAAGTCTTCTAGACTTAATAACCAAGTTCAGTCAAGGAGCTGGTTACAAAGTCAACACACAAAAATCAATAGCTTTCCTCTACACCAATGACAGAATCACTGAGAGAGAAATAGAGCAAATAATTCCTTTCACAATAGCATCCAAAAAACTGAAATACCTAGGAATCAACCTAACAAAAGAAATCAAAGACCTCTTCTTTGAAAACTATGGCACTCTGAAAAGAGAGATTGAAGATGATATCAGAAAATGGACAGACATTCCCTGCTCCTGGGAAGGAAGGATTAATATAGTGAAAATGGCCATACTTCCAAAACTGCTATATAGATTCAATGCAATTCCAATTGAGATCCCAGCAGCATACTTCATGGACCTTGAGAAAACAATCCAAAAATTCATTTGGAACAAGAAGAGACCCAGAATAGCAAAAGCAATTCTAGGTAACAGAGACATGGCAGGGGGTATCACAATCCCCAACCTGCAACTCTACTACAAAGCTGCTGTGATAAAAACAGCATGACACTGGCAAAGAAACAGACCTGAGGACCAGTGGAAGAGATTAGAAGATGCAGAAACAACACCAGACACACTCAGCCATCTCATCTTCAATAAAGGAGCCAAACGCCCTCACTGGAGGAAAGATAGCCTCTTTAATAAATGGTGCTGGAAAAATTGGGCTTCAACTTGCCAAAAATTAAAACTAGACCTATATCTCTCACCATGCACTAAACTAAAATCAAAATGGTTTAAAGATCTAAATATTAAAATAGAAACTCTGAACCAGTTGGAACAGAGGTTAGGTAGAACCCTTGAAGACATCGGTGTAGGGAAATATTTTATGAACAAAACCTCAGTTGCCCATGAACTAGCACAAACAATCAACAAGTGGGATCTCTTCTTATTAAAAGGCTTCTGCACAGCAAAAGAAACCACCAGCAGTGTGAAGAGACAACCCACAATGTGGGAAAAAATCTTCACCTGCTCTTTCTCAGACAAAGGTCTACTATCTCAAATCTATAAAGAACTTAAAAAGATCAGACCTATCAAATTTAAAGACCCAATCAGAAAATGGGCATCTGAAATGAACAGACATTTCTCAGACAAAGAAGTAGAAATAGCAAATAAATACATGAAAAAATGTTCAACATCACTGGTCATTCGAGAGAAGCAAATGAAAACAATGCTGAGATTCCACTTCACTCCAGAAAGAATGGCTGCTATCATGAAATCCACCAATAACAAATGCTGGCAGGGCTGTGGGGAAAGAGGAACCCTGCTCCACTGCTGGTGGGAGTGTAGACTGGTGCAACTACTGTGGAAATCAGTATGGAGATACCTCAAAGAACTAGGACTGGAAGTCCCATTTGACCCCACTATTCCACTGCTGGGGATCTTCCCCAAAGAATTAAAAGAATCATACCACAGTGATATATGTGCACCCATGTTCACAGCAGCACAGTTTGTAATAGCTAAAACTTGGAAACAGCCCAAATCCCCATCATCTGGAGACTGGATAAAGAAAATGTGGTTTTTTAATAAAATGGAGTACTACTCAGTCATAAAAAATGAGAAAGTAGAGACATTTATAGCTAAGTGGATGCACACTGAGGTGATACTCTTAAGTGAAATAAATAGGACACACATGTATAAATACCGAATACTTTCTCTGGTGTGAGAAACTGAAAGTGTAAATAAGGACTAAATGTATAATCGGTAATGTGAAATAGGAAGAAAAGGGGCAAAGGGGAAGGAAGTGGGAGGGCTAGGGGAAAGGATAGAAGGGAATGGGATTAATATGAGAAAATGGAAAAATAGGAACAAAATCTTTGTAAATAGGGAGAAATGGAGGGGTTGAAGGGAGGGCTGGGCAAGGGTGAAAAATAAGAACCAAAAGAGACTATGTAAAGGTGCAAATTTCCAATGATGAATGTCATTATATTGTATACCTAAAATGTACCAATGATTAGAATGAATAATCGATAATGTAAAATAGGAAGAAAAGGTCCAAAGGGGTAGGGGTAGTGGGAGGGGCAGGAGAAAGAAAAGAGGGGAAAGGAAAAATGATGAGAAATGGAAAAAATGGAAATAAAGTCTTTGTAAATAGGGAAGGGTGGAGGGGGTGAAGGGAGGGCTAGGAATGGGGAAAAAATAAGAACCAAGATGCATTATGTAAAGGTACAATTCCCAATGAGAAATGTAATTGTGTTGTATACCTACAATGTACCAATAAAAGAATTTAAGAAAAAAAAAGAAAAAAGGAGGGTGCCTGAATGAGACTTCCTGTATTCAATCTTGAAACCATTAATTATAAGCTCTGTGACCTAGTCAATTCCTCTATGCCATAGTTTCTTCTTCATCTGTACAACAATGGAGATAAGGATTTCCATGCTAAGGTTGCTGTAAAGATTGAGTAAGGTATGCAGCTCACTCCTTTACAGAGGACTGCTGTATACATGTGTTGTGCCCCATATCGTGCAAAATGCTGGGCACATAGAGCTGGAGAAGACTGGCAAGGAACAGAGGTGCTTACCTACTGGTGGTGAGGAAGAAAGGCAATAAAGGAATGACACAGTGAGAGCATTTCTGCAGTGACAATTGCTCTGCAGTCTAGTATGGTGCATGGATGGATTTATATGGGAAGCAGATGAACATTTTAAATTGTTTTTAATAGCTGTATATTTATAACACATATTAGGAAAATATATGCTTGTTGATGGATGATACTGACATTCATGCATTCAACAAACATTTTTCAAAACCCTACCTGGCACTCTTTCAGGTACTGAGTGTGGTGTGTGGGATGGTGGGGTACAGCAAAGAACAAAACAAAAAAAATCTCTGACCTGCTGGAGCTGGCATTGTATTTTTTTTTCTTAAATTAATATAGTTTTTTTAAAAGTAAATTTAAACTTGAAAAATAAAATCTATCTTATTAAGTGAATAACGCACGCTTGGCGGGCAGATGCAGCTAAATGGTGAAGGCTGTGCTATGAGTCACTTCCAGGAGGTGCTGGCCCTGAGGCAGCTCACTCAGCTCTTTGGCACAGGGGAGCCTCAGGCTGTGTTCTCTCCATGAACCTCAAGACCACATTTCTTCCTTCTGGGGCTCTGCCTGCCTCTTCTTCTGTATACATTGCAAGTCTTTCATTTATTTCTTTGACTGTTTTGAGGTTTACCCAAATGAAATCAGAATATTTTCATTTCAAAACTATCGGAAAATTTCTCAATAGGAACCACTGAGGCAAAGCTTCATAAATCAAGGAAACGTTGAATAGGAAAATATTTATAAAGAGAAGTGGTTTCCACAGTCGCTGATTATATAGTTGGCTAACCATGCATTGCATTATAGAGAACCTACTTTTTAAAATCTATCAATATCCTGTAATTATACACTCAAAGCTCCCGGTTAAATAGACCGTATTGTCCCTGCATTCTGCGTGTTGTAGAATGTAACTGCATATTGTAACTGCACTTGAGGATAATTTGTAGGTCAACAAAGCCAGCCCTCTATAGTTAAATGAACACTGTGAACATGTCACAATGTACTGCTCCTCTCCCCTGGCCCTGCTGCATACCCGTTCTGTTCCTACCTTAAGAAATCCTAATTTCTCACATAAGGAAACAGGAGTTCATGAGCTGTATGGCAACTTTTATTTTCATAAACCTTGCTCACTTCACATTACTTTGTCAAGTATCAATATCATAGGAAGATCCCTCAGTACACAGATGGTGATGAAATGAACCTTCAGGGTGGAAGTCAAATGATTAAATAAAATACTAAGAGACCTTTCAAAAATTATACCTAACAAAGATCGTTAGTGAGTCAACTGTTTCACTGTTAGGGCTGGGGGATTACAAAACTACTCCTTAGCAACCTCAGTTCAATTAACAGTATGATATATGTTGTAAACAGCCCATGAAACCACCTGCTTGCAGACAGGCTTTTTGAGGAAAAAGTTTATTCCAGTGAACAGACTGAAATCAGGGAAAGACTTTAGCAGCTAGCTGCGAAAAGCTGAATCTGTTATGGATGGGCTGATACTGAGAGAGAGAAATAGCAGCAGCTAGCTGGGAGAGATTTCATCTGTGTGTGTGGATGGATGAGCTAACATCAAAAGAGTGATATTAGCAGCTAGCTGGGAAGGGAGTTAGGCTTATATAAGTATTGAAAAGGGGGTTTATGATCATAAGAAATGTTTATATCAGAAGGTCCAAGGACAGTCAGCACAGGCATGCATACTATCTCGGGACTTCTTGGCACCAGGGAGATTGTATCCTGTTGTTTGCAGAGAATGGCATGTTTGCTGTGGAGGTCTCCTTCAGGCCAGGCATGACATCCACTCATGTAGTCACTTACTCACTCAACATGGTTTATTTAGCTCCTGCTTGTTTGTCAGTGCTCAGTTAGACACTGGAATACAAAGGTGGACCCAAAAATGCTGATAGCCTGGTGTGTGAGAAAGATATTAATCAAATTATCACACAAATATAAAATTATAAATAGTGAGGAGTGGGAATCTCACCTCAGCTGAAGGCTCATAATGACCTGAGACCCCGAAGATAGCATGGTTAATTAGGCTAAGAGGGAAGAGAAAGAGTTCCAAGTAGGGGAAACAGTCAATAAATTCTTGAAGGTGTGCCAGAGGAGCTAAGGGATGTAATACTGGCTGAAGTTCCAGAGCAGCTGGAAGTAAGGAACAGAGGTGATCAAGGGCCAGATGGGGTGGGTTTTGAGTACCACAGCAAGGAGCTTGTTGGACCATACTCTGAGAGCAATAAAAAGCCACAGAACAGCTTTGAGTAGAGTGGAATATGATCAAATACACATTAAAAATAAGTTACCAGTGGCCTTATCAAAAAAACTAAATCTTCTAATTGGGCCTTCTTCTACAGTCATGAAATTCCCCTCATCTCCAGGGCACCATCTAGACAAAGAGTACATTTCCCAGGCTCCTTTGCAAGTAGGTGTGTCTCTGTGATTCAGTTATGGCCAATGATGTGAAAGCAGAATTGACAGGTGGGAGGGGCTTTTAAAGCCCTCTTTAAAGAGAAGACTTGTAAGTGCTATTTACTATCTTCTTTGCCTTTCTTCATCCTGCAGGAGCAGAAACCAGGTGCTGCCACCTTAGATCATAAGGAAGAAGCTTCGCATGGAATAATGTCAAGAATAAAAGTTCCTGGATTCCTGGATTGTTCCTTCATCTTTTTAACTTACTGAGGTAAAACTTACATATGTTTGTTATGCATCAAAAAGCCGCTGACAGTTGTATATATCCGTATAACCACCAACCCAACCACGGTCCAGAACATTTCAGTCACTCCAAATATTCCCATGCTCCTTTGCAATTCACTCCCCACCCCAGCACCAAACTGTCCCTGATATGCTTTCTGTCACTATGGACTACTTTTCATTTTCTAGAAGTTTATGTAAATAGAATCCTGTAGTATGTCCTCTTTTGTGTCAGGCTTCTTTCTGTCAACATAACCATTTCGAGATTTACCCATGTTTTTCTATCAACTTCATTCCTTTTTATTTCTGAGTTGTACACTATTGTATGGATATACCACAGTTAGTTTATAATCCATTCATCAGTTGGGAGAGATTTGGGTTGTTTGCTGCATGGAGATATCATGAACAAAGCTGCTATGAACATTTATGTGCAGGCTTTGTGCAGATTCATCTTATTTCTCTGGCTAAATACTTACAAGTGACATGGCTGAGTCCAGTGGTAGGTATATGTTTAACAATATCGGAAACAGTTTTTGAAAATGAGTTAGCAATTTACATTTCCATGGGCAGTGAACGAGAGTGCTGGTTACTCTACATCTATACCAATACTTGGTGTTGTCAGTCTTTGAATTTCAAACATTTTAATGGGTTCTCAGTGAGCTACCTACATTTTCATGTGAGAAAAGAAAAAGAAAACCTTCTAAGTTGTGACAAGATATATTATTTTGGACTTTCTGTCACCCCAAGAGCTAATTTCTATTGAATGGTAAAAATAAGACTGGAAAGAAGAAGGCCCACTAGGAGACTCCTGTGGTTCTAACAAGAGGTGATGGATTGCAATAGGGGAGGGCACTGCAGATATACAGAATGGGTGGATTGGTGAGATATTTAGGAGATAATGGATTTTGGATTCAGTCATGGGCCTGGAATGGAGAGTTAAGAAAATCACTAGGGTCACACAGCAGAGGAGAAAGGCCTGTTTCTTGCCTCAGAACATACCCATCCCCTCTTCTCCATGTTCACAAGATGCCACTGTTGCTTAGAGAACTGGCAACTGCTGCAGCTTCAGCTGTGGTAAACCTTTATGTTTGTTTTGTTTTGTTTTTACAGTATTGAGAATTGAACCCAGGACCTTTGTATTGAGCTACACTCCTGGCCCTTTTATTGTTTGTTTATCTGTTTGTTTTTCAGGCAGGGTCTTCCTAAGTCCATAAATTGCCCAGGCTGGGCTCAAACTTACAATCCTCCTGCTTTGGCCTCCCAGAGTGCTAGGATTATAGGCATATGCCACCATGCCCAGCAAATCTGTGGTTTTCGAGGGTGCAGTTATTTGTCTAGGGTTGTTTGTGGAAGAGGATATTCTTGCCAGGAGAGAGGAAGATACATGGATGTGAAAAATTTTTTGTGATATTGTTACTATTTTTATTGCTACTAATGAAACTATTATTAATTTCTGTGTATATCTCCTCTTTCTGTGTGTACATTGTCTGTGTGTATCCCCTCTCCTGGCGCGTGGGGGGGGGTGTCAAAGCACTTACCTAAGACTGAGCCTACCCAAAGACAGAAATTAGAGCAAGGCCTCTAGGTGAATGATTTGTATTTCATCCTTACAGCAACCCTGAGTCTTGCATTTTACAGATAAGGGAACTAAGACTTAGATGAAGTCACGTGTCCAAGGTCATACAGCTTGTAAGCAGTGGTGTTTCTTATGCTTTGGAATTTCATTCCCAAAGTAGAGAATCATAAAGAAAGACGTGTTGGGATAGGCTGGAGGTGGGAGGACACAGAGACCCACCTGTGAACGCGAACACAGGCTCAGTGATTGGAAACATTTCTTAAAGGTTTTAGATACAACTCTGAAATTCTTGCACCCGTTCCATTCTCTCCGGCAAATTATCCAAACCTGTTTGTATGAAGAAATTCTCTATTAAACCCACCCTTTTTTAAATCAGACAGCCCAGGAAGATAGATCGGGTGGCTCCCTGGCCGCACACCCCTGGACCAGTGCACACCCATCTGCAAAGCACAGCCTCATGGGAAGGCAAAGCTGCGGTCATGTGGGGCTAACACAGAAGCCCAGCACCCTGATTCCAACCTCCAGGACCTTACAAAATGCCTTAACCCCACCAAGCCTGTTTCCTCACCTGTAAAATGAGAAAAATAACCTGTGCTGGATTGATGTGGAAGAGTAAGTGGAGCAAATGTGAGAGCAAAGGGACCCAGAAAATCACTAGAAAGAATCCTTTTTCTGAATTCCCTTATCCACCTAAAAGCAGGGCCTCCCCAGCAAATTCAGCTGTCATAAATCTCCTCCCCAGGAGTTTGGCACTCAGGGAAAAGACTCTTATCCTCAGAGATGCCACCAGGTTAAGAAATCACCTAAATATCCATTGTCACAAAACTATTCTCTCTCCTATCTGTCTTCCTAGGGATCTTTCCCTCTCCATTCTCTTGTTTTGGTACTGGGGATTGAGCTCAGGACCTTGTGCTTGAGAGGCAGGTTCGGCGCCACTGAGCTAAATCCCTGGCCCCTTCCCTCTCCATTCTTAATTAAGGTGTCTTATGACTCCAGTGAGGGTTAATTATGTACACCAACTTGGCTGGGCCACAGGATCCAAAGATATTGGACTGAACATTCTTGCTGGTGTGTCTGTGTGTTTCAGACGGGACAACCCTCTGAAAGGCACTCAGGAAAGCAGATGTCCTCCCTGATGTGGGCAGGCTTCAGCCAACCCACTGAGAGTGTGAACAGAATGAAAGGTGGAAGTTGGATGTCTTGCTCCTTGTTGTTTGTCGGGATTGACCAGAATTCCTATCATTAGCTACCCTGGTTCTGTGGTTTAAATATTTTCACCTGCTCCAAAATTCATGCTGAAAATTTGTCCTCAGAGCAGCAGCATGAAGTGGAGCTTTTAGGAAGTGATTTGGCCCTAAGGGCAATACCTGACGTAGTCAGAGACCACTGTAAGGATAAAGGACAAACTCCTGGCCCCTTAACGTGTTACTCATTAAAAGCATAATTTGTGTTTTCTTCTGAGGTCAGGGATTTAAAAGCTTTTTTTAACTAAAACTCGTGACTCTTTACTTGGGCCTATAAATGACCAATGAGTAACCAAAAGCAGAACAAAGCTTGACCTTCACTTTTGTATCCTTTTTACCTTAAAATTTTGAATGTAGATATGTTTCTTATTTAGGAGAAGTTGACTGAACAAAGTTTATTAGCCCTAAATTTTCCTACCCTATCTCCATCCCTCTTCAAGATGGGGACACCAAGATAAAAGTAACTAAAGCAGTTCTCGGGATGCAGAGGGACTTGGATTACCGGCCTTTGTAATGTCCAGTTTCGGACACTTCTTCCTACAAATAATCCCCAAAAGTCTCCAGCCACTGTCCTGAACCAGTTGTCACCTGGGTCTCAGGAAAAACATTGTGTCACATGACTAAAACCACTGCAAACAAAGATAGTCATTTGACAGGAACAAAATCACAAGGATTCCTCCAGTGCTGCGTTTATGACTGATAGGACCCCAGCATACCACAGTATGCCATAAAATTGGTCTCCATTCTTTCCTGGGTGGGTCAGGCCTCCTTTGGCTACTCAACCAGTATCCTTTTCCTATCTTCTCTTACTTTCTAGTTAAAGATTTTGCCTGTAAATTTATACTGCAGTTTTAGTTTTACTTTCCATTTCTACTAAAACAAAGACCCATGAGAGCTGGCAACACTCTCTCATGGATGGGGTTAAAGACTTTATAGAAGGCCTGGAGGGAACTACCTAGGCCCCTTTGCCCTTTCACCCATTCCACTATATCAGGACAAAGCATTCAGGATACCATATTGGAAGCAAAAATAGGTCTTCACCAGACACTGAGCCTGCTGGTACCTTGATCTTGTATTTCCCAGCCTCTAGCACTGTGGATTTCTGTAGTTTATAAACCTAGTCTTGCATATTTTGTTCAGCAGCACAGATGGATTAAAACACCTGGTTTTCAGGTCATGGGACTCAGGATGACTTACACCACTGGCTTTTTGGGTTACCAGCTTCTAGACATCAGATTGTGAAATTGTTCAGCCTTCATACTGAGTTGAGCCAATTCCTCAACATAAATCTATCTATGTATATCTATCTCTGTATCTTTCTTTATATCAGTTTCTTGATCTGTATTTACTTATATCCTATTGGCTCTGTTTCTTTGGAGACCTCTAACAAAAGCCCCAAATGCTAACCACCTTCTTGAGTCATATTTTCTGTTAACTCCCACATATGTACATGAATAAAATTCTGTCTTTTCTCTTGTTAATCTCTTGTCAGTTTAGCTCGCAATTTAGTTCATGTGCCAGGTTGGCTCAGATTGAATGGATTCATTACCAGGTTTTAAAATGAGCTTTAATATTAATAGCATTTCAATGCAAAGCTAGAACTTGGTGTTTTCTCCCTTGAAAGGATAAAGTTTCTTGGATTTTTGGCTTGCTTTTCATAGGAGATTGTAAAAGGTTTTCCTTTACCTTTTGAGTGATCTGCCTGGGAAACAAAGATCCTGTGTCTTACCAGAATACTTTCTGTGTCCTTGATTATTTGAGAATCAAATCTTTTAAGAAAAAGTGACCTGTGGTCCTGCTTAATCAAGTGTTCAAACCTTTCTTTTTTTTTTTAACATTTCTGACAACTTCCTCACATCAAATTCTAAGTGAAGTCTTCTTGACCTCAAGCTGACTTTCAGATCAAGAAGGCTCCTGGAAAATGTCAAAGGATTTGTCCTCTCACCTTGCCAAAAGAGAGATGTTAATCTAATTAGATGTATTTGATATTCTAAATTGCATAAGAAGCATTGTGAAATATGAAGAGATACTTAACCTGCCCTATATTGCATTTGTCTGGGTATGTGTTATTAATATAAATATTTCAGGAATTATATGAAGTTTCTAGAAAATTGTCAGTGTCCTTGCTATCCTGGCATATGTCCCGGAGTCATGCTTCAGTTTTAGTTATTGTCTTTAAATGTTGCATGTCACAGAGACAACCAGACTTATTTGCCCATTACATTATAATAAACTTTCCTTACATCTTTAACCATCATCATTTTAAGCCTTTTGCCATGCACACATATTTATTGTTTTATTCTTGTGCCTTCCTGAATCCCCTTGCAATCAGCCACATTTCAAAGTGATTCGTCTTCAATGAAAGAGACTCTCAAAAACCCAAGCAAGGGACTATGACTGGCACTAAGAAGTACAGCTTTCTGATGATATCGCTTAAATAACTTTAGGGTGGAACCAGTAGACTGAGTGAGGATTTTCAGAACTAATAGAAAAGCTGATTGCTATAAAACTGCTAACCCAAGATCAAGTGGATAAGACTAGATTCCATGGGTATAAATGAACTGATGAAGGATGATTATAATTTTTATGGCCTTTTTGCTTGGTATTTTATTGATTTGCTAATGTTGTATTTTGTGGGTATAAAGAACTCCTCTCTCTTTTTTCTTAAGCTTTAACTTGTAGCAATTTATAAGGTTATACCTTTTTTTTTCTAGTACTAGGGATAGAACTCAGGATCTTGCGCTTGCCAGGAAGGGACAGCGCCACTGAGCTACATCCCAACCCTTACTAGATTATACTTTGTAAACAGAAATGCAGTGTCCATCTATTTTCACCCTACCTAATCTCTCCAGAATTCAGAAACTCTTTTTGAGCATTCTTGTTCTCATGGCAATATAGTTGCTTGCAGAAGTTCAACAAGAATCTGTATGCCTTGTAACAGAACAATCAGCACATTGGTTACATTCCTGAGAATTTGATTGGATTGTCATATTTGAGACTGAAGTACATAGAGTCAAATATGACCAGATAGTTTTAAGAAACTGATTTTTGGCTTTAGGGAGCCAACATTTTACAAAGCCCTGTATTTCTTAGTCAGCTTTCCATTGCTGTGACAAAGTCCTGAGATAACCTAAAAGATTTATTTTGGCTCATGGTTTCAGAAGTTTGAGTCCATAGTCACTTGGCTCCACGGTTTCTGGGTCTGTGGTGAGGCAGAACATCATGGTGGGGAGCACATGATGTAGCAAAGCTTCTCACCTCAATATGTCTAGGAAGCAGAGAAAGAGAGAGCCTTTATGACAAAGTCCTTCCCCCAGATCCATTATGATACTATGAATTTATCGATTGATTAATCTTTTCATGCAGATACAGCCATCATGATCCAATCACCTTCCAAAGGTCCCACCTTTGAACACTGCTGGCTTGGAGACTAGCCCTGAACACATGAGCTTTTGGGGGAAATTTCAGATCCCAACCATAACATTAGATGGCAGGTTCCCAGCCTTCCAGGTGAGCAATGAAAGTCATTTTCTAGCAGTCTTGGGAAACTTAGGATATTTTGAGAAATTCAAAAAGAGAAGAGGAATTCACCAAAATCTATACTTACAAGATAAATCTCCGAATAAGTTTTAGGCTTGGCTTCATAGCCTCAAAAGGATTTTAAATGTCCAATCTGAGATTCCTTATAAAAATGTCAGTAAAGCCAACTTAAAGAGTATATGGGGTCAATTACCAATCTTTTACTGCACTTATGCAAATGGACAGGTCAAAATTAATGAGACTGGATTTATTTTGTGAGCAAAGGTAATCTTACCTTGATTGTCTGATGAAAATGGGGGCAACCATAGAGAGAAATTCTATGTTCAACGGGGAACTGTAACCGATCCTTGCAGTAATCAGATTCTCATCCTATTCACTGTCTTTCAACTATTTTTGCCTCTTTGTAAAGTCAGCCTTGTCATCTTATACAGTTTGTCAGTAAGTAATGTTTCCAATATTTCTCCTAACATTGAGAACTAAAACTGCCATTTTCTCAAAACTCCGGAAGCTGAAGCTGGACAACCAGATATAACTTGAAAGGATTTATCACAACAGCTTGGGCCACTCAGAAAGTTTTCCAGGCCACCTAGGTTCCCATGCTGTACTCCAGGATACAGCCGTGACTGTGACATTACCACTGCCCTCCTCATTCCATCATCTAAAAACACTCTGAGCCCAGTGGCTAGAAATCTCAACTGGCTACACTCTGGATTTTTTAAAAAATGAGTTCATAATCTGCTCCAACCACTAATCTCATTTTTGTTTCCATAGAAATGCCCTCCTGGGGCCGAGGGTCTAGCTCAGTCGTTCCGCCGCCTGCCTCAAAAGTAGAAGGACCCAAGTTCCATCCCTGGTACCAAAAAAAGGAAAGAAATGCCCTCCATTAAATGCCTGACTGCTTGTACCATATCAGGGCCTGACATCAATGAGTATGTCGCTCTTCCCTACACCACTGCCTGCTGAAAGGAGACACAATTGTGCCACGGGCTTGACTCTTCCCAAGACATGGAAGCAGGTTCCATCACATATGGAGCAATCGAGTAACTTGGCACCTCATCTGTAAAACTTCTAGGGAAGTTTCTGGTGAGATGAATGACAAGATTCAGAATATACCGCTAACACTATGAAGAATCCTTTTTTTCTGAACTCCCCTTATATGCCTAAAAGTAGAGCCTCCCTAAAGAATTCAACAGTCCTAAATCCCTTGTCCAGAAGTTTTGCAATCAGGAAAAATGGACTGCAGTCACTGGTAGTGGGAAATTGGCAGCAGGATAAGAAATCACCTAAACAGACATTGTCACAAAATGATCTCATCTCCTATCTATTCTCCTAAGGATCCATTTATCTTTTCTAC
Organism: Heterocephalus glaber; assembly: GCF_053883595.1. Classification (NCBI taxonomy): domain Eukaryota; kingdom Metazoa; phylum Chordata; class Mammalia; order Rodentia; family Bathyergidae; genus Heterocephalus; species Heterocephalus glaber. The sequence continues at coordinate 25,007,774 of NW_028258151.1, read as the reverse complement.
AGGTCATTTGCTTGCCTGTAAGTGCTCTTTTCCCTTTCTCCTTCCTCTATTATGATGGTATATAAGCCTCAAGTTTTAACCATTTCCTTGGGTCAACTTTTTCAGTGAACTTCCACATACATATGTGAATAAAAATCTTGCCAGTCAGCATTTTATCAATTAAATTTTCAGTCCCCTAATTGCTGAACTTAAGAGGATAGCAGAAAAGCTTCTCCTCCCCACAAAGTAAATGAAATAGACTCTGCCCCACAGGTGGTATTAAATTGATAGCTAACTGTATTATAATAATTCTTCTTTGTCCAATGGATCCAGCCAAGGGCTAGAGAGCTGAAAAATTCACTAAGTAAACGTGGAATAAAATATCTTTTCCATTGCACTTTGGCTAGTGTCTTAGAGAATTCATATTGCTTTTATACTTCCTCTCCCACTGAGCTCTAGGGAAATCTACCCAGATGCAACAACTGGGCTTTATTTTTATTGCCTTTGACTTGGCAAGGCTGAACAACCACTTACTCTGAGATTTTATTGGGTCCTTAAGAATGGTTTAGATTCTTTAAATAGACATGACCTTTCCAGGGGACATTTAAAAAGCTGTTCTAAGGCCTTAGCCACTTTCACTGAAACAGTCTAATGGAGCCTCTGCCAGCTACCACCTTTTTTGTTTTGTTTTTTGTTTTGGTGGCACGAGGTGAGGGGGCGGCAGGAGTGAAGCGCATACTAAGAACACTACAAGTGTGCTGTTAATCAAATGAGGAATATGGGATCTTTTGTAGGACAAATGACTGACCCAGGCTCTTCAAACAAATAGAACTGAGTAAAAAGGAGGTATCCTCCACCAGATCCTTCTATCATCCCTTCCTTCTTTGGAGCCGGCCAACTGAGAACCAAAGACATGAGCCAAAATAACCCTGCCCTCCCTTAAGTTTTGGGTATTGCATATTTTATCCTGGCAATGAAGAAAGTGACCAAAGACAGAAAAAGAAAAGGGTTATTTTGGCTCATGGTTCCACAGACTGGGCATCCAAGATTGGGCATCCCTCTGTATTTGGGCATTTGGTGAAGGTGGCATACCATTATGATAGCTCATGAAGGAGGGAACCACTTAGATCATGACCCAGGAGGCAGAGAAAAGACAAGAAGAGGAAAAGGCTAGAGTCCCATGATCTTCAATGGCATGCCCACAATGAGCTAAAGACCTTGCACCAGGACCCAATCTCTAAAGTTCTACCTCCCAATAGTGCCACCAACCGTCGACACATGGACCTTTGGGAAACATTATCCATATTTAAACCATAGCACTAGCCAAGTATGATGTCGTATTAATTTGATTATATCTGCAAAGACCTAGTTCCAAATATGGTCATAGATACCAGGTGTTAGAAAGAAACTGTATGACCGATGGATCCTAGGCAGACAAAAACATTATCTGCCACAGTTCACTCTGATCCATAAATGAGATTATTCGGTTGTCTGGTGTTATGTTTATTACAAATTCATTCTGAGAGCTCACCAAGAATTTATATTGGGTAAATTGACATGGATGCTTTAGTGAGATGCTTTAAAAACATAGATACACCTGATTACTGATAACATCTGTTTAAAAATCATCCCGAGGTAAAATTTTTAGACACATGGAAGATTTCCTGACTACTAAGAGAATCACACTGATACTCCCTTAATTTCTGAGACAAAACCAGGATGGGTTCATTTCAAAGAACATCTTTAGAAAAATTATGAACTATAGATATGAACCAAACCACTAAAAATGGTTATTTTTAATAACTGCTGAGGAGTTGGTTTTGCAGAAGTAGGGCAGATATGGGTGAACTATGTCCCCTCAAAATTCTTTGTGTCTTTGGATCAGGCCTTAAAAGAGGTAATTAAGATAAAATGAGGTTATATGAGCGGATCCTAATGCAGTGTGACTGGTGTTTTTCTAAGAAAAGATAAGCACACAGACAGGCACAGGCCATGGTATGCACAGAGAGATGTCCGCCTACAAGCCAAGGAGAGAAGCCTCACAAGAAACCAACCATCCTCGCACCTTGATCTTGAACTTCCAGACTCCAGAACTGGGAGAAAATAAATTTCTGCCATTTAGTCTGTTTCTGTCTGTGGTATCTTGTTGTGACACACCAAACAAACGAACACAAAGACTTGTAAAAAACACAGAGGATTAAAGCAGAGGTGGTGGATGGGAGCTGATGCTCTGCCTTTACCATGCAATCATGGGAGTGTTTACTTTGGGTGTGCCTCATTCATATCCCTGGCTGTGTGGGCAAAAGTCAGCCAGCTTCAGAGGTGGATGCAGATTAACTTAAGCACATTAGTGATGCTCCACCTCTAGGGATACAATTTTATTCAGGAATAGATTCATAATCTAAGCTTGAGCAAGTGAGGCTTGGAAAAACATTTGCCAGACTTCTGGGAAAGAAACGCCCTTGTTTTACAGAGAAAGCGATTAGAAGAGACCTTTTTCTCTTTCTATAGGGTGTGGAAGAGGAAGCAGGTGGCCCTTAGATCTACTGACAACCGTTTTGTGGTCACAAATTGAGATTGTTTTACCATAAAATAATCTCACAGAGGGCAGAGTGTAGCAAGAAGAAAACAATCGTTGGGGACATCACTGAGTTCTGTATTAAACGTACATGTCTTTGCAACTACATGGCCCAATAAATATTGGGTTTTTTTGGTACCAGGGATCGAACTCAGGACTTTGCGCTTGCCAGGCAGGCAGCGGCACCACTGAGCTAAATCCCCAGCCCAAATATTCTTTCTTAATGAAATGGATTACTATAACTGAAAACATCCTGCTATATCAGTTAGGAAATCAAATATTTTTTAAAGATAGGCTTGTGTTACTTTTATAGTTTTAGAGAAATAACTAAAAGCAACATTAGCATCAAAGCCCTACCAGAATCATTTTGGGAAAATTCTATTATAAGAACAGAAAAAAGAAATTCCTATCAAGAGCTTATTTCAAGAAATCAAATAAAATCATGACAAGCAATTATAATAACCAATCTTTACAGGGCACTATGTGCTAGGCCCTGTACTAAACATATTATGTACAGTATCTCAATTAATCTACCCAACAATCTCATGAAGCGGGATCTGTAACTATCCCCATTTTACAGAGTAGGAAAGTAAGATTGCAAGAGTATAACAGTCTACTCAATCTTAAATGGTAAGAAAAGGGTGAAACAAAGATTCAGTCCTGCTACTCTAACTTCAAGGTCCCCACTCTGGACCAGTCTAAGTTTGCAACATACAGAATTCTAATCCTCAGAGCAAGCACCTTGCTAGCTCGGGCTGATAGGGCTGATAGCAAATGAGGAAATCAACACAGAAATTAAGTAACATGGGGGATGTCCTACTGCTATGAATTATGCAAAAGGGTGAATTATAAGGCACTGGGCATTAGGTCTTAGAGATTAACAAGCAAGATGATAGATATATCGAAAGAACTGCCAAAATTTGGCACTCAAAAGAGCCTTGTGGTTGCTAGTTCATTACTTTCTTTTTGTACTTAAAGAATAAGGCACAGAGAAGTTTTGAGCTCTTGCCCAGGGCAAAGCAGCAGGTTAGTGACAGAGGTCCAATAAGGAAGGATTCCTCCTCTGTTAGTAGTGCTTTTTGCTAGCTTGCAACATTGTATTTCACGAGCTACAAGTACAGAGAGGCTGCTGAATAGGCTTGAGGGGGAAGCTTTTCCCTAAAGTAGATCTAGCACTCACTGCCTGTTTCAGCCTCTTGTTTTCCCACAGGAACAACCCTGCTTCTGCATGCAGCCTTGGAACGTCCTTATAAGTCCTCCCCTGGACCTGTGAACCGAGTTAACAATCATTCAGCCTCTCTCTCTTAAGAATTTGAATTTCTCTAGGATTTATTGTGATAGTAAGTTTGTGTTTTTTTTAAGAACTCTAGAGTCAATTTCTGATGTTCACGATTTAAGGCCCTTTATCAATTACAATTGTTAGGAAACCCAAGCCAAATATAAGTAAGCAAAAAAAAAAAAGAGGAATCCTCAAACTGTTGCTCTTTAACCAAAGCCCGCCCACTGCCTGCTTTGCAAGTGGTTTCCCTAGAAGACACCTGTGCCCATTGGCTTATGTAATGCCTCTGTCTTTTCTGCTCCAACCATGGAGATGAGTGGCTGTGAAATACACAGCATGGCCCACAAAGCCTAAGACCCTGACTCTCTGGCAATTTATAGGAAACATTTGCCAATTCCTGACTTAGACAAATGAAGTCCGGTGCAACTTGATCCAAGGGCTCAAATGATATTTCTAAAGCCAGGTCTTTCCATCAAGCAGCTTTTCAGCTCTCCTCCATTGTAAGTGTCTTGGGCTTTCTCCTGTGCTAGCAAGATGACAAGAAATCAACATGATGTCGCTGAACACAGAGTTGGGGACGGAGGAATGGGACAGCTCCATTATGTAGTATTTCTACTGTACAAATACAATCGAAATCATCTTCACCATGTTGATACTACCCAAATGTAGCAAATGAATTAAGGAGCAATTAACTTTCAATATGTATTACTTTTGCTGTTTGTTAATTGTATATTTATATCATTTAGTGTTTAATAATGGCTGTGTCTGACAGCTAACTTGTACCAACCATTGAGTGTCACTGCTTCCAGCATAGGATTGGTTTAAAATCACTCAAACCATTACGGGAACTCTTTTTGCAGAATAAAAATAAGTACATATTAAATGGTAACCAAAACCAAACCCAACATACTACACAATACTAACTGATAAACCAGGGAATATGAGAAAGGGCATATGATTTTCAGGAAATAAAATATTTATACCCATGGGTAAATCTAGCATTGATGCTAATCAGGAAGTGGGGTCCTGTGTGCATATAAAGATGGTGCATTGTCACCCAAGAGCCTCAAGAATGCATGGGATTTATTCTGTCTTTAATTTATGCCACCCAGAGTAGGTAGAACAGTCCATTACCCCATCCTGACCACTAATCCAGGGAGCTCTATATGAAGAAATCAACCCACTAAGGAGGGCCAGGCTCCAAAGAAACACAAAGGTACAATCCTAAAGGAATGCAGAAATATAGTAAATGCTGTTCCTATGCAACATAATTCACTGATAGCACAAATGGTCCCTGGAGACATTATTAGTAAAAAAAATTAATAAATGTCTTTGATCCATAGAGCACTTGACAGCTCTCAAAAGACTTTTCTATGTACCTTCTGCTTTGACCTCCATAATCACTCTCTGGGGAAAACACCATCTCTACTTAATAAATGAGAAAACATAAACACTAAATAGTTATAGCAGGTAATGGATTGAGCTGCACCTATTTTTTTTGTCTTTTGACTCAACTTCTATTCTATGAGCTATAACCCACAAATGGCATAGTATTGTCCTAGGGTATGTCCAATCCCAATAGGTCAAAGCTAAAGAACCAATGGTTGCCACAAGAAAAAGTATCAACAAAATACAATGTGCTTCTTTAGGTAATTACATTCACAGTTGTTGATTCTATTAATATAGTCTGCATTATCTCGATCTAAAATGGTATAGGTAAGTTTAGCTCTGGAATTTGACTCTTAAAGCAGTAGATTTCAATACTCTCAGCTATGGATAATATGGTGGTTCAGAGTTCAGGTTATAGGGACAGACTGCCTAAATTCAAATTCCAGCTCTGCCACTGCTCGCTGGATGATATTGGGCCCATTATTTAACTTCTCTGTGACTTAGCATCCTGATCTGTAAAGTAGGTGTGTTAATGGTCCTTCATTCATGAGGTTGTTTAAATTGTAAATGAAATACATGAAAAATGTCTACAATAGTCTTGGCACATAGTAAACCCCTAATGAATGTTAGTGGTTAGCATTTTTGTCCTATTCAATATTGTGGTCATTACTTTGCACACAAACTAGCCTCAGAAATCAAACTTTAATGCAAACACTATAGGTTTCTGATTTGTTTTTTCCTCCCATGGTTGTTAGTAGTAAGAACATCATGCATTTGTACTCACATATTTTTAAATTGCCTAAAGTCTTTCTGAAAAATATCTAATCACTTCTCCAATAATGAAGTGACTGGCATCATTTTCACACTTAATAGAAAAACATCCTGAGACCCAGAAAGGGTGGGTAATGTAACTATTAGTCATTGGAGTCACAATCCAGCCAAGTCATCTGATCCCAGCAGTTACCTCAGGAACCTGCTCTTCATTGCTTTTTAGCTCCTAAATGATTGGCTTTTTTGGATACATGAGCCTTTTCTAATGGTCCACGCTTCCATGCTAGATATTATGGCCATTGTTTTGTGTCTTCCAACACAAACATCTTTCCTTTTTCTTTTTTGGAGAAGTCACCACTCTCTCACTTTCAGCCATGTAGTTCAGACAGGGCTGACTCTATTCCAACTCCATTTTGGATCCTAACTAATACAGTAAACCCACCTCAGATTCTTGGCTTCATGACTGAATAAACAAATGTCACATGATCCAGTTTGGGCCAATGAGAAATTGTGACTACTAGATCTGCATTCAGAAGATACAATAAGAAATTCCCTCTCTTCCCATGGACAATGTGGGGTTAAAACTACAATGGCCATAGCTATTTCACGGTCATGAGGGGGCAGCTGGGAGCTAACAGGGGTTAAGGTTATGTCATGCAGATAAGCAAAGGATGAGGTCAACTGTAGTGAAGGCAGACTAAAAATATGGAGAAAATCCCAATCCTTGGTGACACAATCTGAGCTGCCAGAAAAAGCCTCAAGTCTAGTCTAGATGTTTCGTAATTATGTGAGTCCAAAACTTCCCTTGATTGTGAAGCCCTTATGTTGGGTTTTCAATCACTTGAAAGCAAGAATGCTATCTGACACCATGAGCCTCCTAATGTGACTTCAAAGACAAGGAGCACTTGGGGGTTGACTTACTCCATCATCTCCACATGGAATTTATGCTCTTCACAGTGCTCACTTCTGCCTCTAAATTTCCTTCATTCTCTATTTTATACAGTACCTCTCCAAGAGTTAATAACCCATTTTATTCCCCATCAGGAGGGGGAAAATGGTGATAGTAAATACTTCTATGATCAGAAAAGCTTTGCTATGTGATTTAGACTATGAGGACCTTACTGGTTTAAAAAATGGGTAAATTCAAGGAAACCAGCTCTCACTAGGCCAAGCCCCCAGGAACACAGTTGTTATATTTGAGCTTCTGACCTTTGCTACATGGCCTAACCCTTATTTTCTGCCTTTCTCCCTATCTCCCTCCCATGGAATCTCTCCTGAGATCTAACCTTTGTCAGTTCCTCTTCACTTTTCTAAATGCCCAGGATCCTTCCCTGCTCAAATCTCCATTTCACTATTTTACTTAACCTGTACCCTGAAATCTTGTCCAAGGGCAGACTCGTGCCCTCCGGAATTCCCTCTTTGTTTTTCTCTGTTTAGTCTGTACCACCTGTACTTTCAGTTAAGTGTTAGATAAGCAAATAGACTAAACTGAATCAGGCACAAATGTGCATCATGATTCAGAGCTCATAGTAGCTCCGTGAATACACCTTTCTTAGATGTGTTAAAAATGAGCTCAAGTGAAACTGAGAGAGTTTTATGGATTTGCCACATCTCAGGGCTAGAAGAAATTTAACCAACTCATCCAATGGTTTTCAAATGGTGTAACGGGTGTAAAGTATTATGAACAATGTGATATAAATTGTCCTGAATAATTTATTTGAGTAAAGTAAAGCAAGTTGGGCTTGGTGGTGCATACCTATAATCCCATTTACCAGGAG